>NW_027507791.1:148629313-149829313 GCF_037356315.1 Lithobates pipiens | reverse complement strand
CCATCTCGGAAGTTGGGACCCAAGTTTTTGGGCCCTTTTGAGATCAGACGTGAAATTAACCCTGTAGCATTTGAACTTGCTTTACCTAACTCTTTCAGAATTCATCCCGTTTTCCATGTCTCTCTTCTCAAACGTGTCATCTCCAGTCCTTTTTCAGGAAGAGAAGAAGTGCCCCCGCCTCCGGTTCAGGTTGGTGACGAAACCGAATTTGAAGTCGAATCTATCCTTGACTGTCGTCGGAGAGGTAGGACAATCCAATTTCTAATTAAATGGAAGGGGTATTCTGCCGAAGAGAATTCTTGGGAACCTGCAAATTTTGTACATGCACCTAGGCTCATACACAGGTTTCGTAGTCTTCATCCCGAAAAATGGGCTCGTTTAGGCATCCGGAGGCTGCCCCTTGGGGGGGGGCACTGTCAGGGAAATAGGCGTTACCTCAGAACATACGATCGTGTTAACGCGCGTCAGCGCTCACGAAGACGCAATGTGATTCCCAGACGAACGCCTGATGTAGCTTCTGTTCAAGTGCGAGTACGCGGGGTAGGACGAACGCATAGCGTTACACGTCGTAGGCGTACGAACGCGATGGCGCGCTCACGACGTAATCCCAGCGCCGTGCCTATTTAAACGTTCACCTGACAGTGCCGCATTGCTGGTTTATCGTCAGCTCTTCCTGAGTACCTGTGCCTGTTATCCCTGCTGTCTGATCTCCTGTTTACCGACCCGGCTTGTTTGACCTGCTTCTGCTACTCTCCTGGCTCCGACTTCTGGCTTGTCCCTGATACTCCTTGTCTGCTCCTGGCACCCGACCTCGGCTTGGCTTGGCTCCCGTTTCCTGGTCTCCAGCTCAGGATCCATCGCTCTCACCTCCGGATTGATCTCCCGTGTTTGACCTCCGGCTTGACCCTGACCCTGCCTTGGACTTCCTAGCACAGTTGCCTCCAGAGACTGCCTACTCAGCTTTCCACCTGCTGCTACCCGGCAACCTGTGCTACTGTGGGCACTGCATCCCTGTGTCACCTTCAGGGTTGTACTGCACTCGGCCGCAAGGGGAGCCCTCTCAGCATCTCGGCCTCCTTACCTCGATATTGACAAAAGGTTTTGCCACACAGGCGTTAACTCACCGCACAGTACAGGTGACACACTCCCCAGTCTATACAACACAAAACTGGTTCCAGGATGGAGCATCTCCCTATGCATGCTGGGGTTTTTTGTAGAGGTCTTAATGAGCCCACTTACTTCAGCTGGGCTCATTAACTCTTCCCCTCTAATTGTAAAAGTCTGCATAAAGCCTGAATCTAGGACACACATATTTCCCATCCTGGATACAACCAGGTTATTTTACCTGCGTGCTGCCACACTGCAAAGATTGCAGATGGCAACGCTATTGTCAGCAGCGGACACGTTAAAAAAAGCCAACACTGCGGAGCCATGTGCCGGTGTCCTGGGAGCGCCAGATGAAACCGTACATGGTCGATGACTCGCTCCTGATACATTAGCAGTCTGCTTTGTCCCTCCTGTGCAATGTAAGTTATTCTTGCCTCTCCTCCCTATCTGCTGGTCCATATCTCCCTCTGAACTCCCCTCCTCTTCCTATCTTGTGGGCACCCACGTGACATCACTAGACACGTCACCTTCCCCACCGCTATAAGTAGAGATCTCGGAGTAGGCAGCAACACCGGGGACCAACCTCCTCCTTAGGCTGATCTGGGTACTGTCGTCAGACTGCTGAGTGGCGGTTCTTGCTACCTCCTCTTCCTGATCCAATGCCAAGAGTGGCTGCGCATCAGAAATGTCTTGATATGGATCGGAAAATAATTCCTGTGACTCAAGCCGAAGGTATGTGGTGGTGGTGGTGGTGTTGTTGGTGGTAGTGTCTTTGGGGGTGCACATAGCAGAGAGTGAAGAAGAGGGTGCAGATTGAGAGGATGAGGAGGGTGCAGAAGAGTAAGGCTGAGTGAGCCACTCAACCAAGTCTGGTGCGTCCTTTAAAGTAATTGAACGCACCTTCTGCAACTTCCCACTTTGGCTCAAGCCTGTTGCTCCTGCCCTACCCCTACCACCCCTGCGAAAGGGCCTGCCTCTTCCTCTGCCTGTCCTTTTTTAAATGACCCTGTGACAAAACTCTCAGTCCCTATACTGATAAAGGACTGCTGCAGTATACCAGGACCTATACCAGTCCTTAAGGAATAGCAGACTGTACCTCACTCAACCCTATGTACTGTAGTACCCTATACCTTACCAGTCCTTATAAGGACCTTTGTGGAACTAGTAGGTTGTGAATGATTAGCAGACTGTACCTCAGTCCCTATACTGATAAAGGACTGCTGCAGTATAGGGCAGCAGTCAGCAGTAGTGCACCTCAACCCTATATATTGTGGACCTATACCAGTCTTTAAGGAATAGCAGACTGTACCTCACTCAACCCTATGTACTGTAGTACCCTATACCTTACCAGTCCTTATAAGGACCTTTGTGGAACTAGTAGGTTGTGAATGATTAGCAGACTGTACCTCGGTCCCTATACTGATAAAGGACTGCTGCAGTATAGGGCAGCAGTCAGCAGTAGTGCACCTCAACCCTATATATTGTGGACCTATACCAGTCCTTAAGGAATAGCAGACTGTACCTCACTCAACCCTATGTACTGTAGTACCCTATACCTTACCAGTCCTTATAAGGACCTTTGTGGAACTAGTAGGTTGTGAATGATTAGCAGACTGTACCTCAGTCCCTATACTGATAAAGGACTGCTGCAGTATAGGGCAGCAGTCAGCAGTAGTGCACCTCAACCCTATATATTGTGGACCTATACCAGTCCTTAAGGAATAGCAGACTGTACCTCACTCAACCCTATGTACTGTAGTACCCTATACCTTACCAGGCCTTATAATGACCTTTGTGGAACTAGTAGGTTGTGAATGATTAGCAGACTGTACCTCAGTCCCTATACTGATAAAGGACTGCTGCAGTATAGGGCAGCAGTCAGCAGTAGTGCACCTCAACCCTATATATTGCGGACCTATACCAGTCCTTAAGGAATAGCAGACTGTACCTCACTCAACCCTATGTACTGTAGTACCCTATATCTTACCAGTCCTTATAAGGACCTTTGTGGAACTAGTAGGTTGTGAATGATTAGCAGACTGTCCCTATACTGATAAAGGACTGCTGCGGTATAGGGCAGCAGTCAGCAGTAGTGCACCTCAACCCTATATATTGTGGACCTATACCAGTCCTTAAGGAATAGCAGACTGTACCTCACTCAACCCTATGTACTGTAGTACCCTATACCTTACCAGTCCTTATAAGGACCTTTGTGGAACTAGTAGGTTGTGAATGATTAGCAGACTGTATCTCAGTCCCTATACTAATAAAGGACTGCTGCAGTATAGGGCAGCAGTCAGCAGTAGTGCACCTCAACCCTATATATTGTGGACCTATACCAGTGCTTAAGGAAAAGCAGACTTACCTCACTCAACCCTATGTACTGTAGTACCCTATACCTTACCAGTTCTTATAAGGACCTTTGTGGAACTAGTAGGTTGTGAATGATTAGCAGACTGTACCTCAGTCCCTATACTGATAAAGGACTGCTGCAGTATAGGGCAGCAGTCAGCAGTAGTGCACCTCAACCCTATATATTGTGGACCTATACCAGTCCTTAAGGAATAGTAGACTGTACCTCACTCAACCCTATGTACTGTAGTACCCTATACCTTACCAGTCCTTATAAGGACCTTTGTGGAACTAGTAGGTTGTGAATGATTAGCAGACTGTACCTCAGTCCCTATACTCATAAAGGACTGCTGCAGTATAGGGCAGCAGTCAGCAGTAGTGCACCTCAACCCTATATATTGTGGACCTATACCAGTCCTTAACCACTTGCAGACCGGACCATTTTGCTGGTCAAAGACCAGACCCCTTTTTGCGATTCGGCACTGCGTCGCTTTAACTGACAATTGCGCGGTCGTGCGACGTGGCTCCCAAACAAAATTGACGTCCTTTTTTTCCCACAAATAGAGCTTTCTTTTTGGTGGTATTTGATCACCCCTGCGGTTTTTATTTTTTGCGCTATAAACAAAAATAGAGCGACAATTTTGAAAAAAAAGCATTATTTTTACTTTTTGTTATAATAAATATCCCCCAAAAATATATAAAAAAACATTTTTTTCCCTCAGTTTAGGCCGATAAGTATTCTTCTACATATTTTTGGTAAAAAAAATCGCAATAAGCGATTATTGATTGGTTTGCGCAAAAGTTATAGCGTTTACAAAATAGGGATAGTTTTATAGCATTTGTATTAATAATTTTTTATTATTTTTTTTTACTAGTAATGGCGGCGATCAGCGATTTTTATTGTGACTGCGACATTGTGGGGGACCCATCGGACATTTTTGACACATTTTTGGGACCATTGTCATTTGTACAGTAATCACTGCTATATAAATGCAGTGATTCCTGTGTAAATGACACTGTCAGTGAAAGGGTTAACCAGTGGTTGGCAGTGTAGGGGTTAAGTGTTCCTAGGGGTGTGTTACTAACTGTGGGGGGGTTGGGCTTTTATTTAGTGAACACTGATCTCTGCTCCAATCACATGGAGCAGAGATCAGCGTCACTAGTTGCTAGGCAGAATGGAGAAATGTTGTTTACACAGCATTTCCTCCATTCGGCCGCTCCGTGAGACGATAGCGGGGATGCCCGCGGCGGTCGAGTCCGCGGGTCCCGTGACCGGACTCACGGGGGTCCCGACCAGCGCGGGAGCGCGCCGCCGGCGGCGCGCTCACGATGGCAGGGCGGCATTGAATATTGGACGTACCTGTACGCCAATATGCCTGCCCGTGCCATTCTGTCGACGTACATCGTCGTGCGCTGGTCGGAAAATGGTTAAGGAATAGCAGACTGTACCTCACTCAACCCTATGTACTGTAGTACCCTATACCTTATCAGGCCTTATAAGGACCTTTGTGGAACTAGTAGGTTGTGAATGATTAGCAGACTGTACCTCAGTCCCTATACTGATAAAGGACTGCTGCAATATAGGGCAGCAGTCAGCAGTAGTGCACCTCAACCCTATATATTGTGGACCTATACCAGTCCTTAAGGAATAGCAGACTGTACCTCACTCAACCCTATGTACTGTAGTACCCTATACCTTACCAGTCCTTATAAGGACCTTTGTGGAACTAGTAGGTTGTGAATGATTAGCAGACTGTACCTCAGTCCCTATACTCATAAAGGACTGCTGCAGTATAGGGCAGCTGTCAGAAGTAGTGCACCTCATCCCTATATATTGTGGACCTATACCAGTTTTTAAGGAATAGCAGACTGTACCTCACTCAACCCTATGTACTGTAGTACCCTATACCTTACGAGTCCTTATAAGGACCTTTGTGGAACTAGTAGGTTGTGAATGACTAGCAGACTGTACCTCAGTCCCTAT
Source organism: Lithobates pipiens (assembly GCF_037356315.1). Classification (NCBI taxonomy): domain Eukaryota; kingdom Metazoa; phylum Chordata; class Amphibia; order Anura; family Ranidae; genus Lithobates; species Lithobates pipiens. Next base: position 149,823,870 of record NW_027507791.1, on the reverse strand, counting down.
ACTGATAAAGGACTGCTGCAGTATAGGGCAGCAGTCAGCAGTAGTGCACCTCAACCCTATATATTGTGGACCTATACCAGTCCTTAAGGAATAGCAGACTGTACTTCACTCAACCCTGTGTACTGTAGTACCCTATACCTTACCAGTCCTTATAAGGACCTTTGTGGAACTAGTAGGTTGTGAATGATTAGCAGACTGTACCTCAGTCCCTATACTGATAAAGGACTGCTGCAGTATAGGGCAGCAGTCAGCAGTAGTGCACCTCAACCCTATATATTGTGGACCTATACCAGTCCTTAAGGAATAGCAGACTGTACCTCACTCAACCCTATGTACTGTAGTACCCTATACCTTACCAGTCCTTATAAGGACCTTTGTGGAACTAGTAGGTTGTGAATGATTAGCAGACTGTACCTCAGTCCATATACACATAAAGGACTGCTACAGTATAGGGCAGCAGTAAGCAGTAGTGCACCTCAACCCTATATATTGTGGACCTATACCAGTCCTTAAGGAATAGCAGACTGTACCTCACTCAACCCTATGTATTGTAGTACCCTATACCTTACCAGTCCTTATAAGGACCTTTGTGGAACTAGTAGGTTGTGAATGATTAGCAGACTGTACCTCAGTCCCTATACTCATAAAGGACTGCTGCAGTATAGGGCAGCTGTCAGCAGTAGTGCACCTCAACCCTATATATTGTGGACCTATACCAGTCCTTAAGGAATAGCAGACTGTACCTCACTCAACCCTATGTACTGTAGTACCCTATACCTTACGAGTCCTTATAAGGACCTTTGTGGAACTAGTAGGTTGTGAATGACTAGCAGACTGTACCTCAGTCCCTATACTCATAAAGGACTGCTGCAGTATAGGGCAGCTGTCAGAAGTAGTGCACCTCATCCCTATATATTGTGGACCTATACCAGTTTTTAAGGAATAGCAGACTGTACCTCACTCAACCCTATGTACTGTAGTACCCTATACCTTACGAGTCCTTATAAGGACCTTTGTGGAACTAGTAGGTTGTGAATGACTAGCAGACTGTACCTCAGTCCCTATACTGATAAAGGACTGCTGCAGTATAGGGCAGCAGTCAGCAGTAGTGCACCTCAACCCTATATATTGTGGACCTATACCAGTCCTTAAGGAATAGCAGACTGTACTTCACTCAACCCTGTGTACTGTAGTACCCTATACCTTACCAGTCCTTATAAGGACCTTTGTGGAACTAGTAGGTTGTGAATGATTAGCAGACTGTACCTCAGTCCCTATACTGATAAAGGACTGCTGCAGTATAGGGCAGCAGTCAGCAGTAGTGCACCTCAACCCTATATATTGTGGACCTATACCAGTCCTTAAGGAATAGCAGACTGTACCTCACTCAACCCTATGTACTGTAGTACCCTATACCTTACCAGGCCTTATAATGACCTTTGTGGAACTAGTAGGTTGTGAATGATTAGCAGACTGTACCTCAGTCCCTATACTGATAAAGGACTGCTGCAGTATAGGGCAGCAGTCAGCAGTAGTGCACCTCAACCCTATATATTGCGGACCTATACCAGTCCTTAAGGAATAGCAGACTGTACCTCACTCAACCCTATGTACTGTAGTACCCTATACCTTACCAGTCCTTATAAGGACCTTTGTGGAACTAGTAGGTTGTGAATGATTAGCAGACTGTACCTCAGTCCCTATACTAATAAAGGACTGCTGCAGTATAGGGCAGCAGTCAGCAGTAGTGCTCCTCAACCCTATATATTGTGGACCTATACCAGTGCTTAAGGAAAAGCAGACTGTACCTCACTCAACCCTATGTACTGTAGTACCCTATACCTTACCAGTCCTTATAAGGACCTTTGTGGAACTAGTAGGTTGTGAATGATTAGCAGACTGTACCTCAGTCCCTATACTGATAAAGGACTGCTGCAATATAGGGCAGCAGTCAGCAGTAGTGCACCTCAACCCTATATATTGTGGACCTATACCAGTCCTTAAGGAATAGCAGACTGTACCTCACTCAACCCTATGTACTGTAGTACCCTATACCTTACCAGTCCTTATAAGGACCTTTGTGGAACTAGTAGGTTGTGAATGATTAGCAGACTGTACCTCAGTCCCTATACTCATAAAGGACTGCTGCAGTATAGGGCAGCTGTCAGAAGTAGTGCACCTCATCCCTATATATTGTGGACCTATACCAGTTTTTAAGGAATAGCAGACTGTACCTCACTCAACCCTATGTACTGTAGTACCCTATACCTTACGAGTCCTTATAAGGACCTTTGTGGAACTAGTAGGTTGTGAATGACTAGCAGACTGTACCTCAGTCCCTATACTGATAAAGGACTGCTGCAGTATAGGGCAGCAGTCAGCAGTAGTGCACCTCAACCCTATATATTGTGGACCTATACCAGTCCTTAAGGAATAGCAGACTGTACTTCACTCAACCCTGTGTACTGTAGTACCCTATACCTTACCAGTCCTTATAAGGACCTTTGTGGAACTAGTAGGTTGTGAATGATTAGCAGACTGTACCTCAGTCCCTATACTGAAAAAGGACTGCTGCAGTATAGGGCAGCAGTCAGCAGTAGTGCACCTCAACCCTATATATTGTGGACCTATACCAGTCCTTAAGGAATAGCAGACTGTACCTCACTCAACCCTATGTACTGTAGTACCCTATACCTTACCAGTCCTTATAAGGACCTTTGTGGAACTAGTAGGTTGTGAATGATTAGCAGACTGTACCTCAGTCCATATACACATAAAGGACTGCTACAGTATAGGGCAGCAGTAAGCAGTAGTGCACCTCAACCCTATATATTGTGGACCTATACCAGTCCTTAAGGAATAGCAGACTGTACCTCACTCAACCCTATGTATTGTAGTACCCTATACCTTACCAGTCCTTATAAGGACCTTTGTGGAACTAGTAGGTTGTGAATGATTAGCAGACTGTACCTCAGTCCCTATACTCATAAAGGACTGCTGCAGTATAGGGCAGCTGTCAGCAGTAGTGCACCTCAACCCTATATATTGTGGACCTATACCAGTCCTTAAGGAATAGCAGACTGTACCTCACTCAACCCTATGTACTGTAGTACCCTATACCTTACGAGTCCTTATAAGGACCTTTGTGGAACTAGTAGGTTGTGAATGACTAGCAGACTGTACCTCAGTCCCTATACTGATAAAGGACTGCTGCAGTATAGGGCAGCAGTCAGCAGTAGTGCACCTCAACCCTATATATTGTGGACCTATACCAGTCCTTAAGGAATAGCAGACTGTACTTCACTCAACCCTGTGTACTGTAGTACCCTATACCTTACCAGTCCTTATAAGGACCTTTGTGGAACTAGTAGGTTGTGAATGATTAGCAGACTGTACCTCAGTCCCTATACTGATAAAGGACTGCTGCAGTATAGGGCAGCAGTCAGCAGTAGTGCACCTCAACCCTATATATTGTGGACCTATACCAGTCCTTAAGGAATAGCAGACTGTACCTCACTCAACCCTATGTACTGTAGTACCCTATACCTTACCAGTCCTTATAAGGACCTTTGTGGAACTAGTAGGTTGTGAATGATTAGCAGACTGTACCTCAGTCCATATACACATAAAGGACTGCTACAGTATAGGGCAGCAGTCAGCAGTAGTGCACCTCAACCCTATATATTGTGGACCTATACCAGTCCTTAAGGAATAGCAGACTGTACCTCACTCAACCCTATGTACTGTAGTACCCTATACCTTACCAGTCCTTATAAGGACCTTTGTGGAACTAGTAGGTTGTGAATGATTAGCAGACTGTACCTCAGTCCCTATACTGATAAAGGACTGCTGCAGTATAGGGCAGCAGTCAGCAGTAGTGCACCTCAACCCTATATATTGCGGACCTATACCAGTCCTTAAGGAATAGCAGACTGTACCTCACTCAACCCTATGTACTGTAGTACCCTATACCTTACCAGTCCTTATAAGGACCTTTGTGGAACTAGTAGGTTGTGAATGATTAGCAGACTGTACCTCAGTCCCTATACTAATAAAGGACTGCTGCAGTATAGGGCAGCAGTCAGCAGTAGTGCACCTCAACCCTATATATTGTGGACCTATACCAGTGCTTAAGGAAAAGCAGACTGTACCTCACTCAACCCTATGTACTGTAGTACCCTATACCTTACCAGTCCTTATAAGGACCTTTGTGGAACTAGTAGGTTGTGAATGATTAGCAGACTGTACCTCAGTCCCTATACTGATAAAGGACTGCTGCAATATAGGGCAGCAGTCAGCAGTAGTGCACCTCAACCCTATATATTGTGGACCTATACCAGTCCTTAAGGAATAGCAGACTGTACCTCACTCAACCCTATGTACTGTAGTACCCTATACCTTACCAGTCCTTATAAGGACCTTTGTGGAACTAGTAGGTTGTGAATGATTAGCAGACTGTACCTCAGTCCCTATACTCATAAAGGACTGCTGCAGTATAGGGCAGCTGTCAGAAGTAGTGCACCTCATCCCTATATATTGTGGACCTATACCAGTTTTTAAGGAATAGCAGACTGTACCTCACTCAACCCTATGTACTGTAGTACCCTATACCTTACGAGTCCTTATAAGGACCTTTGTGGAACTAGTAGGTTGTGAATGACTAGCAGACTGTACCTCAGTCCCTATACTGATAAAGGACTGCTGCAGTATAGGGCAGCAGTCAGCAGTAGTGCACCTCAACCCTATATATTGTGGACCTATACCAGTCCTTAAGGAATAGCAGACTGTACTTCACTCAACCCTGTGTACTGTAGTACCCTATACCTTACCAGTCCTTATAAGGACCTTTGTGGAACTAGTAGGTTGTGAATGATTAGCAGACTGTACCTCAGTCCCTATACTGAAAAAGGACTGCTGCAGTATAGGGCAGCAGTCAGCAGTAGTGCACCTCAACCCTATATATTGTGGACCTATACCAGTCCTTAAGGAATAGCAGACTGTACCTCACTCAACCCTATGTACTGTAGTACCCTATACCTTACCAGTCCTTATAAGGACCTTTGTGGAACTAGTAGGTTGTGAATGATTAGCAGACTGTACCTCAGTCCATATACACATAAAGGACTGCTACAGTATAGGGCAGCAGTAAGCAGTAGTGCACCTCAACCCTATATATTGTGGACCTATACCAGTCCTTAAGGAATAGCAGACTGTACCTCACTCAACCCTATGTATTGTAGTACCCTATACCTTACCAGTCCTTATAAGGACCTTTGTGGAACTAGTAGGTTGTGAATGATTAGCAGACTGTACCTCAGTCCCTATACTCATAAAGGACTGCTGCAGTATAGGGCAGCTGTCAGCAGTAGTGCACCTCAACCCTATATATTGTGGACCTATACCAGTCCTTAAGGAATAGCAGACTGTACCTCACTCAACCCTATGTACTGTAGTACCCTATACCTTACGAGTCCTTATAAGGACCTTTGTGGAACTAGTAGGTTGTGAATGACTAGCAGACTGTACCTCAGTCCCTATACTGATAAAGGACTGCTGCAGTATAGGGCAGCAGTCAGCAGTAGTGCACCTCAACCCTCTATATTGTGGACCTATACCAGTCCTTAAGGAATAGCAGACTGTACTTCACTCAACCCTGTGTACTGTAGTACCCTATACCTTACCAGTCCTTATAAGGACCTTTGTGGAACTAGTAGGTTGTGAATGATTAGCAGACTGTACCTCAGTCCCTATACTGATAAAGGACTGCTGCAGTATAGGGCAGCAGTCAGCAGTAGTGCACCTCAACCCTATATATTGTGGACCTATACCAGTCCTTAAGGAATAGCAGACTGTACCTCACTCAACCCTATGTACTGTAGTACCCTATACCTTACCAGTCCTTATAAGGACCTTTGTGGAACTAGTAGGTTGTGAATGATTAGCAGACTGTACCTCAGTCCATATACACATAAAGGACTGCTACAGTATAGGGCAGCAGTAAGCAGTAGTGCACCTCAACCCTATATATTGTGGACCTATACCAGTCCTTAAGGAATAGCAGACTGTACCTCACTCAACCCTATGTATTGTAGTACCCTATACCTTACCAGTCCTTATAAGGACCTTTGTGGAACTAGTAGGTTGTGAATGATTAGCAGACTGTACCTCAGTCCCTATACTCATAAAGGACTGCTGCAGTATAGGGCAGCTGTCAGCAGTAGTGCACCTCAACCCTATATATTGTGGACCTATACCAGTCCTTAAGGAATAGCAGACTGTACCTCACTCAACCCTATGTACTGTAGTACCCTATACCTTACGAGTCCTTATAAGGACCTTTGTGGAACTAGTAGGTTGTGAATGACTAGCAGACTGTACCTCAGTCCCTATACTGATAAAGGACTGCTGCAGTATAGGGCAGCAGTCAGCAGTAGTGCACCTCAACCCTATATATTGTGGACCTATACCAGTCCTTAAGGAATAGCAGACTGTACCTCACTCAACCCTATGTATTGTAGTACCCTATACCTTACCAGTCCTTATAAGGACCTTTGTGGAACTAGTAGGTTGTGAATGATTAGCAGACTGTACCTCAGTCCCTATACTCATAAAGGACTGCTGCAGTATAGGGCAGCTGTCAGCAGTAGTGCACCTCAACCCTATATATTGTGGACCTATACCAGTCCTTAAGGAATAGCAGACTGTACCTCACTCAACCCTATGTACTGTAGTACCCTATACCTTACCAGTCCTTATAAGGACCTTTGTGGAACTAGTAGGTTGTGAATGATTAGCAGACTGTACCTCAGTCCATATACACATAAAGGACTGCTGCAGTATAGGGCAGCAGTCAGCAGTAGTGCACCTCAACCCTATATATTGTGGACCTATACCAGTCCTTAAGGAATAGCAGACTGTACCTCACTCAACCCTATGTACTGTAGTACCCTATACCTTACCAGTCCTTATAAGGACCTTTGTGGAACTAGTAGGTTGTGAATGATTAGCAGACTGTACCTCAGTCCCTATACTCATAAAGGACTGCTGCAGTATAGGGCAGCTGTCAGCAGTAGTGCACCTCATCCCTATATATTGTGGACCTATACCAGTTCTTAAGGAATAGCAGACTGTACCTCACTCAACCCTATGTACTGTAGTACCCTATACCTTACCAGTCCTTATAAGGACCTTTGTGGAACTAGTAGGTTGTGAATGATTAGCAGACTGTACCTCAGTCCCTATACTGATAAAGGACTGCTGCAGTATAGGGCAGCAGTCAGCAGTAGTGCACCTCAACCCTATATATTGTGGACCTATACCAGTCCTTAAGGAATAGCAGACTGTACCTCACTCAACCCTATGTACTGTAGTACCCTATACCTTACCAGTCCTTATAAGGACCTTTGTGGAACTAGTAGGTTGTGAATAATTAGCAGACTGTACCTCAGTCCCTATACTGATAAAGGACTGCTGCAGTATAGGGCAGCAGTCAGCAGTAGTGCACCTCAACCCTATATATTGTGGACCTATACCAGTCCTTAAGGAATAGCAGACTGTACCTCACTCAACCCTATGTACTGTAGTACCCTATACCTTACCAGCCATTATAAGGACCTTTGTGGAACTAGTAGGTTGTGAATGACTAGCAGACTGTACCTCAGTTCCTATACTCATAAAGGACTGCTGCAGTATAGGGCATTAGTCAGCAGTAGTGCACCTCAATCCTATATATTGTGGACCTATACCAGTCCTTAAGGAATAGCAGACTGTACCTCACTCAACCCTATGTACTGTAGTACCCTATACCTTACCAGACCTTATAAGGACCTTTGTGGAACTAGTAGGTTGTGAATGATTAGCAGACTGTACCTCAGTCCCTATACACATAAAGGACTGCTGCAGTATAGGGCAGCAGTAAGCAGTAGTGCACCTCAACCCTATATATTGTGGACCTATACCAGTCCTTAAGGAATAGCAGACTGTACCTCACTCAACCCTATGTACTGTAGTACCCTATACCTTACCAGCCCTTATAAGGACCTTTGTGGAACTAGTAGGTTGTGAATGATTAGCAGACTGTACCTAAGTTCCTATACTCATAAAGGACTGCTGCAGTATAGGGCAGTAGACAGCAGTAGTGCACCTCAATCCTATATATTGTGGATCTATACCAGTCCTTAAGGAATAGCAGACTGTACCTCACTCAACCCTATGTACTGTAGTACCCTATACCTTACCAGTCCTTATAAGGACCTTTGTGGAACTAGTAGGTTGTGAATAATTAGCAGACTGTACCTCAGTCCCTATAATCATAAAGGACTGCTGCAGTATAGGGCAGCAGTCAGCAGTAGTGCACCTCAACCCTATATATTGTGGATCTATACCAGTCCTTAAGGAATAGCAGACTGTACCTCACTCAACCCTATGTACTGTAGTACCCTATACCTTACCAGTCCTTATAAGGACCTTTGTGGAACTAGTAGGTTGTGATTAGCAGACTGTACCTCAGTCCCTATACTCATAAAGGACTACTGCAGCAGAAGGGCAGCAGTCAAGTATAATATTCTTTCTATATTTGGAAGAAAGAATATTATACGTGTACAAGCCTATTACCATACCAGTCCTGAAAAGAACCTTTGTGGACCTAATAGTAACAGCTACTGATTAAACTGACTGTCCCTCACTGCCACACACAGCTTCCTGCCTGTCCCTGTTTAAACTGACAAAACACAGGCTGCTGGAACAATAACTTGAATAGCACTCAAAACTATATCCTTTACTACTTTACCATACCAGTCCTGAAAAGGACTTTTGTGGACCTAATAGTAACAGCTAATGATTAAACTGACTGTCCCTGCTGCACACAGCGTTTTGTCCCTCTCTCTACACTGACAAAAGGCAGGCTGCTGCAACAATCACTAGCACAGCATTGCCTCAAACCTATATCCTGAACTACACCTAACACCTATACCATGATACCAGTCCTTAAAAGAACTTTTGTGGACCTAATAGCTAGCCATTTGGGTCACTGCAGTCTCTCCCTGGTCCACACAGCAACCTCTCCCTATAGTGACATACGAAAGAATGTAAAATGGCCGCCGGATCGGGTCTATTTATAAGTTAGGGGGAATGTCCAAGTGTCCATGTGCTGTAATGTCTCAATTGGCTGTCCTGTACCCCATGATGGATGTGTCATCATAGGTCAAAGTTCTTTTACACAGTAAACACGGAAGTCCGCCGGGCGAACAGTGGCAATAGTCCGCCGATCGGGCGGACCGCGAACCGCTGGGCGAACCGTTCAGCCATCCCTACTGACATATAATCACACACATAGCTTGGACTTGATGGACTTGTGTCTTTTTTCAACCTCACCTACTATGTAACTATATCGAAAATTAAGAGTTACGAAAATTCTCGTACAACAAAATAAAAATTCAGAAGTGATGTATTTGTATTGTATTTTCGAACAAAAATTAAACAAAAATGATACGATCTGGTGTCATATGAGAAATATGTTTGTGCATGTCCAATCAGATAAAATCGAAAGAACTGTCATGATCAGCTCTTGAAAGCTACTAATGATCAGATTGTTGTACGATTGCTTGAAAAGCAGTATTTTTCATATGATTTACTGATCGTGTGTATAGGCCTTTAGGACTCATTCAGCCCATATAGCTGTGTGCGTTTTTTTTGCACTTTCCTGGCATCAAATGAATTTCAATAGGCAGCTAAATGAGCAGGAACGCACAAAAAGTACAGCAGGTATGAATTTTTAAATTGCACTGCATCAAACTGCATGGTGCCATCTGTTTTGAGGGTTGTGAATGCACCTTTGTTAGATGCGTGGGGGTGTCACTAGGAATAACTGGCACGCGCGTCCTCAAAGGGCAGTACGTTCCCCCGCTGTTCGGGAAATGTGCAGAAAAGTGTGAATTTCCCATACTGCAAATGGTGTGAGCCACCTTAAACACAAGGAATGTGTTGTAAATCCGGCATGTAAAGTAGGGTTTGCCTCCTGTCTGGGATTTACCCGTCAGTCTGGGTTTTGAATTATGTGCCCGGGTTTCAGTCCACCTGAAACATTATTCAGACAAGAATGTGGCTCAGAACAGGGTTTGACAGGAGGGTGAGCGGGCACTATGTTCGCCACATTACTATTCTCTTTGGAGTGCCCAAAGGTGTCCCAGGTCTATTACAATTACTGTGTGCTGCTAAAGTGTTCGGGTTTGGCTTGAAGAAAAAGTGACAACCCTAATGTAAAGCTAGGTTCACACTTTGTGCGCGATCGGGAATGCGTACAAAATTGTGTGCTTTGCCCATACACACAGAAATGCATTGCTCCTTATCAAACGCATGGCGGTACCACTAATTCTTAAAGGAGAAGTCCAGCCGAAGCTCGTTAGGCTGGGCTTCTCATATGGATAACAGGAGTGCAATTTGGTTCCGTCACAGGAATCAGTCCAGGCACTGTGTTATCACGACAACTGGAGTCTGGATCTGCCAGGTGCATGGACTGAATCCGTCTCAGCCTCTCAGCGAGCCGCTGACACAGTCGCTTCCTGCCCTTCCACAGCTCAGCGCTCCAGTAAGCGCGGGGGGGAGCAGAGCGGAGAGCGCTGATTGACGGTCAACAGCTCTCTGATTGGGGAGCTGTAAGAACCGAGTGATCGGCGGTGTTCGATTGCTCGGGTTCTCAGTGAAGAGGCTCCGGGGACAGATGCAGCATTGGACCCATGCTGCATCCACCTAGGCAAGTATGAAACTGAAAAAAACAAAACATTTACTTCTCTTTTAATGCCAACCCCCAACATGCCACTTTTGCATGCACTGAGTGGTTCGGCGCTGTGCGATATTGCCAAAGGGTCTTCCTTTGTGCATGGGAAAACCCATTTTAGTTCTGGTTCACACCAGCGCTCCCTGTGAGATTGCATGTGATTTGCTCCGCATCGCACCGCAATCACATGCAATGTCCATGGGATTTCATCTGTAGAGATAGTATGGCTGATATCTAGGGTTGCCATCATTTCTTCAAGCCAAACTCGAACACTTTAGCGGCCTGGGACACCTTTGCCTGCCTCAAGGAGAGTAGTAATGCTGTGCGCATTGCGTGCCGTAGCGAACAGTGGGTGTTGACAAATTGCTCTTGTTGACATCATCACCCTGTCCCCCAGTAAAGTCAAACTTGTCCTCAAACAGCAGCCTGCAGCTCCTGTACTGCAACAGATTTGTGTGTGGCTATCTTTGTTACTTGGGGAGTCACAGTCCAGTCTGAATAATGTGTCCGGGTTTCAGTCCGCCTGAAACCCGGACACATGAATCAAAACCCGAACTGTCCAAGTGAATCCCGAACAGGTGGCAACCCTACATATTGCATGTGAAGCAAACTCCCACAGGACCCTTTTTTCAGTCCGCCAGATTCATGTCAGAACTGTGCGGTGCAATATGTGAGCTGAAATGGGGGCATCATTAACAATGTATTGACACTCCTGGCAGTTCGCATATGGCAGTGTGAAGTCGGGTGCGATGTGGGAACCTGCAGTGGATTCACAAGGTTCCCAGATCGCACAAGTGTGAACCGAGCCTAAAAGAACAAACAACAATGCATGGAAATGCATGCAAGCACTTTCACACCTACGTCAAAACTCACAACTGTCCCTGATTTCGAGGGACTGTCCCTGATTTGGAGTAATGTCCCTCTTTCCTCCTCATCTGACCATCATTTTGATCTGATCTATAAAATTGTTTATAAAATGCACTTTTTATCTATCAAAAAGTGTTTTCCAGTACTAAACCTTTCATCTGATTTCTAAATTGCTGCATAAATTTCAAAAAGCCAATATAAAGGAATAGTAGGGGTAAAAAAAAAAGCATATGTGGGTTTAACCAATCTTTTTGTACAATTCTCCTTTAACCACTTACGGACCACCCGCCGCAGTTTTATGGCAGCTGTTTGAAGAGGAATATCGTTGTTATGGCAGCAGCTAGCTGCCATAACCCCCATATCCTCTTCTTCAGCGGGCGGTCTGCTACAAGATAAAAGTGGTCCCTGCGGAGGATTCGCCACGTGATCACTTTTATTGGGGGTGGGAGATGGCCCACCCCCTCCCGCCACGATCTGGTGCCCGCCGCCGCTTACCGGAGCTGTTGGCAGTGGCAGAGGTGATCACGTCCTTCTGCTTGTTCAGTATGGAGACAAGTGAGGGAAAGATGGCCCCACCCATCTCAGTACAATTTCTGTGCGGAAGCAAAGTCAAAACGTCACTTCCGCCCATAGCTCTTAACCACATGGCGACTGGGCCATAGCCGAAAGATGGCTACAGCGCGGTCAGCTTATTCTGGGAGGGCTTCCATGGATGTCCTCCCAGAATCTTGCTCCCGCACGCCCCCGGGAATGGCTGATCGTGGCCATTTACCACGCGATCGCTCCGTCAAATGACGGAGTGATCACTTGAAAACAAACCGGCGTCACGTCATGACGCCGGTTCCTCCCTCCCCTCTCTGTACCGATTGGTACAGTGCGAGGGGAGAGGGGGAGAGATGGCAGCAGCGCTGTGGGCTGGATGTGAAGTGCCCACAGCGCTGCTCTGTGGCAATCCTCTGCCCATACTGTGCCAATACTCTGCAACACTGCAATACTCTGCAATAATTTGCCAATACCTTGCAATAAATTTTAAAAGAAACTAAGAATCTTTTTTGTGTTTACCGCTCCACCCCATTGAAATCAATGGGGCAGCGCTGCAATACCGCCGGTTTTAACCCTTTCTCGGCCGTTAACGGGGGGTAAAAGCGCCCCGCTAGCGGCCAAAATGCGCTGCAAATCCGACTGTAAAGCGCCGCTATTTTTAGCGCCAATGCTATGAGCGGCTTGGTGTGAAAACCGTCTAAAAGCCCGTACACGCAATAAGAAAATTGCACAAAAATTTCAGAACAAGAAACAATCGGGTAACTATCTGTTCGTATAGTGTTTCTCACAGACGATTCTGACTGTTCGGACGAAAAAACGAAGTTGCAAAATTTCTATTGTAAGTGAACACAATTTCCGCTTAATGTGTACAGTAGGCATTAAGGATGAGCTCCGGCGTGTTCGCACGCTCCACGTGCAGAGCACGCCAGGAAGCCGGCCGCTGCGCTAATCACAGCCAGTGAGACATTGCCCCCCGATGCGCGGCTGCAGAGATCGGCAATGTCTCACTGCCTGTGATTAGCACAGTGCTGCGCCGACTTCCTGGCGGGCTCTGCACGTGGAGCGTGCAAACACGCCTGTGCTCATCCTTAGTGGGCGTACGGGAAATAATCAAATAGAAAATTCTGCACATGATCAGAAGCTAAGAACGACCCGGAAGACACGGAAGTACGTTGTTACTTTTGCCTTTGTCTTTAGCGAATTTCCATATAAGTTAATAACATTTTCGGTTACGTCATGCTACGAACATTCGTTAAAGAAATCTAACGATCGTTTGTCCAATTTTGTCATAGTGTGTACTAGGCTTGTGTATGAAATGGACATGTAAGTGTGCACTTCCTATGATGTGTACAGAATATAATGTGTATAGAAGGCAGTTTTCTGGGTTGCTCAGTTCAGCCTCCATTCCATGAAGAAAATCAATAATCCTCACCCCGCCCACACAGCTCTCCATGTACTGAGCAGTGTTATCAGGAAGGAGAGAACAGTTGCCATGGAAACTGCCCCACCCCGGGGTCATTCTCCAACCCTGGAATGGCCTAGTTCTCCATCCAGGGATGTGATTGGCTGAGCAGAGGTTTACACCGAGCCTTCCCTGTACGTCACTTCCGGTATACACTGGACTGGGAGAGCTGTCTGTGCGGAGCTCTACCATCAGATCCCAGGAAGCAGATTCGACGTTTTCTAGCGGCTCTCAGGTATGGTGAGAGGAGCGCTCTGTTCATTCACTGTCAGTGTAGACATGTTTGTAGTCCGTGTAGAGCGGTGTCAGCGAGTCTGCGGCTCTCACCTCCCCTTCTATTGTAATGTGCACGTCTCTCCTGTGTGTACATGTAGTCCTGCCAGAGTCTGGAATCTGGTTCTCGGGATGATTTCTCTGCTCTCCCTGGGGTGGGGGGCCCTGAGCTGTTATTACCCCCCCCCATTGTTTCTATAATTACAATGTACAGCCTGGAAGATCCCCCCATTGTCACATATAGAACACATTAACCACTTAAGGACCGAGCATCTTTCTGAGATTTGTTGTTTACAAGTTAAAAACATTTTTTAAGTTAAAAAATTAATTAGAACCCCCACCCCCCCCCCCCCCCCCCAAACATTATATATCATTTTTTTCTAACACCCTAGAGAATAAAAAGGCGGTCGTTGCAATACTTTCTGTCAAACCGTCTTTGCGCAGCGGGCTTACAAGCGCACTTTTTTTGGAAAAAATGCACTTTTTTGAATAAAAAAAAAAAAAAAGACAACAGTAAAAAGTTAGCCCAATTTTTTTTTATATTGTGAAAGATAATGTTACGCTGAGTAAATTAATACCCAACATGTCACGCTTCAAAATTGCACCCGCTCGTGGAATGACGACAAACGTTTGCCCTCAAAAATCTCCATAGGCATGGTTTAAAAAATTCTACAGGTTGCATGTTTTGCATTACAGAGGAAGTCTAGAGCTATAATTATTGCTCTCGCTCTGCCGATCGTGGCGATACCTCACATGTGTGGTTTGAACACTGTTTTCATATGCGGGCACTACTCGTGTATGCGTTCGCTTCTGCACGTGAGTACCTATTTTTTATTTTTACACTGTCTAAAAAAAAACAAAAACAAACAAAAAAAAACACTTGTAATAGAAAGCATGACAGGACCTCTTAAATATGAGATCTGGGGTCATATCAGATCTCATATTTACACTAAAATGCAACGTTTTGACATCGCTTCCGCCCTGCAATGTGATGGAGACGGGTTCTTCTCCTCACTCGTCTCCATACCCAGCAAAGGGTAAAGATCCAATCAGCTCCGCCGCTGCTGACGGCACCGGGGGACACAACGGGAAGGGGGGGCCCCTCTCCCACCGCCGATAAAAATAATCTCACGGCGAATCCGCCGCAGAGACCACTCTTATCGGAAAGCAGACCGCTGGCTGAAGAAGAGGATACCAGGGTAAAGGGCCAATCACAGCTTCATATGTAGAATGAGTGACCTGTTCTTATATCTCTTGGAAAATGGCAGACTTATTATCTATGGGAAAATGGGCACTCTAAGCAGATCTACACGGCGGTCTAATGGAAAATGGCTGCCATGATGTAATACAATTAGAGGCCACAAAAAATGGCCACCACTATATAAAGACAGCTTATGCCAGACGTTACCCCCCCCCCCCCCCTGAAGAAGTCACATAGGCGTGAAGATAAGCATTGGGATTGGGAGACATACCGGAGGAGGAATATGAGCTCGGCACTCGTAGGCAGGGTGGATTTGATTTAAATCACTAGTAAAAAGGCTTGATTTAAATAGACTTGATGTCAAGCAGCTGTCATATCTGTTCCGCAGAGGCTCCTCCTCTGACCCGCTGTTGACTCAACAGTCTAATTCACTTTAATGGGGTGCAGCAGTGACACAACAAGGTGAGGGACGGAGTGGACACCCACTAAACGGCGCTGCCATGATGGATCTGAAATGACAGGTGCTCTTAAAGTGGTTGTAAACCCTTACAAACCACTTTGACCTACAGATAAGCCTAGATTAACCACTTGAGATCCGCGCTATAGCCAAATGATGGCTACAGCGCGGATCTCCTTTTCCGGGACCACGTCAATAGATGTAGTCCCGTGCACGAGCGCCCTGCACTCCCCCTGAGGGGCGCGCGCGGCGCGCTCTGTGATCGGCGAGTCTACGAGACTCGCCTGATCACCGATCCGTGCAAGGGGTCGATCCCGACCCCTTATCACGTGATCAGCTGTCAGCCAATGACAGCTGATCATGTGATATAACGGAGCCGGTAATCGGCTATTATTATTATTATTATAAAAAAAAAAGCCGATCACCGGCGGCCGTGATCGGGACATCAGTCCCGATCATGGCCAGCCCTGCTAGTGCCCACCTGCCCCCTGCCAGTGCCCACCTGCCCCCTGCCAGTGCCACATTAAAAAAAAGTAAGTGCCCATAGTGCCACCCAGCAGTACCCACAATCTGCCTCAACAAAGGTGCTGCACCCCAGTGCCACATATCCATGCCCATCAGTGTCATCTACCAGTGCCTATCAGAGCCGCCTATCAGAGCCGCCTATCAGAGCCACCTATCAGAGCCCATCAGTCTCATCTATCAGTGGTACCTATCAGTGCCCATCCGTGCCACCCATCTGTGCCACCCATCCATACCGCCTTATCTGTGCCCATCGGTGCCGCCTTATCTGTGCCCATCGGTGCCGCCTTAACTATGCCTATCAGTGCCCACCAGTGCAGCCCATCAGTGCCCACCAGTGCAGCCCATCAGTGCCCACCAGTGCAGCCTATCAGTGCCGCCTCATCAGCGCACTTCAATGAAGGAGAAAAATGACCCGTTTGCAAAATTTTATAACAAACTATTAAACATGATTTTTTTTTTTTTGCATCTTTTTTTGTTTGTTTAGCAAAAAATAAAACTCCGAGCTGTAATTAAATACCACCAAAAGAAAGCTCTATTTGTGGGAAAAAAATGATAAAAATTTCATTTGGGTACAGTGTTGTATGCCCGCGCAATTGTCATTCAAAGTGCATCAGCGCTGAAAGCTGAAAATTGGTCTGGGACTGAGGGGGGTTTAAGTGCCCAGTAAGCAAGTGGTTAAGGCTTACCTGTAGGTCCAAGAAATATCTCCCAAACCTATACGGTTTAGGAGATATTTGCCCGAAGACGGGCACCGCTATCTAAGGCGCATGCGCCGTAGATATCGGCGCACTGAGCGGGGCATCGTCGAATGCAGTCTCGGCTCCCGTGCGCGGGAGGGAACTCATCAGGGTTTACTTCCTCTTTAAGGACTAAGGACTCATTCTTGCTGGTAGTTAGAATCTGTAATAATACAAACAAAATGAAGGTTTCCATATTTAGACTAATAAGCTGTCAGGTTAGTAAAACAGCGATATCAGAACCGATTCAATCATACAGTTTGTAATGAACATATATTTGCATAACAATGGGCATAAGGAATATTCCTGAACTTCGGTTTATCTCATTGTTACTGTTACATTGTATGACTGTATCAATGCAGTGCATGTTATCTCAGCTTACAAAGCTTGGATTCATTGAATGAGTTTACCAAAAATGTAAATCTTGCAGAATATACATTCATGTTACATAACTAAGCTCCATTTTGTGCAGAATAAACAAAATTAGGATTATCTGTTTTGTCAATAGAGAAAAAAAAAGATGTCAATAATAGCTGCCGATAACTGGCAAAAATAAATTCTTCTTCACTTAAATTCATGATATTAAAGTCGAATATAATAAAATATATTTTTTATTTCTTTTTATTAAATCTATAGTTTTCGGCCAAGTGCACCCCTAATTTTCACTTTACCTTTCTGTCCAGAATCTTCATTTCAGTGCACCGCTAGTTGTGAATGGTAACCAATCAGCTTCCAGTTTTTTTTTGTTAAAGCTTAAAGGGATTGTAAAGTCAGAATTTCTTTTTTTTATCGATGCATTAAGATAAAAAAACCTTCTGTGTGCAGCAGCGTGCCCCATAGATCCAGCGATGTTGCAGGAAAATCTTGGGGGCGGGGCAATGGCTGTAACTCGGCTTGGGTGCCCCCCATAGCAAGCTGTTTTCTGTGGGGGCACGCAGCAGTAGGGAGAGGCCAGGAGAACCAAGAGTGACCCGAGAAGAGAAGGATCTGGGCTGTTTCATACAAATCCACTGCACAGAGCAGGTAAGTATAACATGTTTGTTATTTTACATAAAGAATAAACAAGACTTTACAATCCCTTTAATTGAACAAGCTGAACTTAGAAGCTGATTGGCTACCATGCACAACTGCACTAGATTTTGCACTCCTCGGGTTTAGTAAATCCGCCCCAATGTCTGCATCTGCAGTAGATACTGATTGGTTGGTAGGAATCAGCTGAAAAATGAAATTGAGAAGTAGAATGCAGAGATGAAGTGATACAGGAATTACAACCAGGGGTCACTTAAAGGAGAAGTATGACCCAAGTTACGTTGGCTATACTTCTCCTCCTGTAGGCCACAGGAGTGCAGTTTGTTCTGCACTCCTGTGACTCCATTTCAGCTGGTCCAGGCATGGGAAGAATCCCAACTTAACAGTCAAGATCCACCCAGATGCATGGATGAGGAGCTGGCTCAGCCACTCTCAGGCTCCTTCCCCCTCCACAGCCCAGTGCACCAGTGAGTGCTGGAGGGGCAGAGCAGAGAGCCAGAAACTACTTTTCACCACTCTCTGCTCAGTGAAGTCTTTGATTGCTCCATCTTCGCAGCGGCGGGGACAGATACATCATCAGATCGATGCTGCATCCACCTAGGTGAGTATAATTTTATTTAGATTTTTTTTAATTCTGAAAATCATTTTGACATTCTATAAAGTAATTTCTGTATTTTTGTGTTAATTTCCCCAGAATGCCAAGGTTAAAGACCACAAGAATAAGGAGAAAAAAGACAAAAGTCCTCCCCCAGAGGCTTGCTGCAAAAAGAAAGAAGACGCCATTGCAGGTTTTATACTGTAGTATTTAAATGTTTTTATATATGGATTTTTTTTTTTAACTAGTCTTGTAGTAGTTTAGAGGATTAAATGTAAAGGCTCAAAGTTTTATTATCTTTATGCATGAAGGTAAAAAAAACCTTCTGAGTGCAGCAGCCCTTCCTAATACTTACCCAAGCCCCATCGCAATCCAGCAATGTGCACGGGAACCTCTACTCTTGGGGGCTCTCCCTCCTCATTGGCTCCCGCTGCTGTCGTTTGGACAGTGAGCCAATGAGGAGAGGGGGCGGGGCCGAGACATGGCTCTTTGTGTGAATCGGCACACAGAGAAGCGGCTCGGATACTTGCCTGCTTGAGTACCCTTATAGCAATACGTTGCTTTAACTACTTCCGGACCATCCACCGCACATATACTGTGGCAGGGTGGCCCGGTTGCGCGAAACAACCGACGGCTCTGGTAAGCGGCGGAGATGACCAGAACACGGTGGGAGGGAGGTAAGTGATCTTATTTATATGTAATAGTGCTGCGCAATATAGAGGTTAAAGACGAAGAGGGGGGAAGATAAAGGGGAGGGAAGGGGAGAAGAAATGGGAAAGAGATTCCCAGGGTGGAAAAATGAGGGGAAGGGGATAGGTGGAGACAATTTAAGATAAATGTGACGTTTTACTAAGTGTACTAATAAAGCACTCCTTCAGTTACACCATAAACAGTGAGTGTAAATATAGGATATATATATTCATGCGAGATTATATCAAATTGAGATCGGAAAAATAAATAAAAATTCCATACAAATTATTACCATGTGCAGTGCATAACTTGTGGTAATCCATCAATAAGAAAAAAGTGCCAAGTGCCAAAACGTATCCATGCAAACTATGTATAAACTTCACAGTATATGTATTAAAAAGAAATTATTTATCTGTGCAGTCCATATAGATAAATGTGCAAAAACTGCAAATGCAAAAAAGATCCAGAAGTAAAGCGCCAGTGCTCTATGCGTCATGCGGACAAAAGGGTGAAAAATTCCTTTCCTTCACTCCATTCAGTGGGTGGATAGGTGTCCCCTTACCTTACTGCTGTCAGGCTCATTTATTCAATAACGTAACTACAGGGTACTCGCATTTAAAAGCAAATAAGTCAGCAGTAAGTAAAAGAGAACGAGCGGCGAGCTCGTACGTCCCTTCCGGTATCTCTCTATTTCCGGCGCGTGTTCGTCGCAGTCACTTGATTTCATCAGGGAATAGACAGGGAGATGGAAGTGTCCTTTTATATACCTATGTCCAATCGCTATAGCGACCATTTTCTTGTAGTCCCAATCACCGGAAATAGAATCGCGGGCAAGTGATCTTGTGGCGAATTTGCTGCATAGACCACTTTTATCTTAATGTCAGCTGCTCGCCGTTGTTGAAAATACCGGGGTTATGGCAGCTAGCTGCAGCCATAACAACGGGACTTGGTGTCACCGACGTACAATGATGCCAATTTGGTTAACTGACAATTGCGTGGTTGTGCGATGCTGTACCCAAACAAAATGAATGTCGCCCCCCCCCCCCCCCGGGAAATAAAGCTTTATTTTGTATTTGATCACCTTTGCGCTTTTTTTATTTTTTGCGCTATAAACAAAAAAAGAGCGACAACTTAAAAAAAAAAAAAAAAATTTACTGGTGATTACGTTCTTTCTCCTCTGAGACATGGAGCCGAGTGAGGGAAAGATGGCCCCCACAACATTGAATCCCATTTTCTATTAGAGTATGCATTGTATTTATTGGGGAAAAAAATGCAAGGTGCTCCTTAAGGCTAGGTTCACATTTTTGGGAACCTGGCCTGAATGAGCGAGGTGTGGAGATCAATGACCCCTTATGTTCAGCATATAGACAAGTTGCTCGAGCAGCACCTGGAAGAGACCCTTGCTGACTATATATAGCGCAGGCTATTACAGTGAACTTTTGCATCCCCAGTGGCCCTCTCTGAATGTGACATATGAATAATTAGATGTAACCAAGCTGGACCAATATAAGTTATAAAAATATCAATGAGTTCAGCTTTATTGGTGATCTCTCATTTCTGGCATTCGTTTTCCTGGTTGTGGCACAGTGGTGTTCTGTGTGGGCACATTTGCATTCAGCACACCTTATTGGCTCCCAATACTACCTACCCCTCCCAAGCTCTGTCTTTTCTGCAGATGACATTTAATAATGCTGTATAATAATACATATTTGTATAAATTTTGTATCTGCTTTGAGTTTATCTTTTAATTACATGTTTCCATGCTGTCTCTTCCAGTTATAGCTCTGGAAGCGCTGTCTGGAGCACAGCGATATTGGTAACTGGTCTGTGTGCTCTTAACTACTTGCCCTGATGTTTTAGAAGTGCTAGTTGATGTAATGGGAGTCTAAAGCCGCGTACACACGTAGCGGTATGTCCGACGTACTTAGTCTGGCGGACTTCCCGAACGGGCTACTTGGCCACACACGGCACTTTTTGAGCGGACTAATACGGCGTACTAAGTCCGCCGTACTATCCGCCCTACTTTTGAAATGAATGGACTCGCCCACACGCGGAGGAAAGTCCGCTCATTTCGAGCGCGTCTCCAGGTAGGCGGGGCCCGCGAAGGAGACGTCGCTGGCCCCGCCGCCTGGTATGGACTTAAAGGGGAACCCCCAACGCCGAAAAAAATCGGCGTGGGG
The DNA here is from genome assembly GCF_037356315.1 of Lithobates pipiens. Lineage (NCBI taxonomy): Eukaryota > Metazoa > Chordata > Amphibia > Anura > Ranidae > Lithobates > Lithobates pipiens. Next base: position 149,802,537 of record NW_027507791.1, on the reverse strand, counting down.
GTCCCCCCCAAGTCCACAACAGACCCTTGTCCGAGCACGCTACCCGGCCGGCCAGGAAAGGGGGGGTGAGCGCCCCCCCCCCCTCCTGAGCCGTACCAGGCCATGTGCCCTCAACATGGGGGGTGCCTTGGGGAAGGGGGGGCCGCGCGGCCCCCCCACCCCAAAGCACCTTGTCCCCATGTTGATGAGGACAAGGGCCTCTTCCCGACAACCCTGGCCGTTGGTTGTCGGGGTCTGCGGGCGGGGGGCTTATCGGAATCCGGGAGCCCCCTTTAATAAGGGGGCCCCCGGATACTGGCCCCCCACCCTATGTGAATGAGTATGGGGTACAATGTACCCCTACCCATTCACCTGTAAAATAAAAGTACAAAAAAAACACAACACACGAGATAAAATACTTTATTGCACAGCTCCGGGGGTCTTCTCGCCGGACTCCCCTGCTATCTTCTTGTAGCTCTTTTGCTAGCGGAGGAGTCCGGCTTTCTTCCTCGCCGCCGGCCTCTTCTTCCGACTTCGGGGGTCTTGTCCCCCTCTTCGGTTCTTCTGCCGGGCCACCGCGCCTTCTTATAGCTCTTTTACAGGCGGTGGCCCGGTCTTCTGTCGCCGCCGCCGCCTTCCCTTCTTCATCTTCATCATCTCTCCGGCCGCAATGCCAGGGACGCGCTGCCACTTATATAGGGACAAGGGGCGGTGTTACATGGCGACAGTCCCAGCATCCTCCGGGACTGTGACATCGTAAGGGGGCGGGGTCACCATGTGACACCAACCCATGTGACACCGCCCTTTGTCCCTATATAAGTGGCAGCGCAGCGCGTCCCTGGCATTGCGGCCGGAGAGATCGTCGAGTCAACATCTTCTGGATAAGAAGAAGAAGAATGGAAGGCGGCGACAGAAGACCGGGCCACCGCCTGTAAAAGAGCTATAAGAAGGCGCGGTGGCCCGGCAGAAGAACCGAAGAGGGGGACAAGACCCCCGAAGTCGGGAGAAGAGGCCGGCGGCGAGGAAGAAAGCCGGACTCCTCCGCTAGCAAAAGAGCTACAAGAAGATAGCGGAGGAGTCCGGCGAGAAGACCCCCGAAGACGGAAGACCCCCGGAGCTGTGCAATAAAGTATTTTATCTCGTGTGTTGTGTTTTTTTTTTTTTTTGTACTTTTATTTTACAGGTGGCGGGGCCAGCGACGTCTCCTTCGCGGGCCCCGCCTACCTGGAGACCCGCTCAAAATGAGCGGACTTTTCTCCGGGCGGGAAAAGTCCGCTCATTTCAAAAGTACGGCGGACTGGCATACACACGGCCGGATTGTCCGCCGAAATGCGAGTCCGGCGGGAAGATTGGAGTGCAACACGGCATTCCAAGTCCGCCGTACTTTCGGGTCAAAAAAGTATGCCGGAGGCTACACACGGGGGGATTGTTTGGCGGACTTGAGTTTGCCGGACTTTTCCACCGGATTGCTTGATCGTGTGTACGCGGCACAAGGCTGGCCATAGACAAGTCAAAAATGGAAAATGGTGCATGCGACTGTGCTATCTTTATATTTCTAAACAAAATCCAGCATGTTGGATCAGGCACTTTTGATTGCAGCATGAAAATCGCATATTGCATCTGGCACACTAGCAATGCAAAAAACGCACAACGCAAACAAGAATTTTCGTTCCGTTTTTGGCTCGTCTATGGCCTGCTTAAGGAGCTGCAATTTGCAGTAGGGTGTGTGGGCCAAAAGCGCTCACCTAATTGTGCTGCTGGCCTCCATAAACCGCTTATGCAGAGCCATAGCTCAAAAAGAACCACACCAAGGTAAGTTTAATTAGCACATTATACTTCTGTCCTGTCCAGTTCTAATTCCTAGATCTTTTGAATGTAGAGATTAGAGGGCAATGGTTTTTTTATTTAAATTTTTTTTTTTTCTTCCCCATTACCTTGAGAGCAAGAGGCAGTGGGATATTTTGTGATACTGGTTTGTTCAGTACTCATTGTTGGATGAGAGACCTTATTAGGAACAATTCTGTTGGCCGTTGTGCCTTTTACAGTGATAACGCACAAATTATCATAAAATGGCCAGAGTTCATTTGGCAGTTCACACGTTTCTGGAAATAAGCGTGTATAATAATCATAGCGATAGACATTTGGCTGCAAGCACGACAATTGTCATAATATGGAAAAGCTTGCCCCGTGAGGGCATTGCTCTTCTGTGCACAAGAAGGGGCCTACGTTTGTTTTCCTTTTGAACCATGCTTCTTTTCAGACATATTCTATGTAATAAACATACTCTTGGTGATTTTTAGCCTCCTACAGATTTTGAAGATGTTGCTGTGTATTTCTCAGAGGAAGAATGGCGATACCTAGAAGCTGACCAAATGGATCTTTATCGACAAGTAATGATAGATAATTACCAAACAATCCAGTCTCTGGGTAGGTTCAATTTATTTTATTTATAATGGCCACATAATTTGTCTGAAGAAGCGGTGATACAAATTTTGTCTTTTAGCAAATGTATTTATCTAACCAGCAGTAAATATTTATTAGCTTAAAAAAAAAAAAAAAAAGTGCCAATGGCTTATTTACTTTCCCAGGGCATTGATATTTTGCTTCTATAAACTTTAGCTCCCATTGTAGAAATGAGTATGCATTTAAAATTTTGCCTTTTTCGTGAATATTTTTGCTATTCATACACTTTTTGGCAGATGAAAGATGAGTTTACTGAGTTTAAAATGCATACAGACAACAATAGGAGGGTGTGTTAAAAGCACTGAACCTTCATAAAGTTGAAGTAAACTCCCCTATAGTTTTCAGCCAAGGAAGCTGCCATCTTTGCCTCTGTTTAATCTTCAACTGCTATGGTGCTGCACATGTGATTCGTTATGACACCAGCCATTGGATGGTTTGATAGTTTGGCTGAGAGCACAGCCAATGTGCAGTTAGCATTCCTGGCATGCCTTTTTTTTTTTTTTACTTTTTAAATTCATGGGTTTACTTCCACTTAATCTATGGTCTGCCATAGACGGTGTGATTTTTCATTCCTATCAGTCTTGAAGAACGAATCTCTCCTGCAAAGCTATTATGGGGGGGGGGGGGGGGGGGGGAGAATCCATCCCCACTGGGGAACCCAATAATTATTCCTAGCGGCTATAATGCCTGCTAGCAATGATCGCATGTAAAATCCAACAGGCTGGCTGTACCCAAGTTGATCGATTTTGATAAATTTGGGCATATTCAGCCTGCCCATATGTGGTTCAAATCTCCGCCAGTTCAGCTGGAACTGGTGCCGATTCGAACCATCTATGGCTGGATAATTCCCTTTTTATTTGTCTTTTAGTATGTTGCTCTTAACAGTCAAAGGGGTTACCTTAGTGTGGTCTGGGACTGACTGACTGGTAGCCAAATTACAGCATCAGGTGTTTGTACAGTAAAGTTGGGTACACAGACTGAAAATCGTCTGAAAACGGTTGGTTTGGCAGGGGCCGGCTGACTTTCAGCCCATGTGTACAGTTGCCTGTTCTACAGAAGCCAGTCTCATGATCGACTTTTGTCAAATGGGCTGCTTGAATACCAGCATCCAATCGGTGTGTTTTGGTGGGGTGGCAGTACCCCTGTCAACACACAGGCACAGGAGGGGAGATTTCCGGGAACACCCTGCCACAGCCCCAGTTGGATAATTTGCCCCCTTCTCCCTTGACACCAGCTGGGCATATTTTTATAGCTGACTTGTGAGTATCAGATCCCCTGTTCCCTAATGGCATTCTCTCGCCTTTTAGGTAGTATTCATAAAATTAATAGATATTCTCTGTGTATTTATTTTTCATAGTTCATCCTTGCACCTAACTCCTGATGAGTGGTCAAGAGCTGTGAAATGTGTAAAGAGTTTTTTAGGGTGCCTTGTCAAGTTTGGCATATCATTTACTTTCCATACATTGGTCCGTGGTCAATTTTTTTATTTTTTTTGTATAATATTTCCATTAAGCATTATGTCCTTTTTGTATGTATGTATTTTTGTTCATAGGTCAACTCTTTTGCATATGGTTTCTATCATGAACCAAAACATATTGTGTATCTCCAGATTTTGGTTTGTTCACATGTAATTAATAAAAGTAATATATTATACCTTATGTAAACAGAGGCGGGGTGGAAATGACCCAAACTGAAGCTTATTGGAGTAAACAAAGATAATTGGTTTGGATGGCACCCACGCTGGTGTTGAACTGTATATGTGGGCCAAATTACCAACCAATAGATTGGACTTCTGAAAGCCAGCAGAGCACAATAATGCTTCATGCACACTGGCTTAAAAAAATCACTGCTTCTCTTGTAGAAGCAGCTCAATGTTATCCCACATGTCCATGCAGGAAAAAACAACAACCTGGTTTGCGTTTCCTATTGGAGTTTACTGGCCGAAAGAACGCAAAACTCTCCTAAACTTGTGTAGACTTTAGATTAGCTTTTTATACTGCCAAGGGAACAGACCCTTCTTTTTTCTTTTAAGCACAGTATGCATGAGCCACTGTGTGTGTGTATATGTGTATATATATAATTACCACTTTGCGCCGGCAGTACGTCATATGACATCATGGACTTTCAGTGATGATATCTCAATGATGCCTGCATCATCCAGATATCTTTTTTTTTTTTTTCCGCCGGTGATTCTGTGAACCGTAAGAACAATCGTAGCGGCAGTTCAGCAGGTTCTTAAGCCCCGTACACACGAGAGGACTTATGTCCGACAGACTTCCGAAGGAGTTCTGCTGGAGTTCTGCCGGAGTTCCGACAGAGTTCTGATGGACTTTTCGGCTGAGCGGACTTGGCCACACACAATCACACTAAACTCCGACGGATTCGAACGTGATGACGTATGACTGGATTCGAATAAGGAAGTTCATAGCCAGTAGCCAATAGCTGCCCTAGCGTCGCTTTTGTCCGTCGGAATAGCATACACACGAGCAAAATTTTCGAAGGGACCGGGTCCGGCGGAGTTCCGTCGGGAAAATTTGAAGCATGTTCCATATTCTAAAGTCCGTCAGACTTTGGTGAATCAAAAGTCCGTTGCAGCCCACACACGATCGAATAGTCTGACGGAATCAGTCCGTTGGACTTTGGATGTTGAAAAGTCCGCTCGTGTGTACGTGGCTTTAGTGTTCCTTTTAGTGGGAAAGGCGGTGGCAACAGCTGATCCAAAAATCGGCTGGGGTGCCGACTTTGCAGGCTCCCTGGATAGGTAAGTGTCCATATATTTAAAATCGGCAGCTACAGTATTTTGTAGCTGCTGACTTTTATTTATTTTAATTTATTTTTTTCCCCCAGGCGGAACTCTTATTTAAGGAAAAAAGTGTTTGCTTTATAACCACTTTAAATTTGTCTCCTATTTGTGAAAATAATCTTTTCTGCTTTTCTCTTAGGATACCAGCATGAAAAGCCAAGTTTAATATCAAAAATTGAACAAGATGAAGATCTCTTTATTACTGGATTGGAAAAACATTCACAAGGTGAGTTTTCATTACATATTTTAGCGTTTTATGTATTGTATTTAGTTTCAAGGTAAACCTGTCACCTTGTGTGAGCTTTTAGAGTTGCAAAGGAAGGAACAAATAATTAGTATATTTATTATTTTTTATTTTTTTTCTTTCATCCGGTTTTTAGTCTGCAGGACCTGTTCAACCCAGGACACCATCAGTGCTGCTCATTCCTAACATTTGACTTAAAACAGAATTTTACCCATATCGACTTGATTAAAAAATAATGTTCTTTAGCAAAGAATATACATTCCACATTAATAATTACGCTACCAAAATTGGTGTGTGCTGTAAATTGCCTCCAGAATTGTTCCTGTTCCTTCTTGCTGGAGGCCGCCATTTTCCTGAAGCCTAGAGCCCCTGAACAGCAGGAAATCCTAAAGTGTAACTAAACCCATTGATTTAACAATTTCAAAAAACTTCATTCCTGGAATGCTAGAATTGCTATCACATTTGCTTGTGTCCTCAACCAAACTGTCAAACATCAAATGGCTCGCATCGTAACTGATCACATGTGCAGCACAATGGCAGTTGCAAATCAAACAGAAGCAGCTTCCTTGGCTGTAAAGGAGGGTTTAGTTCCACTTTACGGCTATCAACAGATTGGCAAACTCGGCAGTGCCTAAAAATGGAGAGCAACCGAGCATTTGCTGTGCAGTGAGAGACTGTGTATTACTGGATTTTAAACAGTATAGAAAAATATTTCTTGTACATCACGGGACACAGAGCCATAGTAGGTACTATGTGGGTTATATAGGCCACCTTTTAAGTGATGGACACTGGCACACCCTAAGACAGGAAGTTTACTCTTAACCTATATATCTCCTCCCATTACTGGGAGTTCCTCCGTTTTTTTTTTTTTTTTTTTTTTTTAAAGATCTTTTTATTAAGAGATTCAAAAACATACAGCAGAAGCAGTAGGTACATGACATTTGTAACAAACAACAGTAATAGTAATTCCTAACACAACTACGAGTTGTCAAATAGTTGCTTACGTATTTCTTCTCTTACGAGGTGCGAGTAACATTAATATCTAACTTCGGAGAACCTTTATGCGGGTGGAAGAAGTTAGCAACTGGAGTACCCCCAGCTGCATAAGGCGAGTAATTCGGTAAAATGCCTCTACAACTCTTCCGACTGTTCGCTTTAACTAGAGTGTGAGCTATAGTTATAAATCTATAAGTAGAGTAAGTGATGACCAGCATCATTATACAGGGGGGGGGGGAGAGATAGCAGGAAAATGTATAAGGGAAAGGGGAGGGTAAGTATAAGTTTATTTTCTAAGAGCAATACGTGGCTTTGTCATAGAGTGGGGTGCCCTCTAATGTATCTAATGGAAGCAACCCTCAGGTCAAACCTTCAGTCATGTACCGCTTATATTCTTCAGATGTTTGGAAGTGTATCCAACATGCCCAGGTGTTGGTGAATTTGGGTGAGGTGTCAAGGAGTTGATGCGTAATTTCTTCCATTTCCATTATCCTTTTCACTCTACGTATCCAATCCTTAATACAGGGAGTCGTAGTAGATTTCCAATAAACCGGAATGCACATTTTAGCTGCATTAACTAAGTATATTACAACGGATTTTTTGTAGTGACTTTGTGTCATGGCTGTATGATGAAGTAAATATTGTGCTGGCGTGAAGTCCAGTGTAAAGGTTGTTATGGTAGAGATGAGTTGGTGGATAGCCTGCCAGTACGGTCTAAGTGCATGGCAGTCCCACCAGATGTGCAAGATAGTTCCTACTGCTTCACCGCATCTCCAGCATAATGAGGGTACCGTCGTGTAGCATTTGTGTAAAACATCTGGGGTCCTATACCATCGGGAATAGTTTAAAGCCGTTTTCTTGTACGGATACATTCCTAGAACCCTTGTGAATGTTTATCAGTATTTTTCCCCAATCATCTTGTGTCAGTTCCAGGCCTATATCCGACGCCCACTTTTCGCGCACCGAATCCACTAAGTCATTTGTAGTAGGAAAGAGGATCGCATAAAGCTCAGAAATGAGATGTCTCTGTGGAGTTTTCCTATTGCAAAGCTGTTCAAACGAAGTCAATTCCCTGCACCACGTATTTGCGGGGTACTTATTGAGTAAAAAATGTCTGATTTGAAGGAAATTAAAGAAGGGTATCTTCCTGTCCGGAAATTTAGTCAGTAGAGATTGGAATGTGAGCATTCTACCCTTATCAAAAAAGGACCCTGCTCGCACGTAATCTCTAGTGACGTCGTCAGTGGTATGTCGCGCTTGAATACCAGGGGTGAATTCCGAATTGTACTCTAATGAAGTAAGTGGGCCATGTGTAGAAGAAATTTTTGTTTTGTGACAAACTGTTTTCCAAGTGTTAAGTGTAGTGCTTATCAAAGGGTGAGATGAGAGTGTTGTCGGAGCGGAGTCAGTGCCTATCCACGGGAGTAGATGTATCGGCGCGTGAGCAAATGCCTCTTCAATCACTACCCAGGCTTTGTTCTGTCTGTGGACGTGCCAGTCCACGATTCTGGTCAATTGGCATGCCCATTGATATTTTCGTAGGTCTGGAATTCCCAGACCCCCTTGTAATTTGGGAAGAGTCAGAGTCTCCCACTTAATACGAGCTTTTTTGTTAGCCCAAACAAATTGGGAGCAGAGAGTTTTGAATGTCGTGAAAAACGTGGAGGGAAGGGTGATTGGAATCGTTTGTAAGAGGTATAGGAACCTGGGGAGGATATTCATTTTTAGAATCGCCGCTCTCCCAAACCACGAGATAGTAGGAATTTTCCAGTTTTGCAGGTCTGTCCTAATGGAGTTAAGTAGTGGTATATAGTTGCGGGGATACAGGTCTGACAACTTAGTCGGTAATTGAATTCCCAAATATGTGATGGCATGTTTTTCCCAACTAAATGGAAAGTTTGTTTGGCATTGTGTCAGCACTGCGTCGGGTAGTGTAATGTTGAGGGCCTTGGATTTATTGAAATTAATTTGGAGGTTCGCTATCGTCTTAAACTGAGCGAAATCTTGGAGTAAATTGGGTAAGGTAGTGATTGGATCTGCTAGAAATAAGAGGATATCGTCCGCGTACGCTGCCACTTTGTAAGTCTCGCCCTTAATTTGGATTCCCTTAATATTCGCGTTTGTCCGAAGCCTGTGAAGCATGGGTTCAATGGTTAAAATAAATAGAATCGGAGATAGGGGGCATCCCTGCCTTGTGCCGTTGGATAAGGAGAAGGCGTCCGACACATATCCATTAACCTTAATTCTGGCTGTGGGGGATGAGTAAAGTGCCATAATATATTGTAAGGTACGTTCTTTGAAGCCCATTTTTCGGAGGGTTGCCAACATGTAGTCCCAAGCCACCCTGTCGAACGCCTTCTCTGCGTCCAACGATAGAAAGAAGCCCGGAGTTTGAGAAGCAGATAGCCACTTATGGACATTGATCGCTTTTAGCGTGTTGTCCCGCGCCTCCCGACCCGGAACGAAACCTACTTGGTCCAAGGAAACAAGGGAGGGTAATAAAGGGAGAATGCGATTCGCTATGATTTTTGCGTAAATCTTCATATCTACCTTTATAAGCGAAATCGGTCTGTAATTAGGGACCAAAGAATCATCTTTCCCTGGTTTCGGAATCATTGTAATGTGTGCTTCATGGAGTTCCGTGTGAAGCGATGGGGAGTCAGGAAGTTTGTTAAATATTTCAGTGATATGAGGAATAAGCGTGTCCGAGAAGGTTTTATAATATAGTGTAGGCAAACCGTCTGGGCCAGGGCTTTTACCCGGTTTTAGCTGTTTAAGGGCGGTCAAGATTTCTTCTTTCGTTATTGGCTTCTCTAAATCTGTGGCCATGTCGTCAGGAATACTCCCTGGACAATTATCGTCCAGAAATTCCGTCATCTTTTGTATTCTGTCATGTTGTGTTCCTGCTGAGGGATGGTGAGGGAGATTATAAAGATTTGAGTAAAAATGTTTTAATTGGTCTACTATTCCAGATGTGGATTCGATCTTTTGGCCTTTCGGATCAACTATGTGATGGTTCGTGGACATTGCTTTCCGTTTTTGGATTGCTCTAGCTAAGAGTTTTCCAGTTTTGTTACCAAATTCATAATAATGTCGTTGCATAAGGATATATTTCCTCCTGATTGGAATGTTTAGTTCCTCCAAGGGATCTAATCTAGCCTTCTGCAATATGTGGAGCGTGTTTTCCGCTAACGTTTGTTTATGCAGCATTTCTAATGTATGGATGGTCTTTGACAATTTATCGAGTCTGATCTCCCTGTCCTTCCGTCTCTTAGCCGCAAGGGAGATAAATTCTCCCCGGATCACACATTTATGTGCTGCCCAACTTGTTAGAGAGTGAATCTCAGTGGAGGCATTTTCAGCAAAGTAATTTGTTAAGCTAGAGGTTATAGTACGTACCACCTCCGAATCGCTGAGTAAAGAGTTATCCAATCGCCAAATAAAAGGTTTTGTCGTTCTGGCAGGGAAAGACAGGGTGATCGAGACCGGATTATGATCAGAGAGCACCATAGGGTCTATGGAAGCCGCAAGTAAGCAGTCTAAGTCCGTCTGAGAGAGGAAAAAGTAGTCGATCCTCGAATATTTGTTATGAGGGGGTGAATAGTAGGTGAAATCTTTGTCGGTCGGCTATAGCGTTCTCCACGCATCATGAAGTGTTAATGTGGTCAATTGAGACTTTATTGCCCGCAGTGCACTGTATGCTATCGAAGAGGTGCTATTCTAGGAGTCTAAAGTGGGGGCCAAAGCTACATTAAAATCCCCTCCGACCACCAGAGTACCTTGATAAAAGGAAGTAAGTTGTAGCATCGTGGATTTGAAGAACGGGACGTGTTGTTGGTTGGGTGCGTAAATGTTAGCTAATGTGATTTTTTTTTGTTAAACAGCTCCCCTTTCAGAAAGACATAGCGTGCCTCTTTATCCAACAACGAATCCTGTACCTGGAAGGGGCAATTCTTAGAAATGAGAATCGATACTCCCTTTGATTTAGCTGAGGCATTAGTAGCATAAAACACTGTTGGGTAAAGGGAGGACCGCAAGTTAGGTATCTTATCAGACCTAAAATGAGTTTCCTGTAGAAATACAATATCCGCTTTAGCTTCACGTAAGAGATGAAATAGTTGTGACCTTTTTTCTGGGGTGTTAAGACCTTTTCACATTAAGCGACTATAGTTTGACCTGAGGGTTTGGAATATGCCGATTGTGCATGTTGCAAGGTTTTACTTGCAACGAGTTAAGAGTACTCGGATTGCGATTCGTAAAGAGGGAGTATCAGTGTGGGAGGGAAGGGAAGAGAAAAAGTGGGGAAATGGGGATATACCCTTAGGCGTTCGCTGTGAGGGTGGAGGACCAGCCTCTCCCCCAGAGCGAAGACGTCCGGGAAATGTACGGTGTCCGTACAGATAGCGTCCGGCTTTCGACAAGACACTTCCGTACAAACAACTGCGGTGGGGTTGGACCAAATCTCTCGGGAAGAGTGGGTACGGTAGACTACAAATGTGGCCGCGATCCGGCCCAATGAAATGAGATGTATAAAGGCATTGTCAAGGGAAGCGGGTTAACACTTCCCCCGTGACTCGTCTCAACTCGAGAGATTGCGATCTAACTTGTATATCCTCTATCGGCCAGTAAGTTGGCCGAATATACAAAATGTTTGCAGTATAGAGAGGACTAAAGAATAAGTTGCAATCTTCCACACTGAGAGAGAGTTCACTGAGAAACAATGATAAACAGAGGTACCCAAAAAGAAACAGCAACTGCGTTATATTCTCACTATCGATTAACAGCCAACGAGCCTTCTACGTCTAGGGTACCTAAAACATCAAATTTAAACCTGAGCCTAATACGGGTAAGGGATTCCCTGAGCTACAAAAATGGAGCAGGCACGCTCGGGGAAGCAAGTCGGACAAGGCACATTGACCTCCGTAACCCATATCGCCACCTTGCTGTCCCACTGTGGCAAGCAAGGGATAAAAACATTTAGAGGCGCAAGTCTTCCTCATCTCCTCGAACGTGCCCACAGATCGAATCAACTCGAATATATTCGAGCAGATTCCATCCAAGTGCAATGGTGAACAGAAAGTATGTATCATTAGGATCAGCAACCGTCCCTCCATGGATCATACATATTTAACCGCTTAGCCACGGTAAGAACACATTTCTAACATAGGGAAGACGGCTTACTACAGGCAGTTTCTCATAACCATACCTCAACAGTAAGGTGGTAGGAAATCGAACATTGGCATACAGCAACCTACGTGTATAAAACTGCAATCTTCGACAACCCTCGATAATATAGTGGCCCATGGAGAGTAACTCTTACTCTAAGCTACGAACATGTCAACTGGGGAAATCTAACTCCAAATCTGACGTGGACTGTGTGCTAAGGGGACGAATTTGGCTATGAGTGATATAAGCTAATCAACATTTTAGGGTCAAATGACCAATAGACAAAGTCTCTAAAGAAGGAGTAGCTCATCCGAAAGCACTTAACTGAAAAGTCACAGTCCTGGTGAACGATCCCGGTGATGATCAGCATCTCGTCTGGCATGTCTAGATCGTGGGGACTCCGTAGGGCTACGTCTGGGATGGGAGTCTCTCCGCGAGCGATATGACCGACTTCGTGACGCAGATCTACGCCGTCGGTACCTGCTGCATTGTGCATCCATCGGTTCTTCACGATCCCTTTCTCTGCTGAGTTGGCGATGGGTGCGAAAAGCACCATACCAGTTGGGAACATCTACCAGCGGGATCTCCAGGGTGTCGCGAAATGAGGGAAGTTCCTCCGGCACACGAAGCAAGGCGGTTCGGCCACGGTAAGTAGCCGCTAATCCAAACGGGAACTTCCATTTGTATTGAATGCCTTTCACACGTAGTACGTCGAGAAGCGGTCGCAGGTCCCTGCGATGTTGTAATGTGATTCCCGACAAATCTTGATAGATGTGTATCGTAGCACTCCCTAGAGAGATTTGAATCCTGTTTCTGGCCTTGCGTAATATTTCCTCTTTCAGCCTATAGTCCACTAGGCAACAGACAACATCCTGTGGGGGGTCTGTTTCGCGGCCTTTGGGTCGTAGTGCTCTATGTATTCTTTCGAAGGCCACAGGTGTTCGAGCTGGCCTATCCAGGAGGTCATTAAACAGATCCGTAACTGTCTCCTCAAGTTGTTCTGTATCCACCGATTCCGGCAGGCCTCTCACCCGAATATTGTGGCGTCTCCCTCTATTGTCCAAATCTTCCTGGTGACGCTGGAGATCTTAGTTGTAACGTGTGGGTGTCTATTTTATGGGTAACCTTGCGGAGGATCGTTTCATGATGTGTCGTGCGGTGCTCCACATCAACCACTCTGTCAGCAATGGCTCGTAAATCCAACCGGAGATCCGCTATAGCAGCAGTCAGGGTCTCTTTGATGTCTGCCGCCACCGATCTTAAATCCATAAGACTCGGGTGTTGTTGGAGTGCGTTTAGTGAAATCTCCTGGTCCGGAACGGCTATGCTGGATGGCGCGTTTGGCGGTGTGGAGGCTGGAGTCTGTGTTGGAGTGTGGCGGGAAGACGCCATATTGTCCCTCTGTGAGCGAAACATCTCCGGTAAATTCTGGCTAATGCTGCCACGCTGTCGTCTCGGGGAACGTGAACGAGAGGCGGATGATGTTCTCGAGGCAGTGCCCATAATCTCCGATGCTCTAGAGCTCAATTAGGCTTCCTTAATGGCTAGAGGACCGGATTGCGGCAGGAGCTCAGCTCTCAAGCGTCCATTCCGTCCTGAGGTTAGGCCACGCCCCAGTTTTTTTTTTGTTTTTGTTTTTTTTCACCAGTGTCTTGGGTGTTGGTCAGGAGTAAAGATGTGCTGAGCTCTGCTGGAGTAATCCTTGCTAGGGCTAGCCATGCACCTGGATCCATTCAAAGTGTCTTTTTAGGCCAAATTGAATGGTGCCCGGGCCTCGCGTTAGAAAAAACTAGGTTTAGCCTGTAACGCTTCTCTTTTTTGAGAGCTGGACCCTGGGATCCAGTGCTTTGGTTTTTTCAGCCGTATAGCTTTCTGGCTGTGTGCTATACGGGTCCAAGGGAGTGGAACCCCGGAAAAAGGCGCCCGCCCCCGGTTCCTTGCAGGTTTTTTAACGGAGCGCTGTGCGAATGGTGAAGATTGGGTTTGTTTTGGCTTACCACAGAACCCTGCGGCAGGATAAGGTAAGTGGAGATTCCTAAAGAATTTTTCCGTTTTCTTACGGGTTTTCGCCTTTAAATAAATGTTGTTATTGGGGGGGGGTTCAGAATACATTCTCCACCCCCCCCCCCACCTGTGATCCCCTCTCTAGGAGGTAGAGGGAGCCCGGAACGATCAGTGGTATGCCGCTCCGCTCCCTCTTACACTGCTGTTGGCTGCAGTGTTTTTATTTTTCTTCCTCCTCTCAGATTCGTATGTAAATGTGGCTATCCTCAATACCCCCCCCACATGCCGATCCAGTCAATCGGAGGCCTGCTCGTGTTGGAAACTATCTCTTTTGAAAAAGAGAGGGGGGGGGGCGTCTCTTAGCGTGGCGTCGACGTGCTTCAACGTCTACACGCAGGACTGTGTAGGCTATAAATGCAACATTTGCAGGCTGCATTAGCCTAACGGAGGGACACAGAGCAAAAGTGGGCATGTGAGTGTGGTGACACAGGCATTTCCTAGGCACGTTTACTTAAGCATCAGGCTGAGCATTAATAGCAGCGGCAGTTGCTTGACTGTCTGCTCAGCAGTGGGTGCGTTTTTTGTCTGTCAGTACCTTTTTGGTGTTTGGCACTATGGTTGGCAGAAGGGGGAGGGGAGGTGAAAGCACCCCAAAAATAGAACCCAAAGATGTTCCTCTCGGGCTCTGAGGACCCTGGTTTTGCTTCTACAGCACCATCCTCCCCTGAAGGAATAGGGGGCCGGTCAGAGTGAGCCATCGGGTTCGGCAAGTGTTGCCACTGTTTCCAACATTTCAGCCCCTGTCTATATTGCTGAGGATTCTCCTCGGCTATGATGGCATTGGAAGAATGGGTAATGGCTTTAAATCGTGTCTTCCTAGAATGGGAGAAAGCGCGTTAGGCCCCCCCTTCTACCACCCAGAACCCTCAAACAGGAACAGTGGGAGGGAGAAGATGAATCCCCCTCAGGGTATCATGAAGAGGCTGATGACTGCTCTTCCAAGGGGTCAAGTGTGGCTGAACCTGCTTCAGCTTCATAATCTGAAAAATTGCTGGTGCAATCTCTTACTGAAATGGTCTGCTCCACATTTAAGCTTCCCTTAATGGAGTCGGCTGAAAAGCCCACTTCTTGTGTGGGATCCAACTGATAAGAAATTGGAACTCCTGTTAAAGAAAACAACAAAAAAAAACACATTTTCTTGTCAGGCATCAGTGATTCAACCTGCAGTGGCAGCAATTGGTGTATGTCAATCCTTTAAAGACCAGTTGAGACAGGTTCTCAAGGTTATCCTTGATCAGCAAGCCCAGGATTTAGCTGAGTTGCCAGGGGCTTTGTTTTGCAATTGACACTATGAGATATTTTTATTCAGGCCTTGCGCTTGGGTTGGTGCATATGCGTAGGATCCTATGGTTGAAAAATTGGTCAGTGAAAGCGCCATGCAACAAACTCCTTTTTAGTTTTCCTTTCCGCTAGGGATGCACCGAAATTTCGGCCGCCGAAACATATCGGCGGAAAATGGCCCTTTCGGCAAAAAGCCGAAAGAGAATTTCCGACGAAAAATGGGGTGGGGCCTGCTGGGCTTGGCCCCGCCCCCGGTGCCGCCCATCACTGGGGTGTCATTCTGTCTTTAGCTCTCCTCCTCACCATGCTGCAGTCAGCCTGTGGGGTCTCGCTCTAAAGTTCCCCTCTCCACAGCAGTGGCTGCATATGTCGCCTCAGCCGATATGTAAATCGGCTGTGCAGGAGCTGGGCACACTGTTTACTGTGAAAGTGAAAGCAAAGGAGAGGCGTCTAGCAGTGTGTGCTGTGCTCTCTGCCTCCCCCTAGAGTGCAGTACCCAGCATGGAGATTAATGTAGAGCTGCAGCTGCCAATTAAAAAAAAAAAGAGACAGTCATATATGTTTGTATGCCTGTGTGTGTGTGTGTGTGTATGTATATGTATGTGTATGTGTATGTGTGTGTGTGTGTGTATATATATATATATATATATATATATATATATATATATATATATATATATCTCTATATATATATATATATATCTCTATATATATATATATATATATATATATATATCTCTATATATCTATCATTATTTATTTATTTAGAGGTCGACCGATGTGGGTTTTTCTCTGGCCAATGCCGATATTTAGAAATCATGGCAGCCGATATATGAGGCCGATTTTATTTATTTTTTTTTTTTTTTTTTTTTTTAAATAGCGCCTGTAAAGTGCCTGCAAAATGGCTCCCCTGCAGTCTGTGTGAAAGACAGAGTGCTTTCACACGGAGGCGATGCGCTGGCAGGATGTTAAAAAAAAAGTCCTGCAAGCAGCACGTTTGGAGTGGTGTAAACCGCTCCTCCACCACTCCTGCCCATTGATATTAATGGGCACCACTGTCGAAGCGCATACAATGCGATTTGGCAGTGGTGCTTCACGGGCGCATTTAACCTCTTCTTCGGCTATGCACCCCACTAGCAGCCGAATAGCATGGCTAAAATGATGGTAAAGCAGCATTTTACCATCAACGCCTGCCCGCTCCAGTGTGAAAGCAGCCTATAAAATAAAAACAGGTAGTCAAAACTTTTGGACGAAAAAAAACAAAACAGTTTTAGTTTAGTGTTTTTTTTTTTTTTTTTTATCATTTAGTGTATTTTTTTTCCCAAAAAAATTGCATTTGAAAGAAGAAGGCAAATGCCGTGTGACATAAAATATTGCAACAACCACTATTTTATTCCCTAGGATCTCTGCTAAAAAAAAATATATATATAATTTTTTGGGGGGTCTAAGTGATTTTCTGGCAGAAAATACAGGACTTTTACTTGTAAGCAACAAGTGTCAGAAAAGATTTAGTCTTTAACCACCTCGCGCCCGCCCTATACCCGAATGACAGCCGTAGAGCAGGCGCGTTCGTACGGGAGGCCGTCCCTGGACGTCCTAATGTTTACTTCCGCAATGCGCGCCGCCGCAGGCGCGCATCGCGGAAGTTCTGTGTTCGCCGTGTCCCCCGGGGACAGGCAAACACAGATCGCTGTAAACAGCCAATCACAGCGGCCGTTTACAGCGCGATCGCCGCGTCCAATGGGAGATGATCTCATATATAAACATATGAGATCATCTCTCAGCGCCGCTCTCCCTCCTCACACAGAGTGTGAGAGGGGAGAGATGAACGGCTGCAGCGGCAGCCGTTCTGCTTTTTTTTTTTTTTTTTTTTATCAAAACTAAGCAAAAGTAAAAAAAGCAGTGCCACCTGTTGTCAGTGCCATCTGTCATCAGTGCCACATAGTGCCATCTGTCATCAGTGCCATTTGTCATCGGTGCCACCTGTCAGTGTCACGTGCCATCTGTTGTCAGTGTCACGTGTCATCAATGCCACTTATCAGTGCCATCTGTCATCAGTGTTACGCGTCATCGGTGCCACGTGTCATCGCCACATATTAGTGCCATCTGTCATCAGTGCCACGTGTCGTCATTGCCACGTATCAGTGCCATCTGTCATCAGTGTCACGTGTCATTGTCCTGGTGCTTCAAAAGTGTAATAAATAGTCAACAAGTTAAATGTGTAATTTATGTTCCTAGAACACATGATGGCGCTACCTGCATGTTGGGCCTCTCTATGTGGCCAGGCTGTGAAAAAGTCCCACACATGTGGTATTGTAATACTCAGGAGGAGTAGCAGAATTTTTTGGGGGTGTCATTTGTGGTATACACATGCCACGTGAGAGAAATAACCTATTACAATGACAATTTTGTGGAGAAAAAAAAATGAAAAATCTTAATTTTGCAAAGAATTGTGGGAAAAAAATGACAACATCAAAAAGCTCACTATGCCTCTTACTAAATACCTTGGAATGTCTACTTTCCAAAAAGGGGTCATTTGGGGGGTATTTGTACTTTCCTGACTTGTTTGGGTCACAAGAAATGAGATAGGCCACCACTACATCAGATGTGATCAATTTTGTGCGATTCGCACCACAGCTTGTGGACTCTCTAACTTTCACAAAGACCAAATAATATCCACTAATTTGGGTTATTTTTACCAAAGATATGTAGCAGTATAAATTGTGGCCAAAATTTATGAAGAAAAATAAATAATTTGCATAATTCTGTCACAGAAACAAAGAAATATGCGTTTTTTTTCCAAATTTTCGGTCTTTTTTCATTTATAGCGCAAAAAATAAAAACCCCAGAGGTGATCAAATACCACCAAAAGAAAGCTCTATTTGTGGGGAAAAAAAGGACAAAAAATTCATTTGGGTACAGTGTTGCATGACTAAGTAATTGTCATTCAAAGTGTGAGAGCACCGAAAGCTGAAAATTGGTCTGGGCAGGAAGGGTGTTTAAGTGCCCAGTAAGCAAGTGGTTAAAGCGGTTCATCACCCTAAAGGGGAAGTTCTGCTAATCTGATCCCTCCCCCCCCCCCTCCGGTGCCACAATCTGCACCTTTCAGGGGGGAGGGGGGTGCAGTTACCTGGATAATCCAGGTATCTGCACCCACTTCCGCCCCCCCCCCCCCGTTGTGTTCTGGGAAACACACAGTTCCCAGGACA
The DNA here is from genome assembly GCF_037356315.1 of Lithobates pipiens. Classification (NCBI taxonomy): domain Eukaryota; kingdom Metazoa; phylum Chordata; class Amphibia; order Anura; family Ranidae; genus Lithobates; species Lithobates pipiens. The sequence continues at coordinate 149,784,332 of NW_027507791.1, read as the reverse complement.
CAGCGGGGACCAGAAGAGATGCGCAGCGCGACTCGCGCATGCACAGTAGGGAACCGGGCAGTGAAGCCGCAACGCTTCACTTCCCGCTTCCCTGACAGAGTATGACGGAGGGGGCAGCAGCAAGACGAGCGATAGCTCGTCATCTGCCACCGACATCGCTGGACCCAGGGACAGGTAAGTGTGATTTTATTAAAAGTCAGCAGCTGCAATATTAGTAGCTGCTGGCTTTTTATATATATATATTTATTTATTTATTTATTTATTTATTTATTTATTTTTTTGGTGCAGAACCAGTTTAAAATGGTTAAACTGAGAACTCTACACACAGAGTTGAGTTCATTCATTCAAGTGTAAACATTGTATCTTTTTGCTCTTTTCTTGGCAGACTGCCCAGAGAGGAGACAAGTGGCTTCTATGAAGACTCAGGCAACTTGCATTGACTTCTATTACAGAAGTCATTTCCAAGTCCCGCTGTAGTTCTAAATCGGCCTTTTTATCAGCTCAATCGGCTGATGCCGATTAATTAAAAAACGGCGATATATCGGTCGACCTCCTATTTATTTATTTATTTATATATATATATATATATATATATATATATATATATATATATATATATTACGCAGTGCCTTGCGAAAGTATTCGGCCCCCTTGAACTTTTCAACCTTTTGCCACATTTCAGGCTTCAAACATAAAGATATAAAATTTTTATTTTTTGTGAAGAAACACCAACAAATGGGACACAATTGTGAAGTGGAACGAAATCTATTGGATTTTTTAACTAATAAAAAAAATGAAAAGTGGGGCGTGCAAAATTATTCGGCCCCCTTGTGTTAATACTTTGTAGAGCCACCTTTTGCTGCGATTACAGCTGCAAGTCGCTTGGGGTATGTCTCTATCAGTTTTGCACATCGAGAGACTGAAATTCTTGCCCATTCTTCCTTGCAAAACAGCTCGAGCTCAGTGAGGTTGGATGGAGAGCGTTTGTGAACAGCAGTTTTTAGCTCTTTCCACAGATTCTCGATTGGATTCAGGTCTGGACTTTGACTTGGCCATTCTAACACCTGGATACATTTATAACCATTCCTTTTGTAGATTTTGCTGTATGTTTGGGATCATTGTCTTGTTGGAAGATAAATCTTCGTCCCAGTTTCAGGTCTTTTGCAGACTCCAACAGATTTTCATCCAGAATGATCCTGTATTTGGCTGCATCCATCTTCCCCTCAATTTTAACCATCTTCCCTGTCCCTGCTGAAGAAAAGCAGGCCCAAACCATGATGCTTCCACCACCATGTTTGACAGTGGGGATGGTGTGTTGAGCGTGATGAGCTGTGTTGCTTTAACGCCAAACATATCGTTTTGCATTGTGGGCAAAAAGTTCGATTTTTGTTTCATCTTACCAGAGCACCTTCTTCCACATGTTTGGTGTGTCTCCCAGGTGGCTTGTGGCAAACTTTAGACGAGACTTTTTATGGATATCTTTGAGAAATGGCTTTCTTCTTGCCACTCTTCCATAAAGGCCAGAGTTGTACAGTGTACGACTAATTGTTGTCCTATGGACAGACTCTCCCACCTCAGCTGTAGTTCTCTGCAGTTCATCCAGAGTGATCATGGGCCTCTTGGCTGCATCTCTGATCAGTCTTCTCCTTGTCTGAGCTGAAAGTTTAGAGGGACGGCCAGGTCTTGGTAGATTTGCAGTGGTCTGATACTCCTTCCATTTCAAAATGATCGCTTGCACAGTGCTCCTTGGGATGTTTAAAGCTTGGGAAATCTTTTTGTATCCAAATCCGGCTTTAAACTTCTCCACAACAGTATTACGGACCTGCCTGGTGTGTTCCTTGGTCTTCATGATGCTCTCTGCGCTTTCAACAGAACCCTGAGACTATCACAGAGCAGGTGCATTTATACAGAGACTTGATTACACACAGGTGGATTCTATTTATCACCATCAGTCATTTAGGACAACATTGGATCATTCAGAGATCCTCGCTGAACTTCTGGAGTGAGTTTGCTGCACTGAAAGTAAAGGGGCCGAATAATTTTGCACGCACCACTTTTCAGTTTATTTGCTAAAAAAGTTTAAAATATCCAATAGATTTCGTTCCACTTCACAATTGTGTCCCACTTGTTGGTAATTCTTCACAAAAAATTAAAATTTTATATCTTTATGTTTGAAGCCTGAAATGTGGCAAAAGGTTGAAAAGTTCAAGGGGCCGAATACTTTCGCAAGGCACTGTATATGTATGTGCACGTGTTTATATGCACTGGTGAGGCACAGGCAGGCTACATGGCGGGCACTGGTAGGCTGCTGGGCACAGTGAGGCTGCATTGATCTCCTATAGCATGTCCGCAGTCTCTGACAGCTCCTGTACCATGCCTGCAGTCTCTGACCAGCTCCTGTACCATGCCTGCAGTCTCTGACCAGCTCCTGTACCATGCCTGCAGTCTCTGACCAGCTCCTGTACCATGCCTGCAGTCTCTGACCAGCTCCTGTACCATGCCCGCAGTCTCTGACCAGCTCCTGTACCATGCCCGCAGTCTCTGACCAGCTCCTGTACCATGCCCGCAGTCTCTGACCAGCTCCTGTACCATGCCCGCAGTCTCTGACCAGCTCCTGTACCATGCCCGCAGTCTCTGACCAGCTCCTGTACCATGCCCGCAGTCTCTGACCAGCTCCTGTACCATGCCCGCAGTCTCTGACCAGCTCCTGTACCATGCCCGCAGTCTCTGACCAGCTCCTGTACCATGCCCGCAGTCTCTGACCAGCTCCTGTACCATGCCCGCAGTCTCTGACCAGCTCCTGTACCATGCCCGCAGTCTCTGACCAGCTCCTGTACCTTTCCCGCAGTCTCTGACCAGCTCCTGTACCTTGCCCGCAGTCTCTGACCAGCTCCTGTACCTTGCCCGCAGTCTCTGACCAGCTCCTGTACCATGGCCCGTAGTACCATGGCCCGCAGTCTCTGACCAGCTCCTGTATAAAAATATTTTTTAAAAATAGTCAATTTTGGTATCGGTGCTGTTTCAGTATCGGTTTCAGTTTTCGGGATCAAGGAAGATTTATTTTCGGTATCGGTTTCGGCACCAAAAAACCCATTCAGTGCATCCCTACTTTCCGCTGTGTGCAGCTGTTTGGGGATGATTTGGATAAATACATTCAAAAATTTTCAAATGGAAAAATTTAAACAAGCTCCTTCTCCAGTACTAGGGGCATCAGCCTCCAGGCAGTCATGATGGCCTTTGTCATCAGGTTTAAGAGGTAGACCTCAGGGTCAAGGGCCCAGTCCTGGAGAAAGAAACCTACAAAAGCCTCATATGAAGAGGTTCATTCGAGTGGGGAGAAGACTTCTGCAGTTCTCAAGGTTCTGGCAGGAGGAGTTTAGAGACAGATAGGTGATCTCCACAATACCTCTAGGTTACAAACTAGAGTTCCCGTCTCCTCGTTTTCTCAGATTGAACGTCCCCCAAGGATCCAGAGAAAAAGAAATCTCTTTCAAGCATTTGTCTCAAAAAGTGATCATGGTGGTCCCCATGGAAGAGCAGGGGTTGGGGTTTTATTCAAACTTTTTTACGTTGCCAAAACCAAATGGAGATTGTAGACCCATTCTGGAAATCGAGGTCTAAACCTTTTCCTGAATATCTGTTCTTTTCGCATGGAATCAATCCAATCATTTGTCTCCATCCTACAAGGAGGAGAACTTCTGGCATCAATCGACATCAAGGATGCATACATACATACATACATACATACATACATTTTCCTTGCTCATCAGAAATCTCTACATTTCAAGGTAGAAAAACAAAATTTTCAGTTAATAGCTCTGCCTTTCTGTCTAGCTACTGCACCTCGGGTGTTTACAAAGGTCCTGGTACCTTCTCTGGCCAGATAAAGGGCTTGAGGTATAACGATTATAGCTTACCTAGACGATCTGCTCTTGATAGACCAGTCGGTAGCCCGCTTAGACCAAAAGTGTGGTCACCACCATCAACTACCTGGAATATCTAGGGTGGATTCTCAATCTAGAGAAACCCTCTTTAAAACCACCAACGAGATTAGCATAGGGATCATAGATGTCAGCCCAGAAAAGGGTATTCTTACCCAGGCAAAGATCAGCCATAAAGGAGCTGATTCAGGTGGTCAGAGCAAAGAAGAATCCTTCTATTCGGCTTCGCATGAAGTTATTGGGAAAGATGGTAGCTTCATTCAAATTCGTTCCTTATGCTCAGTTTAATTCAAGACTGCTGCAAAACCGTATCCTATCGGCTTGGAACAAGACGGTCTCCGCTCTAGATTTCCCAATGCGTCTGTCTCCAAAGGTGTGCCAGAGCCTCAGTCGGTGGTGGATAACCAGAAATCTGCAGAAGGCAAAATCCTTCTTGCCAGTTACCTGGAAGGTGGTAACAGATGCCAGCCTTTCTTCTTGGGGAGCAGTCCTGGCTGGGAGAGGCGACTGTCCAAGGTAAATGGTACAGAATTGAAAGGACCTTGCTCATCTACATTCTAGAGATTCGGGCAGAGTGCTTGGCCCTGAGTTCCTGAACATTCAGGTTGCAGAATTGTACTGTCAGGATCCAATCCGACAATGCCACAGCAGGGGCCTATATCAATCATCAGGGGGGCACAAGAAGTCATGCTGCCCAGAGAGAGAGGTGATTCATATCCTAACTTTGGCAGGAAACCATGTATCTTGCCTATCGGCAGTCTTTATTCCAGAAATAAAAAATTGGCAGGCGGACTGCTTTAGTCGCCAGCGGTTGTTCCCGCGAGAATGGTCCCTTCACCCCGAAATCATCTTAGCAATATGCCGGAGATGGGGGATCCCGGACGTAGACCTATTTGTGTCCAGGTTCAACAAAAGATTGACGACTTTGTGTCGAGAACAAAGGATCAGCTAGCATGCAGAACAGATGCCTTGGTGGCCCTGTGGCATCAGTTTTCACTGATTTATGCATTCCCTCTTATTCTGCTGCTTCCACGACTTCATCGCAGGATCAAGCAGGAAGTGAAGTTGGTGAATCTTGTGGTACAGAAGATCTTGGTATGCAGAGATTGTAAAAATGGCAGTAGGGGACCCATGGACCCTACCACCACATCCGGACCTACTCTCGCATGGTTTGGCTATTGAGACCCACATTCTGAAGAAGCATGGGCCATCAGGATCAGTGGTATTTACCTTGATTAATGCAGGGAAGCTGGCCTCCAGAGTCGTGTATTATGTGTGGTGTGAATCCAGGGGTTGGCATCCCAGAAAGTATGTCATATAGAGGTCGACCGATATATCGGCCGATATTTGCAGTTTTTTAATTAATCGGCATCGGCCGATTGTGCTGATAAAAAGCCGATTTAGAACTACAGCGGGACTTTGAAATGACTTCTGTATAGAAGTCAGTGTAAGTTGCCATAGAAACGTCTTCCTCCTCTCTGGGCAGGCTGCCAAGAAAAGAACAAAATGATACAATGTTTACATTTCAATGAATGAAGTCATCTCTGTGTGTAGAAGTTCTCAGTTTAACCATTTAAAGACTAAATCTTTTCTGACACTTGTTGCTTACAAGTAAAAATCCTGTATTTTCTGCCAGAAAATCACTTAGACCCCCCCAAAAATTATATATATTTTTTTAGCAGAGATCCTAGGGAATAAAATAGCGGTTGTTGCAATATTTTATGTCACACGGCATTTGCACAGAGGTCTTTCAAATGCATTTTTTTGGGAAAAAAATACACTATTTAAAAAATAAAAATAAAATATAAAAACAGTAAAGTTAGCCCGTTTTTTTTTTTTTTTTTTTTTGTCCAAAAGTTTTGACTACCTGTTTTTATTTAATACATAGGTTTTTTTTGTTTTTTTTTTTATCTAAATCATACATACAAGTAAACTGATTGGAGGTTTGTTTTGTTTAATAAATGTTTAAATATAAGAAATTTTCTGTATCACTTATGAAGACTGCTTTCACACTGGAGCGGACAGGCGTTGATGGTAAAACGCAAGTTTTAGCGGCTCTTTACCATCATTTTAGCGGTGCTATTTGGCTGCTAGTGGGGCACATATAACCCAGCTAGCGGCCAAGGAAGAGGTTAAATGCGCCCATGAAGCACTGCTGCCAAATCGCATTGCATGCGCTTCGGCAGTGGTGCCCATTCATATCAATGGGCAGGAGTGGTGGAGGAGCGGTATACACCACTCCAAACGTGCTGCTTGCGGGACTTTTTTTTAAGATCCTGCCAGCGCATCGCCTCAGTGTGAAAGCACTCTGTCTTTCACACAGACTGCAGGGGAGCCATTTTGCAGGCACTTTACAGGCGGTATTTTTAGCCCAAAAGCGCCTGAAAAACGCCCCAGTGGGAAAGGTGTGTTAGATCAAGGGGGATTAAAAAAAATAATAATAATATAAAAAAAAGGAAAAAAATAAAGAAATAAAATAAAATCGGTCTAACATATCGGCCCAAAAAAATCGGCATCATATATCGGCTATCGGCCGCCATGATTTCTAAATATCGGCATCGGCCAGAGAAAAACCCATATCGGTCGACCTCTAATGTCATAGATAGATCCTTGCCTTTCTGCAAATGGAGTTCGAGATGATGCTGGCCATGAGTACTATCAAAGGCCAGGTCTCGGCCTTGTCATTTTCAACGACCACTTGCTTTGCATTCTTTGGTCTGTAGCCTTATATAGGGGATAATGCGGCTTATTCCACTGGTTCGGTCACCCCTGAACCCTTGGGACTTGAATTAACTTTTGTCGGCATTACAGAAACCTCCTTTTGAGCCGATACAACTTATTCCCTTGGTCCTTTTGACAAGGAAACTCGTTTTTCTGGTAGCCATATCATCTGCAAAGAAGGGTATTAGAATTGGCTGCTCTTTCTTGTAAAGTGTCATATTTAATTATTCACAAGGATAGAGTAGTATTGCAACCTCATCCTAACATTCTACCAAAGGTAATGTCAGGTTTTCATTTAAACCCAGATTTTGGTCTACCTTCTCTTCTCTTTTTTTTTTTTTTTTTTTTAAACCCTGTTCTACGGAAGAAAAGTCTATACCTTCTCTTGATGTAGTGAGAGCAGTCAGTCTACTTTTTAAAGGTGACTGCTCAGATTTGAAAAACGAATGTTTTGTTTGTGCTGCCTGAAAGTCCTAAAAAAAAAAAAAAAAAAAAAAGACAGGCAGCATCAAAATCTACTATTTCTAAGTGGATTTGGCAAGTAATTGTTCAAGCTTATGGTTTAAGGAGGAAGATTCCACCTTTTCGAATCAATGTGCACCCCACCTGTTAGTGCTTCATGGGCAGTGCATCACCAGGCATCCATGGCTCAAATCTGCAAGGCCGCAACGTGGTCTTCAGTCCATATATTTACCAGATTCTATCAAGTGGATGTAAAAAGGCACGAGTATATCGCCTTTGGGTGCAGTGTGCTGCAGGCAGCAGTATAGGTCCTCAGGTCTGATGGTGCTCTACTTTTGTTTGTTTCTCTCCCCTCTGATAGCATTGCTCTGAGACATTCCACACAGTAACTACTATGGCTCTGTATCCTGTGATATACGATTAAGAAAATAGGATTTTTATAGCAGCTTACCTGTAAAATCCTTTTTTTGGGGGATATCACGGGACACAGAGGTCCCTCCCCTCTTTGGATACACTTATATTGCGTTGCTACAAAAACTGAGGAACTCCAAGTAATGGGGAGGGGTTATATAGGGAGTGAACTTCCTGTCTTAGGGTGTGTTAGTGTCCGTCACCTAAAGGTGTGCTTTGATGTAGTCCAAGAAAATATTTTTTAACAGCTTATCTGTAAAATCCTTATTTTTAAGGGCCAGTTCACACCATAGAAACGCAGACTGGATGCGTTCCAGATGCTTTTATGCATGTGCATTTTTTATGTTTCACTGCGTGTGTTTGTTTTTTTATTTTATTTTATTTTTTGTTTTTTGTATACCATTTCATTTTTGACACTTTTTTACAGTGTTCCAGTGCTGGAAAAAAAGCAGCATTTTCTATTTTTTTATTTTATTTGTTTTTCCTGTAACTGGAACTGCAAGCACTTGTGTGAACTATGCCATTGAAAACCATATAACCTACTTTCAATGCGTTTTTGATGCAGGAAAAAAATGCACTGGACTGCATGTGGTGGGAACTGGCCCTGAATGTTTTACATGGATATGCCTAAAAAAGGGGTGAGCCTGAAGTGATCTAGCAGGTTCATTTTCTGATTAAAGTTCCACTTTAACTTTGTAAACCTGCCACTGCTACTTGTATATAAGATTCTTAATCTAGCAATGTATTTCTTAAAATCCAAGTGTGTGTGTGTGTGTGTGTGTGTGTGTGTGTGTGTGTGTGTGTATATGTATGTATGTATGTATGTATGTGTGTGTATATATATATATATATATATATATATATATATATTCTCAACGCTCACCCTCTCCACCCTGTAGCACTGGTATATCCATCTTCCTTTCTGAGCCAGGAAAGGAATTAATCTTTTATAAATACAGCTAGTACAATGCTGGCCATAGATGGATCATGTTTTGTTTTTTGATCAATCATCTGGCTTATCGCCAAAATCGAACTGATCCTGAATCCTCCCAGCTGTGCCATGTATGCTGACAGTGGGGTCACCCATGTGGACTCGTCCATTGACACAGGCAGCAGGGGGGTGCATTAAGGTGAAAAACCTCAGGGCTTTACATCCACTTTAACTCCCTGCAATAAGACTATGGGGTTGATTTACTAAAGGCCGATATACTGTACACTGCAGGTGCAGTTGCTCCAGAGCTTAGCCAATGACGTAAAATAACATGCCAGAAAAACAAACAAAATAAAAAGCATTTTTCTTGCACGATTGGATGATAGAAATCAGCAGGGCTTCCCCTCCTTTACTAAGCTCTGGAGCAACTGCCTTTAGTAAATCGACCCCTATAGTTTGCCCTTTTATTAGGGTAATGCCTTTTGCCCATTTTACTTCTGGTGGTTATTCGCTGCTCAAAAAAGTTAAAGGAACCCTTTGAAAACACATCAGATCTCAATGTGGAAAAAAAATATCATGCTGGATATCTATATTGATATGGGTAATGTGTTTGGAATGAAGGTATGCCACATCGTTTGATGAAAATGATTAACCTGAATTCAAAGACCCCTCCCCCGTGATCTGAAGCAGGGCATCACTGAGCTGCTGAACAGACTGAGGTGCAACCTAGCAGCGTTTGGTAGACTAAAACATAATGTCCCAGAGGTGTTCTATTGGCTTTAAGTCAGGCGAGCATGGGGGGCCATTCAATGGTATCAATTCCGTCATCCTCCATGAACTGGCTGCATACTCTTGCCACATGAGTCCGGGCATTGTCATGCACCAGCATAGGGGGGTCTAACAATGGGTCCAAGGATTTCATCCCTATCCCTAATGCCAGTCAGGGTGCCATTTTGTAGCCTGCAGAAGTCTGTGCATCCTTCCATGGAAATGCGCCCACCACCAAAACCGGTCATGCTTAATGTTATAGGCAGCATAATGTTCTTCAAGGCTTCTCCAGACCCTTTCACATCTGTCATATGTGCTTTGGGTGAACCTGCCCTCCTCTGTGAAAAGCACAGGGCACCAGAGAATGTCGGGCCCTCAGACCACCCTAATCAAGTCTGTTTCTGATTGTTCGGTCTGAGACATTCACACCAGTGGCCTGCTAGAGGTCATTTTGTAGGGCTCTGGCAGTGCTCATCCTGTTCCTTCTATCTCAAATGAGCAGATACCGGTCCTGCTGATGGGTAGCATATCCTGCCCAGCTCTCATAGAGTAACTGCCTGTCTCCTGGAATCTTGTCCATGCTCTTGAGACTACTGGGAGGCAAAGCAAACCTTCTGGCAAGGGCACGTTTTGATGTGTCATTGTGGGGGAGTTGGACTGCCTGTGCAACCTCTAATAAGGTCCAGGTATCGCCTCATGATACCAATAGTGACACTGTCATTGGCCTCCACCTGTAAAACCAAAACCGTTCCTGTTTTGGAGGTTGTCTCATTGTTGACCATCTAGTGCACCTGTTTAATCAGTTTCGGCTGCCTTGGTGTTAATGAAATCAACAACCACCTCTTCTACTTAACTGACCAGATCAATATCTAAGGAGGTTAATTGACTTGATGCTATATTCTGATTAAAACGTATTTTCCTTTTTTTTAATTATTTTTATTTTTTGCAGTGTATTTTGAATACTACAGTTTTTGGTTGGCTAAGTACTCACTGCGTATGTCTGTCTTTTTAAAAAAAAAAAAAAAATTTCCCTAGGTACACCCAAATTCAAGACAGAAGAACCACATACATCTCTTTTAACATCTGAAAAAATGAGAGTGATAGATATCCATTTAACGGGTGATCTGAAAAACGGTACAAAATATTCCACTAATGAAAATGGGAGTCTACCCCCCAGACGTCAGTACAACTTCCGAGACCGAGCTGCAGTGGAGTACACCGTGTTTTATGAAGACGCAGTGAGAGAACGTAAACCTCACCAGTGCTTACAGAGATTCAAAACAAAAGGGGTGAATACACCTAAACAACTGAAGGTAGAAGAAATACACTTTACAGGTGATCTAAAAAACAGTGCAACAACATCCTCTAATGAAAATTGGAGTGTGCACTCCAAACGTCAGCACAAATGCCGAGACAAAGCTGCAGTGCAGTGCACTTCTTCTTATGAAGATAAAATGAGAGATCTTAAACCTCGCAAGAGACTGCAGAGGAAGTCAAGCTGTGACAAAATTGTAGATGTCCCCAGTGTCATCACAGAAGAGCTACATACATCTTTTTTAAAACCTGAAATATTGACAGGGGAAAAAAGAAATTTCACAGGAAACCTAGCAAACAGTACAAAACAGTACCCTGATAATAATGAGGATCTGCTCTCCAAACGTCAGTACAACTTCCGAGACCGAGCTGCAGTGGAGTACACAGCGTTTTATGAAGACGATGTAAGAGAACGTAAACCTCACAAGAACTTACAGAGGAAGTCTGGCTATGACAAAATTGTAAGTGCCCCCAAATTCAAAACAAAACTGGTGAATACACCTCTGTTAACACCTAAAAAATTGAAGGTAGAAGAAATAAACTTTATAGGTGATCTAAAAAACCATACAAAAACATCTGATAAAAATGGGGGTCTGCCCCCCAAACGTCAGTACAACTTCAGAGACAGAGGTGCAGTGGAGTACACCGGGTTTTATGATGATGAAGTAAGAGAACTTAAACCTCACAAGAGCTTGCACAGGGGGTCAAGCTATGATGACATCCAACCAAAGTGTGGTCGTTACCGTTGTAGTGAATGTGGTAAAAGCTTTAGTCAAAAACCAACGCTGGTGAAACATCAGATGATCCATACAGGCATTTCCATCTTTGTTTGTTCAAAGTGTGACAAGTGTTTCACTCAGCGATGTAACCTCAAGAGACATGAGAGATCTCATGCCGTGCAGAGACCCTGTGTCTGTTCTTACTGTGGTAAGGGATTTACTGAATCTTCATCGTTACTCAAACATCAGAGAATTCACACTGGATTTAAGCCTTTTGCATGTTCGGAATGTGGCAGGACCTTCAGCATAAGTACCTACCTTATTGTCCACCAGAGAACTCACACCGGAGAGAAGCCCTATGTGTGTGGAGATTGCGGGAAAAGCTTTACTCAGAGTTCCCATCTCATCACACACCAGAGAATTCATACAGGCATAAAACCATATGCTTGCATAGAATGCGGGAAGGGCTTTACCACCAGTTCCCACCTTATCACTCATCAGAGAACTCATACAGGAGAACGTCCTTATCAGTGTGGGGAGTGTGGGATGGCTTTCAAGCATAGCACCCATCTTGTTTTACATAAACGCAAGCACACTGGTGAGCGGCCCTACAGCTGTCCTAAATGTCCACGGACTTTTTCCCAGAGACCTCAGCTTCTAAAACACCAAAGAAAACTTCATGCATATGAGTAGTTCTAGCATTAAACTGTTCTCTAAAGTCTACTTTTCTTTATCGTACATCATGGGACACAGAGCATCATAGTAATTACTATGTGGGTTATAGGTCACCTTCAGTGATGGACACTGACACACCTAAGACAGGAAGTTGACTCCCTATATAACCCCTCCCAGGTACATCACGGGACACAGAGGTCCCTCCCCCTTTCTGGGACATACGTATGTTGCTTTGCTATAGAAACTAAGGTACTCTCGGTATGGGAGGGGTTACTTAGGGAGTGAACTTCCTGTCTTGGGTGTGCAAGTGTCCATCCCCTTGAAGATGGCCTATAACTCGCATAGTAATAACTATGCTGCTCTGTGTCCCGTGGTGTACTCGAAGAAATGGATTTTACAGGTAATCCTATTCTTCATTACCTCGTATTTATTTATCTTTCTATTATACAGCAGAAAAAAATAAATGGGGGGGAAAAAAAGAAACAAGACTGCATTCCATCTATGTCCTACAACAAGTCCTTATTAGGACTATACAGGAAAACGAAAAATTGTTCATTACAGTCGGCATTAAAAGTGATATCATGAGACGGTTTCAGAATACATACAGTATTAAATTATTAATCATGTGTTATGTTTAGGTTTTTTTTTTATTTTTTTATCACAAGGTTGTCAATATCAAACAAAAGCCAAAAAAGGTGAAACTGTTCAGTGTTTCTTCTGTTCTAACCACTCTGCTGTCCTGATAATCCAAAAAATGTAACCATTTTACAGTGATGTAGATGAGAACTAATGGAAATGTGTCATATTTAGAAATATGTAGTAAGCTAGTACGGAGTCCCTTGTTAAAAATGCAGGTTGCCTATCATACCAATAACTTAGTTAAACTTTTACACACTGGCCTATATACAAAAACAAAATGAAGGGGCAGCTCGCATTTAAAGATGCTCATCTAAGACATTTGTTGGAATTGGCAACATATGTTGCACCAAGACTGAAAGTGCTTAAAGTGTTTAAGTTGAATTTATAAAATACTGCTAGCCCCACTATTAGAGCCTAGCATACCATACTATGCAAGTAATCTCTAATAACGAGTGTTGGAAAATACCTATTTAGAGCTATATTCAGGCCGGTCACGTGACTTGCGGCTGCTTTACAGCTCTGATACGTGGCTTCTGGGGGATGGGCCGAGATCTGTCTGACGTCAGCTGGGGGGATCACATGGTCTCCTGCAAAAGCCATGTATCGGAGCTTTAAAGCGGCCGCGAGTCACATGACCGGCCTGAAGATCGTTTTAAATGGGTATTTACTAGCCCTTCATTCAACATTTGTTGGACCACAATTGTCAAAAGGAGTGTACTAATGGTAAGATTTTAGGATAACAGACTGTCAACAGACAATCCCCTGCCGACAATCGTACCATGTGTACAAGGCTTTTGTTTGCCCAATGCGTTGGTGAGGTCATCGTGTAGATACCAGTCCGATAAGGGAAAGGTTTCATGTGTAAAGAAATTTTTCTTCTAGTGAAAAAGAGCGCTCCATGTAACTGCGCCATCTAGCAATGAAACGCTTTAAAGACCAAACGTTTTGAGTGATGGTGTCCAATTTTTCCATGAGAAAAGGGGCTTGGAGAATTTTGTTTCACTGATGCAATCTGAGGAGGAGTGGTGTGTATCCAGGCTTGCATGATAAGCAGTGTTTTTAGAAGAAAGACAGTGGTAACCGCATTGTTTTTCTTATGTCGGGTGTGCTTTTAAAAGATATCTGTTCTCAGTCATCTGGAGTTATGGAGCAGACTGCATTATTTTCACTGCCCTAGGTCTGTGATAAGAACTCTCAAAGCACAGAGAAAGGAAAGGTGGAGGCAAGGAGTAGTATTTCCAAATCTTGGTATCCCTGGTTTGTTACAGCTCATTCCCAGGCCAATAGTAACCCCCTCTTAGCCACCTCCCACCCCCTCTAACCCACTGTATGTGTTTTTTTTTTTTTCTTACCTTGTGAACCAAGTTAAGTCCACTGACCAGGTTCCTTTGCTGATGTCTTTTCTGGGTGCAGGGAACCGCTAATTCAGAATTGTAGTGAATCCAGCATCGGCCGGTCCCAGACAGTCCCCTTGTGCAGAGGTCATGGCTTTAGGCTCCTCTTCTTTTTTTTTTTTTCAATTCCTTTATTCAGTTTTCAAAGCAGGACAGATACAGTAAGCAAAACAATCACAAATAAACCTGATCCTGCACATCATGACCATAAACATACACTAGAAAGAAGTATGCATATTCATAAACAGTCTCACATATAAGAGGTATTTGTAGTCGTGAACCTATGATGAAAAAAAACAATATCCTCCTACACATTTAGAGTAACAGGCCGAGGGGGGTGTACGTGAACCACGCGACACCCCTCTCGCAAACATCCACAGACCCTCACCATTGTAATAGCTATACGGACACTATGGGTCCGCAAGACATACCACAGACCTGTTCAGGTCAAAATTGAGTCGCTCAGAAAAGATAGACAGAGAAAGAAAGAGAAAGAAAAGAGGAGGGAGAAAAAAAAAAAAAGGGGGGGGGGAGCAAGTATAAGGGGGCCCCACGAAAGCCCACCTCTACCTCCAGGGCTAGAGCAGCACACCCATCTCCGCATGCACTAATGACAGGAGCCTCTAATCGGTCCCCGAGTCGGCAGCAGATACCCTCTCCCGCAGGTATTCCGTTGTACCTGTAAAGTACCTCCAAGGTCTCCATTTCTCGCAGAATTTTTCTTCTGTATTGTGGAGGGTGGCAGTCAATTCCTCCATACGGAGGATAAAATTGATTTTGGAAAACCACAGGGCCCTAGACGGGGGCCGAGATTGCCTCCACATTGCAGGGATGCATACCCGCGCTGCGTTCAAGAGTTGCATTGTCAAAGTCTGTTTATATTTTTGCACAGGTCTATTCGTCAGATGGAGTAGGCACGCCGCCGGGTCACCCTGTAAGTCTACCGACGTCAGTTTTTTAATTGTTGCCGCCACATCATTCCAGAATGTGCCTAATGCAGGGCATGACCAGAAGATATGGACCATAGTCCCCGCCGCAGATTAGCATCTCCAACAGTTGTTGGGGATTGAGTTATTCATCTTGTTCAGGAGGTATGGGACCCTATACCATCGGGAGACTATTTTGTATCCCGACTCCTGAATATAACTAGCGATGGAAGCTTTGTGGGTCAAAAGCAATATCTTCCCTATCTGCTGCGGGGTGAAACGGGTACCCAGGTCCTTTTCCCACTGGTGAATGTACGCAGGTGGTGATCCCCCATCTAGAGAAGCCAATAGAGTATATATCAAGGAGAGTGAGTGCCGCACAGGTTCCGTTTCATGACACAACGTCTCGAAAGGGGTAAGGCCTCTGGGCACATAGGGGGTCTTTTGGATCGCCAGTAAGAAGTGCCGGAGTTGGTATGCGCTGTACGCGTCGAGTGGTGGCTCTGTAAGTCCCGCCACAGCCTGTAGACTCGGGAGATCCCCAGCAGGCCACGCCCCTCGCTTACCCGAATCCACCAGCTGCCGCAATCGTTTGTTAGTGAACCCCGGGGGAAATTCTGGATTCCCCACTATCGGGGTCATTGGGGAAGGGAGGGGCGAGATATCGGTGGTAGGGAATAACCTCCTCGTCACTGCCAGTGTTGCCCCGATGAGCGGGTGGTCCCGTAGATCCCTGGGTGGGGATGCCAGGAGCCACGGGGAGGTCAAGAGAGGGATGGACGCATCCTCCATCTCCATCTTCACCCACTGTTTGTGTGGGCCGTGGCAATGCCAATCCACGACCCTAGTCAGCAGAGTCGCCCTGTAATACCTACACAAATCGGGGAGACCCACCCCCCCTTGGTCTCCCCCTTTGGTCTAACGCCAGGGAGTGCCATCTCTCCAAGTCGGACTTCAGCCTGTGCAACAGGGGGGTATAATTATTCAGGTACAATTGCGCCGGGTCCGAAGTAACATTGATCCCCAAGTATTTAATAGAATCAGCTGCCCAGTGGAATTGGAAAGCCGAGCGAAGACCACGAGTCTCCGCGTCAGGGACAGAGACGTTCAGGACTGCGGACTTGGCGCAATTGACCTTGTAATTCGACAAGGCTCCGTATACGTGGAGTGCTTCCAAAATATTCGGAAGGGAGACATGGGGAGTGGAAACAAAAAAAATTAAATCATCCGCGTAGGCTGCGAGCTTGTGGTGGGCCGAGGGCTTCCGAAAACCGGTTATGTTTGGATCATTGCGTATATGGCACATGAAGGGTTCTAGTTTCAAAATAAAAATAAGGGGGGACAGGGGGCAACCCTGCCTCATCCCATTCGTAATTGGAAAAAAGTCAGAGCGCCAATCGTTCACGCGCACAGCCGCCGAGGGTTTGGAATATAACGCCGCTATCCAGCCCTGCATACATGGGCCCAGGCCGATATGGGACAGAGTGGCCCGCAAAAAATGCCAGGCCACTCTGTCAAAGGCCTTCTCTGCGTCGGTGGAAAGCAGTAGAAAGGGCCTCCCCCCCCCACCCGAGCTGCATGAATCAAGTTGAGGACCCGAGTCGTATTGTCTCGGGCTTCTCGCATGGGGACAAACCCCACTTGATCGAAGTGTATTAAATTTGGGATATGAGGTGCTAATCGGTTGGCAAGGATCTTCGCGAAAAGCTTCAAATCAACGTTCAGGAGTGCAATTGGGCGGAAGCTCCCACACTGCGACGGGTCCTTGCCTTCCTTGGGAAGCAAGGATATGTATGCCCTAAGCGAGTCTATATGCAGTCCATCGCCCCCCTTCGCAGCATTAAACGTCCGCAGGAAGTGCTGTGCTAGAAGGTCCGTGTAAGTGCGGTAGTACGACAAAGTGAGGCCGTCAGGTCCTGGTGCCTTCCGGGGCTCCATTTGAGCCAGTGCCACCTGAAATTCCTCTGCGGAAATGTCCACCTCCAGGGAGTCACAGACCTCCGCAGGAAGAGTCGGCATCCCAGAGGCCCCGACGTACTCACCTGCCGCCACCTGTCTAGACGCGATTGCTTCTGCGCTCTCCCCCCTGTGGAGATTATAAAGGTCCTGGTAATAGTCAAAAAATTCCCTCGCCATGTCCTTAGACGTATTAACCCTAGAGCCCTGTCTAGTAGTAATATAGGGGATAAAGGTGCGCTGTCTCGGACCCCGAAGGGCTCTCGCCAGCATCGCACTAGGCTTATTGGAATATTCAAAAAGTGAACGTTTCGCCCAAGCCAACCGAGAAACCGTCTTCTGATACAGAAGGCCCCGCAGGTTCTCCCTGGCCTGGGCCAGGGCCTCCAAATGAGTTGCCGCTAGAGACCTCTTGTGCAGAAGTGCAAGAGAGCGCACCTTCCTGATCAATGCTTCAATTTGCCTATTTCTCTCCCGTTTTTTCTGCGCTCCAATCCGAATCAACACCCCCCTCACTACACACTTATGTGCCTCCCACGCGCTCGAAGGGCTCAAGGCCGGGTCTACGTTCTCCCGAAAATAACACTTAAGTGTCTCCCCTATCTCTGTCCGAGTGTCAGGGTCCTGCAGCAAGGATTCATTGAGCCGCCAAGTGGGGGGCGAGCGGACGTCCAAGTCCCAAGCCAGAGTCAAATGTATTGGGGCGTGATCCGAGAAAGAAATATGGTCAATCTGGGCAGAAGTCACCATGGGGAGGTCTTTATGTCGGATCTGAAAGCAATCAATCCTGGAGTAAGTATGATGCACCGGGGAGAAGTAAGTATAATCCCTCTCCGCCGGGTGCAGGACCCTCCAAGGATCAATCAAGTTCAGACCATGTAGTTCCGCCCTCAGTTTTTTGAGGCAGGAATAAGTAAGGTGTGACGCCCCCCTGGACACGTCCACCAGTGGTTCCTGAGCGTAGTTGAGATCCCCACCCATCAAGAGCACCCCCTCACTAGCCTCCAGAAGTATAGGGGCCAAGGCTCTCATAAAACCTAAGTGGTTCGAGTTCGGAAAGTAGACATTCAGCATGGTAATGATATCATCTCTAATCTTACCCTTCACCAGTAGGAAACGGCCCTGCGGGTCCACCCGCTGTGCCAACAGGGTCCAGGGCACCGACTTCGCAATCAGGATGCTAACCCCTTTAGATTTCGAGATGGGAGAGGGCGCATGGTACACCGTGGGGAAGCCTCTGTTACCCAACCTGGGGACCGCCCGTTGCCTGAAGTGCGTCTCCTGTAAAAACGCTATTTGGGTGTGGGACTTTTTCAGATCTGACAGAAGCCTGGACCGTTTTTCAGGAGTAGATAAGCCCCGTACATTTAAAGACGTAAATTTGACCCCCTGGGGTAGACTCCCCCATTGTGGATTGTAGCCTGGGCGGCATATTGCCACAGGCGGACCCGAGGGAAAGAAGGTATAGGGGGGGGAGGAAAGAAAAAAAAAAAAAAAGGGGGGGGGAAGAAAGAGGAGAAGAAGAAGGTAAGTAAGAGATAAAGAAAAGCTGGCACCAAAGAAGTGTGGTGACTTAGGCAACCACCCCGGCGCCCTACTAAATCACAAAAATAAAAAATCTTGCGCACACTAGCGCAACCTATTGGTGGAGTGTGGAAAACTGGCACGGTCTAAAAGTTGAGAGACGTGCGGACCAGACCCAATCACCGGTTTTAACGAGCACAATGAACATATCAAACCAAAAGCCTATACCCATTCCGTAACTAGCCGTAAACCCCGCCCACCCGACCCCCGTCACTCCTCCTACCCGCGCCCGCCCCCACCAATCACCATCAGCGAGGATGCCGGGGCACACCCCTCCACCCGCCCCATGGGACTAGGCCCAAATCTAGTACAGCCAAGTTAGGACTAGCAGAAAAAACAAGAAACAAAAACCCCAAAAGTAACTTCACTGCAAGCAGCCCCCGGGGAGCAAGAGGTCCCAACCTCCCCCCAGGTGCACCCGGGTAAACTCCCCCTCATGAGCCCCAATCCTGTGTAACAAATACAATAAGAAAGTTCACTTATCAACAGTAGTCCACCAGCTGGGTACTTCAAGGTTCCGGAGAAGCAAAGTCGGCCCTGAGAGCCTGTTGAGATCTGGAGCGACGACGTCTCCTGCCATTCCGCTGAGGCCTAGGTGGAAGGGTCAGGGGGCTGTCCGAGAGGGGCAGGCAGTCCAGCCAGTTCGGGACAGGGGATGCAGGCACCCCCAGAAACGAGAACAGGTCCGGGAGTTGATCAGGCCATCTCAGAGCAAAAGAGTCACTCCCCTTAATGACGATCAGGTGAAAGGGGTGCCCCCATCTGTAGGTAGCCCCTATCCCCCGAATGGAATCCAGCAAAGGGCGCAGCACCCCCCGCATCTTCAAAGTCAGTCGAGACAGGTCTGGGAGCACTTGTACAGTGGCACCATCAAAGTCCATCTGGCCTTTAGCCCAGGCTTGACGCATAATCTGCTCTTTGACAGAATAAAAATGGACCCTGGCTAGAACATCCCTCGGGGCAGCAGGATCCCCACCTCTGGGGCCTTGTGCGCGATGGACCCGGTCCAGCTCCAATTCCTCCGCCGGGGGCAAGTCACGATAAGCATTCAAGATGGCCGTCACTGTGGATTTCAGGTCACTGCCCGAAGTAGCCTCGGGAAGACCACGGATCCGCACATTATTCCGACGGCTACAGTTTTCCCCATCGTCCACGGACAACTGCAGCGAGATCAGGCGGCGAGCATGAGACCCTTGGGCGTTCTCCAGGGCCTGTACCCTGGCTTCCAGCGTGCCTGTAACCTGCTCCACAGTGGTCACCCGTGCGTCTACTGAGTCTATTTGTTGCTTAAGCTCATTAATCTCCCTGGACAGGGTACTCACGATTGTAGCTGTAGATTCTGCAATGTCCTGCTTCGTGGGGAGGAGCGAGATCAGTTCTCTCCAGGCCTCCGGCGGTGGCTGGCTCTGGGAGGCGAACCCTGACACTGCATGTGGCCCTTCAGTCAGGATGTCTGGAGAGGGGATCGGGGAGTCAGCTCGCGGCTCCGGTGACCGCTGTCCCGCCTGAGTGTGCTGTGAGCCTTTACCCGCCTTCCTGCTGTGCGAAGCAGAGGCCGTGGAGGTGCGCGGCGGCGCCATGCTGGCTTCCGCGGCCTGAGGCAATGCGGCCGGATTGCGGAGGAAATACGCCGTGATGTCGGCAGATCTGCAGGCGGTCGGTGTCCCGGGAGCGAGGGCTGCTGCTGACATAAGCTGCGCTGTTAAGCCGCCGACTGAATGCGGTGATCGGGCCGGTCTCGACACGGAGCTCCCTCTTGGCACGTCCTCACAGCGCCATAGTCAAGCCACGCCCCCTAGGCTCCTCTTCTTGACCCTGCCACTGCACAGCAAATTGGAAGTGTCTACATGCAGGCAGTGGTGTAAACACTCAGAAATTCCCTGCCTACTGTAAACAGGAGAAGAGAGAAGACTCTGGACTGATATCCTGCCACATTCCCTAGTCAGCAATGTGGGTTCTGGGTAGCATTAAATAAGACTAAGTGGGTACTTTCAAAAATATTTAAGAATCTGCAATAATAATGGCAGAAGGCTGGCTGATTCAGTAAAGTGTTTGCTCCACCTTTCTGGCAATATGGCCCTCTAAAAGGTCCTGCTGCCAGTAGCATTACCAAAATGTGTGGCAGATTAAAGAATATGTAAAGGTTCGGGTTTAAAAAAACAAAAACAAAAAAAAAACATCATACTTGCCTCCTCTGCAGTTGGTTTTGCACAGAGTGGCTCTTCCTCTTCTCGAGTGCTCCAGGGGAGAGCTGCTTTCCCTCGGGGCCCTTAAATGGGTGTACTCCCCTGTGCTAATGCTGCGTCCTTTCACACAGACCTCAGGACTTGGCCCCGGCCCCCGGCTCCCACATCATTGGATTTGGATTGGCAGCAGGGGGAGCCAATGGCTGCGCTGCTATCAATCTATCGAATCGGAACCCGAGACACCGGCTAGAGCTGTTGTGCTCGGAAAGACCAGGTTCAGGTAAGTAAAAGGGGGGGGGGGCTCTGGGGGGCTGCTGCATCACAGGAGGTTTTTCACCTTTTTATTCTATGCATTAAGGTGAAAAACCTTGAAGGTTTACAACCCCTTTAAGAGCATTCTTAATACCACAATTGTACAAAGTGGCTCTATTTCTGCACCAAATTTAAAAATTATTACTTCCAGTTTGTAGAAAATTAAACTGGAAGTTGTTAAAGTGGTTGTAAACCCCGTTACACTACTTGTACCTACAGGTAAGCCTATAATGGAGCTTGCCTGTAGGTACTGTAAATATTTAGTATTAGGAGATATTTACCATATACGCTTGCGCCTACGACATGCGCACTGAAGAAGTGGCTCACTCATGCCATTTCTTCAGCCACGTGCTGTGAGCGGTGGCTCCCGTGCACATGTGCGGTAGTGACGTAATCGCAGGGCCGGAGCTCGCAAACCAGGAAATAACTCCGGGAGCCATGTGGCCAGTCACAGCAGTGTGCGGGGCTGCAGCAACAGCTTCGGTCTAAGGTAGGTGTTTCATAATAAGCCAAGTATGCAATGCAAACTGGCTCATTATGCCTTTGTATTACAGGGTTTGCTTTTTATTTTTTCGTTTGTTTTCGGGTTTACTACCACTTTAAGTGGTTGTAAAGGTAAATTGTGTTGTACCTTAATGCATTCTCTGCAATAAGGTAGTAACACCTTTTAATAGTAACTCACCCCCACCACCCCCTAAATACTCAACTGAGCCCAATCTTGATCCAGTGCTTTGCATGTCTGCAGCAACTCTTCTCCCCTGTCACACAATGCTTTGCTGAGAGCAGTGGGAGTAATTGGCCCTGCAGTTGTCATTTAAAACCTGTGCTCAAAGTGTGGGGGACATGGGCAAAGCTCAAAATCGAGCATGCACGAATGGAAACAACTTCCTATCAGGACAATCGCCAGTGGGGGAGGAGTCAGGAGTGACGACGGTGGACCCCAGAATAGGAAGATCAGGGCTGCTCTGTGCAAAGCCATAGAACAGAGCAGACAAGTATGACAGGTTTATTATTTTAACCACTTGCCGCCCGCCCTATTACAAATTGACGGTGGCAAAGTGGTTTCATAATCCTGTTTGGACGTCATATGACGTGATCAGGATTATGAGCCGCTGCGCGCCCCCGGGGGCGTGCATTGCGGCGATCGTTGTTGCGGGGTGTCAGTCTGACACCCGGCAACAACGATCTCGGTAAAGAGTCTCCGACGGAGACTCTTTACCATGTGATCAGCCGTGTCCAATCACGGCTGATCACTGCCTATCGTCACTGCCTATCGTCACTGCCGCCTATCAGTGCCCACCTGTGCCGCCTATCAGTGCCCACCCATGCCCATCTGTGCCGCCTATCCATGCCAATCCGTGCCAGCTATCAGTGCCAATTTGTGCCACCTATCAGTGTCCATCTGTGTCGCCCATCCGTGTCGCCCATCAGTGCCGCCTGTCAGTGTCCATCAATGCCACCTCATCAGTGCCACTTCACTGGTGCCACATCATTGGTGCCCATCAGTGCCGCCTTATCAGTGCCCATCAGTGTAGCCCCATCAGTGCCCATCAGTGAAGGAGAAAACGTACTTATTTACAAAGTTTTGAAACTGAAACAAAAAAAACATTTTTTTTTTCAAAATTTTCGGTATTTTTTTTATTTGTAGCGCAAAAAATAAAAACCGTAGAGGTGATCAAATACCACCAAAAGAAAGCTCTATTTGTGGGAAAAAAATGATAAAAATTTAATTTGGGTACAGTGTAGCATGACCGCGCAATTGTAATTCAAAGTGCGACAGTGCTGAAAGCTCAAAATTGGTCTGGGCAGGAAGGTGTTTAAGTGCCTGGTATTGAAGTGGTTAATTAAACAAAAAGCTTTAAAATCACAAAGACAAAGTTTAAGCTGGCATACGGAGAGAAGCAAAGGGGGTTATTTACGAAAAGGCAAATCCACTTTGCCTTTTTTCCTTGCAAGGAAAATTTAAAAAACATTTTAGCTTGTACATGATTGGATGATAAAAGCAGCAGAGCTTCCCCTCTTTTCAGTCCTTCCCCTCAGATCTACAGCGACCGCACTTCCAAGTGCACTTGTAGTGCAAAGTGGATTTGCCTTTAGTAAATCAACCCCACTGTGTCTATCTCTGGATGCGATGTTGCAGACAGAAAGTTTGCCACTGCTACTCCCTCTCCTCCCAACTTGTCACTGCTTGTTAAGGACACTGGGGGTTATGTACTAAAGGCAGATCCACTTTGCGCTGGAAGTGCAGTCGCTGTAGATCTGAGGGGGGCATGTAAAAAAAAAAAAACATATTAGCTTGCACATGATTGGATAATAAAATCAGCAGAGCTTCCCCTCATTTCATAGCTTTCCCTCAGATCTACAGCGATTTTCCCTTTTCGTAAATAACCCCCACTGTCCTCTTCACAGCCGGAAACCTCCTAGCAACCTGATTCTGAGAGATTGGGCAGAACCCAATGGGGAAGCTGAGGCACTAGTTCCTGTTCAGTTCTGCTCTCTTGTGATTGACAGCAGGCAGTGAGTGGATTCTATAGTCAATAGCAGGCTGTCTATTGAAAATTGATCTACTCGTTGCTTACTATAAATAGGAAGGGGAGCCGACCAGAAGGGGAACTAGGGTCACTGAATGCCTATCAAGCTCCATCCACCCAGCTTTAAAAATCCTTGACTGTGGTAAGGAGACTAGCAGAGAAAACACAACAGGAAGTTCCTGCAATGTCCCTGCATGTCCATGTGAAACCCCATTGGTGGACCTTGAGTTGCATTGTGCAGTGAAAGCTGGTTGTGGGATGCCAGCTGCAGTGGGGCAGCGCAGGTTGGCATCTTCACCCTGGGCACTGGATGAGTCTACCTGGTACTGCATGAAGCAATGGCATAGCTAGTTGTCAAAAGTAAGCTTACTGGCTTATTGAATACCTATTGCACATGCATATAATGCACACTCGCCAATATTCAAATATCTGAAGAACAAATGATAGGGCAACTCCATCGAAGTGTAACCTGTTTATTTCCATAAAACTATAAATAAAAGTAATGCACTCACTGGTTTTTATAAAAAAAAGTCGGCATGTTCTCTGGAGCTGCAGAAAACAGGCAAGCGGCTGGCAACTGCAGAGTTTGGCTGGGAAGCGGCTGGATGGAAGTAGAGGTGAAGTGCAGTAGTGCTGGCAGCTGTATTTCAAGCTGTCCGACTTGTGTGGCAGCTTCTGGGTCCCTTAAGCCACCTCTGCAAGGATCAGCTCCCCTCGTGGATGGCGTCACTCTGTGCAGGGGGCGTGGTAACGTGTGTCAGGACTCTGCCCCTTTTGTCAAACCAAACCAGATTTATACAGGGAAAATTTAGACCATATTTGTTTTTGATATAATGCATCAAGGAGTTAATATTTTTTGTATGGTCCAAGGAAGGGTCTTTAATTTAAAATAAAAGGTCTGCAGTCACCGGTGATACACCTCCATCCCTATAAACATATACAAAAAAAGGAGAAAGTCGCCCTGGGACTTTAAATGAGGTGGTCATAGTTAGCCGGAGTGACGAGTAATAACAGTATGAATGTTTATTAAAGTTAATGTACATACATGGATAATATAGCATATTCACTCAGCCAATGGATTTGAACATGATAAAGAAAATAAATAAAGTTGATACAAACCTTATACAATGCAGCATATACAAATGCAAGCATCAGAAAACCCGACGCACGTTTTGTGAGATCATTAATTTTAATGAACCTTCATACTGTTATTACTCTTGTCACTCAGTGGCTAACTGTGACCACCTCATTTAAAGTCCCAGGGCGACTTTCTCCTTTTTTTCCTTTTTTTTAAATATTTAAAATCATCAGGTATTTACAGTGCATCCAGAAAGTATTCACAGCACTTCACTTTTTCCACATTTTATTATGTTACAGCCTTATTACAAAATGAATTAAATTAAATTAATTATTTTCCTCATAATTCTACAAACGATACCCCATAATGAAAACGTGAAAGACGTTTGTTTGAAATTTTACCAAATTTATAAAAAAAGAAAAAAAAAATCTCATGTACATAAGCATTTACAGCCTTTGCTCAATACTTTGTTGAAGCACCTTTGGCACCAATTGCAGCTTCAAGTATTTTTGAGTATGATACTACAAGCTTGGCACACCTATTTTTTTGGGCAGTTTCTCCCATTCTTTTTTGCAGGACTTCTCAAGCTCCATTAGTTTGGATGGGGAGCGTTGGTGCACAGCCATTTTCAGATTTCTCCACAGATGTTAAATCGGGTTCAAGTCTGGGCTCTGGCTGGGCCACTCAGACATTCACACAGTTGTCCCATAGCCACTCCTTTGTTATCTAGGCTGTATGCTTAGGGTCATTGTCCTGTTGGAAAATGAACCTTTGCCCCAGTCTGAGGTCCAGAGTGCTCTGGAGCAGGTTTTCATCAAAGATGTCTCTGTACATTGCTTCATTCATCTTTCCCTCAATCCTGTCTAGTCTCCCAGTTTCCCCACAGCAGTGATGGCGAACCTTGGCACCCCAGATGTTTTGGAACTAAATTTCCCATGATGCTCTTGCACTCTGCAGTGTAGTTGAGCATCATGGGAAATGTAGTTCCAAAACATCTGGGGTGCCAAGGTTCGCCATGACTTCCCCACATCATGATGCTGCCACCACCATGACACTTTCCATTCTAGCCAAAGAGTTCAATCTTTGTTTCATCAGACCAGAGAATTTTGTTTCTCATAGTCTGAGAGTCTTTTAGGTGCGTTTGGTGAAACTCCAGGTGGCCTGTCATGTGCCTTTTTTTAGGTTCTCTCTCCACAAAAAAATGCTGGTGCTCTGTCAGAGTGACCATCGGTTTCTTGGTCATCTCCCTGACTAAGGCCCTTCTCCCCCGATTGCTCAGTTTGGCCGGGCGGCAGGGCCGTCTTTAAGGCAGGGCAAAGGGGCAGCTGCCCTGGGCCCTGTCATTGTTGTGGGGCCCAAAACAGCTGCCTCATACTTGCCAACTATCCCAGTTTGAATTCCCTTGTCCCTTGAAGTTTTAGTCCTCTGCTGTGTCCCGATATCTCAGTGTGAAGTGCCGGTACTAATGATGCTCAGCTCTGCCCTATTGTTGTGTACAGATGACTTATCTGCAGACCCTGTGTTTACATGTAAATAACCGGCATTCATATGTAAATAGCTGTGGCATTACTAAGTAAATAGTTGCGGCCGGTGGCATTGATATGTAAATAAAGGCAGCATTCATATGTATATTATGCTCCCCTGCAGTGATGGATGATGTGCTATAACCTCTAGCAACTAATCAGTGAGCCGTAATCTGGTCTGTAACCTCTACTAACCAGTCAGTAAGCAGTAATGATATGCTGTAACTGCTGGCAACCAATCACAATTTCTGCTTGATCTGATACAGTAAAATGATTTTAAGTCTAGCTGTTACTTATTGTATGTCTCAGAGCAGGTGGAGAGTAAAATTGCATGGGGGGGGGGGCAAGAACATTTTTGCCCAGGGTCCAATCAATATTAAAGACAGTCCTGGTGGTTCCAAATGTCTTCCATTTACAGATGATTGCAGTCACTGTCTCATTGGTACCTTCAGTGCTGCAGTAATGCTTCTGTACCCTTCCCCAGATCTGTGCCTCAATACAATCCTGTCTTGGAGGTCTACAGACAATTCCTTTGATTGTATGGCTTGGTTTGTGCTCTGACATGCACTGTTAAAGTAGGACCTTTTAGATAGAGAGGTGTGTCCCTTTTAAAGTGATCAGTGGAAACCGGATGCACCTGAGCTCAATTTTGAGTGTCATGGCAAAGGCTGTGAATATCTATTTACATGTGGAGGTTTTTTTTTTATAATTTTTCAAAGATTTCAAACAAACTTCTTTCACATTGTCGTTTATGGGGTATTGATTGTAGAATTTTGAGGAAAATAATGAATTTAATCCTTTTTGGAATGAGACTGTAACATAACAAAATGTGTAAAAACTGAAGCACTGTGAATACTTCCCAGATGCACTGTAAGTAATAGCACAATGCTCAAAGGGGAGGAAGACTGGGTAGCAGTGGGTAACTGGGAGGATACAGCCATAAAATGACAGATTTTTCCATTTATAGTTTTAACGCTTGAATTTTAACCAAGTTCTTCTATGGTATGTGGCTGAGGTTGGGTAAGGACCCATATTATGGATTCAACAGTATTAAATAATTGCCGTCCAGCTCTATATGTTCAGTTTTCCTTCCAAGGTTTATATCATTGAAGCCATCCAATTGCTATGGCAAATAAGTGGATGGGATGGGGGGGGGTATGCCTTGGTGAAGAAGAAAGGTAGGAGAGCGTAAGTCACTATTAATATTTTAGATTGAGGAGTTGAGATTGAGTCACATTAAGTGACAACCTTATCTTTTATATCTTACCAAAAAAAATGGGATTATATTGTGTTTGTATTAACATTCATTTGAGTGTATGTTTTCTGAATATATAGATTAGATAAACAGTAGCCAAAAAACTGCCACTGTTTTATTCTACAGGGTTTCTGCTTTCAGAAAATATACCGTATAATATTTTGGAGTTTCAGGCTTCTGGCCTAAAATAAGCATGTTAACACGTGCAAAATGAAATATGACATTTATGGCGCGTACACACGACTGGACTTTTCGACCGACTAGGTCTGATGGTCTTTCCGACTGACTTTCGGCAGAGTTCTGATGGACTTTCCGAATGAACGGACTTGGCCACACACAATCACACCAAAGTCCAATGGATTCTAACGTGATGACGTACGACCGGACAAGAATAAGGAAGTTCATAGCCAGTAGCCAATAGCTGCCCTAGCGTTGTTTTTTCTTTCAATATTTTTATTGAATTTTGCAAAATAAAAACAAAACAAACAAGAGAGAGCACCTCCCCTTTTCAAAGTCAGGGGGTGCATAATGACATTCCAGTGTTTAACAGACGTTACATAAAGTAGAAAACAGTCACATTTACATTGAAAAGGGAGCAACAATCCAGAGAGGCAACTATGAGGAATATACACTATTGAGGCCCCAGGCTATAAACCCATACCTGATAGGAAGATGGATTGCTGGGGGAAGCCGTACCCCACCCCAAGGGGAGCACACTGTGGAGACGGCCTCTCACCCCAACCCCATCTCTGAATGGCCCACAAGAGATAGTGTAGCAGTGGGCTGCCTATTCCATATATCTAGCACATAGATAAACCAATAATAAGTCCACTTATCAATCGCTGTGTGTAGGGGTCTGAGAGGAACCTACACCTGTAGCAGGAATGCTGAACTGAAAGGCCAAAGCAAACCCAGTGCGAATGTGAGGTAACCTAGCTGTGCCAGGGGGCCTCTGCCTTCTGTCATATCTGGATATAAGAGACCAAAACACTGGAATAAACCATCTAAACCAGAGAGAGAGGGAAAAGGAACAGGATTAGAAAGAGAAAGAAGGCAGGGAAGAAAGAGAGGACTAGCAGGTCCATAAGAAGGGTGGGAAAAGGGGAGGATAAGGAGGGAAGGTCATCTAATCGGGTAAGAGCGGCCTTAGAAATCTAGGTCCCTGGAATTATAGGAACTCTGACATAATTCGCCCATGGTTCCCAGATCAATTGGAATTTGTGGGTTTTATCCAGTAGTGTACCAACGATTTTTTCCTGGGCCATGATCCAAGAAATTTTCCTTTTCATGACGTGCATGGGTACCGTGGGTCTTTTCCAATGTTTAGCTATAGTAATTCTAGCTCCTAAGAGCATATAGAAAATTAAGGCTTGGGTGTGTTTGGGAGTCCTGTCCACACTGGCATTAAGAAGTGCTATCTCGGGTAGCTGTGGAACAGCTGTACCCGTAATTTTCCTCAACAGGTGGAAAAAATTGTTCCAGAATTTCCGTATCCTGGGGCAGGTCCACCATATATGAAATAGGGAGCCAGTAAGCCCGCAACCCCTAAAACATAAAGGGGAAGCGTCCGGAAAAATCTTGGCCAGTGTGGTCGGTACTAGATACCAACGCACCATGAGTTTAATACTAGCTTCCATTAGAGAAATATTCATAATGTTTTTGAATGATCTGTGAAATTGTGAATACCATTTGGGTAGGTCCCACTCTACTGCCAGATCTTGTTCCCAAAGTCGGGCATATAATGGCTTGGTGGCATTCTTGGCTAGAGAGTTGTAAATAATGGAGATACCACCCCTCTGATCCTCCAGCATATTGCCACACCATATTTCATAAGGAGTCGGTAGAGGGGGTGTAGAGTTTAGAGGCCATTTGGACCGAAGGAAGTGAGAAATTTGTAATAGTCTGTATCGTTCAGTGGGGGGCATTTCTAATTTACTCACACAGTACGCCAGTGGGAGAGGTCCTGTGGTATGTAGGAAATGTCCGATCCTGTACAAGCCTTTGTCTACCCACCACTTAAATGCTGTAATATTTTGTCCGGGCGGGAAATTAAAGTTATTAAAGAGGTGGGCAAGTGGTCGCATGGGGGAGGCCAGGGCTGAGTGCATTTGGAGCCTGTCCCACAATGACATAGAGTGAGAGAGGGTGGGGGCTAGTATCGATGGCCGCAAACGCGGTTTAGACCAGAGTAAATAGTCGATTGTGTGTCTCGGTGTCGCCATCCTCTCTATTAGTAGCCAATCTGGTTTGGGGTTTTTCGAGTGTGCTGCTGATATTTGGGCTATCTGCGCAGCTTGGTAGTACCACCAAAGCAAGGCCCCCTTGGGTCTTGAGTCTATAGAGGATGTCTTTGGAACATCTCCTGCCTTTAGAACCCCAAATAAATTTCAGGACGGAGGATTGGAATCGCATGATTTGGGCTTTCCTGATAGGAATTGGCAGAGAGCGGAAAAGATAAAGCAAGCGGGGTAACAGGGTCATTTTAATAGAATTTACGCGGCCCAGCCAGGACAGATCATATTTTGACCATATTGCCATGTCGGCTTCAAGTTTTTTGAACATGGGGGGGAAGTTACTGGAAAATAACTTATCATAACTGTTAGTTAGGTTTATTCCTAGATAGGGAATAGCTGATGAGTTCCAGGTAAATGGGAAGTGATTTTGAAGGTTTGTGAGAAGGTTTGGAGAGATAGATATGTTCAGAGCGGCAGATTTAGCAACGTTGACTTTGAGACCAGAGGCTCTACCAAATTGCTCCAAGAGTTTAAGGATGTTGGGAGTAGAGATAAGGGGGGATGTGATGAAAAGGAGAAGGTCGTCAGCAAAGAGGGCACATTTATGTTCCTGAGCACCACATGAAACTCCTCTTATGTCTGGGTTTGTGCGTATGGCTATGGCTAGGGACTCAATGGTTATAGCAAAAATCAGGGGTGATAACGGACACCCCTGTCTGGTGCCCTTCTCGATAGTGAACGTGTCCGAGTACCTGCCTTGCAATCTTACTTGGGCATTGGGATTAGAGTAAAGCGATTTCAAGGTGCCTAAAAAGTTCGGACCCATGCCCCACCTCCCAAGGACTGTAAAGATATAGGGCCAGGTGACCGTGTCGAACGCTTTTTGTAAGTCAACGGAAAGGAGGAACCCTTCTTGCTTGGGTCCTCCATCCCATTGAGAGTTAAGGAGAGACACTATATCAATAGCTCTTCTGATTTGGTCCGGGCCTTGTCTCCCCGGGATAAAACCTGCTTGGTCCCGGTGAACATACTGAGCAATGAAAGAGGATAAACGGTTTGCCATTATTTTCGTTAAAAGTTTGAGATCATTATTGATCAAAGAGATCGGGCGATAATTGCCTACTAAGGACGGGTCCTTTCCGGGTTTCGGAATGACCGAAATGTATGCCAGGTTGGAGGCTTTATCCAGGGGAGAACCATGGCTAAGAGAATTGAAAAATCTAGACAAGTAAGGCGCTAGGATATTGGAAATTTTTTTATAGTAGCCGGCTGAGAAGCCGTCGGGGCCAGGGGCGGAACCTAATTTGAGCTTATGTATAGTCTCCAGAACCTCCGACTCTGAAATGGGTAGATCAAGTAGCTCTGCATGATCCCTGGAGAGTTTAGGCAGGGGTATGGAATCTAGGAACTCCTCAATATTTGGGAGAGGGCTAGGTTTGTCATCTTTATATAGGGAAGCGGAGAAATCTTGGAAGCATTCTAGAATGCTCTGCGGATTTTGTGTCTGGGTGCCGGTTGGTAGCCATATCTTGGGGAAGGCCATGAGACGTGATTTGGGAGACAATTTGGTGGCTAATTTGGAGCCTATTTTATCTTTATGCATATAATACCTGGCTCCAGACCAGCGAAGATGTTTTTCAGCCTCGGTGGTGAGGGCCAAGTTGAGCCTGATCCTGGAAGATTCCAAATCTTCCCGAGAGGATTGTGTACGTTCTCGCTTGTTGCGTTTACAGGACGCCTGAAATTCATTGGAGAGTTTGGTTATTTCAGCTCTATGTGCCTTTTTTAATTGGGATGAAAATTGCATAATTTTGCCCCTCATTACTGCCTTGTGGGCTGCCCACAACGTTGCGGGGGAAATATCTTCGGTATCGTTAGCTAGAAAGTAGTCTTTCAAATCCCGTTCTAGCATGGAGCAGTGAGCCGGGTTACTAAGCAGAGACTCGTTGAGACGCCACTTAAATTCCTTGTTTGCGGTAGAAGAATTGCGGAGAAAAAGTGTAACCATGGAATGGTCTGAAATAGGGGAGTCTTTGATGTTGGACTTTGTAGCTAACGACACGTTAGTACCGCGAAGGAAAATATGATCTATCCTGGCGTAAGATTTTTGTGGGGCCGAGTAGTGGGTGTGGTCCTTGGTGAGGGGGTTGAGTTCTCTCCAAATATCCACTAGACCTGACTTAAAGAGGAGTTTGGTTATTCTGGTACTCTGTTTGGAAGGTTGCTTTGGTCTTGAGGGACCAGAGCCAGATTTGTTTAGAGAAATGTCAAAGGTAATGTTTGAATCCCCACCAAGGACGACAACCCCCTCCAGGTGTGGGGAGATTGTAGTCAGCAGAGAAATGAAAAATTTGTCTTGACCTTTATTGGGCACGTAATACGAGACAAAAGTGTGAAGCGACCCATCTATGGTGCCTTTCACAAGGATATATCTACCTAAGGGATCAGTGAGAACCCGTGACATGGAAAAATTTAAGTGTTTAGAGAAGCAGATAGCAACACCCTTTGTTTTGTTTTCGGCGTTGGAGAGGTAGAATTGGGGAAAGTGTTGGTGTAGGAATGAGGGCTGGAAGGATTTAGGGAAGTGGGTCTCCTGAAGCAGGAGGACCGAAATTTTTTGTGATTGGTACAATTTGAACAGTTTCCTTCTTTTAACAGGGGAATTAAGGCCCTGGACATTATGAGACACTATGGAAAAGGGCGAAGCGATGGCGTTATGTACTGGCATGGATCAGGTGGGAGGTATCAACTGGGAGAGAGTGGGACCTACCTGGTAAAGTGAGGACTGAAGCCGCCAAATCTTGAAAGGATGTATGATTAGATGACCTTCGGAAGGGAGATAGGAAAGGAGGGTTGGAGGTTGAGAAGTAGAAAGATTGACCTGCTAGGAGAAACAATAAAAGAAAAGAGACATCCGTAAACATTAACATTGAACAGATATGCAAAAATCCCCAGATGAAGTGTGAGAACCCGTTCCCACACCCCATCACACCCAGCCCCAAACAAAATCGAAAGAGTGTTCCTTCCATGAAAGGAAGGAGCACGAGGCCTCCCCACCGTAGGAGGAACCAAAGGGATCCCCCTATCGGGTAGGAAGGTGTGGAGGCGCAGGACAACCGTCCTGGCCTTCTCCTGTGGCCTAAACAGTTGCTAAAGGGTTTAGCCCCAAACTAGATTTTCATGGAACAGAGAATGTGTATTCCCCTACCCCCCATCCCCCATCCGCCCCCGGTTAGGGTCAGGGAGGTTCAGGGGTCCGGGGGACCGGGGAAATACCTTCTGCGTTTGAATTTGTAGTAAAACCAAGAGAGACGAGTATGAAGAAAAGTACTACCCCCATCAGCCTGTAGAGAACCTAGGGGTGGCTCTTCCAAGCTGTAAGTGCTGAACCTTAATAACATACTAGCGGAATTAGGGTACCCATAAGACAAAAACATGAAGACAATAACCAGTATAGCTTTGTGGATAACAGGACAAAAAAAAAAAAGGGGGGGGGGGGGGGAGTCAGAGACAATTGTCAGTTGTTGTAAGTTCTGCGTGTCAGTACAATGGGAAAAAAATAAATTGAGTCAAAAAGACCCAAAGTACATCAGAGGATCCGACTGGATCAAAGGGAGTGTTGCGGGTCCATACCGACCCCAGTCTGGATGATGTCTTTACGGTGGCTTGGAATCCTTAGACTTCTTGGACAAGCGCTTCTGCCATGCAGGTGCGATGGGACTTGATGGTGGTGGTCTTTTGGAGGGAGCCACTGGGGTTGTGCTTGTCGGAGATGGGTCGGGGTCCCTAGAGATTAGACCAAGGTGGAGTAGGAGCTTTTCACCTTCCTGAAACGATGAGAAGCCGTAGGATTTTGAATTAAAGGAGAACGAGAGGCGAAATGGGAAGGACCACCTGTAAGCGATCGATTTCTGGGAAAGTGCTAGAAGGAGCGGTTTCAGTGATCTCCTCTTTTGAATGGTGAAAGGCGATAGATCTGCAAAGATTTGTATGGGGTGCCCCTGGAACGTAAGGGGTCCTCCACCCCTTGACCGTTGCATAACTTCCTCAACTTTGTAAAAGTGTGGTTTAACTATAATGTCTCTCGGGAGCCCATCTTGGCGCGGGGCTTGCAGAGCCCTGTGGGCGCGATCCATTTCAAGGCGGTGGTCAGGGATGTCCGGAATGAGTTCCTTAATGAATGTTTGGACAACTAGGGCCGAGTCCTGGAAAGATTCAGGGACTCCTCTGATGCGGAAATTGTATCTCCTCGAGCGATTCTCAAGGTCGTCAATTTTGGAGAACGCAGTTTCAAGTTGGTCCTGCAGGTCCTGAACTCGCGCGGTGTTTTGATTTACTCTGGATATTGTTTGGTCTGCTTTTTGTTCAATCGTTTCTATTCTATTACCCAAGTGCTGTAGTTCAGCTTGAATGACGGAGGTGATTTGGGTAGCGTTTTGTGAGAGACTCCTGGCTAACATGGTGCCGAATAGAGCGACCATGGATGGAAAAATCCTGAGGAGAGGGGTGAGAGCCTGGCGTGAAGGCCATAGTGCCTCCTGGGCTGGCTGTAATGTCCTCCATAGGTGAGAGCGGCATTTCATCCAGGACCCTGCTTATAAGGGATTCTGTGGAGGAGGGGGATAAGCAGGCTGTGGAGTTTGTACTCACAGTGGGGCCTGGGAGCCCTGCCGAGCGCAGCGGTGGGTCGGCTATGGAGTCCTCCTCCTCCAGCATGTCTCCTCGTGCGGCGGTGTCCGGCGCCATCTTGGAATGGGCCGCGGGTTTCGGTCCCGTGTTCAAAACACGGGAGAGGTCTCTCCTTGCTGTCCCTCCTGCCATCCCGGGATTCCCGGGTGTGTCCTCCGTCCGCTCGTGCCGTTTGCGGTCGGGGCTCGAAGCTCAGTGTGGCGCCGTCGGAGATATTAGGCCCGGACGGTGCGGAGCTCGCGGACTAAGCAGTCATCCGGCGAGCGGCCGCGCATGCGCCCTCCCCTAGCGTTGTTTTTTGTCCGTCAGACTAGCATACACACGAACAGATTTCTCGGTCCAGCGGGAAAATTTAAAACATGTTCTATTTCTAAAGTCCGCTGGATTTTTGGCAAGCAAAGGTCCAATGGAGCCCACACACGATCGAATTGTCCAATGGACTCGTTCCGTCGGACCTTTGCTGTCAAAAAGTCTGGTTGTGTGTACGTGGCATTAGTGTCAAGTTAAGTTAGGTCCACTGGTTTTAATGGGTTAAGCTTTAGAGAACTAAATAATGGAGAAACTTTACCTTGGCCATCTAGGGGATTTTATTTCAAATGGTCTTTTAAAAGCTGTATAACCAAAGGATATACCTATTGTTTACCTGTAATTTCTGATAGGACCAAAACCTACCCTGTACTGAAATTGTAGGCCAAACCCTTGTTCACGTATGATTGTTAAAGATCTTCTTAATTGGCTGCAGGGAGGGAGAAAACAACATTTGATCTACAAAAATCACTATCCAAAATATAAGAGAAAATATAAGAGAAGGCACTTTTGGTTTCCTGCTATGTGCAATATTTTTCAATATTTTAGTTTTCTCCTCTGGAATGCCTAAAGCTGGCTATACAATGTGATTTTGCTTGATTCCCCACATCTCCTGCCAGCTTTTGTTTTGTGACAGCTAGCTCTCATGGCTGTCTGAATATTCTGATTGGATACAGATGCTGTAAAGCTAACAATTTTCTTCCTGGCTTTCCTCCATTTTCTGGCCAAAGGATGTCTAAAGGGAGAACGCTCACCGGTTCACCCATGGCTTGAATTTTGTCCATTTCATCGGGAACCTGTCAAAATTCGCTCTGGCAATGGCTTGTAAGTTTTCCCTGCATAAGAAAACGTCAAAAAATTGAAGCATTGAGCAGTGCAGTTTTACCCTGGCAGTGTGACCTCTGGTCATGGAGATTGGCAAGTGTGATCCAGTTCCTAGGACTGAGGGGCATGCCCTGAGAGAGGTTGACCGGGACTAACCCTAGATTGTACTGCCGACTGCAATAAATTTAGATCAGCTGCTACAGGCTAATATTCTCATTTTTTCCTTGAGGACCTTAGTGCCACCTTCTGCCAGGCTTTTCCTTAGCAACTGGCTAAGCTGATGACCTTTGTTACCCTGGTTACACAAACAGGCATTTGCTTATAAGAGAGGTCTCGTCTGTGGAAGGCTTTTTTCCTCTTCTGGAACAGATTTTCTAGAATTACCTTTAACCACTCATCCCCTCTGCGTCCCTGAAAGGCGATTATATCTGGCTTGAGTTTTCCAAGAAGAAAGGTCCTGTCGTTTTTGCATTCTTCTGGAAGTTTGCCTAGTCCTTCCAGCCTCTTTCGCAATCTTTTTGAATCTCTGCAGTAGATGCCACTGCTCTCAAATGCATGTTAAGATGTCTGTTGGGCATACTCTATTATAAGGCCATCTCCTTCCTCATTCTGTCGAAAGCTACTTTTCTCTTATATTCACCGACCGACACAGCTCCTCTCTGTAACTAAATGGGTTTGTTAGCCTACCACTAGGAGAACTAGGCAAAAATTGTAACACGATACACAGAATTGTCAGTACCGCCCAGGGGGCGGACCCTGTGCTAACAAACCTCCCCACTGTCCCAGCAGCCTCAGTTTTATTTTGCCTAGTGAAGGAGAATGACCTAGGAATCCTGCGGGCCCTTTGGTCCATTTTTTTTTTTGATGCAGGATTTATACTTTTGCGCAAGATAGAAGATCTCAGGATCTTTCATCTTATCAACTGCCGGCTGGGTGACAGGCTGGTTGAGTTATCCTTGTAGTTCCCCCAGTCTGGCCATCGAGCATGTGCAGGTCACAGCTAAGGCTCAGCAGGCCATGACATACCTCAGCTCCAGAGGTGGTCGGTGAGCTTCAATGCTCCGGGGTATACATATGACCGGGCTACTGATGTCTGGATCACAGTATACCGAGGCCAGCAGCCACCCTGTAACTGCGCCGGAGTGGGTCTGTGATGGAATGTCTCCCAGCTCTTCAGGACTGGTAAGTATGGCTCTCCCTGCTTGGCGGGGTTGAGCAGCTGGGCATTCCCTGGGAGGTCGATTCAGGGGCCACCTCACCTCCTCATCTTCTCTCCCACGTCCCCATCTTCCCTCCTTCCCCCCCGGGGGGGCAGCTGAATGTGCTGCTGATGGTGTGTGTATGAGTATTGCTGGGTTTCTCACCTGTAGGGGGTATGTGCGGCTAGCGATGGTCCTGGTCCCAGTGTGGGGGGGTATTTTTGCTGGTTGGAGGCAGAGCAGTTCTGTGATTTCTCTTGTCACCGCATGGCGCTGTCCGGTGGCCATTTTGACTGAGGGCAGAGCAGGCTCCCCTTGTGAGCCTCAGCGGCCATTTTCTATGGGATTTTCCTATTAGTAGCATTGACGGCCATTTTTTTGAAGCCCGAGCACTTTTTTTACCGCAGTTCTCTTGTGACAGCATACCATGTGCTATCACATGCTGTTTCCTGTGTTCCCTGTGTATACAGGATGCTGGATGGCCATTTCCTGAACGCTGGTGCAGATCGTTTCACCGCTCTTTTCTACAGCTGCTGCTGACAGTTTCTTCACTCTGCACTTGGGTAACCTCCTGGGGACTACAGGCATGGCTGGCATCACAGAACGCCCCAGGGTGGTGATTCTGGCGCTAGGAACCCCCCCCCACTCCCTCCCCAAGCGGCGGAAGCAGGAGGGTGGGACCTTCACTGTCCTAAGTCCCCTTTCAGGTGGCAGACAGGGTAGGGTCAGCATGGCTTCAGAAACTGGTGTTTCTTCCCCCGAAATCCAGGCTATTGCAACCGGGTCACCTGCGGATAGCGCTGTGCCCATGGACACCCTGACAGAGGTCCTTAACTCTTTTGTTGCAAAGATAGAGGTGGTGCGTGGAAGGAAAGGTACACGTAAAAGGCCCCTGCCCCCCTGTCCTCTGGGGAGAGCTCTGATGCAGACTCTGGCCCTGCTGCGACTGGTTACCCCTGCTCTGACCTATCAGACGAGGCTGACCAGGACCATTCGAGCAGCGAGGATGATTCCCCATCCGGGTCCGGGCGCGACAAGGCGCTGGTTGGTGCACTTACCCTGTAGATCCAGGAGCCAGCGGATCCCTCTGCTGATGTATCGGCCCCTTTTGGGTCCCGCAAGCCAGCACGTTCACCTAAAGTGTTCCCGTATTTGACTTATTTTGACAAGTTCATCTACAGGGATTGGGGTCGGCCGCTAAGGACCTTTTCGGTCCCCAAGAACATGGCGGTGCGTTACCCCTTTGAGGAAAGCCTTCTCAAGAAATGGTCGGCTCCTCCGGTCGTGGATCCCGGTTGAGGGGGCTCCTGCATTCAAGGATCCCACGGACAGGAAGGCCGAGGTGGTGGCTCGTTCCTTGTTTATGGGGTCAGCCGTGCGACCTGTACTGGCATCCACACTGGTGTCACAGACACTGACTGAGTGGGCAAAACGTTTGCACCGCGAATTGGGAGAGCAACAGGCCTCCCTTGTCTGCGTGGAACTAGCAGACCAACTGGTGCAAGGCAGTTTGTGACGCGGCCCTGGATACTCTCCCTCTGGTATCCAGGGCTTCAGTGTCAGCTGTGGTGCTGAGGCGCCTGATTTGGCTAAAATGCTGGTCTGCTGACCATGCATCCAAGAAAGCCCTGATGGATCTTCCCTTCCTTGGCGACCGGATCTTTGGAGCCTCGTTGGATGACATTATTAAAAATGCCAGGGGGGGGGGGGTAAGAGTACACTACTCCCACAGGCCAGAAAGGCTAAGGAGCCATGCCGCAGGCAAGGGCCCTCTTTTTACGCTCACAAGCAGCTTTTTCATCCGCCCGGTGCTTCGACAAAATGTTCCCAGCCCGACAGGACACCCACAGACGGTCAAAAGCGTCCCTGGAACCGCAAGCCTAACAAGCCTGCGAGCAAAAGTGCTACCGCATGAAGGTTTGCCCCCACCCACATCTCGGGTGGGGGGGTCGCCTTCGGGAGTTTGCAGCCCGGTGGACCTCCCGGTTATCCGACCAATGGGTCTGCGACCTGATTTCCACAGGCTACAAGATAGAGTTTCTCTCTTGGCCGCCAAGCAGATTCTTCCCCTCCAGCATCCCCGGTTCGCCGGGAGGCCCTGTTAGGGGCAGTGAGGGACTTGCTGAATTAGGGGGTGATTGTACCAGTTCTGGAATCGGAACGCTTCCAAGAGTTCTACTCAAATCTGTTTGTGGTTCCCAAGAAGGTAGGGGTACGTCCGATCTTGGACTTAAAAGCCCTAAATAACTTTGTAAAGGTGCAGAGGTGCAGAATGGAATCAGTTCACCCAATAGTCGCTGCACTCCATCAAGGTCTCTGGACATCCAGGATGCGTACCTGCACATACCCATATGCCTTTGGCATCAGCAATTTTTGTGTTTGGCAGTCAGGGAAGCCCACTACCAATTTGTGGCTCTTCCTTTTGGCCTGACA
Source organism: Lithobates pipiens (assembly GCF_037356315.1). Lineage (NCBI taxonomy): Eukaryota > Metazoa > Chordata > Amphibia > Anura > Ranidae > Lithobates > Lithobates pipiens. The sequence goes on along the minus strand of NW_027507791.1, from coordinate 149,745,320 downwards.
TCAGCCCCCCCGAGTCTTTACCAAAGTACTGGCTCCAGTATTGCCGTTGCTGCAACAACGTGGGATTGCGATCGTGGGTTACCTAGACGATCTCCTCCTGAGAGCATCTTCCGCCTCAGAATTAGAGGAAGATGTGGCGATCACCATGCAGACCCTGCGAGAATTTGGGTGGCTGTTGAACCTAAGGAAGTTTGTGATTGTACCGACCCAGCGTCTGGAGTACCTGGGTTTACTATTGGACGCCAGGGAAGCGAGAGTCTTTCTCCCTTCAGACAAATTGCAGACTCTCACATCTGCGGTCACACTACTGGTAAACCGCAAGTGGTCATCGCTCTGCTTTTGCATGCAAGTACTGGGACTCATGGTGGCCTCCTTCGAGGCAGTACCTTATGCCCAGTTCCACACCAGAGTCCTGCAGAAGGAGATTTTGACAAAATGGGACAAATCTCCATAGACGCATCAGACCCGCTGGTGGCTCCGTGGGATCAGTACCAGCTAATCTCCGCTAAAACTGTTACCACGTCTGCTGCGCAGATTGGAAGCCGAGGGGATTCCAGTAATCCTGGTGGCCCCAGATTGGCCTCAGCGGCCCTGGTATGCAGACCTGGTGCGTCTGGTGGCAGACGCTCCCTGGCGACTGCCGCTGTGGGAGGATCTCCTGTCTCAAGGTCCAATCTTTCACCCTGCTTTACCATCACTGGCTTTAACGGCATGGCTATTGAGATTCAGGTGCTGAGGAACCGGGGTCTGTTGGACTCAGTGATTCCAACTATGTTGAGGGCACAGAAATCTTCTTCACGGAAGATATACCATCGTACCTGGAAGGCCTACATCTCCATGTGTGAGGAGAAAGGATGGCATCCGTGTTCCTTTTCTGTCTCAAGGATCCTGCTGTTTTTTCAGCAAGGTGTAGACCAGAAGTTGGCGTTGAGCACCATTAAGGGGCAAATTCCCTTGTTGACCCTTTCACAGAAAGTGTTTTTTCTAGTGGCCATCACATCGGCCAGGAGGGTTTGGGAATTGGCAGCCTTGTCCTGCAAGTCTCCTTATCTGGTCATCCACAGGGATAAGGTGGTGTTGCTTCCACAACCGTCCTTTCTACCGGTGGTCTCGGCCTTTCATATCAATGAGGACATTGTATTACCATTGTTGTGTCCTAGGCCGAAGCACCCCAAGGAGGTGGCCCTTCATGATGTCGACGTGGTTAGGTCTCTAAAGGTGTATTTGTCTACCACAGCTCCCTTTCGGAAGTCAGACTCGCTGTTTGTTTCGGTGGCTGGTCCAAAGAAGGGTATGGCGGTCTTGTCTGCCACCATTTCCAGGTGGATCAGACAGATTGTAGTTCAAGCCCACGCCTTGAAGGGGCAGGTGCCCCCCTTTCCAGTCACAGCCCACTCTACAAGAGCAATTGGAATGTCTTGGGCCTTCCAACACCAAGCGTCTGTCGCTCAGGTGTGTAAGGCGGCAACCTGGTCATCTGTCAATACGTTTACCAAGTTCTACAAGGTAGACGTCAGTGCATCGGCCGATGCCTGTTTTGGCCGCAAAGTTTTGCATGTGGCCGTGTAGTTACAATTGCGATTTTTTTTTTTTCCTGGTTTGTGGATAAAAAGTACTGTTTTGTAAATGCACGGCTGCATTACTTCCGCAATGTTGTGGTCTTGGGGATCACTCCTGTTGAGGATACCCAGTTATATGGTGGGTTTTTTCCACACACTGCTGTTTTTTTGTGGGTTTAGTTTCACTAGTTCCCACTTGCCATGGTGGATGAAGTGTTTATGCTGTTTTTCCCACCCCTCGTTTGGCACTGCTTGGGGACGTCCCATTTAGGTACAGAGAGGAGCTGTGTCGGTCTGTGAATATAAGAGAAAACAGGATTTTTGTACTCACCGTAAAATCATTTTCTCTGTAATTCACCGACCGACACGGCACCCACCCCTCCTTTTCTCTATGTTATACTGCTTGTTGACGTACCGAGGCTGCTGGGGCAGTGGGGAGGTTTGTTAGCACAGGGTCCGCCCCCTGGGTGGTACTGACAATTCTGTGTATTGTGTTACAATTTTGCCTAGTTCTCCTAGTGGTAGGCTAACAAACCCATTTAGTTACAGAGAGGAGCTGTGTCGGTCGGTGAATTACAGAGAAAAGGATTTTACGATAAATACAAAAATCCTGTTTTTAGGTTCATCCTGGCCTTCCCTAGCTCCAAGTACATTCACCTGTGTTGGATTGAACTTCCTTTTCATTCTACATGTCAAACCTTTCGCACTGACTATGTCCAAGGTTACCATCTAATTATGCAGATTGCCAAGATTTTTTTTTTTTTTTAAAAAGCACTAGGCAAAGCAGTTACCACCTCATCATCCCCACAATTTCACTATTAACCTAAATCCTACTTCCTATAGTGGATGGGTATATTCTCTTGGTCAAAGACCAAGGACATGTCTCCTAAAAGGGTTTCAACTGCAAATTCTGCTGGGGTAGGATCCCACTGGGCACAAAAGAACAGTTCTCTTTGGGCCCTGTTTTGTTTACCTGCTGGAAGCTCAAATGATAGTGTTCAGGTATTCTTGAAAATAGATCTACGAGGGGCATACTATTTGTTTTGCATCAAAGAGTGAAACAAGTGGAACGTTGCTTTTAACACTGGAAAATATCAATATTAGTATTTGTGGCCTTCCAGCACTTTCTTTCTACGCCTTAAAGTGAGCATTCATTTCTAGTCCTGCTCTAAGACTGGACATTACTAAACCTTTTTTGGACTGAAGCCAGTCTTTTCAGTCTTCCAGTGGGGCTAGACGCCTCTTCACTTTCTTGTCTACTTTCAAAAGGTTTTTATTTTGTGAAAAAGGCACTTGCAAGTACATACGTAAATTAACAAACAGACTCCAGCAGGGTAGGCCTGCTGCCACAGTGCAAGAAATAATTCAAACAAACAGTAGTGCAAACAAAATAATGACGAAAAGGTACAGACATCCTACCCCTTCAATGCGAAACCGAAGGGTAGCGCCCCGTGGGGAGCCCACCAATAGCATCTGTCTGGGGGAGCAGCCAGGAGACCCCCCCCGACACCCCTAATAGGGATCTTGCTGTGTCAGGGTAGGGGTGAAGTCCCCCGGGACCCTCACCTCCCACCGGGAGAGAGTATTCAGTGGGTAACGCACAAGGAGCTCCCCAATAGGCAATCTGTCTGTATGGTAAACCTGTCATTTATTGCTCTGTTGAGGTAATCATAAAACAAGTGATCGAAAGGGATAGAAGAGAGGAGGAAGAGAATAGGACAGAGGGGCAGAGGGGGGTAAGCTACTTCTGAAAAAGGTGTGAAGCTAGGTTGTCTACCGCTCAGTCAGGGAGGGTGAACTCTATGGTTTAGATCGTGACGTCTGGGGAAAGCCTGGGGGCACTCCCAGCAATAGGGATATTCCCATGTACCGGGCCCAAGGATCCCACACCTTTCTAAATTTAGGTGTGGTATCCAACAGGATGCCCGACAATTTTTCTTGTGACATAATCCAGGATATCTTCCTCTTCACTGTGAGGAGAGAGGGCCTGGGTTGTTTCCAAGCGGAGGCAATCGCAATTTTGGCACCTAAAAGGATAAAGTGGGTTTGTTTCTGAATGTTTACAGGTAGCGAAGGAACAGGAGCATTTAGCAACGCAACCTCAGGATTTCTTGGGACCCAGCAGCCTGTTACCCTGAAAATCAAGATAAAGATTTTATTCCAGAATGATCGAAGCCTAGGGCATTCCCACCAGATGTGGACCATGGGGCCACGGAGTTGACACCCTCTAAAACATAGAGGGTTTGCCGTGGGATAAATTTTGGCTAACTTGGCGGGAGTGAGATACCACCTGGTTATCAATTTAATGCTAGCTTCCATAAGTGAGATATTTTGGATCCCACGAAAGGATCTGGTTAGGGCCGTCTGCCAGGTTTCCAGACTGCCAGAGGTTTGGAGGTCGGTCTCCCATGCTGTCATATAAGGGGATTTGCCCATTGGGACAGTGAGAGCCAAGTAGATTACTGATATGCCGCCCCTCTCTGTTTCCCGATCCTACTGCACCAGGTTTCGTATTCAGTAAAGGGGGGGCAGAAGGGACTTGTTCTTCCAAAGCGAGTGTAAAAAATTAGATATTTGCTGGAAGCAGAATCTCTCTGAGTCAGGGAGCTCTAAGTGTTCAATACAATGGGCAAGGGAGATTGGTCCCTTTGAGGTGAAATAATGTCCTATCCGGTATAGTCCCTTGTCCAACCACCATTTGAAGGCGATAATATTGAGGCCAGGAGGGAAATCATGGTTGCGAAAGATGTGAGCCAGAGGGCTTATTGTGGAGACCAGGGACGGCTCCCTGCGGAGGCCGTCCCATAGGGAGCAGGAGTGAGAGAGGGTGGGAGACAGGATGGGCGGCCTAGCTTTGGATGGGCACCACAGTAGATAGTCTAGCGTGAATGAGGGTAGGGAACAGCGTTCAATGGACATCCAGTCCGGTTTCTCGTATTTGGAGTAGATCATGGAGAGTTGGGCCAGGCGGGCTGCAAGGTAATATTTGTGGAGATTAGGAAGACCTAACCCACCCCTGTGAAGGAATAGCGTGTTTTGTGGGATGTGATACCCCTTGTTACCCCATATGTATTTCAATATCTTGCTTTGCAGAGATCTAAGATGGTCCTTCCGGACAGGTATGGGGAGAGCGCGAAAATAATATAAGATTTTAGGAAGGAGGGTCATTTTGATGGAGTTAATCCGGCCAAGTCAAGATAATTCGTGTTTAGACCATAGACAGAGGTCAGCTTCCAAATGTCTGTATAGTTTAGGATAATTTTGATTATACAACCTCTCAGTCCTATGTGTAAGGGAGATACCCAAGTATTTGATGGCAGTGTCACTCCATTGGAATGGGAAGGATTGTTTGAGTGAGTTGACTTGATGGGTGGGGAGAGATATATTTAGTGCCACAGACTTAGAGTAGTTAACTTGTAGTCCTGAGATCTTGGCAAAGTCCTCCAGGACTCGGGACAAATTGGGCAAGGTGGTTAGGGGGGAGGTAAGGAATAACAATATGTCGTCTGCAAAGAGCCCACATTTGTGTGTTTGGATGCCATACTGGACTCCTCTGATGTCCGTATTGTGACGGACTGCTATTGCTAGCGTTTCAATAGCTATTGCAAATATGAGGGGTGAAAGGGGGCATCCTTGTCTGGTACCCCTAGTGATGGGTATGGGAGTGGAGTGGTAGCCCTGAAGTCTAATTTGGGCCCTCGGATGAGAGTATAAGGCCTGTAGTAAGCCAAGGAAGCGAACCCCAAATCCCCACCTTTCAAAGAGCTGGAAGATGTACTGCCAGGAGACTGAGTCAAAGGCCTTCTGGATATCTAGGGAAAGAAGGAAGCCCGATTGTTTGGGTCCCCCTTCCCAATTAGACTGCAATATGGAGATAATGTCAACTGCCCTCCGTATTTGGTCTGGTCCCTGCCTGCCAGGGATAAATCCAACTTGGTCCTTGTGGACGTAGCGCCCGATAAAGGAAGCCAGCCTATTGGCCATTACTTTCGTGAGAATTTTGAGATCATTGTTAATGAGAGAGATGGGTCTGTAGTTGCTGACATCCTCCAAGTTCTTATCGGGTTTGGGTATGACCGTGATGTACGCCGTGTTTAGGTGGGGATCTAGGGGGCTTCCATTAGCTTTGTGATTGCCGAGATTGGCTAGGTGGGGGGCTAGCGTGTTAGTAAAGGCTTTATAATAGGGGATCGAGAGTCCGTCAGGGCCTGGGGCGGAGCTTTTTTTGAGGTCCTTTATGACTCCCAGAATCTCCTCTGTCTGAATGGGGGAATCCATTATTTGTTTGTGAGTATCCGATAAGACGGGAATGGGGAGTCCCTCCAGAAACTGTGGAAGAAGGTTTGTTTTGGGAGAAGGAGGGCTGCTGTATAGAGAAGTGTAAAAGTCCTGAAAGGCGTTCAGAACCTTGAGCGGGTTAGAGGTGGGCGGGTGACCTGCACTTCTGATCCTAGGGAGGGTGCTTAACTTGGTTCTAGGGGAGAGCCTATTTGCTAGGAGTGTGCCTATTTTGTCTGCCTGTGTATAAAATTTGTGGCCGGACCACCTAATAGATTTTTCAGCTTTCGTGGTTAGAACAAGGTTAAGTTCTAGTTGTGTCTTGTCAAGCAAGGCGGTGGGAACTCGGAGAGGGTCCTGTTTGTGTAGAGCTCTGAGTTTTGAGTATTCCTTTTCTAGCTTAAGGATCTCTGATTTCTGTTCACGTTTGATTTGAGTTCCTAGCTGTATGAGTTTTCCCCTGATAAATGCTTTGTGCGTCGCCCACAGGGTTTCGGGGGAGACGTCAGGTGTCGCATTAACAGAAAAATATTCCTGTAGTGCTTTGTCAAGTTCCACTAATCTTGATGGCTCAGACAACAGAGATTCGTTTAACCTCCAATGTCTGGGGTGTCTCCCACTCGATCCCCCGAGGACCGTCACAATTACCAGGGAGTGGCCTGAGACCACCGTGTCAGTGATGTAAGCTTTAACGGCCCGGGGCAGGAGCGAAGAAGGTACAAGAATGGGGTGAATCCTCGCATAGGACTGGTGTGGTGCTGAAAAGTGGGTGTAGTCCCTCTTCGAGGGGTTTAATTCCCGCTAAGTGTCGGACAAGCCATATGCGTGGAGCAATTTGGCAATCCGCAGGCTTGCTTTAGAGGGCCGGGTCAATCGGGAATGTAAGGGAGAGGATTTGTCGAGGTCTTGGTCGAAGGCGACGTTAGAATCCCCTCCGACAATAACTGTCCCTTCTAAATGAGGTGCAAGGGTGCGCATCAGGGATTCAAAAAATTTGACTTGGCCTGTGTTCGGGGCATAGTAGGAGACCAGAGAGTAAAGATGATCTCCCACAGTGCCCTTTAGAAGTAAAAATCTTCCCTCCGGGTCCGCCATTTCAAAGCTTTTGTTGAATTTACACGTTTTGGCTATCAGTATGGCTACCCCCTTGGTTTTAGATTCTGCATTGGCGAGGTAGAACTGTGGGAAGTGAGCGTGTAGGAACTTGGGACTATACCGGACAGGAAGGTGCGTTTCCTGAAGTAGGATCATATCCAGTTTCAGGGACTTATAGTAGTCAAGAACTTTTCTACGTTTAATGGGGGAATTAAGGGCCCTGGATATTGTGAGAGGCTATCTTGAGCCTAACATCCTGGTGATCAGTCATGGAGCAGAGGGGGGGCCCAGCATCTAAAGACTGCCTCACTTACCCAGTTAGTGGCGGAGCTCCCGGCAGCGGTAGTGGGATCAACGGCCTGTGATGTTCTCGTTTGGTGTAGTGCAGGCTGGGTGTGCCAAGACATACCTGAAAAATACGACAGTGTCAAGCAAACAGTACATAGAAGTAGCTCATTATCTAGGGGGGAAACAGAAAAGGATAGAACAAGGAAAGAGAGTGTTCCTGGGAAAGGAAAGAGGAGATCAGGGCAGGAGACACCCCCCGAAATCCTAAGAAAGGTCAATGATAACAACTGATCCATAGGGTCAGATGACCTGACCCTCAGGCACCCGAGAGAGACCGAGGGTGGGGGAGTTGCGCAAGTGGTCCCTCGCAGAACCAGGTACCCCTAGACGGGAAGAATCCCGCTCTGCTGACTTAATAACAAACAAATATAAAAAACAAATAATAGGAAAAAAACTTGAGGCACGCCCAAACATTGCGTTTAGGTGACGCGGGGACAGGCCAGTAGAAACGAGGTAGTAGCCATGAAGTGAGTCTCCATATCTGGGGCGGTTGCTGAAATCTGCAGCCCTCTGTAGTGGTTTTTCAGAGATCTGCCGGGCTTAACAAGAGGGGGCGCGGGTCATGAGTGGGGTCGTGGTCCATCCAGAAGGGGGTATGGGGAACTGCAAAGCGTCCGGGGGTAGTAAAGGTGAGGGGAGGTGAGGTAGGCGTAGGTCGTAGTAAGGAACAGGGCCCGACAATGGTGGAGAACCAATCTACCGATGGTTGGGGAAAAGTCCCCTGGCCCTCTCCAGGACCTCGGACGGTCAGTCACACAATAGAGAGTAGAAATTGAGGCCTGGATGCTTCTCAGGTGGGTGCATTGTCCTTGACTTTCTCTTCCGGAGGTCCACAGCGGTGACTGTGGGCTGTTGGGTGTGGGCCGTTTGTGTGAGCCTTGCCCAGAGTTAGAAGTGTCCATGTCAGCTTCTTGAGAAATAATTTTCAGCCTGGTGAGGAGCTTCCCCCCCCTCAGGAAATGTTGAGAAAGCGTGTGTTTTTCCCTTTGTCAGTGAACCGGACAGCGAATGGGAAAGCCCATTTGTATTTTATGTCTCTTTGCGTCAGCGCAAGCAAGAGGGGTTTCAGAGCTCTCCGTCTCTGTATGGTGGAGGGGAAAGGTCCACAAAGATCTGAACTTGGTGACCCTGACACGTGACGTGCTGCAGGGATCTGGCTCTCCTCATAACTTCTTCTTTCACAGAAAAATGGTGGGGCTTGGCAATTACATCACGTGGAGTGCCGTCCTTCCTGGAAGGGCCGAGGGTTCTGTGGACCCTGTCAAGTTCCAGCTTTGGAGCTGGGATGTCAGGGATTAGCTGTGTGATTAGGTCGTGAACTGCTTTGGAAACATCAACTATCGATTCCGGAAGCCCGCGGATTCTGATGTTGTATCTACGTGACCTATTTTTAAGGTCATTAATGCGGGCCACGGCCAGTTCTAGTTGCTCCTGCACCGAATAAATGTGCCTGGAATTTTGGTTGGATCTAGCAATAGTGTCCTCCATTTTGTGTTCGATCGTTTCAATCCGAGAGCCCAGGTTAATAAAGTCAGCTTTTAATTCCCCCGTGATTTTCAGGGCAGTTTGGGAGAGTTCCCTTTCCAACAGTTCAGAGAACTTACAGAACAGGGCATCCATGTGGGATACTGGATCTGCATGAGCAGCCTCATGTGAGGCCAGGGCTGCCTGGGAAGCCATGTGTGTCCCTGAGGGGGATGGGGAAAATTCCTGGAGGGTGCGTTCCAGGAGGGACACCGTGGAGGCCGGGGACGGCGTGGTGTCCCTGGGTGGGCCCCTGAGATTGCCAGGGGTGGCATGGAGAGGTGGAAAGTCTGTTTCTGACCTGTAGTCTGCCAAGCCTGTGGAGCGGCGTTCCTGGGATAGGAGCTGTGCTGCGGTGGCCATCTTGGATTTCTCCCTCTAATCCAGCGATGCGAACAGCGGACCCAGATTTCGTTTTGCTGGTCCCCCGGTCATCCGGTGGTGTGCCCCAACTCTTAGGGAAGCTGTCCTTGCTGCTCGGTAAGCGGAAGGGTGGCCGTGCCGTGCGGTAGGGGTCCCGTTGTTCCCGCGAGGCAGCGGGGCTCTAGATGATCGCGGCCATCTTGGGAGCCTCGCGCATGCGCACTGCACTTTCTTCTCTAAATACATTTTCCCAAAGTGTCTTTCAGGACAGCACCCAGACAGCACCTGAGAGATTGTTACTTCACCCACTGGACCACAGGAATCGCCTCTTTCCTCCAGATCTTTAAAGGGAGGCAACTCTCTATAAAACCTCAGTTTTTGTGTTTCCTCCAGCCCAGAGGGAACATTTTTGTGAGGGAGCCATGATCTCTTAGGGCGGTCCTGAGAGACAGGGGTTTCCTCACTTTTTCCCTCCTTATTTCTCAGACCCCAGCCCTCCTGCTTTACCAGGGTCTCTACAGCGGTAAGGACAGGCCTCTCTTTTCCTCTTAGGTGTTCGGGGAGAGCCGTGTGGTCCGGTGACCCTGCTCCAGGCTTCCAGGAGCAGTGGCTGTATGTGTACCACCACCGTTTTTTTTTGCAGTGGTCGAGTAGAGTCTTGCCACACCGGAAGTGACACTCCTATGAGCAGGTCACTGGGTCGGAACCCGGCGTCATTTCCAGGTGGAGGAAGCAGGGCAGGATCAGGCTCTGGTCTGGTGCAGCGGCACTATGGGAGTCCGGAAGTGGTGTATGAAGCCACAAGTGGAACGCTGTACACCCGATATGGAGGACATGACGTCTGCAGTGGTGGGGACAGACACAGGCACCAGCAAGGCTCGGGCAGGAGGCAGTTAACTAAGTCTGCCCGTTTCCTTTTCCTGTGGTTCTGGTCTTTTTATTTTTTATTTACCCCTGGCGGGGGGGGGGGGGGGCTGCTGACTGGGCAATGGAGGCTGTGTTTCTTCCCCTGTTTGTGCACCTTATGGGGTGGTCCACAGGCAGACACTGGGTCTCACCAATTTTTGTATTTTCTCTGTCAGGCCAAAAGCTCTGACCTGGGGAAAAAAGCCCATCTTGCAAGGCCGAGATGGGAGAAAATTGGAAAAAAGCCTTATGCAATACTTGTTTTATTTCTTTAGTGAAAGAGGAATCTGCTTCAATCTGTGATGACTTAGTTGCCTCTGCAAAGAAGAAACGTTTTGCCACGATTCAATCATTCCATGACTCAGTTGGTTAATCTGGCTGAGAGTCAGCCTTCCACATCAGAATCCTCCAAGAGTTCACTTTCTGTCCCAGTGGAAGAATCTCTGTCTGAGTGTCCATCTACCAGGGAACAACAATCTCCCACACCTTCCAATGAAAGTTCAGAAGAGGAGGAGGGTGAAGGGGCAGAAGTGGCCCCCTCTAAGTTTAAACTATCCCTGGAGGAAGTTGGTCTCCTTAGAGGAAGACATGTTACTCTTGGTCTAAGCGAAGAGAAAAAGGAACTTGCACTACATGACCGTATGTACGCAGGTCTATATGAGCTTAAGGGGCAAACCTTTCTGGTGCATTCTGTCATCTCGGATTCCATAAAGAAGGAATGGCAAGATCCCGGAGAATAAAACTTTTTTTTTTTTTCTCAATCGCCTACAAGAGACGCTTTTCCTTTCAAGGAAGTCCCCTCTGTGGTATGGAACAAGGTCCCTAAGCTCGACTCTGCCTTCTCCCAGGTCTCTAGGTCCACGACCTAGCCTTTGAAGACATGGGGATCCTAAGGGATCCGATGGACAAGCGAATGGATCTTTTGCCCAAGAGATCTTGGTAATTGAGCAATTTAAAGTCAGCCATGGCTATGGCATGTGTCAATAGAAACCTGGATTCTGGGGTTAACCAGCTAAAAGCTCATGTATTAGTAGATTCGCGCAAACAGGAAATTTTGGATTCTTTTACTACTTTGTCCTCTGCAGTAGCCTATAGGATGGATGCTTCAGCTGAATCATTTTAGAATGTCGGCTAGATCAGCAGCCCTAACAAATTCGGCAAGAAGAAAATTGTGGCTGAAGACTTGGCCAGGCGATGTGGCGTCAAAGTAAGCTCTGTGGGATTCCCTTTTCCAGTGACCTTCTCTTTGGTCCTGAGCTAGATACCATCCTGGACAGGACAGCCGATAGGAAGAACGCCTTACCGGTAAAGAAGAAGAAACAACCCCCAAAGCGCCATTTTCGACCTCAAAGAGCGCAGGAGCAGGACAACAAGTGCCTGGGAAGAAGGCAGAATTGTACCGCGCAAAAAAAAGCTAAGGGCAAGGGCAGAATCCTTTTCCATCCTCCTGCGCAAACTGAAAAATCCCAATGACTCGACCCTGAGGGTAAGCGGAAGGCTGAAAAGTTTCCTTCCGCAGTAGTTAGGCATAAAGTCAAATCAGTTCATCCTGACCACTCTTTCTCAAGGCTCCACAATAGAGTTCACGGAATCTCTCCCAAGAAGATTTCTTGTGACAAATACCCCAAAGGATCCTGTGAAATCCCTGGCTATGAAGTCCTCATTAAAGGAGTGTCATGGTTATGCAGTAATCTTCCTCTGTTTGCCTACCTCTCCTCATGTGTTCAGACTAAGAGGCCAGCCACTTCCACCTGGTGGTTTTTATAACCTCTCCTCTAAGCATGGCTCCACCCCAGGCCCTATCAGGTAACCCTGTATTAACCTGTGCACTGCAAGCCAGCGGTGCTGATCAACCATTGTGTATTTACTGTGTTTGGCTTCCTGGTTCCTGCTTGCCGTGTGCTCTTCGTGTGTCTCTGTTACCGACCTTCGCGTGTTCTTGACGATTCCTGTCTGCTTGTGACCTTGACCTTTGGCGTGTCCCTGACTAGGGATGGCCGAACGGTTCGCCTGGCAGTCGTTTCGCGGCGAATTTCGGCTGTTTGCCGTCCACCCGATCGGCAGACTATTGCCACCGTTCGCCCGGGGACTTCCGTGTTTACTGTGTAAAAGAACTTTGACCTATGATGACACATCCATCATGGGGTACAGGACAGCCAATTGAGACATTACAGCACATGGACACTTGGACATTCCCCTTAACTTATAAATACAACCGATCCGGCGGACATTTTACATTCTTTCTACTGTCACTATAGGGAGAGGTTGCTGTGTGGAGCAGGGAGAGACTTCAGTGACCCAAATCGCTAGCTATTAGGTCCACAAAAGTTCTTTTAAGGACTGCTATCCTGGTATAGGTGTAGTTCAGGATATAGGTTTGAGGCACTGCTGTGCTAGTGATTGTTGCAGCAGCCTGAGTGTCTTTTGTCAGTGTAGAGAAAGGGACAGGACGCTGTGTGCAGCAGGGACAGTCAGTTTAATCATTAGCTGTTACTATTAGGTCCACAAAAGTCCTTTTCAGGACTGGTATGGTAAAGTAGTACAGATAATAGTTTTGTGTGCTATTCAAGCTATTGTTCCAGCAGCCTGTGTTTTGTCAGTTTAAATAGGGACAGGCAGGAAGCTGTGTGTGGCAGTGAGGGAAAGTCAGTTTAATCAGTAGCTGTAACTATTAGGTCCACAAACGTTCTTTTCAGGACTGGTATGGTAATAGGCTTGTACACCTATAATATTCTTTCTTCTAAATATAGAAAGAATATTATACTTGACTGCTGCCCTTCTGCTGCAGTAGTCCTTTATGAGTATAGGGACTGAGGTACAGTCTGCTAATCATTCACAACCTCCTTATAAGGACCACAAAGGTCCTTATAAGGACTGGTAAGATATAGGGTACTACAGTACATAGGGTTGAGTGAGGTACAGTCTGCTATTCCTTAAGGACTGGTATAGGTCCACAATATATAGGGTTGAGGTGCACTACTGCTGACTGCTGCCCTATTCTGCAGCAGTCCTTTATCAGTATAGGGACTGAGAGTTTTGTCACAGGGTCATTTAAAAAATGACAGGCAGAGGAAGAGGCAGGCCCTTCCGCAGGGGTCGTAGGGGTAGGGCAGGAGCAACAGGCTTGAGCCAAAGTGGGAAGTTGCAGAAGGTGCGTTCAATTACTTTAAAGGACGCACCAGACTTGGTTGAGTGGCTCACTCAGCCTTACTCTTCTGCACCCTCCTCATCCTCTCGATCTGCACCCTCTTCTTCACTCTCTATGTGCACCCCCAAAGACACTACCACCAACAACACCACCACCACCACATACCTTCCGCTTGAGTCACAGGAATTATTTTCCAATCCATATCAAGACATTTCTGGTGTGCAGCCACTCTTGGCATTGGATCAGGAAGAGAAGGTAGCAACAACCGCCACTCAGCCGTCTGACGACAGTACCCAGATCAGCCCAAGGAGGAGGTTAGTCCCTGGTGTTGCTGCCTACTCCGAGATCTCTACTTATAGCGGTGGGGAAGGTGACGTCAATGATGACGTGTCTAGTGATGTCACGTGGGTGCCCACAAGAGAGGAAGAGGAGGGGAGTTCAGAGGGAGATATGGACCAGCAGATAGGGAGGAGAAGCAGGAATAACTTACATTGCACAGGAGGGACAAAGCAGACTGCTAATGTATCAGGAGCGAGTCATCGACCCTGTACGGTCACATCTGGCGCTCCCAGGACGCCGACACATGGTTCCGCAGTGTAGGCTTTTTTTAACGTGTCCGCTGCTGACAATAGCGTTGCCATCTGCAATCTTTGCAGTCAACGCATTAGTCGCGGTAAGCCCAACACTCACCTAGGGATGACCGCCTTAAGAAGGCACATGAGCAGCCATCACCGAGCCCAGTGGGAGCAACGGAACACACAAAGCCACATTCCAGGCTCTCACCTTCCAGCCTCATCTTCTACTTCTCCTTCTCCTCTCTCCTCACAATTATCCTCCACTCCACCTTCCATCACGCCAAGCTCACGTTTTTCTGCAAAAAGGCAGGCTTCCGTGGGCCTAATGTTCGAGCGTAAAAAAATGATGACGCCGGATAACCCTCTTGCCCAACGGTTGACGGCTGGCTTGTCAGAACTCATAGCCCGCCAACAAAACTGCCATATAAACTGGTGGACTCGGAGGCCTTTCGAAAATTTGTGGCCATTGGAATACCACAATGGAAGGTCCCAGGAAGGAAGTATTTCTCAGAGAAGGGCATCCCAGAGCTATATGGTCATGTTCAGCGGCAAGTGAATGTATCTCTTGCACACAGTGTCGGTGCCAAGATACATCTGACCACAGACACGTGGTCTAGCTAACACGGGCAGGGAAGGTATATCACTTTTACTGCCCACTGGGTGAACCTTCTGACGGCCGTCAAGCATGTAACCCGTGGCACCCGTGTAGATTTGGTTTTACCGCCACAGATTGCATGCAGGCCTGGCTCTTCTTCTCCTCCTCCTCCATCCTCCTCCCTCTCCTCCTCGGCTGACTCCTCCTTTTCCGCTGCTAGCGTCTCTTCCGCTGAGCCGCCCAAGCTCCCCAGAACCTATTCGACATGCCAGGTGAGACGTTGCCATGCCGTGCTGCGTCTGTTGTGCCTGGAAGCCAAGAGCCACACTGGCCCGGTACTCCTTTCAGCTTTGGGTTCACAGGCAGATCAGTGGCTAACACCGCTCAATTTGACAGTTCGTAAAGTGGTGTGTCATAACGGTGCCAATCTGCTTAGTGCATTGAAACAAGGCAAAATGACGCACGTGCCATGCATGGCACACGTTTTAAACTTGGTCGTGCAGCGATTCGTTGTCAAATACCCTGGGGTCCAGGACATCTTGCGGCAGACAAGGAAAATCTCGACCCATTTCAGAAGATCTTACATGGCCATGGCTCGCCTTGCTGACATTCAGCGGCGACACAATCTGCCGGTCAGACGTCTTATTTGCGATTGCCCGACGCGATGGAACTCAACCTTCTATATGCTTGATAGGCTGCTCCAGCAGAAACGTGCAGTTAACGTCTATCTGTATGAACTGTGCGGCAGAACAGGCTGCTCATGCGCGACGCATGCAGACTTCTGCGCCCATTTGAGGAGATCACCAAACTGGTCAGTTGCAGCCATGGCGCCATCAGTGACGTGGTACCTTATGCCTTCTTTATGGAGCGTGCATTGCGTCGTGTCATTGATCAAGCTGTCTAGGAGCAGGAGTGGGAAGATGAGGAAGTCGCAATGCTGGATGAATTCCCAGGGGGGGGCTACTCTATCTGAGACAAGTGAACAACAGGAGTCTGAAGAGGAGTCAGAGGAGGATGGTGCCGGGGCGGATGAGGAGGAGCAAGAAGAGCATGCTTTAAACCTTTCTGAGATCCCTGTTGTTGTGCGTGGATGGGGAGAGGAGAATGAAGAGGATGAAATTATCCTGGATGATGAGCAGGAGCCAGGCCACCACACCGCTTCCAGTTTAGTGCAAATGGGGGCCTTCATGCTCCAGTGTTTTAATAGGGACCCCCGTATAAAAAGCATAAGGGTCAAGGACCAGTACTGGGTGGCAACGTACTTAGACCACCGGTACAAACACAAAATGGTGGAAATGTTACCGCCGTCACAGAGGGCTGTCAGAATGGAGCACTTCCAGGCCTTGCTTCGAGAAATGCTGCATTCTGCTTTTGCGTGCGCTGGCAGAGAAGCAATTCCCACTCCCAGAGAAGGAGTTGCGGGTACCAATCCAACAGCGCCTGCAAGAAGAGGCCGGTTTGAAGATGTGTTGGTGACTTCGGATATGAGGTCATTCTTTCAGCCGACCCTAGACAGGTGTCATCCGGATCCAGCATCAGGGAACGCCTAGACCGTCAGGTGTCCGACTACATCGGGTTAACGGCCGATGTGGATGCTCTGAGGAGTGATGAACCCCTGGACTACTGGGTGGGCAGGCTTAACCTCTGGCCAGAGCTTGCCCAATTTGCAATCGAACTGTTGGCTTGCCCCTCATCCAGTGTCCTGTCCGAAAGGACGTTCAGCGCAGCAGGGGGGATCGTGACCGATAAGCGTACTCGCCAAGCTCACGACAGTGTTAACTACCTCACACTTTTAAAAATGAATGAGGCATGGATCTCGGAGGAATTCAACACGTGTGACCAGTAGACCATGTATATGTCTATAAACGATTTTTTTAATCGAGCAAACAGACCTTCTTTCTTCATTTTGGCTCACTTCCTTGTCCAAAAAAAGTACACCGTACTATATGCCCGTACCCTCCTGTTTGAAGAGGTTGAGCGGTGTCATATTTCTACTGGGGCTGCTTATTATGAGGGGCTCCCACCATCCCTGTGCTGTGCTGACTTCCTCCTGGGGCTGCTTATTATTAGGGGCTCCCACCATCCCTGTGCTATGCTGACATCCTCCTGGGGCTGCTTATTATGAGGGGCTCCCACCATCCCTGTGCTGTGCTGACTTCCTCCTGGGGCTGTACCTCTGCTGTGCATATTATGAGGGGCTCCCACCATCCCTGTGCTATGCTCATTATGAGGGGCTCCCACCATCCCTGTGCTGACTTCCTCCTGGGGCTGCTTATTATGAGGGGCTCCCACCATCCCTGTGCTGTGCTGACTTCCTCCTGGGGCTGCTTATTATGAGGGGCTCCCACCATCCCTGTGCTGTGCTGACTTCCTCCTGGGGCTGTATCTCTGCTGTGCATATTATGAGGGGCTCCCACCATCCCTGTGCTATGCTCATTATGAGGGGCTCCCACCATCCCTGTGCTATGCTGACTTCCTCCTGGGGCTGCTTACGGTGCAGGTGTCAGTGCTGTATATCACGGTGCTGGTGTGAGTGCTCTCTATCACGGTGCTGGTGTCAGTGCTGTATATCACAGTGCTAGTGTCAGTGCTGTATATCACGGTGCTGATGTCAGTGCTTTATGTCACGCTGCTGATGTCAGTGCTCTCTATCACGGTGCTGGTGTCAGATCACTCTATCACGGTGCAGGTGTCATTGCTGTATGTCACACTGCTGATGTCAGTGCTCTCTATCACGGTGCTGGTGTCAGATGACTCTATCACAGTGCAGGTGTCATTGCTGTATGTCACGCTGCTGGTGATCATCTCCTGCACCCTCTTCTTTGCCTACCCTGACCTTCCCTCTCCTCCATTGCCTTCATGCACTCCACAGTCCTGAATTGTCACAACAATTTCACATATAAAAAAAGAATGCTTGTAGTTGTCGATTCCAGATTCACCTCATACATGTGTTATGTCATTGGCCATGTGGTGGGACTATGTTTGCACAGCTAGTAATTATTTTGTGGCTGCAAATTTGACCTGTAGGTTTGCAAAGTTCGCCTCCCATTGAAGTCAATGGGGCCCGCCGCGAACGTTACGGTTCGCGAACTATCGGCCGCGTTCGCTGTCCACGTTCGCGAAACGTCCCATCGGAAGTTCGTCCATCACTATCCCTGACCATCCCTGTCTGCCTGTGACCCAGAACCTTTGGTGTGTACTCTGTTGTTCCTGTCTGCTAGTTGCCCTGACCTCATTCCTTCCCATTCCATTCCCTGGCCTTATTCCTTTACTATCCTTGCTGTTCCAGCCTGCTGTTTCCTACGCGTCCCTTGTGCCGTAGCGCTGTGCACGGGGGAGTGGCCACCATCTTGTTGGTAGGAAGCGCTGGACGCTTTCCTATTTCCTGTATTCTACTTATTACATGTGAGTTTTGATGCAATTGTATACTAAATAAATTGACTCTTCTGTCGGATGTCTGCGCAATGAGAGAGTTTCTTCCATTTTCTACATATGTGGCTGCCGTGCTATACCTTTGGGAGCATACTTAGCAGATTGGGTTGATTGGAAGAAGGACTTCTGTAACTAAGTGAGCCATAAGAAGCGTGGATCTGACCAACTATAAATCTTTTTGCTGTGCATATCCAATGCACTGGCGGTAAGAGTCGGTTATATTGGGTGTTGGTGACGGCTTTTTCTCTCCAGTCTTCTGAGTATTTCTGATGGACTATGCTTTTGATTAATTTCTCAAAATGTATACTTTTGATGAACTTTTTGTTTATTACCACCATTTTTTAGCACTACACCTTTTACCCCTCATTCTTACTATTGCACCCAACAATATTGTGTTGGCAGCTATTTGTAACTTTTAATTATTTTTTTTTGTTTTTGGTCCAGCTCAACAAATCTTTTTATTGTGATCGGGAGTTGCCTCCCTTTAAAGATCTGGAGGGGTTTCCTGTGGTCCAGTGGATGGAGTCACGATCTCTCAGGTGCTGTCCTGAGACTTCTGGAGAACAAGTTACCGGTAAGAATAACTTGAATTTTCCAGGGCAGAGAAGAATGATTCCACCAATCATTGAGAACTGCTTGCTACTAACTAGCCCTTGAAAAGTGGTTGTATTTCCTAGAAAGATCACCTCGTCTAATAACCATTTACACAGATAAAACAAAAAACCTCCAGTATGTAAAATGCCCAAAGTGCCTATCACATAAACCCCAGGCAAGCCTGTTGATCCTTGTCCTTTGCTCTTTTCATCTTATGTGATCATTTTCAAGCCTGAGAACACCAATTCTAGGACTGACATGTTTTTCATTTGACTCCCAAGATCCTGAATTCATTATTACAACTACTCGCATTTTGACCTCAACCTCTATCCAGAAACCCTCTATTTCCCCAGACATGACTCAAGTGTCTCCAGAGCTAATAAGACTTTTACATCGGGCCCATCACTCCAAGCTTTCTGGACATTCTTGTGTCCACAGTACCATCTTGTCCCTTTCCTGCCTGTACTGGTGACCCAGTCTTTGAAGGGCTGTAGAAGACTACGTAAAACAGTGTCTGTGTGCTCAAACTAAGTCCCCTGCCCATGCACCTGCTTGTCCTCTCTCGCCACGCATTCCCACAGAACTATCCCACCACATCTATGAACTGGATTACTGATCTCTCTCCTTTTGATGACTCTTATTTGGGTAAGAATAATTCCACTTATGGACAAAATATCAATACTATAGCATCACATCCCTTGATTGTACTGTGCGATTAGAGATTATGGGATTTTTTAGGTGCATACTTGGTGAATCCATAGAGATTTCCTTAAAATATATACATTTTATTAGTAGCCATTAAAAAAGATATGTGTTCCATAAAAACAAAACTGAGCAGTACAATAGACTCATACAATACAGTCCTTATGGGTACAGCAAAGGTAAAGTAGTTCCCAACATGTTTCGCCCTCAAAAAATGGGCTTCCTCAGGGAATGCTGTCCACTTGAAAAGCAGAGCCTTCTAGCAGGAAGAACATACAGTACATACATTGTCACAAAATGTTTCACAATCGCAACATTTTTAACATCAACACTAGTATGATACATGTTTTTCAAATTTAAATATCATCATTGTATTTGGTCCTTTATTGTCTCCTGTGGTCACCTGTAGTCCGTTGTTTGGTCATACGTTGTCGTCTGACTCCCTGAACCACCAGTGATTGTAAACATTCCATTATATTCCGGCGTGGGTAGGGATCTCTTGAGATGCACACATGTAGCAATACTAGTGTTAATGTTAAAAATGTTGTGTTTGTGAAATATTTTGTGACCATGTATGTATTTCTTATGTTCTTCCTGCTAGAAGGCTCTGTTTTCAAGTAGACAGCATTCCCTGAGGAATCCCTGTTTATAGGGTGAAACATGTTGGTGAACTGCGCTACCTTTACCCATAAGGACTGTATTGTATGAGTCTATTGTACTGCATAGTTTTGTTTTTATGGATCATATATCTTTTTTACGCATCTAAAAAAAAATCCCACAATCTCTAATCACATCTTATTTGGGTAGTTGTAGACTGCTTTTCAAAGATGAAACATGTTGCACCCCTTTCTTAATTTCCATTGGTGGCAGTAGTCTTTATCCAGGAGATCTTCAGGTTTCATGGCATGGCAACTCACATTGTTTTGGACGATAAGGTCCAATTCACCTCCTGCTACTGGAAAAGCCTCTGTCCATTCAACACTGAATGATAGGCCATGGAGAACGCAACAAGACGTACAAACTGTGAGGATCATTCAATCTTTAGGACACCATCTCCATGCCCTTGTTGTCTGCCCATCAGGCTGATTGGGTTGCCCTCCGGCCTTGGGAGCAATTTGCTCACAATAACCATCTTAGTGAGCACCAAGATTTCCCCATTCTTCATTATCTAAGGCAAGCATCCATGTCTCCCTTTTCGATCAGCTATGCTGAAGGACTTTAACAAAATTCGGGCCGAGGTTCTAGATTGAGTCCAACACTGCCCTCTTATGAGAATTTTGTAAATCAACTTTACCACAGATTTGCAGCCATTGTGCTATATGCTGGGTGTTCAGTGTGCCCCTGTACCTTTTCAAGAAGGGGTGGCTCCCCTTCAGTCCACCTGCTCTCCCCTATCCATCAGAATGCATGTGACTCCACTTTGGAGACGTTTATAAGTTAGTGTTAGGTACCACAGATACCGGGGTGCCTTGACGATGCTCTGTGGCATATGCATGCATTTTCAAATGTGTGCAGACTAAACCCCTGCCTATAACGCATACTGTTAGGCAGGTTTACTTGGTTGTCTGTGGGCTGGTTGGTAAGTTAACCACTTGAGATCCGCGCTATAGCCGAATGACGGCTACAGTGCGGATGTCCTTTTCCGGGACTACGTCTATTGACGTAGTCCCGTGCACGAGCGTCCTGCGCGCCCCCTGAGACTCGCCTGATCACCGATCCGTGCAAGGGGTCGATCCCGACCCCTTATCACGTGATCAGCTGTCAGCCAATGACAGCTGATCATGTGATATAACGGAGCCGGTAATCGGCTATTATTCCTCCTCGCGCTGACAGCGCGAGGAGAAAAAAAAAGCCGATCACCGGCGGCCGTAATCGGGACATCAGTCCCGATCATGGCCAGCCCTGCCAGTGCCCACCTGCCCCCTGCCAGTGCCCACCTGCCCCCTGCTTTGCCTGCCTAAATAAAAAATGTGTCCCCCCCTGTCAGTGCCACCCAGCAGTGCCCACAGTGCCACCCAGCAGTGCCCACAGTGCCACCCAGCAGTGCCCACAGTCTGCCTCAACAAAGGTGCTGCACCCCAGTGCCACATATCCGTGCCCAGCAGTGCCGCCCATCAGTGCCCAGCAGTGCCACCTATCAGAGCCACCTATCAGTGCCCATCAGTCCCATCTATCAGTGGTACCTATCAGTGCCCCTTAGTGCCACCCATCCGTGCCACCCATCTGTGCCACCCATCCGTGCCATCTTATCTGTGCCCGTCTTTGCCCATCAGTGCCACCTTATCTGTGCCCATCAGTGCCGCCTTATCTGTGCCTATTAGTGCCGCCTTAACTATGCCTATCAGTGCCCACCAATGCAGCCTATCAGTGCCGCCTCATCAGCGCACTTCAATGAAGGAGAAAAATGACCTGTTTGCAAAATTTTATAACAAACTATTAAACATGATTTTTATTTTTTTATTTTTTTTGCATCTTTTTTTGTTTGTTTAGCAAAAAATAAAACTCCCAGCTGTGATTAAATACCACCAAAAGAAAGCTCTATTTGTGGGAAAAAAAATGATAAAAATTTCATTTGGGTACAGTGTTGTATGCCCGCGCAATTGTCATTCAAAGTGCATCAGCGCTGAAAGCTGAAAATTGGTCTGGGACTGAGGGGGGTTTAAGTGCCCAGTAAGCAAGTGGTTAAGCTTGTTTTTTAATTTGGATTTATCCTTGGCCTTGTTTACAACTGTTGTTAGCCTTCCAATGCTTCTTACTGTAATAGCCAGCTATAGATTTTTTTACCACAGAGCTTCCCTTTTCTCCTAAAACCAAGGAGGAAGTTTGGCTTGCTGTCAAGAAAGTTCATCCCAAAGTCTCCTTCATGAGGCGTATCCCACATTATATCAGGCCTTATAGGAAGTATTTACAAATCCTAAAATACAATATTACAATCTCTAATTAACTTCTATTGGTAGTTTTCCTTTGGTGTGCCTGTACTGTGCTAAGTGCAGTCCCAATTACCCTTTCACGGAGCTGTAAAGCGGTCCCGAGTCACATGACCGGCCTGAAGACAGCTCTAAATAGCTATTTACACTGATCTTTTTTTTAGAAAGGATGTACACAGAGTTGTACTGTATGCCAGCCTCTATTAGAGAGGCTGGCAGTGACAATTCTAGGTTTTGTATTTTCAATAATAGCGGAGGGGAAGCGGGGCAGAGACAGAGAGGGCACTGACGGAGGAGGGGGGAGAGAGGAGAGCAGGGTAGCTTTTGGCGGAGGGACACACTTTGACCACGGTGATCAGGGCTGAGTAGCCCTGGTTCTTGTGGCCAGTTTAGAGAGGGCATACAGGAAGTGACATACAGGGCATACAGGAAGTGACAGATTAGGGGAGGTTTTTTTTTTTTTTTTACAATTTAGAGGGGGGCAGATTACACAGCACAAGCACTCTGCTGTTTAATCTGCTTAAAATTACCAGGATTTGTATTATTATTATTTTAATTTTTTTTTGGGTTAACAAACTCTTTAAGGATGATCAGTGGAAACCGGATGCATCTGCGCTCAATTTTGAGTATCATGGCAAAGGCTGTGATGACTACTTGTGTACATGTGATTTTTATTTTTTTATTTTAAAATCTTTACAAATTTATTTAAAAAAAAAAACTTCTTTCACATTGCCATTATGGGGTATTGTTTATAGAATTTTGAGGAAAATAATGAATTGGAAAAATCCTGTGCTCACGTTTGTATTTGCAGGTGTGTGTGTAGGGTAGTGCGGGCTCTATTTATTTTTATTATCATTTTATATTTTTAAACTTTTACTTTTTTTTTTTATTACCTTTGTTGCTATCCCAGGGAGTAACAAACTCCCATGTGATAGCATTGGCCAGGTACCAGGTCCTCTTAAGGCTGGGTTCACACCATCACCATATCTACCGCACAGCAGGGGTCCAGTGCGTGCTGGTTCAATGCTTTCAGCCCAAATTTTGGGCTGAATTCGGACCTGAAACAGACCAAAAAGGCAAAACGTTTTTCCTGCAAAATGCACCAGACCTGCTGCGGAGATATGTGAACCGGCTCCATAGAGAGCCAGTCACATTCTCCTGCTATGTGAATTGGATGTGGAAAATCTGCATCCAATTTGCATAGGTGTGAACCCAGCCTTATGGAGACACTGGGGTTTTTTTTGCACACGTTTAAAAAAAAAAAATTTTAAGCCTGAAGATTAATTGAAACCCCCAAATAGTATATATTTTCTGAAAAAAGACACACTAGAGATTAAAATAGTGGTAGTTCCCATTTTCTTTATGTTACACAAAAATAGAGCAATGGTTTATGTAACACAATATTTCAATACAGAATACACTAAAGTTCATTTTAAAATCACACAAATGCAATAAATTACCCAGTTTTTGGTACAATATAAAAGAGGCTGTACTGGGTGAATAGATACTCAACATGATTGTCGACACTTAAAATTGTGTGCGTCTGTGAAACGGTGACAAACTTCATAACCTTTATTTCCGTAGGTGGTGCTTCAAAAGCCCCTACAGGTTATCCGTTTAGCAATAACCATGAATATTGGGCCATGAGTTATTGCTCTCACTGTGGTGTAAGCGCCAATATGTAACATGCAGGGCCCTCTTTAATATTGATTGGGCCCTTGGCAAACATTTTCTTGCCCCAACTCCCCCATTCTGAGACATACAAAAAATAGCAGGTGGACTCAGAATCAGTTTACTGCAGCAGATCACGCAGCAATTGCAATTAGTTGCCGCCTTAGGTTACAGCCTATCCTTACCGCTCACGGGCTGGTTGCTAAAGGTTACAACATAATTTCTGCTTGCCGCTTGGGTGCTAGAGGTTACTTCACATTATTAGCGCTCACTGATTGGGTGCTAGGGGTTGCAGCACATCATTACCACTCACTGATTGGTTGCCAGGGGCTACCGTACATCATTACCACTCACTGATTGGTTGCTAGGGATTACAGCAGATCAATATTGTTCACTGATTGGTTGCTACAGGTTAATGCACATTATTAAAACTCACTGAGAAGTGGAGCAATCCCAAATAATTGAGCAAGTAAAGTGGCATATTAATGCAAATACTACAGAAGATGATCAGAGACTGCAAATGTACTGCAGGAGAGCATCAGAGCCTGTAAATACATATCAGGAGATGACCAGAGACTGCGGACATGCTACAGCTGACAATCAGAGACTGCGGACGTGCTACAGCTGACAGTCAGAGACTGCGGACGTGCCAAGGGTGACAGTCAGAGACTGCGGACGTGCCACGGGTGACAGTCAGAGACTGCGGACGTGCCACGGGTGACAGTCAGAGACTGCGGACGTGCCACGGGTGACAGTCAGAGACTGCGGACGTGCCACGGGTGACAGTCAGAGACTGCGGACGTGCCACGGGTGACAGTCAGAGACTGCGGACGTGCCACGGGTGACAGTCAGAGACTGCGGACGTGCCACGGGTGACAGTCAGAGACTGCGTACGTGCCACAGGTGACAGTCAGAGACTGCGGACGTGCCACAGATGACAATAAGAGACTGCGAACTTGCTACAGGAGATGGTCAGATTACTTTCAGCAATGCACAGCTTTACAGCTGAATAACACAGCTCAGGGTTTCAGCAGTGAGGCATTTTATGGGTATAAGGATGTACCTGGCCAGCCGAGCTCACTGAATACATTCAGAGGTCCGGGGGTGGGGCTTCCACTCTCTGCTCTCACTACAACTGCCCCACCCTGAGCATACAGGCTGGAGGCGGGTTAGAGCATCAGTGGAGCTCCCGGCCCCACCCACGGACTTCTGTATTCCCCAGCCAGTATAGAGGGGGTGGGGCCTGAAGCTCCACTGACACTCCGATCACTGCTCTCCCTACAGCCGCTTTGCTCTGTTCTGAGCATACAGGCTGCATGGGGCAGGGTCAGAGCGTCAGTAGAGCTCCCGGTCCCCCGCCCCCTCTCTGCTGGCAGCCACCGTGTCCTCTGTGCACTCTGCAAAGCATCACCGGGGCCCTAATTTGCGGGTAGCTCAGGTTCAATGCTTTGGGCCTTCCAACAAAGATTGGGACCGGGGCAAGTGCCCTGTTTACCCTGTGTTAAAGACGGCCCTGGTGGGGGCGTGGCTTAGCAATGGCCGTGTGAGGACGTGTGCTGCAAGAGCTCCGGACCCTTCTATCTCACCCAGCGACAGAAGACAGCTATTTAGGACGATTAGGGCGGTATGTGCCCCACCAAACGCCACAGGACCCGACCGTCTACTGGAAGCACCGGCTCGAGAGCTCTGCAACGGTCCATCCACCGCTATTTGCAGGACCCGGCGGGTACCCCGACCGGCGCCATTGCTAGGTCGCCACGTGCGTCTAACTCCGCTGAGAGATCCCTGCCTGACGAATCTAACTCTCCTGTCTCCTTACCGGCCACGGATCCCCCCTCGGAAGCAGCAAGTTCTCAGGTGTCTGGTATGGCCGGTTCTCCGCAAAATATCCCAGTCCTGCCCGATGATCTGCGGAGGATTTTACAGGCCCTACCTACCAGGGCAGACTTTGAGGCCCTTCCTTCTAAAGCCGACATAGAACTCCTCATTGCGCGGGTGGAGGAAGCCCATGCCCGCGACATTCAAGAAGTGCGGGGGGACATTCAGGCTTTGTCGGTCAGGGTGGACTCGGGAGCAACGTCCCTTCAATCACTCACGCAGCGGGTGTTGGAGCTGGAACGAACAGGGACAGTACAACAAGCCGCCATAACGGACCTATGCCTGCACACCGAGGACTTGGAAGACTGCAGCCGACGCAATAACTTGCGGCTGCGAGGCATACCAGAAGCCACAGGATCGGAAGACCTGGAGGCAACGGTGGTGGCCATCTTTCATAAAATCCTTGCCGTCACCCCGGCGCCGATGGTGGAACTGGATAGGGTGCACCGCACCCTGGGCCCCAAACCAACGGATCCAGAGAGACCCAGGGATGTACTTTGTAGAGTACACAGGTACTCCCAGAAAGAGATGATCCTCCGGAGGGCCTGGGAACATGGGGAAGTGAATTTTGATGGAGCGGTTGTCAAGGTGCTTCCAGACCTCTCCAGGGCTACACTGCAGAGGAGAGCACTGCTGCGACTGGCTTTGGAGCTATCCAGACGACGGGGATGCACGTATCGCTGGGGTTACCCGCTGGCGGTCACGTTCAGAAGGGAAAATGGATTCTTCACTTTACGCACCCCTGAAGATCTTCCAGCATTTTTTCTCTTCTTGGGGGTTGACCCCATCCCTGTGCCTAACTGGTTGGACACCATTCCCCACAGACTGACCCGCCAAGGCTCTGCATCGCGTCCGGGCCGCCCTCCCCAGCGCCCATTCTGAGCAAGGCGGCGTTCGCGGACACGGTCGGGAGAGGGGTCACGTGAGTCTTAACTGTATTTTACCGGGGTTGTTCAGGACCTAGAGTCGGACATGCAGGTACTTTGGTTGGTGGGCCCCGTTCCTTCTGCCCCCCCCCCCCTTCTCTAGTGTATAATAGCCCAGCACTTTATTATTTTGCATATTTTTCCTTGGGGTTCTATGCCTCCCCTCTGCCCCGTGGGTTACTACAGTGGTGTGGATGTCCTTCCCTTGCAGTTTGCTCTTCACGGATCCTGCCTCTACATACCACCTTCCCGGACAACCCCTCACCAGTCTGCTGGAACTTCTGAGATACTCCCGTCCAGGTTGACGCTGCGGACAGTGGAGATAGCGGGAGGGTTGCCCAGTGACACTTGCCTAAGCTACATGAATGAATTGCTCCCCCCTGTATATCTTGGGCACCTTTGCACGTTTCTATGCTCTTTTTTTGGCTGGGGTTCTGGCTGGGTTTCTGCTCCCCGGAACTCACATCTCATATCTCACATGAGAGGGAGTGGCTTCTACGCCGGTGGCGGATCCGGGGAGTGGGATAGGATGCATGAGATGCGGGACAGGGGTAGGTTCATTTTCTGCACGTTTGTTGGGGCAGGTTCCGGAGGATTGGGGCTGGGTCCTTTTTTCAGATGGCATGGGAGGTGGCCTCTATCACGGGGTGGTCGGAGGTGGGTTCGGGGAGGGGGCTGGGGGGTGGGTTGCCAGACCCCTTTTCATGGTACGGGAGGGCCCCCTCAGGGGCCGGGGTAAGGTTGGGTCTTTTAGAATATCAGTTCCATGGTTTAAACACCCTGTTGAGGGGTACATTCAGATTGCTTGTATGTTACGACTCTGTAGTTGCTATATATGATACACTGTTTATGTTATAGCTGTCTTTATTTTCATTTGATTATGATTTGTTATAGTCTGGGTGGGGGGGAGGGTTGGTGGCCGTCCCACTGGTCATTCCTTTCTCACTCCCCACGTAGGTCTGCGCTCGGTCGCCAGTAGTATAACTGGTGAGCGCATTAGCGCCATTGTGCTGCAAATTTAGTTTGGCACTGTTCTCCCTCTGAGAATAAGCAAATTATAGCTTCTCTTCTCCCTCTTTTCTTAAATCTCTCCCTCCGCTTCTTCTCTTCCTTACTCCTTTTTATCTCTACTTCTACCCTTTTGCCTATCCCACCCCCAACAACCCTCTCCTCCCCGCTGCTTTTTCCCTGGGGACCATGGAGACACTGACTATTCTCTCCCTTAATGCCCGTGGATTGAATGTTCCGGAAAAACGGCGTATGCTCTTGCAAGACTTACACCGGCTTAGGGTGGATTTGGCTTTGGTCCAAGAGACCCATTTTAAGGAAGGAAACCTGCCCCTCTTAAGGAACAATCTTTACCCGACCGTTTACCACTCCACTAATGGGACCGCTAAATCTACGGGGGTTTCCATTTTAATAGCTCACCACGTTCCCTGGAAATGCTTGGAGGTAAAAATGGACCCAGAGGGCAGATTCCTGTTTCTCAAGGGCACCATTGGGGGCATAGAAATTACGATAGCGAATATATATGCACCGAATTCCGGTCAGGATCACTTCATCTCCAGGACACTGCATACTCTTCAGACGTTTGTCTCCGGTCAGCTGGTCCTAGGAGGGGATTTCAACATCCCGTTGATCCCCACGGAGGACACATCCTCGGGACACTCCTCAATCACCCCTACCGTCAGACATAGTATTGCGCGTTCCATACACAGAGCAAAGTTGATAGATGCGTGGAGGTTACTTCACCCATCAGAAAGAGACTATACGTTTTACTCGGCACCCCATAGCCATTATTCCAGGATTGATTACTTTTTTATACCCCACGACCAATTACATGCCCTTAGGGGTTCCTCCATTGAACCAACCACGTGGTCTGACCATGCCCCCATTTTGATCTCCTACTCCCTGACTGATGGCCGCACAGCCAAGGTCGGGACATGGAGGTTAAATGAGAGCCTGCTTCAAGATGCGGAGGTACTTCAGGAGGTGGTCAGGGGACTGGAGCAGTTTTTTGCTCTCAATGATACTCCCGACATCAGCCCTGGAATAGTATGGGAGGCACACAAGGCGGTTATACGGGGGGTGTTGATAAAACATGGGGCACGCATTAAGAGGAGGCGTAACGCGCGGTTGACAGCCCTATTACAGGACCTCCACCGGGCGGAAGCCAGGCATAAACACGCTCAATCACCGGCCAGCGAAGCAGACCTCAAACTTCTCAGGGTTCAGATTACGGACTTGATGCAATTCAGAGCCAAAGCGTCGCTGCAGAAGTGTAAACGGATCTCATACGAGGCCAGCAATAAGTGCGGCAAGATCTTGGCCCAAAAGTTGCGGGAACAGGCGATTGCGAGTTATGTTCCTCAGGTCATGACTCCACATAACCAGAAAGTTACCCTCCCCCGGGAGATTGCAGGAGAATTTCAGAAATTCTATGGATCTCTGTATAATCTACAAACTCCCACCCTCTCACATGCCCACATAGAGAATTATCTGTCTGCAGCTGATATGCCCAAGCTGTCAGAGGAGGTGTGCATGTCCCTAGAAGAACCTATCTCCATGCAGGAATTGCAGGCGGCGGTGGGGGCGACAAAGGTTGGGAAAGCGCCGGGACCGGATGGCTTCACGGCCCAATATTACAAAATGCTGCTGCCGTCTCTGGGGGTATTTATGCTTACATTTTTTAACTCTTTGGGATCTACTCAGGCATTCCCGAGGGAGTCCCTGCTAGCCCATATCACAGTACTCCCGAAGGAGGGGAAGGATCCCTCACAATGTGGTAGTTACAGGCCGATTTCGCTACTTAACGCAAATCTTAAGATATTCACGAAATTGCTGGCTTCCAGGATCCAGGGCCTTCTCCCATCCATGATTCACCTAGAGCAGGTGGGTTTTGTACCCACCAGGGAGGCACGAGATAATACCGTTAAAGTCCTTAACCTTATACATATGGGCAATAAAAACAGGGCCCCTTGTGTTTTCCTGGGCATGGATGCGGAGAAGGCCTTTGATAGGGTGGACTGGGGTTTTATGACTTCTGTCCTGCGACATGTGGGATTTGGAGACAGGCTAATGTCTTGGATTGGATCTATATACTCCAATCCGTCGGCCCAGGTTCGGGTCAATGGGATTCTGTCCGAACCCTTTGAGATACGCAACGGAACTCGTCAGGGGTGCCGTTATCTCCTCTCCTCTTTGCCTTATCGCTGGAACCCTTCCTGTGCAAGGTAAGAGCCCATCCAAACATTACGGGACTTTTAGTGGGAGACACACAATACAAAATTGCTGCATATGCAGATGACCTGTTGTTTACATTGACCGACCCGGGGGGCCTCCCTCCCCCACCTACTGCAGGAATTCAGGGACTACGGCCTCGTCTCCAATATGAAAATCAATTTCCATAAATCAGAGGCGATGGGCGTGGGCCTCACCCCGCACCTAGTCTCCACGCTCCGTCGGAACTTTAAATTTAAATGGACCCAAACGGCCCTGAAATACCTGGGAACGTATATCCCACCAAAGGTGTCGCAAACCTATGCACTAAATTTCCCTCCACTGCTATCAACAATACGCAACATGCTCACCAAATGGCACAAGGGTTTACATTCTTGGCTGGGTAGATGCAACATCGTTAAAATGTGCATCCTTCCCAAATTTCTTTCTCTTACAGGCTTTACCGATCCATATCCCCTCTCACTATTTCCTACAGACTAGGGCCTAATTATCAGACTTTATTTGGGCTCACAAAAGACCCAGAATTAACTACGCCCAGCTGACCAGACCGAAACCACAGGGAGGGTTAGCGATTCCAGATCTCCATAAATATTATCAGGCTACCCACCTGACGAGACTGATAGATTGGAATAGACACCACAACACGAAACAGTGGATCCAGTTGGAACAGGCTCAATGCGTAGTAGCACTGCACAGAGCCCCGTGGTGCCACAACAGCCTACCAGGCAGTGTGAGGGGGCATCCCATTATAGGAGTTACCTCGCGGGTGTGCGCGTCTCTTTTTCTGAGCGCCAAGCTAGTGTCGCAAGCCTCCCCGCTCCGTCCGATAATAGGAACACCAGAGTTTACCCCCGGTCTTATAGATCCACCATATCGCTCCCTTAAACGGTCAGGGATTTTTCAGGCGTCTCATTTCATTACGGGGGGTAAATGGCCCTCTGCGGCTGCCCTTGTAGACCCGCGGGGGCAGTACAAATTGGATTTCTTGAGAGCGTCACAGCTGCTCCATTTTTTGCAGTCTTTACCTCCCCCTGGTGACTTCGCCCTAAACTTAACCCCCTATGAGGCCTACTGCTCGGGGGAGGGTACCATGCCCCATGCCCTGTCTGCCACATATCATATATTGGTCACGTCGCCGATTGAATATGATTTGAAATGCCTCAGGGCCTGGGAGGGGGACGCGCGGTGCAGATTTACAACCCGTCAGAAGCAAAATATCCTCTATTTTACGCATAAGTCTTCCATCTGCTCAAGAACACAGGAGACCAATTTCAAAATTTTAACTAGATGGTATAACACTCCGGCGCAACTGCATCGGTTCTTCCCGACATCGTCAGATAGATGCTGGAGGTGTCAGAGGGAAGAAGGGACAATTCTCCACATCTTCTGGAGCTGCCCTCTGTTGGAGCAGTTCTGGAGGACGGTTCGGGCAACAATATAGAAATTTACTGACAATCCCGTTCCAGATGATCCTGCCTTTTTTCTGCTCCATGCCACGAATGTTTCCCGAAAGCGGTATATGACATCATTGACCCGCCATCTTTTGGATGCCGCCAAAGCGTGTATTCCTCTAAAATGGAAGCACACGCAACCACCGACAACTGGAATGTGGCTTAAAAAAGTCGAGGACATCAAAAAAATGGAGGACTTGATCCTTACAAATAGGGGCCGGAACGAGCAATTCACTAAAACATGGACGGGCTGGAACATGTTTATATTCTCAAGGGAAGGCAGGGCCCTATTGGAGGAGGATGTGTCCCGGATCTGACTCTCTGTAGGTGTTGTTGAGCTGACGCTGTTGGACTGGGTGCTTGGAGATGGGGGCTGGATTTGGGGGGTTGTGTTGCCTCCGTGGTCCCCACCTCATCCCTACCCCCCCCTCCACTGCCCCTGGTGCTATCATCCCCTCTTCTCCTTTCCCATTCTCCTACCCTCCCCCCCCCCCCCTCCATCCCTTTCCGTCCTACTCTTATATATACTCTTGACTTATTCTTTAGTTCTTTTTGGGTTTTTTTTTTTCACTCTCTCTTTGAAGGATTGGGGCCTGGAGAGAACGTCGTAGTGTCCTCCGCGCCCTCGATACCTTTTTCCCTTTTGGTTTAAAAAATTGGAAACTCAGGGCGAGATTTATGGGGCAGGTTGATGCTTCTGGCATGTTTTTGGCTACTTCGGACTCTGCCCTCTGCGGAACAGAAGAGGTGACATCGAACAGGAAGATGCTACTGGCGGTAAAGCAGAGGAGAGTGAATTGCATGGTCACTGATAATGCTCTGGGTGGCCCTTTTTCTCCACCCTACTGGTTCGGGAGCTTCAGGGGCAGGATGTATTCCATACCAATCGATGCAATGTTTTATGCCAAGTGTTATAAGTTCATTGTAATGCTTACTTGTTATGCTCCATGTTTCTCTGCCCTTTGAATAAAAGCAAATTTGCAAAAAAAAGACGGCCCTGGTAACATGTTGCAATCAATGCTTTTGTGTGTAGGCTCCCTTATTTGTACATGTATGTATTATTATTTTTTTTTTTTGGGGGGGGGGGGGAGGGTGAGTTAAGTAATTGGATGTAATTTTTCATTTTTTGGACTTTTTTTTTTCTTCACTAAACTTTCCCTGTGATGATTTTTTGTTGACAAGTTTTCTTTAATGAGACATCAGGGTTTTAAAAGACTCCTGATGTCTCACCTGCCCTCAAATAAAGCACAGAGAGCACTACATTAGCTTTTTCTTATCCAGCTATACTGAGTGGGGAAAGTGACCCCAGGACCCAGAAGTGAAGTTCTTCCCGGTCAGTAGTGGGAAGGGGAGATCAGTGAATGGAATGTCGTTGATCTCCCTCCCCTCTACCTGGAGGCATCTGCCATACCGGATTTGGATTCCCCAATGGGCACGTGGACCGTGGGAAACATGGCGGGGGTTGCGCATGTGGTGGGGGTGGAACCAGCACTTGCAAGGGTGTGTGGAAGCGATCGGGTTTTCTGGGTTGCTCAGTTCAGCCTCCATTCCATGAAGAAAATCAATAATCCTCACCCCGCCCACACAGCTCTCCGTGTACTGAGCAGTGTTATCAGGAAGGAGAGAACAGTTGCCATGGAAACTGCCCCACCCCGGGGTCATTCTCCAACCCTGGAATGGCCTAGTTCTCCATCCAGGGATGTGATTGGCTGAGAAGAGGTTTACACCGAGCCTTCCCTGTACGTCACTTCCGGTATACACTGGACTGGGAGAGCTGTCTGTGCGGAGCTCTACCATCAGATCCCAGGAAGCAGATTCGACGTTTTCTAGCGGCTCTCAGGTATGGTGAGAGGAGCGCTCTGTTCATTCACTGTCAGTGTAGACATGTTTGTAGTCCGTGTAGAGCGGTGTCAGCGAGTCTGCGGCTCTCACCTCCCCTTCTATTGTAATGTGCACGTCTCTCCTGTGTGTACATGTAGTCCTGCCAGAGTCTGGAATCTGGTTCTCGGGATGATTTCTCTGCTCTCCCTGGGGTGGGGGGTCTGAGCTCTTATTATCACCCCTCGGCATTGTCCTCTACAATTACAATGTACAGCCTGGAAGATCCCCCCATTGTCACATATAGAACTTATTTATACACCTTCCATGGGACTGCAGGGCTCATAATAGTGTTCTGCTGAGAATTTGTTTCAGCTCGGGGGGTGATGAGGAGATAAACAAGTAAAATGACATGTCATGTAACAAACATACA
The DNA here is from genome assembly GCF_037356315.1 of Lithobates pipiens. Lineage (NCBI taxonomy): Eukaryota > Metazoa > Chordata > Amphibia > Anura > Ranidae > Lithobates > Lithobates pipiens. The sequence goes on along the minus strand of NW_027507791.1, from coordinate 149,711,857 downwards.
ATAGCATTGCATACACATTTGTTATGTAATGCATAAAATATAACAATATGTCAAATATTATACAAGAAATATTGAAATATAATTTTGTTAAATTTTATATGTAGTGTGTGTATAATATACACCCCCCTTTTAAGTAATATGTTTGTTATATCAACTTTATATGTATTTTATATCTTTACATTTTCTTATTTTATAGAATACATAAATATTAATGATAGTATTGATGTAGTATACAAAAAATAGAATTCTGTAATAAAAATACAATTTAATATCTAAAACATTGTGTGTGTGTGTGTGTGTGTGTGTGTGTATATATCAAATATGCAAAATATGCAAAAAAATCTTTCACATTATACAAATAAAAAAAAAAAAAAATGGGCTAACTTTACTGGTTAGTGTGGGTTTTTTTTTTTTATTATTCATTAAAGTAATAAAAAAATAAAATAAAATTGCATTTGAAAGACTGCTGTGCAAATACAGTGTGACAAAATATTGCAACAACCCCCACAATGAGTGGAGCAGAAGGATGACAGTTCCATGTCCGCTCTGCATATGCAGAGCCGACACGGATACAACCCACACTCTACTCTATGGACCCTTGGATCCCATCTGCCCCCAGATAGAAGGGGATGGATTGGATCGGAGGTAGGTGGGGTGTAAACGGCCATATATCCATTTACATCTGTGGCTCGATAGAGGTGAACGGAGGGTCAGACCGATAGTGTCAATGGGGCCTAAGGCTTTTTTCACACTGATGCACTGTGGTTTACCCACACAAAGGGTGCAGACAATTGCACCTGTGTCTTTCCTGCAGGTTAGCTGTACTTTGCAATAGACTTCTATTATATTCTGCAGGTGTGGTGCACTTCCTGAAAGCTCCCCAAACCTGCAGGTAATAACAGAAGTCTATGGCTCAGTGCAGGTAACCTGCAGGTGTTCTGCGCTGCACCTGCGGATCACCGCAGAACAGATATACATATATATGAGAATCGTGCAGATATATATATATATATATATATATATATATATATATATATATATATATATATATATATATATATATATATATATATATATATATATATATAATTACTTTAGTCAAGATCGCGATAACAATTCTTGACAATTAATTGTGCAGCTTTAATAAAAAAAAATAAAAATACATACATACACACATATATATATGTGTGTGTTACAAATTTAAAAGAACTTGATCTTCTTAGTATAAAATAATTTTGTTTATTTTCCCAGAATGCCAAGGTTAAAGACCTCAAGAGTAAAGAGAAAGAAGACAAAAGTGCTTCGCCAGAGGCTCGCTACAAAGAGAAAGAAAACACATTTGCAGGTTATATACATTGTGTGTGTGTGTGTGTGTGTGTGTGTGTGTGTATATATATATATATATATATATTAGAAACTCTAACTTCTTGCATTCATGTTTCAGGTGTACTCATGAGCTACCACTATTAATTGATTAGATTTACTAACTGCTTATGTAGCAGGGGGCTCCCCGAGGGGATACAAATGAATTGGATAGCATATATATATATATATATATATATATATATATATATATATATATATATATATATATATATATATATATATATATATATATATATATATATATATATATATATATATATATATATATATATATTTTTTTTTAGAATACTTTGTTTTGGTAAATATGAAGGAGATTATACCAGGATTGTAAAGTGTATGGTGATCTTTAGGCCCCATGTGCACAGGACAATGAGACAAACTCCTCTGAACTAATTTTTTTTGACACCTTAAAACCGGCGTTTCAAATGCCCGTTTAGCCGCGTTTACATACTGTGTTTAGCTGCATTTTATAGCATTTGCGTCTAGAAGCGCATTGTTAAGAAAACATCATAAGACCCTCCCCCAAGCTCAAAAAAACAGTATTTAATTATTTCAGCCATTTTGTGAGACCAGAGTGAGTAGGGGCAGCTGAGAGAGCAGCAGTGTACTTGTATTTAGCGTGTCACTTGCCACGTCACCTGCCGCAAGTTGTGGATTGTCCACTTGCCACGTCACCTGCCGCAAGTTGTGGATTGTCCACTTGCCACATCACCTGCCTCAAGTTGTGGATTGTCCACTTGTCACGTCACCTGCCACAATTTGCTTGTTCAAATCTAACAACAACATATTGGTCAAATTCCAATCATACTTCGGATAATGGCAATGCTAGTGGTGTATTGGATTGGATCAAGGGCTCATTAGGGTATATAAATGGGCTTTGAATCATTGCAAGCAGTTACAATTTTTTTTATTCTTCTTTTTTTTTTTTTTTTTTAATGGTTAGAGCCCATTCACACAGGGGCAACACGACTTGTAGGCGACTTGAGTCAGGCAACTTGGACACGACTTGAGTTAAGATCACAGCACGACTTGGGACGACTTCAAAACGACTTGTGATGACTTCAAGCCCGACTTGGGACGACTTACAAGTCGCCCCAGGCCAGGCGACTTTTGCCGAGGCCAAGCAGAGAATGAGCTCAAGGGGGAACTCCACGGCAAATTTCTGAAAAAAATTTGGCGTGGGTTCCCCCTCCGAGAGCATACCAGGCCCTTAGGTCTGGTATGGATTCCAAGGGGAACCCCCTACGCCGAAAAAACGGCGTGGGGGTCCCCCCCAGATCCACACCAGACCCTTATCCGAGCACGCTACCCGGCCGGCCAGGAAAGGGGGTGGGGACGAGCGGGCGGCCCCCCCCTCCTGAGCCGTACCAGGCCGCGTGCCCTCAACATGGGGGGGTGCCTTGGGGGAGGGGGGGCGTGCGGCCCCCCCACCCCAAAGCACCTTGTCCCCATGTCGATGAGGACAAGGGCCTCTTCCCGACAACCCTGGCCGTTGGTTGTCGGGGTCTGCGGGCGGGGGGCTTATCGGAATCCGGGAGCCCCCTTTAATAAGGGGGCCCCCGGATACCGGCCCCCCACCCTATGTGAATGAGTATGGGGTACAATGTACCCCTACCCATTCACCTGTGGAAAAAAAGTAAAAAAAAAAAAAAACACAACACAGGGAAAAAATATTTTATTGCACAGCTCCGGGGGTCTTCCGTCTTCGGGGGTCTTCTCGCCGGACTCCTCCGCTATCTTCTTGTAGCTCTTTTACTAGCGGAGGAGTCCGGCTTTCTTCCTCCCCGCCGCCGGCCTCTTCTCCCGACTTCGGGGGTCTTGTCCCCCTCTTCGGTTCTTCTGCCGGGCCACCGCGCCTTCTTATAGCTCTTTTGCAGGCGGTGGCCCGGTCTTCTGTCGTCGCCGCCGCCTTCCGTTCTTCTTCTTCTCCAGGAGATGTTGACACAACGCTCTCTCCGGCCGGAATGCCAGAGCCGCCCTGCGCTGCCACTTATATAGGGACAATGGGGCGGTGTCACATGGGTTGATGTAACATGGGTTGATGTCACATGGTGACCCCGCCCCCTTACCATGTGACACCAACCCATGTGACCAACCCATGTGACATCAGCCCATGTGACACCGCCCCATTGTCCCTATATAAGTGGCAGCGCAGGGCGGCTCTGGCATTCCGGCCGGAGAGAGCGTCGTGTCAACATCTCCTGGAGAAGAAGGAGAAGAAGAACGGAAGGCGGCGGCGGCGGCGACGACAGAAGACCGGGCCACCGCCTGCAAAAGAGCTATAAGAAGGCGCGGTGGCCCGGCAGAAGAACCGAAGAGGGGGACAAGACCCCCGAAGTCGGGAGAAGAGGCCGGCGGCGGGGAGGAAGAAAGCCGGACTCCTCCGCTAGTAAAAGAGCTACAAGAAGATAGCGGAGGAGTCCGGCGAGAAGACCCCCGAAGACGGAAGACCCCCGGAGCTGTGCAATAAAATATTTTTTCCCTGTGTTGTGTTTTTTTTTTTTTTGTACTTTTTTTCCACAGGTGAATGGGTAGGGGTACATTGTACCCCATACTCATTCACATAGGGTGGGGGGCCGGTATCCGGGGGCCCCCTTATTAAAGGGGGCTCCCGGATTCCGATAAGCCCCCCGCCCGCAGACCCCGACAACCAACGGCCAGGGTTGTCGGGAAGAGGCCCTTGTCCTCATCGACATGGGGACAAGGTGCTTTGGGGTGGGGGGGCCGCACGCCCCCCCTCCCCCAAGGCACCCCCCTCCCCCAAGGCACCCCCCCATGTTGAGGGCACGCGGCCTGGTACGGCTCAGGAGGGGGGGGGCCACCCGCTCGTCCCCACCCCCTTTCCTGGTCGGCCGGGTAGCGTGCTCGGATAAGGGTCTGGTGTGGATCTGGGGGGGACCCCCACGCCGTTTTTTCGGCGTAGGGGGTTCCCCTTGGAATCCATACCAGACCTAAGGGCCTGGTATGCTCTCGGAGGGGGAACCCATGCCAAATTTTTTTCAGAAATTTGCCGTGTAGTTCCCTCTTGAGAGCTGATAATTCTGTCAAAGTCGCCTCCGTATAAACGGAGATCCGACTTGGAGGCGATCTCCATTGAAATCAATGGGTACCAGTCGCCTACAAGTCGGATAGAAGTAGTACAGGAACCTTTTCTGAAGTCGGAGCGACTTCAGTAGTGTGCATTAAGACGGCTCTCATTCACTTACATTGCTTTTTAAATGTTGTCCGACCTGAGGCGACTAGGGGCGACCTGAAGTCGGATCAGGAGTTGCCCCTGTGTGAATGGGCTCTTAACCACTTGCCGACCGCCGCACGCCGATGTACGTCGGCAGAATGGCACGGGCAGGCATAAGCACGTACATGTACGTGATTTGCCTCCCGCGGGTCGGGGGCCCGATCGGGCCCCCGCCCGGTGCCTGCGGCGGTCGGTTTTCGTTCGGGAGCGATCCCGGACGAGGGGACGGCCATTCATTCATGGCCACCCCCTCGCGATCGCTCCCGACGAATGGAAATCCCCGGTGACATCACTTCCTCTCCTGTAATGTAAACACAGGAGAGGAAGTGATGTATTCTCTCCTCCGTGTCGGTATTTTTCGTTCCGACACGGAGGAGAGCGGATCAGTGAGTTGCACCAACACATCCCACACACAGTAGAACATGCCAGGCACACTCACACCCCCCCTTTACCCCCCGATCACCCCCCCAATTACCCCTGCCCCCCAGTCACAGTGACACCAATGTCATTTTTTTTTTTTTTTTTTTTTTTTTTTGCATTGGTGTCATTTGTGACTGTAATAACTGTTAGGGCAGTTAGGGTTAGCCCCCTTTAGTTCTAATGTACCCCCCTAACCCCCCCAATAAAGGTTTAACCCCGTGATCACCCCCCGTCGCCAGTGTCACTAAGGCTGGGTTCACATTGCAGCGGTTTATGAGAACGAATGTGATTCGCACCGCACTGCAGTGCAAATCACATCCGATCTCTGTGCGATTCGAGTTCAGCCATTCGCCGCACCCGCCGCACCCGCCACACCCGCCGCAAATTCGCACGGGACCCTTTTTTTGGCCCGCAGCAGAATCGGATCGCATGGGTGTTCACACCATGCGATCCGAGTTTGCAGATCGCACTGCGATATGCGAACTGATCTGGGGGTGTCAGTAACATTTCACTGACACTCCCAGCAGTTCGCATAGGGCAGTGTGAACTGCCGCCGGGAGGCATGCGATGCGGGAACCCGCCGCGGATTCGCGGCGTTTCCGCATCGCTCCAGTGTGAACCCAGCCTAATAAGCGATCATTTTTCTGATCGCCGTATTAGTGTCACAGGTGACGCTAGTTAGGCAGGTAGGTATTTAGGTTCGCCGCAGCTTTTTATAGCGCTAGGGACCCCCATATACTACCGCATAAAGCCCCCTGATTGCCCCCTAGTTAACCCTTTCACCAGTGATCACCATATAACTGTTACAGGTGACGCTGGTTGGTTAGTTATTTTTTTATAGTTTCAGGGCACCCGCCATTTATTACCTAATAAAGGTTTAACCCCCTGATCACCCGGCAGGTGTCATTTGTGACTAATAACTGTTAGGGCAGTTAGGGTTAGCCCCCTTTAGTTCTAAGGTACCCCCCTAACCCCCCCAATAAAGGTTTAACCCCGTGATCACCCCCCGTCGCCAGTGTCACTAAGGCTGGGTTCACATTGCAGCGGTTTATGAGAACGGATGTGATTCGCACCGCACTGCAGTGCAAATCACATCCGATCTCTGTGCGATTCGAGTTCAGCTATACAGATAGTATGGCTGAATTCGTGTCGCACCCGCCGCACCCGCCGCAAACTCGCACGGGACCCTTTTTTTGGTCCGCAGCAGAATCGGATCGCATGGGTGTTCACACCATGCGATCCAAGTTTGCAGATCGCACTGCGATATGCGAACTGATCTGGGGGTGTCATTAACATTTCACTGACACTCCCAGCAGTTCGCATAGGGCAGTGTGAACTGCCGCCGGGAGGCATGCGATGCGGGAACCCGCCGCGCATTCGTGGCGTTCCCGCATCGCTCCAGTGTGAACCCAGCCTAATAAGCGATCGTTTTTCTGATCGCTGTATTAGTGTCACAGGTGACGCTAGTTAGGCAGGTAGGTATTTAGGTTCGCCGCAGCTTTTTATAGCGCCAGGGACCCCCATATACTACCGCATAAAGCCCCCTGATTGCCCCCTAGTTAACCCTTTCACCAGTGATCACCATATAACTGTTACAGGTGACGCTGGTTGGTTAGTTATTTTTTTATAGTTTCAGGGCACCCGCCATTTATTACCTAGTCTCACTAGTGTACCCCTAAATTTAGGGGTGTCTACTTTCTAAAATGGGGTCATTTGGGGGGGGGGGTTTGTGCCATCTTGGCATTTTATGGCCTTCAAAACTGTAACGCCCTTAGAAAGCCTGAAGGCGGTGCTTGGTTTTTGGGGCCCCGTACGCGGCTAGGCTCCCAAAAAGTCCCACATATGTGGTATCCCCGTACTCAGGAGAAGCAGCAGAATTTATTTTGGGGTGTCATTTCACATATGCCCATGGCATGCGTGAGCAATATATCATTTAGTGACAACTTTGTGAAAAAAAAAAAAAGTTTGTAATTTTCCCGCAACTTGTGGCAAAATATAAAATATTCCATGGACTCAACATGCCTCTCAGCAAATAGCTTGGGGTGTCTACTTTCTAAAATGGGGTCATTTGTGGGGGTTTTGTGCCATCTTGGCATTTTATGGCCTTCAAAACTGTAATAGGTAGTGAGGCGTGAAATCAAAAATTTACGCCCTTAGAAAGCCTGAAGGCGGTGCTTGGTTTTCGGGGCCCTGTACGCGGCTAGGCTCCCAAAAAGTCCCACATATGTGGTATCCCCGTACTCAGGAGAAGCAGCAGAATTTATTTTGGGGTGTCATTTCACATACGCCCATAGCATGTGTGAGCAATATATCATTTAGTGACAACTTTGTGTAAAAAAAAAAAAAAAATTTTTTTTTTGTCATTATTCAATCGCTTGAGGCAAAAAAATAAAATATTCAATGGGCTCAACATGCCTCTTATCAATTTCCTTAGGGGGTCTACTTTCCAAAATGGGGTCATTTGGGGGGGTTTTGTACTGCCCTGTCATTTTAGCACCTCAAGAAATGAGATAGGCAGTCGTAAACTAAAAGCTGCGTAAATTCCAGAAAACGTACCTTAGTTTGTAGATGTGACAACTTTTGCGCAAACCAATAAATATACAATTATTGACTTTTTTTTTACCAAAGACATGTGGCTGAATACATTTTGTCCTAAATGTATGACTAAAATTGAGTTTATTGGATTTTTCTAATAACAAAAAGTAGAAAATATCATTTTTTTTCAAAATTTGCGGTCTTTTTACGTTTATATCGCAAAAAATAAAAATCGCAGAGGCAATCAAATACCATCAAAAGAAAGCTCTATTTGTGGGAAGAAAAGGACGCAAATTTTGTTTGGGTACAACATTGCATGACCGCGCAATTACCAGTTAAAGCAGCGCAGTGCCAAAGTGTAAAAAGACCTCTGGTCATTTACCAGCAAAATGGTCCGGTCTGAAAGTGGTTAAGGTGTGGCTAGAGATCAATTTCCAAAGAATCTGTATGCATAAAGGTACCAACATCCCATTTTGTTTAAAGAATAATAGAGTACTGGATAAGGGATTTTAAAGGTACACATTTCAAATATACACTACAACGTATTATTATAAAAATACAAAAAAAACTCTTTATACACAACATTCCAATAAAAAGATGAATACAGACATATATTCAGAGTCATAGGTATATACACAAAATCCCTATTAACGACACCGTTAATTCTGCAAATCCACACTTAAAATACTGCGTCCATAAACTTCTACATGTTTCGCCAAAAATGGACGAAGTTATTCAAAAGTAATTCTGATATAGATTCTGATATAGATTCTCAACCTTAGGTGTATAGAAAAAAAGAGAAATACAAATCAATAAAACACACAAACATAGACTGCATTAGATCAATCCAAGATGGCCACATGAAACCCCATCGGGAACATCCATATCGGATGTAGTCTCCCATCCCTATCCAAAATCCCTCCCCTGCCCCCCTTTCCCTCCCCCAGCCTCACAAAAAAAAAAAAAATCCCCTATATATTGCAACACTCCATACCACAGCATAGGTCCCGGGGTGAGCACATACAGGGAGTCAAACAAAAATGTAGTCCGACAAAGGTATTTTGCACTCCGTGGTCAAACGCAGCTGTGTTGGGTCACCCGTAGGGAGGGATGACTTTGTGTCCATTTTTATCACAGCGAATATTGAATAATAATACCTAAAGTACAACATATATAGTTATAGTCCTTAATGATCTAGTTTACCATTTGAAGTCTAACAAATTATTTTTATATATGTAAACGAGAGAACAGGTCCATGTTCAGGACTAAATATAAACAGACCCAAGACTCACCCCTTAGTTTTAAGTATACGCTGAGTATATCTAGTATCTCTATTGGGAGCTCAAGCACATGGAGGTCAAACACAAGACACACAGTACACCTAAAAATTAAAAAATAAATAACAAATGTAAAAAAGGATATACACGAATATACCTCCTATGTAAATTTTCATAATCTTATCTGGAAACAGAGAAATTAAATTCATAGGGAGCATATCTCACCTCTTAATAAAGTATAGCGTCTTGAAACTCACACCTGATAATCAGTTGGTGTGCGTTATCACATAAGAGGGAAGGAAGCCAAAGCAACGTATCGCCTTAATATAAACTGAGATATGTTCTCAATAGTTTCTCTGAGAAAGAGAAAAAAAAAAAAAAAGAAACCATTTTGTTATTATTGCTTGTTTCTAATGAAATGCCCAGACCACGCTGGACAATATGTCGCCAGTTTTAATCATAAAAATGTGTTCCTTACCATGTGCTGTCCTCCCATGTTGAACCTGAGCTCCTCAAGCTGCACACAAAAACTGTGCAGCTTTTATATCCCTCCCCGTTGGCAACAAAAGGGCGGTGTGAAGTCACGCCGCCAATGGCGCCACGCGGACACTCCAGGGAGGCCCACAGGGCACGGACTGAAACCCGGAAACCGGAAGTAAGCACTTCGGGTCAGCACAGCCGCAATAACATACCCTGCTGACAATCAAGTGCCATGGTGTAAATATACAGGGTGATATGGCGACAGGCAAACCTGGAAGCCGTGACCAGAGGGGGCCTCAAGGTGGGCACATGGTGGGAAAGACTCGTAAGTCCAACCTACCGTGCACCCTTGGGTGTCCATACATGGAACCCTATGCGGCCTTAAACCCCCCCACGCAGTGCAAAAAAACAAAACCAAAAAAACCCTATTTGTAAAAACATAATGGGAGATTACTCCAAGAAGGGGCCCAATGCTCGTTCCCGTGGCCGTCTCAGATGTCACAAATGCATCTCTTGATTGCTATATACAAGCATCTGAAAAACAATATACACTCCAACCCGTCTTCTCAAGTGAAGACCCCCTTTGCCACCTCTTCGCCCTTTTCCATCTCCAACGGTACGCGTCAGGGATGCCCGCTGTCACCCCTACTATTCGCCCTCTGTATTGAACCCCTGGCGGCGTCTATTAGGCGGAACCAGGCTATAAGAGGGGTTCCGGTGCGAGGCCAGGAATTTAAGATTTCGCTATTTGCGGACGATGTAATTCTTACTCTTACCCAACCCAGGATATCCCTGCCCAACTTGCATATGGAATTAGATCGTTACAGTGCGCTATCGGGCTACAAACTTAACGCGTCGAAGTCCGAAGCCCTTCCGATTAACATTCCACCGCTGGAGGTGGAACATCTACGATCCAACTTTCCCTACCACTGGGGGTCCACTTCCCTTCGATACCTGGGGGTAAACATCACCCCAACCTATACCTCCCTCTATCAGGCAAACTATCCATCCCTTTATGGAGATATTAGGCGTCTGCTGTTACAGTGGCGGAAACACCAAATTTCTCTTCTTGGTAGAATAGCCTCTGTGAAGATGGCTATCCTCCCGAAACTCCTCTATCTTTTTCAGACCCTCCCCATTCCAGTCCCCTCCTCCCACCTGAAAAAATTGCAAAGGGACCTACTTCGATTCGCATGGAACTATAAAAGGCACAGAATACCTCGCTCGGTCATGACCGCCTCCCGATCGGATGGGGGGTTAGCGTTCCCGGATCTAGTCAGGTACTATCAGGCTGCCCAACTCCGCGCGGTCGCTTCTTGGACTACCCAGAGGTCTCACAACCGCTGGTCGGAAATTGAATCCCGGTGGTTGGCCCCTATACACCCTAATAGTATGCTCTGGAGTGCGGCGGCATTGGTTCCCCAGTCCCAATTGTTGGGCCCCATGTCCCACCTGCAGAACCTATGGCGTAGGTCTAACAAGGTGTTTGCCCTGACCTCGGCTAAATCGCTCCTGACCTCTTTTATATCCAACCCTCGAGTGCCAGATAGCCTATCTCGCCAGATGCAACACCCTTGGTCCTCCCGGAACCTTTTCCATCGGAGATCTCTGGTGGACCCCAGATCTAGGAGACTACTGACTTACACTGAACTCCAATCCCGGTTTGACCTCCCCCCGCAGAGCTTCTATAGTTACTTACAAATCCGTCACTTTGCCCAGACCATCTCATCAGACCTCCGTTTCTCCCCGCCTACCTTGTTTGAAATAGTTGTTTCAGCAGGTACGGCACAGAGGGGGATGATCTCGGATATTTATAAAATAATTAACGCCTTTCCTATGGGTCTTAACGGCAAACATGCATATATGCTTAAATGGGAGGAGGCTCTGGGTGAAGTGTTCACGGAGGAGCAATGGCGGGTGATTTGGTCACGGGCATCCAAGAGCTCCATGTGTACACTCTACCGGGAGAATGCATACAAAATTTTGTTCTTCTGGTACATGACCCCGGATGTCCTGCACGCTATTTAACCTTCTACAACAGACCGGTGCTGGCGCTGTGTGGAGCATAAGGGCACCCTCTTGCATATATACTGGCAATGCCCTCGTATAGTCCCTTTCTGGACGGAAGTCCGTACTCTCTTGGCCAGTGTCCTGGACCAACCCCTGGACTTGAACCCAAAGCACTTTTTACTGGGAGTCCCTTTCCCCAAACTGTCCAAATCCCTACAGAAAATATCCCGCCATATCTTGACCGCAGCGAGGTGTCTTGTTGCACTTCATTGGAAAAAAACGCACCCCCCTACCCCGGACGCATTATACGCTCGCATTAGAGACGTGGAGCTTATGGAGAGGATGACCGCCAGGATACAAGACCGGCTGGAAGCGCATGACGTAGTCTGGAATCCCTGGAATCTGAAGGGCGATCGACCCTGACAGGCAAGCGGAAGATTTCGGATGACTACCCACCCCTATTCCCTCCTTTTCCTCCCTACCTTTCTTTCTACCCTTTTGGTATCCCTTTTCTTCTCTTTTTTTCTTTCTCCCTTCTTCCTTTCTCTTATTTCTATCTTCCTTCCAAACCCCCCCGAGGGGGGGTGTTTGATTGGGTTAATGTGTACTACAAGTATCTTACACTATTAGTCGACACCTGTATCCTCGGATTGCCACTCTTTACTGGCTGTTGAGTTTTGAGGACTGGTTTATTATTGGTTGGACTTTATCCCTGACTTACATGTGTTGCAGAACATGCTGTCTGTGAATAGCTCTACCTGGCCTGGTTTGTACCTGCTCCAGGTGGCTATATTCTGTAGGCCAATATGCTCTTATGGTATGTTCTCCCCTGTAATTTTTCTTTTCTCTTTCTTTCGCTCCGCCACTGCTGCATTGAAGTGTATGACGTGTAATGTTTCATTTTATACTAATAAAAAGTTATTTGACAAAAAAAAGAAAAACAATATACAAAATTATTCGGCAAATATTATACAAAAAGAAGAAAAAAAAAAAAAAGGAAATTATTATACATCAGTTTTCATCATGTGAATGAATCCACATGCTCCTCTCCGTTCAGGAGGCCACTAGATGGTACATGCGTGTTGGTTGTGTGGGCCCATAACAGGAAGTGAGGGGCGAACATGACCAACATTTCTTATGGCAGCACCGGTTGCCTAGGATCAAAGCACAACAAGAGACGCCCAGAACCAGACATCAAGGGTACAAGTGACTATCGTCACCTCACCATGGACAATCCACCCCAGTTCATAAGAAAGGTTTATAACTTATCCCCTTATTAAGCCCTGGGTATCGGGTCGCTTCCAACAAATATATCCATCGAGTCTCTAGCTGTAAAAGTCTGGTTTTCGATATCCCCCCCCCCCCCCCTCGTTCATGTTGAGGTATATGTTCAAGGCTAAAAAATCCGATGGATTTAAGATTGTAATTGTGGTATAGCCCCACGTATCGACTTATGGGTGTTTCCATCCTGCGTTTAGAGATAAAGGATATGTGGTCTCTTATCCTGCAAAACAGAGGACGCTTAGTCTCCCCATATAAGGTGCAAGTTTTGTCCCTATATCATGGAAGGGAGCGATATTCTACTTCCCAATCAGAACACTTGGACACCGAAATACAGAACAAATTGTCAAACAATCGGCTCTGTATATTTGATGAAATGTGTTTGTGGAGCATTCTACGTGGGGAAAACTAAGCGTTCTCTGTTTTGCAGGATAAGAGACCACGTATCCCTTATCTCTAAACGCAGAATGGAAACACCCATAAGTCGATACGTGGGCCTATAACACAATTTCTATCTTAAATCCATCAGATTTTTTAGCCTTGAACTCCATGTGCTTGAGCTCCCAATAGAGATACTAGATATACTCAGCGTAAACTTTAAACAAAGGGATGAGTCTGTGGTCTGTTTATATTTAGTCCTGTTTTCTCATTTACATATATAAAAATAATTTGTTAGACTCCAAATGGTAAAACTAGATCATTAAGGACTATAACTATATATGTTGTACTTTAGGTATTATTATTCAATATTCGCTGTGATAAAATGGACACCAAGTCATCCCTCCCTATTGGTGACCCAACACGGCTGCGCTTGACCACGGAGTGCAAAATACCTTTGTCGGACTACATTTTTGTTTGACTCCCTGTATGTGCTCACCCCAGGACCTATGCTGAGGTATGGAGCGTTGCAATATATAGGGGAATTTTTTTTTTTTTTTTTTTTTGTGAGGCTGGGGGAGGGAAGGGGGGCAGGGGAGGGATTTTGGATGGGGATGGGAGACTACATCTGACATGGATGTTCCCGATGGGGTTTCATGTGGCCATCTTGGATTGATCTAATGCTGTCTATGTTTATTTGTGTTTTTATTGATTTGTATTTTCTTATTTTTTTTCTATACACCTAAGGTTGAGAATCTATATCGGAAATGATATCAGAATTACTTTTGAATAACTTTGTCTATTTTTCCTGATGAAGCCGTTTGGCGAAACATGTAGAAGTTTATGGATGCAGTATTAAGTGTGCATTTGCAGCATTAAAGTGGAGGGCCACCCTGAAAAAAAAAAATATTAAAAATGACAAAAAAAATCTAAAAAAAAAAATTTTTTTTTATTTTTATTTTTTTATTTTTTTTTTACTTACCAGAAATGCCTGTTGCTAGGCACATAATCCTAATCTTCCTCTTCCTCCTCCGCGGAGATCTTCTGGTCTTCTCTCCTCGTCGCGTTGTCTTATGGGTAATGGGTCGTGCTGTGTTCTGGGAACTGTGTGTTCCAGAACACAGCACGTCCCATTCACAAAGCGCTGCGTGACTCGCGCATGCGCAGTAGGAAACGGGCAGTGAAGCTGTAAGGCTCCACTGCCTGTTTCCCTTACAAGGAATGGCGGCGCCGGGAGCCGAGGGACGGGTCAGCCTCGGGCGGCCGATATCGCGGGCGACCTGGACAGGTAAGTGTGATTATTAAGTCAGCAGCTGCAGTGTTTGCAGCTGCTGACTTATTTTTTTTTTAAACGGCCCTCCGCTTTAACAGTGTCGTTAATAGGGATTTTGTGTATATACCTATGACTCTGAATATATGGCTGTATCCATCTTTTTATTGGAATGTTGTGTATAAATAAAGAGGTGTGTGTGTGTGTTTGTTTTTTTTTTTTTTTTTTTTTTTTATAATAACGGTACTTTGTAGTGTATATTTATTTGAAATATGTATCTTTAAAATCCCTTATCCAGTACTCTATTCTCTTTTTTTTTTTTTTTTTTTTTTTTATGGTTTTTCATCATTTGCCATAATTTCATGAGATTTTTAATGTAAAAAAAAATAGGGCACCTTTTTAAAAACGCTTATAAATGAAAACACGGCTAAAAGCGGTACCGGCATTTAGCCAATGAAACGTGGAACTCTTTGGTGTCTGAACGTATTTTTTTTGCTTTCAAAGAAATGCTGTTAAACGCAACTGCCTAAAAACAGCAATAAACGAGACTGTGCACATGGTCACATAGGATAATATTGAATGAGTTTAGGGGCAGTTGAAAAAAGCGTCTAACTGCCTCTGGACGTGTTTTTAGCAGCGTCCCGTGTACATGGGGCCTAAGATAAGAGGAGAGTTCAGGGGCATCTGAAAAAAATGCCCAACTGCTCCTAAATGTCCGTTTACCAGCCGCAGTGTAGATGAGGCCTTACATTACCTTGGCAGCAAGAGGCAATGGGAAACGGACAGATTTTTAAATGAGCTATTGGGTAATACTGATTTTGTTCATTACTCGCTGTCAGATGACAGAGATACCCAGTTAGGAAAAATTTTGCTTGCCTTCCCTAAATCTTCTTCACGGTAATAGCCATAATTGGTAAATGTGCTATCATAAAAGGGCTAGCGTGCATATGAATTTGCGCACAATTCTGGAAATGTGTGTGTGTGTGTGTGTGTGCGTGTGTGCGTGCGTGCAAGCATAGTAGCAGTCATTTGACAACAAACATTGATGTCTGCCTCAAAGAGGGCATTGATCTTCTACTAGCTGTGGACAGGAAGGAGGGGTGCATTTTGCTTGCTTTATGACCGCCATGATGTGGTGAAGCTTCTTTTCAGAAATATCCCATGTTATATAATAATTCTTGGTGATTTTAGGCCCCTACAGATTTTGAAGATGTTGCTGTGTATTTCTCAGAGGAAGAATGGCGATATCTAGAAGCCGACCAAATTGACCTCTATCGACAAGTAATGATAGAAAATTACGAAACCATCCACTCTCTGGGTAGGTTGAATGATTTCATCTGTAATAGCAACAAACAAAATAGAGACTTAAAGCGGAGTTCTGGCGAAAAAAAAACAAAAAAACAAAAATATTTAAAAGTCAGCAGCTACAAATACTGCAGCTGCTGACTTTTAAAATAAGGACACTTACCTGTCCAGGGCGCCCACAATGTCCTCACCCGAAGCCGACCCGTCCCTCTAGGTCCAGGCATCTTCAGTAATGGAATCAGGAATTGAAGCCTTTGCAGCTTCATAGCCTGGTTCCCTACTGTGCATGTGTGAGTTGCGTTGGGTGTTCTGATTGGTCCCTGCTGTCTTCTGGGACCTGTGGGACGGAGGAGGGGCTGGACATGGCGTAGATCATTGTGGATTCTGCGCCGGAAGTGGGAGCAAATACCTGTATTAGACAGGTATCTGCTGCCCTTTCCCCACTGAAAGGTGCCAACTGTGACACCGGAAGGGGGAGGAATCCGAAAAGCGGAAGTTCCATTTTTGAGTGCGTTAAGCCCTGTACACACAGGCAGAATGTCGGAAAACATTTACCAGTAGTAAAAATACCGGCTGATGTTTTGCCCGTGTGTATATCGGACGTGCATGCTGTAAAACCAGCAGCCGACCGACTCACAATCAGTACTCTTAGCCAGTGGCAGAGAGTGCTAATCAGAGTGTCCGGGGGGGGCTTTACTACCAGGCTTTACTTTTCCTCCCCCCTCCAAAAAAAGGGTAACAGCTTAGGTTACAAGCATGGCAGATCCACAAATGAGTTTCCTGTTATTTTGTATTTTAGTGTTTTTCTGTTAGCAGGGTTAAAGCTGATCTTCTCTCATTAAACGGCTGCAGTGGCTGTGTGTGCTTTTATAAATGTTGCATAGCTGCTACTTTTATAGTATACAGTGCTTTGTTCTGGCAGAGCAGATGAGCATAGTGATTGATTGAGATCAGGCTCAGGTAAGTATGAGGGGAGGTGAGAGAGGTGGTATACACACTAAAATATTTTTTACCTTAAAGCAGAACTTTCCCCATAACAACTTGATAAAAAATAATGTTCTTTAGCCACTTGCCGCAAAATTGCGTACCTGGCCATCATTTTGCTCAAGTGGTTGTACCGAAGTGATGCCTGCAGTAGCAGGCATCACGCCGGTACCATTTTTTTTTTTTTTTTTTTTTTTTTTTTTTTTTTTTTTTTTAGAGCTGGTGGTTGGCTTTCTTTATAATGATAACTGATGCCGCTAACTCTTATTAAAAGCAGTAGGAGGGGACACCTCTATTCCACTGGGAGACCTTAGCCACCAGCCAGCACGTCGGCATTGATCGGGTCTCCGATGTAGTAACCAGGCAAGCAACATCACTTCTGATTTACACGGCAGCCAATGGCGCCAGTTTTACCCATTCCCAATCTGGCTCACGCCGATATACGTCGGCACTTTGAAGAGGGATATCGTTGTTATGGCAGCAGCTAGCTACCATAACCCCAGTATCCTCTTCTTCAGTGAGCGGCCCAGTTTGAGATAAAAATGGTCTCTGTGGCGGATTTGCCGCAAGATCACTTTTATCAGGAGAGGGAGTGCCCCCCTCCTGCTGCTTCCTGGAGTTGTCGGTATCAGGGGAGGCAATCTGGTCCTCTCCCTGGCTTGGTATGTAGACGATTGAGTGGAAGATGGCCCCCACCCATCTCCATACCATTGCAGAGCGGAAGCAATGTCAAAAATTTTATGACATATAATTTCTTTTTTTTTATTGCTTTTTAGTGTAAATATGAGATCTGAGGTCTTTTTGGCCCCAGATCTCATATTTAAGAGGTCCTGTCATGCTTTTTTTTCCTATTACAAGGGATGTGATAGGATTGTAATGGGAATAAGTGACACAATTTATTTATTTATTTTTAAAAGAACAGTTTAAAGATAAAAGCACCCCATCCCATCAAGCTCACATGCAGAAGTGAACACATACGTGAGCAGCGCCTGCATATGAAAATGGTGTTCAAACCACACATGTGAGGTATCGCCGCGATCGTTGGAGAAAGCAATAATTCTAGGCCTAGACCTCCTCTGTAACTCAAAACATGCAACCTGTAGAATTATTTTATTGTTTCCTGTGGAGCTTTTTAAGGGTAAAAGTTTGTCGCCATTCCACGAGCGGGTGCAATTTTGGATCGTGACATGTTGGGTATCAATTTACTTTATTAAAAGTCAGCAGCTGCAGTTTTTGTAACTGCTGACTTTTAATTTTTTTTATTTTTATTTTTTTAAGGTGGCACTCCTCTTTAACTTTGTAAACACCAAATCTCAGAGGCGTGGTCTTTAAGTGGTTTAAAAAAGTCACAGTATTTAAAAACGCCGATCTTGGTGTTTTGAATACTTTCAAGTGGAGGGGTTTGGGGTCTTTTAGACCCCAGATCCTTCCATAAAGAGTACCTCTCACATGCCTATTACTGTCACAAGGGATTTTTACATTCCTTGTGACCGCAATAAAATTGATCAGAATTTTTTTTTCAAAGAAACGGTGTACGAGAAAAAAAAAAAAAGTTTAAAATGCCCCATTCCTTCGTGCTCGTGCACAAACGTATGCGTAAGTCACGTCCGCAAATGTAAACAGCGTTCAAACCACACTTGAGATATTACCACGATCGTTAGAGTGAGAACAATAATTCTAGCGCTAGACCTCTACTGTAGCTCTAAACAGGTAACCGGTAAAATTTAAATTGTCCCTTATGGAGATTTTTAAATACCTTAGTCTGTCACCATTCCAATAGTGTGCGCAATTTTAGAGCATTACGTGTTTGGTATCTATTTACTCGGCATAACATCATCTTTCACATTATACAAAATTTAAGCTAACCTTAACGTTTTATATATGGGGTTTTTTGTGTATGTATGTATGTATGTATATATATTCATTGAAGTGTTTTTTTTTTGTTTTTTTTTCCAAAAAATTGTGTTTGAAAGACCGCTGCACAAATACAGCGTGACATAAAATATTGCAACAACCATTTTGTTCTGTACAAAAATGTTATATATATATATATATATATATATATATATATATATATATTGTATAATTTTTTTTTTTTAAATGTTTGGGCAATTGTCTAGCAAAAGAAATATGATTTTACATGTAGGAGGGAAATGCCAAGATTGGCCTGGGATGAAAGTGGTTAATGTGTAATGTATGTTCCTTGCTAACCACTTCAAGACCAGGCCTATTTGAGATTTGTTGCTTACAAGTTAAAATTACTATTTTTTGCTAGAAAAAATTCCTTAGAACCCCCAAACATTATGTATATGTATTTTTTTTTTTTTTTTTTAGCAGAGACCCTAGGGAACAAAATGGCGGTCATTGCAATTTAAGTCACATGGTATATGCGCAGCTATTTTTAAAGCGTAATTTTCTTGCGTGTATTATTAAAACACACTTTAATGAATCCTAATGCAAAAGAACACAATATACAACCCCATTTTTTTGGTAAATATAAGACAATGTGACACCGAGTAAATAGATACCTAACATGTCATGCTTTGAAATTGCACACACTCGTGGAATGCCGCCAAACTTCGGTACTTACATTTTTTTTTTTTTTTTTTTTAACAGGTTACCAGTTTAGAGTTAGAGGATGTTTAGTGCTAGAATTATTGCTCTTGCTCTAACGTTCGTGGCAATACCTCACATGTGTGGTGTGAATTCCGTTAAAATATGCGGCGCAACCTACATATGCACGCACTTCTGTGTACGAGCACGAGGGGATGGGGTTGCTTTCCAGGGGGGAAAAAAAACTGCCATTGTTTACATCTCCCAGAGTCGAAAGTGACATCATGACTTCACTTCCGGCCTCCAAGGGTCATAGGGCTGACTTGGGACAGTCTAGTCCATGGTCAGCTTTATGGTAATCCAGCGCCGCCGCTGGATCAGATCTCAGATCTCTGGAGGAAGGGAAGGGGACGAATGTCCCCTCCCGCTGCCTGTAAAAACCATCCAGTGGCTAAATAGCTGCTAGGATGGCTTTTACTAGTGAGGGACTCGTTGGCTGAAAGCAAAGATATCTGAATGATGCCTGTAACTGCAGGCATCATCCAGATATCACCACTTCAAACTAAGGATGTCATATGATGTCCTACGGGTGGGAAGTGGTTAATAATTCTGCTACCAAAATGAGTGTGTGCTGTAAATTTCCTCCAGCGTTGCTCCTGTTCCTTCTTGCTGGAAGCTGCCATTTTGCTGAAGCCCAGAGCCCCTGAACAGCAGCAAATCAAAGTGGAACTAAGCCCATCGATTTTAACAGTTTCAGAAAAACAGTTAGCAATCCCAGCATTCCAGGAATGTAACTGTCACATTTGTTTGCGTCCTTTTCTGGACCCGACCAGAGGAGACCTTGTTCTTTTGAAAAACAGACTTGCTGGCTGGATCATCAGATGGAAAAAAGAGAAGAAAGCATAAAAAAAGGAAAACCAATACCACCATCATATCTAAGGATTGGATAACGTCTGGATGAGGAGAGATAAGCAGAAAAGTGAAATCTGCTATTGCTACTAGCTGTATCTGACTGATAAAGATGAGAGCTTTACATGCCGATCTTGAAAAAGTGAAGCATTGTGAATTGGCAAGTATGGCAGCATGAATATAGGAAAACCTTAGAGGCCGTCTGACTACCCCCATGTACACCAGAATACTGGGAGGGTCCCTAGTGGTCAGAGGGAAACCGAGGAGCAGAATATCTGGAGGATAATCTACAAGCGATTTTACAAGGGGATTAGAGGTGAGAGTTGTGCCAGTACAGAAGTGACACAAGGGTGTCCACATTTGGCACAAAAGTGATAACCGATCAAAGGTGTTGGGAAGCTGTTTCACAAAGAAAAATTCTAGAGACTGATTAAACACTGCACTGACTATTTATATTGCTGTTTATTAGGATCCCTATAATTGGTCAACACGGTATTGTGGAGTGAAGATATTAAGTTGCAGTTTATTATT
Source organism: Lithobates pipiens (assembly GCF_037356315.1). Classification (NCBI taxonomy): domain Eukaryota; kingdom Metazoa; phylum Chordata; class Amphibia; order Anura; family Ranidae; genus Lithobates; species Lithobates pipiens. The sequence continues at coordinate 149,691,303 of NW_027507791.1, read as the reverse complement.
TTGTGTATATTGTAAAATGTTATTGTTTGTATTGGAATTTATTCATTGTATAGTTGTCACATGACAGCAGTGCAGCATCACTTTATTTTAAATACCCATCATATAGTTGTTGGAACACTATTAGGTGCTTGCATCAGCTATCACATAAGCATTGATTGTTATATATACACCAAACGAATAATAGTAGCGCAAGAGCATTTATTTCATTTTTAATCCTAGATATAGTGAATGTAAATTCAGAAGTTTTTTATCAGCCACCCCAATACTTGCCTGAGCCCCCTCTAGATCCAGTGATGTTGCATAAGATGCTCTGCTGGCTGGGACTGCTGCCCAGCGTCATTGGCTCCTGCTGCTGTCAATCAAAATCAGTCAGCCAGAGAAAGGGGGCGAGGCCAGGCCGTGGCTCCATGTCTGAATTGATGCAGGGAGCTGTGACTTGGCTCAGGTGCCCCCATAGCAAACTGCTTGCTCTGCGGTCACTCAACCGAAGGGAGGGGCCAGGAGCACCGATGAGGAACCTGAGAAGGAGGATCGGGGTTGCCCTGTGCAAATCCACTGTACAGAGGAGGTAAGTATGACATGTTTGTTATTTTTACCTAAACTGAAAAAAAAAAAACTGAGACTTTAGTATCACTTTAATGTTGGGCAGGAATTCCATTTTAAGAGATATTGCTGAATCTGTGGACAAAGGGATTATGGTATTACTTTACATGTCCTACTTTTGGAGAATTACCAAAGAATGTTATCATAAGTATCACTAATAATCCCAGTGTAACCACATTTTAAGGTTTTATTCTTCACTGTTTTGGTTACAAAAACTTCTGTTTTTACGTAGGATACCAGAATGAGAAACCAGCTTTAATATCCAAAATTGAGCGCGGTCAAGATCTGTTCATTAAAGAATTGGAAAATCATTCACAGGGTAAGTAAGCAGGACACACATTAGGGCTGTTGCACATAAGGACGTATGAACGTATGAACATTCACAGTAAAATGCACCGCATGCGGCTAAACGCATGGAGTTGCAAGCATTTGCGTTTACATGTGTATGGGTGTATTTTTTTTCTGAATGCAAAATTTTGTATTTTGAAAAATACACTTTTTGCTCGTGTAAACATCATTGCCAGCAGTTACACATGTATAGCCACGCAAAATATATTCTGTAATGCTGGTCTATGGCCAAAATTCAGCAGATTTGGCTCCCGTGCGCCAGAACACCGGATGTATTTTACTCTTTTTGGACCTGTGCAAGAACCCTATGCATTTTATTTAGATTCAGAGTAATTATCTCACCTTGTATCCGCTCTAATGTTGCAAAGGAAGAAACAAATATTGTATGGTGTGTTTGGTTTTGTCTACAGATCCATTTTAATTCCCTCCAAGGATATTTGGCTTATTTTGGCTTAAATTCCTAGAGCTGCCACTGTACATTCATACAAAATTGGGAGTGGCCTTTAAAGTGGTTGTAAACCCTTACAACCAACTTTGACCTACAGGTAAGCCTAGATTAAGGCTTACCTGTAGGTCCAAGAAATATCTCCTAAACCTACACGGTTTAGGAGATATTTGCCGAAAGACAGACACCGCTGTCTACGGCGCATGCCGGCACACTGAGCACGGTACTGTCGACGAAGATGCTGCGCGTGTCGGCTCCCGTGCGCATGCGCGGGAATGATGTCAATGCAGCTTCGCCGAATGACAGCGGCGGAGCATCGAGACCCCACCGAGAAGATGGGTGCGCCGGACTACAGGGGACAGCGGTAACTTCGCTGGCTCCTGTGTCATGTAAGTGACACATACTGGACTACTGTGCGATGCATAGTAGTCCATTATGCTTTGCCTTTGCAGGGAATGAAAGAGGAAGTAAACTCATCAGGGTTTACTTCCTCTTTAAGAACTCCAGTCAAATCGGTTTTCTGTGAATCCAGTCCTCAATTCAGTCATGCATTGATTAAATCAATTTAACCACTTAAGGACCGAGCCTCTTTTTGAGATTTGTTGTTTACAAGTTAAAAACTTTTTTTTTTTTTTTTTTTTGCTAGAAAATTACTTGGAACCCCCAAACATTTTTTTTTCTAATACCCTAGAGAATAAAATGGCGGTCGTTGCAATACTTTGTCACGCTGTATTTGCGCAGCAGTCTTACAAGTACACATTTTTGGGAACAGTAAAGTTAGCCCAATTTTTTTTTTTTATATATTGTGAAAGATAATGTTACGCCAAGTAAATTGATACCCAACATGTCACACTTCAAAATTGCTTGTGGAATGGTGACAAACTTTTACCCTTAATCTCCATAGGCGACGTTTAAAAAATTCTACAGGTTGCATGTTTTAAGTTTCAGGGGAGGTCTAGGGCTAGAATTATTGCGCTCACTCTACCGATCGTGGCGATACCTCACATGTGTGGTTTGAACACAGTTTTCATATGCCGGCGCTACTCGCGTATGCATTCGCTTCTGCACGCGAGCTTGGCGGGGCACGTTTAAAAAAAAAAAAATTTTACTTTTCTTATTTAGTTTACTTTTATTTTTTATTTTTACACTGTTTTAAAAAAAAAATAAAAAAATAAAAAAATTGTGCCGCTTTTATTCCTATTACAAGGAATGTAGATATCCCTTGTAATAGAAAAAAAGCATGGCAGGATCTCTTAAATATGAGATCTGGGGTCAAAAAGACCTCAGATCTCATATTTACACTTAAATGCAATAAAAAAAAATTGGCATTAAAAAAAAAATAAAAGTCCCTTTTTAAGCGCAATGGGCGTAAGTGACGTTTTGACATCGCTTGCATCCTGCATTGTTATGGAGACGGGTGGGGGCCATCTTCCCCTCACTTGTCTCCATGCCCAGCAAGGGTGAAAATCGACTCCACCGCTGCCGATGGCTACGGTAAGCGACGGGAGGAGCGCTCTCTCACCGCCGAGTAAAAGTGATCTTGTGGGATTCCAGAGACCACTCTTATCCGAAAGCGGACCGCCGGCCAAAGAAGAGGATACCAGGGTTGTGACAGTTAGCTTCTGCCATAACAACGATATTCCCTTCAAATTAAAGCGGGGTTCCACCCTAAAGTGGAACTTCCGCTCATCGGAACCCTCCCCCCCCCTCTGGTGTCACATTTGGCACCTTTCAGGGGGGAGGGGGGTGCAGATACCTGTCTAAGACACACGGTCCCAGAGACAGCGCTGCTCGACTCGCGCATGCGTAGTAGGGAACTGAAGCCGCAACACTTCACTTCCTGATTCTCTCACCTAGAATGGCGGCGGCAGCAGCCGAGACCCGAGCGATAGATTGGCCTTGGCTGCCGACATCGCTGGACCCTGGGACAGGTGAGTGTCTATTTATTAAAAGTCAGCAGCTGTAGTATTTATAGCTGCTGGCTTTTAATATTCTATATTTTTTTTTTTTGTAGGTGGAATCCCTCTTCAAGGACGTATATCGGCATGCAGCGGTCCGCAAGTGGTTAATAAAAATTATGTTAACAGATGTGATAAGAGGCATAATTCATGTTAGAAAAAAAACACAAAAAAAGTTTGATATCTTTCTTGTATAACAAATACTTTGGGGTTAAACTTTTTTAGCTTTTAAGACAACCTAAAAATGGGGACATTTCTGCACTTTGTCTATTTTGCAATCATCCACTGAGTGGCACAAGACCGGTTATACTGTCGCCTACAGGAATTTGGGACATTGGCAAACAGAAAAGTTGTAAGCCAGGCCCTGTATAACCCATCTATTAACCAGCATGCCTCAGGTTTTTTTTTCTCTAGTGTCTGAGGAGATTGGACGCCTATTTTTTAGCTCTGTTAACAAAAAATCTATATATATATATATATATATATATATATATATATATATATATATATATATATATATATACTATATACTATATACTATATATTTGGCTAGCTATCTTCAGTTGATGCTAGTTTTTCTTCTGTGATTTTTAAGTAAGATTGCTTGCTGCACCACTAATAATAATAAAAAAAAAATGTGCAGCGCTTATTGTAACAAGTGATCAATTATATGCATCCAAAAAAATTGATAAACAAATAAAACGTTAACAAAGGTGTCTGAAATGGCATTATATCATAAAGTCTCTTCCATCAATCTTTCCAAAAAATATGTGAATATTAACCACTTCAATACCAGGCACCCCCCCCCCCCCTTCCTGCCCAAACCAATTTTCAGCACCGTCACTTTTTAAATGACAATTGTGCGGTCATGCTACGCTATACCCAAACAATTTTTATAATTTTGTTCCTGCAAACAGAGCTTTCTTTTGGTGGTATTTAATCACATCCACGTTTTTTTTTTTTTTTTTTTAAGTTTTTTTTTTGCTAAACAAAAAAAGACCGAAAAATTTTGGGAAAAATAAAATTTTCTTTTGCTTCAGTTATAAAATGTTGTAAATTACGTTTTTTGTTTTTTTTCCTGCACCACTGATGGGCACTGAAAGGTTGCACTAATGGGCACTGATGGGTGGCACTGATGGCACTAATGTGCATCACTGATGGCACAGACAGGCATTGCTGATGGGCACTGGCATCCCTGGTGGTCCAAGGTGGCATACCTGATGGCCATCCATTGTGGGCTTCTCTGGTCCTGGTGGTCCAGTGTGGACATCCTCGGAGTGGGGGCTGTGCTGATAATCAGCGCAGACCCCCTGTTAGAGCCACTGAACGTCTCACCTCTGCTTGTGCCTGTCAGATGCGAGTGAGGAAAAACAGATTAAACAACTCTTCCTGTTTACAATGTGATTGGACACGGCTGATCACGTGGTAAAGAACCTCGGTCAGAGGCTCTTTACCGAGATCGGTGTTGCGGAGTGTCAAACTGACGCCACACTACCGATCGCAGCGCTGAACGCCAGCTGTTATCCTGAAAGACATCATGACATTTAGTCAGGATAATTGAACCACCACCCCGGCCGTCATTCTGCTATAGGCTGGGCGGGAAGTGGGTAAACAGTCTATTTTGTGATTAATCCGTGCCTTCTGTGCTTTCACCACTGTGCTCGATCAAGTCGTGTGATCACCAGTTGTGCTCCCACCTGGACTCAATGACCTTACATGTTATGTAGGGCTGCAATTAATGATTATTTTCATAATCGATTACTTGGCTGATTTTATTTTTTTCGATTAATCGGATAATAACCTTAATAAAACTGTAGTGTATAATTTAGTTAATATGTAAAGTTTAAAATAAAAGGCAATTTATTCTTAAATATCTCTATGCAGTGGTAAATATAAATAACCAGCTATATGGTTAGGGAGCAAAATCTCAAATCCACTCTGCGAATTACAGACAGAAGAGATATACTGTATATACTATTAGAGGTTAAATCTGGTAAATAACTCGGATCACTTTTTTTTTATTTAAAGGGGAAAAAAAAAAGTTGGACTGTTTTGCAGATTTTTAAACAGAACTGTAATATAGGATATGCTGGCAATACAAAAACAATGTCTTCCTTAAAATAAAAAGTAATTTTAAGAACGTTTGTTTGTTTTTCCAATCGTTTGTGGGTTCAAATCGACATTTGTTTTGAACCACAGTGATGGTAAAAAATTTAAATAATTAATAGAAAACTTCTTGGTCAAAGGAATTTTCAGACCGTGTATGTGGATTTCGTTCAGAAATTTACATTCATTTTAAAGCAGAGTTTCATACATATTATAACGTTTGTATTAATAACTTCCTGGCATTAAACCGATGTCTAAATGAAGAAACTTATTTTTTTTTTATTTTTTTTTGCTGTTTTATTTACCTTGTAATTAGGTCTTTATAATGTAACTTCCGTTTTCAATGTCCCGCGGGAGTAGGCGTGTTTATTCTTTATTCCCCGCTGCACACTGTATCCTGGGAGGGCGACGCACTGTCTCCTGGGATCTAAGTTCCTGCGTTCCCAGGAGTCAGTGCGGATCTTGGGAGATTTCAAAACCGGAAGTGATGTGTGACGCGGGTCTGTTTCTGTTGCCATCACAGCGGGGCGGGAACTTCTGACAATGACGCCCGTTGTGATGGCAACCTGGAAGTTTTATTAGAAACCGGACATCAGGGGACATAATTCACCATACAAGTGAGTGTTACATTACTAGTATGTCAGCGTCTGCATGGTAGAAAAAAAATTAAATAAATTGTTTGGTGAACCTCCGCTTTAAAAGCAAGTGAAAATTTCAAACAACATTCTTTAATTCAGTGAATGTACAAAGATTTTTCGTATGAATATTCTCGTCTGAAAATTGATCCGTGTGGCCAGCATAAGGCACAGCGCACACCTATGCAGTTTGCTTTTGATCTGTTTCTGCACTGCCTTTTGCTGTGCGTTTTTTGATTTGCTGCAAATTGAGTTTTTGCATTATATATTTTTTTTTTTTTGGGCCAATTTGTTGTTGGGCAGATTAGAAACATACAAAACACATTACATGCTTTTCCGCAGCTTCTCCGTTTAAATTTATTGAACCAAAAAAGCACCGTTTGGCATTGAAAAAAGTCCCTGACCCTTGCAAACACGCAGCAGCTGAAAAAAGCATTGATGTGAAAGTGTTCCATAGGAAACCATGTTGAATGAATTGCAGTGTGTTTCTGCAAAAAGCATAAGAAAAACGCATAGGTGAGAACCAGGCCTAAGGTGTTTAACAGTAGTATACTTTATTTGTATCATCCGTTGATTTGGGGTTAAAAAAAAAACTAAAATTGGCCATTTATAGTACAAAAAGAGCAGATAATCTCTACTATAAAGGGTTCTTTTTCCTTTTTTTATTTTATTTTTTTGTGGAACAGTGAAAGTAATAATATTATTTATTTTTCTAAAAAAAAAAAATAATAAAAAAAAAATATATATATATATATATATATATATATATATATATATATATATATATATATATATATATATATATATATATATATATATATATATAATTAGATTACACCCAAAAGTAGGGTATATCGGCATTATAACTAGGATTCAGATATAAAGGGTGGAAGGGAGCTATAAATCTTTTATACTAGAGTACTAAACACTGAGACTTTATTTTTTCATTGATATTATTTTAAATTATAATGCACAATACTTGTAAAAGTTTACTTTAACTACTTAAGTACCTCTTCACACCGATGTACGTTGGCAGAATGGCACGGCTGGGCACAAGCATGTACCCCAGATTATATAAGGACTCTAGCTTTTTTTTTTTAAATTTTTTTTTTTTTAGAGCACTCGCCAGTCTTCTCCACCTTCCAAAATTGGTTTTCAGGCAGAGTTTGTTTCTAGTTTTGTGTTTTCAGAAATTCAAAAGTTTCTTCTCTGTTAACACAAAGGGGCCCATGCATGCCCGCACTCCCCAGTATATTTAATTCATAAACGCCTCTCTAACAGAGTTAGGACGGCTGGATTGAAGCACTGGAATCTACCTCACTACTTGCACCATTTAAAAGTTTTTGCCACCGCCAGTCCTACCATAGTAAGGGTTAAGGCTGTGAGATTGTTGACATCGTCTGTTCGTGGGTTAGTGCTTTTTATTTTTTATTTTCCTTCCTTCAGCCTAGAGGAAGCATCATCCTGCTGCTGCTCCTGTAGAATTATGTGGATGCCCACATATGACTTGGTCACCTCCCAGCTGCACGCTCGCTTGTACCCTCCCTTTCCTGACATGCCGGGCTGCATGCTTGGAGAAGGGTCTGGTATGGATTTTTTTATTTTTTATTTGTAAAAAAAAAAAAACAATGGAAGAAGGTCTGAATTGGGGGGCGGGGGGAAATGAATAAGCATGGATGAAAAACTGATGAATACTTCATCCGTTTTGACGTGACTGAACTGATGAAATGAACAGTCCGTATGTGTGAAAGGGGCCTTAGTCCTTTTGGATCAAAGGAATGAACTTCGGTCTGTAAATGAGGTCAGCTTTTACTACCTTTTAAAGACTAAACCTTTTTGACACTTGTTGCTTACAAATTAAAATAAGTAATTTTGCTCTAAAATTACTTAGAACCCCCAAACGTTATATACACTTTTTTTTTTTTTTTAAGCAGAGACCCTAGAGCAGTGATGACAAACCATAGCACCCCAGATGTTTTGGAACTATATTTCCCATGATGCTAAACTACACTGCCGAGAGCATGAGCATCTTGGGTGCCAAGGTTCGCCATCACTGCCCTACTAAATAAATTGGTGGTTGTTGCAATATTTTATGTCACACTGTATTTGTGCAGTGGTCTTTCAAAAGCAATTTTTGGGGAAAAAATACACTTCAAACATTTGGCGACCAGCAGTATAACCGGCAGGTTCGCTAGGCTGTGCGAATCGCCGTAGGTAAACACTCGTAGACGGCATTCTGTGGGCGTGTGCGCACCCATTGGCCAGCGGGGGAGCCAATCAGCGGGTCCGTCCACAATCATTCCCAGCAGAAACAGAACGAGGATCTGCCTGTGTAAACAAAGCAGATCTCCGTTCTGACAGGATCACACAGAGATCCTGTCTTTCTGCTATGCAGGAAGATGGATCTGTGTGTTGTCCCAAGCAGCCCATTCCTCATACAGTTAGTAAACACACCCAGGAAACGCAGTTAACCCATTGACCACCCCTGATGTTAACCCCTTCCCTGCCAGTGTCATTAGTACAATGTCCATGCATATTTTTAGCAGTAATCACTGTAATAATGTCACTGGTTCCCAAAAGAAAAGTGTCAATGTCAGGTTTCCAATCTGTCCACTGCAATGTCGCAGTCCCGTGATCGCTGCCGTTACTAGTAAAAAAAAAAAAAAAAAATGAACTATCCCCTATTTTGTAGACGCTATAACTTTTGCGCAAACTAATCAATATACATTTATTGGAGTTTCTTTTACCTAAAATATGTAGCAGAATACATATTTGCCTAAATTGATGAAGAAATTTAGATTTAAAAAAAATAATTAGTTGGGTATCTTTTTTATAGCAGTAGGTAAAAGGGTTTATATTGTTGTTTTTATTTTTTTCTTCAAAATTGGCGTTCTTTTGTTTATAGCAAAAAAAAAAAAAAAAAAAACGGCAGAGATGATCAAATACCACCGAAAGAAAGCTCTATTTGAGAAAAAAAAAGGACATAAATTGTATTTGGGTACAGCATCGCACGACCGTGCAATTGTCAGTTAAAGTAACACAGTATATCAAAAAATGGCCTGATCAGGAAGTGGGTAAATCTTACTGGGGCTGAATTGGTTAATGAATTAAAAAACTAAACAGTAAAGTTAGCCCATTTTTTTTTTTTTTTTTTTTTTTTTTTTTGTATAATGTGAAAGATTATGTTACACTGCAAGAATTGTGATCTTTATTCTAAGCAAAAAAACGTGATTCTTGTTTTTGGTCAGAATCGTGCAGCTCTTTTTCCTGAATCCCACAGTGGACGTGTGTGTGTGTGTGTGTGTGTGTGTGTGTTTGTTTGTTTGTTTTTCTCTAAAGGTACAAAGATTTTACAGGCAGTACAATAATCTTGTCTAATTTGTTGCTAGATAACTAAATGGCACAATATTAACAATTAATAAAAATGTGTAAGATGTATGATTGGCTACCTTTTAAATTTTAAGGCACAGCTTTACTACCATCAGCTGCTTCAAATTTAAAATCAACATATTATCCATTTACTTACATCGCTATTTGTAATTTTTTATAAAAAGCAGCACATGTTGATTGTGATTTTTTTTCAGCATCATCTATTGTTTGTGATTTTCAGAGCAGTCTGTGTACTATAAAAACTAGTTTATATTTGTATGGTTGCACTATTTATGCAGTGTCTTGGTAGCTGGTCTTATCTAGATATCATAGAAGAACACGTCCTGTGGCGCAGGTGTTAGAATTGATTTCTTTAATATGTGTATTATGCATGTGCCTGTCCACTTGCATTTGAAACCCTGCAAAAAAAAAAAACTATAAAAGACAGTATTTGCCCTTTATTAGGATATAGCCTTTACCCATTTTTCTTTCTACTGCTTATATTGACTAATACATATTTTAAGTTGGCCAGGTAACTCACTTTGTATGCATTTTGTAGATGCTGCTAGTTTCAACACAGAAGAGCTCCATACATCTCCGCTAACACCTGAAAAATTGACTGTGCAAGATATGCATTTAAAAGGTGATCTAGGAAACAGTACAAAACCTTCTTCTAATGAAAAAGGGAGTCTGCTAGCCAGACGTCAGTACAACTTCAGAAACCGAGTTGCCATGGAGTACAATATGTTTTATGATGATGTAAAGGAAGTGAGAGAACTTAAACCTCCTAAATGCTTGCAGAGGAAGTCAAGATACGACAAAATTGTATATGACCCCAAATTCAAATCGGAGGAGCTACATACATCTTTGTCAACCCTTAAGGATTCAATACTGGAAGAATTATGCTTTAAAGGTGAGCTAGAAAATGGTACAAAAACGTCCTCTAAAGAAAATGGTAGTCTTTCCCCAAAATGTCAGTACAACTTCCGAGATAGACTTGCAGTAGAGTACAACATGTTTTTGGATGATGAAGAGAAAGTTAGAAAACTCAAACCACACACAAGCTTGCAGAAGAAACCAAGCTATAGCAAAATTATACATGCCCCCAGCTCTAACATAGAAGAACTACATACATCTTTAAAACCTAATGTATTGCCAGGGCAAGAAATACAAATATCAGCTGACCCAGAAAACAGTACAGAAACATTGTCCAGTGGAAATGGCAGTTTTTCCATGAAGCGTCAGTACAACTTCCGAGACAGACTTTCTTTAGAGTACAGTGATAAAGATCAAGTGAGAGAACTTAAATCTCCTAAGCGCTTACGAAAGAAGTCAAGCTATGGCAAAATCCAGCAGTGCACTTCGTCTTATGAAGATGAGGTAAGAGGACTTAAACCTCACAAGAGCTTGCAGAGGAAGTCCAGCTGTGAAAAAATTGTAGATGTCCCCAGTGTCATCACAGAAGAGCTACATACATCTTTTTTAACACCTGAAATATTAACAGGTGGAAAAGTACACATCACAGGGGACCTAGAAAACAATACAAAAACATCATCTGATAAAAATGTAAATCTGCCCCCCAAACGGCAATACAACTTCAGAGACAGAGGTGCAGTGGAGTACACTGGGTTTTATGACGATGATGAAGTGAGAGAACTTAAACCTCACAAGAGCTTGCAAAAGGGGTTAAGTTATGGTGACATCCAACCAAAGTGTGGCCGTTACCGGTGTAGTGAATGTGGGAAAAGCTATAGTCAAAAACCAACGCTAGTGAAACATCAGATGATCCATACTGGCATTTCCATCTATGTTTGTTCAAAGTGTGATAAGTGTTTCACTCAACGTTGTAACCTCAAGAGACATGAGAGATCTCATTTTGTGGAGAGACCTTGTGTTTGTTCCTACTGTGGTAAGGGCTTTACTGAATCTTCATCATTACTCAAACATCAGAGAATTCATACTGGACTTAAGCCATTTGCATGCTCGGAATGTGGCAAGACCTTTAGCATAAGTACCTACCTTATTGTGCACCAGAGAACTCACACCGGAGAGAAGCCCTATGTGTGTGGAGACTGTGGGAAAAGCTTTACCCAAAGTTCCAGTCTCATCACACACCAAAGAACTCATACAGGGATAAAACCATATGGCTGCATAGAATGTGGGAAGGGCTTTTCTACCAGTTCCCACCTTATCACTCATCAGAGAACTCATACAGGAGAACGTCCTTACCTTTGTGGGGAGTGTGGGATGGCCTTCAAGCATAGCACCCATCTTGTTTTACATAAGCGAAAGCACACTGGTGAGCGGCCCTACAGATGTGCTAAGTGCCCGCGGGCTTTTTCCCAGAGACCTCAGCTTCTAAAACACCAACGAAAACTTCATGCCTATGAATAGTTTTAAACTAATTTCTAATGTCTACTTTTCAATCATCTCGTAATATTTTATTTATAATTGTAATATGCAGCAGCAAAATATATAGGAAAAAACTAAAACAGATTGCATTCCCCCTGGGTCCACAGCAAAGTCTTCATTAGGACTGTTCAGTAACAAAGAAGGTTCAGTGCAGTCTGCACTAAAATGAGAGCCTAAGTGCAGTCAAAGACAGAGAAAAATCAGCACAAGGGATGTAACTTGCAGTCAGTAGGATGTGTTCCATGTGTGGATTCCTCTTTGTACCTTTCCAAAGCACCCCACCACTACCACTGTGTAGCAGGTGTTAATACAAGAGAGGGCATGACTATGCCTGCTTTTTCCGCTCAGCTTCTCCATTCATAGAAGTCATACTACTGCTTCTAATAGAGAAACAAGATCTATGAATTAAAGGTCAGGTCTATCAATCCATCTGCCTGTTCTCCATTCTTAGACTGTGTTCCATTCATAGAAGCTGTAATACAACTTTATGTCCCTTGGCTGATTTATCTGTTTGTAATTTTTGGGTGCACTTAGGCTCTGTCATGTTTTGAGAAGGTTTGAGAATACATGTATTTTCTATAATTGTTTATCCTTTAAAAAGTTAACTTTGTCTTCTTTGGATTGTTCATTAAGGGACACATGATATTCAGAGACAACTGGGTTATATTGCTGCTTACAGAATTGGACACTGGCATGCAAAAGGTGTTGGTTAGACAAGATAACCCCTCCTACTCCTAGGATGCCTGTTTTTTTTTTTTTGTTTGTTTTTTGGAAGTGTTGGTGTTGCTTCTGGGGAAAACTTTGTACATTACTTTTAATTTTGATCAAGATCTATTTTCTGCTAGTAGGTTTTACAATAGTACAAAGCCAAGAATTCTCCTATTTGTAGTTATCTGGATCAGCCAACAGCTGACACTGCCCTGGAAGCTGTACTTAGACCCCACTCTAGAAAGTGTGAGGAAGGCCTGTAAAACAACACTTTTTTGCAGTGGGTCAGTTAGCCACAGAGTGCTTTACATGTTAAGGGCCATGCTGCACCCATCTGGTGAGAACTAATTGCTAAAGACCCCTTTAGGAGGTATGCTCACTGGAGAGTAAAGACTGTTGAAAGGTGTTGCCTTCCTTGCATCCTGCCTTGGTCATTGAGCACCTTGCATACCACCTCTGTTTCAAGCCTCTGGGGGCTTTCTTTATCACCTCCATAGGACCTGCAGTGGCTTTATCTTAATCAAACAGTTAAGGACACAGGTTGAGTATCCAAAGACCCTGAGCTATAGGCTTAGTTTTTTGCTAGTGTTCTAAGTCAATGGACCTTCTCTCGCACAGCGAAATCACTGAGCCTAACTACTTTACTTTATTATTTTATCTTCAGATTTTTCATTCAACTTTCAGTTAGGACTGGTGCCAGTATAATTCCATCTGCAGAGCAGTAGGGGGTGCTGTGACACTATGGGATAATGTCTTCATGCTATTTCGGAGACTAGGCTCCCTGTATGTGTGCACCTGTCTATTGATGCATCGCACCTTTTTTCCTTCAGGCACACTTCCTCTCTGCCAACTCACTGCTAATAAAGCTTAACTACACAACTCTACTGACTAATACCTAGCACAAGGTTAGCACACTTTTTAGGGTTTGGTTTGGAGCAGGGAACCTGTGTCTGGTCTAAGTTTGTAATAAATCACATAAGGGACACAAAAGTGCATTAAACAAATGTGCAAACGCTGTGCAAAACGGTGCTCAGATTTTCTAAACTTCAATAGTTCCTCTTTCTTTGCCGTGAAGGAATGATAACGTACACCACCGAAGAAAGAATGCTCCCAAAAGGAATTGCCACAAGCGATTTAAATGAGCTCCTTGAGCCAGAACAAAAGCGACAGAAAATAGGACTTTTTAGGCACCATATCGAACACACAAAATCGTATTGAATTATTGTCTTTTTATTAGAAAATGGATTAAAAAAAATTAAAACATTTAAACCATTGGATGGTATTAACCCAAACTAGTGTGTGAGCATACATACCCCCTGTATACAGGTAGGGAGCCTCCAAAGTATTGACACTGGTACATACGTAATGAAACAAACAGTCACCAAGGACAAATAATTTAACGGGGGGGGCTATCTCTGCAGAGGGGTGCGTCGCCTCACACTAGGGGGGACAGTGATGTGCTCTACATGTTTCGTGTTGACAAATAATGCTTCTTCTGGAGCATAAGAGGTTAATTACAGTGTTAAAGCAAGCAAAATACGTGGACTACAGAAGAGCGAGGAACAGAGCCAGTGGCAGGCATGACACCCCCCCCCCCCCCATATTATAAGTAGAAATGGGGATGCACAACAAAGTTTTTACATGTGGACATCCAAGGTTTATTGGGGGTAGCAACTTTATCTCCCCATAGTACAAAGTGTAACGAGGAAATTGTCCAAAGGAAAAAAGCATCAGATATATATATATATACACACACACACACACACACAGTGCCTTGCAAAAGTATTCGGCCCCCTTGACCTTTTCAACCTTTTGCCACATTTCAGGCTTCAAACATAAAGATATAAAATTAAATTTTTTTGTGAAGAATCACCAATAAGTGGGACACAATTGTGAAGTGGAACGAAATCTATTGGATATTTTAAACTTTTTTAGCAAATAAAAAACTGAAAAGTGGTGCGTGCAAAATTATTCGGCCCCTTTACTTTCAGTGCAGCAAACTCACTCCAGAAGTTCAGTGAGGATCTCTGAATGATCCAATGTTGTCCTAAATGACTGATGGTGATAAATAGAATCCACCTGTGTGTAATCAAATCTCTGTATAAATGCACCTGCACTGTGATAGTCTCAGGGTTCTGTTGAAAGCGCAGAGAGCATCATGAAGACCAAGGAACACACCAGGCAGGTCCGTAATACTGTTGTGGAGAAGTTTAAAGCCGGATTTGGATACAAAAAGATTTCCCAAGCTTTAAACATCCCAAGGAGCACTGTGCAAGCGATCATTTTGAAATGGAAGGAGTATCAGACCACTGCAAATCTACCAAGACCTGGCCGTCCATCTAAACTTTCAACTCAGACAAGAAGACTGATCAGAGATGCAGCCAAGAGGCCCATGATCACTCTGGATGAACTGCAGAGAACTACAGCTGAGGTGGGAGAGTCTGTCTATAGGACAACAATCAGTCGTACACTGCACAAATCTGGCCTTTATGGAATAGTGGCAAGAAGAAAGCCATTTCTCAAAGATATCCATAAAAAGTCTTGTCTAAAGTTTGCCACAAGCCACCTGGGAGACACACCAAACATGTGGAAGAAGGTGCTCTGGTCAGATGAAACCAAAATCTAACTTTTTGCCCACAATGCAAAACGATGTTTGGCGTAAAAGCAACACAGCTCATCACCCTCAACACACCATCCCCACTGTCAAACATGGTGGTGGCAGCATCATGGTTTGGGCCTGCTTTTCTTCAGCAGGGACAGGGAAGATGGTTAAAATTGAGGGGAAGATGGATGCAGCCAAATACAGGACCATTCTGGATGAAAACCTGTTGGAGTCTGCAAAAGACCTGAAACAGGGATGGAGATTTATCTTCCAACAAGACAATGATCCCAAACATACAGCAAAATCTACAAAGGAATGGTTCACTAATAAACGTATCCAGGTGTTAGAATGGTCAAGTCAAAGTCCAGACCTGAATCCAATCAAAAATCTGTGGAAAGAGCTGAAAACTACTGTTCACAAACGCTCTCCATCCAACCTCGAGCTGTTTTGCAAGGAAGAATGGGCAAGAATTTCAGTCTCTCGATGTGCAAAACTGTTAGAGACATACCCCAAGCGACTTGCAGCTGTAATCGCAGCAAAAGGTGGCTCTACAAAGTATTAACGCAAGGGGGGCGAATAATTTTGCACGCCCCACTTTTCATTTTTTTTATTAGTTAAAAAAGTTTCAAAAATCCAATAGATTTCGTTCCACTTCACAATTGTGTCCCACTTGTTGGTGATTCTTCACAAAAAATAAAAATTTTATATCTTTATGTTTGAAGCCTGAAATGTGGCAAAAGGTTGAAAAGTTCAAGGGGGCCGAATACTTTCGCAAGGCAATGATATATATATATATCTATATCCCTGATCATGTGCAGCCTCAATTTACCATGCAGTATTCCGGCTTCATCCTTATATAATTAGGGCTTATCCACCAAGGTAGCCTTACCCGGGGGCCTCAGTTGCCTCTGTAAGGTCAGCTCTGCTCCTCACTGACTGGCTGCTAGACATTTATTGGCAATGACCAGCGGGTCTAGACGTCCGCCTAGTACAGCACCCTCTGCCTAGTGTAAGGCGACACAGCCCTCTACAGCGATAGCCCCCTGACTATATTATTTGTCCTTAGTGACTGTTTGTTTATGCATGTGCCAGTGTCAGTACTTTGGAGGCTCCCTACCTGTATACAGGGGGTATGCATGCTCACACACTAGTTTGGGTTAATACTATCCAATGGTTCTAATTTTTATTTTAATCAGTTTTTTTTATAAAAGACAATATTTACATATACATATGCTTTTGTGTGTTCGATACAGTGCCTAAAAAAATCCAATTTTCTGTGGTCTTTTTTGTTCTGTATTATTTAGGAATGAGGCATAGTGTATCAATTTTTATGTCCATATTAGCCATGTCATGGTGACATAATTTATTAATTGTTAAATGAGCTCCTTACCAGCTGCTTTGATCCCACAAGGCAATCATCAGATGCCTTGCGGCATATCAGCCATTTACACCATGATCTTGCGTGCAAAGGCTCCACGATCTCTTAAGCCAGGATAGACTCTATGGAGGAAGGCATTTTTTTTGCTGTCTGTGCACATCTTCAGAAGATTTCACCTCACTTTCTGTCATAATGACAAATGTTTTTTGAAAATTTTTGGGGTTTTTAGTGTAACAAGGATTGGTGATAAAGCATCAGTGGAGAGGAGACACGTTTTTCCCATATCAACTCTTACAAAAGAGGATTTCCCTTCCTAGGGGTAGATTTCATCTCACTTCCTGTTGTCTCCTTCCGTTTACAAGTAGGAGACGTTTGTAAGTTGGATGTTTGAAAGTAGGGGCCTGTGCTATATGCTCTGCAGAAATTTGGGCCTAAGGTTTTGGTGATGACAAAACTGTAAGCCCTCACAGTTACTCTTGGTGGGGGTGCTGGAACGTCCTGCTGTGAACTATTGTATCAAGAATTGTAATTAAATGCCATTGTTGAGCAGTGGTAGAAAAATGCTGGTGCTGGTGCCACAACGCTGTAAGTCCTCACAGTTACTCTTGGTGGGCGCTGGAACAGGCCCTGCTGTGAAATATTATATCAAGAATTGTAATTACATGCACCTGTTGAACAGGGGCAGAAAAATTGGGCCTTTGGCCCTGGTGCCACAACACTGCAACACCTCAAAGAAACTCTAGTTGGAGCGCAGGAATGAGCCCTGCTGTAAAGTATTGCATCAAAAATTGTAATTACATGCCCCTGTTAAACGGGGGCTGAAAAATTGGGCCTTAGCCACTGGTGGCGGCGCCCAGAACCAAATATGTTCTTACAAGCTATCAGCATGATCATTGAGGAGGAAGAGGATAGTCACTCAGCATAACAGGATAGTCACTCAGTATCAGCATAGGCAGCCTTGAAGGGATCTGACATTTAAAAAAAAAAAAATTCTGTTACATCAGCATCAGGTGCTTGGTAGCTGGTGGTGATCCAAGACTGATTCATTTTTATGAAGGTCAGTCGATCAACCGAGTCGGTGGACAGGCGCACCCTGTGATCGGTTACAAAGTCTCCAGCAGCACTGAATGTGCATTCCCAAAGAACGCTGTATGCAGGACAGGCCAGTAACTCAATTGCATACTGTGCAAGCTCTGGCCAGTTATCCATCTTCAAGACCCAGTAACCCAGAGGATTTTCGGTGGGAAAGGTGTCCAAGTCTGATCTTGCTCCTAGGTATTCCTGCACCATGTAAATGAGATGCTGGCAATGGTTGTTGGAACTTACCATACCTTGGGGCTGTGGACGTAAAAAATTGTCTGAAAGCATTGGTCAGACAACCTTCTCCACCGCTCCTTCCGACCGAAGCCTCAGCAACACGTTGTCCAGGACCAGGAATTTGTAACCGCCCAGTCTCTGGGAAAGCATTGCACAGGCCTTTCTACAAGGCCTTCCCGAAGATGTTTCATCCTCTGCGACAGCAAGATAAGGTCCGCAACCTTATCCTTGTAACGGAGATCAAGGAGGGTTGCCAGCCAGTAATGATCCCTCTCCTTGATCCGACGAATACAAGGATCCTTCCGCAGGCTTTGCAAGATCAGAGAGTAGTGATGGACGAACTTCCGACGGGACGTTTCGCGAAAGCGGAGCGCGAACGCGGCCGATAGTTCGCGAACCGGAACGTTCGCGGCGGGCCCCATTGACTTCAATGGGAGGCGAACTTTGCAAACCTACAGGTCAAATTTGCAGCCACAAAATAATTAATAGCTGTGCAAACATAGTCCCCCCACATGGCCCCACATGGCCAATGACATGTATGAGGTGAATCTGGGATAGACAACTACAAGCATTCTTTTTTTTATATGGGAAATTGTTGTGACAATTCAGGACTGTGGAGCGCATGAAGGCAATGGAGGAGAGGGAAGGTCAGGGACCAGGGTAGGCAAAGAAGAGGGTTCAGGAGATGATCACCAGCAGCGTGACATACAGCAATGACACCTGCACCGTGATAGAGTGATCTGACAACAGCACCGTGATAGAGAGCACTGACATCAGCAGCGTGACATAAAGCACTAACACCAGCAGCGTGATATACAGCACTGACAGCAGCACCGTGATAGAGAGTACTGACATCAGCAGCATGACATACAGTAATGACACCTGCACCGTGATAGTCATCTGACACCAGCACCGTGATAGAGAGCACTGACATCAGCAGCGTGACATAAAGCACTAACACCAGCACGTGATATACAGCACTGACAGCAGCACCGTGATAGAGAGTACTGACATCAGCACCGTGATATACAGCACTGACACCTGCACCGTAAGCAGCCCCAGGAGGAAGTCAGCATAGCACAGGGATGGTGGGAGCCCCTCATAATGAGCATAGCACAGGGATGGTGGGAGCCCCTCATAATGAGCATAGCACAGGGATGGTGGGAGCCCCTCATAATATGTACAGCCCCAGGAGGAAGTCAGCACAGCACAGGGATGGTGGGAGCCCCTCATAATAAGCAGCCCCAGGAGGATGTCAGCATAGCACAGGGATGGTGGGAGCCCCTCATAATAAGCAGCCCCAGGAGGAAGTCAGCACAGCACAGGGATGGTGGGAGCCCCTCATAATAAGCATAGCACAGGGATGGTGGGAGCCCCTCATAATATGCACAGCAGAGGTACAGTCCCAGGAGGAAGTCAGCACAGCACAGGGATGGTGGGAGCCCCTCATAATAAGCAGCCCCAGGAGGAAATCGGCACAGCACAGGGATGGTGGCAGCCCCTCATAATAAGCATAGCACAGAGATGGTGGGAGCCCCTCATAATATGCACAGCAGAGGTACAGCCCCAGGAGGAAATCGGCACAGCACAGGGATGGTGGGAGCCCCTCATAATAAGCAGCCCCAGTAGAAATATGACACCACTCAACCCCTTCAAAGAGGAGGGTACGGGCATATAGTACGGTGTGCTTTTTTTGGACAAGGAAGTGAGCCAAATGAAGAAAGAAGGTCGGTGTGCTCGGTTTAAAAAATTGTTTATAGACATATACATGGTCTACTGGTCACATGTGTTGAATTCCTCCGAGATCCATGCCTCATTAATTTTTAGAAATGTGAGGTAGTTAACACTGTCGTGAGCTAGGCGAGTACGCTTATCGGTCACGATCCCCCCTGCTGCGCTGAACATCCTTTCGGACAGGACACTGGACGAGGGGCAAGCCAACAGTTCGATTGCAAATTGGGCAAGCTCTGGCCAGAGGTCAAGCCTGCCCACCCAGTAGTCCAGGGGTTCATCACTCCTCAGAGCGTCCACATCGGCCGTTAACCCGATATAGTCGGACACCTGACGGTCTAGGCGTTCCCTGATGCTGGATCCGGATGACACCTGCTGATGGGTCGGCTGAAAGAATGACCTCATATCCGAAGTCACCAACACATCTTCCAACTGGCCTCTTCTTGCAGGCGCTGTTGGATTGGTACCTGCAACTCCTTCTCTGGGAGTGGGAATTGCTCCTCTGCCAGCGCACGCAAAAGCAGAATGCAGCATTTCTCCAAGCAAGGCCTGGAAGTGCTGCATTCTGACAGCCCTCTGTGACGGCGGTAGCATTTCCGCCATTTTGTGTTTGTACCGGGGGTCTAAGTACGTTGCCACCCAGTACTGGTCCTTGACCCTTATGCTTTTTATACGGGGGTCCCTATTAAAACACTGGAGCATGAAGGCCCCCATTTGCACTAAAGTGGAAGCGGTGTGGTGGCCTGGCTCCTGCTCATCATCCAGGATAATGTCGTCCTCTTCATTCTCCTCTCCCCATCCACGCACAACAACAGGGGTCCCAGAAAGGTTTAAAGCATGCTCTTCTTGCTTCTCCTCATCCGCCCCGGCACCATCCTCCTCTGACTCCTCTTCAGACTCCTGTTGTTGACTTGTCTCAGAGTAGCCCCCCCCTGGGAATTCATCCAGCATTGCGACTTCCTCATCTTCCCGCTCCTGCTCCTCCACAGCTTGATCAATGACATGCCGCAATGCATGCTCCATAAAGAAGGCATAAGGTACCATGTCACTGATGGCGCCATGGCTGCGACTGACCAGTTTGGTGATCTCCTCAAATGGCCACAGAAGTCTGCATGCATCGCGCATGAGCAGCCACTGGCGCGGTGAAAAAAAACCCAGCTCCCTAGAACCTTTTCTGCCGCAGAGTTCATACAGGTAGACGTTAACTGCATGTTTCTGCTGGAGCAGCCTATTAAGCATATAGAAGGTTTAGTTCCATCGCGTCGGGCAATCGCAAATAAGACGTCTGACCGGCAGATTGTGTCGCCGCTGAATGTCAGCAAGGCGAGCCATGGCCGTGTAAGATCTTCTGAAATGGGCCAAGATTTTCCTTGCCTGCCGCAAGATGTCCTGGACCCCAGGGTATTTGATAATGAATCGCTGCACGACCAAGTTTAAGACGTGTGCCATGCATGGCACGTGCGTGATTTTGCCCTGTTTCAATGCGCTAAGCAGATTGGCACCGTTGTCACACACCACTTTACCAACTGTCAAATTGAGCGGTGTTAGCCACTGATCTGCCTGTGAACGCAAAGCTGAAAGGAGTGCCGGGCCAGTGTGGCTCTTGGCTTCCAGGCACAACAGACGCAGCAAGGCATGGCAACGTCTCACCTGGCATGTCGAATAGGTTCTGGGGAGCTTGGGCGGCGCAGCGGAAGAGACACTAGCAGCAGAAAAGGAGGAGTCAGCCGAGGAGGAGAGGGAGGAGGATGGAGGAGGAGGAGGAGAAGAAGAGACAGGCCTGCATGCAATCCGTGGCGGTAAAACCAAATCTACACGGGTGCTACGGGTTACATGCTTGACGGTCGTCAGAAGGTTCACCCAGTGGGCAGAAAAAGTGATATACCTTCCCTGCCCGTGTTTGCTAGACCACGTGTCTGTGGTCAGATGTATCTTGGCACCGACACTGTGTGCCAGAGATACATTCACTTGCCGCTGAACATGGCCATATAGCTCTGGGATGCCCTTCTGTGAGAAATACTTCCTTCCTGGGACCTTCCATTGTGGTGTTCCAATGGCCACAAATTTGCGAAAGGCCTCCGAGTCCACCAGTTTATATGGCAGTAGTTGGCGGGCTATGAGTTCTGACAAGCCAGCCGTCAACCGTTGGGCAAGAGGGTTATCCGGCATCATCATTTTTTTACGCTTGAACATTAGGCCCATGGAAGCCTGCCTTTTTGCAGAAAAACCTGAGCTTGGCGTGATGGAAGGTGGAGTGGAGGACAATTGCGAGGAGAAGGAGAAGTAGAAGACAAGGCTGGACGGTGAGAGCCTGGAGTGTGGCTTTGTGTGTTCTGTTCCTCCCACTGGGCTCGGTGATGGCTGCTCATGTGCCTTCTTAAGGCGGTCGTCCCTAGGTGAGTGTTGGGCTTACCGCGACTAATGCGTTGACTGCAAAGATTGCAGATGGCAACGCTATTGTCAGCAGCGGACACGTTAAAAAAAAGCCCACACTGCGGAGCCATGTGCCGGTGTCCTGGGAGCGCCAGATGTGACCGTACTACATGGTCGATGGCTCGCTCCTGATACATTTGCAGTCTGCTTTGTCCCTCCTGTGCAATGTAAGTTATTCCTGCTTCTCCTCCCTATCTGCTGGTCCATATCTCCCTCTGAACTCCCCTCCTCTTCCTCTCTTGTGGGCACCCACGTGACATCACTAGACACGTCATCATCGACGTCACCTTCCCCACCGCTATAAGTAGAGATCTCGGAGTAGGCAGCAACACCGGGGACCAACCTCCTCCTTGGGCTGATCCGGGTACTGTCGTCAGACTGCTGAGTAGCGGTTGTTGCTACCTCCTCTTCCTGATCCAATACCAAGAGTGGCTGCGCATCAGAAATGTCTTCATATGGATCGGAAAATAATTCCTGTGACTCAAGCGGAAGATATGTGGTGGTGGTGGTGGTGGTAGTGTCTTTGGGGGTGCACATAGCAGAGAGTGAAGAAGAGGGTGCAGATCGAGAGGATGAGGAGGGTGCAGAAGAGTAAGGCTGAGTGAGCCACTCAACCAAGTCTGGTGCGTCCTTTAAAGTAATTGAACCCATCTTCTACAACTTCCCACTTTGGCTCAAGCCTGTTGCTCCTGCCCTACCCCTACCAGCCCTGCGGAAGGGCCTGCCTCTTCCTCTGCCTGTCATTTTTTAAATGACCCTGTGACAAAACTCTCAGTCCCTATACTGATAAAGGACTGCTGCAGTCTAGGGCAGCGGTCAGCAGTAGTGCACCTCAACCCTATGTATTGTGGACCTATACCAGTCCTTACAGAATAGCAGACTGTACCTCATTCAACCCTATGTATTGTAGTACCCTATACCTTACCAGTCCTTATAAGGACCTTTGTGGAACAAGTAGGTTGTGTGTGAATGATTAGCAGACTGTACGTCAGTCCCTAAACTGATGAAGGACTGCTGCAGTATAGGGCAGCAGTCAGCAGTAGTGCACCTCAACCCTATGTATTGTGGACCTATACCAGTCCTTATAGAATAGCAGACTCTACCTCACTCAACCCTATGTACTGTAGCACCCTAGACCAGGTTACCAGTCCTTATAAGGACCTTTGTGGAACAAGTAGGTTGTGACTGATTAGCAGACTGCAGCAGAAGGGCAGCAGTCAAGTATAATATTATTTTTTATATTTGGAAGAAAGAATATTATACGTGTACAAGCATACAAACTGACAAAAGACACTCAGGCTGCTGCAACAATCACTAGCACAGCACTGCCTCAAACCTATATCCTGAACTACACCTAACACCTATACCAGTCCTGAAAAGAACTTTTGTGTACCAAATAGCTAGCGATTTGGGTCACTGCAATCTCTCCCTGCTCCACACCGCAACCTCTCCCTATAGTGACATACGAAAGAATGTAAAATGTCCGCCGGATCGGTTGTATTTATAAGTTAAGGGAAATGTCCAAGTGTCCATGTGCTGTAATGTCTCAATTGGCTGTCCTGTACCATATGATGGATGTGTCATCATAGGTCAAAGTTCTTTTACACAGTAAACACGGAAGTCCGCCGGGCGAACAGCGGCAATAGTCCGCCGATCGGGCGAATCGCGAACAGCCGAAATTCGCTGCGAAACGACCGCCGGGCGAACCGTTCGGCCATCACTATCAGGGAGGCCATGCAGCGTAGGTTAGCTGATGCATTCGGTCCGAAGTCCTCTGGGTCACTAAGAATGACATTATCCCCAGCTGCGTACAAGTCCACGGGTTTCTTGGGACTGTAAATGATCCCTAAAAGACTGATGCTGAGTGCTAGGCTCCACCTCCATGCTTACACAATCCTCTTCCTGTGTGATCGGCGGGCCAGCAGGAACACTGGATAAAGGGGGCCTTGAGAGGTAAGGAAGTCCTCCTCTTTCTGCCTCTTTTCTGCCTCAAGTGCCCTGTCCATTATTCCACGCAGCGTGTACTCCAATAGGTGAACAAGAGGCACAGTGTCACTGATCCATGCACTGCCGCTGCTCACCACCCACATGGCCTCCTCCAAGTGGTGACAGGACAGTGCATACATCCCTGATCATGGCCCACTGTCGTGGGGAAAAATATAAGATCCCCTGACCCTGTCCTGGTGCCGTAGTCGCACAGGTACTCATTGATGGCCCTCTGCTGCGTGTGAAGCCGCTGCAGCATGGCCACCGTTGAGTTCCACCTAGGAAAAAGGGGGCAACTCTGACTATATATCATGAATCAAATTTATTATAACAGCAATATCCACTCACATGGGAGAAAGAGATGTTGCGTTCAAATCCTGTGTACTGGGCTGAGGAGAAAGTTGTAGAACTGCAGGTCACAGCAGATCCATTTGGGCTAGCCTCACGTCAGATCCAGTCGGGAAGGGCTGCGATGACTGCACATGGTGCTTTCTCCTTCAGTGATCCAGGTCCAGTATATTGGTAGCACAGTCCGGTGTGGAGAGCAGAGAGTCCATTACACCCAGATAGGGGTTCCGATAGCGATGTGGAAAGACACGGCCGTGTATAGAGGATGGGAGTGAGGCTCCTTTGACAATGCTTGACAAAGGAATGCGTCCACTCCTCTAACAGGCCAGCTTATTCTGAAACGCGTTGCATGTTAGTGACGTCATCGCCGGGCACCACACTGTGTATGCTCTCCAAGCCTCACTCCCATCCTCTATACACGGCGGTGTCTTTCCACATCCTAGAGGTGGTGTTATCGCTATGGAGACACAGCGAGGCTGATTCCCAGTACTGGCGCTTCACTACTCTCCCCCACATCACTATCAGAACCCCTATCTGGGTGTAATGGACTCTTTGCTCTCCACACCGGACTGTACTACCAATATACTGGACCTGGATCCCTGAAGGAGAAAGCATCACGTGCAGTCATCCCAGCCCTTCCTGATTGGATCTGACGTGAGGCTAGCCCAAATGGATCTGCTGTGACCTGCAGTTCTACAACCTTCTCTTCAGCCCAGTACACTGGATTTGAACGTGACATCTTTCTCCCATGTGAGTGGATATTGCTGTTATAATAAATTTGATTCATGATATATATTCAGAGGCGCCCCCTTTTTCTTTGTTTTTTCTAGCTTACTGGAATCCGCTTTTTGGTTCTTTGGATGGCTGCCCTGACTGACCCAATGACATGTAAACTATTGAAAGTATATATATGTACATACATTTATATATTGTTAATCTAACCCTTGGACAATTGGGTACTGTTTCATAAGGTATTTGTGTATTGCGCCTTTTTTTACTTGTTCGTTGAGTTTCTGTCAGAAACCATGAATCAGACCGAGACAGAAGTACAATTAAATCACACTTGTTGATTAAATAAAAAAAAAAAGGTAAATGGAAAAAGCGTATTCAAAGCATAGGCAGAGTCCATTAACTGGATAGAGTAGTCAGCCAGGTCAGAGTTCAATAACCAGATTGGGTAATCAGCCAGGCCAGAAGTCAGGGATCCAAGTAGAGAAACAGCAAGCAGGATAAGGAACCAGAAGGGATGTCAGCCAGCCAGTCTTTAAACAGAACCGCAGGAGATGGTTTCTTGTGATGTGACCAAGGCGAAGGCAGAGGTGAAGTGAGCTGGACAGCTTTAAGTAGGCAGGTCAGACGCGCATGATCAGGAACAGCTGGTAACTGTGGCGAGAGATCAGAGCTGGCAATTAGCTGACAGCTGAGCAGCCCGCCCAGAGAAGGCAGGGCTAAGCCAGCCCTGACAGTTCCACCTGATGGGCATGTCACAGATTAGGCGGTTCTTGGGCAGATTCAATTCCTTTTGGAGGTCAGCCAGCCGAGCACTGGCATTATATGACTGGCAGAAATGCACACAGACTTTCCTGGCCTACCTCAGGACATCCTGTAAACCCGGGTACCTGCCCAAGAACCGCTGCACCACCAAGTTAAGGATGTGAGCCAAACAGGGCACATGGGTCAGTTGTCCCTGTTGGAGGCTGGAGAGGAGGTTGGTGCCATTGTCGAAAACCACCATTCTTGGCTTTAGCTGGCGTGGTGTTAACCACCTCTCAGCCTACCCCTGCAGAGCTGACTGAATCTCTGCCCCAGTGTGGCTTCTGTCCCCCAAGCACACCAGCACAAGCACAGCATGGTATCTTTTTGCCTGCGTACTTGCGTAGCCGATTGAATGCCTACAGAGTACTACTGGTTCCGAGGACACAGGAAGAGGCCATGGAGATAGAAGTGGAGGAGAGAAGTGTGCCAGAATCGCCAGTAGTAGCATTTTGGAGGCGTGGTGGCAGAACAACCTTCAACACTACTGCATGTTGTCCTGCATCTTTCCCAGCTGCCAGCAGAGTCACCCAATGCGCCGTGAAAGATAGGTAATGTCCCTGTCCATGCCTGCTGGACCATGAGTCAGTGGTAATATGCACCTTACCGCTGACCTCCCTGTCCAGTGAGGCCAAGCCATTGCCTTCCACCTGCCAGTAGAGAGCCGAAATTGACTTCCTGTGCGAAAAAGTGGCGTTTGGGAACCTGCCGCTGAGGAACCGCACATTCCACAAACTCGCGGAAGGAGGCAGAGTCTACCAACTGAAAAGGCAGCAGTTGAAGTGCTAGCAATTTAGCCAAGCTAGCATTCAACCGCTGGGCATGTGGATGGCTGGGAGAGAACTTTCGGCAGTGCAGCAGCTGGGGCAGGGAAATTTGGCCGCTAAAATTGGACGTTGGTGTACCGATAGCAGATTGCCCACAAGTACTTGGCTGTGACACAGCTAATTCTACACCTTCATTCCTCTCAGCGCAAGTTTTAGAGAGGACTGAAAGTATAGTGGGGTTGGAGCAAGGAGAGGTCTGCTTTGTTCTTTGGTGTGGGTATTTTAGGTATGCTTTCCAATGAACTGCATGGCAGGTCGACACATGTATGGTCAAGCATGTGGTGCCCAAGCGGCTGATGTCTCAAAAAAGGCCCACACCAAAGAACTTTTGTAATAACGCTCAGAGGCAACACCTACACAGGCGGAGCTCTGCGGTGTGATGCAGTCGGTGTGCTGCCCTTAAGCTGGCCCCTGGAGGGCATCCTGCCTTGTTGGAGATGTGCCTCCTCCTCTCTCCTATCAGGCACGCACGTGGAGTCAGTGACCTCATCATCCCCTCCCTCCTCATCACTGGGGCAAACCTGGCAGTATGCTGCAGCTGGGGGAACATGACTGCCAGATTTCTGTCTCTCTTGGGCACCCCCTCTCTCTAGGCTCATGTTACGGCCTTCCTCTAGCTGGGTATCATCAGAGCCTTCACACGCTGGGCATCCTTCTGGAGCATGTACCCAACACTGTGCTCAAACAGTTCGGGGGACTCCTCTGGAGGACATGGTGGGGCTAGGGAAGGAGTGACTGATGCCATTGAGCCGAGGAAAGAGGCCTTGTTGGCAGCTGCTTTGCCAGACAAAGTACCCTGAGCCTGGGTGAGAGAGGATGAGGACAGCTTGGTCATCCACTCTACCAAGTCTTCGGCATGTTGCGGCTCAACACGGCCAGCTGCCGAAAAAAAAAGACAAGCGTGTCCCATGGCCACCTGCTAATGAGGATGCACCGTGTCCACGACCAGCACTGTTGCCTCTAGACTCAGAGCTTGCTTGCCCTCTTTTAATGAATCGTGACCGTCTGCCTCTCCTTGTTGGCCTTCCAGACATACCCTGTTTTCCCGAAAATAAGACCTAGCGTGGTTGCCGGTGATGGCTGCAATATAAGCCCTACCCCCCAAATAAGCCCTAGTTAAAATCCTTGTAGGCCTTATTTTCAGGGTAGGACTTATTTTAGGGGAAATGGGGTAGGGCTTAGATTGCAGCCATCACCAACTATAACGTTAGGTCTTATTTTTAGGGAAACAGGGTACTAATATATAGGGAGACACAGTGGTGTAGTGGTTAGCACTCTCACCTAGCAGTAAGAAGGGTCGCTGGTTCAAATCCCAGCCATGACATTACCTGCCTGGAGTTTGCATGTTCTCCCTGTGCCTGCATGGGTTTCCTCCCACACTCCAAAGACATGCAGGTAGGCTGATTGGCTTCTGTCTAAAATTAAACCATAGTATCTGAATGGGGACCTTGGATTGTGGGCTCCTTGAGGGTAGGGACCAATGTGAGTGTGCAATGTACAGGGATAGGGACAATTGTAGACACTCAGGTTGGACTGGTGTCTTTATTCAACCTTACTAACTATGTAACTAATGGCCTGCAGGGAGATGTAGCTGCACAAAGCTGTGACGTATATACTGCAGCTAGCAGAATCAATTACGTGCCTGTAGTATTATTAATATGACAACACCGGCAATTGGGGTAGCCTTATGATGATACAATACACCAACTGTAATTCTTACAGCTGCCTGCGGGTAGGATCAGAACACCAGCAATTGGGGTAGCTTTAGGTGCACAAAGTGCAGAGTACACAGTACACCAACTGTAATTACTGCAGCTACCTGCCTGTGGTATAGGATAAGAAGAACACCAGCAATTGGGGTAGCTTTATGTGCAAACTGTGCAAAGGACACAGTACACAGGAGCAAATCTAGCTAAACTGAATACAGTGTATGTGTGTGTGTTTATATATGTATACTACAACTAGGATGCATATATATATATATATATATATATATATATATATATATATATATATATATATATATATATATATATATATATATATATACAGAATACACTGATTGCAGCTAACTGACTAGCCTCCTGCCTGCTCTATCTAACTCAAATGAAATGAAATCACCCTGTCTATCTCTCTCTCTCTCTATCACCGTGGCGGAACACACTACACAAGGCCGACTTCCAGGCGGCCTTATATAGTGTGGGGCTTGTACTAAACCCCCTGAGCGATAATTGGCCAAAGCCACCCAGGCTTTGGCCAATTACAGCTCACTAGACAGACGGACTGTGATTGGCCAGGCTGCCTGCAGTATAGGATCAGAAGAACATCAGCAATTGGGGTAGCTTTTTTGTGCACACTGTGCAAAGTACACAGTACACCAACTGTAATTACTGCAGCTGCCTGCCTGTGGTAAAGGATCAGAACACCAGCAATTGGGGTAGCTTTAAGTGCACACTGTGCAAAGGACACAGTACACAGGAACTAATCGAGCTAAACTGATTACAGTGTGTGTGTGTGTGTGTGTGTGTGTGTGTATATGTATATATATATATATGTATATGTATATATATATATATATATATATATATACACATACACACACACACACACACACACACACACACACACTACACTCACTGCAGCTAACTGACTCGGCTCACACTGCCTATCTCTCTCTCTCTATCAGCATGCCACCCTGGCTTTGGCCACTTACGGCTCTCTGTACAGACAGCGCTGTGATTGGCCAAGCATCCGGGTCATAGTGCATGCTTGGCCAATCATCAGCCAGCAATGCACTGCAATGCAGCAGTGAATTATGGGGCGTGACGCGCCACTCGAATTTGGAGTGAACGCCCCATAATGTTCGCAATTCGGTCGAACAGCTGATGGTTGAGTCGAACATGGGTTCGACACAAACACGAAGCTCATCCCTAGTATTTTTACCAAAATTGTAATAAAATTATAAAATCACACTTTGAATTTTGGAGAAATTACACAGCATGTGTTACAAACAACCAGCAGGTCCAAGTGGTCAGGACGACTTGCGGAATAACGTCATGTGTGAGGCCCCTCCCAACATGGAGTTTCTCTAACCAGCAGCATCTGGGGATATGAGGTTCCCTGCTGCCTACCTATTGAGGTTGTGAGTATTTTGCAGATTTACAACTTAAATTAATTAGTGTAGCCCTACCCTTACTACATGTGATTTTACATATATACAAGTGTATACATCAAATATATACACTTGTAAATATATAAAATCACTTGTCGTAAGTGTAGAGCGACACTAATTAATTTAAGTTGTACTGATGCATGTGGGTACATATTAGAGAGTGAGCAGCAACCCAGAATATATTAAAGATTAGGAGTTAGTAACTGGCAGCACACAAGTATATTGTTCACACGTTTATATTGCAGATTTACTACTCTTTCTACTGAGGGGGGGATGTCAGAGCAAGTACAGAGCATGCAATCCCCGCAACCATACCAGCTCTCAATCCACCAACAGCTCAGTGTGTTTTGACCTGGACAGCTTTTCCCTGCTTGATGTCTCCTTTTAGTCCCTCCAAATGTAGCTTCCACCTTCTCTTTATCTAAGGGGTTATTTTCTGCTTGTGTGTCGGACATTATAGCTAAAATTCCTTCTATAATAGCGATTCAGAAAGCAATCGTACTTCCTTACCCATATTCTCCAGAGTCTGTCTCTGAAGCAGTTATGATTGTGCTAAGCAGCATTGTCTACTGCCATCACTCCTAGGCCCAAGTAGACTCTTTAGGTTCTCACTGAGACGGCATGTACTTATTTAGAACTAGAGAACTGCAAATATATATAGAGGGCGCTACATACACAAGAAGAACTTTAAAAAAAATGAAAATCAAAAATGGAAATTAAATCACAACATATGTGCACAAGGATACATGTAATAAATCAAACACTATACCACAATAATGTGATATAACAATTGTGCCAAATCACATATAGAGTGCGTACAGAAAGAAAAAATAAATAGAAAAGTCCCATTTGAGCAACCACAACAGTGGTAAATGCCTTCAAGTCTTCCACTTAAAATATACAATTCTTCTATGTGAGAAAGTTCCTTCACCAAAGAGAGGTAACGACACCCAGCAGTGATGAGTTAAAGCATTAATATTCTTTAAAAAAAACATTTGAAAAAAAAAATTGTTTTACCTGGCCAGAAATCCTGTTGCTAGGCAGTCTTCCTAATCTGCCTTCTTCCTGCTCCTCGGTGATCTTCATCTTCTCCCCTCCTCCGCGTTGTCTTCTGGGTAATGGGAAGAGCTGTGTTCTGGGAACTGTGTGTTCCCTAACAGCGCGTCCCATTCACAGAGCGCAGCGTGACTCGCGCATGCACAGTAGGAAATGGGCAGTGAAGAGGCAAGGCTCCACTGCCTGTTTCCCTTAGTGGGGATGGCAGCGCTGGGACTGGAGAGCCGAGGGACATGTCAGCCTTGGCGGCCGACATCGCAGGCGCCCTGGAAAGGTAAGTCTCCTTATTAAAAGTCAGCAGCTACTTTTGTTTCAGCTGCTGACTTTAAAAAAAAAATTTTTAGGGCTGAAACACTGCTTTAAGGATCTGCTTACCAGAAGTATATGACTTCTTTAGTAAAAAAGAAAGTCATAAAAGCTTGTACAGGATTGTGCCTGTTCACATGGAATGGCTGAATCAGATTGGTAAAAAGACTTCCTTCCCGTATAGTTAGATGTAAGATATATGAAAAACAATGGATGCTTCCATAGTGCATTAAAGTTTATTAAAACAGTATAAAACCATAAAGAAAAGCCAAATGGCCCCTTACATTCGTTGGTGCCAACCCGGCACTGAGGCTGCTCGCTCGTCTGGGGTTTGCTGTGCTGTGAAGCCGGGTGTCACCTCCGTGAATGGCATGCGTTCCACCCGGCGATAGCGGCAACCAGAGTTGCCGGAATCCGATGGGATCACGTGACCAAGGTGATGCTCCTACGTACGTTTCGTATAAATGTCTTCAGGGATGCGTTTAAATATTTTTTGATTTTGGTTACACTGTAGTGCTTTTCACTTATTTACACCAATATTTACTACAGTTTAATATTTGGCATGGAGTTTATCGCATACCATATTAGAACTAGAGAAGCCTATGTTTAAATGTGTAAAGGTCATCTGTCTGGGTTCCCATAAATGTCTTCAACCTGCTAAAACCCTCCCAGTGTTTTCTTTTTTGCAGCTGGTTTTGTATTAGGGCTGACCGAATCTTGATTATTTGTTTCTCCCTTATAAACATATTACACAATAATAATCTTTGGAGGAGGCATTTACTGAGAAATTGACTGTTCCCTTTCTTTCCATTTCTTGTCTCAACAAAACCTTAACCGTCCCTGTAGAGGACATCCCAGTATTGAAGGATTTAGTAGACTGTCAGAAACCATGAAATCAGACCGAGACAGAAGTACAGTTAAATCACACATTTTTAATAATAAAAGTAAAAAGAACAAACATAGTCAAAACATAGCCAGAGTTCAGTAACTGGAGCAGATAGTCAGCCCAGAAGTCAGGGGATCAAAGTAGTGGAACAGCAAGTAGGATCTGGAGCCAGAAGGGATGTCAGCAAAGCCAGTCTTTAAACAGGAACGCAGGAGATGTTTCTTGTGATTTTGACCAAGGCGAAGACAGAGACCCTCAGGACTGGACGGCATAAGTAGGCAGGACTGACGAGCAGGATATGAACAACAGCTGAGTAACTGTGGAGAGAGATGTGAGCTGGCAATTATCCGTCAGCTGAGAAGCCAGCTCTGAGAAGGAAGCCCTGACAGTACCACCTCCTCAATGATCCCTCCATCACCACCAGGTTTGAGGGGAAAATGTCTATGGTAATCACGGAGGAGGATAGGAGCTTTCCTCCGGACCGTACCCCTTCCAATGCACCAGGTACTGTATGTGCCTACGGGAGTCAACAATGTACTGTACTTCATACTCCTCATGGTTCTCAACCTGTACAGGGTGAAGGGTGAGGACATGGTACCGAGGTAGTAAAGAGGTTGCAGACCAAATGTTTTAATAAGGAGACATGAAATGCATTTGAAATAAGCATTTTAGAAGGAAGGTCTAATGCGTAAGCCACTGGGTTAATCCTGCGAAGAATATGGAAAGACCCAACCGAGGTGTGAACTCTAGTGAGGGAACACGAAGTTGGAGGCAGCCAGACCCTGCCCCCAACCTGGTAGGAAGGGGCAGGCAGGCATTTGCAGGAAGCATGAAGTCTGTACCTATCATTAGCATGACGCAAAGCCTCCTGGACTTGTGCACAAGTAGAACAAAGACCATGGAGATGCTCCTCTAACGCAGGAATACTCTGCAGAACAAACAAGTCAGGCAACATGGAAGGTTGGAAACCATAATTCGCCATAGACGGAGACAATTGGGAAGCAGAAATCAAGGCACTGTTGTGAGCAAACTCTGCCCACGGTAATAGATCTGACCAGTTGTTATGATGGTCAGAAATCTAGCAACATAGGAATTTCTCCAAGGACTGATTGACTCGTTCTGCAGCCCCATTAGACAGCGGGTGATACACAGAGGAGAAAGCAAGCTGAATTCCCAACTGTGCACAAAAGGCTTGCCAGAACCGGGACACAAACTGACTACCCCTGTCCGAGACAATAACCTTGGGTAGCCCATGTAAGTGAAAGATCTCCCGAGCAAAAATGGAAGCCAGTTCCTTAGAAGTGGGCAACTTCTTAAGTGGAATACAATGACACATCTTTGAAAACCGGTTAACCACCATAAGGATAACTGTGTTGCCCTGGGAGATGGATAACTCCACAATGAAATCCATAGACCGGTGGGTCCAGGGCCTCCCTCCATTGGGTATGGGTTGTAGGAGACCCACTGGAAGGTGTCATGGAGTCTTACCCTGAGCACACACGGAACAGGCAGCTACGGAGGCATTTACATCAGCACGTAGACTAGGCCACCAGAATTGTTAGGAAATGGCCCAAACGAGTTGATTCCTCCCAGGGTGGCCAGCAGCCTTGGGAGAATGGTAAGTCTGGAGCACAGCAATACGGAGACTCTCTGGGAAAAAGCAGCAGTGGCAAGGTTTCGAAGGCGGAGCATGGACCTGAGCAGCAAGAATTTTGTCATCCAAAGGTGAAGTGAGACTGGTGCGAACCGTAGCCAGAATGCGATCAGGAGGAATCACAGGAACCATCTCATGAGTCACATGGACAGGCTGTAGAGGTCTCCCATCAAGAGCCTCAATGGCAAGTGGAGTGTTATGCAGCTGCAGCGGAATCGAGTGCTTCGATACAAAGGCAGCATCAATGAACAGGCCTGCATCTCCAGAGTCGATTAGAGCCTGTATCTTGATGGACGATTCAGCCCAAGAAAGGGTAACCAAAACCAGGGGCTTATCCTTCTGGATAACTGGAGATGAAACAACGCCACCTAAGGTCTGTCCATGACAGGACCTCAAGGTTCGGGCATTCACTGGACGGGTAGGACAAGACTTCAAAAAGTTACCTGCCTGGCACAATAAAGGCACAATCTCTCCCTCCTTCTAAAGGTTCTCTATTCCGCAGAGACGTATGGGTTCACTTTCACTGACTGACTCAGTGCCTGGAAGCATGGGATGTAAGGGAGGCATGGGTGGGACTGCAAAGCTTGGAGACAAATGTACAGGAGGCTTCTGCAAGCGCTCCTTAAAAAAGTCTTTCTCTGGAGTCAATGAAGATCGCAAGCGTGATCAACTTCTCCAACACAGTGGGTATATCTAGGGCTGCTATCTCATTCAGATGGTATCCGAGAGTCCATGAGAAACAGCAGCCACGAGGGCCTCATTGTTCCCCACAACCTCTGCTGCCAGAGTACGGAATTCAATGGTGTGGTCGGCAACAGTTCTCATACTCTGTCTGATGGACATGAGGCACTTGGCAGCACAAGAGGAGCGTGCGGCAACATCAAATACCCTTTTAAACAAAGCCACAAACTCAGGCTAACTCAAGACAACAGGTTTTTGCATCTCCCCATGCCCAGGCCAAGGCTCTCTCAGAAAGCAAAGATATCACAAAATCTACTTTGCTTCTGTCCATGGGAAACGCCTGGGGCAGCATCTCAAAGTATATCTCAACCTGGTTGAGAAACCCTCTGCATTGGACTGGATTGCCCCAAATCGCTGGGGAAGCGGAGCAGAATGGAACCAGACATACCTCTATTGAAGACTTGAGGAGGGTGCCTGTACAGAGACTGGCACAGCAGCAGGGTCGGCCTGCAACATAGATTGTACCGAGATGGCCACAGTGGGAGATTCCAGGTGAGCCGTGCGACTCAGGAGCGTTTGTAACGCCATGGCGAACTGATCCATGCGGTGATCCAGTTGATTCAATCTGGAAAAAATATTACCAACAAGTGGATTGACTGTATCGTCTGAATTCATGGCCTTCGTCTACTGGTCAGAAACCATGAAATCAGGCTGAGACAGAAGTACAGTTAAATCACACTTTTTTAATAATAAAAGTAAAAAGAACAAACGTAGTCAAAACATAGCCAGAGTTCAGTAACCGGAACGAATAGTCAGCCAAGCCAGAAATCAAAGTAGTGGAACAGCAAGAAGGATTTGGAGCCATAAGGGATGTCAGCAAAGCCAGTCTTTAACCACTTGACCACTGGGCATTTAAACACCCTTAATAATAACCAGACCAATTTTCAGCTTTCGGTGCTCTCACATTTTGAATGACAATTACTCAATCATGCAACACTGTACCCATATGAAATTTTTGTCCCTTTTTTCACACAAATGGAGATTTCATTTGGTGGTATTTAATCACCGCTCGGTTTTTTATTTTTTGTGCTATAAAAGAAAAAAGACCGAAAATTCTGTAAAAAAATTAATTTTTCTTCGTTTCGGTTATAAAATTTAGCAGATTAGTAATTTTTCTTCATAAATTTTGGCCAAAATTTATACTACTACATATCTTTAGTAAAAATAAGTACAAATTGGTGGATATTATTTGGTCTTTGTGAAAGTTATAGAGTCCACAAGCTATGGTGCCAATATTTGAAAATCGATCACACCTTAAGTACTGACGGCCTATTTCAATTCTTGAGACCCTAACATGCCAGAAAAGTACAAATACCCCCTAAATGACCCCTTTTTGGAAAGAAGACATTCCAAGGTATTTAGTAAGAGGCATGATGAGTTTTTTGAAGTTGTAATTTTTTCCCACAATTCTTTGCCAAATCAAGATTTTTTTTTACTTTTTTTTTTTTTTAACAAAATTGTCATATTATCAGTTTATTTCTCACACACAGCATATGCATATCACAAATAACACCCCAAAACACATTCTGCTATTACCCCCGAGTATGGCGATACCACATGTGTGAGACTTTTACACAGTGTGGCCACATACAGAGGCCCAACATGCAGGGAGCACCATCAGGTGTTCTGGAGCACTCAGGACAATTCTGACATTTCTCTCCTACATGTAAAAATCATAATTTATTTGCTAGAAAATTACATAGAATCCCAAAACATTATATATATATGTTTTTTTAGCAAACACCCTGGAGAATACAGTGGTGGTCGTTGCAACTTTTTATCTCGCATGGTATTTGCGCAGCAATTTTTCGAATGCCTTTTCTTGGAAAAAAAACTATTTTGTGCTTAAAAAAAACACAGTTAAGTTAGCCCAATTTTTGCATAATGTGAAAGATGAAGTTACGCCGAGTAAATAGATACCTAACATGTCACTCTTCAAAATTGCACACGCTCGTGGAATGGCGCCAAACGTCGCTACTTAAAAATCCCCATAGGCGACGCATTCAATTTTTTTTACTGGTTACATGTTTTGAGATACAGAGGAGGTCTAGGGCTAGAATTATTGCTCTCGCTCTAACGTTCGCAGCGATACCTCACATGTGTGGTTTGAACACCGTTTTCATATGTGGGCGGGACTTACGTATGCGTTCGCTTCTGCATGCGAGCACATGGGGACAGGGGCGCTTTAAAAAAAAAAATTCTTATTGTTCATTTTACTTTATTTATTTTAGTTTGACATTTTTTTCCCAAAAAATATTTTTTTTTAGCACTTTTATTCCTATTACAAAGAATGTAAATATCCCTTGTAATAGGAATATGGCATGACAGGTCCTCTTTACAGTGAGATATGGGGTCAATAAGACCCCACATCTCACCTCTAAGCTGGGAAGCCTGAAAAAAAAAAGATTCTGGCTTTGATCGTATTGGCAAGTGGGTAGAAGCACCGGAGGGCGGCGGGAGGGGGGATGTCTATGGCTGGGTATTGCAGGGTATCACCGAGTATGGCTGGGTATGGCTGGGTATCTCCGAGTATGGCTGGGTATCTCCGGGTATGGCAATTTATGGCAGCGTATTGCAGAGTATTGGCTGGAATTGTACTGCAGAGTATTGGCGGGTACTGCAGAGTATTGGCGGGTATTGCAGAGTATTAGCGGGTATTGCAGAGTATTAGCGGGTATTGCAGAGTATTAGCGGGTATTGCAGAGTATTAGCTTGTATTGCAGAGTATTGGCTGGGTATTGCAGAGTATTGGCTGGTATTGCAGAGTATTGGCTGGTATTGCAGAGTATTAGTGGGTATTACAGAGTATTGGCTGGTATTGCAGAGTATTGGCGAGTATTGCAGAGTATTGGCGGGTATTGCAGAGTATTAGCTGGCATTGCAGAGTATTGGTGCATATTGCAGAGTATTAGCTGGCATTGCAGAGTATTGGCTGGTATTGCAGAGTATTGGCAGGGAATTGAGGGGTTAAATTTCGGTGAGCAGTGATGTGGGCACTGCAGATGCAGCCCACAGCGCTGTTGACACCGATCTCTTCCCCCTCTGCTGTACCGATCGGTACAGAGAGGGGGAGGGAGGAACCGGCGTCATAACATGACGCCAGTTTGTTTACAAGTGATCACTCCGTCATTTGACGGAGCGATCACGTTGTAAATGGCCGCGATGTGCAGCCGTTTACCGTGATCCGTGATGGCGCGCGAGAGCGGAATTCTGTGAGGACGTCATATGACAGCCTCCCAGAGTTAAACAACCGACCTGTAGCCATCATTCGGCTATGGGCCGGTTGTTAAGTGGTTAAACACCCTTAATAACCAGACCAATTTTCAGCTTTCGGTGCTCTCACATTTTGAATGACAATTACTTAATCATGCAACACTGTACCCATATGAAAAGTACATATACCCCCCAAATGACCCCTTTTTGGAAAGAAGACATTCTCGAGAGCATCCACAGGACCCTTCAAAATTGCACACGCTCGTGGAATGGCGCCAAACGTCACTACTTAAAAATCCCCATAGGCGACGCTTTAAATTTTTTTACTGGTTACATGTTTTGAGTTACAGAGGAGGTCTAGGGCCAAAATTATTGTCAGGGTATGGCAGAGTATTGGCAGGGTATGGCAGAGTATTGCAGAGTATTGGCAGGGTATGGCAGAGTATTGGCAGGGTATTGGGTATTGCAGAGTATTGGCAGTGTATTGCAGAGTATTGACAGGGTATGGCAGAGTATTGGCGGGGTATGGCAGAGTATTGGCAGGGTATTGCAGAGTATTGGCAGGGTATTGCAGAGTATTGGCGGGTATTGCAGAGTACTGGCGGGTATTGGCAGGGTATTGCAGAGTATTGGCGGGTATTGGCAGGGTATTGGGTATTGTAGAGTATTGGCAGGGTATTGCAGAGTATTGGCAGGGAATTGAGGGGTTAAATTTTGGTGAGCAGTGATGTGGTCACTGCAGATGCAGCCCACAGCACTGCTGACACCGATCTCTTCCCCCTCCGCTGTACGATCGGTTTGTTTATAAGTGATCGCTCCATCATTTGACAGAGTAATCACGTGGTAAACGGCCACGATGAGCGGCAGTTTACTGTGATCCGTGATGCGTCGGGTCCTGTGGATGCTCTCGAGTGCGTGCTCCAGGGGGCGCGCGAGAGCGGAATTCTGGGAGGCCATTATTTAACGGCCTCTCAGAGTTAAACAACCGCTCTGTAGCCGTTATTCTGCTATGGTCCAGTTGTTAAGTGGTTAAACAGGAACGCAGGAGAGGTTTCTTGTGATGTTGACCAAGGCGAAGGCAGAGACCCTCTGGACTGGATGGCTTAAGTAGGCAGGACTGACAAGCAGGGTATGAACAACAGCTGAGTAACTGGAGAGAGATGGGTATTGGCAATTAGCCACAGCTGAGCGGCCAGCTCAGAGAAGGAAGTGCTGAGCCCAGCCCTGACATAGACAAACAATTAAAAAACATTTTTTGAAGCATGATTCAAACTCCCATTAACACCCAATATACATGGCACTTCATCCCTGTTAACAATATTCTGGATTTTTGGGAAAAGAAACCCAAATATAGGAAGAATGGGACATTAACAGTGCAATATTATAATTAACAAAAAACAGAAGAGTATTTTTTTAGAAAAATATAAATATAAAATTTTGTATTTATTATAACAACAATTCAATAAAACAAAGACAGCCTTTTAAATATACAAGGATGTTACATATAGTATGAGGTCCATATAGTGGTTCGGTTAGGATGCTTGTAATTGCTTATCCCGACATGTTTCGCTATCGCTTCCTCAGGGGATATACAAGCTAGCTAATAAATGACAACAAATGACATGAAAATCAGATTACATACAAAATACATACCAAAATGATCTTAATATATAAATATATATATATATATATATATATATATATATATATATATATATATGTATGTGTGTGTGTATAGACATGACCAAGGCTTTGAATAAGGTAATGCGCTTACCCCCACTCCACAACCCTATCTCCTGCAGAAAAAATCATCCAGATATTATAAAAAGTGCACAGGCACTGAGCCCAACAGCCAGGCAATCCAGCAAGGGGAGCACAGAGGGTGACCAGTCTGGACAAATCGAAAAAAAAGAAAATAAATACCATTTTTTTCAGCGAGCCAATGAACTCTGTTTTTATAAACTAAATCTGCATTAAAGATATCTTTGTATTTATAAAAAATAGATCAAAAGAAAAATCTCCAAAATAATTGTTTATTTTGATAATTCTATAGTCATCCAAACTTTTTGTTTAAGAGGGCAGACATTTTAAGCTACTTATAGACTTATAAGAGAAAAAAGTATATATATTTTTTATATAAAAAGGGCAGAAGGATAAATATATTCACATACTATTATAGTTACTTACATGGTTACAAAAAGGGAAGAGTTTTTTTCACATACAGTCCTATGTTCCAACTGAACCAATAAGGGTATCTGATAGCCAATTAAAGATGATATGCAATGCTGTAAGCTAGCACCCACAAGCTATCCAGCTTGTTTCACGGGTGTCTGCAATATATAAGAGACAAAAAGGATGGGATTACCATATAGAGGATAAAGATTAAAAAAGGATCTGTGTAAAGGTTTCCGCTTATAAGTACTCTTACTGGCAGTATGGATGTGTATGTCTCCCAAGCGCAGCTCCTCCGTGACTAAGCCGGGTGTAGTTGTGTCCGACTATATAGTCACCGTCCATCGAGCCGGCGTCTGACGTCACCGGCTCAATGCGGACACCTGTGACTGCACTGCGCATGCGCTCGAGGCGGAAGAGGGGAAGGAAACTACATTTCCCCTAATGCTCCAGTGGTATCACCGGCATTACGTATCACACTGAAAGCCAATCAGTGTGTACGATGGAAATGTATGGCTAGAGTGTTCTAAAACCGTCCACCCCTTAGATGGAAAGCCTTCTTAAGCGATCTAGCAGCAGATACTGTCAAAAATATGGGCAACCCGTTGAAAACAAAGAGAAATCAAACGGGAATGCCCTTGGGTGTCCGTATGCTCTCCTATAATTGCCGCAGCTGCACAGCCAATGGATCGGCGTCCGTACACCCGGATGGAAGTTGCAGGAACCAGTGGGGAGACCGGGAAAGCACATACCTAAGTCAATAAGCCCAATATATAGCAGTCCTGGACCAAACTGACTGCAAGACAAGGAGATAAGACTTCAAAGCCCCGGTCATGTCAAAACAAGACAGAACAAAAGTAGCGAAAAAGGGATTATATAAATATATCAATGGCACATATATACTAATATACATTTATCAATTAAACTAATATTACTAAAGAAAAATAAATAAATAAAATTAAACAAATAGCAAGAGGAAAAAAAAAAGCCTAAACAAACACACATAACCCCCTACAGTACCCCCCACTCATCATAAAGGCAATTAGGGAAAGTCTTAAAGGTATCTAAAGAGCCCAACAAAATTCAAAGGAATGATCTGTAACTTAAATTTTCATTAAAGCCTGGGAACATGGTTGCCTTTAAATTGAATATCCACCTTGCCTCGATCTGAAGCAGGGTTTTGTCAACGCTGCCCCCTCTCGAAGTTAGTGGAATATGGTCCAAAGCTTGAAACCGAATATTATTGGAATCAAAGGCGTGGTATATACCAACGTGTCTGCTAACCGCAGTGACCATTTTTTTATTAAGTATGGGTTTGATATGGTCACGCATGCGTACAGAAAAAGCTCTTTTAGTCTTTCCCACATAGAATCCTCCACATTGACATTGTGCCAGGTAGACAATGCCTGACGTGGAACATGTCACATGGAATCTAGGTTTGTGCCATTTGCCGTTAGGTAGTTTGAATTTAGCACAATTAGCCATATAACGGCACATGTCACAATGTCCACAAGAGTATGTGCCAGGTTTCCTAGTTTCAGTAACACTTTCAGGGTCGGTAAAGTGACTGTGTACCAAGCGGTTCCTCAATGAGGGTGCTCGCTTATAGGTTATCTCTGGATACTTGTTAACATACTTCTTAGCAACAGGGTCAGCCAATAACAGAGGCCAAAATGTATGTAAAATATCTCTAAAAATCTTATTTTGGTTTGAATGTCTAGTGATTAGTCTCACGGTATTAGTATTCTCACGAGGTTTAGAGGAAAAGATAAGTGTATTCCTATTCTTCATCTTGACTTGTTTATATGCTTTCTTTAAACTATTGTGACTATATCCACGTAGTTTAAGCCTAGTATAGAGTGCCTTAGCAGCTTGCTTAAAATCCTTTTCTTGGCTGCAGTTACGCTTGAGTCTAAGATATTGGCTATATGGTATACTCTGTATTAGTGATGGTGGGTGAAAACTTTCTGCGTGTAAAATAGTATTGCCAGCTGTTGGCTTCCTAAAAAGCGAGGAAGCCAAGGAGCCATCAGGTTTGATACCGATCTTTAAATCTAGGAACTCCACTTCCTCTCTACTATATTTTAAAGTAAAACGGAGATTGTAGTCATTATTTGAGATTAATTGAAAGAAATGATTTAATTCAAGTTCAGTTCCTGACCAAAAGATTAACCACTTGCCGCCCGCCCTATAGGCAATTGACGGTGGCAAAGTGGTTTCATAATCCTGATGGGACG
The DNA here is from genome assembly GCF_037356315.1 of Lithobates pipiens. Classification (NCBI taxonomy): domain Eukaryota; kingdom Metazoa; phylum Chordata; class Amphibia; order Anura; family Ranidae; genus Lithobates; species Lithobates pipiens. Next base: position 149,649,127 of record NW_027507791.1, on the reverse strand, counting down.
TCATATGACGTGATCAGGATTATGAGCCGCTGCGCGCCCCCGGGGGCGCACATCGCGGCGATCGTTGCTGTGGGGTGTCAGTCTGACACCCGGCAACTACGATCTCGGTAAAGAATCTCCGACGGAGACTCTTTACCACGTGATCAGCCGTGTCCAATCACGGCTGATCACAGTGTAAATGGGAAGAGCCGGTGATCAGCTTTTCCTCACTCGCGTCTGTCAGACACGAGTAGAGGAGAGCCGATCGGCTGCTCCTCTGACAAGGGGGGTCTGTGCTGATCGATTATCAGCACAGCCCCCCTGAGGATGCCCACACTGGACCACCAGGGATGCCACCAGACCACCAGGGAAAAGGTAATCCTCCCTAGACCACCAGGGATGCCAGTGAGCACAATGGATGACAATCAGTGCCCATAATGGATGCCAATCAGTGCCCACAATGGGCATCACTGATTAGCATGCATTATTGTTTGGCACTGATTGGCATCCATTAGTACAGTATAACACCAATGCCGCCTATGAATGCCCACCTGTGCCGCCTATGAGTGCCCACCTGTGCCGCCTATCAGTGCCCACCCATGCCCATCTGTGCCGCTTATCCATGCCCATCTGTGCCACCTATCCATGCCCATCTGTGCCGCCTATCCATGCCCATATGTGCCGCCCATCCATGCCAATCCGTGCCGCCCATCCATGCCAATCCGTGCCAGCTATCAGTGCCAATTTGTGCCACCTATCAGTGTCCATCCGTGTCGCCCATCCGTGTCGCCTATCAGTGCCGCCTATCAGTGCCACATATCAGTGTCCATCAATGCCACCTCATCAGTGCCACTTCATTGGAGTGGTTAAAATGTCATCCAGATATCTATACCAGGCTGAAATATTATCAATAAGGGGAGCCACTTCATCATGTGCAAACATATCTTTTTCCCATCCCCCCAGGTACAGGTTGGCATACGATGGGGCACATTTAGTCCCCATCGCAACCCCCTGTACCTTGGGTTTGACCAAATAGGAAAACATTATGTCGTAGTACATAGTTCAAAAGTTCAAGTACAAACTCACTATATTTGGCACTAGATGGACCTCTCTCATTTAAGAAGGCCTGCACAACCCCAACCCCTTTCTCATGAGGGATGGCGTTGTACAGACACTCAACGTCGATCGTGACGAGCCAAACATTGGAAGGTAAGGAAATTTCCTCAATAGTTTTAAGGAGATCGATAGTATCCTTAATATAGGAAAATAAAGATATAACATGTGGGCGTAGATAGTTGTCAATTAGGGAACTAGCATTTTCTGTAAGGCTTTGACAACTGGATATAATAGGTCTACCTGGCGGTTCTATTAACCACTTCAATACAGGGCACTTAAACACCTTCCTGCCCAGACCAATTTTGAGCTTTCAGCGCTGTCGCACTTTGAATGACAATTGCGCGGTCATGCTACACTGTACCCAAATGACATTTTTATCATTTTTTCCCCACAAATAGAGCTTTCTTTTGGTGGTATTTGATCACCTCTACGGTTTTTATTTTTTGCGATACAAATAAAAAAATACCGAAAATTTTGAAAAAAAAATGTTTTTTTTTGTTTCAGTTTCAAAACTTTGTAAATAAGTACGTTTTCTCCTTCACTGATGGGCACTGATGGGGCTACACTATTGGGCACTGATAAGGTGGCACTTATGGGCACCAATGTGGCACCAATGAAGTGGCACTGATATGTGGCACTGATAGGCGACACGGATGGGCGACACGGACGGACACTGATAGGTGGCACAAATTGGCACTGATAGCTGGCACGGATTGGCATGGATGGGCGGCACAGATGGGCATGGATAGGCGGCACAGATGGGCATGGGTGGGCATGGATAGGCGGCACAGGTGGGCACTGATAGGCGGCACAGGTGGGCGCTGATAGGCAGCACAGGTGGGCGCTGATAGGCGGCATTGGTGTTATACTATAGTAATGGATGCCAATCAGTGCCAAACAATAATGCATGCCAATCAGTGATGCCCATTGTGGGCACTGATTGGCATCCATTATGGGCACTGATTGGCACCCATTGTGCTGACTGGCATCCCTGGTGGTCTAGGGAGGATTACCTTTTCCCTGGTGGTCTGGTGGTGTCCCTGGTGGTCCAGTGTGGGCATCCTCGGGGGGGCTGTGCTGATAATCGATCAGCACAGACCCCCCCTGTCAGAGGAGCAGCCGATCGGCTCTCCTCTACTCACGTCTGACAGACGTGAGTGAGGGAAAGCCGATCACCGGCTCTTCCCATTTACACTGTGATCAGCCGTGATTGGACACGGCTGATCACGTGGTAAAGAGTCTCCGTCGGAGACTCTTTACCGAGATCGTAGTTGCCGGGTGTCAGACTGACACCCCACAACAACGATCGCCGCGATGCGCGCCCCCGGGGGCGCGCAGCGGCTCATAATCCTGATCACGTCATATGACGTCCGGTCAGGATTATGCAACCACTTTGCAGCCGTCAATTGCCTATAGGGCAGGCGGCAAGTGGTTAAGGACTTATGCACCTTAGGAAGCGCATAAAAAGTAGGTACTTTAGGGTCCTTTGTGTTCAAGAATTCCCAAGTGTTCTTGTCTATAGTTGCTGATCTGTACGCTTTAAATATTATTTGACGGTATTGTGCGTCATAGTTTGAGATTATTGTAGTTGAGATAGGGCGGTACCAGTCTCTATTTTTTTGTATATTATGGCACATGTGGATGTATTGTGTATTATTCATAATAACCAAGTTGCCACCTTTGTCAGCTGGTTTAATCGTTAAGTCAGAGTTGGATTGCAAAGAATGTAAGGCCTCTCGTTGTTGTTTAGTAAGATTTGAAGTTCGAGTCGATGTAAGAGAACTTTTTTCAATCATTTGGCAAACTTGTTGAGTAAAAGCCCATATGTTAGGGTTAGAATTTAACAAAGGGAAGGCATTTGATTTAAGTTTATAAGACTGTGGGGGGGGGGGAAGGACACGGCATCTATGGACAAGCCCGCGGATTCAATTATTCCCGGGTCGTCCACAGTGTCATGCCCCTCCTCCCATAAATCCATTAGGTCCTATACAGCCTGATGTTCAATTATACTATCTTTTAATGCAAGTTCAGATGGGTTCTGAAATGATTCAGCTCTATTTTTATCAAATATAGTTTTAAATAGAAGTCTGCGGGCGAATAAATGCACAAATTTTATCAAATCAAACTTGTCAGTGTTAGTGTTAGGACAAAAAGTTAAACCAAGTTTCAAAACCTCTTCTTCATAATCCGTTAATGAATAAGAGGATACGTTGATAATAGAGAATTCAGAACAAGTTATCTTTATCATAGTTATCTAAAGAGTTATCTATTTCATTGGGATTGGAGGGGATTCCTTCCCCAAAAAAATTGGTGCTACACGGAGATCAGCCGGGAGGGGTGTGCCCGAGGGAGAGATAATAATGTTCTGATTAGGATTACTCACCGTGGTAGAAATTATAGTGGAAGTGCTATTAGTGGGAATAGATGTGACCATAGGAATAGCAGAAGCAGATGATCTGCGAAAAGAAGGTGCAGAGGGTGGTTGAAACATAGTAAGTGAACGTGACGATACTTGCTTAGAAGAAGTAGATTGTGCTAAAGGTGGTAAAGGAGTACCCATATGGGAGTGTAGTAATTCAGAAGAGGCTGTATCCGTGTTTCCCTTTCTTCTCTTGGGGAGTCGATCTCCAGTAAGATCTCTATTAGGGATGAGCCGAACACCCCCCGGTTCGGTTCGCACCAGAACTTGCGAACGACCCCCGCGTTCGGTACGAACGTTAGAACCCCATTGAAGTCTATGGGACTCGAACGTTCGAATTGGAAAGTGCTAATTTTAACGGCTAATATGCAAGATAGTGTCCTAAAAAGGGTTTGGGGACCTGCCTCCTGCCTCAGGGGACATGGGTCACTGCAAAAAAAAGTTTTAAAAACGGCCGTTTTGGCGGGAGCACTGATTTTAATGACGATTAAAGTGAAAAAAAAAGTGAAATATTCCTTTAAATATGGTGCCTGGGGGGTGTCTGTAGTATGCCTGTGAAGTGCCACGTGTTTCCCGTGTTTAGAACAGTCCCTGCACAAAATGACATTAAACGGAAATAACACCATTTAAAACTGCTTGCGGTTTTAATGTTATATCTGGTTCCTGCAATATGGTTGAAAATCATTGAGAAACATGGCATGGGTAGCCCTCCCTGCCCATTACCAGCCTATTTGGGTCTTGTACGCATATTAAGGGGAACCCCGTACCCATATTAAAAAAAGGAAATGCGTGTGGCCCCCAGGCCCTATATACTCAGAACAGCAGTATACAGGCGGTGCAAACAAGACAGGGACTGTGTAGGTTTGTTGTGTTAAGTAGTGATGGCCGAACGGTTCGCCCGGCGGTCGTTTCGCGGCGAATTTCCGACTTTCGCCGTCCGCGGGTTCGAACGCCTTTTTCCGTCGTTCGCCCCGGCGGACTTACGTGTTTAATGTATACAAGAACTTTAACCTTTCGTGACACGTTTATCATGTGTTACAGGACAACCAATTGAGACATGACAGCTCATGGACACTTGGACATTCCCCCTAACCTATAAATACACCCGATCCGGTGGCCATTTTACATTCTTTCTTCTGTCACTGTAGGGAAAGGATCCTGTGTGGAGTAGGGACAGAGAAAACGCTAGCTATTTGGTACACAAAAGTTCTTTTCAGGACTGGTATAGGTGTTAGGTCAGCAGCCTGAGTTTCTTTTGTCAGTTTAGATAAAGGGACAGAGCGCTGTATGCTGCTATTTTAGGGACAGCTCAGCCAGATTAGTCTTTCTTCATCATCATCATCATCATCATCATTAGCTGTTACTATCAGGTCCACAAAAGAGCTGTTCCAGCTAATCGTTCCAGCCTACTCTTTTTTGCCAATTTGTATAGGGACAGGCAGGAAGCAGTGTGTCAGGCAGTGAGGATAATTTTAAAGACTTGCTGTTACTATTAGTTCCACAAAGGTTCTTTTCAGGACTGGTATCAGTGGTACGGTAATAGGCTTGTACACGTATAATATTCTTTCTTCCAAATATAGAAAGAATATTATACTTGACTGCTGCCCTTCTGCTGCAGTCTGCTAATCATTCACAACTCACTTGTTCCACAAAGCTCTTTATCAGGACTGGTAACTTGGTCTGTCTAGGGTGCTACGGTACATAGGCTTGGGTGCGGTACAGTCTGCTGTTCTGTAAGGACCGCTATCGGTCCACAATACATAGGGTTGCCGTGCACTACTGCTGACCGCTGCCCTATACTGCAGCAGTCCTTCATTGGTATAGGGACTGACGTACAGTCTGCTAATCACTAACACACAACCTGCTTGGTCCACAAAAGTTCTTATAAGGACTGGTAACTTGGTATAGGGTGCTACGGTACATAGGCCTGAGTGCGTTACAGTCTGCTGTTCTGTAAGGACCGCTATCGGTCCACAATACATAGGGTTGCCGTGCACTACTGCTGACCGCTGCCCTATACTGCAGCAGTCCTTCAGCGGTATAGGGACTGACGCACAGTCTGCTAAACACTAACACACAACCTGCTTGGTCCACAAAAGTTTTTATAAGGACTGGTAACTTGGTATAGGGTGCTACGGTACATAGGCCTGAGTGCAGTACAGTCTGCTGTTCTGTAAGGACCGCTATCGGTCCACAATACATAGGGTTGCCGTGCACTACTGCTGACCGCTGCCCTATACTGCAGCAGTCCTTCATTGGTATAGGGACTGACGTACAGTCTGCTAATCACTAACACACAACCTGCTTGGTCCACAAAAGTTCTTATAAGGACTGGTAACTTGGTATAGGGTGCTACGGTACATAGGCCTGAGTGCGTTACAGTCTGCTGTTCTGTAAGGACCGCTATCGGTCCACAATACATAGGGTTGCCGTGCACTACTGCTGACCGCTGCCCTATACTGCAGCAGTCCTTCATTGGTATAGGGACTGACGTACAGTCTGCTAATCACTAACACACAACCTGCTTGTTCCACAAAAGTTCTTATAAGGACTGGTAACTTGGTATAGGGTGCTACGGTACATAGGCCTGAGTGCGTTACAGTCTGCTGTTCTGTAAGGACCGCTATCGGTCCACAATACATAGGGTTGCCGTGCACTACTGCTGACCGCTGCCCTATACTGCAGCAGTCCTTCATTGGTATAGGGACTGACGTACAGTCTGCTAATCACTAACACACAACCTGCTTGGTCCACAAAAGTTCTTATAAGGACTGGTAACTTGGTATAGGGTGCTACGGTACATAGGCCTGAGTGCGTTACAGTCTGCTGTTCTGTAAGGACCGCTATCGGTCCACAATACATAGGGTTGCCGTGCACTACTGCTGACCGCTGCCCTATACTGCAGCAGTCCTTCATTGGTATAGGGACTGACGTACAGTCTGCTAATCACTAACACACAACCTGCTTGTTCCACAAAAGTTCTTATAAGGACTGGTAACTTGGTATAGGGTGCTACGGTACATAGGCCTGAGTGCGTTACAGTCTGCTGTTCTGTAAGGACCGCTATCGGTCCACAATACATAGGGTTGCCGTGCACTACTGCTGACCGCTGCCCTATACTGCAGCAGTCCTTCATTGGTATAGGGACTGACGTACAGTCTGCTAATCACTAACACACAACCTGCTTGGTCCACAAAAGTTCTTATAAGGACTGGTAACTTGGTATAGGGTGCTACGGTACATAGGCCTGAGTGCGTTACAGTCTGCTGTTCTGTAAGGACCGCTATCGGTCCACAATACATAGGGTTGCCGTGCACTACTGCTGACCGCTGCCCTATACTGCAGCAGTCCTTCAGCGGTATAGGGACTGACGCACAGTCTGCTAAACACTAACACACAACCTGCTTGGTCCACAAAAGTTTTTATAAGGACTGGTAACTTGGTATAGGGTGCTACGGTACATAGGCCTGAGTGCGTTACAGTCTGCTGTTCTGTAAGGACCGCTATCGGTCCACAATACATAGGGTTGCCGTGCACTACTGCTGACCGCTGCCCTATACTGCAGCAGTCCTTCATTGGTATAGGGACTGACGTACAGTCTGCTAATCACTAACACACAACCTGCTTGGTCCACAAAAGTTCTTATAAGGACTGGTAACTTGGTATAGGGTGCTACGGTACATAGGCCTGAGTGCGTTACAGTCTGCTGTTCTGTAAGGACCGCTATCGGTCCACAATACATAGGGTTGCCGTGCACTACTGCTGACCGCTGCCCTATACTGCAGCAGTCCTTCAGCGGTATAGGGACTGACGCACAGTCTGCTAAACACTAACACACAACCTGCTTGGTCCACAAAAGTTTTTATAAGGACTGGTAACTTGGTATAGGGTGCTACGGTACATAGGCCTGAGTGCAGTACAGTCTGCTGTTCTGTAAGGACCGCTATCGGTCCACAATACATAGGGTTGCCGTGCACTACTGCTGACCGCTGCCCTATACTGCAGCAGTCCTTCATTGGTATAGGGACTGACGTACAGTCTGCTAATCACTAACACACAACCTGCTTGTTCCACAAAAGTTCTTATAAGGACTGGTAACTTGGTATAGGGTGCTACGGTACATAGGCTTGAGTGCGGTACAGTCTGCTGTTCTGTAAGGACCGCTATCGGTCCACAATAGATAGGGTTGACGTGCACCACTGCTGACCGCTGCCCTATACTGCAGCAGTCCTTCAGCGGTATAGGGACTGACGTACAGTCTGCTAAACACTAATACACAACCTGCTTGGTCCACAAAAGTTCTTATAAGGACTGGTAACTTGGTATAGGGTGCTACGGTACATAGGCTTGAGTGCGGTACAGTCTGCTGTTCTGTAAGGACCGCTATCGGTCCACAATAGATAGGGTTGACGTGCACCACTGCTGACCGCTGCCCTATACTGCAGCAGTCCTTCAGCGGTATAGGGACTGACGTACAGTCTGCTAAACACTAATACACAACCTGCTTGGTCCACAAAAGTTCTTATAAGGACTGGTAACTTGGTATAGGGTGCTACGGTACATAGGCTTGAGTGCGGTACAGTCTGCTGTTCTGTAAGGACCGCTATCGGTCCACAATAGATAGGGTTGACGTGCACCACTGCTGACCGCTGCCCTATACTGCAGCAGTCCTTCAGCGGTATAGGGACTGACGTACAGTCTGCTAAACACTAATACACAACCTGCTTGGTCCACAAAAGTTCTTATAAGGACTGGTAACTTGGTATAGGGTGCTACGGTACATAGGCTTGAGTGCGGTACAGTCTGCTGTTCTGTAAGGACCGCTATCGGTCCACAATAGATAGGGTTGACGTGCACCACTGCTGACCGCTCACCTATACTGCAGCAGTCCTTCAGCGGTATAGGGACTGACGTACAGTCTGCTAATCACTAACACACAACCTGCTTGTTCCACAAAAGTTCTTATAAGGACTGGTAACTTGGTATAGGGTGCTACGGTACATAGGCTTGAGTGCGGTACAGTCTGCTGTTCTGTAAGGACCGCTATCGGTCCACAATAGATAGGGTTGACGTGCACCACTGCTGACCGCTGCCCTATACTGCAGCAGTCCTTCAGCGGTATAGGGACTGACGTACAGTCTGCTAAACACTAATACACAACCTGCTTGGTCCACAAAAGTTCTTATAAGGACTGGTAACTTGGTATAGGGTGCTACGGTACATAGGCTTGAGTGCGGTACAGTCTGCTGTTCTGTAAGGACCGCTATCGGTCCACAATAGATAGGGTTGACGTGCACCACTGCTGACCGCTGCCCTATACTGCAGCAGTCCTTCAGCGGTATAGGGACTGACGTACAGTCTGCTAAACACTAATACACAACCTGCTTGGTCCACAAAAGTTCTTATAAGGACTGGTAACTTGGTATAGGGTGCTACGGTACATAGGCTTGAGTGCGGTACAGTCTGCTGTTCTGTAAGGACCGCTATAGGTCCACAATAGATAGGGTTGACGTGCACCACTGCTGACCGCTCACCTATACTGCAGCAGTCCTTCAGCGGTATAGGGACTAAGAGTTTTGTCACAGGGTCATTTAAAAAATGACATGCAGAGGAAGAGGCAGGCCCTTCCGCAGGGGTGGTAGGGGTAGGGCAGGAGCAACAGGCTTGAGCCAAAGTGGGAAGTTGCAGAAGGTGCGTTCAATTACTTTAAAGGATGCACCAGACTTGGTTGAGTGGCTCGCTCAGCCTTACTCTTCTGCACCCTCCTCATCCTCTCGATCTGCACCCTCTTCTTCACTCTCTGCTATGTGCACCCCCAAAGACACTACCACCAACAACACGACCACCACCACCACCACCACATACCTTCCGCTTGAGTCACTGGAATTATTTTCCGATCCATATCAAGAGGACATTTCTGATGCGCAGCCACTCTTGGTATTGGATCAGGAAGAGGAGGTAGCAACAAGCGCTACTCAGCAGTCTGACGCCAGTACCCAGATCAGCCCAAGGAGGAGGTTGGTCCCCGGTGTTGCTGCCTACTCTACTTATAGCGGTGGGGAAGGTGACGTTGATGATGACGTGTCTAGTGATGTCACGTGGGTGCCCACAAGAGAGGAAGAGGAGGGGAGTTCAGAGGGAGATATGGACCAGCAGATAGGGAGGAGAAGCAGCAATGACTTACATTGCACAGCAGGGACAAAGCAGACTGCAAATGTATCAGGAGCGAGTCATCGACCATGTACGGTCACATCTGGCGCTCCCAGGACACCGGCACATGGCTCCGCAGTGTGGGCTTTTTTTAACGTGTCCGCTGCTGACAATAGCGTTGCCATCTGCAATCTTTGCAGTCAACGCGTTAGTCGCGGTAAGCCCAATACTCACCTAGGGACGACCGCCTTAAGAAGGCACATGAGCAGCCATCACCGAGCCCAGTGGGAGCAACGGAACACACAAAGCCACACTGCAGGCTCTCACCGTCCAGCCTCGTCTTCTACTTCTCCTTCTCCTCTCTCCTCACAATTGTCCTCCACTCCACCTTCCATCACGCCAAGCTCACATTTTTCTGCAAAAAGGCAGGCTTCCGTGGGCCTAATGTTTGAGCGTAAAAAAATGATGACGCCGGATAACCCTCTTGCCCAACGGTTGGCGGCTGGCTTGTCAGAACTCATAGCCCGCCAACTACTGCCATATAAACTGGTGGACTCGGAGGCCTTTCGCAAATTTGTGGCCATTGGAACACCACAATGGAAGGTCCCAGGAAGGAAGTATTTCTCAGAGAAGGGCATCCCAGAGCTATATGGCCATGTTCAGCGGCAAGTGAATGTATCTCTGGCACACAGTGTCGGTGCCAAGATACATCTGACCACAGACACGTGGTCTAGCAAACACGGGCAGGGAAGGTATATCAGTTTTACTGCCCACTGGGTGAACCTTCTGACGGCCGTCAAGCATGTAACCCGTGGCACCCGTGTAGATTTGGTTTTACCGCCACGGATTGCATGCAGGCCTGACTCTTCTTCTCCTCCTCCTACTCCATCCTCCTCCCTCTCCTCCTCAGCTGCCTCCTCCTTTTCCGCTGCTAGCGTCTCTTCCACTGCACCGCCCAAGCTCCCCAGAACCTATTCCACATGCCAGGTGAGACGTTGCCATGCCGTGCTGCGTCTGTTGTGCCTGGAAGCAAAGAGCCACACTGGCCCGGCACTCCTTTCAGCTTTGCGTTCACAGGCAGATGAGTGGCTAACACCGCTCAATTTGACAGTTGGTAAAGTGGTGTGTGACAACGGTGCCAATCTGCTTAGCGCATTGAAACAGGGCAAAATCACGCACGTGCCGTGCATGGCACACGTCTTAAACTTGGTCGTGCAGCGATTCCTTGTCAAATACCCTGGGGTCCAGGACATCTTGCGGCAGGCAAGGAAAATCTCGGCCCATTTCAGAAGATCTTACACGGCCATGGCTCGCCTTGCTGACATTCAGCGGCGACACCATCTGCCGGTCAGACGTCTTATTTGCGATTGCCCGACGCGATGGAACTCAACCTTCTATATGCTTGATAGGCTGCTCCAGCAGAAACGTGCAGTTAACGTCTACCTGTATGAACTCTGCGAAAGAAACGGTTCTGGGGAGCTGGGTTTTTTTTCACCGCGCCAGTGGCTGCTCATGCGCGACACATGCAGACTTCTGCGGCCATTTGAGGAGATCACCAAACTGGTCAGTCGCAGCCATGGCGCCATCAGTGACATGGTACCTTATGCCTTCTTTCTGGAGCGTGCATTGCGTCGTGTCATTGATCAGGCTGTGGAGGAGCAGGAGCGGGAAGATGAGGAAGTCGCAATGCTGGATGAATTCCCAGGGGGGGCTACTCTATCTGAGACAAGTCAACAACAGGAGTCTGATGAGGAGTCAGAGGAGGATGGTGCCGGGGCGGATGAGCAGGAGCAAGAAGAGCATGCTTTAAACCTTTCTGGGATCCCTGTTGTGCGAGGATGGGGAGAGGAGAATGAAGAGGACGACATTATCCTGGATGATGAGCAGGAGCCAGGCCACCACACCGCTTCCACTTTAGTGCAAATGGGGGCCTTCATGCTCCAGTGTTTTAATAGGGACCCCCGTATAAAAAGCATGAGGGTCAAGGACCAGTACTGGGTGGCAACGTACTTAGACCCCCGGTACAAACACAAAATGGCGGAAATGTTACCGCCGTCGCAGAGGGCTGTCAGAATGCAGCACTTCCAGGCCTTGCTTCGAGAAATGCTGCATTCTGCTTTTGCGTGCGCTGGCAGAGGAGCAATTCCCACTCCCAGAGAAGGATTTGCGGGTACCAATCCAACAGCGCCTGCAAGAAGAGGCCGGTTTGAAGATGTGTTGGTGACTTCGGATATGAGGTCATTCTTTCAGCCGACCCATCGACAGGTGTCATCCGGATCCAGCATCAGGGAACGCCTAGACCGTCAGGTGTCCGACTACATTGGGTTAACGGCCGATGTGGACGCTCTGAGGAGTGATGAACCCCTAGACTACTGGGTGGGCAGGCTTGACCTCTGGCCAGAGCTTGCCCAATTTGCAATCGAACTGTTGGCTTGCCCCTCATCCAGTGTCCTGTCCGAAAGGACGTTCAGCGCAGCAGGGGGGATTGTGACCGATAAGCGTACTCGCCTAGCTCACCACAGTGTTAACTACCTCACATTTCTAAAAATGAATGAGGCATGGATCTCGGAGGAATTCAACACATGTGATCAGTAGACCATGTATATGTCTATAAACAATTTTTGGAATCAAGCACACAGACCTTCTTAATTCATTTGGCTCACTTCCCTGACCCAAAAAAGCACACCGTACTATATGCCCCTACCCTCCTCTTTGAAGAGGTTGAGCGGTGTCATATTTCTACTGGGGCTGCTTATTATGAGGGGTTCCCACCATCCCTGTGCTGTGCTGACTTCCTCCTGGGTGTTCTTATTATGAGGGGCTCCCACCATCCCTGTGCTGTGCTGACTTCCTCCTGGGGGTTCTTATTATGAGGGGATCACACCATCCCTGTGCTGTGCTGACTTCCTCCTGGGGCTGCTTACGGTGCTGCTGTCAGCGCTGTATGTCACGGAGCTGCTGTCAGCGCTGTATGTCACGGAGCTGCTGTCAGCGCTGTATGTCACGGAGCTGCTGTCAGCGCTGTATGTCACGGAGCTGCTGTCAGCGCTGTATGTCACGGAGCTGCTGTCAGCGCTGTATGTCACGGAGCTGCTGTCAGCGCTGTATGTCACGGAGCTGCTGTCAGCGCTGTATGTCACGGAGCTGCTGTCAGCGCTGTATGTCACGGAGCTGCTGTCAGCGCTGTATGTCACGGAGCTGCTGTCAGCGCTGTATGTCACGGTGCTGCTGTCAGCGCTGTATGTCACGGAGCTGCTGTCAGCGCTGTATGTCACGGAGCTGCTGTCAGTGCTGTATGTCACGGAGCTGCTGTCAGCGCTGTATGTCACGGAGCTGCTGTCAGCGCTGTATGTCACGGAGCTGCTGTCAGCGCTGTATGTCACGGTGCTGCTGTCAGCGCTGTATGTCACGGAGCTGCTGTCAGCGCTGTATGTCACGGAGCTGCTGTCAGCGCTGTATGTCACGGAGCTGCTGTCAGCGCTGTATGTCACGGAGCTGCTGTCAGCGCTGTATGTCACGGAGCTGCTGTCAGCGCTGTATGTCACGGTGCTGATGTCAGTGCTCTGTATTACGGTGCTGCTGTCAGTGCTCTGTATCTCCTGCACCCTCTTGTTTGCCTACCCTGGTCCCTGACCTTCCCTCTCCTCCATTGCCTTCATTAGCTCCATAGTCCTGAATTGTCAGAACAATTTCCCAAATAAAAAAAAAATGCTTGTAGTTATCGATCCCAAATTCACCTCATACATGTATTATGCTATTGTCCAGGTGGTGGGACTACGTGCTACCCCCTAATAATTACCCCGTGGCCGCAAATTCGACCTAAAGGTTTGCGAAATTCGCCTCCCATTGAAGTCAATGGAGCCCGCGGCGAACGGTCGTTTTCGCGAACGTTTGTGTCCGTTCGCGTTTCGCGTTCGCGAAACGTCCCGTCGGAAGTTCGTCCATCACTAGTGTTAAGTTGAATCTGTTTGTCATTTTCAACCGGTACATTTTTAAAGTGTAGCTCCAGTCAAAAAAACTATCTTTAAGCTTTTTGGAAAACATAGGGAAGGGTTATCACCCCTGTATAATTTGTTTTGTCGTCCATCTTTTTTCATCTCACTTGCTGCTGTCTCCTTGCGTTTGCAAGTAGGAGATGTTTGTAAGTTGGATGTTTGAAAGTAGGGGCCTGCCCTATATTATAGCGGTATGTACTGGGTACAGAGCACGCAGACAGCACGCACTATCTCCTAACACTACTGACTGCAAGCTCTATTATTAACCACTTGTTAGCCCAATGTTTGCATAAAGTGAAAGATGAAGTTATGCTGAGTAAATAGATATCAAACATGTCACTCTTCAAAATTGCACATGCCGTGGAATGGCGCCAAACGTCGCTACTTAAAAAATCCCCATAGGCGACACTTTAATTTTTTTTTTACTGGTTACATGTTTTGAGTTGCAGAGGAGGTCTAGGACTAGAATTATTGCTCTCGCTCTAACATTCTCGGCGATACCTCACATGTGTGGCACATGCGAGCACATGGGGACATGGGCGCTTTAATTTTTATTTTATTTTTTTATTGTTCATTTTACTTTATTTATTTTAGTTTGACATTTTTTCCCCCAAAAATATATTTTTGATCACTTTTATTCCTATTACAAGAAATGTAAACATCCCTTGTAATAGGAATATGGGGTGACAGGTCCTCTTTACAGTGAAATCTGGGGGGTCAATATGACCCCACATCTCACCTCTAGGCTGGGAAGCCTGAAATAAAAAATAAAAAAAAGATTCTGGCTTTGATCGTACTGGCGAGTTGGTAGAAGCACCGGAGGGCGGTGAGGGGTGGGGGGCGTCTATGGCTGGGTATTTCAGGGTATCACCGAGTATGGCTGGGTATCTCTGAGTATGGCTGGGTATGGCAATTTATGGCAGGGTATTACAGAGTATTGGCGGGGTATTGGCGGGGTACTACAGAGTAATAGCAGCGTACTGCAGAGTATTGGGGGGTACTACAGAGTAATGGCAGGGTACTGCAGAGTATTGGGGGTACTGCAGAGTAATGGGGGTTACTGCAGAGTAATGGGGGGTACTGCAGAGTAATGGCAGGGTACTGCACTGCAGAGTAATGGCAGGGTACTGCAGAGTATTGGGGGTACTGCAGAGTATTGGGGGTACTGCAGAGTAATGGCAGGGTACTGCACTGCAGAGTAATGGCAGGGTACTGCAGAGTAATGGCAGGGTACTGCAGAGTATTGGGGGTACTGCAGAGTATTGGGGGTACTGCAGAGTATTGGGGGGTACTGCAGAGTATTGGGGGGTACTGCAGAGTATTGGGGGGTACTGCAGAGTAATGGGGGTTACTGCAAAGTAATGGGGGGTACTGCAGGGTAATGGCAGGGTACTGCAGAGTATGCACTGGTATTGCAGAGTATTGGCAGGGAATTGAGGGGTTAAATTCGGTGAGCAGCGATGTGGGCACTGCAGATGCAGCCCACATCGCTGCTGACACCGATCTCTTTCCCCTCCGCTGTACCGATCGGTACAGAGAGGGGAGGGAGGAACAGGCGTCATAACATGACGCCGGTTTGTTTCCAAGTGATCACTCCGTCATTTGATGGAGCAATCACGTGGTAAACGGCCGCTATGAGCGGCCGTTTACTGTGATCCGTGATGCGACCCGGCGGTCACGGATGCTCTCGAGTGCGCACACCTCGGGGCACGCGAGAGCAGAATTCTGGGAGGCCATTAATTAACGGCCTCTCAGAGTTAAACAACCCCCCTGAAGCCGTTAATCGGCAATGGGCAGTTGTTAAGTGGTTAAAGCTAGATCACTAGCTATATAGGTGAGGTGAATATAGTGGTGTATACTGCAGTCAGGGCACAGACAACAACCACTACACAGCAGCAAGATAGGAAATCAGCCAAAAACGATTGGTGTGTACTGTGTTGAAGGTACACAGAACACCCACTGCTTCAGATGCTAAGTAACACACTACACGAGGCCGCCTCAAAGGCGGCCTTATATAGTGTGGGGCGTGCACTACACAGCCTGAGCTATGATTGGCCACAGGCAGGATGCCTGTGGCCAATCATGGCTCTCCTCGCTGCCGGCGCTGCGATTGGCCAAGCATGCGGGGTCACAGTGCATGCTTGGCCAATCATCGGGCAGCAATGCACTGCGCCAACGCAGTGCATTATGGTCCGCGCGCGTCACTCGAATTTTGACGCGAACGGCCAAAACGTTCGGAATTCGCCGAACGCACGAACAGCCAATGTTCGAGTCGAACGTACGTTCGACTCGAACATGAAGCTCATCCCTAATCTCTATAAATAGTTGACTGACTAGATGAAGCAGAGGGAGAGGAAGAAGATAAGACATATTTTCATCCGGTCTATTATTTCTAGTTCTATAGGACTGTGAATTTTATAACCTTTATTACGTTCGTTAGTAGGCCATTTATAGGCATAACCACTATTGTATGCATTGTAATCACGCAAGTATTTATTTTCCTTAGAACGAATAATGTCCAACGTATATGCTTCAATATGTTTTTGTATCTCTAATTCCTTTTTCTTGAACTTAGGCGTAGAGGTAGCTGATGTATAGTCCTCGTACCATTGGGCAATAGCTTTGTCCAGTAGTGCGAGGTCATGTTCAAATTGTATATTCAGCAATGTCATCATTTGAAATGAACAATTTTGTAGATTTTCTTCCCACTTAGTTTTAATTAGGTCATCTACTTTATTTAAATTTGGAAAAATTTGAACCCTCAGTCCCAAGGGTGCTACATGGTTCTCAATATATTTAAAAAAAAACTTTTTATGCCAAAAAAACTCGTACTTTACGTTCCAACAATCGTTGTAGGAAAGAGAAAGCATGTTCCAAATCTTTATCTGTTATTTCACTTGTTTTTTGAGATTCATGAATTTTATTCATTAATCCTTTCCACGCTTCTCCACTAAAAGCCGCCATAACTGGAGGGTAAAGAAGGGGAAAAAAAAACAAAAAAAAACCTGTCTATAACAACAATATTACAATAGTTTAATAGTTTTATCTTTTACGAAATTAGTCACATTTGCTTGTTGTGTTGACTGAAGCTGAATCAAAAGGAGGAAAAATGCGTATTAAAACGCTAAATATTCATTTTTTGAAGCATGATTCAAACTCCCATCAACACCCAATATACATGGCACTTCATCCCTGTTAACAATATTCTGGATTTTTGGGAAAAGAAACCCAAATATAGGAAGAATGGGACATTAACAGTACAATATTATAATTAACAAAAAACAGAGGAGTATTTTTTAGAAAAATATAAATATAAAATTTTGTATTTATTATAACAACAATTCAATAAAACAAAGACAGCCTTTTAAATATACAAGGATGTTACATATAGTATGAGGTCCATATAGTGGTTCGGTTAGGATGCTTGTAATTGCTTATCCCGACATGTTTCGCTATCGCTTCCTCAGGGGATATACAAGCTAGCAAATAAATGACAACAAATGACATGAAAATCAGATTACATACAAAATACATACCAAAATTATCTTAATATATATATATATATATATATATATATATATATATATATATATATATATATATGTGTATAGACATGACCAAGGCTTTGAATAAGGAAATGTGCTTACCCCCACTCCACAACCCTATCTCCTGCAGAAAAAATCATCCAGATATTATAAAAAGTGCACAGGCACTGAGCCCAACAGCCAGGCAATGCAGCAAGGGGAGCACAGACGGCGACCAGTCTGGACAAATAGAAAAAAAAAAAAAAACTTTTTTAAGAAAATAAATACCAGTTTTTTCAGCGAGCCAATGAACTCTATGTTTTTATAAACTAAATCCGCATTAAAGATATCTTTGTATTTATAAAAAATAGATCAAAAGAAAAATCTCCAAAATAATAATTAAAAAACAGTTTTTGGTCTCTCTCTGCCCTCCCTCCAGCAATTGCTGTTGTGTCCTTGATCCTGATCTTATCTTTTTTAGACTCCTCCATCTTGGAGCAATTAGAACTCTTGCCTGCTGCCCTTCATTTTTGCATGGATGGACAGGCCTGCATCTCCAGAGTCAATTAGAGCCTGTATCTTGATGGACGATTCAGCCCAAGAAAGTGTAACCAAAACCAGGGGCTTATCCTTCTGGATAACTGGAGATGAAACAACGCCACCTAAGGTCTGTCCATGACAGGACCTCAAGAATTTACGCCACTCAAAAATTGATAGAGTGTTCTCAATTTTCCCAATGGAAAAACTTTCTATCAGAAATTCCGATCGTGTGTATGCAATTCCGACCCACCAAAAATCACGCATGCTCAGATTCAACTATGAGACGGAAGCTATTGGCTACTGGCTAGTGAACTTCCTTTTTCTAGTCCCATTGTACGTGTTGTACGTCACCGCATTCTAAACGATTGGAATTTGGTGTGACCGTGTGTAGGCAAGACAGCTTGAGCGGAATTCCGTTGGAATTCCATCGGGAAAACCATCGGAGCTTTTTCTGACGAGAATTCTGATCGTGTGTACGTGGCATTAGAAGCAGGATAGGCTTCTTTAAAGAGAAGAGTTTTTCAGGGATTGTCTAAAGATGGGTAGATTAGGGGACAGTCGGACAGATTGGGGTATGGAGCTCCAAAGGATGGGAGAAGCTCTGGAGTAATCCTGGAGGCAAGCATGGGAGGAGGTGATAGGGGTGCTAGAGAGCAGGAGGTCTTGGGACCAAAGAGAGCGGCTTGGTTGGTATTTTGGGACTAGGTTAGTGATGTAGCTGGGGGCAGAGTTATGGATGGCTTTGTAAATTATTGTTAGTACTTTGAATTTTATTTGTTGGCTGAGTGGAAGCCAGTGGAGGGATTGGCAGAGGGGGGTGGAGGACACTGACTGGTTGGTAAAGTGGATGAGTCTTGCAGTGGCATTCATTATAGACTGAAGGGGGGATAGTCCTATGTAAAGGTAATCCAATGAGGAGGGAGTTGCAGTAGTTGAGGCGAGAGATAACCAGGGAGTGAATTAGAAGCTTGGTGGTGTCATTAGTTAAAAAGGGGCATATTCTGGAAATGTTGCGGAGGCTAAGGCAGCATGATTGGACAGGGATTTTATGTGGGCCTGAAAGGACAGATCAGAGTCTAAGGGTGTCATCAACATATAAATGGTAGTGGAAGCTATGGGAGGCTATCAGCTGACCCGGGGATGATGTGTAGATCAAGAATATTAGCGGTCCAAGGACAGAACCTTGGGGGACCCCAACGGTAAGAGGAGTTGGAGAGGAGGAAGTGGAGTTGTGATACTGGAGGTGCGATGAGATAGGTAAGATTCGAACCAACGCAGAGTGCTGCCATGGAGACCAAGAAAATTGAGTTTTTTGAGGAGGAGGGGGTGGTCAACTGTATCAAAGCCAGGGGAAAGGTCCAAAAAGGAATAATGACCATTGGTTTTGGCTGTTAGTAAGTCGTTTGTGAGTTTTAGGAGGGCAGTTTCTGTGGAGTGCTGTGGGCGAAATCCAGACTGAAGGGGATCAAGAAGGTTATTCTCAATGAGGTGGTTGCTCAGTCAGTTGTAGACTAAACGTTCAAGGAGTTTGGAGGCAAAAGGGAGTAAAGAGATGGGTCTTAGGTTGTTAAGATTGGTGGGTCTAGTGAGGCCTTTTTTTGTATGGTTGTGACTAGCACATATATTAGAGGGTTGGGGAAGATGCCAGTAGAGAGTGAGAGGTTGAAGATACGAGTTAAAGAGTGTAGGATAGAGTCAGATGGTGACCGTAGTATTTGAGAAGGAACGGGGTCCAGGGGGCAGGAAGTTAGGTAGACGTTAGAAAAAAAGTTTAGTGACTTCCTCTATAGTAGCTGGGTTAAAAGAGGGAAATAATGATTGTGCAGGAGGACAAGGAGTGTAAAGTGATGGAGATATCTGTAGCGCGGATATTACAGCGCCTAGAGGCGATTCAGTTGTGCGCTATACAAGTATTTCATTCATTCATTCATCCCAGTCTTATTTTGAAGTGATTAGTAATCTTCTGGGCAGTGAGTAAGTTAGTGGGTGGAGGTAATGGCGGACGAAGTAGAGTGGTAAAGGTAGAAAAGTGTTGATGGGGACTGTGTGAGAGGGTCTTAATGAGAGCGATAAAGTAGGTCTGTTTGGCAGTGTGGAGACAGGAATGGTATTTTTGGAGGGCAGATTTATATTGGCTGAAATCTTGCTGTGACTTATGCCACAGACGCTCAAGAGCATGGCTACGTTTTTTGAGGCTTCTGGTATTGTCTGTCTGCCAGGGTTGTAGCAGTCGGGGCCTGATTCTGTACGTAGTAAGGGGGTCGAAGGTATGCAGGGTGGATGACAGTGAACTGTTGTAGACAGAAGTGGCCAAGTTGGGGCAGGACAAGGATGAGATTTTGTTGTAGAGACAATCTGTAGCAGAAAAAAGAAGATAAGGGTTAAAATAGCGAAGGTTTCTATGGGTAATAGTTTGGTAGTTGGAAGGCAAGGAGGAAGCAGACAAGGAGAGAGTGAAACTAATAAGGTGGTGATCAGAGAGAGGAAAGGGAATATTGGAGAGGTTGTGCAGAGTGCACAGGTAGGAGAATATGAGGTCAAGGCAGTTGTCAACAGAGTGAGTCCATTGTTTTAGTTCAAAAGAGGAGGTTAGGCTCAGAAGCTTAGAAGTAGCGGGAGTGTTAAGAATAACAGGGATGTTGAAGTCATCAAGAATGATTGTTGGAATTTCAGAAGAGAGAAAGTAGGGTAGCCAGGCAGAGAAGTCGTCAAGGAAGTTTGATACCGGTCCAGGGGGCCGATAGATCATAGCGGTTCTCAATGAAAATAGACGAATACAGTTAGTTTCAAATGAGGAGAGGGGGGTGGATGAGGAACCTGAAAAGTGCTTTGAGGGGATAGGAGGATTCCAACACCACCTCCTTTCCATCCACTAGTCCTGGGAGAGTGAGTCCACAGGAGGCCATCATAGGAGAGAGCAGCATGAGAAGGAAGGTCAGATTCTTGAATCCAGGTCTAAGTAATTGCAAGTAGGTTCAGGGAGTTTGTGATAAATAGGTCATGGACGGTGGTTAGTTTGTTACAAACATAGCGAGCATTCCAAAGGGCACAGGAGAAGGGGTGGCTGGTTCTAGGCTGAAGAGGAATAGAAAGGAGATTGTGTGGATTGCAGCTGCTATCAGAGGATGGGGGTTGTTGGGTATGTTGGCCAAAGGTAAATGATGATGGCGGTCCAGGATTTGGGGAACTATCTCCAGAAGTTAGGAGTAGTAGAAAGGTGAGAGGTGATATGGGAGTGTGACTTATATGGGGGGACATGTCCCAGTGTCCTGCAGGTTTTATTGGTATATGGGTTCAGAATTACCAGAAGCTGATATGTGCAGTAATAAGGTGAAGACAGGAGTGAAGTTCATATATATAAGCTGTGGGGTGGAGAAGATGGGTGAAAGAGAGAGAATTTAAGGCGAGAGGATGCAACTGTGAGAAGAAAAAGTAGGGTGTGCATGAAACAGAGTGATGAGATTGAGAGAAAGCCTGGATGAGAGATGAAAACGTTTGGAGAATTGGGTCACCTGTAGTCTGTTTAGTGTTCTGCAGAAGTCTGTTGTGGATTTTCGCTTTGTGCACTCACTGAAGTGCTGAGCCGAAGTGTAATACTTAATCCAATATGAATACTTTATCCAAGATGATAGTTGCCAATGCAATCCCTGCCTGTGTAAACCCCTGGCTGTGCATCCCCTAGAGAAGACCTTAATTTATACTGAGTTCGGGTGGGGGTATTGCCAATTAATTAGTTTGGATTGCATAGGAGGAAAACATGGCTAACAGAATGAACTTCTCACACCAAAGGCTGACTATAAGACACAGCAAGAGAGCAGAAGGGTCATGGTCATAAAGATAAGAACAGCTCATAATTTAGTGTAGACAATAAGAAAGAAAAATAAACATCATAATGATATGGACAGAGGTAAAGAATTTTGAAGGCAGCATAGATCACAAAAAGCACATACACAGAATTAGCAAGCAGGTCCCAGTTTCAATTAAAGGTGGAAGATGTGGTTGAGCTGACACATACATATGCCCAATTCTGGATTAGTCTTTATTCGTTTATATAATTAGCATGGAATTCACCAGGTCATTACCCGACTGCAGCCTGGAGACATTCTGGCTTCTATAGACATCAACGATACCTACCTCCAAGTACCTGTCTTTCTAGCCCACCAGCATTATTTGTGTTTTGCTGTGGACACACAATGCTACCAAATTGTTGTGCTTCCATTTGTATTATTCACTGCACCCTGCCTGTTCACCAAGGTGCTTACTGTGCTTAGCTTTTTGAACATTCTCATTGTGGGGTATTTAGATTACCACTTAGTGAGGGTACAGTTGTATGCGTCCCAATTGGACAATGTCCAAAGCACTGTTCAGACTCTTTGATGAAGGGAATGCATCTTCAACCTCCAGAAATTGGTGCTGCAGCTGACCGATCACCTGGAGTATCTTGGCCTTCTACTGGTTTATGGCTCAGTACCAGGTTTTTCCCCTGCTAGACAATCTTCTGACTTTCTGTACCCATATTCTGGTCCTTGAACCGTTCAACTTTCCACTTTTGCATGAGGATCCTGGAAACCTTGCTTCCTTTTGGTCTGGGAGATCCTCACTATTTAATGACAGCATATTTTACATGGTGAAGATGAGGAAATTTCATCTTAGAAAGTACTCTGGGCCGTATTTTGGTTTCCCTTCAGTCAGTTGTGGGCCTTGAGTACCATCATTCTTTGATTAAAACCTTTATTCTGGATTGTGTTCACATAGTTCCACCTGCACACATGCCTGTGAGCTCATGGGATCTCAGGCTGTGTTATTTTTTTTGGCCCTCCAGAAATCGCTCTAATAGTCCATCAAAAATATTAGGAAAAAAGGGTGGGATGGAGCACCAGCAAGGGCAATTGGAGAGATAAATAAATAAATATTCGTAATACTGGTAAAAATAGTAATTGAAGTCAAGTCTTGTTTTTTTGGGGGGGATTTTATCCCATTTTCCTCTCTGGAAATTCAGAGTGGCAGCCAGCTCAAAATAGCTGAAGTACTCTATAGTAATAGGAGAAAAAGGAAAAGAGCAGCGCGGCTCTAAGCGTAAAAAATAAGTTTAAAAGTAAGCTTTAACCCTTTCATGACTAAGCCTATTTTCAGCATTTATTGTTTACAAGTTAAAATCCATATTTTTTGCTAGAAAATTACTTGGAACCCCCAAACATTATATATATTTTTTTAGCAGAGACTCTAGAGAATAAAACGGCGATTGTTGCAATATTTTATGTCACACGGTATTTGCGCAGCAGTGTTTTAAACGCAACTTTTTGGGAAAAGGGACACTTTCATGAATTAAAAAAAAAACAGTAAAATTAGCCCAATTATTTTGCATAATGTGAAAGATAATGTTACGCCGAGTAAATAGATACCAAACATGTCACACTTTATAATCGCACGCACTTGTGGATTGACGACAAAGTACGGTACCTAAAAATCTCAATTATTGCTCTCGCTCTGACAATCGCGGCGATACCTCACATGTGTGATTTGAACACCGTTTATATACGCGGGCGTGACTTCCATATGCGTTTTCTTTGCTTCGCGAGCTTGCGGGGACGGCGGGCGCTTTTAAAAATTTTTTTTTATTTATTTTAAAATTACTAAATTGTTTTAAAAAAAAAATTTGATCACTTTTATTGCTGTCACAAGGAATGTAAACATCCCTTGTGACAGTAATAGGTGGTGACAGGTACTCTTTATGGAGGGATCGGGGGTCTAAAAGACACCCCACCCCTCCTTTACACTTCAATGTATTCAGATCGCCGAAAACGGCGATTCTGAATACCGTATATTTTTTTAAAACCGGCGCCATTGGCAGCCGAGTAAACGGGAAGTGACATCATGACGTCGCTTCCATGTTTACTATGAGGAGACTGGAACGAAGCCGATTACGGCTTCGTTCCAGTTCCTCCCCAGTGGCCGGAGGCAGCGCAACTTGAATCGGTGCTCCCGATCGAACGGGAGCACCGGTAACAGCGACGGGAGGCGGCTGGAGGGGGGACGTCCCCTCCCGCTCCTCCGGCATAACAGCCGAGCGGCTTTTAGCTGCATCGGTTGTTATGGCTGGAAAGCCAATCGCCTGCTGAAGAAAACGGTACTGGGATGATGCCTGCAGGTGCGGGCATCATCCCGGTATACCGCCCGGAAGTCGAGTACGCAGATATGCGTACGCTCGGCAGGAAAGGGTTAATATGCTTAAAATGCAATCACATTTTGGCTGTATTTGTCAGGCATTTGGGTTAAAAGTTTTTCTTCCTCAGCTGTACTGGGCGTTCCTATGATTTTCCTGGCTGGGCAGCAGCGATTCAGTCCCCGGTCGCTTCAGTGGCGGCCGTAGCTCCGAGGCTGGAGAGATTGCAGGCAGGCACTTCAGCTGGACACGTCAAGAGGACACGTCAGGCACTGGAGAAAAAGGGGCATGGCTTAAGCGCTCACGTTCGGAGCATGCATACTCCTTCGTCAGTCAGGGGATTCATACATCCTCTGCAGGGTTCTTATAGAGAGAGGGGAGAGGGGAGGAGGAGGGGTGGCGCCATGCTGTATTTCAAAGGCGGAATAGGGTGCTCGTATTAAGCAATGATTGCTATGGACATATGATGGACGTGAGGCTATAGGTTATTAATGGAATGGCCATGCAAAAAACAAGCATAAATAGAAACAAACATGGATAACAATAATGACAATGAAATAAAAATGAAATTGTATATATAAAGCTGAAAATAAAAATAAACGTAGAAATAATAATAAAAATAGAAATAAAAATAGGCAAAAAAAAGGGGGAAAGAAAATTAGAATACTAATAATACAAATAAAGTCTGTTGTGATAGAAGGGAATAGAAAGACTGGGAGATAAAATAAACTAAAAAGGGGGATCTATATATGTATGCAAAGAACAATTTAATCAGTTTTGACCATGCAATATTATAGGCTATACAGCTATGTATCTTATACGGTTTTTGGGTTTTCACTAATTTATTGGATATACTTAGCCCTTGTACACACGGTCAGACATTCCGATGGAAAATGTCCGATCAGACCGTGTTGTCGGATAATCCGACCGTGTGTGGGCCCCATCGGACTGTTTCCATCGGAATATCCGACCGACAAAGTTTTAGAGCTGGGCTATAAAGTTTTCCGACAACATGATCCGATCGGACATTGTCCGATCGTTTGTAGAGAATTCTGATCGGACAAAGTGCCACGCATGCTCAGATCAAATTCCTAGACCAAAGCTATTGGCTACTAGCCTGAACGTAGTCCCGTCGTAAAGGAAATAACGTCATCACGTTCTGAACGATCAGATTTTCCGACAACTTTGTCCGACCGTGTGTATGCAACACCAGTTTTGGACAAAATCCGACAGATTTGGTTGTCGGAATGTCCGACCGTGTGTACAAGGGCTTACACATATACGTTCTGGGCAATCTTGTTGGCCACAAAAAAAATATACATTTTGACTGTCTTGTTAGCCAAAAATATCTGTTGGAGAGATTATATTTGAAAACATATTGTCATTATCATATATAATCAAGAGTTTTAGTCAATATTTAGGTTTACTCTAACTTGATTATAATTATAATTATATTTGAATAAGGCAAAGGGCAAAAAGCAAAACCAAAAGACAAAGAGCACCGTTTTTGCAGGCGTTCAAGAAGAGCACATCCGCATACGTGCATACCTAGAACCTGCACATTCATATGTGCATAGGTACGTGGATGGAAGGGGGGGTGGGAAATGGATTAGCATCTACATATATGCAAATGGGAGTGATGGGAATGGGATTATGGGTGAGGTGGGGGGAAGGGAAAAGAAGGGGGGTGCTTGGATGGTTTTTTTTTTAGGGCTGTGGAAATTAAAGATTAATTCCTTGATTAATCGATTCATTTTTTTGATCGATCAAAATTCTTTTGATTGGTACTCACCTCTCGGCCAGCTTCTGCGTGTTCAGGGAGTTCCGTCGGAGATCCAGTGATGTCACGGACATCAACGTCACTGGACTGCAGGGGGAGTCCTGTGACATCGAAGTTCTGATTGAATGTAATGCGTATGGGGGAGGAACTGCACATGATGTCACCCACTGCTGCCCTATGGAACTAACATGATTGTCAGCTTTACATCCTGTGTTTTTATCATCTTTATGCGAGTAGTTTGTGTTTGAACACAAAAATTAAATCTTATACTTAAGCTGTGAGCACTTAGATCTTTTCTTTCTACCCATGACCTGGCATCCTTGCTGAGGTCTAAGGAGACGTAAGAGAAGTTTATGGTCCGTGTTAACCCTTTTAATGACCAAGACTGGTCTTGCATGACCACCTGTTTTCACAGGGGTCCATGCCATAAGGTGAGAGTGATTAGTTAGACCCGAGGTGGAGGGATTGTCACGCTACTGTGGAAAAAAAATTACTTACGTCAGTGCTAGAGTTTGAATTTAAAATGTATTCGTGTGAAATGTGAAGTTAAGTCATGGATTGTGGAAAGTAACTAGTGTCTAGTTATCTAGTAATTAGTTAGTGTCTAGTAACTAGTGGTGATTGTATATAGTGTTAACCACATTTACCACTGACTAATGCAGAGTTGCAATGCAAGGAGATCAGCTAAAAGTAGTTGGATCTGTATGTGCATTATAATTAATCAAAATTCGTTGATTAATCGATTAAAAAAAAACGATTAATCGAACAATTTTAATCAGTAACAGCCCTAGTTTTTTTTATAAAATCTTGTTATCCACATTGTCACTCATATTTAAAAAAATGGGTTTCATTTGTGGCTTTCCTTTTTATGGGTCCATGTAAAATTTGGAAGCAGACAGCCAAGCAGCTAGTATTTTCAAAAGGAAGAGAGAATTAGCAAGCAGATCCCAGTTTCAATTAAAGGTGGAAGATGTGGTTGAGCTGACACATACATGTGGCCAATTTTGGATTTGTCTTTATTGGTTTATATAATTAGCATGGGATTCACCGGGTCATTACCTGACTGCAGCTGGGAGCCACCCTGGCTTCTATAGACATCAAAGATACCTACCTCCAAGTCCCTATCTTTCTAGCCCACCAACATTATTTGTGTTTTGCCGTGGGCACACAATGCTACCAAATTTTTATGCTTCCATTTGTATTGTTCACTTCACCCTGCATGTTCACCAAGGTGCTTGCTCTGCTTAGCTTTTTGAACATTCTCGTTGTGGGGTGTGACGGAACCGATCCCACACTCCGATTGAGTGTTTCCATCATATACCGCTTCCTTAGTCCTGGAACACAAGTCCAATGGATCTGGCTATAGGAACCCCCAAGAACTAAATGACACCAGTCTTGGAGGACATCAGGAATGACCTTTATTTGAGATCTCACACAAAATATATACAGCGGGGTGACTAAAACCTAACCTAATTAGCATGAGCTAATTATCTAATCAACACTCAGACTAGTTGACTGAGGGATAAGACTTTTCGGCTCCTAGCTCACTGACAATTCAATAAACATTACCATAAACATCAACACAGGGTTATTTAGCCCAAACATCAATGTGTGGAATACGATTACAAGCCAGACTAGACTCATTTACATTATACAAGCCAACATACAAGTGGCTGGAGTTCATGACATTAGCATCTGACAGTGTGTGTCCCAACAGCATGAGACAACACACATTATATATACAGCATTAAATCTGACTAGCACAGATTATAGTGGAGTTCTCATTCACTGGGGGTGGGGGATGTGATGTGACGTCAGAACGCTGGGGGAGGAGCCTGATACGGCGTCTGTGAGGGCTGAGGAGAGGCCGATATCCGCGGCGGTGGATGAGCCGGATGGGCAGCCGGGGATACGACGCGGAGGCCCCCCATTAGGACGATCTATCCCCCCGCACGGCGTTGCCTTCAGCCAGGATGGTGAGCGGTGGAGGCTGGTGAGAGCGCCTCCCCCCCTCCGGACAAGAGAAGCACTATATCGGCGGATCCACAACAGCAGGATCAATGGAAGCCTGTGAGAGCTGGCTGGTGACAGCAGGATGGGGAGAGCAGCCCCCCCCCCCCCCCCCCGGATGCGAGAAGGTACACGGAGACTAGTCCATGGAGTGACCGGTGGAGGCTGGTGAGAGCAACCCCCCCTCTTTTGGAAGGAAGCCGACAGGATAACAGGTGACATGTTCCCTATCTCCAGCTGTGTGACCTGCCACCTCTCTCTCTACCCCCCCCTCCTCTGCCTCCCCCTACCCCCCCCCCCCCAGGAGTGGATCTACAACCTCTGTCTGCTTGTGATAAACTGTCAGGACTATCTGTTAACCCATGACATGCCAGAGAGGGAGATAGAGCAAGCTGCTGTGATACAGACAGTGAAGTAAAGGAATGCTTCTTAAAATCATTAAATGAATGCAGAGATAATGTACATACAGTTAATGCATAAGATATTAACGGTATAAAAAGGGACTGATATTAAACTGTACCCAGGAGAAAAGAAGGCTTATATCCTTGCTATCTTTCTGCTAGTCCCTGTGTCAAATACATGTGCTAAAAGGTGGAAATGAAAGGAGTGTACAATGGATTGACAATTGATCGATCGGAGATGGTTTAAAGATGTACATTGAATGAGAAAAGCATCGGGTTTTTTTTGCCATATGTATCTCACTATTCCTGCATAAATATAAGGGGATAGATCCCCTGGACTTTTAAAGAGACGCTTGGGTCCCAAGGAAGGGAGGTTTTTATTTTTTCTCTGCAAAAAAAAAAAAAAAAGTGGGGAAAGGAAAGGGGGAGAGGAAGGAGGAGACATATTACCCCTCTCAAGAGACTACTATTTGGGGAGGCAAGAGGAGCAAGCTAGAGGGGTGTAAACCCAAAAGGAAAAATGAAAGGCCGATCCCAAAGAGTAACAGAACCTAAAACCCCCAGAGAGAGCTTAAACTCGAGTACAAACGCAAGCTCAATCCAGAAATACTTAACAACTAAAGAAGGGAACAATAGAAGCCCAAGTATGGAAAAAAAAATAGCCCAGTCAACTAAAGGCTAAACTAAAGGGGGCCCAGGGAGAGAGGATGCAGGAGAGCACGGGAACAGAGATGGAGACTACAGAGGGGGAAGACCTGAGAAGTGAATCCCTAATGCCCACTAAATTGGATATGTTGGCAATGTTTGAGAGAATGGAAATTCTGATTAAAAGTGAGGTTGCTAATGTACGTATGGACCTGGGACACCTGTTAAAGAGGGTAGAAGAGGTGGAAGAGAAAACAGAGAGACAAACACTGGAGATAGCTGGGTTAAAAACACAAATGAAAGAGATGCAAAAACAACAGAGGGACTGTTACTACAGAATGGAAGCGCAAGAAAATCAAAATAGGCACCAAAACCTAAGGATAAGGGCTATACCAGAACAGAATGGAGAAAATCTGGAGGAAAAAATGAAGGAGATATTTAACCCCCTATTAGAGAGAGGACAAGCAGAAAAGATAAAAATAGATATAGAGTACACAGAGTAAGGAAACCACCTGGATTAAAAGAAGACACGCCACGTGATGTGCTCATTAAATTTCACAAGTATTCAGATAAAGAAAGGATATGGAATAATCTAAGGAAGGGACACCCTCTGCAGTTCGAACAAAAGACTCTTCAAGTGTTTGCGGATCTATCAGCAGAAACCTTAATAAGAAGAAGGAAGCTCAAACCTTTGTTGGACCAATTAAGAGAACTAAACATTAGATATAGTTGGGGGTTCCCCGCAGCACTAATAGTACACAAGGAGGGAAAGACAGTAAGGTTGAGATTTTTAGAAGAGGTTCAAGATTTTTGTAAAAACCTACAGATTCCAATACCAAATGTATATGAGGGGTCAATAGGGGAGGAGTTGTTGGGGGGAGGGGGGGCGGTGGAGGATACGGGGGGAGGGGAAGATGTTTAAAAGGAAAAAAGCGAGGAAAAAAAAAAGAAAGAAAAAAAAAAGCTGCTTTAAATTTATAGAAGCATATTGAATACGGCGGAGGTGTGTTTTTTTCTGGGGGGGGGAGTGGGGGGGTTGGGGAGGGTCTCTCTGGAAAGGCCCGCTTCTCCCTCTCCCCCCCAGGATCCTCGGATCGGGGGGGGGGGGGGGGGGGGACACGGGATGCCGGGTTGGGGTCTCCACCTCAGGGGAGAAGGTGCAGACACCAGGATGGGGATATATCCAGGTTTGAGGCACGAGGTCTGGAGGTGGACCGGTGGGGAGGGAGGGAGGAGAATAACCTATAGCTCAAAACCTCTGGTAAAAAGGGCATTTTTCGGGTTTCTGTATGATAATGGTTAATTGTGTGTCATATAACGTGAGAGGTCTGAATGCAGCAAACAAATGGTATAGGATATTAAGAGAATTGGAGCAACTCAATGCAGAGGTTGTGTTCCTGCAGGAAACGCACTTAACTTATGAAAGTAAGATAAGACTATATTCCCCAAGATACCCTATTTGGTTCTATGGAGACTCAGTCTCAAGTAGAACAAAGGGGGTAGCGGTGGGACTAGGCCGGGATATACAATTTAAGGTAGAGGACAGGATGGAAGACCCGGAAGGGAGGTTCCTGTTTTTAAAAGGGAAACTTTGGGGAATAAAATATACCCTGGCAAATATATACAGCCCAAATAAGAACCCAATTGTCACGTACCTGGTGGTAGAGCCCGACTTGCAGGAGGAGACCTCTCTTGCGGCTCCGACTCAAGGGTCCTGGTAGTGTATACAGGTAAGAGTCAAGAGGGGCACGAGTGTCTGGCAGGATCAACGGCTGGATCAGGGAATGACTGGAATCGGAGGGAAACAGGATCAGCAGGCAGGTGCAGGAAGCTGAAGCAGAGTGGCAGGCAGAGAGGCTGGACCAGGACACCAATGCAGGAACTCTGGCAGAGGGAGGACTTCAGGCAGGTGCTGGAACCACTACTGGAGGTAGAGCAGCAGACGGCACCGGAACAGGAGGCTGGAAGCAGAGCAGTCAGACAAGCCGGGTCGGAGGTCAGACGGTCAGCAAAGGTACCAAGGATCAAGCAGGTGGATGGTCGGATGAGCCGGGTCGGTAAACGGGCAGGCAGCAAGGCACCGAAGGATCAAGCAGAGGGGAGGTCAGGCAGGCCGGGGTCAGATGCAGGCGGATAGCAGGAGCAGTAAGTAAACAAGCCGGGTCAACAGGTCACAGAAGGCAGGTTCTCAGAATCAGGGTACTCGCACGCTGTAGATCAGACAGCAAGAACTGGATGTAATCAACTGAGTTAAATAGCCCGCTTGGCGCCAACGAGCGCACACACGTGCGCACCCGCGTGCACGCGCACAAGCGGACGCGCGGCGGAAGGTCCGGACTGACCACTGCTGCCAGGATCCTCGTGACACCAATAGTCTATTTGAGAAAGGTACTGGGAAAACTCTGGGAATTTAAGGAGGGGAGGGTGATTGTAGCTGGAGACCTAAATTTCCTGATGAACCCGAGACTGGACAGTTCGTCCCATGCACAGGAGACGGGGAACGGACAAAGGAACTTAATTAAAGAACGGATGGCTGAGTTACAGCTGATAGATGTGTGGAGGATGCAATACCCAAAGAAACGAGACTACTCATTCTACTCCCCTGTGCATGGGACGTACACCAGGCTAGATTATTGGTTGGTGGAACATCAGTTATTGGAGGAAGTGGTGGATACGGACATTGGAATTAGGACCCTGTCAGATCATGCACCCATAACTATGAGGATTAATATAACAGAGGTGAAAAAAAAAACATTTACTTGGAAACTCAATAAAGACTTACTAGACGCAGAAGGAGAGGAAATAAGAAAGGAATTTTTTTTTGCCACAAATGAGAAGGAAGAGATGGCTGAGAATATATTATGGGAGGCCCATAAGGCTTACATAAGAGGAATATATATCTCCCTTGGGGCAAAAAGAAAGAAAGAAAGTAATAATAAGTTAAAGGAACTAAGAGAAGAAATTAGAAGATTGGAATTAAAACATAAAATAGAGAAACAGAGGGGACAAGGACAGTCACAGGTGTTACAACGACAACTAACTATTAAAAAATCTGAGTTAGAGGAAATAATGGAGCAAGAAGCAAGGAGAGAATACTATAAAATAGCGAAAGAGCGATATATGTGGGGAAATAAGAACGGTAAAGCCGCGTACACACGGGCGGACTGTCTGTCCAACTTAGTCCGCTGAAACACATTTCAGCAGACAGTCCGCTCGTGTGTGGGCTTCAGCGGACTTTTTCAGCGGACAGTCTGGCGGACTAAGGCCGCGTACACACGGGCGGATTGTCTGCCCAACTAAGTTCGTCAGACAATCCGACAGACAGTCCGTTCAACTTTTGAATGAACGGACTTGACCACACACGATGAACAGACAGTCCGCTGAAAACTTGCGCGATGACGTGTACAGCACGTACGACGGGACTAGAAAAACGACGTCCAATACACTGCAATGCAACCTTCGGCCGTGTAAATCCTTTCTGAGCATGCGCCATACTTAGTCCGTCCAACTTGCCTACACACGAGCGGACTGTCTGCTGAAACCAAGTTTGGACGGACAAAACCAAGTTTGGACGGACAAAATTACGGAAATTCCGAAAGACTAAGTCCGTCAGACTGTCCGCTGAAAAAGTCCGCTGAAGCCCACACACGAGCGGATTGTCCGCTGAAACACGGTTCAGCGCACTAAGTTGGGCAGACAATCCGTGTGTACGCGGCCTTAGTCTTTCAGAATTTCCGTAATACAGTCCGTCCAACTTTGGTTTCAGCGGACAGTCCGCTCGTGAGTAGGCTAGTTGGACGGACTAAGTATGGCGCATGCTCAGAAAGGATTTACACGGCGGAAGGTTGCATTGCTGAGTATTGGACGTCCTATTTCTAGTCCCGTCGTACGTGCTGTACACGTCGCCGCGCAAGCTTTCAACGGACTGTCTGTTCATCGTGTGTGGTCAAGTCCGTTCATTCAAAAGTAGGACGGACTGTCCGTCGGATTGTCTGACGGACTTAGTTGGCCAGACAGTCCGCCCGTGTGTACGTGGCTTAAGAGTCTAGCGAGGATATTGAGGAAAAATAAAATTAAAAACTTTATTGAGAAAATAATAGATAAAAATAGCAATACCAAGTATAAGACTAAGGATATAGCGGAGGTATTTAGAGAATACTATGAGCAACTGTATGGGGTAAGGAAAAAGGAGACAGAAAAACAAGAGAATATTAGAAAGGAGAAAATTAAAGAATATATAATAAACGTCAAGGTCCCTAGATTATCAGAGGAAATAGCACAGGAATTGGAGTCCCCTATAACAGTATTTGAAGTAAAACAAGCAATAAAAGAAACTACAGGAGGGAAAAGCCTGGGCCCGGATGGCTATACAATAGAATATCTTAAGAAATTTGGGGAAATACTGTCACCAAGGCTATGCGCATACTTTAACGGTCTAGGTATAAACTATGGTCTGAGTAAGGAAGCCTCTTTAGCTATTATCACTGCTATACTGAAAGAAGGAAGTGAGGGTTTGATATGCTCAGATTATAGACCAATCTCATTGTTAAATACCGACGTAAAATTGTTTGCAAAAATATTGGCTACAAGAATGAAAAACGTAATCCCGAACTTGGTCCATCCAGACCAAGTGGGGTTTGTGGGGGGCCGAGAGGGAAGAGACAATGGTGTGAGGACACTATTGCTCCTCCAGAAAATGCAAGAGAATAGAATCCCCAGTCTTCTCTTATCGATAGATGCAGAAAAAGCTTTTGATCGAGTAGACGGGGGATTCATGATAGGCACACTGAGGGAAATGGGATTCGGTACCCGAATCCTGAGTTGGGTAAAGACACTTTATGAGTGCCCAATGGCAGTGGTAAGGGTAAACGGTAACCTGTCTGACCCTTTCAGGATGTATAATGGGACTAGACAGGGATGCCCACTCTCACCCCTACTGTTCGTGTTGACGTTAGAACCATTGTTGGAGACAGTGAGGAAAAACCCAGATATAGGAGGAATTGAGGCTGGGGAAGAGACACATAAGGTAGCCGCATTTGCGGACGATGTCCTATTTTATGTGACGAAACCCAGAATCTCTATGCCAAATTTGGTAAAGACGATCCAACAGTATGGAGAATTATGAAACTTTAAAATAAATTCAAAGAAAACGGAAGTGCTGAATGTCAACACGAGCAGTGGGGAAGAGCAGAATATTAAGAGTAAATTCCCCTTTCAGTGGAAGAAGGAAATCAAATACCTCGGTATAAAATTGGCCGCCTCACTAATGAAAATTTATGAGATAAACTATATCCCCCTATTGGATGAAATAAGAGAAGATACGAAAAAAATACTGATGAAACCACTGTCCTGGTTTGGCCGGATAAATGCCCTTAAGATGATCATACAACCAAAAATACTATACAAGCTACAGATGCTACCAATATATATCCCTCCAGTCTATTTTAATATCATTAAATCTTTAATAATTAAGCTCATTTGGAAAAATAAGAAACCTAGAATTGCTTTAAAGGTAGTACAACTGGAAAAAGAGAGGGGAGGTCTAAAGGTACCGGATTTTAAGAAATATTATGAATCCATAGTATTAACACGGGTGCTGGAGTGGATAAAATTAGACAACGAAAAGAGGTGGGTGGCAATAGAGCACATTTCAGCAGAGACACGATTGGGAAGGGAAATCTGGATACCCCCAAAACACAGATCACTAGGACCAACAACACTCACACTCACAAAAAATGTTTTTCGAATATGGGATGGAATACACAAGCACAATAAATGGAAATACAATTCCCCACTAATGGGGTTAAAAGAAAATAATTTATTCCCACCGGGGAAGAGCACTATGGGAGGGCACTGGATTAAAAGGGAAGACACACAATTGAGACACATAATAAAAGAGGGTAAAATAACTAC
This sequence comes from Lithobates pipiens, assembly GCF_037356315.1. Lineage (NCBI taxonomy): Eukaryota > Metazoa > Chordata > Amphibia > Anura > Ranidae > Lithobates > Lithobates pipiens. Next base: position 149,614,492 of record NW_027507791.1, on the reverse strand, counting down.
TTTAGAAATATTACAAAGAGAGAAGGAATATATGGATATATATGAATGGCGGTACCTCCAGCTCAGACATTTCGTCTCAGCGTTGCCAAAACCGTTGAGAAGCGGAGAAGACCTCAGCGCCCTAGAACGGATGTGCGAAGGGAAAGCAACAAGGGTAAACATCTCACAAATATATAAGATGCTGGGGGGAATGGATGAGCTGGAGGTGCCTACATATATAAAAGAGTGGGAAGAAGAAATAGGACCAAGAGGGGAGAAACAGAACACAGAAAATTTTTTGCACTTAATACACGGGACAAAAAAAAAATATTAGCACAATAGAAATGAACTTTAAAAGCCTTGCTAGGTGGTATAGGACACCAGACAGGATGAGGAGATACCAAGAAGATCAATCTGGGAACTGTTAGAGGGGGTGTGGACAACAAGGGAGCGCGGCACACATATGGTGGGAATGCCCAAAAATTATAAAGTTCTGGAGAGAAATATTAGATTTGATAAAAACAGTAACAGGAGTTCAGATACCAGAAAACCCTTGGACATGCCTCTTTCACGGTACAGAGATACCTCAACCCAAAAGTATAAAGAGGCCCTCATAGGACACCTAATAAATGCGGCAAAGAGCCTGATTCCAAAAAATTGGAGGCAGGTAGATGCCCCAAAACTGAGGGAATGGATAGAAAGAGTAGAGGTCATGTATAGATTGGAGGGTCGGGAAGAAGAAAAAAATGGGAGCAATGGAAAGCGTTTAAACTAACGAAGAAATATAGCGAGGAAGTAGGGCTATAGGTGGGGGGGGGGGGGGGGGGGCAGGATGTTTTTTCTCATGTATGTTATGTTTTATATTTTGTGTATGGAAAATTTTTTACAAAATAAAGATAAAAAAAAAACACTCAGACTAGTTGACTGAGGGATAAGACTTTTCGGCTCCTAGCTCACTAACAATTCAATAAACATTACCATAAACATCAACACAGGGTTATTTAGCCCAAACATCAATGTGTGGAAAACGATTACAAGCCAGACTAGACTCATTTACATTATACAAGCCAACATACAGGTGGCTGGAGTTCATGACATTAGCATCTGACAGTGTGTGTTCCAACAGCATGAGACAACACACATTATATATACATATATACAGCATTAAATCTGACTAGCACAGATTATAGTGGAGTTCTCATTCACCCTGTGCCCCTTAAAATACAGGGCCCATAATCGGTCGGCAAGAGGCTCCCATTCAGTCCTCTCAAAAAGCCTGTGTCCCGGCTAGGTCTGTCACATGGGGTATTTCGATTACCACTTATTGAGGGCACAGTTGTATGCGTCCCAATTGGACAGTGTCCAATGCACTGTTCAGACTCTTTGGTGAAGCAAATGCATCTTCAACCTCCAGAAATTGGTGCTGCTGCTGACCGATTGCCTGGAGTATCTGGGCCTTCTACTTTTTTATGGCTCAGTACCAGGTTTTTCCCCTGCTAGACAATCTTCTGACTTTCTGTACCCATATTCTGATCCTTGAGCCGTTCAACTTTCCACTTTTGCATGAGGATCCTGGAATCCTTGCTTCCTTTTGGTCTAGAAGATCCTCACAATTTAATGACAGCATTTTTTACATGGTGAAAGATGAGGAAATTTCATCTCATCTCTCATCTATTTGTGTGAACTGTGAAGTTAAGTCATGGATTGTGGAAACTAACTAGTGTCTAGTTATCTAGTCACTAGTTAGTGTCTAGTAACTAGTGGTGATTGTATATAGTGTTAACCACATTTACCACTGACTAATGCAGAGTTGCAATGCAAGGAGATCAGCTAAAAGTAGTTGGATCTGTATGTGCATTATAATTAATCAAAATTAGTCAATTAATCGATTTAAAAAAAATTGATTAATCGAACATGAAAATGTTGATCAGTAACAGCCCTAGTTTTTTTTTTAAAATAATCTTGTTATCCACATTGTCACTCATATTTAAAAAAATGGGTTTCATTTGTGGCATTCCTTTTTATGGGTCCATGCAAAATTTGGAAGCAGACAGCCAAGCAGCTAGCATTTTCAGAAGGAAGACATTGATGGTAGCACCCATATTTTTCTCATGATAGGTGTTTATTATCTATCTTCTGTCCATAGCTTGTATTACACAGAAGATTGCATTGTTAATATGGTGACTACTTTCAAAATACAGGTCAAAAAAAGTTTGTTAAAGCGGAGTTGCACTGGTTTTTGAGTTTATTAAAAGTTAGGAGCTACAAAAAGTATAGCTGCTGTCTTTTAATAAACAGTCGCTCACCTGTCCCACAATCCGGCGATGTGGCCACTCAAAGCTTCCGTTCTCTTTCCCTCCTCTTCGCGGCACCGACATTGAGAGTGTGGGTGCCTGGCTGTGACAGTTTACGGCTTCAAAGCCGGGCACGCACTGCGCATGCGTGAGCCACTCTGTGCATGCGCAGTGCGTCCCCTAGGTGGTCGGAAGGAGGAAGTGGGACAGGAAGTCCCACTCCAAACCAGGTACTCAGCCCCCCCCCCCCAAAAAAAAATGACGTGGCATGTCAGGGGGCTGGGAGTACTTAAAGCGGAAGTTCCACTTTTGGGTGGAACTCCGCTTTAACTACTTGCCTACCGTATAACTTTTATATACGGTGGTAAAGTGGAATGGCTGCACTGGATCACGTACCTAGTACGTAATCTGACACTTCCGGGTCTGGGGGCGCACATGCCCAGTGGCAGATATCAAGGACTGCAATTACTCACTGTTTGTTCAGTACACAGGCAGATGTAAACAGGGCAGATCGCCGTTCTGTCAGTAGGGTATTAATTTCTTGTGTTCCTGCAAAGCAGGGCTACAGATCTATGCCTTCCCTTAGTAAAGACACCTCCCCCACAGTACACAAGCACTGGCTAGGAACACATTTAATCCTTTGTTGGCCCTTTATGTTAACCCCTTCCCAGCCAGTGTCATTAGTACAGTGACAATGCATAATTTCTTTTTAGCACTGATCACTGCATTCATGTCACTGGTCCCCAAAATGTGTCAGTGTCTGATTTGACTGCCATAATATTGCATTCCCACTATAAGTCATTGATCACCACCATTACTAGTAAAAAAAATAAAAAATAAATTTTTATAGCAAAAAAAATAAAAAACAGCGGTAATCAAATACCACCAAAAGAAACCTCTATTTGTGGGAAAAAGGGATTATTTTTTTAGGATGCAGTATCGTCGATGCACGATTGGGCAATTGTCAGTTAAAATAGCGCAGTGCCGTATTGCAAAAAATGGCCTGGTCGTGAAGGGGGTAAAGATCGGCTGTGGGCTCCTTTTCTGAATCCTAACTTTGCTGCTGGACAACAAAAATGAAGTGTCCACCCAGACAGTGATGTGCATACCTGAAGAGAAACCCTGTAATAGAAGAAGAGAGAAGACTTGCGGCTAATAACCCCCAACTGGACAGCCTCTTCATTATTTCATAAAAGTGTTGCTTAGTGTATTGGCAAATATACGTCCAAATATGTCCAAAAGAGAGGAAAGTATTTGTGCTGATATAGGCCCAGGGAAGAAAGCTAAAGTGAATATTTTGATAATAATAAAATACAGCATGCAGGACTTTTCAAAGCGAAGCTCACTTGCAGTGTGAACAGTTATGTAGGATTTAATAAGGAAAAGTTTTAAAGCGGTTTTATCACCCTGGAAAAGTATGGCAAAAGCTCATGAGTGTTAAACGGACATATAGGTGTTAGGAAGTGACCAATCTTTAACACAAAGATGAGCAGCGCTACAACCTGGTAAGTACAACCTTATGTAGTGCTCCATGTATTCACTCCAATTGAACCAATCAAAAGAGCCGGCAACCGATAAGCTGTAGTCCTTTCCATTTGATCAATGCAGTACAGGGGTAAAAAATCCAGGGAAAAGTTAGGAGGCGACCAATTTGCTACAGATAGCATAAACCAGAACTCATGCATGGATGCCCATGAGGAAGCCATGCCATTAGTTAGATGTACCTTAATATGAACTTTGAATATTTGTCTTGATAATCCAAAAAGTATTCAAAATCACAACAAAAAAAACACTCCCTCAAAACGTTTTTTTTTTAATATATATACACAACAATTATATATATATATATATATATATATATATATATGTATATATATATATATATATATATATATACATTAAAACATAATTTAAAAGAGAAGTATTTTGCACGTCCAGGTCTTCCCGGACATCTCCCCTGCAACCCTGGACAGGAGACGGGGACTGAAAGAGATAACGTCGGCAATGCAAGCAGCACACATACGCTACAGGTGGGGATTTCCCTTTCGCCTGTTGGTCCCGCACAATGGCACCATCTACTCAGTTACCTCTCTGCTTGAGGGCCAAGAGATGTTGGTGAAACTAGGTCTCCTGGATGCAGCCGTGATACGCAGGCCGCCATCCACCCCCAGGCCTGCACCGATTTGGCAGACCCCGCCGCCCAGGAGAGATAGACGGAGGATTCGTTATGAAGTGGGAGGTCGAGCGGAGGAGCACCCCCTTTACTGACTGCTTTATTGGCGCTGCTTACTGTTTAGAAGACGGCCTATGTTACTATCCCGGAAGAAAGTGAAGTGATTTTTTTTGTGTTTTTTTTTTTGCCAATCCTCCTTTCTTCGCTTTGTGTTATTTTGTCCCTTGGAGCCGCAGCATGTCATCCCCTCCCAGCAGTCGAATACCATCTTTTAGTGTGATGCTGAGACGAACATTATTGTGCTGGGTAAGAGACCAAGTTGTCTCACTTTACGAAGGTTTTTTTTTCAGGGATACGGTTACTCACCGATTCCCGTTTTTTTTGTTATCGTTCATTTTCAGGGTATTGTTTTGGACTGAGACTTTTTTTTTGCTTTACCTTTTCTTTTTTTGTTTTCTTTTCTTCATCTTTTTTTGTTGTTTTTGTCTGATTTTGGTCAACCACATGTCATGCAGATTATTTTCGTGCACTGGTATGGACTTTTTGTATTTCAACTCCTTTTACTCCTCAGCCGATCAGATATGCCGACCCATTATAATGGCTTGGGGTACCTGAGCGGGGATGTGGCGACCCCCCTGGCCTGTTTTGTCTGGATCTGTACCATTTTCTTAAGCCGCGTACACACGTAGCCGTCTGTCTGACGGACTTAGTCTGGCGGACTTCCCGCCAGACTGTCCGTCGGACTTTCCAAACGGGCTACTTGCCCACACACAACACTTTTTCAGCGGACGAATACAGCGTACTAAGTCCGCCGTACTATCCGCCCTACTTTTGAAATGAACGGACACGCGGAGGAAAGTCCGCTCATTTCGAGCACGTCTCCAGGTAGGCGGGGCCCGCGAAGGAGACGCTGCTGGCCCCGCCACCTGGTATGAACTTAAAGGGGAACCCCAACGCAGAAAAAAGGGGTACATTGTACCCCATAGTCATTCACATAGGGTGGGGGGCCGGTATCCGGGAGTCCCCTTATTAAAGGGGGCTCCCGGTTTCCGATAAGCCCCTCGCCCGCAGACCCCGACAACCAACGGCCAGGGTTGTCGGGAAGAGGCCCTTGTCCTCATCAACATGGGGACAAGGTGCTTTGGGGTGGGGGGGCCGCATGGCCCCCCTTCCCCAAGGCACCCCCCATGTTGAGGGCACGCAGCCTGGTACGGCTCAGGAGGGGGGGCGCTCGCTCGCCCCTCCTTTCCTGGCCGGCCGGGTAGCGTGCTCGGACAAGGGTCTGTTGTGGACTTTGGGGGGGACCCCCACGCTGATTTTTTTCGGCGTTGGGGTTCCCCTTTAAGTCCATACCAGGTGGCGGGGCCAGCGACGTCTCCTTCGCGGGCCCCGCCTACCTGGAGACCCGCTCGAAATGAGCAGACTTTTCTCCGGGCGGGAAAAGTCCGCTCATTTCAAAAGTACGGCGGACTGGCACACACACGGCCGGATTGTCCGCTGAAATGCGAGTCCGGCAGGAAGATTGGAGTGCAAAACTACTTTCTAAGTCCGCCGTACTTTCGGGTCAAAAAAGTATGCCCGAGGCTACACACGGGGGGATTGTCTGGCGGACTTCAGTTTGCCGGACTTTTCCACCCGCTTGTTTGATCGTGTGTACGCGGCATTAGATGTTCCTGGTCCCCTAAGCTTGAGATGTTCACTTTTTCAGTTATCCCCTCTCCTCTATACCTCCCATGACAATTAGGTGTATCTCCCATAATGTTAAAGGGTTTAACTCCCCCAGCAAAAGGCGTAAGGCTTTTGCCTTTTATAAACAGCTGGGTGCACAAATACTTTTACTCCAGGAGACACATTTCTCCCGTTCCTCCTATCCTAAATTCTTCCATAGAAACTTTCCTCAAGCTTTTTTCTCACTTCATGCAACCAAATCCAGGGGTGCCGCCATATTCCTACACTCCTCCTTCCCAGTGGAGGTTAACTAGGTGTTTAGAGATAAGGATATTCGCTATGTAATTATAAAGGGCATTGTACATAATAGAGAACTAACTATTGAGAGCATATATGCGCCTAATGAGAGCCCTGCTACTTTCTTTAAGTCATTTTTATCCAAGTTGGCCGACTTCCAGTCCCCCCACATGCTTATAGGAGGGGACTTTAACTCGGTTGCCAATGCCACATTAGACCGTTCCTCAGCGACGGTCGCCTCTAGAGCTTTTCCAAAATCCCTCACCAGCGGCTTGCATGAACACCAGCTCCTTGACACCTGGAGGGCACATAACATCGGGAGCAAGGAATTCACTTTTTTTTCCCACCCACATAACAGTTATGCCAGGCTTGACTATATTTATGCTACCCCAGTTATTCTCGCAAACTCCATTGAGGCCACTATTGTGTGTTTGGTCTGACCATCATGCCACTTCTTTTACTACAGGTTTTATTAAACTTGCACATACAGCGCATTCGTGGAGATCGAACAAATCCCTCTTATCAGATCTAGCAATAGAAGTAGCACAGTCATTGGAGGAGTATTTTTCGCTGAACGATCAACCAGATACTCAACCTTCAGTACTATGGACTGCCCATAAAGCGGTCCTTAGGGGTAAGTTAATCAGCTTGTCTGCCGCTCGTAACCGGGACAATAAGCGCAAAATTGTCGAGTTATTGGGCGAGCTTGATTGTTTATATAAAAATACTTCCTCCCTACACTTGGAATCTACCAGAAAAGTAATTGAACAGAAGCGGCTGGAACTTGACTCCCTCCTCTCTAGTAAAGTTGAAAAGGCGCTTCGGTGGGCCAAAGCACGTTATTTGTTACATAACAACACCACCTCTACGCTTTTTGCAAGGCGGTTGAAAAATTCGATTCGACCTCCTCATGTATATAAACTGTCCTCCAAGGAGGGCCTACTAACCTCACATCTCAAGGATGTACTAAAAATTTTCAAGCAATTCTACTCCTCTCTGTTGGCACCTAATCGAACATCCCCATCCCAGGACAAAGTAGCATGGTTCCACAATATCCCTATCCCAGTCCTGTCTCCATCACAACTTGAAGCCCTTAATGCACCCATTTCTATCTCTGAACTTCTACACGTAATTAAACTACTAAAGACAGGTTCTGCCCCAGGCCCTGACGGGTTTTCCTCACTATACTATAAAAAATTCTCCACAATTTTAGCCCCTAGATTAGTTCACCTTTTTAACTGGGTTTGCAGGGCGGTAGTTTCCCCAAAGAAATGTTATTGGCCAATATGTCCCTAATCCCTAAACCCAACACGAACCTTACACTGCCCCAAAATTATAGGCCCATTTTGGTAATTAACAACGACTTAAAACTTTTTAGTAGGATCCTAGCAGACAGACTCGCCAAAATCATCCCTACCCCGATATCCCCTTTCCAGTCAGGGTTTATCCCTCACTGTTTCATAACTGACAACATACGGCTAGCAACAGACATTATCCAAGACGCCAATTTATCTGACCGTAAACTTCTTTTACTCGGCCTAGATATACAAAAGGCCTTTGATAGTGTCTCTTGGAGCTATATCAAGGACCTCTTACATCGCATGGGCTTTCAGGGGGAATTTCTGCTGGGATTCCAAGCCCTCTACGCTAACCCCAAAACCCGTATCAAGATCCCGGGTTGTAATTCTGATTTTTTTTTGCGTTGGGCAGGGGCACTAGGCAAGGGTGCCCTCTCTCACTTTTGACTCTCTGATTTTTACCCTGGCTATGGAACCTTTGGCCATAGCGCTTTTGCAAAACCCGGATATCTCTGGATATACTAAAGGTGCTTCAACTTACAAATTCTGCATGTATGCAGACGATGTCCTGATGTTCTTGTCCAATCCCCTTATTTCCCTACCTCATCTACTATTGACGCTGTCGAGTTTTGCTGAGGTTTCCGGGCTCTCCATCAATATCTCCAAATCTGTAGCCCTCCCTGTGGGCTATTCTTCCCACGAGCTCCACCACATTAAGCGGTCTTACCCCTTCAGGTGGTCCGATTCACATATTTCTTATCTGGGTATAGGTTTGCCCGGGGACTTTAGCTCAATCTTCAGTGTCAATTACCCTCCCCTGATCTCCAAAGTGAAAAAATCCCTTAAGCAATGGCTCCCTTTACACATTCCCTTCATCGGGAGGATCACTGCTCTCAAAATGGTTATTCTTCCATGGCTTCTTTATCTATTTAGGTCCCTCCCTGTCAGACTTTCTAAATCTTATCTGCTAAATTTACAATCACATCTTAATCACTTCATCTGGCGCGATAGACCCCCCAGATTTGCCAGAGACGTTCTGTACCGCTCAATGCGGTCTGGAGGTCCAGGTGTTACTCAAATATGGTTTTATTACTTAACATAATTCGAGGGTGCCTTGGGTGCATTTTGAAAGCGAATCAATCGCCTCTTTATATCTCCCAGGACTTATGTGGCCTTCACACCAACTTATTGCTGAGCTGCGCGCAAAGAACCATATTGTGGCTCACAGCCTGCAACTTTGGTTACAATACCGACATAAGTATAGCCTGATTTCCTCAACTCCTTTGGGGGCCTCTTACCTCGGAGATCCTAGGTTCACCCCTGCTTATGCACACCCGGAATCGTTTCATCTCTGGGTGGCGCTTAACCTCACCAAGCTGGGTGACTTTATCAGAGGTTCTAGATTTATCTCCTACGCAGACTTACAAGACCAATACCCTCTCCCAGATGATGAATACTTCCACTACCTACAAATTAGGCATTTCTTTTTAGCCCACTATCGCGGCCCCCGGTCTGGGCCAGACTACCCTTTTTTAGGACATCTGTTTTAATTCTCCGCGACAGAAAGGACTCATCTCCCTTGTTTATAAATCTCTGGTATCAGATGCAGAAGACCAGCCATTGAGGTATAGATCCCAGTGGGAGCAGGAACTGGAGCTCAAAGGGGAGGCAATAGACTGGGGAGAGGGATGGTCTAACTTGTGTAAATGCACTAGATCCTTAACGATTAGAGAAACAGTGATTAAATTGATGACCCGGTGGTATTACTCGCCGGAGCGTTTGCACGGGATATACCCCCCTCACCTCCCCGCTTTGTTTTAGAGGCTGCAATCAGAGGGGTACTCTTAGCCATATCTTCTGGGAATGTGCAATGATTCGGCCGGCCTGGCGTGAGGTATTAAGTCTTCTTGATGCCTTAGCCGGGAGGTCGTTATCTTTAACGTTCCATCACTGCCTACTTTTCCAGACCCCTCCAGATGTTCCCAAGCCGCTGGTGAGGCTGATTCACTCCATATGTGTGGCTATGCATTGGACTTCAGCTCTACACTGGAAGACTTCTGCTGTCCCTTTTGCCCAAGTCTTATCACGTACAGATCACAGTATGTTGTCGGAAATTTTTTTCCATACTCTACAGGATTCCACTTCTATATTTGATTCGAAATGGAACCCATGGGTCCTATATAGACTTAGTAACTGACCAATTTTCCCTTTTTTTTTTTCTCCTCTCTCTTTCTTTTTTTTCCTGTCTATTATTCTAGTTTTGGCTTTGAGGACATCTTTTTCTTGTTGTTTATCTAGCAATGCCTACTGCTTCAATGTATGCTATGGTTCGTATCTTACGGATATAACTCTTGTTTACAGTGTGTGATATACATCACGTTGTAGTCTTTCTACGTTGCAGTTTATCATGTTGCAGATGTCATCTCTGTCTTTAATATGCAAATGTTTTTCTGGACTTATACTATAATAAAGCTCTTTTGAAAACAGAAAAAAACACAAACAGGCTTTTGTCTTGAAAATGTCACAGTTTTTTTCCCCTTTTAGCCTGTGCAGGTTTTGGCCTCTGACACTTGATGGCCTTCCTTAAAGGGATTGTAAAGGTATTTTTTTTTTCTTAAAATAACAAACATGTTATACTTACCTCCACTGTGCAGCTCGTTTTTGCACAGAGTGGCCCCGAACCTGCTCTTCTGGGGTCCCTCGGCGGCTGTCTCTGCTTCTTCCCACAGGTACTTCTCACGTTCATGCGAGCTCCCTTGCATGGTGAGAAGCACCTGCGGGCGCGCTCCCATGATACAGCCGGCGGCTATAGCCGCTCGCTGTATCACACGGCCCCGCCCCCCAGCGCACCGCGTCATTGGATGCGATTGACAGCAGCGCGAGCCTTCAATCCATCCACTCCAGCCAATCAGCGGCCAGGCTGAGTGGTGAAGAGGAAGACGGGGGCGAGCGTGGGACTTTCGAGGGGCGAGGTAAGTAAAACGGGGGGGCTGGGGGGGCCGGCATTGTCAGATGTTTTTTCACCTTAATGCATAGAATGCATTAAGGTGAAAAAACATTTACCTTTACAACCCCTTTAAGTGAAAGAAATAGTTCCTACAATCTATAGCTTGACCAGCAACTTTGTTGATGGCTGTGGGACATGGTCAGTATGGGGTGAAGCTAAAGGGGCTGAAGTATTCCCATAAGTGCCCCCCATTCTAACATAAAGTTTTGCATCCTTTCTATTATGGACTCCTGTATAAAGGTTCTACCTCTTTTGACTTTCTTGACAATCTCTCTCTGAGTTGCCTGTTTAAGCCATTCCATATTGCCTTCTCAGTCAATATTACAGGAGATGCCTAAACCAAATAAAAATCTTTGGTACTGGAATGCAGGACTGTTTTCCTGAACATTGAGAAGGCAAATAACCATGCCAGAATGAGGAAGAACAACAACAACACATTTCATGCTGAGCATATATGAAGGGCTGAGATTGTGATAGCGTATTTGCAATGCAAGCAATTGTGGCCCCTCCTATGATGTTTAAAAGAAGATTATTGAAGAAACTCCTTATCTCATTGGTCTTGAAGAGTTCCTCTACTTTGAGGTTTTGCTGAAAAGACAAATAAAAAAAGGAATGCTCCTTTTTTGTCAATATTTCACAAAGTTATTTTGCTGTGTAAAAAGGATCACTTTAGCTTGTCACTAGAAGCATTTGAAAAGCTTTGTAGCAAAGATGCCCAGGACTGACCGCAGTGCTCAGAAGGAGATCCCAGCACGGTTATTACATTTATGTGCAAACTGCTTGCCACTTATGAAACAATCACTTTCCTTTACACTGGCAAATTGTTTTTTCGTGCCCTTGTCTTTAAAAAACACTTTGGGCAGTAATACTCATCTTTACAGCATTTATTTGGGCATAGCTGCCTATTTTTGTCATCATAATTGATGGGTTATGATAAGCAATTTTGTAAACCAGAGCTCATATTTTATTATTTATTATATTTTTTTATACTTGCCTCATTTGACGAGTTTGATAGACTGTTTGCTGCAATTAAAACCCCCCGGGCATCCTTGTTCTTTTTGTAATCACACCTACACTTTGCTTCTTCTAAAGTTTATACATTTGCAATCCAGAGCTTAGTTTCAGTTGTTACCCTTCCCACCAGATCTCAAGCTCCACAAAAAGGTCAGAGATTTTAAATTTTTAGATCATAACTTCTCCACATCTACACTCGAGTGCTACTTGCTTCCATATTACTGATTATTATACGTAATGAAATAGTCCATAGTTTCTTGATAGGTTTTCAATCTCTAAATGGGTATTGATTTTAGCAGCATGTTTTAATGGTTTACATATAATCAGTGGCGGCTGGTGAAGTTTTAGGATGGGGGGGCAGACAATGCCCTTTTTTAGCCCCTCCTACTTTGTGAAAACGGGCGTGGTTTGCGCGAAATAGTGGGCGTGGCTCTAAGGTGGCGTGGTTAGCGTCTGAGATGAACGAGGGATGGAGGGAGAGGGACGAGAGGAATAAAGGGACAGCAGGCCCAGATCCTACACAACAATAGAAATGTGTATTCTAGAAAGTTTAACAGCAGATAAAGATACTTCAAACACCTGGTGTTAGCACTTCAATCATCCCGGCACCATGGTTGTTATGGTGTCAGGATGATTGAAGCACATTATTTCTATTATTACATTGTAATATAAAATTAAATCATTCAACTCACCATAATGCAGAATCAGTAGGAGCCATGAGCGTGTCACTAGCCACGTCGCCTACAACCAGATGCCATCAGGTATCCCTAGCGGAGCCCGTCCTTACATCAAGTGACCCCAGCGGAGTCCCTCCTTACATGCAGCCTGTGTCACATCAAATGCAGCCTGTGTCCCACAAAATGCAGCCTCTGCCCCCCCCCAAATGCAGCCTCTGCCCCCCAATGCAGCCTGCCTGTGTCCCATTAAATGCAGTCTCTGTCCCCCCTGAATGCAGCCTGCCCCTCCCAAATGCAGCCTGTGCCCCCCCAAATGCAGCCTGTGCTCCCCCCAATGGAGCCTGTGTTCCTTCCGCTAATGCAGCCTGTGTTCCCCCCCTAATGCAGCCTATGCCCCCCCAATGCAGCCTGTGTTCCCCCCAATGCAGCTTGTGTTCCCCCCCAAATGCAGCCTGTGTCCCCCCCAATGCAGCCTGTGTACTTACCTTGCTGTTGTCCTCTCCAGTGGTGTCTCCTTCCACTGGCAGCGCTGATGGAGTGGCATACTTCCTGGTTCCTCTCCCGGGCGCAATGGGAGAGAGAGACAGGCCGCGTACACACGGGCGGACTGTTCGCCCAACTTTGTTCGTCAAACAATCCGACAAACAGTCCGCTCAAAATTTACATGAACGGACTTGACCACACACGATGAACGAAAAGTCAGCTGAAAGCGTGCGCGATGACGTGAACGGCACGTACGACGGGACGAGAAATTCGACGTCCAATACACTGCAATGCAACCTTCGCCGTGTAAATCCTTTCTGAGCATGCGCGAAACTTAGTTTGTCGAACAAGCCTACACACGAGCGGACTGTCCGCTGAAACCAAGTTTCAGCGGACTGTCTTACGGAAATTCCGAAAAACTTTGTTCGTCAGACTGTCCGCTGAAACTGTCCGCTGAAGCCCACACACGAGCGGACTGTCCGCTGAAACACTGTTCAGCGGACAAAGTTGGGCGAACAGTCCGCCCGTGTGTACGCGGCCACAGGAAATTACATCTAACTGAGGTCAGATGTCAATCAATTCTGAAGCGCCGAAGTAGCTTCCGCTCGGCGCCTGTAGTATATGTTACTATGGGCGGACGGATGCTACTCGGCGTTTCAGAACACGCAGCAAGGCGGGCTAAACGCCCGTAAATGCAGAGCCACGTCTGCAATCTTGTGATTGCATAGATGTGGTGCTTCCCATAAGGGCACTGTATATAATATATATATTTTTTTTTTGTGGCTGCCGGGGGGGGGGGGGGGGTGGCGCCCCCTATGGATGGGCCGTCACTGCATATAATCAATGGAATTAAAAAGAAATAAGAACTTCTGTGGATATGGAAGTCCAGAGAAAATACCATAGCTATGCTGAGTTACAGGACTTTCTTAAAAAGAAAACAAATGGATACAATTTTGCAAAGCCTATTGCCTGGCAGTATTAGCATTTTAACTATTGACTTCCATGCTGAGCTTATGCCACATGATGCTGAAATTCTCAGGTCAGTGAGAAACCTGTGTGCTTCTAACCTTGCCTCTATCTGAGGAACATCATAAAAGTGACTTCCTTTTTTATATTTAACTCAGTCTGGGCACTTTATCACTGTTTTTATCTAAATAACTAAAATTCAAGTCACCACCAAATACACAAGACTCTCAATAGAATATTAGTTCTAATTAGGCATTAAGATACAACAGTCCATTTTGAGGGTAAGGCTGGCTCCAGGGTTTTAAAATATGTTTTGATTGTTCCCAGGAAGGTCAGACTCATGGCCACTTCCGAAGATCTTTGTTTTTACATACTGCAGCTCATGGTCTGACACTGAAACCATGGCTGCACAAACAACCGCGTACATTTTATTGATGTAATAATGGTGCTGCGCTGTTGAATACCAGCTGGTGAGTATTGTGAGAAACAACAAAAATCAATAAAAGTGACAAACGTCTACAAAGGGTGTAGGTTCCTTACAATGAGGAAATGCACCAATCTGTGTAGATAAATATAACAGTGTTCCTGCAGCAAACCTGGCGTGTGCTTATGCAATGTAGTGGATAAAAGTTCTTTACAAAATAAGTGCATCAATTATGAAGCTAAAAATGCTTGTCTACTTACAACAAACATTAAATATTCTTGTGCAAACTCAGCAAAAAAAAAAGAAAATATATAACATATAAATTATATAAAATAATAAATGTCCTATATGACATACAAAATGCTTATAGTGAATGCAACAAATGTCAAAGTTCATTAACACTGTCCATATAAAATATGACAATAAAACAAATAGTTGGTGAGTCCCTTCACCATGCAAAGAAGTGGGTGGGTACCTGGTGTCTGGCCATTTCAGTGTGATAACACCAAAGTGCACACTAGCCTCTCACCTTACTGCTGTAAGGTAACAGCAAAGGCATGTGATATTTCCTGAGTGATTTTCGCTTCCTCTAGGGGTCCTCTGAGGGTCCTCCTCAAGTTGGTCTGACTAGTGGCTCCCTATGGTGGATAGTACTTTCTCTATGGGGGTCCCTCCCTATGTCCTCAATATTAGTGATATATACAGAAAGAGGTTCCAGATAGTGTAGTGTTGTTAACCAAGTTAATTCAATTAAAACACGGCTAGTTAACCCACTTTTTCAAAAGAAATAACAGACATGTACTCCACGAGCGGTGAACTTGTATTCCCACATCAATTTCAATATGCCTATCGCTCAATCCTGATGCGTAGCGTTACGTGCAAGTATCAACTATGACATAGACAATTATAGTGACATATAATATGCACATTTTCTGTATGCCTTGTATTATATATCACTATATTTGTCATGGTATATCTCTTTTGATAGAAATAAGCAAATATCTCCTTCATTAAATACCCCTGAAGGAAGGTTACATACCTGAAATGTGTCCGATAGAATGGAGAAACCAACTTGAAACCTGCTATAACCCTGATGTCTGTGTAAAATAGCCATGTTTTCTTTTATATAACACATTTGTTTTGTCTATGTTTAATCTACAACATTTTAAACTTTTTCAATAAATTGTTATAATTTTTACACATATTGGTGTGTTGATTGTCAATAAAATCCCAATCTTCTGAAGGGGTTAAACCTGTTTTTCTCTACAATTTGGGGATGTCCCAAGCAAACACCAGACTCCATAATGGTTGATCTTCCTCTTTTGGGCTTTAAATCATATCAAACAATTTACAAAAAAATATAGTGACACAAGGTGTGGATAAGCTGCTGTTTCAATCCAAACCTAGGCTCGGACTGAATTTTGCTTATTCAACTGGCCAATAAGCAAAATTGTTAAGTGTTATGTCAAGTCAAGCCTTCGGTAGCATCTGGAAATGAAAGCTTGAGCAGCGCTTTTAATACCGCTACTAAATGCCACAGCAACAAAGTGGGTTGTAAACAAAGAGGTGGTGAAAATTGTCATGGCCCACCACAACAAATGTCCTGCAATATAAACCAATTGTCAAACATGTTGTCCAGTTATGCAGATCCTCATCACAGTGACTGATGCCTAAGGCCCCCAAAGAACAAAAAAATACTGCAGACATGATCTGTGAGACATTTGGTGGAATTTTTAAATGAACGTGATTATTTACTGTTTCTTTTTTTGTGAATGAGTTGGAGTACTATGTTGTATGTACCCTGTAGTCTTTGACATGGGGAGAGGCGGTATCTGGGGACACCCTTATTGTTGAAGGGACTTTAATATTCTGATAAGCCCCCTACCTGCAGTCCCCCACAACCACTGGGCCAGGGTTGTGGGGAAGACATGGGGATAAGCTGCTTTGGCAGGGCGGTTCCACCTGGCAAGGGAATTTACCACATATTGAGGACATGTGGCCTGTATGGTTCAGGAGACAGCACTCTCGCCCCCCCACCCTTTCTTGTCAATGCGGTTACATGCTGGGATAAGGGTCTGGTATGCATTTTGCGGAATTACCTTATGCTTATAAGGTTTTATTGAGAATGCAAATTTTGAAGGGACATACAAACTGTTAGGATAGAAACCTGGCGTGTGAATAATTGACATATGAGATCACATCAAATAATAACAATGGAAAGAAAAATTTTAAAATATTTTGACAAGATATATGCTGAGCAGGATTTACTAGTCCAAAAAAAAAAGAAAATGATGTAGTAAAATCGTATGAAAGAATCTAAGGTAGTGTTAAAATTAATTGTATGAAGGCTGTGGCTAGTTAAGGAATTACATGGATTTATAATTTCTAAAAATAAGCCCGTCAAATATAGTTTGGGAAGGTAAAGGGGAATAGGAAAAAAAATAAGGGGAGGGGGGGCTAAATGGGGAGGAAGGAAGGAAAAAAGATGGTGGGAGGGGGAAAACTGAAGTGGAGAAAGGAGACGTTTAAAGAAGGGTGGTTTTGCAATCTCTCGTCCCCTCTCCAAAATAAGGGAAGAGAGGCTAAGGAAGGTGCTGTATAAAATATCTCCTTAAGTGTAAGGTTGTCCTTCTTAACATCTATACCAGACCCTCAACAAAGTTAAGGCTCTGCTATGTATTTTAAAAAGGAAACCCTGTCTGTTTTTTTTTTTTTGGGGCACTAACCCCATGGCACCAAGCAACCAGCCTGGTTTAATTTCTTTTTTGCTATTGTAGGGAGGAAGAAAAAGAATTGCTATTATCTTAAAAACAAAAGCAGCACAAATATGAATTACAGCACAAAAAAAGCACAAACATAGCACTAACAAATGGTATATTTGTTTTTAAGATTTACAAAACATGGGGTACAAAGGTGGGATTTGATCAAATAAAAACAAGCTGGTATACAATAACTAAAAAAACATAACAGCATAAATAACAATTTTGGCAGCACAAACTAGCACAAATGCAGCACTAAACAACCAGTCTGGTTTTGTGTTTTTTTGGCTGTTGTAGGGGGGCTGAGTGACCTTTAACAAATAGTTAATAATGCAAAAAGGATAAAAGACTCAAACGGCAGGAAATTTAAATGGCACAAACCAGCACAAATGCGGCACTAACCAACCAGCCCGGTTTTGTGTCTTTTGGCTGTTGTAGGGGTGGCTGGGGCGATATCATCGTCTGAAAAAAACTAAATAATTGGTAATATCTTAAAAATAAAAACAGCACACGTTTACATTTTTACAGCACAAAACAGTACAAGCCTAGCACTAAAGAAACACACTGGAGTTTTTATTTGTGCTGATTTTTAGCTGGTAACATTACACAGACTCTGTCTTCGGTACACTGTTATCATTTTCCCTGTTCTGTCTGTAGATTACAGAACATCTTTCACTACATTATGGAGATGAAAAGAAGGCGAGGTGTTCTGTAATCCTAACATGCTTCCTGTCCTTGAGTGCTCCTCTTTAGATACAGTATGTTGAGCAAGAAATGTCAGCCTAGCACTGTTAGTGTGTTAGTGGCAAGATGAGCAGGTGAAAATAAAGGGAATAAAATGACTGGAAAGGGAAAACTAATACAGAAACCACACCAAGCTTAATTTTTTTGTAGGCGTTAGATAGACTTTAAATATCCTAAACATCCTGAAAATAATTTTTGCAGATCCCTATCTTTAAGGGACCAGTTAGTACATAGTTATAATGCAAGAGAGGCGTCTTGGAAGACCAATAAGCTAGGCACCGCCCCTTGTGGGGAGGTGCAATTATTGTACGTATGTTCTCAATGCTTGCCAGATTGTACTACCTAATGGCACAATCTGGAAGTCATGATAGTCAACAATTGGCATCATGTATATATAATGCAATTCAACTGTGTGCCTGTTACATAGGTAAAGCTAAGAGACCCTTCTTCCACCATATTAGAGATCATGTCTTTCATTTCCAAAAAGAAAATGGAAACTCCCATTAGCAGACATATAGGATTGTACCATGGATTTGACTTGTCCAACGTCCACTTTTTTGCACTGGATCATGTTCCCCCTCATGAAAGGGGAGGAGATGTGGATAAAAAACTTACAGAGTGAGGCTAGGTAGATTTACAAATTATCAGCCACCAAATACCCTGGCCTGAATGAAGCTATGAGCTTTAAGCCTTAAGAATAGTGAATTCTCTGTATACATCCTTCCCCATTGGGATGTTCCCTTTGCTAAGCCATTACTATTGAAATGTATTTAATGTCCTATGCATGGTAATCTCTCTTTCAATGACTATTTGATCGCTTACTCTGGAAGCACTCACCCAGGAAACTAAATATCTGTGACATTTGGATTGAGGTGGGTAGGACCCCCCCCCCCCTTTTTTTTGTTTGTCAATTTGATTGTCTCTCACCATAGGACCTGCCATTTGGCCATTGTATATTTCTTATTTTTTATTAAATTAGATTTTTTTTGCTATTTGGTTTTTGGAACTACCGACTTTTTTGGGGGATTGGTGACAGTACGTGCACTCAGGGTGTTTCTCCTCGTGGGATGGATTTGCCAATTTTGCGGTGTGCTCCTGTCCTTCCATAGGTGAGAACCAATGCCCATTGCACCTGCACTACGAATCCCTCCAGGGTCCTGGTGGTGGTCTGGGGATGTTTTTTGGGTAAGGATTGAGTTTCCGCCCCTCTCTCTCTCCCTTTGGGCCTATCTCGGGAACTACTGGCATTCCCTGTCTGAGAGATGTTCATCCTCATGGATGGACTTTCAAAGATGGTGGAAATGTGTCCTTTGCGCATGCATGTGACATCATCGGTGGGTGACATTCGCACATGTGCGGAGGTTACAGCATGTCCATGGCCTGCTAGTGATGTCAGGTGCCGGCTGATTGGGGGGAGCATATAATGTGGGACTGTTGGCCATGCCATAGTGCCTGTACTGATCCGGGGGATGCTTGGATGCTTGTGAGCACTCATTGGTATCCTACTGGTAAGCAATTTGGGGGATTGGATACCTTGCTGGGGATAGGAAGGACCTCAGTGACACACTTATCTTTGTTAACTGCCTATACTGAATATTATGACAATGTAGCTCATCCAATCTGGAGGGGCATCCCTGGAGTGTATTAGCCTTTCTTATGTAACTTTTTTCGGATGGGTCTAGAGATACTGGACAGGAATTTAAGGTACTAGATTTTTTAATGGAGTCTCTTGTGTTTATTGGTAGTATTATCTTTTGTGGTCTGGGGCTTTATCTATTGACCTTAGTCCAGATATTTTTAGGTCTATTTTTTTTATTTCACAGACATACTAGTTCCAATGTGCTTTCCCTCTGGTCTTTTACCGCCTTTGTAGGTGGCTCCCCCTTTATACCACTTAGAGTGATTTTTAGCAGTGCTCATTCGAGTGATTTGGGTTAATACAGATGCTTAGTATTTCTGGGCTTTGTGTCTGTCTGTGGTGCTGTCATACCCTCATTGAGATTAAATTAGTTTATTAATTGTCATTGTTTTTTATGTATAACATCACCTATATCATATATTCTATGTAGTTGTCATTTTGGCAGTATTTATATATGTAAATAAAATATATCTAAGTAGAAAATGTTTGTTTTGATAATAGTGTTGATTGAATTAATTGTTTTATAGTTACACGTGCCTTACAACCCTTGAAGAAGCAGAAAAGCGAAACATGTCGAGCAACAAGCATTGTGATTAGCATAATATCTGTATATGTGTGTTTTATATACCGTATATACTCGAGTATAGGCCGACCCGAATATAAGCCGAGGCCCCCAATTTACCCCCAAAAAAACTGGCAAACTTATTGACTCGTGTATAAGCCGAGGGTGAGACATGCCTGTCCATCCCTGTGTGTGTGTCCGTCCATCCCTGTGTGTCCGTCCATCCCTGTGTGTCCGTCCATCCCTGTGTGTCCGTCCATCCATCCCTGTGTGTGTGTGTCCATCCATCCATCCATCCCTGTGTGTGTGTGTGTCCATCCATCCATCCCTGTGTGTGTGTGTGTCCATCCATCCATCCATCCCTGTGTGTGTGTGTCTCCATCCATCCATCCATCCCTGTGTGTGTGTGTGTCTCCATCCATCCATCCATCCCTGTGTGTGTGTGTATCCATCCATCCCTGTGTGTGTGTGTCTCCATCCATCCATCCCTGTGTGTGTGTGTCCATGTGTGTGTGTGTGTGTGTGTGTGTGTGTGTGTGTCCAGCCTACCTGTGTCCCGAGCCTGTGTCCCGAGCCTCCGTCCCGTGCCTTGCCTCCTTGCCTCCGTCCCGTGCCGTGCCTTGCCTCCGTCCCGTCCCGTGTCGTGCCTTGCCTCCGTCCCGTCCCGTGCCGTGCCGTGCCTTGCCTTGCCTCCGTCCCGTGCCTTGCCAGGATCGCCGCTCTTCGTCGGCGCCTCGGCGGCCATTGTAAAATTCAAAAGCCGCGCCTCCGCCTTCGCCTGTGATAGGCGGAACACTGAATTTCCCAGCAGCCTGTGTTCCGCCTATCACGGACATCGTCTCATCCTCGTCCGTAGTACGAGGATGAGACGATGTCCGTGATAGGCGGAACACAGGCTGCTGGGAAATTCAGTGTTCCGCCTATCACAGGCGAAGGCGGAGCCGGAGGCGCGGCTTTTGAATTATAGAATGGCCGCTGTCTGTCTGCTCGACACGCTGATCGAGCAGGCAGACAGCGATGACTCGAGTATAAGCCGAGGGGGGCACTTTCAGCCTCAAAAAAGAGGCTGAAAATCTCGGCTTATACTCGAGTATATACGGTATATAAAAAAACTTTTAAGAAATGTTCTATTTGGGAGCAATTGCATGTCCCAATTTTTAGCAATTTTTATTCAAATAAGGAATATTCTTATAAAATGTATGTGTCATGGCACTACAAAAATCCCTTTTCCTAGTTAGCATTAAAATTAAACTTTAAATACTGGTATATTTGTATTTGGGGGAGCCATATTTGATAACTGCATATACTGACTCTGCATGTGGCTTAACAGTACTGTATTGCACAGTGATGGACAAAATAATATTTTATTTGAGAAGTGCATATGCTGGCTCTGCATGTGGCTTAGCAGTGGCTTAGCAGTACTGTATTGCACAGTAATGGACAAAATAATTTGTCCATTGTTATAACATATAATGAAGTGTTTCCCAAGATAGTTAGGCAGTAGCCTAACTATCTTGGGAAATACCTCATTATCTGTTTTAATAATGGACAAATGATTTTGTTTACAGTTGTGTAGCAAATATTAATACTCACAGGGGGAATGTGCCTTAATACACTTACAGATACTGTATATATAGTAGCTAAACCTTTATTGTTCCCTTTCTATTATTGCCACTGCCACCATTATTAATGAATGGCCATCCAAAGCATGCATACAACTTAAATGGATATTAGGAATGGAATGTATTTTTGAACAACAAATGACTTTAAGACCTTCCAGCATTTTACTTTGATTTTCAATACTTTTCAAGAAACATTAAAATGATTTCCTTCTCATGCGTTTATTGAATATATTTTTGTACCAGCTGTTTTAATAAGCATTTTAAAATCGTAATTTTACAAGATTTAATATTAAGTTGTTTTAAAAAGCATTTAAAAAAGGTAATTTTAATTTTAAGAGATTTAAAAACAATCACAATGTTTGTCTTCAAATTTCTGCAGAGCGAAATAGGGTATTTCGAGCTGTCTGATTTGGTAAGGTTAAATATGATTTGCACAAATCAAAATACAGACTTTTTTTGTGTTTCATTCTAGTTTTGCTGCTGAATTACTTTATTTTCTTTCTTAAGGAAAACTCAAATACCTCTTTGTTTCAGTTTACCGCCTTTGCACTTGGTCCTGTGGAGCTACAACCCCCCAAACTTTACAATGTATACAGTATATGAAACACATGCTCAACTTATTTTTTTTATCTAGTACCATAATCATTCTAGATATTATTAATTAAACAACCTTCTTCATTAATGAAAATTAAAGCAAAGGTCTTAGCTTTTAAAGGTCAAACAAATATATAGGTGCATTTGCTAGTATGGTCCTAGTATAGTTCCTGGCCCTGGTAGTATGGTTCTTAGCTATTAGATTATACCTGTTTAGTGTAATTTAAAGCCTGTATTTAATTCAACTTTTTTTTTTTATTACTTTTTTTTTAATGCATTATACAGCAAAACGAATTTGGAAATCACATAATCAAAAGAAGTATGGACCTTTCAAACCAATCTTTTGTTACACAATTTATCATTGTAGGTTTTCCTAATATTGGTGGATCTGAGGCCTTCTTGTTTCTCCTTCTGAGTATCAGCTACATTTTTACTCTAAGTGGAAATATTACAATAATTACTCTTATCTGCACTCACTGTCAGCTTCATGTTCCTCTCTATATATTTGTTGCTATACTCTCCTTCTTGGAAATCTGGTACACCACTGTCACTATACCAAAAATGTTGACAAATTTGCAAAATGTGAAGTCAATCTCCTATGTTGGTTGTTTATTGCAGATCTACTTTTTTCATAGTCTTGGTATTACAGAAACCTATCTTCTAACAGCAATGGCTTTTGACCGCTACTTGGCCATATGCAACCCTTTACGGTACCCATCTCTAATGACTATTGCGTGTTGTTTTCAAATGGCAGCTTGCTGTTGGGTTATTGGCTTCCTTGGACCTTTAACTCAAGTTATCTTGTTGTCTCGTCTTTTCTTATGTCGGTCGAACAGAGTGGAACATATCTTTTGTGATTTTACTCCACTGATCAGCTTGGCCTGTTCGGATATTTCACTTAATGTCAAAGTTGACTTTGTAATCAATTTCTTTATTATTTTTGTCTCTTTTACTTGCATTATTATGTCCTATTTCAAAATAGTTTCCACTGTTCTAAAAATAAAGACAGTAGAGGGCAGGAAAAAGGCATTTTCTACATGTGGAGCTCATCTGACTGTTGTCTTTCTTTTTTTTGGAAGTGTATGCTTTATGTATGTTCGACCAAGCAAAATTAACTCTGCAGACTATGACCGTGTAATGGCTGTGATTTATTCGGTTTTAACACCAATGTGCAATCCAATTATTTATAGTCTAAGAAATCAAGAAATTAGACGTGTCCTGAGAAAGAGGTTAGCAACGTTATTTAAAAGATCTTGTTTAAAAAGCTAGGTAAATTCAACTTAACAGAGTTATATATTTTAAAACACATCAACAAGATATATAATTTATGAATAGGGATTTGATCACTCACTGTTTTTTGGTATTACCAATAGAAAGACCTCTTCACTGGAGTTTTTAGATCTGTCCCTGCTCTTATATGGGGTCTCACCTCTCTCATTGTAATATGAAGAGCCTTACTGCTTTTATTACTTTCAGACAAACAAGCAATGGTAGATAGAGTCCTTGTTATGATCAAGGCAAGTGAGCAGACCCAGGAACAAGGGGACACTAATCTTGCTGGATTCCCCATAAGTAATTAACTGGTGTGTGCTTTACCCTGCCTGTCTAGTAGACATGTGCACACTGAAATATTTTGTTTCGGAATTTCGTTTTCGTCTGAAAAATGTATTCATTTAGTTACTCTCGAAATTTGTTTTAGTTTATTTTGTTTTGTTAAAAAATGCATTTATCTGAAAAGCCGAAATAATTAAGGTCGAATCTGTCATTGAAGGCTTATGGTGTCTGTCGAATGTTCTAAGAAGATTAGACGAAGCAGCTAAAGTGTACGACACCGCAATCGTACATTTCCGGACGAATGCTCCGCCTACAGGCTATAGTAGAATTCTAATGTTGTCTGAAACTAGTAATAATTATATTTATTAATTATTATTGCTAGTCAACCAACATTAGAATTCTTCTATAGCCTATGGGCAGAGCATTTGACCATAAATGTCCGCTCGAGGCTACTGCTTCGTTTGAATCTTCATTTCAAATCTTTTCTCTCTGTGTCAAATAATCCTGGACTAATAGAGTTAGGTTAGGCACATTTGACCTTTTTTGCTATTGTCTCTATAATGTTGAATTTTTTCTCTCTATGTCGAATCTTTTGTCTCTATGTAGAATAATCTTGAACTAATAGAGCTAAGGTTAGGCACATTTGACCACAGGTTCGACGGCCAGCATGGGTACATTCTCTTATCTATATCGAACTGTTTCAACGAAAATTAAAATAAAGCATTTTGTTTATGTCGGATCTTTTGGTTTTCGGATTATGCACGTTCATTATCGTTTGTTAAAACGATAACAAAAATACCTGAAATTCGGACGAAAACGAATGCATATGTCTACTGTCTAGCTTAAAATGAAATGTAGGTTTCATCAAGCATCTGAATGTACATAAGCAGGTGGAATTTCTGCTGCATGTGATTTGTATGACCAGGATTTAAGAATGAACATTGTAATCATCACTGTTAATAACAGTAATGTGTATGATACAGATTTAGCTTGAATAAATTTAAAACACATGCATTTTCTAATGGGTCTCATTTATCAAAATGTATGAAAGAAAAAGGACTAGCAACACCTGTAGCAACCAGTATACTATGCAAAATGACATGACTTGCCTCATTAGTTGTCATGGGAAAAATTGGAGTATAATACAAGCATTTGCCACCACATTCATGATTTATAAATCCAGCACCAATTATAGTCATATTCACAGGATTTATAAGGCAAAGTTAAAAAAAAGGCATCCCCACCCAGACACTATTAGCTGTGCACAACATGCATGCACGTCTGTATCCTTTATGGCAAGAAAAAAAAACAAATAGTCCATCCTTAAGCATTGAGATGTGCTTTGAGAGAGGTTGTCAAAAAATAAACACCCCAAAGCCCTGGTTCCCAAATCTGAGAAACTGAGGCTGCTCAGCATATCCAATACCCATAAGGGCAGGGGCGTATCACAAAGTCAGTGGGCCGTGTGCAAGGTCCAAAGTGGGCCCCCCTCTGCAGTGTGAAAGGAAAAGCTATGGCAAACAGTGGGCGTGGTTTGAGCTGCGCTAAATATTGGGTGTGGTTTAAAGAGGTGTGGTTAAATAGAGTCTCAGATGACTTGCATTGTTCAGAATGTGATAATGGTAAATAGGGAGTACCTAGGTTCTTGCCCTGCTGAGTTACTCCAATCATCAGGACCAGGAGCCAGATACTCCTACTGCCACTTTGTACACCTGGGCTGGGGGGGGGGGGAGTCTGTCTTACCAAAGAAATGTGTGTGCCACTCCACTCAGCAGGGCCACCAGGTGCTCACGAGTCTGCTGTTCCCGGCCACCACAGTCACCACAGTGTCAGTACAGGCTGGAGCAGCTTCAAAGCCAGTCCTCACGTTTGCCCCCTTTCAATTTATAGAGTGCGCCAGTGGCAGGACAAGATTGCCCAGTGCCCAGGGTAAGCTCCTCACCCCATATGCCCCCTTTTAGCACAAATCCTCACTCCCCATATCACCCTTACAAAATAAATCCCCCTAAAATCCTTCCATTCACAAATTCTTTTACTCACAATCCCCCCCTCCATCTCCCTCCGAGCAGCACAAATCCTCAGCCTCATAAAAACTCTTCCAGTACAAATCCCCACTCTCAGCACAAATACTCCCCCATCCCTCCCTCTCAGCACCAATTCTCCCCAGTCTGCCTCTTCTAGCATAAATCTCCCCTCTTAGCACAAATCCTCCCCCATCTGCCCCTCCCAGCATGAATCCCCCATCTAAGCATAAATCCTCCCCTATCTTGCCCTACCAGCATAAATTCCCCCATTAGAAAAAAAATCCTTCCCTATTTACCCCCTCTCAGCAAAAATCCTCTCCCATCTCCCTCCCCAGCAAAAATTCCCCCTCTTAGCAAAAATCCTCCCCCTTCTCCCCTCCCAGCAGAAAATCCCCCTCTTAGCAACAATCCTCTCCCATCTCTCCCTCCCAGCATACATTTCCCCTCTTAACAAAAATCCTCTCCCATCTCCCCCTCCCAGCATAAAACCCCCCTCTCAGCATAAATTCTCCCCATCTGCCTCTCCTAGCATAAATCCACCCCCTTAGTAAAAATCCTCTTCCATCTCTCCCTCCCAGCAAAAATTCCCCCTCTTAGCAAAAATCTTCTCCCATCTCTTCCTCTCAGCATAAATCCCCCCTCTTAGCAAAATCTGCCCCTTCCAGCAAAAATTCCCTCTCTTAGCAAAAATCCTCTCCCATGTCCTCCTTCCAGCATAAATCCCCCCTCTGGCCACAAATTCTCTCCCATATCCCCCTGCCAGCATAAATCCCCCCTCTTAGCAAAAATTCTCTCCCATCTCCCCCTCCCAGCATAAATTCCCCCACTCAGGACAAATTCTCCCTCATCTGCCTTTCCTAGCATAAATCCCCTCTCTTAGCAAATATCCTCTCCCATCTCCCCCTCCCAGCATAAATCCCCTCTCTTAGCAAATATCCTCTCTCATCTCCCCCTCCCAGCATAAATTCCCCCTCTCAACAAAAAAATTCTCCCATCTCCCCATTTGAGCAAAAATCCTCCCCCATCTGAAACCTGTGCCTCCTTTCCCTGTTCGGTAAGAGCAGCCTGCTATGCTGAAACTTGTAGCGCCCTAGACTACAAGGGACTAAAGAATAACAGCCCGCTATGCTGGGACTTGTAGTGCCCCCCACAGTCTAGGTCACTACAAGTCCCAGCATAGGAGGCTGCCATATCTCAGACCCCCACCTCTCCTGTCCAGCCCAGACCAACCTGCCCTGGCTCCCCCCTGCAGCCCCTAGCCGCTCCCTGCCGGCCAATTCAGGAACCCGGAATCGGTGCAGCAGGTGCTGTCCAGCCCATCCCGCTTGGTGACCAGAGAGTACTCACAGTGACATTTCAGCCTGGCATGGGGTCAGGAGGAGGCAGGGCAGAGGGAGAGCGGGAGGGGGACCAAGTTGCTGCACCATGGGCCTCTTGGTTTTACTTGCTTCCTGGGCCAAAAGTTGCCAGCAGCCCCTTCCTTCAACCCTCCTAAACTAAAAAGAAAATGAGGGGAGGGGTAACAATTGGACTTTTATTATACCACATGGAGACAACTAATCCACAGCTGTTTAAAAGGACCCAAGATACAGCTTTATTACATCTGTTTTTAAGGGATGGTACCGATGGAGCCCACCCTTTCACTTATCCCCCCCCATATAAGAAATAGTTCCTGTATACAAAGTTGGGGAGGGGTGACAGTATGACAAGTAATGGAGCCTACACATGTTATAAATGGTCTGGTGGCTTTTTAAACATTGTTTCTATAGAACGTCAACGACACAGTACAGATAAAAACTTACAAATACATTTGTAGCCTTTGGCCCCTACTCCTAAATTGGTATTAAATTCAAAACCAAATATGTAATATATTGCAGTTTACCAATCATTAAATGAGGTGGCTGCATTCGTTTTCCTTTTTTTGGCATTTTCCCCTGGTAATCCGGCCAGTAACACATTTCCTGTATTAGAGTTCCCCACTCTGCATGATGGTTCACAGGGATACCTTTGGACAGCAGCATTGTCAGTCTGGGGGAAGAGGAATATTAGATGTACCAGCGGATTTCGATACACTAACAACCCAAAGCCAAACTCAAGCTCACACTTTAATTACACAAGACGTTACAGCAATATTTTTTTTCGTTTGGTTTAAAAGTTTTACATAAATAACTAAATAAAACCTTAACATTGTAAGCACCCTGTCAGTTGTAAACTGACTGACTGCTCTAACTGCTACATCTGAAAGGCAACTTCTTCTGTTAAAAAAAATAACAGACCTAAAAAAATAAAAGGTAAAAATAAAGGGAAGAAAGGCTAGAAAAAGAAAGCTAGAAAGCAAAGTAAGCTGCAATATAATAGATTTTTGATTTTGGGTTTAACCACTTCAGCCCCGTCGCATTTTGCTGGCTTAAGACCAGACCACTTTTTGCGATTCAGCACTGCGTCGTTTTAACTGACAATTGCACAGTCATGCGACGTGGCTCCCAAATAAAATTGACGTCCTTTTTTTCCCACAAATAGAGCTTTCTTTTGGTGGTATTTGATCACCCCTGCGGTTTTTACTTTTTGCACTATAAACAAAAATAGAGCGACAATTTTGGAAAAAACGCATTATTTTTTACTTTTTGTTATAATAAATATCCCCCAAAAATATATAAAAAAAACATTTTTTTCCCCTCAGTTTAGGCCGATACATATTCTTCTACATATTTTTGGTTAAAAAAATCGCAATAAGCGATTATTGATTGGTTTACACAAAAGTAATAGCATTTACAAAATAGGGGATAGTTTTATGGCATTTTTATTGATAATTTTTTTTTTTACTAGTAATGGTGGCGATCAGCGATTTTTTTTATTGGGGCTGCAACATTATGGCGAACACATTGGACATTTTTGACACCTTTTTGGACCATTGTCATTTATACAGCAATCACTGCTCTACAAATGCACTGATTCCTGTGTAAATGACACTGGCAGTGAAGGGGTTAACCAGTGGGTGGCAGTGTAGGGGTTAAGTGTTCCTAGGGGCGTGTTACTAACTGTTGGGGGCTGGGCTTTCTTTTAGTGAACACTGATCTCTTCTCCAATCACATGGAGCAGAGATCAGCATCACTTGTTGCTAGGCAGAACTGGGAGATGCTGTTTACAATGGCATCTCCTAGTTCAGCCACCCGATCGCGGGTATGCCCGCGGCGATCGAGTCCGCGGGACCTGCAACTGGACTCACGCGCTTGTGATGGCAGGACGGCAAATTTAGTTTCAATGATTTTTATTGAGATAAAGAAATGCAAAGTACAATGTTAAGGAAGTCAATGTAATAAAATGCCTTTGATAGTAAAGGGTATGCGATTTTTACATCCATTTTTCAAATACAACAAATTAAAAGGGGGTATAAATTATTGTGAAAAGGCTAGGACGTTAGTATTCCAAAGTGCAATATATAAGAGGGTTAGCACCCTGCCCCAGGTACCCCAAATGGGAACACACTGTACGCAAGAGCAAGGAGCCATCCCTGTCATCTGGGTAATGCTGGTAACAAATGAGTACAATAATATAACATGTTCTATCTCTGTTTTAGCAAAATGAACCAGTGTACCAAAGAAGAGACAGAAAACGGCAATAACAATGCAGTGTTGACAAAAAAGAACCAAGGAGGGTATCCAGTTGGTAGTAGCCAGTAGTGAACAGTCAGCTAGGATGTAGGCACACAAAAAAAAAGGGGAGGGGGGAAAGATAAATGAGGGCAGGGACAAAATGAGTCCCTCTTGGAGTATCGATATTAGTCAGTGGAATAAAGGTTTGGACGTTTCGTACTAATTTAGCCAAGCTTCCCATCTGTGTGTCAGTTTAGAAAGAGATCCTTCTGCCAAGGCATACATGCGTTCATACATGCCGTGTACATGTGTTACTCTTATGACTTCTGTGTGTGAAAGTTGCTCATTGGATTTCCAGTTACGTACAATGGTCAACCGTGCAGCTAAGCATATATGTGTAACTATGCATTGAGAATTGTGGGGGTAGTTTTCGATTCCAATATTAAGGAGTGCCAGTTCTGGAGATGGCGGGGAGGCAATATGTGTAATTTCTGTTATGAGTCGAAAGGTATCAACCCAAAACTGCTTTAGTTTAGGGCAGTCCCATAATACGTGGAATAAGGTACCTGGGAGGCCACACAGTCTCCAACAGTTAGGATCTGTGGAGGGGCTGAATCTGTGTATTTGCGATGGGGTAATGTACCACCAATGGTTTAGTTTATGCGAGAGATCCCACAGGTTAGCCGATTTAATTGCCTTGAAGGTGGCACTGATTGCAGTGTGCCATTGTTGTGGAGAGTATGTGGTACCTCAGTCCCTTTCCCAGATTAGCATGGGGGGTAGTTTTTCAAAAGTAGTTTTGCCATCTAGTAGGGCGTAAACGAGGGAGAAACCTTTGGTCGATGTGGAGTTATTGGACAGGTAACGCCAGGCCGTTATTGGTATGTTACGACGTAGGGAAGGATTTCTTATGAGACAATGTGATATTTGGACATATTTGAAGTAATCCGTGTGAGGCAAGGAAAATTTGGTCTGCAAGGAGGTTAAAGGGTGTATGAATTCATTGTCATATAAGTCTGAAATGTGGGATATACCCTTATGTTTCCAAGAGGAAAGCTGAATGTCTTTGATCAGTAACTGTAATGTTTCTATGGGGAGAGGGATTTCGCAGGTATGAGCAGTGGAGTGCAAATGCTTAAAAAGGTACGTAAAGGCTGCCGCTGATGCTTTAATGGTCGGGGAGAGATATTGGTCAGATTTTTTAAGTTTGGGTGCGGATAATAGCCAATTTTGTAAATTTTTCCCTAAAACTTGAGAGGCTTCCATATTGCTCCATTGGTTATTTGGGTCGGAGGTAAACCAAGCCTTGAGTTGGGTTAGGAGTGCTGCATTATAGGAGTGCTGCATTATAGTATAATAGTATAGTAGTAGTAGTCTTGCCACTCTGGATTTTTTATCTTGCCATATAAACTTTCGAAGTATGGATTGAATTTGCGTAAAGAAGGAGGACAGTATGGGTATGGGCAGTGCTCTGAATAGGTAAAGCAGCTGGGGGAGTTTGAGCATTTTGAATGCTGCAAGTTGGCCTGAGGTGGAGAGTGTGAGTTTAGAAATGTTGGCTAAGTCTGCAGGAAGCTTGGCTAAGAAAGGGATGAAGTTCGCTTTGTATAAAGCATTGGATGTCTTCGTGAGAGAAGTGCCCAGGTAACCGAAGACCAGGCATAACGGTATTGATTACTCAGGTGTTGCTGCTGCGAATGAGACATTGCTAGGGGTAACATATAAGATTTAGTTACATTAACCTTATAGTAGGATACACAGCTGAATTCATTAACCACTTGCCGACCGCCGCACGACGATATACGTCGACAGAATGGCACGGGCAGGCATATGGGCGTACCTGTACGTCCCTGCCTTCCCGCG
Source organism: Lithobates pipiens (assembly GCF_037356315.1). NCBI lineage: Eukaryota > Metazoa > Chordata > Amphibia > Anura > Ranidae > Lithobates > Lithobates pipiens. The sequence goes on along the minus strand of NW_027507791.1, from coordinate 149,583,258 downwards.
GGTGGGGGGCCCGATCGGGCCCCTCCCGGTGCCTGCGGCAGTTGGTATCCGTTCAGAAGCGATCCGGGATGAGGGGGCGGCCATTCGTTCATGGCCACCCCCTCGCGATCGCTCCTGACGAATGGAAATGCTGTGTGACATCACTTCCTCTCCTGTAATGTAAACACAGGCAGAGGAAGTGATGTAATCTCTCCTCGTGTCGGTCTTTTTCGTTCTGGCACCGAGGAGAGAGGATCGGTGAGTTGCACCAACACACCACACGTACAGTAGAACATGCCAGGCACACTTTTCACCCCCCCTTCACCCCCCCAATCACCCCTGCAACCCCAGTCACAGTGACACCAATAGCATTTTTTTTTTTTTTGCATTGGTGTCATTTGTGACTGTAATAACTGTTAGGGCAGTTAGGGTTAGCCCCCTTTAGCTCTAGGGTACCCCCCTAACCCCCCCAATAAAGGTTTAACCCCGTGATCACCCCCCGTCGCCAGTGTCACTAATAAGCGATCGTTTTTCTGATCGCTGTATTAGTGTCACAGGTGACGCTAGTTAGGCAGGTAAGTATTTAGGTTCGCCGCAGCTTTTTATAGCATCAGGGACCCCCATATACTACAGCATAAAGCCCCCTGATTGCCCCCTAGTTAACCCTTTCACCAGTGATCACCATATAACTGTTACAGGTGACACTGGTTGGTTAGTTATTTTTTTTTTGTTTCAGGGCACCCGCCATTTATTACCTAATAAAGGTTTAACCCCCTGATCACCCGGCGGGTGATATAAGTTTGAGGGTCAGATAAGGTCTGCGTCGCCCCAGCGTCAGGTTAGTGCCAGTACCGCTAACACCCACGCGCAAAGCATACACCTCCCTTAGTAATATAGTATCTGATCAGATCTATATTAGCGTTGCCAGCATTTTAGGTTTCCCAAAACGCATTGTTAGCGGGATCAGCCCAGATACCTGCTAGCACCTGCGTTTAGCCCCTCCGCCAAGCCCAGCCCAGCCCACCCAAGTGCAGTATCGATCGATCACTGTCACTTACAAAACACAACACACATAACTGCAGCGTTCGCAGAGTCAGGCTTGATCCCTGCGATCGCTAACAGTTTTTTTTGTAGCGTTTTGAAACAGTCGCTGACAGGCTAGGTGCTTTTTTACCTGAGTCTCACTAGTGTACCCCTAAATTTAGAGCCCAAAATGGCAAAGCGAAGGTACACTAGTGAAGAGGCCTACACGTTTCTGAGCATGACAGATAGTGAAGAGGACGTCACTCATCTGTCAGATTCAGGCTCAGAATACGATCCTGTAGAGGACAGCGGCTCCATGACAGATAGCTCTGACGACGGAGATGAGGTCCCTGTTAAGGACAGGTGTGCCCGATCCCGAATGTATTCTGTTGTTCAGGTGCAGGAACCGCAGGTCACTCATATGGAGCAGAGACGTACTAGAGCCGCTCATCCTTCTGGTGAACTGGCAAGCACCAACGGCCTAGTACACCCTGGACGTACATCCAGCACTGCAGTAACACGTGGTGACGTGGCGAGTCCCATAAGTGCAGTTCAAGCTGGCGAGGTGGCAAGCACAAGTAGTGTCCCGCTGCCACCAAGACAAAGACAAAGACAGGCCCGTCGTACCCATAGTGCCCTTCCTGCAGAATTCGCCAATCCTAATTGGGTGCCCACCACTTCTGCAGAACCCGTACTTCCCCCATTCACTGGCCAACCTGGCATTAACGTGGAAACAGTTGATTTTACGACACTTGACTTTTACTCACTGTTTTTCACCGAAGATCTCTATAGATCTATTGTGGACCAAACCAATTTGTACGCTGGTCAACACATCGCCACTATTCCCCAGTCCGCCCTTGCCAGACAATGGAAGCCAGATACGAGCTGATTTTGCGGTTCATGTACTTCAGCGACAATGAACTCTGTCATCCTCGTGGAGACCCTGAATACGATCGGCTCTACAAAATTCGGCCCCTCATAAACCACTTCAACCAACGTTTTGCAGACTTGTTTACTCCCTATCAAGTTGTCTGCGTTGATGAGTCCCTGATTAAGTTTTCTGGTCGCTTGTCATTCAAACAATACGTCCCCAACAAGCGTTCCAGATACGGGGTCAAGATGTATAAGCTCTGTGACAGGGCCACAGGCTATACACGTAGTTTTATGGTTTATGAGGGTAAAGATAGTCACGTAGAGCCGGAGAACTGCCCTGACTACATAGGAAGCGCTGGCAAGATAGTGTGGGACATGGTGTCACCCTTATTCGGAAAGGGGTACCACTTGTACGTGGACAATTATTACACAAGCGTGCCACTGTTTAGTCACTTGTTTGATCAGCAGATTGGAGCATGTGGCACCATGCGACCTAATCGCCGGGGCTTTCCCCAGCGGCTTGTAGAGTCCCGTCTTAGGCTGGGGGAGAGAGCCTGCTTGCACAGTAATAATTTGCTCGCTATGAAGTGGAGGGATAATAAGAATGTTTTCGTTCTTACCTCCCTTCATGCAGACACAACGGTCCAAATTCCACCATTCAGCTGTAGCGTGGATTTATTTATCTTGACAGCAACAGCGTTTGCTCCCACGATATGTAAAGCCGCGACTCCAGCGCTGTCGGAGGTGATTTCACCACCACAGTTAAAAAAGAGCATATATGCCGAAGCATGGGGGCATACGGGGTGGAGGAGCGATCTGCTCCTACCTTTTGCGGGAGGATGCCCCCATGCTTCAGCATATATATATTTTAGGCACAGATTGTGTTAAATGTGTTATTTTTTGCTATTTTTTTTTGTATTTGCTTTGCAGGTATGGTAAGTCCTACTGTTATACTGTAATGTTACTTTGTTTTATTGTTAACCATCATTTGCTTAGCAGGTACGCCATTCTGCTGCAGCGCGGATTTATTTATCTTGACAGCAACAGCGTTTGCTCCCACGATACATAAAGCCGCGACTCCAGCACTGTCGGAGGTGATTTCACCACCACAGTTAAAAAAGAGCATATATGCCGAAGCATGGGGGCATACGGGGTGGAGGAGTGATCTGCTCCTACGTTTTGCGGGAGGATGCCCCCATGCTTCGGCATATATATATTTTAGGCACAGATTGTGTTAAATGTGTTATTTTTTGCTATTTCTTTTTGTATTTGCTTTGCAGGTATGGTACGTCTTACTGTTATACTGTAATGTTACTTTGTTTTATTGTTAACCATCATTTGCTTAGCAGGTACGCCATTCAGTTGCAGCGTGGATTTATTTATCTTGACAGCAACAGGGTTTGCTCCCACGATACATAAAGCCGCGACTCCAGCACTGTCGGGGGTGATTTCACCACCACAGTTAAAAAAGAGCATATATGCCGAAGCATGGGGGCATACGGGGTGGAGGAGCGATCTGCTCCTACCTTTTGCGGGAGGATGCCCCCATGCTTCGGCATATATAAATGGTGCATGTATGCCCACCATTAGAAGTGGGTGGATGAAGGGAGGCATCTAATGGTGGGCATACCCACCGATCAATATTTTTTTTTCGTTCAGCCCACAGGCTGCATGAAAAAAAATTACAATATATGCCCAACCAGTTCCAGCAACATACTGGTATGTTGCTGGTAGGGATGAGCTTCGTGTTCGAGTCGAACGTACGTTCGACTCGAACATTGGCCGCTCGGGCGTTCGGCGAATTCCGAACGTTTGGGCCGTTCGCGGCAAAATTCGTGTGGCCCACAATGCACTGCGATGGCGCAGTGCATTGCTGGCTCATGATTGGCCAAGCATGCTCTGTGACCCCGCATGCTTGGCCAATCGCAGCGCCAGCAGCGAGGAGAGCCATGATTGGCCACAGGCATCCTGCCTGTGGCCAATCATAGCTGAGGCTGTGTAGTGCACGCCCCACACTATATAAGGCCGCCTTTGAGGCGGCCTCGTGTAGTGTGTTGGCATCTGAAGCAGTGGGTGTTCTGTGTACCTTCAACACAGTTACACACCAATCGTTTTTGGCTGATTTCCTATCTTGCTCTTGTGTAGTGGTTATTGTCTGTGCCCTGACCGCAGTATACACCACTATATTCACCTCACCTATATAGCTAGTGATCTAGCTTTAATAATAGAGCTTGCAGTCAGTAGTGGCAGGAGATAGTGCGTGCTGTCTGCGTGCTCTGTACCCAGTACATACCGCTATAATCCACCTACATAGCTGTTCTCTATTTGAGCCCATTTGCCATCTGCAGGAGTTATTGGAAGTTGTGTGTGCTTCCAGCACAGCACAGTATACATCTGTATATACCCCTTTAACTCTGCTGTTTTCTGGTTATTGTCTGCGTGCCCTGACCACAGTATACACCGTGATATTCACCTCACCTATATAGCTAGTGGTCCATCTTTAATAATAGAGCTTGCAGTCAGTATTTGCAGGAGATAGTGCGTGCTGTCTGCGTGCTCTGTACCCAGTATATACCGCTATAATCCACCTACATAGCTGTTCTCTATTTGAGCCCAATTGCCATCTGCAGGAGTTATTGGAAGTTGTGTGTGCTTCCAGCACAGCACAGTATACATCTGTATATACCCCTTTATCTCTGCTGTTCTATAAAAAAGGCATCTGCAGGAGTTAGTGGGTGTTGTGTGCCTCCAGCACAATATAAACTACCCAACTACTGTTTTACCCAACTCCCTTCAGGCCATTACCATGTCTGGAAGGCCAGCAAGGAGAGGCAGACAGGCGCGAGCCGATAAAAGAGGGCAAGCAGGCTCTGTGTCTAGAGACAACAGTGCTGGTCGTGGACGCGGTGCATTGTCATCAGCACGTGGCCATGGGACATGCTTGTCCTTCTTTTCTGCAGCTGGACATGTTGAACCGCAACATGCCAACGACTTGGTAGAGTGGATGACCAAGCCCTCTTCATCCTCCTCATCCTCTCTCACCCAGTCTCAGGGTAGTAGCAAAGCAGCTGCCAACGCATCGTCTTCCCTCCTCTCAATGTCATCATCAGTGACTCCTTCCCTAGACCCACCACGTCCTCCTGAGGAGTCTCCTGAACTCTTTGAGCACAGTGTTGGGTACATGCTCCAGGAGGATGCCCAGTGTTTGGTGGGCTCTGATGATGACACTCAGCTAGAGGAAGGCAGTAGCGTGAGCGCAGAGAGAGGGGGTGCTCAAGAAGGACAGCAATCTGGCAGTCATGTTCCACAAGCTGCAGCATACTGCCAGGTTTGCTACAGCGATGAAGAGGGAGGGGATGATGAGGGCACTGACTCCACGTGGGTGCCTGGAAGGAGGGAGGAGGAGGAGGAGGAGGAGGAACATGTCCAACGAGGCAGGATGCCCTCCGGGGGCCAGCTTAGGGGCAGCACACCGACTGAATCACACCGCAGAGCTCCGCCTGCGCAGAGCGCTTCCTCTGCGCGTTATTCTAAAAGTTCTTTGGTGTGGGCCTTTTTTGAGACGAGTGCATCAGATCGCACCGCTGCTATTTGCAACATATGTCTCAAGCGTATCTCACGTGGCCAAAACATCAGCCGCTTGGGCACCACATGCTTGACCAGACATATGTTGACCTGCCATGCAGCTCGTTGGCAAGCGTACCTCAAAGACCCACACCAAAGAACAAAGCGGACCTCTCCTTGCTCCTCATCAGCTGGCATCTCCAACCCCACTAGACCTTCAGTCCTCTCTGAAACCTGCTCTGAGAAGAATGAAGGTGTAGAATTAGGTGTGTCACAGCCAAGTGCTTCCGGGAACTCTGCTAGTGGTACATCCACATCCGATTATAGCAGGCAAATGTCCCTGCCCCAGCTGCTGGACCGGCGGAAGAAGTTTACTCCCAGCCATCCACATGCCCAGCGGTTGAATGCTAGCTTGGCTAAATTGCTAGCACTTCAACTGCTGCCTTTTCAGTTGGTAGACTCGGCCCCCTTCCGTGAGTTTGTACAATGTGCGGTTCCTCAGTGGCAGGTCCCCAAACGCCACTTTTTCTCATGGAAGGTGATTCCGGCTCTCTACCGGCATGTGGAAGGCAATGTCCTTGCCTCGCTGGACAGGGCGGTCAGCGGTAAGGTGCATATTACCGCTGACTCATGGTCCAGCAGGCATGGACAGGGACGTTACCTGTCTTTCACGGCCCATTGGGTCACTCTTCTGGCTGCTGGGAAGGATGCAGGACAAGGTGCAGTAGTGTTGGAGGTTGTTCCGCCACCACGCCTCCAAAATGCTACTATTGGTTGTGACACACCTCTCTCCTCCACCCCCTCCTCTTCTTCTTCCTCCATGGCCTCTTCCAGTGCTCTGTCCTCAGAACCAGCGGTGCTCCGTAGGCGTTGCAGGGGCTACGCAAGTACGCAGGCAAAACGATGCCATGCCGTGCTTGCGCTGGTTTGTTTGGGGGACAGGAGCCACACTGGGGCAGATGTTTTGTCAGCTCTGCAGGGGCAGGCCGAGAGGTGGTTGACGCCACGCCAGCTTAAGCCAGGAATGGTGGTTTGCGACAATGGCACCAACCTCCTCTCCGCCCTCTGACAGGGACAACTGACCCATGTGCCCTGTGTAGCTCACGTCCTTAACCTGGTGGTGCAGCGGTTCTTGGGCAGGTACCCCGGCTTACAGGATGTCCTGAAGCAGGCCAGGAAAGTCTGTGTGCATTTCCGCCGATCATTTAATGCCTGTGCTCGGCTGGCTGAGCTCCAAAAGGAGTTGAACCTGCCCAAGAACCGCCTTATATGTGACATGCCCACCAGATGGAACTCAACATTGGCCATGCTGCAGCGGCTGCACACGCAGCAGAGGGCCATCAATGAGTACCTGTGCGACTACGGCACCAGGACAGGGTCAGGGGAGCTTGGTTTTTTCTCACCACGCCAGTGGGGCATGATCAGGGATGCATGCACTGTCCTGTCACCGTTTGAGGAGGCCACAAGGATGGTGAGCAGTGACAGTGCATGCATCAGTGACACTGTACCTCTTGTCCACCTCTTGGAGCATACGCTGCGTGGAATAATGGACAGGGCACTTGAGGCAGAACAGAGGCAGGAAGAGGAGGACTTCCTTGCCTCTCAAGGCCCCCTTTATCCAGACAGTGTTCCTGCTGTGCCACCCATCACACAGGAAGAGGGTGAGGAGGAGGAAGAGGAGGAGGAGGATGATTGTGTCAGCATGGAGGTGGAGGCTGGCACTCAGCATCAGCAGCAGCAGTCTTATAGGGATGATTTACAGTCCCAAGAAACACGTGGACTTGTACGTGGCTGGGAGGAGGTAGCTGCGGATCATGTTGTCCTTAGTGACCCAGAGGACTCCGGACCGAATGCCTCAGCTAACCTACGCTGCATGGCCTCCCTGATCCTGCAAAGCCTGCGGGAGGATCCTCGTATTCTTCGGATCAAGGAGAGGGACCATTACTGGCTGGCCACTCTCCTTGATCCACGGTACAAGGGTAAGGTTGCCGACCTTATCTTGCCATCGCAGAGGGAGCAGAGGATGAGACATCTCCGGGAGGCCTTGCAGAAAGCTCTGTGCAACGCGTTCCCAGAGACTGGGAGGTCACAAACTCCTGGTCCTGGACAACGTGTTGCTGAGGCATCAGTCAGAAGGAGCGGCGGAGAAGGTGGCCGTCTGACTGATGCTTTCAGACAATTTTTTAGTCCGCAGCCCCAAGGTATGATTGGTTCCAGCACCCATCGCCAGCGTCTAATTTACATGGTGCAGGAATACCTAGGGGCAAGGTCAGACTTGGACACCTTTCCCACTGAAAATCCTCTGGCTTACTGGGTCTTGAGGATGGATCACTGGCCAGAGCTTGCACAGTATGCAATTGAGCTACTGGCCTGTCCTGCATCCAGCGTTCTTTCGGAACGCACCTTCAGTGCTGCTGGTGGCTTTGTTAACGATCACAGGGTGCGCCTGTCCACCGAATCAGTTGATCGACTGACCTTCATCAAGATGAATCAGTCTTGGATCACCCACAGCTACCAAGCACCTGAAGCTGATGTAACCGAATAATTTTTTTTGAAATACCACATCCCTTCAAGACTGCCTATGCTGATGCTGAGTGACTGTCCTGTTATGTTGATTGTCTATCCTCTTCCTCCTCCGCTGATATGTTGGAAGAACATTTTTGGTTCTGGGTAATGCCAGCAGCCCAATTTTTCTGCCCCTGTTTAACAGGGGCGTTTAATTACAATTTTTGATGCAATGCTTTGCAGCAGGGCTAATTCCTGCAATAAAACTAGAGTATATGGCAGAGGTTGCAGTGTGATGGCACCAGTGCCTAAGGCCCAATTTTTCTGCCCCTGTTTAACAGGGGCGTTTAAGTACAATTTTTGATGCAATGCTTTGCAGCAGGGCTAATTCCTGCAATAAAACTAGAGTATATGGCAGAGGTTGCAGTGTGATGGCACCAGTGCCTAAGACCCAATTTTTCTGCCCCTGTTTAACAGGGGCGTTTAAGTACAATTTTTGATGCAATGCTTTGCAGCAGGGCTAATTCCTGCAATAAAACTAGAGTATATGGCAGAGGTTGCAGTGTGATGGCACCAGTGCCTAAGGCCCAATTTTTCTGCCCCTGTTTAACAGGGGCGTTTAAGTACAATTTTTGATGCAATGCTTTGCAGCAGGGCTAATTCCTGCAATAAAACTAGAGTATATGGGAGAGGTTGCAGTGTGATGGCACCAGTGCCTAAGGCCCAATTTTTCTGCCCCTGTTTAACAGGGACATGTAATTACAATTCTTGATATAATATTTCACAGGAGGGCCCCTTCCTGTGCCCACCCAGAGTAACGGTGAGGACTTATAGTGTTGTGGCACCAGCACCACAACCACCAAAGGTCAATTTTTCTACCACTGTTCAACAATGGCTTGTAATTACAATTCTTGATATAATCGTTCACAGCAGGGCGCTCCAGCGCCCACCAAGAGTCACTTTGAGGGCTTACAATGTTGTGGCAAAACCAACACCTTGTTCCGCCATTTCTGCAGAGCATATAGGGCAGGCCCCTACTTTCAAACATCCAACTTACAAACATCTCCTACTTGCAAACGGAAGGAGACAACAGCAAGTGAGATAAAAAAAGATGGACGACAAAACAAATTATACAGGGGTGATAACCCTTCCCTATGTTTTCCAAAAAGCTTAAAAATAGTTTTTTTTGACTGGAGCTACACTTTAAAAATGTACCAGTTGAAAATTACAAATAGATTCAACTTAACACAACAAACCTACACAGTCCCTGTCTTGTTTGCACCGCCTGTATACTGCTGTTCTGAGTATATAGGGCCTGGGGGCCACACGCATTTCCTTTTTTAATATGGGTACGGGGTTCCCCTTAATATGCGTACAAGACCCAAATAGGCTGGTAATGGGCAGGGAGGGCTACCCATGCCATTTTTCTGAATGATTTTCAACCATATTGCAGGAACCAGATATAACATTAAAACCGCAAGCAGTTTTAAATAATGTCATTTTGTGCAGGGACTGTTCTAAACACGGGAAACACGTGGCACTTCACAGGCATACTACAGACACCCCCCAGGCACCATATTTAAAGGAATATTTCACTTTTTTTTTTTCACTTTAATCGTCATTAAAATCAGTGCTCCCACCAAAACGGCCGTTTTTAAAACTGTTTTTTGCATTGACCCATGTCCCCTGAGGCAGGAGTCAGGTCCCCAAACCTTTTTTAGGACAGTATCTTGCATATCAGCCGTTAAAATTAGCACTTTCCATTTCGAACGTTCGAGTCCCATAGACTTCAATGGGGTTCTAACGTTCGTAACGAACTCGGGGTCCATTCGAAAGTTCTGGTGCGAACCGAACCGGGGGGTGTTCGGCTCATCCCTAGTTGCTGGACTTTGAGTGCTTATACCAGAATGATGCCTGCAGGTTTAGGTATCATCTTGGTATCATTCTTTTCAGCCAGCGGTCGGCTTTTATATAAAAGCAATCCTAGCGGCTAATTAGCCTCTAGACTACTTTTACAAGCAGTGGGAGGGAATGTCCCCCCCCCCACACCATCTTCCATGGTTTTCTCAGGCTCTCCTGTCCCGACAGGGAACCTGAGAATGCAGCTGGTGGTTCCGCCAGCTGACCATAGAGCTGATCAGAGACCAGAATGGCTCCAATCATCTCTATGGCCTAAGACACCGGAAGCTACGAGCATTTCATGACTTAGATTTTGCAGGATGTAAACAGCGCCATTGGGAAATTGGGAAAGCATTTTATCACACCGATCTTGGTGTGGTCAGATGCTTTGAGGACAGAGGAGAGATCTAGGGTCTGATAGACCCTAATTTTTTCAAAAAAAGAGTACCTGTCACTACCTTTTGCAATCATAGGGGATATTTACATTCCCTGAGATAACAATAAAAATCATAAAAAAATATATATAAATGAAAGGAACAGTTTAAAAATAAAATAAAAGTGATAATATTCCAGTGTGTTCTCGTAAACACTATTCACAATGGTTCCATAGCACTATGTCGAGCTCAAAATCAAGAGGGGTCTCTATTGCTTTCCACAAGCACTTACCGGTTCAGAATTTGGAATATAGAGCTGATTTAAATGGAAGATATCTGTTTCTTAAAATCAGATTGTGGGATAAAATCTTCACAATTGCAAACTTTTATATTCCAAATTATGATCAAACTAAGACAATCGTGAGTTATCTTGGCCTCTTGGCGGATTTTGCAGAAGGTACGGTTATCGTGGGAGGAGATTTTAACCTAGCTTTGGACCCTTCACTAGACACGTCAGCTCAACGATCAAATATTTCATACTCTCGTTTGAGGGCACTTAAAAACAAACTTTATGAACATAGGTTGATGGATCTCTGGCGGACCCTTAACCCTAAAGATCTTAACTATACATATTTTTCTTTAGCACATAAAACATATAGCAGAATAGATTTTTTTTTAACTGGTCCTAAGATATTGGAATGGAACCCGTCTATAGATATCGGTTCATTCATTTGGTCCGACCATTCACCAGTATTTTTAACAATAGCACCCCCCCCAGATTCAGGGTACTAATTGGTCGTGGCGTTTGAATGACACACTTATGCAAGATCAAAACTGTCATAAAGCAATTGCAGAGGCGATTGATAATTTTATCTCCGACCATGAACAGGATGAAACTGCTTTACCCTTGAAATGGGAGGCCTTAAAGGCAGTAATACGAGGGGTATTTATTCAACATGGTTCTCGTCTTAAAAAAGAAAAATCTAAAATTATCGAAAATACGTTATTAAAACTTCATTCTTTGGAAACTCGACATAAAGCCCATTGTTCTCCAGATATATCAGCCAATATTTTCTCTACAAGGATATTTTTGTTACAATTATTCAAATCATCCCAGAGCTCATACCGACAAAGACGTGTAGTGGGAAGATATAGATTTGAGAATAAGTGTGGGAAAATGTTGGCTGATATGTTACACCCACGTCAATCACAGACTTTTATACCAAGTATAAAAAAATCATCAGGAGAACTGACATCGGATCCACGTGAGCTTCAACAAACTTTTAGGGAATATTTCTCAGGCCTCTATAATCTGACCCCATCACCATTATTGGAGGATAAGGGAGCTGGAGACAATATTATTGGGGAATATGTGCGGGAAAACGCTATTCCGACAATAGATAGTGTTACTGGGGAATCTTTGGATTCTCCATTTTCGCTTGAGGAACTACTAGAAGTAATTGCCAATACTCCAACAAATAAGAGCCCAGGTCCTGACGGGTTTACATCAAAATTCTATAAGACGTTTAAAGAGCATATAGCCCCGTTTATGCTTCAAGTGTTTAATTCTATTTCTTCTATGAACCAATTTCCAATACAGACTTTGGAATCTCATATCACTTTGATTCCCAAACCAGAAAAGGATTTAACACTTTGCTCTAGTTATCGACCTATATCGTTGATTGGGATAGATTTAAAGATATATGCTAAACTGATTGCACTCCGTCTTCAACCACTTCTTCCAAGCTTAATACATACGGATCAGGTAGGATTCGTTCAAAGTAGAGAAGCACGCGATAACACGATTAAAACTTTTTTGTTGATGAACTATGCACAAAGGGCTAAAATTCCAGTATGCCTTCTTTCAGTTGATGCAGAAAAGGCATTTGATCGGGTGGGATGGCCCTTCCTTAAACACTCTTTAATGCAAATAGGATTGGGGTCAAATATATTCCATAAGATCATGGCACTATATACTAAACCGGTAGCCAGAATAAAAATTAATGGTTCATTGACAACAAGTTTTAATATACAAAATGGTACCCATCAGGGATGCCCGTTATCCCCTTTACTCTATGTTATAGTAATGGAATATTTAGCGACGGCTATTAGACGGAACTCTTCTATTTCTGGTATACAGATAAAACAGAGGGAAATAAAAATGGCTTTGTTTGCTGATGATTTATTACTTTATATCACTAATCCACACATTGCAATTCCCTCTGTGTTAGCTTAATTCCAGCGGTTTGGGAAACTGAGCAATTTTAAAGTAAATGTATCAAAATCAGAAATCCTTAATGTGTCGCTCGTACCCGAACAGGTTGCAAGGTTGAGAGCCAATTTTATGTTTAGGATTTGCTCTGCAGCTGTAAAATATTTAGGTGTTAAAATCACCCCGGACTCAAATCATTTATACTCAATGAACTATGTTCCTCTTCTGCAACGTACCCTACAAGATCTAAAAAAATATAATGTTAAGCAATATTCATGGTTTGGGAGGATTAATATACTGAAAATGGATATAATACCGCGGTTTTTGTATTTTTTTCAAACTATCCCAATTAGTGTCCCTCGATCATTTTTCTCCACTCTGCAATCGGCTTTTACAAAATTTATTTGGGGACATAAAAAAACCAAGATTACAAAAGAAATTATTATCATTACCAAAAACGAAAGGAGGTGCGGGTGCACCTGATCTATATTATTATTATGTTTCGGCTGTTTTGACTAGACTGGTGGACTGGTTTTATTGCTCGGAAACCAAACAATGGGTAAAAATAGAACAAGGGTTAAATCAATTAGATTTAAAGGTGTTACCATGGTTAGATCTGTCTGGTAGCAATTTAAATCAAGAGTTGAAAGAGTCTATGCCTTCCCTCACATCTCATGTGTTGAATATATGGGGCAAAACAGCTATAAAATTGGAACTCTCCTCTTATAAAGGACCTATGACACCTTTATTTGGCAATCCTTTATTTCAACCGGCATTAGATAGGACAAGTTTTCTTATATGGAATAAGGAATCTCATTATAGACTGAGCAATATTCTAAGCCAGGGGACAATTCCGTCTTTATTAAATCTATTCTCTACACAGCGACCATCACCTATGCAAATGTTGCAGTTTTGGCAGTTGCGGTCATTTTGGTGTACAATTCATTCAAGTAAGTCTCTGGGTAGAGATTTAACAGAACTTGAAACTCTCCTGACACAAGATCAGAAACCAAAACATGTTATATCAGTACTGTATAAGATGTTTATTATTAAAAATCATCCGGAGCCCCCAGAATATATAAATAAATGGGTTAATGAGATCAACGCTCAAATTGAGGTTGGGGAATGGGAGAATGCATTTAACTTCTCTCACTGTTTATCACCGTCGATTAAAGCACAAGAGACAAATTATAAATTGCTCTCAAGATGGTATTGGAGCCCAGTGACACTCCATCGTATATACCCAGAAAAATCAGATATATGTTGGCGGTGCCATAGAGACAAGGGCACATTGCTCCACATCTGGTGGGAATGCCCCCTAATTTTTAGATTTTGGGAAAAGCTTATGCAATTATATACAACAGTCACTGGGGAGGTAATTCCAAATACACCACAAGTCACCCTTCTCTCTATGTTACCAAGAACATATAAAAACGTTAAAAAGAATCTTTTAGGATACTGGTTGACTGTGGCAAGAACTGTGATACCGCGGCATTGGCGATCATCCCAGTCTCCTACGATAAATGAATGGGCTTTAGAAATGGATAACATAGAGAGAATGGAGATACTTCTAGCACAAGAATTAGATACATATGAAAGGTGTCTCTTGGTCTGGACTCCTTGGAATCAGCATAGGAAATTGGTAAAAGACTGAGGAATTAGGAGGGAAGAAGGGGGAGGGAGGGACTTGCGGAGGAGTGAGAAGTGGAGGAGGGGGAGAAGTCAGATATACATTTTTCCCCTTTCCTCCTTTCTGTCCCCCCTTTTTTTTTTTTTTTTTTGGGAGGGAGGGAGGGAAGAGGAAATAAAATAAATGTGATTATTATGTATGTAAGTAATATATATATATATATATATATATATATATATATATATATATATATATATATATATATATATATGTTTGAAATTGTTTAATTATGTGTAATACTTTATAATAAATTGAAAATAAAAATAGAATTGGATAAAAAATAAAATAAAAAAGCAAAATAAATAATAAAAAAAAACAAAAAAAAAAAACACCCCTGTCCCCCCCTGCTAAGGCGCAACGTCGAACGCAAGCGTTGGTCTGGTGTCATATGTAAACAGCAATTGCACCATGTATGTGAGGTATCCCCACGAAGGTCAGATCGAGGGTACTAATTTTAGCAGTAGACCTCCTCTGTAAATCTAAAGTGGTCACCTGTAAAGGCATTTAAAGGCTTTTAAAAATGTACATAGTTTGTCGCCGCTGCACGTTTCTGCGCAATTTTAAAGCATGTCGTGTTTGGTATCCATGTACTCGGCCTAAGATCATATTTTTTATTTCATCAAACATTTGGGCAATATAGTGATTTTTAGTGCATTAAAATAAAAAAAAGTGTGTTTTTTCCCCAAAAAATGCGTTTGAAAAATCGCTGCGCAAATACCGTGTGAAAAAAAAAAATGAAACACCCACCATTTTAATCGGTAGGGCTTTTGCTTTAAAAAAACACTTCATGTTTGGGGGTTCAAAGTAATTTTCTTGCAAAAAAAAAATATTTTTTCATGTAAACAAGTGTCAGAAAGGGCTTTTTCTTCAAGTGGTTAGAAGAGTGGGTGATGTGTGACATAAGCTTCTAAATGTTGTGTATAAAATGCCAGGACAGTTCAAAACCCCCCCCCCCCAAACGACCCCATTTTAGAAAGTAGACACCCCAAGCTATTTTCTGAGAGGCATGTCGAGTCCATGGAATATTTAATATTTTGACAAAAGTTGTGGAAAAAAGACATTATTATTATTATTTTTTTTTTTTTGCACAAAGTTGTCATTAAATGATATATTGCTCAAACATGCCATGGTTATATGTAAAATTACACCCCAAAATACATTCTGTTGCTTCTCCTGAGTACGGGGATACCACAAGTGTGAGACCTTTTGGGAGCCTAACCGCGTACGGCACCCCAAAATCCAAGCACCACTTTCAGGATTTCTAAGGGTGTAAATTTTTGATTTCATTCCTCACTGCCTATCACAGTTTCGGAGGCCATGGAATGCCCAGATAGCACAAAATCCCCCCCAAGTGACCCCATTTTGGAAAGGAGACACCCCAAGCTATTTGCCGAGAGGTATGGTGAGTATTTTGCAGACCTTCATTTTTGTCACAAAGTTTTGAAAATTGAAAAAAAGAAAAAAAATATACATTATTTTTTTTTTCTTCATTTTCAAAAACAAATGAGAGCTGCAAAATACTCACCATGCCTCTCGGCAAATAGCTTGGGGTGTCTACTTTCCAAAATGGGGTCATTTTGGGGGGTTTTGTGCTATTTTGGCATTTTATGGCCTTCAAAACTGTGATAGGTAGTGAGGTGTGAAATCAAAAATTTACACCCTTAGAAATCCTGAAGGTGGTTCTTCGTTTTCGGGGCTCCGTACGCGACTAGGCTCCCAAAAAGTCCCACACATGTGGTATCCCCGTACTCAGGAGAAGCAGCAGAATTTATTTTGGGGTGCCATTTCACATATGCCCCTGGCATGTGTGAGCAATATATCATTTAGTGACAACTTTGTGAAAAAAAAAATAAAAAAAATAAAAGTTTGTAATTTTCCCGCAACTTGTGGCAAAATATAAAATATTCCATGGACTCAACATGCCTCTCAGCAAATAGCTTGGGGTGTCTACTTTCTAAAATGGGGTCATTTGGGGGGGGTTTTGTGCCATCTTGGCATTTTATGGCATTCAAAACTGTAATAGGTAGTGAGGCATGAAATCAAAAATTTACGCCCTTAGAAAGCCTGAAGGCGGTTCTTGGCTTTCGGGGCCCCGTACGCAGCTAGGCTCCCAAAAAATCCCACACATGTGGTATCCCCGTACTCAGGAGAAGCAGCAGAATTTATTTTGGGGTGTCATTTCACATATGCCCATGGCATGCGTGAGCAATATATCATTTAGTGACAACTTTGTGAAAAAATAAATAAATAAATAAAAGTTTGTAATTTTCCCGCAACTTGTGGCAAAATATAAAATATTCCATGGACTCAACATGCCTCTCAGCAAATAGCTTGGGGTGTCTACTTTCTAAAATGGGGTCATTTGGGGGGGGTTTTGTGCCATCTTGGCATTTTATGGCCTTCAAAACTGTAATAGGTAGTGAGGAGTGAAATGAAAAATCTACGCCCTTAGAAAGCCTGAAGGCGGTGCTTGGTTTTCGGGGCCCCGTACGCGGCTAGGCTCCCAAAAAGTCCCACACATGTGGTATCTCCGTACTCAGGAGAAGCAGCAGAATTTATTTTTGGGTGTAATTTCACATATGCCCATAGCATGTGTGAGCAATATATCATTTAGTGACAACTTTGTGAAAAATTAATAAAGTTTGTAATTTTCCCGCAACTTGTGGCAAAATATAAAATATTCCATGGACTCAACATGCCTCTCAGCAAATAGCTTGGGGTGTCTACTTTCTAAAATGGGGTCATTTGTGGGGGTTTTGTGCCATCTTGGCATTTTATGGCCTTCAAAACTGTGATAGGTAGTGAGGAGTAAAATGACATATGTATGCCCTTAGAAATCCTGAAGGCGGTGCTTGGCTTTCGGGGCCCCGTACGCGGCTAGGCTTCCAAAAAGTCGACCACATGTGGTATCCCCGTACTCAGGAGAAGCAGCAGAATGTATTTTGGGGTACAATTCCACATATAACCATGGCATGTGTGAGCAATATATCATTTAGTGACAACTTTGTGTAAAAAAAAAAAATATTTTTTTTTTGTCATTATTCAATCGCTTGCGGCAAAAAAATAAAATATTCAATGGGCTCAACATGCCTCTTACCAATTTCCTTAGGGTGTCTACTTTCCAAAATGGGGTCATTTGGGGGGGTTTGTACTGCCCTGCCATTTTAGCACCTCAAGAAATGAGATAGGCAGTCATAAACTAAAAGCTGCGTAAATTCCAGAAAATGTACCTTAGTTTGTAGATGTGACAACTTTTGCGCAAACCAATAAATATGCAGTTATTGACTTTTTTTTTACCAAAGACATGTGGCTGAATATATTTTGGCCTAAATGTATGACTAAAATTGAGTTTATTGGATTTTTCTAATAACAAAAAGTAGAAAATATCTTTTTTTTTCAAAATTTGCGGTCTTTTTACGTTTATATCGCAAAAAATAAAAATCGCAGAGTCAGTCAAATACCTTTAAAAGAAAGCTCTATTTGTGGGAAAAAAAGGACGCAAATTTCGTTTGGGTACAACATTGCATGACCGCACAATTACCAGTTAAAGCAGCGCAGTGCCAAATTGTAAAAAGACCTCTGGTCATTTACCAGCAAAATGGTCCGGTCTGAAAGTGGTTAAGTAAGTTTTGTACCGAAGCCAAGGTAGAGGAAGGGTTGGTTAGAGAAAAGATCACATCATCAGCAAAGAGGCTGATTTTGTGTTCTTTTCCGCCCATAGTCACACCCGAAATAGATGCTTGTGATCTTACTTTAGCCGCAAGGGGTTCGATTAACAAATCAAAGATTAGGGGTGAAAGGGGGCAGCCTTGTCGCGTGCCATTAGTTATATTAAATTCAGTGGATAACATGGAAGAACAATAGACTTGTACTGATGGGGTGGAGTACAAGGCCAAGATTGCCATCAAGATATGGCCTTGGAAGCCAAATTTTTCCAAAGTTTGTTTTAAATATTGCCAGTGAACCCTATCGAATGCCTTCTCTGCTTCCAAAGATAGAAGCAGAGAAGGCATTCGATTGGCCACTGTGTGATGGATGATATTAATCATTCGTTGGGTCGCATCAGATGTCTGGCGGCCTTTTAGAAATCCAGATTGGTCAGGGTGTATCAATTGTGGCAGTAAGTCAGAGAATCTATTAGCTATCACCTTAGCATAGAGTTTTATGTCATGGTTTAGTAGGGAGATAGGGCGGAAATTTTGTATTTATGTGGGCTCCTTCCCTGGCTTTGGTATCGTTATAATTAAAGCTTTCAGCATTTCTTGCGGGAAAGAGGCCGAGGAGGCAGCAGAATTGAACATTGGAGTAATGTGTTTAGTGAGGATCTGATGAAATTGTTTGAAGTATTCTCCTACAAAACCAACAGGTCCAGGTGCTTTATTGTTGGGCAAGGATTGAATGGCACACGTAATTTCAGCCGTCGTGAAAGGTGAGTTGAGTTCCTCTAATTGAAGGGGGGTTAAGCTGGGTAGGCAAGTTGAGTCTAAAAACGTTTTAATTTGTTGGGGCGTAGGTTGAGGTTGGTGTGGGTCGTCTTTCAAATTATAAAGAGTGTCATAATAGGTGCTAAAGGCGTCAGCAATGGCTTGAGGGTCAGTCAGTTTGGCATTAGTAATTGGATGGTAAATGTAGGGAATTTGGGATTTAGAGGAGTAACCTTTAATCTGGCGGGAGAGTAGTTTACCTGGTTTATTGCTCTCAGCATAGAATCTAATTTTTAATCGTTTTTGGTATTTGTCGTGGGTTTCCAACAACAGGGCTCTGAGATCTAATCTGAGGGCAATGAGTTTCGATTTAAGTTCTTTTGTAGGAGTTTGCTTATTGAGGAGATCAGTGGATTGAATGTCTGCCAATAATGTGTTCATTCGCTGCCTCCTTAGCCTCTTATCTCTAGCTCCCAAATGAATAAAGAGTCCGCGCATATACGCTTCATGTGCAGACCATAGAACCTGTGGGTCAGTAACTGAGTCTGCATTTTGTTCAAAGAAAGAAATTAGATTATCCTGTAATAGTTGTGCGTATGGTGGGGATTGCAGTAACCTGGTATTCAGCCTTCATAAGTAGGTTGGAGCACGTCTGATGGAATCTTCAATGGTTAGGCTGACAGGGGAATGGTCAGACCAAGAGGTCAAATGAATAGTAGAGGCAGAGACTTTCTGTAGAGTCCATGGGTCTGTGAGGAAGAGGTCAATACGCGAGTAAGAATTGTGACTTGGAGAGAAAAATGTAAAGTCCTTTTCATCTGTGTGGGTGCATCTCCAGACATCATAGTCCCAATTCATGCAGGAGTGAATTTAATTCCGGGCGTCGTCTTGCAGTGCGGGAAGATGAGTCTAGTGCTGGGTCAGGGGTAGGGGGAGTCATTGATATGGCATTTTAAGATGATGTAACGGCCTCCTGGATCCAAAAGGCAATGGTCTTGGCGAAAGGTCAAAGAGTTGTGAACAGCTATTAGCACACCTTTTTTTTTCTGAGCTGCGCTGGCTGTGATTACCGTATTAAAGTTTCTATTGGTGCAGGAAGGAGGGTTGTTGGCCAAGAAGTGCGTCTCTTGCACACAGAGGATGTCGCATTTAGTTTGTTTAGCCAAAGCCCAGAGAGAGGCTCTTTTAGCAGGATGGTTTAGACCTTTAGTATTGATTTTAACAATTGTTATAGTCATGGTGTGTACGTGAGGGACAGCTGTGGTGGGTTGAGGTACCTTTGCTTACGTTGAAGATTGGAAAGAGATCAGTTGTCTTCAGAATCTGAGAGGATCCGTGTTGGTAGGTGTTTCCGGGGAGAGGATGTCCTCGAAGTGATGTGCGGAGAACTGTCGAGGGTGTCAAAGACGGACTGCGGGCAGAAATCCAGTAGGAAATCTTGGGTACCTGTAGGAAGAAAGAAAAAAAAAAAGGGGGAGGGAAAGAGTTTTAGGTAGATCGGTGCCTTCAAGCGATAGCACGCCAAGTGCTGTGTGATCCAAGTGTGCAATCAGCTGAGAAGACCGGGGTGCCTCCAAGTACTGGTTACTGAGCCAATAGGTAAAAAAAAAACAAAAAACAATGTAGGGAGTGAAATAGGCGAAACTGGAACCAAAAAAACTGTTCTCAGGGTATAAGAACGACACAACTGTGTCTAGAGAAGAGAACCCTGGATGGGGGTATAAGTCTTAACACGACCGAGTGTGAGCAGGAGTCACATCTACACAGCCAAGGGAAAGAATGTACCCCAGCCCTTCAAATAGGTAGGACATTTCTGTGGCCTCTCGGGGGGAGAGGTTGGGTCAGCATGGTGCCAGTGTTGCTCTGGTCCATAGGCAGTACCTCATTATTGGAAGGGACAATAACCCAGTCTTGTAACAGACGCAGACCTTGTGAGACTGAAGAGATCACATGTTTGGAGCCAGCATGGCTGATGGAGAGTTTGGCAGGAGCAATCCATTGATATTGTATCTGGTTATTGCGTAAGGTTTTGGTGATATTATTGAGTTGTCTACGTCTGCTCAGGGTGTGCTGAGATAGGTCAGCGAAAAATTGGAGGTGGTTATAGGGTTCAGGCAGCATTTGCAGAGCTCTGACTTTTTGCATGAACTGCTCTTTGATATGAAAAAAATGTACCCTGAGGATGACGTCTCTGGGAGTTGAATCTGGCAGAAATGCAGGTTTTGGTAATCTGTGGCTACGGTCCACATGTAATCCCATATTCTTTGCTTCCAGGAGCACTGATTTGAGTAAGCCCTTTGCAAAGGCAGGAAGATCAGCATTTTGCACCGATACTGGCACCCCTCAGATTTAAAAATTATTACGTCTAGCCCTGTCCTCCAAATTTGATAATTTGTCAGTCTGCCACTTTGTTTCTTGGGCCTGGGCTTCTTGCGAGTCAATTATGTCATTTATGGTGGCAGTCATAGCATCCACATTAGTTTCCAGATGAGTGACCCTGTCATCCATTACTGTCATTCTATTGCCAAAGCCCTGCATGACTGAAAGCAGGTCAGATTGTAGGGAACTGTGGAGAGACATTAGCATGTCCTTGAGTGTTGTGTCCATGACAGCCTGACCTACAGTGGGGAAGGAAGCAATGGCGTCTGGCTGAGAGCTCTGTGAGGGGAATCCATAGGGCACCTCCCCTGTGCTGTCTCCCTCCCGGATTCCCTCTGAGGCATCCAGCCTCATTTTGCTTTTTGCAGGACTGTGGGTGGTTGGAGTCCCGAGAGGAGTGTGAGGAGTCCCCCGATGTACAGGCACTTACCAGTGCAGCCTCCGATGCGGCGCGACCCTCACTTCTGCGGGGAGGGCTTGCAGACTTTGCCTGTGTGCTTCTCTCGTCCGCCGCAGCGCCATCTTGGCCGCGCCGTGCGGACGGCTGGTACATGAAGGCCGTCAGCTTACGGGGCAGTCTGGGCTCCTTTTGTTTCAGCGACATGTTCCCGAGGTAGTGCGGGTGTTGGCGCTGCGCTGTATGGGTCTGATAATGGCTGGGGTATGAGGAAAGTAGCTGATAGTCGCCGTGGATGCAGAGAGCTCAGAGCTCAACTGGCCATCTTAGTCACGCGCCGGCCACGCCCCCACAGGGCGGCAAATTTAAAGGGACATACAGGTACGCCCATTTGCCTGGCCGTGCCATTCTACCGACGTACATCGGCGTGCGCCAGTCGGGAAGTGGTTAAAGTGTTACTAAATCCACAACAGTAAAATCAATCTGTATATACAGTAAAGCAGGGGCGCCCAACCTTTTGAGGAGCAAGGGCCACTTTATTGACTTGGTAACTGGTCACAGGCCACAATGAGCGTAAAGGGGGGTTTGTAGGTCTGTGTCCACTCTGCATGCGTAGAGCAGACACGGATGCAACCCGCTCTACCCTAAGGGCCCACCAATCCGCTCAGACAGAAGGGGACAGATCCCCTTCTGTCTTTTTTTTAAGGAGATCAGATTGCAGCTAGGTGGGTGTAAATGGATATGATTCCGTTTACATCTGCCGCTCTATAGAGGTGAATGGAGAGTCCATTTGAGTCCACCTGAAAAACAGACAAGCGGACCCGATTGGACCGATCATGTGAAAGGGGCCTAAGGCTGCTTTCACACTGATGCACAGCGGTTTACCTACACCTCAACTGACCTCAATATTCACTTCTTCCTCAGGATTCCTGCAGCTGGCTGGTACTGCTGTTGGGTACTGCTGGCGGGTACTGGTACTGCTGGCTGGTACTGATACTGCTGGCGGGTACTGGTACTACTGGCTGGTACTGATACTGCTGGCTGGTACTGATACTGCTGGCGGGTACTGATGGCTGGTAGTGGTACTGCTGGTTTGTACTGCTGGAGGGTACTTCTGGCTGGTACTGCTGGTTTATACTGCTGGCTGGTACTCATGACTGGTAGGGATGGTGGGTACTGGTACTGCTGGCAGGTACTTCTGGCGGGTACTGGTACTGATGACTGGTACTGCTGGTTGGTACTGGTACTGTTGGCTGGTACTGCTGGTTGGTACTGGTAATGTTGGTACTGGTACTGCTGGTTTGTACTGGTACTGATATTGATACTGGTGGCTGGTACTGATACTGGTGGCTGCTGTACCAGTTCGTGGGTTCCTGTGTCCCGACCCGCCATCGCCGAGCATAATTGTGACAGAAGCATGCAGCTGCAGTAGAGAGCAGAGCCGATGCTTCCTGTCACCGGCGGAGTACATTTGGTATCACTCCGCCTGTAAAGGAGCCGACGCTATACAGGAAGCATCGGCTCTGTTTCCTCTAGCGGCAGCTCTGTTCTTTGCACTAATGCTCGAAGATGGTAGGTCGGGAACCCGCGATCTGGGCTTGCCAACCTGCCATCTCAGAGGAAGACATGCCGTGCCACATCGGAGGGCCAGTGGTGGGCACCCCTGCAGTAAAGCATGCGTGCTATACTCACTGTGGAATTTAAGGGGTTAATCCTCTGCATTGTGCAAAAGGGCTGTTTGATTCTATCTTCTCTGATCCTCCCCTCTTTCTCCTGCCCCCAATCTATCTCTGGATATGAGAGAGCCTTTGGAGTCTACACATGCTCAGTTTGGTTGAAAGTTTTTTTTCTAGGAGGGTGCATGTGATCAGCACAGGGCCAGGGTCCAGACAGGGGGGGTGGGGAGGGGTCCCCGCAACCTCATCAGGCAGACAGAGCAGAATAAAATACAAGCTTTAGCTAGATACTGATAGAAGTCACAAGACTGCTATACACTGCTGATAAGAAAAGGTTTTTAGCAGTTTATATTTACCAACATAATTTCCACGTTTTGTGTACTGTGGGAGACCAGATATAGTGAATGCAGAGTCCTGGGTTTAGTAACACTTTAAAACTGCTTTAGAATTTACAGCTTAAAGCTGGGTTCCACCCTAAAGTTGAACTTCCACTCATCGGAACCCTCCCCCCCTCCGGTGTCACAGTTGGCACCTTTCGGGGGGAGGGGGGTGCAGATACCTGTCTAAGACAGGCATTTGCACCCACTTCCGGGCATAGACTCCCACGGGAGTATATGCCTCTTCCTGTCCCGGCGCACTGTCTGCTGGGACACACACGGGTCTCAGAGACAGCGGGGACCATTCCTTGCTGATGCGCAGTAGGGAACTGGGAAGTGAAGCCGCAACACTTCACTTCCTGATTCCCTCACTGAGAATGGCGGCGGCAGCAGTTGAGAGCCGAGCGATCGATCGGCCTCGGCTGCCGACATCGCTGGACCCTGGGACAGGTGAGTGTCCATTTATTAAAAGTCAGCAGCTGCAATATTTATAGCTGCTGGCTTTTAATATTTTTGTTTCCAGTGAAATCCCTCTTTAACTCCAGATTAACCTTTTTTTCCCCCCATTTTTTCTGACACCAGTCACATCGTCAGGAAGAAAGGGGTAAGCTACCTTGCCAGGACACAGGCAGCAAGCAGTTCTTGACTGAGGTCCCAAACTGTCCTTTTCCACTAGAAAATTTATTATTGATATGTCTGAGTCTCCATTGGCATATTTTTCTGATGCCCATAGAATACAGTGCCTTGAAAAAGTATTCATACCCCTTGACATTTTTCACATTTTGTCATGTTAAAACCAAAAATGTAAATGTATTTTATTGGGATTTTAGAAACAGACATTCCCCTGGGGTGGGACTTTAAAGACATTGAACACAAGTAATATGTAAATAGATAAAAGAATGATTTTATTAAACACGTATAGATTAAAAATATTTTCATGGAAGTGCGCATGCGCGAGGTTTCCAAGATGGCCACGTAAGCCGGGAGCTCCGCGCCACGCCGCCTCTCCAGCACTGCTAGCGTGCCACCCAGCCAAGCTACCGCTCTCATGCGCTGTGCACCGGACCCCTCATCCATTGGGGATCACCCGGAGACCGATTCGTTGATCCGGAACGAGCGTAGGCCTCGTGGAGGCCGAATCCCATTTCCGCGGGGTGTACCAAGATGGCCGCCGGACTGTAAGCACAAGTGTACTCGTGCTGAGAAGTTCTCACCGCACCGAAGGACTCATAAACTGCATCCAAAGGTACACCTCAATCCTCTCCACAATAAGCGCCCCCTGTATGCTTAAAACGGGGGCCAGGAGGAACTTACACGGGGAGTTTAACTCCACCACTCCATCAGGGGGTCACAAGATGGCCACCGCGGCGGTCACCGCCACTCAGCCCCCTCCACAACATCTAGAGCTGACCCCAGACCACAGATCAGTCATTGCTCCGGCTATCCTCCACTTCTCATCAGGACCCCACAGCATGGGGACTCCCTCACCCACATCTACGGAATCGTTACTCAATCAAGCTTTTGGTGATCAGGCCCTCTCCCCGGCGGGCCCCCCTGCTTTACCCACACCCGGCCCTCAGGACCCTGTTACACATATGACTCAGTCATCCATGGAAGAACTATTCCTCAAGTTCTCATCACTCCTAGATAGGGGTCTAGCAGCTAACGCTGCGGCCATCACGGGCGAAATCAGGGCTGATTTGCAAAACATAGGATCCAGGATGGATGCTATGGAAGACAAAATTGAGCAAACTGTAGCCATCTCACATCAAAACACCGGGCTTATTCAAACTCTGCAAGATCAACTAGAGACAGCATTCTCATGCATTGACGACCTGGAAAACAGGTCCAGGAGACTGAACTTTAGAATTAGAGGCCTACCAGAATCCATCACAGATGTTGCCACAGCAACACAAGACTTGATCCGAGCTCTAGTCCCCAACATTCCAACAGCCCGACTGGAACTAGATAGGGTCCACAGAGCTATGGGACCCCCCAGGAAGGATGGGTCCCCCAGGGACGTCATTGCTAAACCGCTATACTACGCTGTAAAGCAGGAGGTGATGAAACAAGCCAGAACCCTACCGCAGATCTCATGCCAAGGGCACCCGGTGCAAATATTTGCAGACATTTCCCCAGCTACCATTCAAAAGAGAAGAGCCCTGAAGCCGCTCCTGACGGCCATGGCCCAAAAGGACATCAAATATAAATGGGCCTTCCCATTTGCGGTTCGTTTTTCACTCAAGGACCGGTCATACTCCTTCTCCACATTCAACGCCGGTGAAAAATTACTTCTGAAATTGAATATCATTGCCCAAGAAATGGAAATGGAGACTGCGGCTCCAGCCTCCACTTCCAACAAACGCCCTCCACCTACTGGATCCCCCAATCCTCTCTGGAGCAAAACCAAATCCCGAAGATCAGCCAATCACAGCCCCCCCTGATCCATCCAAGACTTCCCAAGCTGTTTTTCAGAGAGGATTCCAATCCTAGAAGAAAACTTTCCTTGAACCTGGAGGCCTGAAAGGTCCACCAGCCCTCTCTTAATGGGGGCACTGATGTCACTTTTGTTCCCCATAAACCCCCCTTTTTTTTTTCTCTATGCTACTGTGGTGCACTGGACTATAGTATTTGAGGCTTTAAGCCTCTTGGGTGGCACTTAACGTGTGTTTTTTTTTTTTTGTATACACCTGTTGGCAAGCGCTTGGTTATTTTGTCACTTGTTTTTTTTTTCCAGCGGGTTAAGAAGTGCTGGGGCGCGGCGTGAGCCACATGCGCCTCATCCTACCTTCTCGACCACCTCTGTGGTCGGTGAGGTCGGAAGAACAACCCCAGGGTTGGCATTATCTCTTTTTCTACACATCTCAAACTGGTTTGTGAGATGTTCGTTGCTCTTCTACCTCCCCCCCTGCTCTTCTGTACACCAGAGGGGGGATATTTCCTCTTCCTTTTCTTCTTGCTTCTCCTATTCTACTATTTCTTTTCCCCCACCCTTTACAGAGCGTCACTCACTTGTATTCTCTTTTTCAGACTTGCAGGAGTTTGGCAACATCACAATGGTTCTCACTTTCCACCAACGAACTCAATCTCCCTGGCTACGGCTCCTTGTTTGGCACCTTGGGAGGGTGAGTGATGTGTTCATAGGCAGCTCCTCCCACTATGAGGTCCATGGCTGATCACGCACAACATACCTGGAGGGTAGCTTCACACAATGTGCAAGGTATAAACTCTCCCCTTAAACGCAAGAACATTTTTAACTCTTATAAATCGTCCAAATTAGACGTCCTTTTGATTCAAGAAACCCATTTTCCAAGCACGTACAACCCCTCTTTCTTACACTCCCACTACAACAAATTCCACCTAGCGAATGCAGCTAACAAGACCAAGGGGGTAGCAATAGTGTTTGCTAAATCCTGCAATTTTCAATTAATATCCGAAACCAAAGATCCTGACGGCAGATATCTGTTAGTGAAAGGCACTTTAGATGGCCACATATACTCATTTATTTCCTACTATTCCCCTAACAAGGGTCAAACAGCCTTTTTCAGAAGACTCATCCTCCATCTCACCCCCCTCCTAGAGGGAACAGTTATATTAGGGGGAGACTCCAATGTGGCCTTTGATCAGGGGTTAGACAAAACTAGGCCCCCAGGTTCTCAACATACCCGCCCCTCTAATGAGAGCCTTAAACTAGCGAAATGAATACACGAACAGGGATGGGCAGATGTCTGGAGAGAACTAAACCCCACCAAACGAGACTATACTCACTTCTCACACCCCCACAACTCTTACGCCAGAATTGACCACCTGTTAGTGAAATCTTCAGTCATCCCTGCCATAATTCAATCAAAAATTATTGACTCCTCCCTTTCGGATCACTCACACTTAGTTGTCATGGCCATCCGTTCGCAACATAATAGATCGGGCCAGAGGCAATGGAGACTGAATGAGTCCATTCTCTCGGATCCTGTCCGAGTCTCTCTGCTATCTGAATCCTTAAAGGAATACTTTCAATTTAACGACGGAAACGATGTATCAGCGGAAACACTTTGGGCAGCTCATAAAGCCTTTATCAGGGGGGAACTCATCAGATTATCATCAGCCATCAAAAAGGAGAGAGAGGCAGCAATTAAAAAACTTGAGAACGACTACGTGTCCCTGAAAACCAGGCATAAACTAGACCCGACCCTTAATTTACTCCCTCAACTTGACAAGACCAGGCTCAAACTGAACCTGGCTCTGACAGCTAAAGCCGAAAAGCAAATGAGATGGTCGCAAAATAGATTCTACACACAAGGTGATAAGATGGACTCTCTGCTGGCCATAAAACTATCTCCCAGGATCAAATCGCAGGCTCTACCGAAGATTTTAATCCCTGGACTAGGTCCCACAGCTAACCCTACGAAGATACTGGGAGAATTTGCAGAATTTTACAATAAACTCTACTCACCATCCCCAGCCCCTGCTTTTCACTCTATAGACGCTTTTCTAAACGACCTCCCCATCCCACAACTATCCTCGGACCATAGAGATAGCCTAGAAGCCCCTTTTACAATGGCAGAAGTTTTAGCGGCAGTTAAAACCTTAAAACCAGGCTCGGCCCCCGGCCCGGATGGCCTATCCAAACCTTAGCACCCTACCTCTCTAAATTCTTCAACTATGCCTCGAAGGGAAACCCACTTGATCCCCAACTAAACGCAGCTCTTATAACTGCCATCCCAAAACCTGATAAAAATCCAGAAGAGGTTGGCAATTACCGCCCAATCTCTTTAATTAACTGTGACATTAAAATACTAACCAAAATCCTCGCCTCCCGGTTGGCAGAATTCATCAATGCGTATGTACACAAGGATCAGGTGGGCTTCATTCCTGGTAGACAAGGTCCAGATCAGATAAGGAGAACCATAAATATTATGTCCATTCTCCAAACAAACTGGGGAGGTGGACCACAACAATCGGGTATGCTTCTTTCGCTTGATCTACAAAAGGCCTTTGACTCGGTCTCCTGGCCTTATATTTTTGCTATCCTCCGCAAATGGGGCTTTGGGCAACACTTTATTGGCCTAATACAGGCCCTATACTCAACCCCTACAGCGAGAATCCTTATTCAGGGCTTCTACTCCAAATCAATCGATATAAGACAAGGAACTAGGCAAGGATGCCCTTTGTCCCCTCTGATTTTTGCAATGGCAATTGAGACCCCTGCGATAGCTATCAGACAAAACCAAGACATTAAAGGGGTGGTATGCGGATCTCGTGTTCACAAGTGTGCCCTATTTGCGGACGATATCATGCTTTACATCACTTCTCCCATAACCTCCTTGCCCAATCTCAACGCCACGCTAGATTCCTTCTCCAAGAAGATATCGGGTCTTCAAGTAAACTACAGTAAATCCCAGGCTCTCAGCGTCTCTCTAACTCCCTCTACTGTTGCACTTTTAAAGCAGAACTTCAATTTCCAATGGAGCGAATCCTCCGTCAGATACCTAGGCATAAACCTCACAGATAAGGTAGAGACTTTATACAGTTTTAATTATCCCCCGATGTATCGTAAACTAGAAGCAGACTTACAGAATTGGTCCCATCTTCCCATATCATGGCTAGGCAGGATACACGCTATCAAAATGACTCTATTACCCAGATTACTTTATTTGTTTAGATCCCTGCCATTCTTAAATTCATTTGGGGTAAGAAAGGTTATAGACTAACCCGCAATACACTCTTTGCCCATAGGAAGAGGGGCGGTTTAGGCCTCCCACATCTATTCCGTTATTACCAAGCAGCTAGGCTAACACAGTTATCCGTAATTTACTCAAAATATGAGAAGCCGGACTGGATCCATATTGAGAATCAGGCTACACCCACTTTTACTCTAGACTTTTTACTATGGGCCCCCCAGAAAAATAGACCCGCTATCTTATCCCCAACTCTCTCTCACTCATTTAAACTATGGGATTCCCTGCGCTACTTTACCTCCTTGGTCTCAGCAATTAAACCTTAACTCATATTTTCAATAATCCTCGCTTCCCTCCAGGATGCAATGTACTTGCCTTCAAATGGTGGGTGGATAAGGGTCTTTACAGGATAGGACACTTTTTCACAGCCACATGACCTATCACCCTACAATTTTGTATCAAGAAACTAAGCCTCCCTACGACCGAAATTTTTCAGTTCCATCAGATTCAACATTTTCTACACTCCCTATACAAAGGGGAATCAAACCCCCCGCTCTTTACAGATTACGAACTTTGGTGCGGTCAAGCCATGGACCAGAAAGGGGGGATCTCCTTGGTCTACACGTCTCTCACCACTCCCAAAACAAAGGCGCCCTATATGGTCGCCTGGGAAAATGACTTCTCTTTAAAATGGTCATTGGATAAATGGCACTCAATAGGGGCTAGATCCTTTCGGGGTCTCCTCAACACAAACCTTATGGAAGCAGGAAGAAAAGTACTAACCAGATGGTATTACACGCCGGTCAGAGTTGCACACATGTTCCCAACAGCTAGTCCCCTCTGTTTCCAGGGCTGCATGCTTGCGGGGACAATGTCACACATTTGGTGGGAATGCCCAAGAATCTGCCCCTTCTGGAAGAAAGTTTTTAACCTGATTGAAAGATTGATTGATGCCAAAGTCCCCAGATCTCCCACGGTGGCTCTCCTTAATGATCCGATTCCCCATCTCTCTAAGTCCTCCAGCAGGCTAACCCAATTTGTTCTGCTGGGAGCCAAAATCTCCATAGCCAGGAATTGGAAGAAACCAGGGGTTTCCTTCACAATAGTTAAGCAAAAAATTTCCTGGATCATGTCTCAGGAGAGGCTCGCTAGTATGCTGGAGGACACATCTGATAGGTTCATAGCCACCTGGGAGCCCTGGGCCCGAATGATGGGTCTGACCAACTTCCCATATGTATGAACTTCCCTTATTTAACCTGACGCAAGTAGTGATGCTCTCTTCATCCCCTCCCACCTCTATCTCTCTTTTCTTTCCTTGTCTTTCTCTTTCCCTTTTCTTTCCTCTTGTTCGCATATGTTCTCTTGGTTTCCATACTATGGACTTAAGCTAGTCCGGAAAGGTATAAAAGTCTGTATAAATAACTCCTAGGCATTGGTGGTTGGTTAACATAAAGAGTTTGATGCAATCTGCCCTGAGCTCCCTCTTCCTACAGAGGTCCCTCAGATCGGCCCAGGGGCTGTCCGGCAGGTAAAACAGGAATTCTCTGGTATCTGATTGACAACTCCCTTTCACATTTCTCCTTTTATATTTTTAATTTGCGAGCGCCTATTGCCCCCGACACAGCGTGATCCCATTTGGGGTGTCAGAGGTTCTAGGTGGCATACCATTTACTTTTCTTATATCACTCCCAACCGTCATGTCAATCCATACCAGACGCAGTAAGCTCCTTTCACTGTCTTCTTCATTTGTTTTTAATAATACAGAAGCCTTACATTTCACAATGTATCTACTCCGGATTACACTGTTTGCCGATTCTTTTTGACCTGTTCACCATGTTCTTCATATATATGTGTGACGACATGTTGTCGCAATCTAATGTATGGATTTTATTTTTCCTTTGAAACAAATAAAAATTTTTTTTGAAAGAAAAATATTTTCATGGAATGTACATAGCAAGAGAGATTATCAATACACAAACTGGTAGATGAAGAGATGACACAAAGTGATATTCTCCACCCAACACGTTTCAGAGTTAATTACAGCTCCTTCATCAGGATTAAGGGATATGTCAAATGTAGCCACTTTAAAGGTGTGCATATAATCATTCCATGTTGAAATAAAAGAAAGACCTGACCTAAGGAGTTCATGCTTGCTCTAACCTCATTGTAAGTATCATGGATTATGTAGTAAATAAAGAAGCCATCGTTTTAAAGGAGGGAACCAGAAATCACTGAGGCCTGAAAGGTGAAGTCCTGTGAGTATAATTAAGAGGTGCCTGCGTTTATGGATCCATTGACCCAGGTTCGGCCCAAGATATTGTGCTGCCTGAGCCCAAAAATTAAATGTTGCCCCTCCCTCCCCAAAAAAGTCATGCCCACCAAAAGGTCCCCACATCCATTTTTTATATCATGGCAATTAAAGCTAAAATGATATGTATCAGGGAGTTAGATTTACATGCAACAGTGGTGGTGGGTTCTGTCCAATGCAGCTGTGGTAGTGGTGGGGGGTTCAGTCAGAGGAGGCAGCGGTGGTGGGATGGCTCAGTCTGAGGCAGCGGTGGTGGTGGGGGGGTTCAGTCAGAGGCAGCAGTGATGGTGGTGGTGGGGGGTTCATTCAGAGGCAGCAGTGATGGTGGTGGTGGGAGGGGGGTTCAGTCAGAGGCAGCAATGATGGTGGTGGTGGGGGGGTTCAGCCAGAGGCAATGGTGATGGTAGTGGTGGGGGGGTTCAGTCAGAGGCGATGTGGTGGTGGGGGGGTTCAGTCAGAGGCAATGGTGATGGTGGTGGTGGGGGGGAGTTCAGACAGTGGTAATGATGATGGTGGTGGGGGGAGTTCAGACAGAGGCAGCAGTGATGGTGTTGGGGGTTTCAGACAGAGGCAGCAGTGATGGTGGTGGGGGGGTTCAGACAGAGGCAGCAGTGATGATGGTGGTGGGATTCAGTCAGAGGCAGTGGTGATGGAGAGGGGAGTTCAGTCAGAGGCAGATGTGGTGGTGGGGGATTCAGTCAGAAGAGGCAGTGGTGGTGGGGAGGTTCAGTCAGAGGCAGCGGTGGTGGTGGGGGGGGGTTCAGTCAGGGGCAGCAGTGATGGTGGTGGTTGGGGGGGTTCAGTAAGAGGCAGTGGTGATGGTGGTGGTAGGGTTCAGTCAGAGGCAGGGGTAGTGGAGGGGGGGGGGTTCAGACAGAGGCAGCAGTGATGGTGGTGGTGGGGGTTTCAGTCAGAGGCAGTGGTGATGGGGAGGGGGGGGGGGGGGTCAGTCAGAGGCAGATTGTCAGACTTCCATGTACCTGACCGATGAGCCCAATATAGTAGGGGAAGGTCTCCCTTACATGTCTGGTTTGCGGCGCCTGGTAGTATGGACAGGTGGCACAGGAGCACAGCAGCAGAAGAGACGGCCTAGGATCCTGGTGCAGGTGGCTTGGTGATTGTATTAAGTCACCTTTGCCAAATGAAAATATTTTTAATCTATATGTGTTTAATAAAATCATTCTTTTATCTATTTACATATTACTTGTGTTAAGTACCTTTTAAAGTCCCTCCCCCAGGGGAATGTCTGTTTCTGTATATATTAAGGGATGTGGCACATCATGGAGTTAATCCCTGTGACCCTTTATATTGAGATTTTATGTCACAGACCAACACAAAGTGGAAGGAAAATGATAAATGGTTTTCAACATTTTTTACAAATATTTATCTGACTAGTGTAGCATGCATTTGTATTCAGCCCCCCCGAGTCAATACTTTGTAGAAACACCTTTTGCTGTAATAACAGCTGCAAGTCTTTTTGGGTATGTCTCTACCAGCTTTGCATATCTAGATAGTTTGCTCATTCTCCTTTGCAAAATAGCTCAAGCTCTGTAAGATTGATGGAGAGTGTCTGTGAGCAGCAATTTTCAAATCTTGCTATAGATATTCAATTGGATTTAGGTCTGGACGTTCACTAGGCCATTCTAACACATTGATATGCTTTGATCTAGACCATTCCATTGTAGCTCTGGCTGTATATTTAGGGTCATTGTCCTGCTGAAAGGTGAACCTCTACCCAAGTAGCTGTAGCTTTCCTGAAAGTGGATTCAGTGAAGGCCTCAGCCAAAAAGGTGCCCTGATTAACTCAGCCAGGAGGGCCATATGGGTTAAAGCTTAGGAAGGCGATCTTACTTCAAAGACCCCTTTGAAGGGTCTTTGCTGTTTGGGCCAGGCTTGGATAAGGTTTTGACCAGGTCCTCAGAAAAAGGGAAGAAATTTCCTGTTAAACCCAGACAGGAAAGGTACAGATTTTTTTTTTTTCGAGGCCCCTCAGGACAAAGTCAACAAAAATCCAAGAAAGAACCCAACAGAAGGTGGGGGTTTGGTAGAGGTAGGCAAAAAGGTAATTTGTTCTTTCACTCTTCAGGACAAAGTACCAAAGAGTCCAAGTGACGCCAGAATCAAGGTGGGGGCAGGCTGTCTCATTTTATCTCCCAGTGGGAGACAATTTCAGACAGTCCATACATTATCAATTTGATCAGAGAAGGCTACTGCCTAGAGTTCTCAAAGCCTCCGTCTATGATTATACTAACACATCCTCCCAAGGATGCATTAAAAAAATAAGGCCCTATTAGAAGGCATTCAGGAATTGGTGGAACAATGGGTGGTGCTTCCATTACCAATAAAACAGCGATACCAAGGCTTCTACTCCCACATTTTTGTGGTACCCAAGCCTTCAGGGAAGTATAGCCTTACCATAAATTTCAGGAACTTAAACAAATTCCTACAATACAAGAAGTTTTCCATGGGGAGTATTTATGCCTTGCGAAAGAACGTATGTTTTTGAGTAAGTGTAACATGTAGAGCTGAGCCGAGCCACCACACACCACCCCTCCTAAATTTACGATATTACATCAAATCCTTTTGGGTTTCTCACTACTAAGTATTCTAATCTCTATGATACATAGGTGGTGTGTTGTATGCTTCAAGGCACAATTGCGGATAGTCAATGTTGCATATGTTTCTGTAAATAATACATTTATAAACTCTTTTACAAACCAATGTAGTTAGTGTTGTGCCTATTTATAAATTAGGTGACTTCTGAAGGCAATTCGTGCCTCTAGATTTTAGTTAGGGGCGTCAGAGTAAAGGGGACTTAATACAAATGCACGCCACACTTTTCAGATGTTTATTTGTAAAAAATCTTTGCTCATAGCTGAACTCCTCAGTGCCCTTGATCAGTTTTGTTGCCCTTCTCTGCACTGTCTCCAGTTCCCCGATATCTTTTTTGTGATCTAGTGCCCAAAACTGAACTGCAAATTCCAGATGAGGTCTTACTAATGATGTGTACAGAGGCAGAAATGATGGTACTCTCTCTCCAGTCCATACGTCTTTTAATACAAAGGATTTTGCTTGCTTTGGAAACCACAGCTTGGCATTGCATGCTATTATTAAAGTGGTTGTAAACCTTGCTTTAAAAAAAATAACTAAAAATAACAAACATGTCTATACTTACCTGCTCTGTGCAATGGTTTTGCACAGGGCAGCCAAGACTCCCCTCTTCTGCAGTCCCCCACCGGCGTGCCAGACCCCTCCTCTTGATCGGGTGCCATAACGGAAAGCTGTGCATTAAGGTAAAAACAATAACTAAAAGCAACATTTTTTTGGGTGTTTTGTATAGAATGGAGATGGGTTAAAACACCTGTGCCCCTGTTAAAGAGATTCAGTCTCTCTTTTGTCCTATTTACCATTATCGTTGAAAATTTAAGTAAAAGAAAACCCCAAATTTGGGTTGTCCCCAGAAAAGTAATAGAGGGGAAATGTTTCAATGGGGACAATCGTTTTGGTGACCTAGGTGTTCCCAAGGATTTCTGTTAATTTGCAGTGATTTCCACTCACTTCCTGTTTGGCTATGGGACAGAACGTGCAAGGTAAATCTCTGCAATGGGACACAGATGGTGAGAAAAAATCTGACAGGGGTTATAACCGTCCCTTGCGCTGTCCAAAACTAAAAAAAAAGTTTTGCCTATAGCTCTACTTTAAGGCTTTGAAACCACTTTGGGCTTATGATCTACCAGAACACCTAGATCCTTCTCCACCATGGATTCCATCAGTTGTTCTCCCCCTAGTATGTATGACATTTTGCATACTTTTAGCCCCCAAGTGCATAACTTTACATTTATCAACATTAAACCTCATTTGCCACACATTTGCCCAAATAAACATTGCACTGAGGTCAGCTTGTAAGTTGGAGAACTATTGTAAGGATGTTATTCCACTGCATAGGTTGGTCTCATCTACATAGACTGAAATGGTACTTTTAATCCCAGACCATATATCATACATGAATATATTAAAAAGTAAGGGTCCCCAAGCTAAACCTTGGGGTACACCACTAACAACTTTAGACCATTAAGAGTATGATTCAAGCGGAGCTCCAGTCCCCCCTCCAAAAATTAAAAGTGTATATACAAATACTGTATCTGCTGACTTTTTATATCGGGACACTTACCTTTCCAGGGATCCTACAATGTCGGCACCCCAGCCGATTTTCTAATCGGCCCTTGGGTGCTGCCGCCACCATTCCATCTAAGGGAAACTGGCAGTGAAGCCTTGCCACTTCACAGCCAGCCAGTTCCCGACTGCGCATGGGCGGTGGAAGGAGGAGTGGGGCCGAACTTCGGGATGATGTCACCGCGGCGAGGTCTCCTGGAAGTGGGGACGTGTACCTGTCAAAAACGAAAGGTGCCAAATATGGCAGTGGAGGGGGCGAGGAAGCAAACAAGTGGAGCTCCACTCTTGTGTGGAGCTCTGCTTTATCCACTACTCTCTGATTACGGTCTTATAGCCAGTGTTCTATTCATTCAGTGTCTTGAAAAAGTATTCATACCCCTTGAAATTTTCCACATTTTGTCATGTTACAACCAAAAACGTAAATTTATTTTATTAGGCTTTTATGTGTACAGAAAGTAGCACATTATTGTAAAGAGGACAGAAAATGATAAATGGTTTTCAATTTTTTTTTCAAATAAATATCTGAAAAGTGTGGGGTGCATTTGTATTCAACCCCCCCCCCCCCCCCCCAGTCAATACTCTTTTACAGCTGCAAGTTTTTTGGGGATGTGTCTCTACCAGCTTTACACATCTAGAGAGTAACATTTTTGCCCATTTTTTTTTGCAAAATAGCTCAAGCTTTGTCAGATTGGAGGGAAAGTGCCTGTGAACAGCAATTTTCATGCCTTGCCACAGATTCTCAATTAGATTTAAGTCTGGACATTGACTGGGCCATTCTAACACATGAATATGCATTGATCTAAACCATTCAATTGTAGCTCTGACTGTAAGTTTAGAGTCATTCTCCTGCTGGAAGGTGACCCACCGTGCCAGTCTCAAGTCTTTTTCAGACTCTAATAGGTTTTCTTCTAAGATTGCCTGTATTTGGCTCAATCCATCTTCAACTCTAACCAGCTTCCCTGTCCCTGCTGAAGAAAAGCATTCCCACAACATGATGCTGCGGCCGCCATGTTGCATGGTGGGGATACTGTGTTCAGGGTGATGTGCAATGTTAGTTTTCCGCCACAGATAGCGTTTTGCTTTTAGGCCAAAAAGTTAAATTTTGGTCTTATCTGACCAGAGCACCTTCTTCCGCATGTTTGCTGTCCTCCACATGGCTTCTCACGGACTACAAATGGGACTTCTTATGGCTTTCTTTCAACAATGGCTTTCTTCTTGCCACTCTTCCATAAAGGCCAGATTTTTGGCGTGCACAAATAATAGATGTCCCGTGTGCTGTTTGTTCATTAGGGTTCTCTAACAGACCTCTGGGGGCTTCACAGAACCGCTGTATTTATACTGAGATTAAATTATACAAAGGTGGACTCTATTTACTAATTATGTGACTTCTGAAGGCAATTGGATCAACTAGATTTTAGTTAGGGCTATTAGAGTAAAGGGGACTGAATACAAATGCACTCCACACTTTTCAGATATTTATTTGTAAAAAATTCTGAAAACCATTTATCATTTTCCTTTCACTTTACAATTATGTGCCACTTTGTGTTGGTCTACAATATAAAATCCTAACAAAATACATTTACATTTTTGGTTGTAACATTACAAAATGTGGAAAATTTCAAGGGGTATGAATACTTTTTCAAGGCAATATACCTTACACATTTACCGTGTGTGGGGAACTGGGTCAAACGCTTTTGCAAAATCCAAGTATGCAATGTCCACAGCCACTCCTTTGTCTAAGATTTTGATTACCTCCTCATAAAAAGAAATCAGATTTGTTTGACAACTTCTGTCTTTCATGAGTCCATACTGGCTATTTTTTAAAATTGTATTTTTTCTAGCAAAAACTAATCTGTGGTCTTTAATTAAACTCTCCAGTATCTTCCCAACTGTAGAAATTAAACTAACATGTCTTTATTTGGAAAATTAACCCCCTTTTAAATATAGCCACCACATTGGCCTTATGCGAACCTGGTGGTACTATCCCAGTCATTAAAGAGTGCCTAAAAATGAGAAAAAATGTCTTTAAAATGACAGAGCTCAATTCTTTTGTGTCCCGTGGGTGTATGCCATCTGGCCCAGGTGCCTTATTCACCTTTTATTCTGTCCAAATATTTCTGGACCAGATACATTTTGAGCCCTAGTGGTTCATTTGGGGCAGTGTCCATACCATCTCCATTATGGACATGAGCTTCCCCATGCTACTTTTGTATGCACAGAGCTGAAGAAGGTATTTTATACATTTGTCTTCTCTTATATATATATTAGTTTTATTTTATTTTGTACCAGTGCAACACATTGGGTTATTTGAATGTTTGTAAAGAAAGCAGTGACCGTAGATCACAAAGAAGTGGCGAAAGTGATAAGTATATGTTTGAGTTCCTGCCAGGGGTAGTAGACGGTCCTGAAGGAGTGTATCGGGTCACAGTAATTTGAATGTGATGCATTTCCAGTGAACGGCTTTCTCTTGGGTGATGATGCACTTCCGGTGCTGTCTACGCACCCCAAAGCACAGAGCGTGTGCATCCCCCAAAAAGTATAAGCCATCTAATTTGAGTGATTGTTTTATTTATTGGTTGCATATTGGCATAATTGTGAGTATGTTTTTGGTGTTAGATTTTTAATAAAGGTGTCCATATACTACCCTAGCCTGTCCATATACTACCCTAGCTTGTCTGTATACTGCCCTAACCTGTCCATATATCTGCGGACCATGGCTGGCGTGAGGAAGCAAGCTGGTGCCGCTACTATTTGTCTTCAGGCCGGGTCCAGAGGCACAGGTGCGGGCCTGCAATCCATGGATGAAAACATAGGCGGAGAGGCACCGCACAAATCTCCACCATCCACCACCTCCACCTTATACATCCACCACCTCCACCTTATACATGGGCAGGGCAAAGGGGGTGGAATCAGGGTCGGAGCCAATGGGGGCCAATGGGGGTGGCAAAATGAGGTTTCAAAAATCATTGCACCAGCCCTGGGATGAATGGCATCATACTATTGGATCTGGTTTGGTATTTGTACTTTTTTTTACAATCTGTGCTCTTCCCCTGGATCTGGATATGAGTCCTAGATAATGCTGAGGGATCTGATGGCTGCCATAGAAATCTCTGTTTGTTACGGCCCAGTGTAATAACAGGTCTTTTTGATTTGGGGAGTTTAGCTTACCATTTAGTGGTGGGTAGCAGGCTCTTTGGGGATTGCACTTTTAAGTTTTGAAATGAGGTTTGCACGAAGAAACATGACTTCTGTAGGAATTTTTACTTACTGTATCAATGATTTGTCATATTTTTTAAACTTTTTGCACATTTCATGCAGTGTTATTATTCATGAATCTTTTATAGGCGTATTCCAACCGGTAGAAGGATGGTTTTATTGTTTGTTTTTTTTTGCTAACAGAAGAACAAACAATAAAAAATACTTTGCGTATAGGTTTTACATCTGTGTGTTGTGTGCACATGGTAGCAGACAGTATAGCTCTCATAAGTTACATGTGTTTTTGATCTGTTCTATATTGATTTAAAGCAAAATTAAAGGCAAACTTTTTTCATTTTGGATAGAGAAGGGGAAGTTATAACCCCTGTAAAGTTTATTTTTGCCATCTGAAACT
Source organism: Lithobates pipiens (assembly GCF_037356315.1). NCBI lineage: Eukaryota > Metazoa > Chordata > Amphibia > Anura > Ranidae > Lithobates > Lithobates pipiens. Next base: position 149,544,120 of record NW_027507791.1, on the reverse strand, counting down.
GAAACTCCCTCTAATATGAATAAAACTCTGGTTGTCACCAGGGTCACCAGAATTTGTGTCCCCATTGGAAGATATTTCCACCATTCCTGTTCTGGGGATAACCCAAAATGTATGATTTTCTTTTACTTTCAGTTTCAGTGATAATGGTAAAGAGGACAAATAGAGAGGGGAATCTGACAGGTGTTCTAATCCTTCTCTACTCTATTCGAAACTTTTTGACTACTTAGTTTTCACTTGCCATTTCTAACATACTTTTATTGTGTATTGCAATTATGTATTGAGATATATTTAGACTACATGGGGTATCTTGGGAAATGGCTTCACATGGTGTACCATTAATTAAATGGTTTTGTTCATTAACTTGTTGCAAGTAATTGTGTATCCCATGTGAATATTCTTACTGATATACAGTGTGTGTATATATTCATATGAACGTGTATTACTTTCTTTCTGTGTTTGCTATCAAGATCACTGAAGGTCATCTAAAAGAAATATTATTTATGAAATTATTTTTGAAATGGGAATATGCATTTGTGCATAGCCATTTACTAAAGGTCCAGTCTTTTATGTTTGTAAACTTTCAAATTACCTGTCTTTTCCATTTGTTAAATGTTTTTGTTCCATTTTTAACAATTGAAATTCTTTATTTTAATATTAACTATAAGTATTGAAGAACAAAATTATTACCCTGCCTTCAATTTAGTTTTCTATTGTGTGATGGTACAATTACACTGAAGGTTACATTGAGTTGGATCATCAATAATGGTAAGAGTTAATATGATTTGTTACAGAAAAGAACTACATTCAAAATAAGACATAATCCTAATAAATTAAAAATTGTATCCTTCTTATCTTTGAAAATATCTTTAATACATAATGGTGGCAAAATATGTCTTTATGACTTTTCAGCACACCATATAATTACTAGTGCATTTTATTTTAATTTAAATTATACTTTCCAATATATCATACATATATATCTTTTTCTTTTAATTTGGCCAGATTTTTAATACCTCTTTTTAGTTTTTTTCACATCTTACAGATTTCAGATGTATTTCAACTTCATTAAAACGTATGCTCTGTACACACGAGAGGGGATTTTCCATTGGAAAAAACATGGATGCTTTTTCCAAAGGAATTCCACTTAAGCTTGGATTGCATACACACAGTCAGGGCCGGATTAACATAGGGGCTATTGGAGCTGCAGCTCCAGACCCCTTTCTCAAGATAGGCCCATTTGCCCAAAAAATAAATAAATAAAAAATAAAAATAAAGATCGACTTCGAGGATTGTAGCTCGGCGATCAGGAGTGTCAGAGACCCCATATTTGGTGGGTAGGTAGCTAAAGACCCACTCCAGCACTGGTTAAAATATGGGGCTGCTATCATATATGGTTCCGGAGATACAGGTCTCCTTGCGCAGCCTGTCAGAAGCTACATACAGAGCGGCAGTATAGATACAAGCTGGAACACTCTGCTGCAGACGGAGAGGATGAACTCACAGAGCTTATAATAATTATTTGTATATTACTTATGATAATTAACCACTTGGCAACCAGGCCCATTCTGAGACTTCTCTCCTACATGTAAAAATCATAATTTTTTTATGCTAGAAAATTACTCAGAACCCTCAAGCATTATATATTGTTTTAGCAGACACCCTATGGAATAAAATGGTGGTATTTGCAACTTTTTATGTTGGAAAGAAACTGTTTCATTCATAAAAAAAAACACTAAAGTTATCGCGATGCTTTACGTTTTTTTACAGGTTACATGTTTAGAGTTACAGAGGAGGTCTAGTGCTAGAATTATTGGTCTCGCTCTAATGATCTTGGCGTATGTAACCTGTGTGTATCTGGCTCCAATACTAACCAGTGCCTACCCAGGGACTGACTAGTATCTCTCCCCAGCCTGTCCCCACACACCCTCTCACCTGCTGACCTGTGAATGGGGCAATCACTCCCGCAATGTTATTGTGTGCCAGTGAATGCAATGATTAGTGTTGCTAACTATAGCTGGCAGCACTGATTGTTTTGGGGAAAACCTGACAGGCTGGTTGTACTCAAGTCGGTTAATAGGTTGACTTGTGTAAAACCAGCTAGCCCATACATAGATCGACTATGGCTGGTCTCTGCTTAATTGGTGTAATTTCAATCCATGTATGGCCCGCTTAACCACTACGCAGTCCCTAAACATCCTTCCACAAACCTTTACATTTTTCCTTCCAGATTACTTCATCCTCCTCTCCTATATATAGTGCACACTGTCATACTCTCCACACTTCTCTCCTGTACATAGTGCCCACTGTCATACTCTCCACACTTCTCTCCCATACATAACGCCCGCTGTCATATCCTACACTCTCCTCACCTGTACATAGTGCCCACTGTCATACACTTCTCTCCTGTACATAGTGTCCACTGTCGTACCCTTCACACTCCTCTCCTATACAGTGCCCACCGACATACCCTCCATACTCCTCTCCTATACATAGTGCCCACCGCCATACCCTCCATACTCCTCTCCTATACATAGTGCCCACCGCTATACCCTCCATACTCCTCTCCTGTACATACTACTCACTGTCATACCCTCCACACTCCTCTCCTATACATAGTGCCCACTGTCATACCTCCAACACTTCTCTCCTATACATAGTGCCCACTGCCATACCTCCAACACTTCTCTCCTATACATAGTGCCCACTGTCATACCCTCCACACTCCTCTCCTGTACATACTACTCACTATCATACCCTCCATACTCCTCTCATATACATAGTGCCCACTGTCATACACTTCTCTCCTGTACATAGTGTCCACTGTTGTACCCTTCACACTCCTCTCCTATACAGTGCCCACCGACATACCCTCCATACTCCTCTCCTATACATAGTGCCCACCGCCATACCCTCCATACTCCTCTCCTGTACATACTACTCACTGTCATACCCTCCACACTCCTCTCCTATACATAGTGCCCACTGTCATACCTCCAACACTTCTCTCCTATACATAGTGCCCACTGCCATACCTCCAACACTTCTCTCCTATACATAGTGCCCACTGTCATACCCTCCACTCCTGTACATACTACTAACTTTCATACCCTCCATACTCCTCTCCTGTACATAGTGCCCACTGTCATACCCTCCACACTCTTCTCTTATACATAGTACCCAATTTCATACCCTCTACACTCCTCTGCTGTGCATACTGCCCACTGTCTTAACCTTCCCACTCCTCTCCTGTACATAGTGCCTTCTGCCATACCCTCTGCACTCCTCTCATACATAGTGCCCACTGTTAGACCCTCCACACTCCTCTCCCTCACCTTCACACTTTTATACCATCCACACTCCTCCCCTATGCCTCTTACCCACAAAAACTGTTCTTTAAAATTATATGTTAAAATTATATGTTAAAATGATATGTTCCTCAATGTTACCAGCTCTAGAATGGGCACTTTTGTCAGTTCAACTAAAGGAAATCTTCACAGTCCTCATATTTGTTCTGCCCCATTATTAGTACTTATTTTATTTTGTAATTACTATTGTGATGTATAGAGGAACACGGGGGATGTCAGCTACTCTAAATATAGCACTTGTAAAAAAAGCGTCCCTAAAATATATTTGAAATGTTGACAACCATGTACTTAGGTACTGCCCAAGGGCCACAGGGTCAGTAGGGGCCCCATGAGAGGCTCCGGTGATAGTAAAGCGGTAGTAAACTTTTCTAACATTACTACTTTTTAGAGGCCCTTGGGGAGGTTATGCCATAATGTACAAGTGTGCCCAGCGTATTAGCACATTAGGGTACACTTACCTGTCAGACCTCCAGTGCTGTGCTGTGATCAGTCCGGCGGGGCCCGGGCACTTCCATCTTCACCCGGTCTTCCTTCTGGGTTCTGTGCCTTCCGTCATTTGCCTTGGCCAGACTGCGTTGATGTCATTCCCTCTTTCTCCCATCCCCCCTTTCTCTCTCATCCTCCCTCCCTTACCCCTCACACCTCTTTCATCCCCTTTCTTTCTCTCTCTTCATCCCTCTCTCTCTTTAATTTAATTTGTTATAACAAAAAATAGTTTGCATTTTTATTTATTTATTGTTTATAAAAGGCCCCATCAAAATCCTCAGCACCAGGCCCATGATGTTCTTAGTCAAGAACGTGGTGACATACAACACTACGATGAGCCGAAAAAATTAAGTTCAATGCTTCCAAGCGTGTGTCAAATTGTTTCCAAGCATGCGTAGGAATTTTGCGTGTCGGAATTTGTACAGATGATCGGGATTTCCGATCGGATTTTTTTCCGACCGAAAAATAGAGAACCTGCTCTCAATCTTTTGCTGGCTGAAATTCTGCCAGCAACAGTCTGATGGAGCATACACATGGTTGAAATCTCTGACCAAAAGCTCACATCTGGTTTTTGCTGGCAGAATTTCTGTTCGTGTGTATTCGGCTTTATGCTGTATTTTTTTTAAGTAATATATAATTTCTGTGGTAATTGCTTGTTATATTATATATAATACTATGCTTGCAGCACATAGGCAGATTTTGTTTCAAAGTTAACCTGTCAGACCAGCAAACTTTATGGACTACTATTCAAATGGTATCTAGTAATTCGGAGCCTCACTCTACAGGTTGTTGCTTAGTCATTTGAAATAAAGGTTAACTTTTTTTGCTATTTAGCTCAATAGAGGTGAGATCGTGATAGGAACTTATTTTCCTCAATACATCATTCTATAAAACAAGCACAGTCATGGCAAAACATGTATTTTTTTGTAATTATTTGGAAGCTTGTGTAACTGTTCAGGCAAATTAACCTGATGTAGAATAAGCTCAATATTACTTTGAACATCAGCAAATTTCACCAGCTGCAACCTAAACAAATGGACAGTTGAACAGTCTTCCAATCTCCTTCTTTAACTCTCTCTCTCTCTAAACACCAAACAATGGATTTTCACCAATGAGAGGTGCTCAAAGGGCTTACAGGGCACATACAAATTTCATTGTTAATAATACCTTTTTAAGTGTAAAATGTTCTCTGTTTGGGGTGCCTTTCTTCCTAAGAAGGACCACTGTCTTCTAAAAAAAAGGATTGGGATTATACTTACATATATTTTAGTTACACATAGTAAAATGGGCAAGGTAATGGCAAGTTAGTGGGAGATGGCAAATGGGCAAGGTAATGGGGAGTTAGTGGGAGATGGCCTGGAAAGAAGAGACCCCTCTTTACTCTAGGCCAGTGATGGCGAACCTTGGCACCCCAGATGTTTTGGAACTACATTTTCCATGATGCTCAACTACACTGCAGAGTGCATGAGAATCATGGGAAATGTAGTTCCAAAACATCTGGGGTGCCAAGGTTCGCCATCACTGCTCTAGGCTAATGCACAACCATTCTCTCTGAATATTTCACACCAGAATTTTGTGTCCAGTCTTGAGACATACTTTTAGTTGGGTCCCAGAAAATCGCCTCCTTGATCCATAGTTAAAGACCAAAGCTACAGTTACCCTTAACTGAACAGTAGAAACACTGAATCGAAAAAGTGTGGTATGCATAAAAGCAAAAGGAAAATAATAACAGTAAAAAAGTACTGTTCAGTTACCCTTAGCACACAAAGGAAGCAAACTCCCCAGCACTCAGATTAGTCAACTAGCAAATACCAGCTCTTAGGCCACGTACACACGCGGGGACTGTTCGCTCAACTTTGTTCGTCAAACAGTTTCAGCGGACAGTCCGCTCAAAATTAGCATGGACGGACATGGCCACGCACGACGAACGAACAGTTTGCTGAAACCGTGCGCGATGACGTGAACGGCACGTACGACGGGACTAGAAAACGACGTCCTATACACTGCAATGCAACCTTCGGCGTATAAATTCTTTCTGAGCATGCGCGGAACTTTGTTTGACGAACAAGCCTACACATGAGGGGACTGTTCGCTGAAACAAGGTTTCAGCGGACAGTTTTTCGGAAGTTCCGAAAAACCTTGTTCAGCAGACTGTTCGCTGAAACTGTCCGCTGAAAGCCCACACACGAGCGGACTGTCCGCTGAAACACTGTTCAGCGGACAAAGTTGAGCGAACAGTCCCCGCGTGTGTACGCGGCCTTACAATCAAAATAAAAGCAGTGGTCTAATTTGCACACATGTTCTAGGTGCCTCTGCTGGTGTTGGTCCTGCTCTTATATGTGGGAATAAGAATATTTAACCATAACAGCTAAGTTATTAGATTTCAGCTTTCAGCAGATTAATGTAAACTTTGCAGAAAGATTTTATGATTTTTTTTATCAATGAGCTGTATACTAAAGAAAACTAATTGATTACACTTAAAAGGATTGTAGAGTCAGAAGTTTTTTTTTTATCTTAATGCATTCTATGCATTAAGATAAAAAAAGGCTTCTGTGTGCAACAGCCCCCCTAACACTTATCTGATGTCCCTCTCTGTCCAGTAATGTCCACGAGTGTCTCAGCTGTCCAAGATTTTCCCCCTGGATTGGCTGAGACACAGCCATTGGCTGTCGCTGCTGTCAATAGTCAGCTAGCCAATCAGGAGAGAGAGGGGATGTTGCTGCTTGCTGTGGGGGCACTTAACAGGAGGGATGGGCCAGAATCACAGAAGAGGGACCTGAGAAGAGGAGGATCTGGGCTGCTCTGTGCAAATCCAAAACAGAGCAGGTAAGTATAACATGTTTATTATTTTTATAGGAAAAAAAAAACAAGACTTTACAATCACTTTAAGGTAAGAGAAGGCAAAATGAGGACATGGTGAGTGTATCACTACATTGTCAGTTTACCCTAAATGTAATGAAAAAGTTTCTCAATAAACAAAATCATTCATTTAAACTGGCAGGGAGTGAGAAGCTTTTTCCAGCCGAAGGTGTCTCAATGAGGTAGGATGAGACAATATGCGGATGCTCCTGTGCCTCACTTCCAGCCCAGAGAGGGGAATGCACACAAGGAAGTAGGTAGCATCCATTTCTCTATACACATTTTTTCAACTATATACAGTATGGCGCTTTTTATCGTTTTTTTATACTACAACTGCTGTAATGTTTATACGAATAAACACAGAAGGATTTTATACTTTGAGAGGCTATCTCTCCATTTATTTTTCACCTGCATAATAACGTTCTGCAACAAAACTTTAGGATCACAACAGGAAGGAGTCTGGACCTGCGGAAGTCATCAGAGGACATCAGAGAGAATGGGATAGGTCCCCCAAAAAGACCTACAAGCCCAGTTGACTTTCCTTGCTATACAGTAAGGGAGCCATCAAAATTTGGTGAGTGCTGAGTGAACACACCATTGCATGAGGTGGATACACAGGGGATACCCTGGGAACAAAATACAAAGCACTTAATATTGCACAGAGACTTTTTTTGCACGCCACTTTTTTACATATGAAAAATATTATTGAAATATTAATTTGACATCACCATTATAGTGGTACTCACAGTACTCACTATAGTTATTTTAGTATAAATAATACGTTTATGGTTAAGCAAGCGCTGCCTGAAATGTATTCAGGATGAGACAATAGTGTTGCAAACATTGTCTTAAAGCAATGGAGAGAGACAGGGCTAAGGTTGCTTTCACACTGAAAGCTTCGGCCGTCAGCAGGAAAGCGCCGCTCATTTAAGCGGCGCTTTTGGCATCTAGCGGGGCGATTTTAACCCCAAAAAAAGGTTAAAAACTCCTGTTTTGCCACACCTTCAAATGGCTTTTCAGGCGCTTTGAAAGAGCTGCCCATTTATTCTAATGGGCAGTGCGTTTTGGGAGCGCTAAATAGAGAGCTCCCAACCCGCCCAAAAGATCCTGCTTGCAGGATTTTTCGGAAGGTCCCACAAAGCGCACCGCCCGAATGTGAAAAGTCATGCTGGAATTAAAGGGAGGTGGTTTTCAGGCACTTAGCAGAGGCTATTTCCAGCGCTAAAGCGCCCGAAAACCACCCCAGTGTGAAAGGGGTCTAATCTAAATGATACAATAATTGGTCAGGTTTTTCCCAAAACTTTTCACTTATCATGGGCCTTCAACTTGCAGTGTCATAAGGCAAAATTACAGGGTAATATTAACAAAACAGCAAAATTTTAAGAAAAAAATTCCCACTTCCTTGGTGTAACCTAAATAACTATTTGTTTTTGTTTTCTTTTCAGAACATCGTTTTAAATTCACCATCAAGCAGACAGTATTTGTAATTTACTTAACTAGGACACATGGAGTTTTCCAATCAGTCTCTTGTTACCCAGTTTATTATTGTAGGCTTTCCTGATCTTGGTGGATATGAGGTCTTGTTATTTTTTTTCCTATGTCTTGCCTACATATTCACCCTCAGTGGAAATATCACAATAATTACCCTCATCTGTACTAATAACCAGCTTCATGTTCCTCTCTATCTGTTTGTTGCTGAACTTTCCTTCTTGGAAATCTGGTACACCACTGTTACAATACCGAAAATGTTGTCAATTTTGCTGAATGTTAAGATAATCCCTTATGTTGGCTGTTTGTTGCAAATGTATTTTTTTCATGTCTTAGGTGCCACAGAAACCTATCTTTTAACAGCAATGGCCTATGACCGATATATGGCCATATGCAACCCTTTAAGGTACCCTTCCATAATGACTATCATATCTTGTTTCGAGCTGGCAGCTTGCTGTTGGGTTATTGGTTTCCTAGGACCTTTAACACAAATTATCTTATTGTCTCATCTTATATTCTGTGGCTCAAACAGAGTTGAACATATCTTCTGTGACTTTAATCCAGTAATGAACTTGGCATGCTCAGATTTTTCACTCAACGTTACAGTTAACTTTACCATAAATTCCATTCTTCTCTTCTTTGCTTTTACCTGCATTATTCTATCCTATATTAAAATAATATCATCTGTGTTAAAAATAAAAACAGCAGAAGGTAGAAAAAAAGCATTCTCTACATGTGGAGCTCATCTAACAGTGGTCTTTCTTTTCTTTGGTAGTGCATGCTTTATGTACGTTAGACCGATCAAAACTCACATTGTAAACTATGACCGCATACTGGCTGTGGTTTACTCAGTTTTAACACCAATGTGCAATCCAGTTATTTATAGCCTAAGAAATCAAGAAATTAGACGTATACTAAGGAAGAAGTTAACAGAATTATTTTAAAGCCCAATTGAACTTTCAGTTGAAATTACCTAAATAAATTCTAAATGTGTGAAAAGTCTTGCTTTTAAAGGGAACCACAGATTGAGTAGAAATGTCTTTCTCCTTCCAGCATGCTGCAGAAAAGGACCCTTCTTTGTATGGAAGCAGTGCTGTCTCTGCAGGGGTCTGGCATTCCCCGTGCTGAGCCAGAGCTCTGTAATCAGTTATGCCCTGTACACATGGTCGGACATTCCGATGACAAAATCCGTCTGATTTTCTTTCAATGGATTTTGGCCCAAACTTGTCTTGCATACACACGGTTGCACAAAGTTGTTGGAAAATTTAAGATCAAGATCTCAAACTTTATGTGTCGGAAATTCCGACGGAAAAAGTCAGATGGAGCCCACACACGATCGGAATTTCCGACAACACAGTCCGATTTTCCGTCGGAAAGTCCGACCTTGTGTACAGGGCATAAAGCTCATGAATCCAGCTGATTTGCCTCAGTGGAGGATGGCTGTTTTATAAAGAAAACAAACTGTAACATTTTGCACACCTTTTTGTTTTGATGCACATGGAATATATTTTGTTTATTTAAACTGAAAGCTCAGTATTATGACCTCTCCTAACATCATGGCAGAACTCAATAGATTTGGTCAACTATCAGATTTCAAGATTAAGGCCTCATGCACACGGACGTTTTTACAGCCGCTTTTTTTGCAGCTTAAAAAGGCCTGTCCATGTTAGTCTATGGCTTCATGCCCACCTAGGCGTTTTTGAGCTGCAAATGGCATAGGCGTTTTTAAGCTGTAAAAAAAACCCAGGACCAGTGGGTTCAGTTTCTTGGAGCTAGAGCTGTAAAAACGCGAATCGTGCAAAAACGCGCAAAAACGCGCATAAACGCGCATAAACGCGCAAAAACGTGCAACATATTTTCTTTGTTTTCTGAGTGCTATAGCCAAGAGATGTGTTTCTTAAAAAACGCTACTTAACGCTAACGCTAAAAAACGCGCAAAAACGCCAATGCAAAACGCGGTAAAAATCACGTTTTTTAATGACGATTTTTCCAGGCATCGGAGCTAGCTTTGCAGCCAGTTTTTTAAAACGTCCGTGTGCATGAGGGCTTATTATAATAAATCTGAAATTCTGCCACTCTCAGTCCCATGACTCATGATACAAGAGCTCTAATACTACTTCCCCTTTGTATGGAAAATTATGACAATTAACTGCCTCACTCAAGAGAGATTTGAAAGAATAAATGTAATCAAAATGATTGTCCTACTGTCATCTACTACTTGTATATAGTTCCTACAAAATCACCAAGCGCCCTTTTCATCTGTATTCAGAAAATTATCAGTGATTATATTATGGTGAATAAAAAACACAAATAGCCTATTCCATTCTCAGGAGGACCAGGACAATGGGAGGCTGGGGCTTTCCAGATATATACATAAATATATTATCAAGCAATGGCCCTGGTCAGGATTCTCAACTGGCATCATAAAATAAAAGACAAAATCTGGGTCAACTTAGGTCAACCCAACCTGGCCCATGCTCCATGGCTTACCTCTGCACATAGAGGTCTTTATACTGGAACATTATACCTACTGTCCCATCTATGTTTCCTGTTTTTTTAGACTTTGTTGGCTATATCTGGTTTGCATCAGGTGATGAAATCATGTTCTTCAGAATTTGGGGGATAGGTGGAATGTAAGTTGTTATAAATTTGCTCCACAAGGTATGTTGTTCCCTATGGATATATGGAGATCTACTCTCTTCCTTAAATCTTTATCCTCCTTGAGACCAAAAGGCATCCTTACGGTATTTGAAAGAATATGTAAAGATAACTGGACACTTACCATCCCTTTATCTTGATTTATAAATTACTGTTTGATCTTCAATCCACTCAGGATCCCTACTTTCCACTCAGGATCCCTACTTAGTGAGACGCATACCGCGGCGATGGATCGAGGAGCGTGTGTAGACCAAGGTGCATGTGCATGTGCACCCTATTTTTCTGGTCTTTCTGTGGGTTTTTTTTCCTGTCTGGCTACTTGGAGACGATTGCTGGCCCATTTCATATCAAACTTTTTATACGGTCCAACATCCATCAGACCAGACGGGTTAATCTGGCTTCACCGCCTCACTACTGTAGGGTGTGTTATGTCGGCCCTCTCTGGGGCTGCGTTCATTGAGATATCAATACTACAAGTTTGATGCATGCCGAGCTGCCTTGAAGAAGCAGATAAGAAGTCTGTGAAACGCATCGGCTTTTTGCACATGCAAGCATCTGGTTTATTGAGTATCAATTATGGTTGAATTGTTATGACCAAATGTTATTAGTCTATTGATTATTGGTCTACTTCTGTGACCAAATTTTCTTACTGTATTGATTATTGGTCTACTTCTGTGACCAAATGTCATTATTGTAAACTTTTAAACTGATGAACTTTGTAATAAATTTAATAATTTTTATGAATACTATTTCTATGTTGTGCTTACCTTGGTGATAGTTCCATACACATCCTTAAAAATCCCACCACGTTATGAGGGAGTGGTGTGCTCTCTCCAATTTCCAATCTCTTTTATATTCATCAGGGATGTGGATGTGTTGGACTGTCTCTAGAAACTGTCCAACATAATGTGTGTGTATGTGTGTGTGTGTGTGTGTATATATATATATATATATATATATAAAATGAAAAAGCATCAGTGCTAGAGGTGTCTAAAAGCCTTAAGTCTATTGAAGTCCATCCAAACAGTCTTAAATTGTGTTTCTCAAAGGAGAAAGGAGAAGTCCATGAAGAACTCTGCCCTCTTTAGATAGGGGAGATCCTTAAACCATAAAACTGGAATTGTAACAAAAAAAGTGTGCACCAGCCTAGTACATTACCATAGCAACACATTATAATAAAATGATACCAATATTCAAATAAAAGTGAGTTGTGGCAAAAAGTTAGTTTTATCCTGGAGTGGGGTTTTAATCTTCTTAACTCCCCTCATTTTCACTACATTTTTAAACTCCTTCTCTCTCCCTAATTCTCCATCTTTTCCCCTGTTCTTTTCTCATTCTTTGGATTATTTTTCTGACTCACTCAAAGTATTACTTTACCTAAAGGTATGGGGTATTTTTAACCATGAAAGCAAGAAGGTAGGTTGCGCTATGGAGTTTGTTGTACAGAAAGTGTATATAATGTGATGTATAATATATAATGTAGGTAAGAGCAGCCTCTATTTAGTTTCCATCCAATGGGTGGAACGATAAGACAGATAGGAAAAAGGAAATAGATTTGGCACTATACCTTTTTAAACCAATTTAAAATGAAATGAATAAAAATGTATAAATTTTCCAGCTTGCTGGCTAATAATTTAAAGTGGGGATATAGGATCCGAAATGGAATGAAATAAAATAAATTGGGTGAGTGAAGGCTAATAGCAAAGATCAAGTATTAAATAGTGAATACAAAAATATATATAAATTTTCCAGCGTGCTGGTAATTTAAAGTAAGGATATAAAATCCACAATAAAATAAATAAATAAAAATAAATAAATAGATGTATAAATGATGTGTTGCTAGAATACCATTTTACAATCAATATTAAATATTAAATACAAACGTATATCTATGAGAAAATGCAAATACTAAAGTGCCAGTGGCTATGACCGTGATAAAACCCAGTGACTTTGTCTACAAAGACAGGGCAAATTTCATAAAATGAGGATTCAGCCCAAAAAGATGGGAAAAGCAAAAAAATGAAAAAATAAAATGAAATAAAAATAAGAAATTGTGGAAACAAGTGGAAAAAAAAAGAAAAAAGTGTGAGTGGAGAAAACGGAAAATTTATATCAAATACTTACTGTAATTTTCCTTTCCTGATAGGCTCCATGGCAGCATACGTGTGGGTAGGACCGCCTCCACAATTACCCAATAGGACCCAACTCCCATAAATCTTTGCTCCCGGCTACTATCAGTGTTCCGTAACTAGCCAACTCCAGACATTTGGGAGGGAACTCCTGCTGCCATGGAGCCTATCAGGAAAGGAAAATTACGGTAAGTATTTGATATAAATTTTCCGTTTTCCTGAAAGGCTCCATGGCAGCATACGTGTGGGAAATAACTCGCCAAACACACCCGGGTGGGCAAAATGTCGAGCAAAGAACAAAAGTTTATTTTGCATTGTCAACCGACAAAACTTGCAAACCAAAATTAACAGAAGACAGAGCCGCTGGCTCTACACAGTAATGAGAAACAAAGGTATTAATGGAAGACCAAGAGGCCGCTCTGCAAATAACTTCAGGCGCCACATGGCGAGAAGCTGCCCACGATGTTGAAATACTCCGTGTTGAATGAGCCGTTAATGCCTCAGGAGGAGCCAAGCCCTTTGCTCTGTATGCCCTCTGAATGATCTGAACAATCCAGGTAGAGATAGATCTAGCCGAAGCTCGCAATCCTTTATTCTTGCCATGAGGGAGAACAAAAAGAAATTTTGTTTGTCTAAAAGGAGCTGTGATTTCCAAATATTGTTTAAGCGTGTGTCCTACGTCCAGAGGATGAACATCCTGACTCTCTGAGTTTTTGAAAGTGGGAAGCACAATTTCCTGATTCTCATGGAAGACCGAGGTTACTTTGGGATTCGATCCCAACATGGGAATCAATACTGCCCTGTCTGGAAAGAAAGTCAGAAAAGGTTTCTCCGAACCTAGATTCCTAATCTCAGAAACTCTCTTGGCTGAGGTTATAGCTACCAAGAAGATGGTCTTGAGAGTGAGATCCCTTATGGACAGAGGCTCCGTATAATCCTTTCCAAGGTTTGAGAGAAAATCCAGCACTAAAGGGAGGTCCCATTTAGGAAACCTTGGTTTTCTTTGGGGTCTGAGCCTGGTAGCTCCCTTGAAGAATTGTCGAACCAGTGCATGGTTTGCCCAGGCAATACCCGTAAAGGCTGAAATAGCCGACACTTGGACTCTCAATGAACTGATAGCTAGAGGTAAATCAAGGCCTGTTTGGAGAAAGCTTAGTATGTCTTGTATTGTTGGAGAACTGCAAGAATTTTCTCTGGAGGACATATGGGCTGAAAACTTGGACCATATGCAGTCATACACCCTATTAGTACTCCCGCGTCTGGAATTGAGAAGGGTTGGAATGACCTCTTCCGGACAACCAAGAGCTTCTAGCCTTTCCCTCTCAAAAACCATACCTTGAGGTTCAGACATGATGGGCATGGATGTAACCTTGTGCCTTGAGATAGCAAATCCAACCTGAGAGGCAGGGGAACTGGCTCTTGATAACTGAGGAGCAGCAGTAGAGGGAACCAAGGTCTGTTGGGCCAGAAAGGAATCACTGCGAGAATCTCCACCTTCTCTGTCCTGAGCCTCCGAAGGAACTGCAGGATCACCGGAACTGGAGGGAAGGCGTAAGCTGTCTGAAACTTCCAGTGTTCTGTGAGGGCATCTATCCCAAATGCCTGAGGATCCCTGAACCTTGAGTAATATTTCGGAAGCTTCCGATTGCACGGGGAAGTGAACAGGTCGACTTCCAGGGACAATCCTAAGGTCAGGAGCCAATCGAATACTTCCCCGTGTAGGGACCACTCGTTGTTGTCCAACTCGACACGCGATAGGAAGTCCGCCTGAACATTCTGTACCCCTGGGATGTAGACTGCAGAAAGGTTGGACAAATTCTTCTGAGCCCAATTCATTATCGGCTCCATCTCCTGTAACAGGGACCAGCTGCGAGTTCCCCCCTGCTTCTTTACGTAAGCCACCGCGGTTGTGTTGTCCAACCTTAGCATTACCGAGGCATTCGCTGTCAGATGATGAAATGACCGAAGCGCCTGGAAGGCCGCTCTTAGTTCCAGAACATTGGAGACGACTCTTTGTGATGGAAATGTCCACCTGCCCTGCGCGACCTCCGAAAGACAGTGAGCACCCCATCCTCGGTTGCTGGCATCTGAAGTTACCGTGACCCATGAGATGGGAATGATCGAATGGTGGTTGCGCAGGTTCTTCCCCTGCAGCCACCAAAGAAGAGACGTCCTCATGGCTGGGGTGAGGAAAATGCGCTGTGTCTGGCTGGATAAGTCCCACTGTTGTAGAAACCCCTTCTGAAAGGGACGGGTGTGCCACTGGGCCCACTTTACCATGGGAATGGTGGCTGACATTGTGCCAATCACCTTCAGACATTGGAGAGCCGAGAGATGGGATGCTGCAAGGGCTGCATGAATCCTGTCTCGTATGACTCCAACCTTCTCTTCTGGAAGGGCGATAGTACCTTCCACTGTGTTGAACTGTGCCCCTAGGAAAACAAGAGACTGAGTTGGATCTAGGTGACTCTTTTCTAAGTTCAGAAGCCACCCGAACTCCTGTAGAGTGGAGATGACTAGGTCTTTGTGCTCCAAGAGCTGATCTCTGTTCTGGGATAGCAGAAGAAGGTCGTCGAGATAGTGGTGGAGACGAACACCTTTGACTCTGAGAAAGGACACAACTGCCAAAAGAACTTTGGAGAAGACCTGTGGGGACGTTGTTAACCCAAAGGGAAGACATGTGAATTGAAGATGTTGATTGCCTACTGCAAAGCGGAGGTATTGTTGAAACTCCTTTGCCACGGGAACATGGAAGTAAGCGTCCTTCAAGTCGACTGATATCATCCAGTCCCCCAGATACACTGACTGCTGGATGGTAAGCAGAGATTCCATCTTGAACTTCTCTTTGCGAATGAAGGAATTGAGATGGGTTAAATCTATTACCGGCCTCCATGTGCCGTTTTTCTTTTGAACCAGAAACAAAGGGGAATACATGCCCTCTCCAGGTTCTTCTTCTGGAACGGGAACGGCTGCGCCTTGATCCAGTAAAGAGTTCACGTAGGTCAATAGGACTTGTTTCTTCTCTTTTGATTCTGGAAGATTTGTGGGAATAAATCTTAGCCTTGGGGTGCTGATAAAACCCCACTTGTGACCTGAGGAAACTGTTTTTACTGTCCAAAAATCCCGAATTGAGGCCGCCCAAACATGCCTGAAGTGGAGAAGACGAGCCCCCACCTGACAAGTTTGAGCGGGCCCAATTTCAAAAGGATTTCGCGGAATCCTGCTTGCCGGACGAACCCCCTTTTGAGGTATTTTTGAAAGAAGACTGCCTGGATCTCCATGACCTTGAGAATTCCCGACCAGGTCTATAGCTCCGTGCCTCCCTGGCACGATCAGGACCTTGTCTTCTAGGAAATGGACGCCTTTGATTTTGAAGACGTCTGTCCTGGGGAAGAAACCCAGATTTCCCACCTGTAGCCCAGGATATGGCAGTATCCAGCTTGTTACCAAACAAAGATGAGCCCTCAAAAGGAATACGGCACCAGGCCTGTTTGGATGCTGGATCCGCCAGCCATGGACGGAGCCATAACGCACGGCGTGCTGAGACTGCTGCTAACATATCCCGAGATATCAGGCGGATAACATCAATAGATGCCTCCCCCAAAAAGGCAGATGCCATCCTGATTTCTTGAATAGGGGAGTTTTTGGCTGTTTCAATAGAAATACCCCTCAGGAACTCCTCTACAGAATCAGCCCAGGATTCTATGGCCTTGGATACCGCTGCCATTGCAAGCACTGGTTTGCAAGCCATTCCAGAAGTCAGGTATATCCTTTTAAGGTCCGAATCGATCCGCCTTTCCAAAGGATCTTTAAAAGATACCGTATCCTCTAAGGGTAGGGTTACATATCTCACCAAACGCATGAGCGCTGCATCCACTAGTGGTGCTGACTCCAGGTGCTTCACATCCTCTTCTTTAAAAGGGTATAACTTCAGGATTTTTGACTGCATGGAACCCTTTTTATCCATCTTGCTCCATTCCTCGGTAATAATGTCACCCAACTCTGAAAGGAAAGGAAAAAAATGTCGCTCCTTATTGAGCTGTTTAAAGAACTTTCTCTGCTTTGGTGGGGAAGTAACAGGGTCTTCCCACTTCAGAGCCTCTCTCACTGCTTTGACCAATGAAGGCACCAGTCCATAGTCAAATCCTAAACCAGGATCCTCATAGTCAGATTCACTGTCTGAGATGGGAGCAGATAGGCGACTTGGCTGAGAGGATTCCCATGTCTCCTGCAATAGGTTCTCTCCAGTTGGAGGAGCCAATAATTCTGACGGGGATTCACACAGCTGTAGAGCATCCCTCTCCTGCAGAGACTCCTTCACAACCCGTCTTACTATTGACTCCAAACGCTGGTCTGCACCATCCCTTTCATCTGCAGCTTTGGAGAAGCAATGATCGCATAAGGATTTGTCTGACGGAACAGGCAACCTGCACCCCCAGCATGATGATTTTTCCGTACGCTTGCTGGAGTGAGCAGCAGGGGGGTGAGAATAATTCTTATCACGCTGTTCAGACCTTGACCTATGCTGGCTAGATCTTGAGGAGGATTTATGGCGGTGTGATCTTGATGATCCACTGCGTCTAGAGGTGTTAGGCTGTGGATCAGACCCAGAAGGGCTGTAAAGATAAAATAGACAGAGAGAGAAAAAGATACACAGTCAATCCTACCTATGCCAAAAACTCTCTCCATTATATAAAAAAAAAAACATGAATACTAGCAACCTACCTAACATGAGCAGGCTGGCCACTAGGAGGCAGTAAGGCGTCCATATTCAAAAATAAACCCACAGTTTAAGAAACACTGCAACCAAAGAGAAAAATAAAAATACATTTTTTTTTTTTAAATAAGCATTTCCCCAGCCTAAGGGACATGCTCTTACCTTAAACCGCCGCACTGACAGCCCCGGGAAGTCGCTGCGACCACTGCAAACATTCCCAGGGTTCTGACAGCTTCCAAAGCCTTTTAAATTTGGCGCCCGTGATGTCATCACCGATGTCAGACACGAGGCGCTCGTGCGCATGCGCGGGAACCAAGCCTCGGTCTCACACCGGGTTCGCACATGCGCAGAACGCCTGCATAACCCGGAAGTAGGAGAGAGATTTGCTGGAACGCGGAAGCGAACGCAAACGGCATGGAGGAGACCGCTAGACAAACAAGAGAAATACACACAAATACAATGCTGCCATGGATAGACAAAAGGCTCACCACTCCACCAACGATCACCTGGCCGAACGGACTGGAACACACACGCTGTACCTTCAAGCAGATAATGGTCACCCATAGCAACGGGACACAGACCGTGCGCACTCAGGTAGGAAATCCTTTCTTCAGCGCTACTCTGCAAATACACTCCATACCCTGCTTAACAGTCAGGGCCTATCGGAGGAAAAATTCTCAGTCAGTCAATCAGCCAATCGATCGTCGTGAAGTTTTGTTTCCAGGAAAGAAACCATCTGGTCCTACTGGGGAGGACAAAAAAGGAACACTGATAGTAGCCGGGAGAAAAGATTTATGGGAGTTGGGTCCTATTGGGTAATCGTGGAGGCGGGGCTACCCACACGTATGCTGCCATGGAGCCTTTCAGAAAAATATATATAACAGCTGTGTAACAATGCAAAAATTCAAAAATTGAGTCCAAAAAGTGAAAAAAAAACTCACTATGAAATAAAATAAAAGACGGTGAATATAAAAATAAATATTAAAAATACAATTAAATAAAATGAGAACAGATGGTGAAAAAAGTCTTCTGTGTATAGGAGAGGAGTGGAGGGAGTGACTTCGTTTTCAGTTCACAGTGCCCGGTGAACGTTTATGAATTTTGCTCTCACCAGAGGTATGACCCCATCCGGGGTGGATCAGCCTTCACAGTATAAGCCACTGTGTCGCTTCTTGGGCTGCCTCTGCTGTGATGCTGGGGGGGGGGTCCCTCGTTCCTCCGTAGGTGTGTTGTGCCTCGTTTACATGTGATGGAAAAGAGGACTATCCATGGTGTAGTATGTTAAACCTTAATTTATTTAAATCGCAATACAATTACTCACATTTAGTAAGTTAAAACTTGTGTACGTTTGGAAAACCCGTTCGGCTGCCTCGCCGTCTGCACTGAAGGTGTACGTTGCCTGGCCACACCCTACGCGTTTCGTCATACAGACGTCAGCCCGGATGCCCTGATCTGTATACCCTGATCTGTATACCCTGATCTGTATACCCTGATCTGCGCTGTTGAGCTGTATACCCTGATCTGTGAGGCTGAGCTGTATACCCTTAGCTCTGTACTCTGAGCAATATACCCTGATCTGTGAGGCTGAGCTGTATACCCTGAGCTATATACCCTGATCTGTGAGGCTGAGCTATATACTCTGTCCTGTGATGCTGGGGCTGTATATGGGTGGAAGCCAGTGGAATATATGGAGTGGATGGATTACATAAGGGGTGGGGTTTATGAGAAGTGGGATGGGTCAAAAAGGAAGGATGGGGTCTGGCGCCCCCCCATCCTAAAGCTTCACCAGCCGCCACTGAATGTAATCACAAAGTAGGTGCACTGGAAAAGGTAATCAAAGGAAGTCATAGCTGCTCTAAGACCCAACTTGGACAATTTCATTGCTTCTCTTTTAAATGAACTGCGCCACAGTATCTGCAGCTACAGAGGATAGAAAAAAGGTTTGTTTTAAAGATTTTTATCTGCTTGTTAAGAATATGTAAATCTTTGTCTTTCCAAAGTCTCCTCCAGAGGCGGCTCTAGGCTTTGTGATGCCTTTGGAAAAATTTAGACGTGATACCCCACTCACATCCCCAAAATGAGAAAAAAATGTAAGCAAGAAAAATGGCTGCAGAAAGATGCATGAATCTAGCACACAGGTGATCAGCACCACTTCACCAGAAAGGTGACAGCAGGGAATACCATCCTGATGATTGATCACAGGCAAATTAGGTGGCTGCAAAACCCCTCTGAGTGCAAGGCCTTAGGCGACTGCCTAATTTGCCTAATTTGGTCTGCCCACATGTTTGTTTTTTTAATCGAAAAGCAAACTTTATTGAGAAAATAAAAAGGAAAGAAACAGAAGATAACATACATAGCAGGCATACATACGATACATCAAATAATGTGGGCCAATCTGGCCAAGGCAGTGTTGCATACATGAGAGCATTGGGTTAGCTGCGCTGTATAGGGGTCCGACACCCATCATGGGTAGATGCATTATTAGAGCTAATTTGTGTCAACTGGGGGAGGGGGAGCAGGCAAAAGGAGAAAGAAAAGGGGGAGGGGGAGGGGACATAATAAAAGTAGGTCCGTGAGGTGGAGGAATTACAGAAGGGGAAAAGCAGAGGGGGGAGGGGGGCAAGGGATCAATATAACAGCATATCAAGTACACGTCTCCCCATCCCCCAACCACCTACCCCAGATCCGCTCGTATTTAAGTGGACATCCTCTATGTGTATAGACCAATTTCTTATATGGGAGGGTATCGTTAACCTCTTTTTTCCAGCACTAGACCGTGGGGGGGAGGGCCTGCATCCAGCCACGAGCAATCACTTTTCTCGCCAGGAACAGTGTTTCATGTAGGAAGGTGCGAAGGGACTTGTCAGTTTCTAATTCTGGTAATAGACCAAGCAGGCACATCTTCGGGTCAAGGCTAGCAGGAGAGCCCATTTGGTCATGGAGAAAGCGAATTACCTGTATCCAGTATGTTTGGATAACCGGACAGGACCATATGAGGTGATAGAAGGAGCCTGGAGTGTGGTCGCATAGACGGCAGCCTGGATTATACGCGGGTTTGAACCGTGCTATTTTCTGGGGGGGTCAGGTATGTCCTATGTATAATGTATAGCTGTGTGAGGCGGTCCGAGAGCCTGGGGGAGACTCTCTTCACGTCCCCCAAGACTTCATCCCACTCCTCATACTCAATCACTCCCACATCCAGCTCCCATCTGGCCTTGGCGGCATAAGCCAAAGCCCCGGTACCTGGGAGACGGATGGTGGAGTAGAGAGCGGAGATCAACTTGGTTGGCTCAGCACCTGTGACTATATCCACTATGGGAGGGACTGTCAGAGTGGGGTTGGAGCCGGCAAATTGAGTCTGTAGCGCATGTCGGAGCTGTAAATATCTGAAGAAAAGGTGGTTAGGGAGTGTGAATTCTTCCTTTAGCGACTGAAAGGATTTAATCCCAGTGTTAGTCATAATTTGGTGCACGTACAGGATCCCATAGCGTGTCCAGGCTGCGGGGTCCGGAACGGACAGCAGTTCGGGCAAATGAGTGTTGAACCAGAGAGGCGTGTAAGAATGAACCTGTGGGGTCCCAAGTTTGTTAAGGGCCGTCCGCCATATCCTCCGGTGGTGCGTCAGCATGTCTACCTTGTGATGAGGGGGACGTGTGGACAGTGGGGCCCTAAGGACCGACTGAAGTGGGGTGTGGGCTGGGTCGTCAGGGCGTTTACAAAGTAATGTCTGGTATCTTGGTAGCTCGCTCTTGTCAAAGTGATAGAAAAGGGGACAATTGGGAGGCAAGATAATAATCCTGGAAATCTGGAAGTGCAGCCCCTCTCAGTGTCACTGGGTTCTTCAGAAGTCTCCAAGACAAATTGTGTCTGCTGTGGCCCCATATAAATGAGTTAAGAATTGATTCAATCGTCTTGAAAAATGTTTGTGGTATATACAGGGGTGCATGCCACACCAAATAAAGTATCTTGGGCAGGAGTATCATTTTGACCAGATTGATGCGTCCCATAACACCCAGAGGCAGTCTGGCCCAGGTTTGTGTCTTGTTCTTGATCAGGGTGTAAAGGGGTTCAATGTTCAGGGGTATATAGTCTGTCAGCGATCTAGTGACCTGCACTCCTAAATACTTGATCACGGAAACCCTAGGGAGATTTAGGAGGAGGGGACGTGGGTACAGGGGGGAAATGATCAAGCGGAAGGATCTGGGATTTGGACCAGTTGATGCTCAGACCCGAATGACTACCAATACAGTCTATAGTGTGAAGGGCTGCAAGGAGAGAGGGACCCGAGTCGGCTAAGTATAGGAGTGTATCGTCAGCATACATCCCGATCTTTTCTTCCAGATCTCCTATCCTAAGGCCACAAATTCTGGTGTCTGCGTGAACCATAATAGCTAGCGGTTCCACAGCCAACGTATACAGTATGGGAGAAAGGGGACAACCTTGTCGAGTCCCTCTCTCCAGCGGGAACTGATCAGAGAGCCAGCCGTTCACAAGCACCTTGGCCCTCGGGGATTGATACAGGAGTTGGACCCAGCGAATAAAGTTGGGGCCAAGTCCGAATCCCGAGAGGCATTCCCACAAGTAGTTCCATTCCACGGAGTCGAAGGCCTTGGCAGCATCCAAGGCCACCACGACCCGCGAGCCGACTTCATCATGGGATCCCTGGATATTCATGAGTAAGCGGCGGATATTCATGGCAGTGTTTTTTCCTGGCATAAAGCCAGTCTGGTCAGGGTGGATCAGTGAGAGGATGACCTGATTAAGGCGGGATGCAAGAATCTTGGCCAGTATTTTAATGTCGACCTGTAGTAGGGAGATAGGTCTATACGATTCCGGGTAGTTTGGGTCCTTCCCTGGCTTGGGAATCACTACTATTTGTGCTTCTCTCATGGAGGGGGGTAGGATTCCCGTGTCAAATATGGATTTATATAAGTCGTGAAGTTTAGGGGTCAAAATTTCAGAGTAGGTGGCATAAAATTCAAGCGGTAGACCGTCCAGTCCTGGTGCTTTAGAAGTGGCTAGAGAGGAGATAGCCTCAGAAATATCCTCCTCAGTAATAGGGGCCTCTAACAGGTCACGTTGGGCGTCTGTCAGTTTGGGAAATGTAACTCTCGCTAGGTAGTCTCTGGTGTCCTGGGGAGTATGAGTGACCCGAGAGGCGTAAAGTGCTCGATAAAATCTCGCAAATTCCTCCACCACCCGTTGTGGATCCGTAATACCATTCCTCTGGGTGTCTATCAGTGAGACCACTACTGGGGGATGGGAATCTAGGTGGGCGAGGTAAGCAAGTAGTTTGCCCGATCTTTCTCCATATTCAAATATCCTTTGCCTACAGAAAAAGATGCGCTGCTTGGCCTGCTCCGTGTGCAGTTGGGAGACCTGTCGTAGCTGGAGCTTAAGGTTAGTAGCCGCGGCAGGCGAGGGGTCTCGATGAAACTCCTCCTCAAGTCTTTGTAGGTGATCTGTAGCCTGTTGGATAACAAGTTTTGACGACCGCTTAAGTCTGTTAATACGCGTGGTGAGCAGGGAGCGGGCGTAGAGCTTAAAAGTGTCCCAGACTATATCGTAGGCAGCGGAATCCCCGTTGACTGTAAAATAGTGTTGCAATTCCGTAGGGATGTCTTCTTGCTCCTGCAGGGGGGGTTAGCCAAAATGGGTTCAGCCGCCAAGTAGGAGAGGAAGAGGCCTTCAGGAGCCGCATCGTAATCCAGTAGGGGGAGTGATCCGAGAGAATTCTTGGAGCAAAGCCCACATCTTCCAGTCTGGGTGTCAGAGTCTGTGAGATGAGAACAAAGTCAATTCGGGACATTGCGTTATGGCTGGCTGAAAAGCACGAGTATGCTTTAGCATGCGGATGCTTGTGACGCCATGTATCTACAAGAGCAAAGTCGGTCAATATACGATGTAGTCTGGTATGGGCAGGTGGGTCACCGGGGAAGTCCGGTGTGCCCATTCGGTCCAGAGCAGGAATGAGGGTCATATTAAAGTCCCCCATCCACACTGCCGGCACCGAGGGGTAGTGTGCCATGAATGCAAGGCCCTCCTTGAGTACAACTGAGTTATAAGGAGGGGGGACATAGCAGGCTATTATCAAAATAGGGGCTCCACTAATGGTGGCATGTAGGAATACATATCTGCCCTGCTGGTCCATCTGGAGCAGCACTAGATCAAACGGCACCCTTTTAGCAATAAGGACCGAAACCCCCCTGGAGTATGAGGTGTGGGTAGCATGGTACGCCCAACCTATCCACAGTTTTTTAAGAGAGGACTGGAGATGGCCAGTAACATGGGTCTCAACAAGCGCGATAATGTCAGCTCGCTGGGACTTAAGGAATGTCAGGGCGGCAGTGCGTTTTATCTTATTCCGCATGCCTCTGACATTCCACGTAAGGAACTTTAGAGAGCTCATGGTGGGTGCAGGGCGTAAACAATAAACCATAGGCGGGCTAGAATCAGCAGAGCAGTCATGGCCAATTCAGCGCGCACAAAACACAATAGCAGCCAATTCCAATAATGCATGTATGACTTTAACACAGTACCTGCAGCATAAACAAACATTAGCAAACATAGTGGTGTAAGAAAAATAACAATAAAAACCACAACATCCCACCCCCCACCCAGTCCAGCGCCACCCCAACACGGCTTGGACATCATATCCCATAACTGGGTACCAACAGGGGACATCCACTGGTTAAAACACATTGGAGGCATGGAACTTAATTGCAGAGGAGCATAGATACCCAAGGTAACAAAGAGAAAAACAAAGGGGGAGAAAAAAAAAATCAGACAAATGGGGGAGGGAAAAGTGCACAAAAATCCTAAAAGTCCTAGGGGGGCGACTTCTTCTCTGGAAGGTGCACGGGGAGTAGGGGCCACGAAGGTGTGATACCATCATGGCTGGGCAGGGGGGAGCTCCGCCCGCCACATGGATGATGAATAAAGTACAGTAGGACAGTCCTGGATGACGGGTAGTCCTCAGTCCACCCCAGGCGCTCCTGAGGTACAGGGAAGGCAGGGATCTCAGGCCAACGAGGAAAGGATAGTCATGCTGTGAGATCCAGTACGAGGTGGAAAGAAAATCTTCCCGAGTTTATCCGCTGACCCTGCAAGGGCAGTTATTGACAATGTGCACAGAGCAACGGCTTAATCGCCAAAGTAGCAGCAGGAGAGATCGCGGGCACCCATGGGAGCTGAAGAAGGGAAGAAAAAGATCCACAGCTTGCAGGTAGGGCAACATGTTCAGGCTCGGTGTTCTCTCTGGTCAATCCAGGTGGATGCCAATTCAGGGTCATCAAAAAAGTGGGTTCGGCCCTCGTGTTCCACGCGAAGCTTCGCAGGATACAGCATTGCATATTTAAGGTGTAGAACCTGGAGGCGTCGATTGACATCCTGGACCTCTGCCGTTGCACCTCGCTGGAAAAGTCCGGGAATACTGCCACATGGGTATTGGTATGGGGGATATTACCCCTCTCTCTAGTCAGGCGGAGGATTTTGTCACGGTCCCTGAAGTTAAGAAATTTCGCAATCAGGGTACGCAGTGGGGCCCCCTGGGGAGGGGGACGGGCCGGAATTCAATGAGCTCTCTCCACTGCGAACATCACCGAAAATGCCTCTCTGCCGAAGGTGGAGGTCAGGAGATTTTCGAGGAAACCCGCTGGATCATTACCTTCAGCTGTCTCAGGGAGACCGATAAATCGGAGATTACATCTTCGGAGACGATTTTCCATGTCATCCTGTTTCGCGCTAAGCTGTTGTAGCTGACAGCGTACCTCATCACTAGTGTGTTGTAGGGGGTGTATGATGTCTTCAGCTCTACTGATGCGGGTCTCTGTCTCCGCCACACGGTCCCGGAGGGTAGAGAGATCTTGCCGGATGAGGGACACATCAATTTTGACCTCCTCAATTTTGGAGGTGAGCATGCTCTGACATAGGGCTATAGCGTCCAGAACTTGGCTATTGTCCGACGTAGAGTGGTCTGCGTCAGGGGGAGCACCAGCGCCATCCTTGGCCCGGTGCTCCTCTTCATGGCGGCGGTACCTGGCAAGTTTGTCAGCGGCTTCGTTGGACTTTTTAGGTGGGGACATGGTCCAGTATAGCCCGGGGTGTTCCAAAATGGCCGCTATGTATTAGGCCAGCCGTTCACCCTCCCCTCTCGTGTCAGTCACAAAGAGCCGCAGGCAAGGCTAGTAGATGGGGGTTTAGGGCTTGCAGGAAGCAGCGGCTGCAGCAGGGGAGAAACGGGCACAGGGCGAGCAGGTGGCCACAAAGTATTTAGAAAAGGGGCTGCAGTGGGTGTAGCAAAATGGCCACTGCTCCAGGGCCCAGGCCGGTCCCACAGTCTATCCAACCGGCTGCTGCAGGGTAGAGAGGCACTTCATGGGTGGCAAGGGGGCGAATTGGCAGCCACAGGCAGGGGGTTATAGCACTGTAAATTGGCACTGAGGCCTATATGGGCTGCCGCGGGTGGAGCAAGATGGCCGCCAGCTTGGGACTCAGGCCAGCGCCGCTGACTACCTCCCCGGTCGCTATCAGGAGATCGGTCACCACACCCGCGGCTGAGGGCAGTCCGGTAGCCGGGGGTATTATATAGCGATTCCGGAGTGGCTCGGAGAACTGAGGAGGCCCAGAAAACTGCCGCCGGGTGGAGCAAGATGGCCGCCGTTCCGGCGGCTAGGCCGAAGCCGCGGTCTTTCCTAAAGGCAGTCCCCAGGCATGCAGAGCTTACCGGTGCAGCTCCGTGTGGCATCCAAAACGGACAGATGGCTTCAGGGCTAGAGCGAGGGATAAGGCAGGGTCATCCAGATGATATATGGAGGAAGGGTGGTGCAGGATGGTAGGATCAGGAGTATAGACGAGCGGAGCTCACACTGCAAACGTCCTACTCCATTGCACCGCAGGCCACGCCCCCCCTGCCCACATGTTTGCTCTAAATTGGTGTATATAAATATTATTTAACAGCCAATAATGGCATGTTTTTCATAAATTAAAGAACATCTCTCCCTACAGCCTTATGGTACTGCATCCTGAGTTCTACATGTGGCATCAGGAGCGGCAAAGGGAAGTGGCAGTCTGTCCCCACCCTAGGTTGCGGCTGAACGTCATTACATAAGGAAAAAAGACTAATATTGGGTGAACTTTATACGACACATGAGTATTCAATCTAAAAAGTATTAGAAATATTTTATTATTTAATTATCAAAAATGTCATACACATAAAACAGTCACATAGGTACAGCAATTATTTGAATAAAACATAGTGTTGCTTGACCCATATTGCCTGACCACTGATATTCTCCAATAAAGTATATAATACAATAGTTAACAATACAAAGCCATTGGTTTGGTCTCCAGTAGTAGAAAAATATTCAGAGTCCCAGAGAGTAGTGTCAGGTATGTGGGTCCGTATTTTTAGTTAGCAAGATAGCTCGACATGTTCCACGCTAGTTTAGCGCTTCATCAGGAGCGATTTGTGCTACAAAATATATACATATACAAATCAGTAAACAATTAAAACAATTTTTTAAATACATAAGTAATCAATAAAAACACAAAAAAACAAGATAGAAAAACACCAGCTATGGTGTTAAAATGCATAAACGCATGCTGATGCCCATGGGTTGCCAAACCATAACTACCCAAACACGAGAGGGGATGAAGGAGCAGAGGGGTAGAAACACAGATCCCAACAGACCTCCGGGTACCCAAGAGCAAGGCAGGGAGATGGGAGTCTGCAGGCATATGAACAAACCAATGTGGTGCAAGTCGCACCAAAAATAACATAAGGCATGCATTGCCCATTTAGTTACCAAGCTGATATAGAGAAAAAAAAGGGGAGGAGGGGAAAAAAAAAAGAGCAGCTGCTCATAATTAATACATCCATACAGCCCGTAATTAATATAAAGGGGGGGTGGGAATGCATATATTATCATCCATGTCCCCAAAAAAAAGGTACAATATATGAATAATTGTGGCAATATATGGGAAACAGTCCCCACCAATGTTTTTTTTCAAAAAATAAAAATAATCTTACCATAGGATTTGAAAAGCTCTAAGTATAAACATTTTTCAGCTTGCTGGTAAGCAAACAAAAGATGCTGTGGAAATGTTTATGGCTTAGAGTCACTTTGTATATACCCTTCACAATTGAGTGCGTCTTTAACCACAGATAAAGTACCAAACGTATCGCTGAATATTGCAAAAGATAGTATATACTGGATACTTAGATCAAATGGCCAGACCAAAGTATCACCGGCTAAATTGCAATCTAAAATAAAGAGAAAAAGATAAACATAAAATAAAAATAATCTATGTAGGCTTCAGACAGCCCCAACTCTAAAGTAATTCCAAAGTAGAATCAGCAGATCTAGAGAGAAAATGCTGTTCAAAGTTCAGCCATAATTACCTCCTGAAGGAGAGTGAACACCTCCACCATAACTGAATGCTGCTGCATCAATGACAGAGCTATACCTATGGCACATGGATAGCACAGCTTGGGGTTTAAATAGCAGACTCCTGCTGTGGGTGTGCCTCTCTGAGAGGAGTCACATGACACCAGCCCGGCCGAAGGCTACTGCACATGTGCCGAGGGGCAGCGTCACATAACTGTGCCCACAAGGCATCACGTGAGGAGCAGAGGCAGGGACTAACTGCGGGGCCAAAACAAGTGACCCCGGATCCCCGTCAATTGCCGCATATGCGTTCAGAGGAAAGAACGGATGTGCGGCGCTACACGGCCGCATCCACCCGCCCAATGCCCCAAAAGACCACCGGGTGTCAGGGAAAATGTGCACCCCATCCCCCCCATCAACCATACCCGCAAGGGATCACACAGACGGCGGCAAACCATGGGCATGAACAAAAAGAGCAAAAAGAAATAATGTATATAAAAAAACAAACAAAAGAGAAAAAAAGGGAAAAGAAAAAGTTCTCTTTTAACTTTTAATATAAGACTCACAAAAAAATGTGAATAATGGCAATACACAAAGATACAAAAACAAAATAAGCCCCCGTACACACGGTCAGAGAATCTGTCGGAATGTGTCCTATCGGACCGTGTTGTCGGATAATCCGACTGTGTGTGGTATGCATCAGACTGATTCCGTCGGAATATCCGTCAGACTCAATTTTCCAACTTGTTGGAAATATTTTCCGACCAACTGGTTCGATCGGACATACTCCGATTATGTGTAGAGAATTTTGATCGGACCAAGTGCCACGCATGCTCAGATCAAATTCCTACATCAAAGCTATTGGCTACTAGCTTGAACATAGTCCCATCGTAACGAAATTACGTCATCACGTTCTGAATGATCAGATTTTTCGACAACTTAGTCCGACCGTGTGTATGCAACAGTTTCAAACAAGATCCGAAGGGCAAAATCCGATGGACAAAATCCGACGGATTTGGTTGTCGAAATCTCCGACCGTGTGTACAGGGGCTAACAGAGTACCATGTCAGGGAAGCATCAGGGACTTATCAAACAAATTTTTTCTAGAAATATTATAGCATACATAAAAGAATGGGTGGAGCCTAATGAGGTGGAGGGGCCAAAAAAAAAAGGGGAGGAGAAACTTATAGAAATGGTCTATAGGATTGAGTTTCATTAAGACCTGGTGATCGTGTTGCATTGAGACGTTTTATCCATAAAGTTTCTCTTTGAAGAATAAATTTGTCCCATTCCCCACCTCTCGGGTTCTTGAGGATGATGGCCAGGACAGTGAAGGACACCACAGAAAGGTCAAACCGATGGTATAAATCTAAATGTCGACTCACAGGGGTAAGCATCTTACCATTGCCTGAATAATAAATGTGGTCGTTGATTCTTTGTCTTAATGCCTGGCCGTCTTCCCCACATAGAATGAACCACACGGGCATGCCATAAGATAAATGAGACCTTGTGTAGAGCAAATTTGGGGCAATAGGTCTCTCCATTGGAGAGTATTGTTCTTGAATTCGTAGATACCCAGGGGCAAAAAGCACAAGCCCTGCATGGGGAGGTTCCAGATGGTAAATGGGATCTGTCATGATCAAAAGGAGTATAGTGACTCTTTACTAATTTGTCCCTCAGGGATTGAGCTCGTCTAAATACGATTTCTGGCTGATTATGACATATTTGCTCAGAATTGGATCATCTTTTAATAATGGCCAATGTGCATCCAAGATGCACCTCAGCTCTTCGTGTTGCGAAGAGAATTTAGTAATAACCTTGGTCGTTTGGAATATTTGTGGTTTAGGAGTTTTAAACAGTAAGTCATTATTATTATTATTATACAGGATTTATATAGCGACAGTTTACGCAGCGCTTTACAACATTGGGGTAGACATTACAATACAATAAAATTCAAGACAAGGGGAATCAGAGGGCCCTGCTTGTTAGCGCTTACAATCTAGGAGGGAGGGTCAAGTTATACAAAAGGGTAATAGCTGTGGGGGATGAGCTAATGGAGACAATAGTGAAGTTGTTAGATGGAGGCGAGATAGGCTTCTCTGAAGAGGAAAGTTTTCAGGGATCGCCTAAAAGTGGATAAATTTGGAGACAGTCTGACAGATTGGGGTAATGAGTTCCAGGGGATGGGTGAGGCTCGGGAGAAGTCCTGTAGGCGGATATGGGAGGAGATGATGAGGGAGCTAGAGAGCAGGAGGTCTTGGGAGGAATGAAGAGGGCGATTAGGTTGGTATTTTGAGACTAGGCTAGTGATGTAGCTGGGGGCAGAGTTGTGGAAGGCTTTGTAAGTAAGTGTTAGTATTTTGACTTTAATTTGTTGAGCAAGTGGCAGCCAATGGAGGGATTGGTAGAGAGGGGTAGCAGACACTGTGCGGTTTGTAAGGTGTATAAGTCTGGCAGCAGCATTCATGATGGACTGAAGGGGGGATAGTCTATTTAAAGATGAACCAATGAGGAGGGAGTTGCAGTAGTCAAAGCGAGAGATAACCAGGGAGTGAATCAGGAGCTTTGTGGTTTCATTGGTTAGAAAGGGACGTAGTTTAGAGATGTTGCGGAGGTTGAGGCGGCAAGCTTTGGAAAGTGATTGGATGTGGGGCTGAAAGGAGAGTTCAGAGTCCAGGATAACACCTAGCACCCTGACATGTGGGGATGGGTACTCACAAACTCCTGGACCCGCTGCAATCAGGCTTCCGCCCGGGTCATGGAACAGAAACAGCTCTCCTCAAGATTTGGGATGACGCCCTTGAAGCAGCAGATGACGGAGAGCCGTGTCTCCTCGTTAGTGATGGACGAACTTCCGACGGGACGTTTCGCGAACGCTTACCGCGAACGGGGCTGAACGTTCGCGAAACCGAACGTTCGCCGCGGGCTCCATTGACTTCAATGGGAGGCGAACGTTTCAAACCTTTAGGGCGAATTTGCGGCCACTAGGTAATTATTAGCAGGGAAATCATAGTCCCACCACATGGCCAATGTCATAATACATGTATGAGGTGAATTTGGGATTGATAACTACAAGCATTCTTTTTTTATATGGGAAATTGTTCTGACAATTCAGGACTGTGGCACGCATGAAGGCAATGGAGGAGAGGGAAGGTCAGGGACCAGGGTAGGCAGAGAAGAGGGTGCAGGAGATGATCACCAGCAGCGTCACATACAGCAATGACACATGCACCGTGATAGAGGCATCTGACAACAGCACTGTGATAGAGGGCACTGACATCAGCAGCGTGACATAAAGCATTGACACCAGTACCGTGACATACAGCATGGACAGCAACACCGTGATAGAGAGCACTGACATCAGAAGCGTGACATACAGCACTGACATCAGCACCATCATATACAGCACTGACAGCAGCACCGTGATATACAGCACTGACAGCAGCACCGTGACATACAGCACTGACATCAGAAGCGTGACATACAGCACTGACATCAGCACCGTGATATACATCACTGACAGCAGCACCGTGACATACAGCACTGACATCAGAAGCGTGACATTAAGCACTCACACCAGCACCGTGATATGCAGCACTGACAGCAGCACCGTAAGCAGCCCCAGGAGGAAGTCAGCACAGCACAGGGATGGTGGGAGCCCCTCATAATAAGAACCCCCAGGAGGAAGTCAGCACAGCACAGGGATGGTGGGAGCCCCTCATAATAAGAACCCCCAGGAGGAAGTCAGCACAGCACAGGGATGGTGTGATCCCCTCATAAGCAGACCCAGTAGAAATATGACACCGCTCAACCTCTTCAAAGAGGAGGGTAGGGGCATATAGTACTGTGTGCTTTTTTGGGACAAGGAAGTGAGCCAAATGAAGAAGAAAGAAGGTCTCTGTGCTTGATTAAAAAAAATAGTTTATAGACATTTACATGGTCTACTGGTCACATGTTTTGAATTCCTCCGAGATCCATGCCTCATTCATTTTTAGAAATGTGAGGTAGTTAACACTGTCGTGAGCTAGGCGAGTACGCTTATCGGTCACGATCCCCCCTGCTGCGCTGAACGTCCTTTCGGACAGGACACTGGATGAGGGGCAAGCCAACAGTTCGATTGCAAATTGGGCAAGCTCTGGCCAGAGGTCAAGCCTGCCCACCCAGTAGTCCAGGGGTTCATCACTCCTCAGAGCGTCCACATCGGCCGTTAACCCGATGTAGTCGGACACCTGACGGTCTAGGCGTTCCCTGATGCTGGATCCGGATGACACCTGTCGATGGGTCAGCTGAAAGAATGACCTCATATCCGAAGTCACCAACACATCTTCAAACCGGCCTCTTCTTTCAGGCGCTGTTGGATTGGTACCCGCAAATCCTTCTCTGGGAGTGGGAATTGCTCCTCTGCCAGC
Organism: Lithobates pipiens; assembly: GCF_037356315.1. NCBI lineage: Eukaryota > Metazoa > Chordata > Amphibia > Anura > Ranidae > Lithobates > Lithobates pipiens. Next base: position 149,511,621 of record NW_027507791.1, on the reverse strand, counting down.
GCACGCAAAAGCAGAATGCAGCATTTCTCGAAGCAAGGCCTGGAAGTGCTGCATTCTGACAGCCCTCTGCGACGGCGGTAACATTTCCGCCATTTTGTGTTTGTACCGGGGGTCTAAGTACGTTGCCACCCAGTACTGGTCCTTGACCCTTATGCTTTTTATACGGGGGTCCCTATTAAAACACTGGAGCATGAAGGCCCCCATTTGCACTAAAGTGGAAGCGGTGTGGTGGCCTGGCTCCTGCTCATCATCCAGGATAATGTCGTCCTCTTCATTCTCCTCTCCCCATCCACGCACAACAGGGATCCCAGAAAGGTTTAAAGCACGCTCTTCTTGCTCCTCCTCATCCGCCCCGGCACCATCCTCCTCTGACTCCTCTTCAGACTCCTGTTGTTGACTTGTCTCAGATAGAGTAGCCCCCCCTGGGAATTCATCCAGCATTGCGACTTCCTCATCTTCCCGCTCCTGCTCCTCCACAGCCTGATCAATGACACGGCGCAATGCACGCTCCAGAAAGAAGGCATAAGGTACCATGTCACTGATGGCGCCATGGCTGCGACTGACCGGTTTGGTGATCTCCTCAAATGGCCGCAGAAGTCTGCATGCATCGCGCATGAGCAGCCACTGGCGCGGTCAAAAAAACCCCAGCTCCCCAGAACCGTTTCTTTCGCAGAGTTCATACAGGTAGACGTTAACTGCACGTTTCTGCTGGAGCAGCCTATCAAGCATATAGAAGGTTGAGTTCCATCGCGTCGGGCAATCGCAAATAAGACGTCTGACCGGCAGATGGTGTCGCCGCTGAATGTCAGCAAGGCGAGCCATGGCCGTGTAAGATCTTCTGAAATGGGCCGAGATTTTCCTTGCCTGCCGCAAGATGTCCTGGACCCCAGGGTATTTGACAAGGAATCGCTGCACGACCAAGTTTAAGACGTGTGCCATGCATGGCACGTGCGTGATTTTGCCCTGTTTCAATGCGCTAAGCAGATTGGCACCGTTGTCACACACCACTTTACCAACTGTCAAATTGAGCGGTGTTAGCCACTGATCTGCCTGTGAACGCAAAGCTGAAAGGAGTGCCGGGCCAGTGTGGCTCTTGGCTTCCAGGCACAACAGACGCAGCACGGCATGGCAACGTCTCACCTGGCATGTGGAATAGGTTCTGGGGAGCTTGGGCGGTGCAGCGGAAGAGACGCTAGCAGCGGAAAAGGAGGAGCCAGCTGAGGAGGAGAGGGAGGAGGATGGAGTAGGAGGAGGAGGAGAAGAAGAGTCAGGCCTGCATGCAATCCGTGGCGGTAAAACCAAATCTACACGGGTGCCACGGGTTACATGCTTGACGGCCGTCAGAAGGTTCACCCAGTGGGCAGTAAAACTGATATACCTTCCCTGCCCGTGTTTGCTAGACCACGTGTCTATGGTCAGATGTATCTTGGCACCGACACTGTGTGCCAGAGATACATTCACTTGCCGCTGAACATGGCCATATAGCTCTGGGATGCCCTTCTCCGAGAAATACTTCCTTCCTGGGACCTTCCATTGTGGTGTTCCAATGGCCACAAATTTGCGAAAGGCCTCCGAGTCCACCAGTTTATATGGCAGTAGTTGGCGGGCTATGAGTTCTGACAAGCCAGCCGTCAACCGTTGGGCAAGAGGGTTATCCGGCGTCATCATTCTTTTACGCTCAAACATTAGGCCCATGGAAGCCTGCCTTTTTGCAGAAAAACGTGAGCTTGGCGTGATGGAAGGTGGAGTGGAGGACAATTGTGAGGAGAGAGGAGAAGGAGAAGACGAGGCTGGACGGTGAGAGCCTGCAGTGTGGCTTTGAGTGTTCCGTTGCTCCCACTGGGCTCGGTGATGGCTGCTCATGTGCCTTCTTAAGGCGGTCGTCCCTAGGTGAGTGTTGGGCTTACCGCGACTAATGCGTTGACTGCAAAGATTGCAGATGGCAACGCTATTGTCAGCAGCGGACACGTTAAAAAAAGCCCACACTGCGGAGCCATGTGCCGGTGTCCTGGGAGCGCCAGATGTGACCGTACATGGTCGATGACTCGCTCCTGATACATTTGCAGTCTGCTTTGTCCCTCCTGTGCAATGTAAGTTATTCCTGCTTCTCCTCCCTATCTGCTGGTCCATATCTCCCTCTGAACTCCCCTCCTCTTCCTCTCTTGTGGGCACCCACGTGACATCACTAGACACGTCATCATCAACGTCACCTTCCCCACCGCTATAAGTAGAGATCTCGGAGTAGGCAGCAACACCGGGGACCAACCTCCTCCTTGGGCTGATCTGGGTACTGTCGTCAGACTGCTGAGTAGCGGTTGTTGCTGCCTCCTCTTCCTGATCCAATACCAAGAGTGGCTGCGCATCAGAAATGTCCTCTTGATATGGATCGGAAAATAATTCCAGTGACTCAAGCGGAAGGTATGTGGTGGTGGTGGTGGTGGTGTTGTTGGTGGTAGTGTCTTTGGGGGTGCACATAGCAGAGAGTGAAGAAGAGGGTGCAGATCGAGAGGATGAGGAGGGTGCAGAAGAGTAAGGCTGAGCGAGCCACTCAACCAAGTCTGGTGCATCCTTTAAAGTAATTGAACGCACCTTCTGCAACTTCCCACTTTGGCTCAAGCCTGTTGCTCCTGCCCTACCCCTACCACCCCTGCGGAAGGGCCTGCCTCTTCCTCTGCCTGTCATTTAAATGACCCTGTGACAAAACTCTTATTCCCTATACCGATGAAGGACTGCTGCAGTATAGGGCAGCGGTCAGCAGTGGTGCACCTCAACCCTATCTATTGTGGACCGTTACCAGTCCTTACAGAACAGCAGACTGTGCCTCACTCAACCCTATGTACTGTAGCACCCTTCACCAAGTTACCAGTCCTTATAAGGACCTTTGTGGACCAAGTAGGTTGTGTGTGACTGATTAGCAGACTGTACGTCAGTCCCTATACCGCTGAAGGACTGCTGCAGTATAGGGCAGCGGTCAGCAGTGGTGCACCTCAACCCTATGTATTGTGGACCGATAACAGTCCTTATAGAATAGCAGACTGTACCGCACTGGTGCACTGAACCCTATGTACTGTAGCACCCTAGACCAAGTTACCAGTCCTTATAAGAACTTTTGTGGACCAAGCAGGTTGTGTGTTAGTGATTAGCAGACTGTACGTCAGTCCCTATACCAATGAAGGACTGCTGCAGTATAGGGCAGCAGTCAGCAGTGGTGCACCTCAAACCTATGTATTGTGGACCGATAGCGGTCCTTACAGAACAGCAGACTGTACCGCACTGGCACACTGAACCCTATGTACTGTAGCACCCTAGACCAAGTTACCAGTCCTTATAAGAACTTTTGTGGACCAAGCAGGTTGTGTGTTAGTGATTAGCAGACTGTACGTCAGTCCCTATACCAATGAAGGACTGCTGCAGTATAGGGCAGCAGTCAGCAGTGGTGCACCTCAAACCTATGTATTGTGGACCGATAGCGGTCCTTACAGAACAGCAGACTGTACCGCACTGGCGCACTGAACCCTATGTACTGTAGCACCCTAGACCAAGTTACCAGTCCTTATAAGAACTTTTGTGGACCAAGCAGGTTGTGTGTTAGTGATTAGCAGACTGTACGTCAGTCCCTATACCAATGAAGGACTGCTACAGTATAGGGCAGCAGTCAGCAGTGGTGCACCTCAAACCTATGTATTGTGGACCGATAGTGGTCCTTACAGAACAGCAGACTGTACCGCACTGGCGCACTGAACCCTATGTACTGTAGCACCCTAGACCAAGTTACCAGTCCTTATAAGAACTTTTGTGGACCAAGCAGGTTGTGTGTTAGTGATTAGCAGACTGTACGTCAGTCCCTATACCAATGAAGGACTGCTGCAGTATAGGGCAGCAGTCAGCAGTGGTGCACCTCAAACCTATGTATTGTGGACCGATAGAGGTCCTTACAGAACAGCAGACTGTACCGCACTGGCGCACTGAACCCTATGTACTGTAGCACCCTAGACCAAGTTACCAGTCCTTATAAGAACTTTTGTGGACCAAGCAGGTTGTGTGTTAGTGATTAGCAGACTGTACGTCAGTCCCTATACCAATGAAGGACTGCTGCAGTATAGGGCAGCAGTCAGCAGTGGTGCACCTCAAACCTATGTATTGTGGACCGATAGAGGTCCTTACAGAACAGCAGACTGTACCGCACTGGCGCACTGAACCCTATGTACTGTAGCACCCTAGACCAAGTTACCAGTCCTTATAAGAACTTTTGTGGACCAAGCAGGTTGTGTGTTAGTGATTAGGAGACTGTACGTCAGTCCCTATACCAATGAAGGACTGCTGCAGTATAGGGCAGCAGTCAGCAGTGGTGCACCTCAAACCTATGTATTGTGGACCGATAGAGGTCCTTACAGAACAGCAGACTGTACCGCACTGGCGCACTGAACCCTATGTACTGTAGCACCCTAGACCAAGTTACCAGTCCTTATAAGAACTTTTGTGGAACAAGTGAGTTGTGAATGTTTAGCAGACTGCAGCAGAAGGGCAGCAGTCAAGTATAATATCCTTTCTATATTTGGAAGAAAGAATGTTATACGTGTACAAGCCTATTACCGTACCACTGATACCAGTCCTGAAAAGAACCTTTGTGGAACTAATAGTAGCAGCAAGTCTTTAATCTGACCCTCACTGCCTGACAACACTGCTTCCTTTCTGTCCCTATACAAAGTGGCAAAAGAGTATAATGGAACGATTAGTGGTTACTGGAACAGCTCTTTTGTGGACCTGATAGTAACAGCTAATGATGATGATGATGATGATGATGATGATGATGATGATGATGATGATGAAAGACTAATCTGGCTGTCCCTAAAATAGCAGCAGACACACCGTCCTTTCCCTTTCTGTAAAACTGACAAAAGACACTCAGGCTGCTGCAACAATCAGTAGCACAGCAAACCTATATACACCTAACACCTATACCAGTCCTGAAAAGAACTTTTGTGTACCAAATAGCTAGCGTTTTATCTCTCCCTACTCCACACAGGAACCTTTCCCTATAATGACAGAAGAAAGAATGTAAAATGGCCACCGGATCGGGTGTATTTATAGGTTAGGGGGAATGTCCAAGTGTCCATGTGCTGTCATGTCTCAATTGGCTGGCCTGTACCCCATGACAGACGTGTCATCATAGGTCAAAGTTCTTTTACACATTAAACACGTAAGTCCGCCGGGGCGAACGACGGGAAAAGGCGAGCGAACGTGCGGACCGCGAACGACCGAAATTCGCCGCGAAACGACCGCCGGGTGAACCGTTCGGCCATCACTACTCCTCGTACTGCTAGACCTAAGTGCAGCGTTTGATACAGTAGATCACAATACTCTACTCGTCCGCCTCACAGAAGTAGCCGGAGTCCAAGACATAGATCCCTCTGATCCCTCCTGTATTGATTTGTATTGTAAGTGTACTGTCTGCCCTCATATTGTAAAGCGCTGCGCAAACTGTTGGCGCTATATAAATCCTGAATAATAATAATAATAGATCTCCAATGGTTCGCGTCCTTCCTAGGAAATCGGTCACAGACAGTGAAACTAGGAAAATTCCTCTCCGAAACTCGGGCAGTCACCTGCGGAGTCCCTCAAGGCTCTCCGTTGTCACCCGTTCTCTTCAACATTTACATTCGCACACTCCTTCAAATCATCAGATGCTCAGATCTCTGCTTCCACTCTTACGCTGATGATACGCAACTTTATTTCCGAATCAATGGAAAAAAAGATCACCAACAACAACTTGAAAACTGCCTCAAATCAATAGAGGACTGGATGACCACCAACTCCCTCCAGCTGAACGAATCAAAGACAGAGCTTCTTATCTTACACCCAAATCATAAGCCCGCAACCAAAACTGCCTGGTCTCCACCAACCGTCTTTGGGCAGACTATCTCCCCAAAGACCAAAGCGAAGAGTCTCGGGGTTATTTTAGACGCACAAATGTCAATGGATGCGCAAATAGGATCTGTAGTCAGTCGATCTCACCATCTGCTGCGCATGCTTCGAAGACTCATCCCTTTTATCCCAAAGAATGACAAAGCAGTGGTAGTTGGAACAAGCATTAATTCACGACTGAACTACGCAAACTCGCTTTACATAGGATTACCACAATATCAACTTGCGCGATTACAACTGATCCAAAACACGGCGGCAAGGCTGATAACAGGAAAAAAACCCTGGGAATCCATCTCTCCTTCACTGAGGAGCTTACATTGGCTAACCGTAAAAAATCGGATCACGTTCAAGACCCTGTGCCTCACCCACAAATGCGTGCATAGAGAAGCTCCGCAATACCTAATGGAGAAAATAAATCATTACACACCAAACCGCAGTCTTCGATCAGCCAACAAAAACCTCCTCCTCGTGCCCAAAGCCCGGTATAAATCCAAGGGTGATCGGAGATTCGCTCTCCAAGGGCCTCGGCTATGGAATGCTCTACCAATCAACATCCGCCTGGAAGAAAATCATCTGGCTTTTAGGAAAAAACTCAAGACCTTCCTCTTTTAGCAGATGATCAAAGCTCGCCACAGCGCCTAGAGGCGATTCAGTTCGCATTGTGCGCTATACAAGTATTTCATTCATTCATTCATTCATGGGTGGATGGTTGTGCTATTACTCTTGACAGAGAAGTCAGGGGAAGAGGCGCGTGGGGGAGGAAATATTATAAGTTCGGTTTTGGACAAGTTGAGTTTAAGGATGTGTTGTGGCATCCATACAGATATGTCTGTTAGTAAGTTGGTGATGCGTGAGGAGACTGATTGAGTGAGTTGAGGGGTGGAGAGATAGATTTGTGTGTTGTCAGCGTAGAAATTATATTGAAAGCCGTGAGAGGCTATCAGCTGACCCAGGGAAGAGGTGTAGATTGAAAATAAAAGTCCAAGAACAGAACCTTGAGGGACTCCGACAGAGAAGGGAAGAGGAGTGGAGGAAGTAGAATTGTAAGTGACACTGAAGGTGCGTTGGGATAGATAGGGTGAGAGCCACTGAAGAGCACAGTCACGGAGACCAAGGGAGTAAAGTTTTTTGAGGAGGAGAGGGTGGTCAACCGTGTCAAAGGCAGCTGAAAGGTCCAGAAGTAGGAGTACAGAATAGTGTCCGTTGGTTTTTGCAGTTAGTAGGTCATTTGTGAGTTTTAAAAGAGCAGTTTCTGTTCAGTGTTGAGGGCGAAATCCAGATTGAAGGGGATCAAGAAGGTTGTTTTTAATAAGGTAGTCACTCAGTTGGTTGTAAACCAGGTGCTCAAGGAGTTTAGAGGAAAATGGGAGCAAGGAGATAGGGCGTGGGTTGTTAGGATTGGTAGGGTCCAAGGATGGCTTTTTAAGTATGGGGGTGACCAGTGCATGTTTTAGAGCATTGAGGAAAATGCCAGAGGTGAGAGAGAGATTGAAGATGTGGGTTAGAGAGTGTAGTATAGAGTCAGATGGCGACCGTAGTGTTTGAGAGGGAATAGGATTAAGGAGGCAGGTGGTTAGGTGGGCGTTAGAAAGGAGTTTAGCAACTTCATCTGTAGTAGCAGTTTTGAATAAGGGGAGTGTTGAGAGTACCTGTTGTAGTGGGGTCTTAATTAAGGGAGATACCTGTAGAGTGGAGATTTCATCACGGATTGTATCAATCTTGTTTTTGAAGTGATTAGCAATCTCCTGGGCAGTGAGTGAGTCAGTTGGTGGAGGCGGCGGAGGACGGAGTAGAAAGTTGAACATAGAGAAAAGTTTACGGGGACTGGATAAGAAGGTGTTAATAAGAGTTGTAAAGTAGGTCTGCTTGGCAGTGTGGAGGAAAGAGTAGTATTTTTGGAGGGCAGATTTGTATTGGTTGAAGTCTTTGAGAGACTTGGTCTTGTGCCACAGACGTTCAAGAGCGCGACTACGTTTTTTGAGAATTCTAGTGTCCTCTGTTTGCCAGGGTTGTAGGGGTTGAGGTCTGATTCTGCGTGTAGTGATTGGAGCGAGCTTGTCCAGGGTGGAGGACAGGGTTTTATTGTAGATGGAAGTGGCTTGGTTGGGGCAGGACAGGGGAGAGATTTTGTCATAGAGGTGGTCAGCAGCAGAATAGAGGAGAGAAGAGTTGAAGTTGCGAAAGTTTCTACGGGTGATGGTTAGGCGATTGGAGGGAAAGGTGTTGGAAGACAGGGAGAGAGAGAAATTAATTAGGTGATGGTCGGAAAGAGTAGAAGGATTATTTGAGAACTTTCATGGAGTGCAAAGGTAGGAGAATACAAGGTCAAGGGTGTTGCCATCAGAATGAGTAGAAGCCTGTACCCATTGCTTCAGGTCGAATGAAGAGGTTAGACTAAGAAGTTTAGAAGTAGCAGGAGTGTTTGTATTAGCAGGGATGTTGAAATCACCAAGGAGGATTGTGGGAATTTTTGAAGACAGAAAGTAGGGTAGCCAGGCAGAGAACTCATCAAGGAAAGTTGATAATGGTCCAGGGGGCCGGTAGATCACAGCAATTCTTAGGGAAGTAGGAGAGAATAGACGAATACAGTGAACTTTAAATGATGAGAGGGAAAGAGAGGGAGGGGAGTGAATAACCTGGAAGGTGCATTGGGGAGATAGGAGGAGTCCCACTCCACCTCCCTTGCGTCCATTAGGCCTAGGGGAGTGAGTCCAGTGAAGGCCACCCTGGGAGAGGGAAGCAGGAGAAGGGGTATCAGATTTGTGGAGCCAGGTTTCTGTGAGAGCAAGTAGATTAAAGGAATTAGTGACAAAGAGGTCATGAACAGCCATGAGTTTGTTGCAGACAGAGCAAGCGTTCCAGAGGGCGCAGGAGAGGGGGAGGCTGGTTTTGGGAAGAAGAGGAATCGAGACTAAGTTGCATAGATTGCGACTGCCAGAGGGTGAAGGGTGATGGGTGTGTTGGGTACAGTTAAATAAGGGAGGCCCAGGGTTAGGGGAAATATCTCCAGCGCTTAGCAGAAGTAGAAAAGTAAGGGAGGTAATATGAGAGTAGGATTTGTATGAGGGGACATGCTTCAGTACCCTGGGGTGTTTGTTAGCAAGTGGGTTTAGAGTTAGAAAGAGGTGATGAGTGCAGTAGTAAGGAGAGGCAGAAGTGATGGTGATATGTACAGATTGTGAGGTGGAGCAGGGGGGTGAATAAAAGACAGTTTGAGGAGAGAGGCTGCAATTGTGAAAAGGAGGAGAAGTAGAGTGCATGTTTCAGAGAGGAAGGAGAGATAATTTGGAAATAAGGTCACCTGCAGTCTGCTGTGGGTTGCTTTGTGCAAATTGCTGAAGTGCAAGAGCAGAAGTGCCACTTATTTAAAGAACCCCACTTCTTTGGAAGAACCCCCTGTATGTGTTCCCCCGTAAAGAAGGCCTTGTTTTTATACTGTGTTGGGTGTGGGTTGAATCTGGCAATTAATCAATCAGGAGGTAATATTGGGCACACAGCTAGCAGAGCAAATCTTTTCACATCACAGTCAAATTGAAACAGAACCAAAAGGCCAAAATTGTAAAGATAAGAAAAGCCATAATTTAGGTAAGACTTAATAGCTAAATAAACATTGAAATAATGTGAGCATGCCTACAGATTGAGATTGAAACAGCAGTGAAAAACAGATTTACCAAAGAAGCATATGAGCAGTAAAGTCAGTGTTCAGTTTGAAGTAGATGGGGTGTAAACGCAGATTTACCAAAGAAGCATATGAGCAGTAAAGTCAGTGTTCAGTTTGAAGTAGATGGGGGTGTAAACGCAGATTTACCTGTGAAGAGAGAAGAAAATGTTCAGATGGATCTTGCAAGAGCAGAAGTGCCACTTTTTTTTTTTTTTTTTTTTTTAATAATTTTTATTCAGAAATAAGGATATACAAATATAAAAAGGCATATATGAAGGCACAATCAGTAATAAGAAGAGAGGATATAAATATCCAGGGCAATCCCTGGGGTAAAGAAAAAAAACAAAACAAAATCGTGGTACAAAAGAGAGTCCAGCAAACAGTAACACTATATTATCATAAGGCAGTAGGGACCAACCGGATGAATCTGATACTGTTACGAACGATAGGTAGAATAGGTAAACAGTACCGGCTCCCTACTGGAACAAGTGCCTAAATTACATTATATAAATCCAAGTAGGTAGGAGGGATAGGAAGAGGAGGAGGGGAGGGGGGAAGAGGGACCGGGGTGTGGGGGAGAGAAGGCAGATTAGGAACAAGAAGAAAAAAAAAAAAACACTCTAGGACGTGGTTCATATGCAGTGATCACAATGGAGAAACCTGAGGAGCAAATACGGACCGTGACAGTCTAGGCAGTTAAATAGATTCTGGAGATGTGTTAGGAGTGGAGCAAGTTATTGTATTTAAAAGATAGTTGATCCAATGCACGTTGATCAGATGGTGGCATGACCGTGGTGATGAACAAACGCCATTTGGCGAAAAAAGCAGCCTTTTGAGAGGCATGGGAGAAGTCAGCCATAAGCCTCTCTTTATACAGGAGAGATAGCAGGAGCTTGAGAAGTTGGGAGGCCGGAGGGCCCGGAGGCGAGAGCCAAAAACGAAGTATTAGTCAGCGGGCCAGAAGTAGACATAACAAGATCCAGTCGACTGTGGCACGCTGGGAGTGGGGCCCTAAAATGGGTCCGGCTCCTGGTAATGTAGACCATGGCAACAGCAAGGGGTCCCAGTAGCCAAAAATTAAGAGTAAGGGTTCCTTGGGTAGTTTCAGTAGAGTAATATCAAAAATGAATGCTATGACCTGATCCCAGAACGTAGATATTGTCTGACAGGACCAGAAGCGATGAGAAAGAGATGGTTTGGAATCTTTACAGTGAGGGCAGGATGCTCCGTCTTGCTTTGCTGTGGGAGACAGAAAAGGGACGTAGGCCCTGTGGGCAATCTTGAGCTGAGTTTCTCTCCAGGTTTCGTTAGGTGTGAGTTTTAGTACTTTGTTAAGACCTTGCATAATCTTGTAGACGATATCGGGATCTGGGAAGGCCGAGGACCAGTTTGCGATAGAGGTAGATGAGGCAGGTGGCGTTGAGCGTTCCAGAAGGGGTTTATAGATATCAGAGATCTTAAAACACTCATCCCGTATCAGCTGATCCAAGCTGGGTTGGAAACGAAGAGGCTCTGACTTGCAACTCTGGGTGATATAGCTGACACACTGTTGGTAGTGCAAAAAATGCGAAGCAGGTATGGAGAACAAGTCCATCACTGACTGAAAGGGAAGAGGTCTGCCAGTAGCCGTGTCGCACAGGGAGGAAAAGAGGAATAGGCCCCGTTCTGACCAAGACGAGAAAGCTTTGCAGTGAAGGCCTGGAGTGAAGCAAGGATTTCCTTGGATAGGCAGGTGAGTAGAGATGAAGGGTGGGAGGTTAGCCAGTTTCCTGGATTCTCTCCAGGCTATCGCCGTGTCTCTGAAGACGAGGTTGTGTTGGTGAGGGGGGGGGGGGACGGATTTCCATCGGCAGTGCAGTAGAGCAGACAAGGAGAAAGGGTGAGCCATAGCAGATTCAAGATCAAAATTGGAGTACCTGGACGAGTGTGTGATCCAATCTAGGCTGGTTCTGAGCAGACAAGCTAAATTATACAGTCTAATATTAGGTAAACTGATACCCCCTTTGCCCCTGGGAAGGTGTAATTTTTTATAGGCAATACGTGGTCTTTTGCCGTGCCATAAAAATTTCGAGATAGCAGAATCCAAAGAAGTAACATCTTTATGCTTAAGCAATAATGGTAGAGTTTGCATAGGGTACAAGAGTTTTGCAAAGCTGACCATTTTCACAAGGTGGCACCTTCCCAGGAGCGAAAGGGGCAGATCCATCCAGTTGGTCAGTTCTTGAGAAATCTTAGAAAGCAGGGGGGGATAGTTAAGCTGGTATAATGAGGAGGGTAACTTCCCAATCTTGATACCTAGGTATGTAATGAAGGAAGGGGCAACCGAAAATAAAGAGCCAGCGGCCCAAGGGGGGGTGGAATGAGAGCCAATAGGGAGAATCTCACTTTTAGAATAATTGATGCGGAGCCCTGAGCAAAGCCTAAATTCGTCAAAAACTCTCTTAATAGTGTGGATGTCAGCTGCTGGGTTGGATGAGAATATAAGTACATCGTCTGCGAACAGAGATGTGCGGAGTTCCTTGCCCCCTATGTCTATGCCGTGGAGTGGAGCCGTATAGGTTAGATGTCTAGAAAGAGGTTCAAGGGCTATGTTAAAAAGTAGAGGGGATAGAGGGCAGCCCTGTCTAGTTCCTTTGTGTAGGGGAAAACTGGGTGAAAGGAGGCCAGCTGCTACCAGGTTGGTGGAAGGGGACGAGTACATTGAGTTAATGAGGTGGGAGAAGGGGCCTGAGAAACCTAATTTGGAGAGGGTTAAAGAGAGCCAATCGAAGCTAACATTATCAAAGGCCTTCTCTGCATCTAACGTGATAATGGCATAGGAGCCTTTAGGGTTCTGTTTGGCTACTTCAAGGGCTAGTAAGACTTTACGGATATTTAGTGTGGCCGTTCGCCCTTTGGTAAAACCCGATTGGGCTGAGTGTATTAAATAGGGTAAGATATCGGCCAATCTCGTGGCGACAATCTTCGAAAGGATTTTTACATCTAAATTAAGGAGGGAGATGGGCCTGTAAGAGCCGGGCTGTAGAGGATCCTTTCCTTTTTTTGAGAGGAGTTTAATGACAGCTTGATTCCCTGAGGGTAGGTAAGGACCTCCTGCCCAAATAGCGGAATAGACGGACAGTAGGGTGGGTGCGGCTATATGTGTGTGGTTTTTATAAAAATCACTAGTAAAGCCGTCAGGGCCGGGGGCCTTGTTCGAGTTGAGATGGCGAATGGTGTTCTCTATCTCAGGGAGAGTAATGGGGGCATTAAGAGCTTCCAGTTGCTCCGTCGAGATGGAGGGGAGGTGAAGAGTGTCTAGGAATTGTCAAGCCTGTCGTTGACTGATGGGGTCTGGGGCGTATAGATTGGTGTAGTAACGTAGCATCGCTTCGTTAATGGCTTGAGGTGACGAGAGTGTGCGACCCGTGTGGTCAGAGAGGGCGGTGATGTGAGTAGGGCGAAAACTGCCTTTACATAACCTGGAGAGAAGCTTTCCTGCTTTATTACCGTATCTATGAAGAGTGGCATCTAAATGAGCCTTCTTCGTGCGCTCAAGGGTGTCAGCCCAGTTGTCAAAATTTGACTTAGCTGAGACCCATTCATCATGGTGTTTAGGGGTATTAGCGAAGGACAACTGCCGTTGGGCGGTATGAAGTCTGGCACTGGCCAATTTGTAATGTTGGAGAGCGTTACGTTTAAAAGATGTGGCATAGCTAATAATGCGCCCCCTGAGATACGCTTTCCCAGCATCCCAGAAAAGGTTAGGATTAACGAGGTGGGTGGCATTTGCAGACGTGTATTCTGCCCAAGCCTTGTCTAGATATTGGAGAAAATCTGAGTTATTTGTTAGAAAAGCGGGGAAACGCCAGAGGTTGGGGTGAGGAGGGAGATCCAGCCTATCCAAGGAGATTGCCACAGGGGCATGGTCCGATATTGCGATGTCATGAATTTCGGCGTCAGAAGTTAAACATATGAGATCGTCTGACCCGAAAAAGTGATCAAGTCTCGCTAGAGACCTATGAGGGTTGGAGAAAAAAGTGAATTCCTTGTCTACAGGGTGTGAAAGACACCAGAGATCAGTCATGTGTAGGGAGTCCATGGTGGAAGAGAATAGGGATGGGTTTGAAACGGTCGAGCCCGACGTCAGTGGTCTTGGGGAGGATCTGTCTAACGAGGGGTGCATGACGTCATTGAAGTCACCTCCTACCAAATGAGGCAGGCGGGTGAAGTCAAGTAGCCACGTAGAGAGTTCCTGATAGAATTGTTTAGTGGGGTTGTTGGGAGCATAAATATTGGTGATGAACAACTCTTTAGACCCTATCCGTACCGTTGCGGTGAAAAAGCGGCCCTTATCATCCGAGACGGTGGATAGGATTGTGCAAGGGAGATTTTTGTGTATCAAAAGGAGGACACCAGCCTTCCGTCCCAAAGATTCAGCTCCATGAACTGAGCCCACCCACATTTTTTGCATGCGCAGGAAATCAGATGCAAGCAAGTGCGTTTCCTGTAGAAGGGCAATATCTGCCTTGAGACGTTTAAGATGCCGAAGGATCTTCACTCTCTTATGAGGAGAGCGAAGGCCCTTGACGTTCCATGAAACTACTCTAAGAGGGGCAGTGGTTGGGGAATTGGAAGGCTGGTGAACTGGCTGAGAGGTGTGGGACAGATTGGATGTCTTGGGTAGGTGAAAGTATGGATCAGAAAAGCTATAACCTGTTCATGGGTCCTAGACAGAAAAGGGGGGGAGCCCCGGTGAGCATATAGGGAGAACAGGGAGGAGGGGGATGTAGGGGAACTGTAAGGGTAAAACAGTAGTAAAGGAGGGATAACCAAACTAAATAACAAAAGCACACACTTCACTTTTTTCCGCATGAGTTCACTGTGTAGAAAGGAACGCTCCACAAACAGAGCCCAAGGGGTAAAGTGGAGAGCCAGCGGCTCGTCTCAAGAAGGTTAAGTAGGTACATAAGTCAGGGACGAAAATCGCGGCGCGGCTGCCGGAAAGTAGTGGTGGGGTAGGATACACAGTGGAGTCATGCAGAACTGTTGCGCTGTGGTAAACAATGCAATGCATGGTTTGGCATAACAAGACATATAGAACATCAACAATCATAGTGCAAGTCAAGATAATATAAACAATAAAACATAACCTGAGCAGTTCAATGTGTAACTCGGAGAAGAATCTCTAAGGTGGGGCAAAGAGACAGATGGCCTGCAGTGCCCAGCAACTGAGTTCTCTGTGGTCGGAAGGGAAGCAACTCCTGGGGTCAGAGAGTGGCGGACCTGCTAACAGAGACAAGGAGGAGGGAAAAAGAAAAGCGTTAGAATGACATATGTGGCGGATAGCCGCCGCTGGAGATAGCTTTCCTTGTGATCCGGACAGAGGTAGACAAAAAAAATAAATAAGTCAAACAAGGAATGCAGGTGAGGTTTCAGCGTGGAACATTATGGTGACGGTGGTCCGGGGCAGATGCTCTAAAGCGCTTCGGTGAGTCCTTCCTGGGGCTCCTCTGGTCCAGTGCCCGGATTGATGAGGCCGGTTTGGAGGGTGTAACTGGCTGCGCGTCCGGGCGCAGAGAACGTAAGTAGGCTTCTGCTTCCGAGGGGTCCTGGAAGGAGAGTTGATCCCCTTTAGGGGACTTGAGACGGAGCACTGCGGGGAACGCCAAGGAGAACTTAATCTGCATCTTAAACAGCTCCGAACAGATCGGTTGAAAAGCCTTGCGTTTCTTAGACACTTCGATAGAATAATCTGCAAAAACAAGAACTTTGACCCCATCAACATGTAGGGATGGGGATTGCCGGAATGTTTGTAGAATAAGGGCTTTATCTGCATAGTTGAGGAACTTGGCTATGATGGGGCGAGGACTCTTGCGGTCCGCGCTGAAGGAGCCCATGCGGTGTGCCCTTTCCACCGTGAAGGAGCCTGAAAGACCCATGGCCTCTGGCACACGTTTGGAACAGAAGTCGTTCAATTCGGCTGTAGGGAGCGACTCGGGGACCCCGACGAATCGCAAATTGGATCGTCTGGATCTGTTCTCCAAATCATCTAATTTCTGTATAATATATTGGACAGTTTTTTCCTGGGACTGCTCCGTGGCCTGAAACTGATATAGATCATCTTCCACCTCAGACACCCTGTGCTCAAGGTCATTAAGCCTGGTGCCGTGGTCCGTGAGCTGGGCCTTGATTTGTTTCATGCCAGCCTGGATGGCTTTTTCCACCGAGGCGGTGATCATAGGGGACAGCAAGGCCGCCACAGCCTGTGCAATGCGGTTAGTATGGCTGTCCTCACCGGGGGACGGCGTGCTAGCATCCCCCGGAATGACGTGCGGTGTTCCTATGGCATGCCCCCGTGAGTGGGGGGTCCGGTGAGGGCAGGGGATGTGTCAGAGGCGACCCCGCTTACCTCCATGGCCGTGTCCGGAAGGTCTGGAGCTGAGGCCTGTGACGCAGATGCGGAGTAGGCCGGAGCCCGGGGCTCAATTTGCAGCCGTTCGGGAGGCGCCGCCGCGGCCGCGTACGACCGGGCCCCCGTTTTTTCCACAAAACGGTCCATGGTGTCGGGGAACGTGAGGGGGACGCTCGGGTCCAAGGCAGGGTGCTGTGTCCGCTGGCGATGGCTTTGTAGGCCGATTAAGGAGGCTCTGTGGCGGGAGCTCAGCTAAGACGCAGCCAGCTCATGCGGCGCCGGAACCGGAAGTGAGTGCCACTTATTTAAAGAACCCCACTTCTTTGGAAGAACCCCCTGTATGTGCAGCCCCCTGTATGTGTTCCCCCGTAAAGAAGGCTTACATTGCTTACCGAGGGCTTTATTGTAAGCCTTCCGTAAGAGTTTTTTTCCGTAGCCTCTCGCTAGGAGTCGTGACTTTAATATTTTGGCCTGTTCATTGAAATCCTCTTGAAGGGTACAATTCCGGCGTAATCTAATATATTGGGCATATGGAATGCTCTGAATCAGAGAGGGTGTGTGTACACTAGTGGCATGTAGTAGGGTATTCCCAGCTGTGTTTTTCCGGTATAGATTGGTAGCAAGGACATTATTGTGATCTTTAAAGATAACTAAATTTAAAAAGTAAATTTGTCTTATATCATTGGTACTGGTAAATTTTAGATTAAATTCATTGATGCCCAAGGCCTCTATGAATCTTTCCAACTGCGTCTGGCTACCGGTCCATACAATAAAAATGTCGTTGATGTAACGATGCCATAGTAGGACATTCTCAGTGTGTTCGCGAAGACCTCACTCAAAAAGATGTGTCTTTCCCACCCCCCCAGATACAGGTTGGCATAGAACATCATTACAGTTGCTCCAGGTGGTTCACATCCTCCCTTCCAGCCTGACCTATGCCACCTGGAGACAAAGTGAGGTGCGTGCATTCCTTGTAAGGCCAGTATGGGGTGGCAGCTGTCAGGAGTTGGGGATAGCTAGCATGAGTGCAGTGTACGCATCCCCTTATAAAAGCAGAATGATTATATGGGGATGATTTGTCGGGGGGTGGGAAATATAGATTGAAAAAGGGGGTCTACAGGGTAGTGTAGCCACATATGTAGAACAGTTTGGCTAGAGGAGGCATTAGTTATTGATGGAAATGTAGGACTGAGGTTTTACAAATCCATTTGTTATTATGCTCCCCATAATTGTAACAATAAAAAAATTATAGATATAGATTTGATCATTTCAAACAATGTGTCCCTTTAAAAATGATTCTTTGATGCAACGAAAAAATGCAAACGAAAATGCAAAAGAAAAATATCTCTGGCCAACTCAATCAGAATTTCCACCAGAACGGATTATTCCTTTTATATACAGAATGTATTTTGTAGGCTGAAGGCCTATTAAGTGCAATTTGTTTATGACAAATACAATCATTTTTGAAACAATTGTATTACTATATTGCTACATATATAACCAGAATTGCTAGCCTGGACATCTGTAAAGGGAACCATAATGTTGCTGTTCTGGGAATAAGCATAATTATTTAAAAATGTATTTATCATTCCACTGTTAACAAATCTTTTGGGGACTGCAGTTGGCATCTTGAGAATGTCCTAATACCCAGAATACCACTAATTAAGTGACTTTGTTTACTGCTTTGTTGTCAGTAATTGAACATGTCATGTGAATACGGGCTGTCCATGAATACATATATACCCTAGAATAGATGCAGCTTTGTTGTTCACTCTGTATTCTATATTAATATCTCTTCCTCACTGAAGGCTGTCCAAAGAATTTCATATATATATAGATATGTATATTTTTTATTTAAAAATATAAATATGTATGTGCATATCAATTTACTGAAAGGTTTTCCCAGTCTATTATTCAGATTTAAATACTTTGCAAATCAGTAATTAATGACATCCATCTTTCCCATATGATCGTTTATTGCATGCTGCATTAACCTGGCTCATCACTAATGGTAAGGTCAAACTCATCACTTTATAGTGAATTACTATATATGAAGCTTATTACAGGGGTTTGGATACAAATTTTAACTACTACAGATTCATAGAGAAGTATTAAAAAACATAGCTATAATCTGATGCATTTGTCAAGCCAGTTTTTCTTTTTCATTTAGGATAGATTGAGGAAGCATTAGAATCTGTCAGGTGCTGCCTCTAAACTACTATCCTGGTGCAGAAACACAGACGTAAAAATACTTTATTTTGGTAGAGTAGGGAAAACTGTTTCCCTTACTTGTGGTATGACAATAAGTGAAAGGAAATCTCTTTTTAATGGAACTCTAAATAGCAGTGAAAACCCAACAGGGGTTTTTAATCCTTCCCAGCTCAATCCAAAACTAAATAAAAAAACATTTGGCTGGACTTTAAAAGAGAAGTATAGCTAAAGCTTCATTGGCCATACTTCTCCTGTGGGTCACTTACTTCTGCTCTCCTGTGCCCCAGAATCAGTCAATGGTGGGCTACGGTCCACTGTTGGCTGACGTCACAGAGCATCTCCATTTTCTCAAAGGATTTCAAAAATAATGTTGGGATCCACCCAGAGCACTAATCACCAGCTGGTTCAGCTTCTTAGCTCGCCGCTGAGAGCCTGAGCCAATGAAATTCAGAAATGCCAAAGTGCTGGATGCGCCTAAATGCATAGGAACGTATTTTAAGCTGCTTTTCTCTGGATAGGAGAAAAGCATTTAAAAAAGCCTCAATGTTGTCAAGCTGGCATTTTGCAATCTCCAAATCACTCAATTTACTGGGAGTCTTTTCAAAAAATTGCCCACAAATGGTACTACGCAAATGGTACCTCACCCTATATATATATCTTTAGGGGATTGCTCCTCCCACTCACTATTTATACTACCCCCTTCTCAATAGAGTATGCTTAATAATACTTATATTCACTAAATAATCACTGTGCCCCCCTATTATCCAAAATATATACACAAGACATTAATTTATAATTGCAAAAAATATAGCGTCCTTATTGTGCGATATTTTAATTCGATTGCTCCAACTGTGCCGTCTTAATCACTGATCATCTTCTAATCAAAAGTCCACTTGTGTCAACTAAAATAACCAAAACTGTGCCACCGTCACCAAGCAGAATGGCCACTCACCAGATGTCCCCAATCAGTAAGCCTTCGGTTCATTCAACGGATAACCAATCCACAACGCATTCCTCCCGTTAGCAATTCCTCAACGTCCATATATTCATACAAAATTAAATGGAACCAATATAGTGTAAAACCGTTTTGACTTTAATGGAAAAATCAATAAAAAACGTATTGCACTTTCCAGCAATGAGAAAACCGTTCTAAAATCGGGCAAGCCACTGATGTTCCGCAGGTGGTGT
The DNA here is from genome assembly GCF_037356315.1 of Lithobates pipiens. Taxonomy (NCBI): domain Eukaryota; kingdom Metazoa; phylum Chordata; class Amphibia; order Anura; family Ranidae; genus Lithobates; species Lithobates pipiens. The sequence continues at coordinate 149,492,242 of NW_027507791.1, read as the reverse complement.
TAGTCTCCCTCCACTGGGCCGACCTGTTCCTGGCTTGTATTCAAGGACCGTATGTCTCCCACAACTCCTATGCGTTTCGCATTTGAGCGTCATCAGGAAGCCACCCCAGCCTGGATTTTTTCTGATCAATCTCCCTTATGCTGGAGGAATGGAGAAAGTGCGGTTTGACTGGCACTATAAAACATGTGCGGTGGAGCTGCCTGCTACCGACCAATATTTGGAACTCTGTTTTTCTTTTGCTATTCACAAAATTGTATGTTCCCCAGATATCAAATCAGCTCTATTAGAAATAGGGATAAAAACCTGGCCCTATGAATTCCGCATAATACGCACCTAGGTTTAGCTGCCAGATTAGCTATTGACAGAAAAAGGAAACAATCACTTCCACCGATGTTGCCCACAGTTATTTCAATTCTTAATGAACATGCTGATTTAGAGCTCATGTTTGCTAAAACATGTTTGAGTCAAGAGAAGTTTTTGAATTCTTGGGCGCCCTGGCTACATAATTCTAATTGTAATATTTAAAAATGTTTTCCTTTTGCAATCTCCCTTTTATTTTTTCCTCCATGGGCTACTTTTGGGATTCAAAATTTCCTTTATACACATTACCCCCATCCCAAAATGAGCTGCTACGCAACCTTTTTGTACCAGATTTGATATATCCTGCATTTTCCTTTCTTTATTAGCATTTATGTTACTTCTGATTTAGATTAAGGACTGTGATTTACACCTTTACTTTTAACCTTTGCTACTGTTGTTTACTTGCCAGGCTTTGAGTTCACCCCACCCTTGATTTTGTCTTCTTGAAAAAAAAATCTATAAAAACGGATTGAAATTTAAAAAAGCCACAGTGTGGAAGAAGTCTAATAATCACAACAAACAGCCAGTTTGTTTCAAAGTTGAGTTGTCATGCAGACCAAAGCCGTGTAAGAGCTGCATAAACAATCCATTCAAACTGTATCCAGTAAGGTAAACTGTCACCCTACACAGCTGTTGGTGAAATGCGTTAAATCTGTTAATCTTAAAACATAACATTATGCTAAGTATCTATTGAAAAAATTGGATAATGCTAAAAACATTTTTTTTTTTGCTTCTACAAGCAGAAACCAAGGATTCTACCAATCATTTTTGGTAGTGGTTGGATTCTCTAGCCATTAGCAACTTTTAACTTTTTTAAAGGCCACTTGAATTTTTTTTTGGATAATAAACGCACCCATATTCATAAAAAAAAAAAAAAACATTTATTATTATTATTTATTTTTTATGTAGGAGTCTGGAAATTCTATGCACAGGCTCCTGCAAATTCTTTGGGAAAGCCGATGGTCCATATCAAGGTACAAGCCCTCAGATACAGGGCTGTAGAAAGTGTCAATGGACTATGATTGTGGTGATGTCACCACAATTGTATTCCATTGCCACATGTGAATCCTTATGGTGCGGTGGCAGATGAGATTCATCGTTTTTTTCATTCACAACTTCCTGTGAATGAATGATATGGCTGTGCTGGAGAGCCACGTACAGCTATGCAAATTTAGAATTAAAAAAATAAATAAACATCTTTCTCTTCCATGTGATTTGCTGAGTGGTCGGACTCTGGAGTTCCTTTGAAGGATAATCACTATGAGGGATATCTCTCCGGAATCCAATCAAGTTGGCTGGATAGCTAAAGTGGTTATACCTGTAGTGAGGGGTGAATGCTCACTGAAGTGCCTATAGACCTTTGGAGGGTCTTAGTATCTGGTAAGCGGATATATTTACCATACTTATCCTGTGGGGAGCACCGGGTGTCTGTACCAATTGAAATTGGATTCACACTTCTTTTAAGGTCACAATAGGGACTCTTAGTTGTAATTTTGGATATATATTTTTCTTGTTTACTACATTTTAATAGATGGACTTTAGAGCATGGTATATATATAATGATCATGGAGTAACAGCACAACACTTTGATTTTTAGATTATGTTATGATGTTTACATATGTGTGAGTGCTGCTGCTTTTCACTTCTTTTCTTACTCCTTTATTTACTTGGAATAATTTTACACATATCGCAAATTCTTTCTTTTACATTAAATTTCAAATTTAGCATGAACGGATGACTAGAAGAACCCCTGGGCTCCTGTAAGGGCGAGGCATCTGTTTGAGGGTCAAGGGCTGCAGACACTGACAATGCTTCATGTTACACCCTAAATATAGATGTAACATGAAACATGGTCAGAAAGATGAAATTAGTCTCTAAGTACAGTATGCTTGAAGTGAAGAAAAAATTGACTAAGCTGTGATCTGTTAACAAAAAAGGATCCTGAAGCTTATCCAGTCTGCACTGCCCAGTTTATAGATGTCAAGTCTGCACTTTTTGTTGGTAATGCTGGAGAACTGAATGAAAGTGCTTACAAACAAACAAGCAATGCTTGAGAAATCTACATGTTCGCATAAGGCCTCATTCAGATGGGCTCTGGCTCCCCATATTACATGCAGAACGTTTTTGTTCTGGTGTCTGCATCTGCCCTGAATGCACTACTGTCTGCGCTCATGGGAAGTACACTCATTCCTGCATGGCAGTCAAATTCTGGCATGCAGCTGTGTCCATGTAGCTACTGTGTCTGCTTGCTGTTCAGCATAGATACAGACACCAAAACATTGCCCTTCTGAATGCGGCCAAAGATTTAAGGCTAGATATCTATCTTAGGCACCACCATGTATGTCACTTTGTTGCCTAATATGGAAAAAGAAGGCTTCTGATCAAGAATTTGGGTGCAGATAGTGTTTGCACTTCAACCAGATTAATTCAATAAGGCAAGTCTAGCTGCCTAGGGGTAACGTTTTAGGTTTGAGTTTAGTTTAATCAAAGCTAGGGATAGGGGTTGAGTTTAAGGATTTTGATTGAAGGATAAGTTCACTTTTTTTTTCTAAAATCCAGCTCCTATACCATTAATGTACCACGGTTGCACAAAAATTCAAGCTTTCTTTGATTTTGAGAACAAGACCTTACCTTAACCCTGGCTATATATCTTAGAAAGCTTCAGAGACTACCTGGTATAGATTTGAGACAGAGAAAACAGTAAGATACAGGAAAGTTTACCAGCTAACCTCATTAACACACACCATTCACCCAGCATGCAGCCCATGGGATATCCCTGATGTAGGGCAAGGGCCTACCTGATTGGATACAGAGTGATTAGATAGATAGTGTGTCTTCCTATTGTATAGCTTTGATAAATCTAAAGGAAATTGTACAATTAGATTATAGGGCCACATTATACACCAAAAAATTACCCATTTGCTCTTTCAGTGTCATTATTAACAGCACACCAAACACAGAAGAAAACTAATTTTGCCACATGAAAAAACTGATGACAAATGCAGTAAAAAAATGTGCAACTCGCATCACGGCAAAATGTCCTTTGAGCTACTTTACCACATTGAAATTGACAGGCTGCCTTATGTGTGTCACTGGAAAAAAGAGCCAAAAAACATGCTCCCCCCACTACTCTAGGTGTGAATGGGGCCTGAAAATAAAATTGGTGCATTTACAGAAGAACAATTAGGCTCCATTCATGTTTGTGTTTTTCCAAATGCATGGCAAACTGCACAGAAAATGCACCATGTGTTTCAGAAACAATGCAAATGTAAAGCGTGCTTTGTTGTCATTATATGTTAAAGGCTCCCCAAGTGTGGCAAACACATCAAAAATTGCAGTACTGCACCATTCTCGGTTCTAAAAAAAGTTCTGCAGCTTCTCGATTGTTGCGTGTAGGGCAACACATTCAAGTGAATGAGCTGCCCTATGAGTACTGAGTGAAAAGGCTTCAAAACACCCATGCAGCAATGCGAGTTTTCACTACGTGGATGTCACGTACCTGGTGGTAGAGCCCGACCTGCAGGAAGAGACCTCTCTTGCAGCTCTGACTCAAGGGCCCTGGTAGAGTATACAGGTAACACAAGAGTCAGGAGTGGCACGAGTGCCTGGCAGGATCAACAGCTGGATCAGGGGATGGCTGGGAAGCTGAAGCAGAGCAGCAGGCGGGGTGGCTGGACCTGGAACACCAATGCAGGAACTCTGGCAGAAGCAGGACTTCAGGTAGGAGCTGGAACCACTACTGGAGGTAGAGCAGCAGATGGCACCGGAACAGGAGGCTGGAAGCAGAGCAGTCAGACAAGCCGGGTCGGAGGTCAGGCAGTCAGCGAAGGTTCCAAGGATCAAGCGGGTGGATAGTCGGACAAGCCGGGTCGGTAAACAGGCAGGCAGCAGAAGTACCGAAGGATCAAGCAGGGGAAGTCAGACAGGCCGGGATCAGGTGCAGGCGGATAGCTGGAGTAGTAGGTAAAAAAGCCGGGTCAACAGGTCACAGAAGGCAGGTTCTCAGAATAAGGGTACTCGCACACTCTAGATCAGACAGCAAGAACTGGATGTGACAAACTGAGTTAAATAGCCCGCCTGGCGCCAACAGGCGTGCACCCGCGCGCACACGCGCACGCACACAGGCGTGCACACGCGGATGTGCGGCGGAAGGTCCGGACTGATCTCTGCTGGCAGGATACTCCTGACAGTGGATATGTGAATGATGCCTGAAAACTGAGTGTCTCCCTCCACTCTCTCCAATGTACTTGTATAAAGATGACCATACACTTGTCACAACAAGTACTTACGGAGGCCGAGATGCCGAGAGTGGTTAACCCTTACAACTACGTGCACCCCGTCCCCCGGAGGTGGTACAGGGAGCGGGTGGCAAGTAGAACCACTGGCAACCAGCAGGTGAAAGTTCCTGAAGAGGGTTGAGGAGCTGAGCAGAGGGTTACTGAAGTTCAAGAACTGGCTGCATGCAAAGTAGTAAACAATCCAGAAAGTAGCAAGAGATCAGGCACAAGATGGGTAGCAAGTCTGTGAAGCAGGCCAGGGGTCAAATCCGTGTAATCAGGCAAGAAAGTCCGTAAGGCAGGTCAAAAGAGGCAATCAGGTATAATATCAGGAAACAGGCAAAAACGGGAAGACGACAAACAACCAGCAACCCGTTTGGACGCCAGAGCCGTCTGAAATAGCCACACCCATGCGCCATTGGGCACACCCATGCGCCAGTGTGCACATCCGTGTGCTAGCGCGCACACGTGTGCCATTGTGCACACGTGCGTGCCCCACCATCGGGCCATGTGCGTGTGCTGGAGCGCTAATCCGCCACTCATGCATGCAATAGCATGGGTGGAAAAAGTCCTTCTCTGACAACACTATGCAATCTGATGGTACAATCTATGTACAATTTCCTTTATATTTTTCCACAACTATCAAATAGGAGGACACACCTGAACAATCCATTCAATTTGTATCAAATAAGACAGACCCTTGTACCATGCAGCTGATGGTAGATCTAAAGGAGATTGTACAATCAGATTGTATGGGAAGTGGGTGGTAGCAGGGCTGGACTTACCATTCGGCTTGACTGGGCTCAAGCCCATGGTCCCCACTGAGATACATAGCCGAGTGTACTCGGCTTGGCTCCGCTCACAGTAATGCCCAGTCCTGCCCTATGATGGACATAACACAGGGACTGGGCATGACTGTGAGCCCAGCTGAGTACACTCGGCTGCTCTCGGCTCCGCTTGGGACTGCGAGAGGACCTGAGAGCCGTCAAGAGGACCCAAAAGCCGCAGAGATACACAGGACTCTGTATCTTGGTATCTTGGCGGCGCCATTTTTAAACTTTAAGAGTGCAATGACAAGGCTGCAAATAACAAGGCTGCAAATGACACTGGAGCAAGGCTGCAAATGACAAGTTTTTTTCCTTAAACTTCCCTCCTAAAAGTTTTTCTCCTTAAAATTCCCTCCTAAACATGTGCATGTTATACGCCAATAAATAAGGTAATGTATAGAAGGTAGGGCCCGAAAGTGACTCAAGCCCAAGGGCCCCCACCACTCTAAGTCCTGCCCTGGGGGGAAGCTAGTATTTTAATGAGGGAAGTGTGGCCCAGAGTGGTGAGCACACCCTGTCACACCCTCTTTTGTGATGCAACAAGGAAGTGAAGGTTTCTGGGAGATGGCCTACAGGAAGTTAATGCTGAGAGAATCTACAGCAAGTGATGGAATCTGAAAAATCATTTTAAGAATTCAAATAAACTAAAGATTTTAAACCTCACGTGGATAAGGTAAATGAGAGAAAATCAGATTGGGGTGGCTGGGCCAGAAATGGCATTGAAAAACGCTTCTATTTATTATGAGCGAAATTCTGCCTGAAAAGGTGAACTTATTCTTTAAAGTTATGGTTACATTTCACAGTTAAGGTTAAAGTGATTCTAAAGTCTCACAGTACAGTAGTGTCACTTCTAAATGATAGGGCACACTAGCAGGCATTGAAACACTTGAATTATTCATCATGTGACTGGCTAAGCCAGGGTAGGGTCACATGTCCTGTGATGTTGCCTCAGCTTTTTTAGGCTTTACCCCCAACCAATGCAAAGCAGAGTGGAGCTGTAAGTTATGGATCTGATCCACCAATCCACGCCTTTTGGCAGATCGTATCCTTGACTGACAGTTCTCATCTACTTTGAACAGCCTGGGGTGGAGGACCTCAGTAAGCTGGGGCCCCCAAAGTAGTAACCCAGAGATTTCCTTCACAGTAAGCTATATGTAAACACAACTTACTTACATTGAAGGAAGAGAGCAAGCCAGCCTGCAGATTTATGTATTTATTATTATATATATTTTTTAGTTTGGTTTAGTGATACTTTAAATTAGAACTAAACCCTCACAGAAGCATAACAGTTGTCACCTTATCACGTGAACAGTCTGAGCAAGGTCCTTCATGATGGTATTATCTGACTATGGACATCTACAGTAGATAATTGAAATTACATTAATATATTAAATCCCTTGTGAGTTTTTAATGTCTGGGTTTAGATCTGATTTAAAGCATTTGTTAACCCCAAAAAAATAAAAAAAATAAAGATAATGTTGCCTTAAAGCATGTTATACAGCACAGTGCTTGTGCTGTGTCATTTGGACCCCTTTATCACCTGAAATACCTGGATGATCCTGCCTAGCTATACCCTTCTCTCTGCAAAAAGACCACGATAATCATGGCTGCTGAGCCCCTGACATTGTGGCCCATTTACATGATTCTGTAAGCTACAGCCTGTGTCCTTCTCCCCCCACCCCTCTCTGTCTGTCTCTGCTCTATCGGTGCCTGACCCCCCCCCCCCCGCCCCTACTGATCTCATTTCACACATTACATCCTCTCTGCAGCATTATACTAATTGTCCTTGTGCCTGTGTAGTGTAAAAGAAACTGCAGGATTGTATCTGTATGAGCTCAGCTCCCGCCGCTCAGCTGATTATCAGCAGCTCAGAGTTCTGTATCTCCGGTCTCCTCCTCTCTACCCCCTCCTCCCCAGCTGACGTCAGCTGTGAGTCGGAGAGACAAGGCAGGAGAGACATCAGCTGAGTGCCAGAGCGGAGCTCATACAGGTACAAGCCTGCAGTTTTTTATTTTTTCAGAACACAGGCACAGGAATAATTAGTATAATGCTGCAGAGAGGATGGCAGCATGTAACAAAAGTGGGTTAACCATCACTTTTTATAATTTTAGGAATTTGGTTTATTGCTTGGTGTTTGGTGGTGGTTAAGGTGGTTAACTATGAAATGTTAGGATATGTTAAAAATCCGAGAGATAGATGCATATACACAAAAACGTGTCAAAGTTACTGCTTGCACTCCTAGGTTTAAAGTCTACTAATTAGATCAAATGTGCATAGCAGAGACCCGAACAGTGCTGAGTAACAAGCAACACATGACCAAAGTTCAAGGTTGATTGTTAAAGCCACAATAGAAACGCCTATCTATTGTGCTGCACCAAGAGTGATGGAGCAACATTTTTTGGATTACCACCTGGGCCACCATTAAGCTCTATGAGGTGAGCGTCCAATTAAAAAGGAGGTGTGATTCAGGTCTAATTAAGCTTGATATTCTTATTCAGATTGCAGAGGAATGGAAATCTCATGACCCTGTGGCTACCACAAGTCTGTCAAATGGTACCAAAGCAAGTATGGGTGGACCCAATTAAGCATTTGCTTTTGTAATCAAAAGTAAAGGTCTCAGTTGTATATATTTTCAATATGTGTTATGATCAAAATTACTTCTGCTCCTACTCATATTTGTGAGAATGCCTCTAATTAACCATATTAAACTGCAAGCTATCCAATTTAAACTTTTAGCAGTTCAATGTATGCTTTGATTCCTTTTTTTTTTGCAGGATATGGTTTTGAGAGCACTATACAACAGAAAGGAGTTGTATATCACTTAATAAAAAGAAGTATGGAACTTTCAAATCGGTCTCTTATTACGCAGTTTGTCATAGTAGGCTTTCCTGATCTTGGTCAATATGGGGCACTCTTGTTTCTTCTTCTGAGCATCAGCTATGTTTTTACTTTAAGTGGTAATATTACAATAATTACCCTAATCTGTACTCACCCCCAACTTCATGTTCCTCTCTACCTATTTGTTGGTATACTCTCCTTTTTGGAAATCTGGTACACCACTGTCACTATACCAAAAATGTTGACAAACTTATTAAATGTTAATATAATCTCCTATGTTGGATGTTTATTGCAGATCTATTTTTTTCATAGCCTTGGTATTTCAGAAACCTATCTTCTAACAGCAATGGCCTTTGACCGATACATGGCCATATGCAACCCTTTAAGGTACCCAACCATAATGACTACTGTATGTTGTTTTCAACTGGCAACTTGTTGTTGGGTTATTGGATTTCTTGGTCCTTTAACGCAAATTATCTTGTTGTCACGTCTTTTCTTTTGTGGATCAAATGGCATTGACCATATCTTCTGTGACTTTACGCCACTCATGAATTTGGCCTGTTCAGACATTTCACTAAATGTTACAGTTGACTTTGCCATCAATTCCTTTCTTCTTTTCCTCGCTTTCGCTTGTATTATTCTATCCTATTTTAAAATTATTTCCACTGTTTTAAAAATAAAGACAGCCGAAGGTAGGAAAAAAGCATTTTCTACATGCGGAGCTCATCTGACAGTAGTCTTTCTTTTCTTTGGCAGTGTGGGTTTTATGTATGTTAGACCGATCAAAACGAACTCTGCAAACTATGACCGCATAATGGCTGTGATTTACTCAGTTTTAACACCAATGTGCAATCCAGTCATTTACAGCCTAAGGAATCAAGAAATTAGAAGAACACTGAGGAAGAGTTTAAAATCATTATTTTAAAGGCTTGTACATATAACCTTGATATCTATTTTTTTACTGTTTGACTGGATCACCTACTGGTTGACTTGATCTCTGGATCACCAACAAGTGAGTTCCCTTGCTGAAGTTCCTGGATCTTCCTTATCTATCTAAAATTGACTTTCACTCCAACTACAAAATGAAGAGCCCTATTGATAAATTAGTTTATAATGGAAGATAAATACATAATTCAGAACAAGCATTTAAAGCGTATGTCAAGTCAACAAATCCTTTGTTAGTTTTGTATAGAGTAGAGAAGGATAATAAATCTGGTCATGGTTTGAAAATTGGGTTAGGCAAGATAAAACCTGCAACAGGAACACAGATAGAAATAATCCGAACAGTATCCTTAATTTTTTATTTCTGCCTGTGTTGCTGTTGAAGAGTTCTCCTCTCCTGCTGTTTGGTAAAATGTTGTCAGTAGATTGGGAGGTAATAAAAAAATCTTTCAAATTAAACTCTGGGTAGCAGTAAAAACCTAGATATGGGTTTAAACCTTACTCACTTTATCCAAAACACATTTGGATTCATTTACTAAAAAAAGGGGGGGAAGGGGGCGGGGGAATTAGAACTTTAAACGGAGCATGCGGGTGCAAGTAAATAGATGAATGGATTAGTTGACTTAATATTTAATTATTCATAAGCAGGGTATATTATGGTAATAATATATTGAAATCCAATTCAATTCATACATGGTAATGATACAAAATCATAAGTTCATAATGTAAAACAATTATAATATATAGTAAACCAATATAATCTGGGGCCTTTTTAATCCCCAATGTTTAGAGTAAATCAGGTTATACAGTAACGTGGTACATAGTCCAATGAATTCATATATACACACACAAATTAAACACAGTAATGCCCAATGTGTCTGAAGCCTCACTATTCCCTATCATTGGTAGTAAGTCGATAAAAAACAACCATCCTATGAGGAATTGATATAAATACACATGGAACCTAATATCAGGGTAGTATGCATAAAATGTTAGAATGGATATATTAAGTAAAATACGGCATCTATAGAGCGCCACGTTTCATGGCTTCGACAAATCTTCAGGAGCCAGGCACGTGATGTAAATCTAAAATAGATAAAAATTATAATATTGTAACTTAAAACATTTTTTAGGCATAATTGATAGATGGCAGCGATGGATATAAAAATCTTCCTAGAGCGTATTACTTACAGGGTAACGGTGTGATGATGGCACAGTACAGACGGCTGTGAGTCACCCAGGAATGTCATTTCTGAGAGTTGAGGTGGCTCACCAACCGATGCCAACCAACACAGGACAACATCCAGGGTGGGTATGTGTCAGTACAGATAATACTGATGGAATTGGGATGGTGAGTAGACCAATAAATGGGGTCCTCTGTGAGAGATAATATGATATAGGTATGAGTAATAATGTGCAGAGTGGCTCAAACACATAATTGGGCTATCATAAGTATGCAGCTGTGGCTAATTAAAGCCCAGCTGCTAAAAGAAAAAAACAGAAAGTGAGTGATCACCCAAAACATAAAAAAAAAATAGAAAAAATTATAATTGTAAATTAAACAGACCTAGTAAATGACTGATAAAGTCTTGGGGTGCCTCATTGGGAATGGGGGTTCATTTACTAAAGGAGTTGAGAATCTTGACACATTAAAATTCTCTGATCAACCATAACTTAAAGAGGAAGTAAAAGCAAAAAAATAAAAAAATAAAAAACACACCCTGTAAGGCAAAAGCATAATGAGCTAGTATGCATAGCATACTAGCTCATTATGAATAACTTACCTGAGAACGAAGCCCCTGAAGCGGTCCTCTGTCTTCCTCTTTGCCGCTGCCATGGATCCCGGAGCGACTTCCGGGTCTCGCTGCTCCGGCGCTGTGATTCACCGGAGCAGCGATGACGTCACTCCCGCGCATGCACATGGGAGCCGATACTCGCGGCATATCGCTGCGATCTGCGGCCTGCCCAGTGTGTCTGCGCGCCGCTGTCTACGGCGCATGCGCCATAGACATCGGTGGCTGTCTTTGGGTAAATATCTCCTAAACTGTATAGGTTTAGGAGATATTTCTTGGACCTACAGGTAAGCCTTAATCTAGGCTTACCTGTAGGTCAAAGTGGTTTGTAAAGGTTTACAACCACTTTAATGCCCACTGACAGGTTAAGTGAATTGTTGTTTGGGTGGCATAGTGGGTAGCACTCTTGCCTAGCAGTAAAAAGAGCTGCTGGTTCAAACCATGACACTACCTGCCTGGAGTTTGCATGTTCTCTCTGCGCCTGAGTGGGATTCCTCCGGGTACTCTGGTTTCCTCCCACACTCCAAAGACATGCTGGTAGGTTAATTGGCTTCTGTCCAAAATTGGCCCTGGTATATGAATGTGAGTTGGTGACCTTGGATTGTAGGCTCCTTGAGGATATGGACCAATGTGATGTTTGTGTGGAGCACTGTGTAAATTGATGGTGCTATATGGGTACCTTAAATAAAAATAATAATAATAGGTAAGCATCTTAATGAGACACAATATACAGGGATAGGGAAATTGTGGACTCACACTGGATAGACTGGTGTCTTTATTCAACCTTACCAACTATGTAACCATAGACTATATTATTACATTGTCATCTGAAAGTTGGTGGTGTTCCTGGTTTAGCAGCAGTCTGGTCAGGGTGCCCATGGTGACCCATATCCACAATCAAAAGTGTCTACAATGGACATGTGAGCATCAAAACTGGACCATGGAGGGTATCTTGGTCTGATGGATAATGTTTCCTTTGACATCATATGGATGGCCTGGTGCGTGTGCGTCTCTTACCTGGGAAAGAGATGGTATCAGGATGCACTATGGGAAGAAAGTAAGCCCGCGAAAACAGTGTGATGCTCCAAAGATGACCAAAGTTTTGCTGGAAAACCTTGGATCCTACCAGTCATATGGATGTTACTTAAGATGTACCACCTACCTAAACAGTGTTGCTGACCAAGTACAACCCTTCATGGCAATGGTATTCTCTGATGGCAGTGGCCTCTTTCAGCAGGATAATGCACCCTGCCACACTGCAAAATTATTCAAGAATGGTTTCAGGTGCACAAAAATGAGTTTGTGGTGTTGACTTGGCCTCCAAAATTTCCAGATCTCATTCCAACTGAGCATCTGTGGGATGTTCTGGAAAAAACAAGCCTGATCCATGGAGGCCCCACATTGTAACTTAAAGGATCTTATAGTTTCTTACGTAGTGCACAATATTTTTGGGTAATCTGCTGTCTTTGAAACAATAAAGTTACATTTTTCTTTCATGATAAAAATGACATTGTCCCTATCCCTCTTACATGGTGAGTGGCCTTATTAAGCTACCTGCATGCTTTCCAGTCACTCTATTATATGTGTGCTCATTATCTCTGACATAATACAGTATAAAACCTGCCTCATTTTGGTAATGTTGGGTTGTGGTTTTGAAGTGTTTGTGTACACTCTGTTTTGTCATTTTATTAAACTTTTTAATGAATACAGTGTGGTACTGAAAAAATATGTTCATGAAAGTATACTATGAAACTAGTTTGCCACTGGCCAACTGATAAAAAATAAAGTTAAAACGTTCAATTTTGCAAGAGTATACTTTCTTATAGCTTTGAGATCTGTTGTGGTTGATATTTTTAGTGGAAAATTTGGGTCTATTACTGATGATTAAAAAAAATTGTCATAACCAAAACTACCTAAATAGCCGTAATTAATCTGATTGGGCTGCTGCTACTGTATTTAGGCCAAGCAATAATGTGAAAGTAAAAAATGTATTACACATGCACAATATTGGATTTCAGTTTTGCTGATACTATCTGTGAGGATCTTACAAAACTGTGACACAAAATGACGGCGGCAAAGTGGTTTCATAATCCTGACCGGACGTCATATGACATCCTCAGGATTATGAGCCGCTGCGCGCCCCCGGAGGCGCGCATCGCGGCGATCGTTGTTGCAGGGGTCTCAGTCTGACACCCGGCAACTACGATCTCGGTAAAGAGTCTCCGACGGAGACTCTTTACCACGTGATCAGCCGTGTCCAATCACGGCTGATCACAGTGTAAATAGGAAGAGCCGGTGATCGGCTTTTCCTCACTCGCGTCTGTCAGACGCGAGTAGAGGAGAGCCGATCGGCTGCTCCTCTGACAGGGGGGGTCTGTGCTGATCTATTATCAGCACAGCCCCCCCGAGGATGCCCACACTGGACCACCAGGGACGCCACCAGACCACCAGGGATGCCCAGGATAAGGTATGCCACCCTAGACCACCAGGGATTCCAGTCAGTTCCACAATGGATGCCAATCAGTGCCCATAATGGATGCCAATCAGTGCCCACAATGGGCATCACTGATTGGCATGCATTATTGCTTGGCACTGATTGGCATCCATTAGTACAGTATAATAATACAATGCCGCCTATCAGTTCCCATCCGTGCCACCTATCAGTGCCCATCCATGCCACCTATCAGTGCCCATCCATGCCCACCTGTGCCGCCTACCCATGCCCACCTGTGCCGCCTACCCATGCCCACCTGTGCCGACAACCCATGCCCACCTGTGCTGCCTATACATGCCCATCCATGCCCATCCATGCCAGCTATCAGTGCCAATTTGTGCCACCTATCAGTGCCCATCCGTGTCGCCCATCAGTGCCGCCTATCAGTGCCCATCAGTGCTGCCTATCAGTGCCACATATCAGTGTCCATCAATGCCACCTCATCAGTGCCACTTCATTGGTGCCACCTCATCGGTGCCCATCAGTGCCGCCTTATCATTGCCCATCAGTGTATCCCCATCAGTGCCCATCAGTGAAGGAGAAAATGTACTTATTTACAAAGTTTTGAAACTGAAACAAAAAAAACATTTTTTTTTCAAAATTTTCGTTATTTTTTTATTTGTTTAGCAAAAAATAAAAACCGCAGAGGTGATCAAATACCACCAAAAGAAAGCTCTATTTGTGGGAAAAAAATGATAAAAATTTCATTTGGGTACAGTGTACCACGACCGCGCAATTGTCATTCAAAATGCGACAGCGCTGAAAGCTCAAAATTGGTCTGGGCAGGAAGGTGTTTAAGTGCCCGGTATTGAAGTGGTTACGACTAGGTTCACACTTATGCATTATTTTAGTGCAGTTTGTAGAAAAGCACTATAGTTCATTTAACATGGTTTCCTATGGTACATGTTCACATCTATGCGTTTTGCAGCCGGTGCATTTTTGGAAAGGGCCGCAGACTTTTTCCCCCCAGTTTTGCATGTAATAGACTTTAATGGCATCGCACCAGAAATGCAAGTATTTTATTTGTGATGTGTTTTGCAGTTTTTATTTTTCCCTTTTAAACACTGTATATAGCTGGTTGGTAAGGCATAGACTCTCCATACCAGACCCTTATCCGAGCATGCACCCCGGCAGCTCAGGAAAGGGAGGGGACGAGTGAGTGCTAGCCTCCTGAACCATACCAAGCCGCATTCCCTCAAAATGGGGGGGGGGGTGCTTTGGGGCACCTTGTCCTCAAAGTACCTTGTCCCCGCGTTGATGGGGACAAGGCCTTTTCCCGACAATCCAGGTCAGTGGTTGTGGGGGTCTGCAGGCAGGGATTTTATTGAAATCTGGAAGCCCCCTTTAACAAGGGAACCCCCAGATCCCACCCCCCCCCTTATGTACATTGTACCCCTACCCATTCATCAAAAAATAAAAAATAAAGAAGAAAGGTAGTCTTACCAAACACAAGAGACAGTTTTTGACTAGTCCTTTTATTAAAAATTGTGTCTTCTTCCTTTAACTGCTCTCTCCAGTATTTCTCCTCCCTCTGGTGGTTCCGATAAGCCCCCTGCCTACCGAACCCCACAACCACCAGCCAGGGTTGTCGGGAAGAGTCCCTTGTCCACATCAACATGAGGTCAAGGTGCTTTGAGGTGGGGGGCAGAGCACCCCCGCTCCAAAGCACCACCCCTCATGTTGAGCCCATGCAGCCTGGTATGGTTCAGGAGGGCTGCATGCTCGGCTAAAAGGGTCTGGTATGGACTTTAGGGGGATCCCATGCCATTTTTTTAATAAAAAAAATTTTTTTGATACATTTTTTTTTATTTTGGCGTGGGTGTGTCCCCTCCAAATCCATACATTGAGCTGTCGGTGGGGAACGCATCAATTGTTAAGGATGTGGCGGCCGGTTATATACAGTGTGTTTAAAGGGAAAAAAAACTCTAAATGCTTGAGAACTGCATGCAAAAATGCATTAAAAAAACAATGGTTTACAAAAGGGGAAACGCACTGCAAAACACGCCGGAAATTGTACCAAACACATATGCATAGATGTGAACCTAGGGTAAAGGCACCTCTCAAGCATGTTATTCAATAGTTTTGTGTTTTTCCATTGTCCTCCTTCTAAATGGTTTAAGGCTGGAATCACACCTATGCATTTTTAGTGCTTTTTGCATTTTGCAGATTTGCACTACAGTCCATTTAACATGGTTTCCTATGGAACACGTCCTGTAGTGCAAATCTGCAAAATGCAAGAAGCACAAATAATGCATAGGTGTGAATCCAGCCTTAGAGTATTTTTTTTTTTTTTTTGCATTGGTATATGTAAGTCATGGTAATGCCCATTTGTGCCATGCCACTTGTTTGACAATCATTTGCCTAACAGCCTTGAAAATAGCCAGAATAAATTTCCACATTTCACCCCATAGACTTCAGTGTGTCTCACATTTAGGTTCACAATTTTTGGACTTTATGGAGAGTTTGATGAACATCTCATAAATTAAACATAGACAACATTTACTTATCTCTAGTGTTCACTGGGCTACAGAAAATATTACATGGCAATGGCACCGTCCTAATCGGTGTGACGTTGCATTTGCGGCGCCGTACACGATTTCAAAAAGTAGTTTCTGTACTACTTTTGCTATTTCAGGGTGCGATTTCCATTGACATCTGTGAAGAAACCCGCACAGATGTCTGTGAGATTGCCGCAGGAAAAGGGGAGTGAAATTGTGTGGGTTCAGCTGAACTCGTATAGCTTCAGTCCCGCAGCTCAGTGTGAACCTGGGCTAAGAGCATTATAACTGATGGCTGTGAGAACATTTTAATGTGTACAACGTTTTAACATGTTTTATACATTTCGCAGTGACCCCAGCTTTGTTGTAGATCTGTCTATTCTATTCCCAAAGACCAGCAGGCATGCAGGTACATGTTGTTTCATGGCTTTAACTTGCTCGGGTCTGCTGTTACATATTATCCCATATGACTTGTGTTCAAGACTGGTTATCCACCTGCAAATGATTAAATTAGCTACACGCCCAGCCCAGCAAGACCATCTGCCCTTCTATTTAAGCTGGGCTCATTCTCTCAGGCGTTTGCTTGTGTAACAGCTTGAGTTCTTAGCACCAGGTCCTCCATTGATTTAGTTTTTTTCAAGTAGATGCATAGTGTCCCCCAGTGTCTTTGAGCAGAGAATATCCCTAGAGGAGAAGATTACTAGTGTTCCCCCAAAAGTCTCCTTGTGTCCCTGGCTTCCTGAGAAGCTTCCAAGTGACACCGATACGCCTAGTATTCTATATTCCCAAAATACTTCTAATAGCCCTGAAATGCTTAATGTTCCTGTAGTTCTAGTGCCTGTTTGCAAGAGCATCCCAGACCTTCTAGTGTGATCTCTGTACTCCCCATATTCCCAGTGTGTTACAGTCTGTCCATAAGGACTCTCATTGTGTTCTTGCTTGCAACCTGTATCCTTGCAGATGTGTCCTTTGAGCATTGCAATGTCCTTTTTCCTTTGTGTACCTTCCCACCTTTCAGCCTTCCTGCCCCTCTGTGATCTCCTGTGAGTTTCAGCCTGCCTTACATAGTATCTCACATACAGTATCTCACAAAAGTGAGTACACCCCTCACATTTTTGTAAATTTTTTGTTATATCTTTTCATGTGACAACATTAAAGAAATTACACTTTGCTACAATGTAAAGTAGTGAGTGTATAGCCTGTATAACAGTGTCAATTTGTTGTCCCCTCTAAATAACTCAACACATAGCCATTGATGTCTAAACCTCTGGCAAAAAAAGTAAATACACCCCTAAGTGAAAATGTCCAAATTGGGCCCAATTAGCAATTTTTTCTCCCCAGTGTCATGTGACTCATTAGTGTTACAAGGTCTCAGGTGTGAACGGGGAGCAGGTGTGTTAAATTTGGTGTTATCGCTCTCACTCTCTCATACTAGTCACTGGAAGTTCAACATGGCATCTCATGTCAAAGAACTCTCTGGGGATCTGTAAAAAAAGAATTGTTGCTCTACATAAAGATGGCCTAGGCTATATGAAGATTGCCAAGACCCTGAAACTGAGCTGCAGCATGGTGGCCAAGACCATGCAGCAGTTTAAAAGGACAGGTTCCACTCAGAACAGGCCTCGCCATAATCGAACAAAGAAGTTGAGTGCACGTGCTCAGCGTCATATCCAGAGTTTGTCTTTGGGAAATAGACATATAAGTGCTGCCAGCATTGATGCAGAGGTTGAAGGGGTGGGGGGGTCAGCCTGTCAGTGCTCAGACCATATGCCGCACACTGCATCAAACTGACTGTCATCCCAGAAGGAAGCCTCCTCTAAAGATGATGCACAAATAAACCTGCAAGCAGTTTGCTGAAGACAAGCAGACTAAGGACATGGATTACTAGAAACATGTCTTGTAGTCTAATGAGACCAAGATAAACGTATTTGGTTCAGATGGTGTCAAGCGGGTGAGGAGTACAAAGACAAATGTGTCTTGCCTACAGTCAAGCATGGTGGTTGGAGTGTCATGGGACTGCATGAGTGTTGCCATCACTGGGGAGCTACAGTTCATTGAGGTAACAATGAATGCCAACGTGTACTGTGACATACTGAAGAAGAGCATGATCCCCTACCTTTGGAAACTCGGTCGCAGGGCAGTATTCCAACATAACGACCCCAAACACACCTCCAAGACCACCACTGACTTGCTAAAGAAGCTGACTTAGGGTAAAGGTCACGGAGTGGCCAAGCATGTCTCCAGACCTTAACCCTATTGTGCATCTGTCTGACATCCTCAAAGAGAAGAGAAGAGCAAGGTCCACATCCACCAGCTCTGTGATGTCCTCATGGAGGAGTGGAAGAGGACTCCAGTGGCAACCTGTGAAGCTCTGATGAACTCCATGCCCAAGAGGGTTAAGGCAGTGCTGGAAAATAATGGTGACCACACAAAATATTGACACTTTGGGCCCAATTTGGACATTTCCACTTAGGGGTGTACTAACTTTTGTTGCCAGCGGGTTTAAACATTAATGGCTGTGTGTTGAGATATTTTGAGGGGACAGCAAATTTACACTGTTATACAAGCTGTACACTCACTACATTACATTCACTAATTACATTGTAGCAAAGTGTAATTTCTTCAGTGTTGTCACATCAAAAGATATAATAAAGAAAATATTCCAAAATTGTGAGGGATGTACTCACTTTTGTGATACTATAGTTAGACAATCCTATATACACAATCCCATACCCACAGTTGGTCCAGAGGAAAAAAAAACAGCAAAGCATGATCCAATTTGGTCAAGCAAGGGAAAAAAAATCCTTCCTGGTCCCCCAAGAGGCAATTGGATGTTCCGTGGATCAATTTTACCTATAAATGTTAGTATCCAGTTATATATGTACATTTAGGAAAGAATCCATGCCTTTTTTAACCACTTGCTCTCTGGAAGATTTACCCCTCTTCATGGCCAGGCCATTTTTTGCAATACAGCACTGAGATACTTTGAGAATTGCACAGTTGTGTGACGCCGTACACTAATAAAATATATGTCCCTTTTTCTCACTAAAGCCCCATACACACGATCTGACTTTGTACAAACTTTCCTGTGGACTTTTGTACAAAGGGCGTTGGCCGCAAGTTTGTATTGCATACACACGATCTGATTTTTTAGGCAAAAAACATGAGCGTAGTGACGTTTCAACATACTGACGACACTTCAAAATAGGACGTTCAATTACTCCATCACCACCTTTGGTTTACTTCTGTATTGTTGTCTGATCTTTTGCATTGGTTCTGAGCATGCGTGATTGTAAAGTCCGATGGTTTTCTGTACACGCGATCGGACTTTGCTCCATTGGACTTATGTTGTCAAAAAGTTTGTCCGTTCGCACAGCAAACAAAAGTCAGATGAAAACCGAAAAGGTTTGTCCGATGGAGCGTACACAAGGACGGCTGTTGCTCCAAAACAGCTAATTTGCATGTTTGTTGTCAAAAAGTCAGATCATGTGTATGGGCCTTTATAGAGCTTTCTTTTGGAGGTATTTGATCACCTCTGCAGTTTTTATATTTTTTTTATAAACAAAAAAAGACCAACAATTTTTTTCTGCACATCCAAGGAAAAAGCTTCTGTTTTGTTACTGTGGGGGAGGTGCTTATACTAGAGGAAGGGACAGAATGGTGCCCCTGCTTTGCAGAAACACATGATCCATGCCTTCTGTACTGACAGAATCTGAATTGTTTACATAGGCAGATCGATATTCTTCCTCTGTACAGAAGACATATATTCACGCAGGGCCGCTGATCAGCCAGAACAACTTGCCCTGTTGTACCGGGCCCGGCCAGCAGGGGGGAGGGGGCAGGCAATATAAACAGGGAATGAAAGAATGCATAGTAACTAATTTAAAAAAATAAAATAAAAATTGTAGGCCTCCTCTTCTTCAGCCCGCTCACCTTTAACTGTAAACAATGCTGGAGTGGAGGAGCCAGGAGGGAGACACAAGGACGTATGACTACAGCAATACAAGTTCTGCAGGTAACAGGATCGTCGGGAGCACAGTTACATGTAGCTGGCCGGCTGCAGTGTCTTCCAGATATCTATGTGATCAGCCAGTGTACAGGTTATCAATCAGCCTCCCCTCCCTCTTGTCTTGATGGTTACTTTTTTTTTTTATCTGCCTAACCTGACACACATTGTCTGATCACACTGATACGATTTCTAGAAAGACTCTGCAGCAGCTTTTAACCATTTCAGCTTATAATCAGCTATTTAAAGCGGGAGTCCGCCGGGACTCCACGTTTTTTTTTTTTTAAAAGCCAGCAGCTACAAATACTGCAGCTGCTGACTTTTAAAATAGTGACACTTACCTGTCCAGCGCGCCCGCGATGTCGGCACCCGAAGCCGATCTCTAGATCGTCTCTCGGGTGCTGCCGCTGCCATCTTGGGTATGGGAATCAGGAAATGGAGCCTTTCGGCTTCATTTCCCGGTTCCCTACTGCGCATGCGCGAGTCGCACGGCGCAATCAGGACGGTCCCCGCTGCCTCTGGGATCTGTGTGTTTCCCAGCAGGCAGCGGGGCACTTGCGCAAAGGGGCGGGCACTTGTGGAAAGGGGCGTAATCTACGCCCCTTTCCGCAGACAGCTATCCCGGAAGTGGGTGCAGTTACCTGGATTATCCAGGTAACTGCACCCCCCTCCCCCCTGAAAGGTGCCAATTGTGGCGCCGGAGGGGGGGAGGATTACGATGAGCGGAAGGTCCATTTTAGGGTGAACCTCCGCTTTAACCAGAGCTCTGTGTGTGCTGCACAGATTGTTTGATTTTTTTTTTTTTATTTTTTTTTTTAGAAGGATTTACTTCTGAATCAGGCTAGAAGCTTCACAGTCCCATTAACTGGTTACTGTCCTCAGTAATCCTGACCAGTTCACTGTTTGTAAGAAAATTTGTATTTTGGAAATTGGATGTGATGCTGTCTTCTGTCACTTGGTTGTACTTTCAAAGGAAAATCACTGACTTGATCTTGCAGAGGTGGTTTAAATAGAGTGGATCAGCCCTGTGATACTATATACTTGTACACTGGGTTCAGCCATAAACGGAGTCTCTGACTATCTCCTGAATCAATCATGTCTGCGTGTCTGCGATCCCTAACCATCTCCTGTACTATGTATGCAGTCTCTGATCATCTCCTGTAGTATGTTTGCAGTCTCTGACCATTTCCTTTACTATGTATGCAGTCTGCAGTCTCTGACCGAATCAATCATGTCTGCGATCCCTAACCGTCTCCTGTACTATGTATGCAGTCTCTGATCATCTCCGTTACTATATATCCAGTCTCTGACCAACTCTTTACTATGTATGCAGTCTCTAACCATCTCCTGTACTATGTCTGCAGGCTCTGACCATCTCCTGTACTATGTATCCAGTCTCTCACCGAATCAATCATGTCTGCGATCCCTAACCGTCTCCGGTACTATGTATGCAGTCTCTGATCATCTCCGTTACTATGTATCCAGTCTCTGACCATCTCTTTACTATGTATGCAGTCTCTGACCATCTCCTGTACTATGTATCCAGTCTCTGACCATCTCCTGTACTATGTCTGCAGTCTCCGACCATCTCCTGAATCAATCATGTCTGCGATCCCTAAACATCTCCTGTACTATGTATGCAGTCTCTGATCATCTCCTGTACCATGTCTGCAGTCTCTGACCATCTCCTGAATCAAACTTGTCTGCGATCCCTAACCATCTCCTGTACTATGTCTGCAGTCTCTGACCATCTCCTGTACTATGTCTGCAGTCTCTGACCATCTCCTGTACTATGTCTGCAGTCTCTGACCCCCTCCTGTACTATGTCTGCAGTCTTTGACCATCTCCTGAATCAAACTTGTCTGCGATCCCTAACCATCTCCTGTACTATGTCTGCAGTCTCTGACCATCTCCTGTACTATGTCTGCAGTCTCTGACCATCTCCTGTACTATGTCTGCAGTCTCTGACCCTCTCCTGTACTATGTCTGCAGTCTCTGATCATCTCCTGTAGTATGTCTGCAGTCTCTGATAATCTCCTGTAATATGTCTGCAGTCTCTGACCATCTCCTGTACTATGTCTGCAGTCTCTGATCATCTCCTGTAGTATATCTGCAGTCTCTGACCATCTCCTGAATCAATCATGTCTGCGATCTCTAAACATCTCCTGTACTATGTATCCTTTCTCTGACCATCTCCTCTACTATGTCTACAGTCTCTGACCATCTCCTGTACTATGTCTGCAGTCTCTGACCATCTCCTGAATCAATCATGTCTGCGATCCTTAACCGTCTCCTGTACTATGTCTGCAGTCTCTGACCCTCTCCTGTACTATGTCTGCAGTCTCTGACCATCTCCTGTACTATGTCTGCAGTCTCTGACCATCTCCTGTACTATGTCTGCAGTCTCTGATCATCTCCTGTTTAAAGCGGAGGTCCACCCTAAAATGGACCTTCCGCTCATCGGATTCCTCCCCCCCTCCGGCGCCACAATTGGCACCTTTCAGGGGGGAGGGGGTGCAGTTACCTGGATAATCCAGGTAACTGCACCAACTTCCGGGCTAGCTCTCTGCGGAAAGGGGCGTACGTTACGCCCCTTTCCGCAAGCGCCCGCCCCCTTCAGCAAGTGCCCCGCTGCCTGCTGGGAAACACACAGCTCCCAGAGGCAGCGGGGACCATCCTCATTGCGCAGCGCGGCTCGCGCATGCGCAGTAGGGAACCGGGAAATGAAGCCGAAAGGCTCCATTTCCTGATTCCCATACCCAAGATGGCGGCGGCAGGACCCGACAGACGACCTAGCGATCGGCTTCGGGTGCCGACATCGCGGGCGCGCTGGACAGGTAAGTGTCACTATTTTAAAAGCCAGCAGCTGCAGTATTTGTAACTGCTGGCTTTTAAAAAAAAAAAAAACGCGGAGTCCCGGTGGACTCCCGCTTTAATGTCTGCAGTCTCTGATCATCTCCTGTACTATATCTACAGTCTCTGACCATCTGGGGAGGGGCGAGGGGTGGGGCTGGAGGAGGGACCGGGGAGGACCAGGGTGGAGCTGAAGGGAGCCCCGTCAGGTAGGCTGTACGGGGCCCCATGATTTCTATCAGCGGCGCTGTATTCACGTACCATACAAGAGTGGTGTCACGGTCAGGAGCGAGGCCGAGATGCTGAGAGGGCTCCCCTTGCGGCCAACCCTGAAGATGACACAGGGATGCAGTGCCCACAGTAGCACAGGTTGCCAGGTAGCAGCAGCAGAGGTCAAGTGCTGGGTAAACAAGTCTCTAAGGGCAACCGTGCTAGGAAGTCCAAGAGTGGGCAGCAGAAGTCCAGAGAGTGGTCAAGACAAGCCGGGATCGGGTGCAGGGAGCAGACCAGAAACGTCGGGTACAAGCCAAGAGTAAGAGCCAGGAGAATAACAGGAGCAGGTCGAGCAAGCCGGGTCGGTACACAGGAGATCGGATAGCAGGAAACACGGGTACAGGTACACAGGGGAGCTGACGATAATTCAGCGATGCAGCACTGTCAGGCGAAAGTTTAAATAGGCGAGGTACCCAGGTCACGTCGTGAGCGCGTTGAGGCGATCGTACGGCTAAGTCGAGTACGTTGTGTGTTCGTAACATCACCGCGTATGCCCGCCTGGTTAGACGTAGCGTCGGCCGTTCGTCTTGAAACTACCTTGCGCTTCCGTAGGCGCCGACGCGCGCTAACACGAACGTACCTCGTGAGATTGCGCCTATTTCCCTGACAAGTGGCCACCCTGCCACAGTATGTCTATGGTGGGTGGTCCATAAGTGGTTAAAGCAATCTATTGAACTGGACAGAACCAGCTCTTGATGGAGTCTATTCCACATTTCCACAGCTCTTACTGTATTTTGGTATTTGGAGATTAAATCTCCTTTGCTCCAGACTTAAAGAGAGCCCCCTTGTCCTTTGTGATGACCTTAAAATGAATAGCTCAATACCAAGTTCACTATATATACCACTTATGTATTTGTACATGTTGATCATATCCCCCCTCAATCTCCTCTTCTCAAGAGAGAATAAATTCAGTTCCTCTGAACTCTTTTTGAGAACTGGTGCCCAAACCTGAACTGCATATTCGAACGTACCTCGCGAGATTGTACCTATTTCCCTGACAGTGCCTCCCCCCAAGGGGCAGCCTGCGGATGCCCAACCGAGCTCATTTTTCAGGATAACGGCTGCGGAACCTGTGTATAAGCTTAGGAGCATGTACGTAATTGGCAGGTTCCCAAGAGTTCTCATCAGCAGAATACCCCTTCCATTTGATTAAAAACTGGATAGTCCTACCTCTCCGACGACAGTCAAGGATAGACTCAACTTCGTATTCGGTTTCTTCACCAACCTGAACTGGAGGCGGGGGCACTTCTTCCCTTCCTGAAAAAGGACTAAAGGTAACACGTTTAAGAAGGGAAACATGAAATACAGGATGGATCTTAAACGATTCAGGCAAAACAAGTTCAAATGCTACGGGATTAATCTCCCGTTTAATCTCAAAAGGACCCAGGAATTTAGGTCCCAATTTCCGGGATGGACATGGCAGTTTAAGATTTGCTGCTGAAAGCCACACCTTATCTCCTGCCTTGAAGGTAGGGTTAACTCTCTTCCTCTTATCGTACTGTCTTTTGTACTCCTCCTGAGCCCTCTTCATGGTATCTTGAAGTATTTGGTAGTTTGAGTGAATGAGGTTTACTCTGTCTTGAACTGCCGGGACAGAAGATTCAGGAATGATATTAGGCAGAAATGAGGGGTGGAATCCGTAGTTTGCCCAGAAGGGTGACTGATTTGTAGAGGAGTGCACTGAGTTGTTATAGGCAAATTCTGCACAAGGTAACAAGGAAACCCAATCATCCTGGGAAAAGGAACAGAAGCATCGCAGGTACTGTTCCAACGTTTGGTTGGTTCTTTCAGTTTGACCGTTGCTCTGTGGGTGATAGGCAGAGGACAAACATATCCTAATTGAGAGTAATTTACACAGTTCTTTCCAAAATTTGGAGGTGAATTGTACCCCTCTGTCCGATACAATGCTGTCAGGTACCCCGTGTAATCGGACAATTTCTTTTATAAAAGTTTTTGCCGTATCCAGGGCAGAGGGAGTCCCTCTTAACGGCAAAAAATGCGCCATCTTGGACAGGCGGTCTACTACCACCAAAATGGTCGTAAACCCTTCAGAGGGAGGTAGTTCTACAATAAAATCCATGGAAATTTCTTTCCATGGTTTCTCCGGGACTGGCAGTGGCCTTAACAGACCCCAGGGTCTGGTGTTAGATCCCTTGTTACGTTGGCAGATGGTACAGGAGTCAACGTATACTTTACAGTCAGCCCTTAAAGTAGGCCACCATAGGGACCGCTGTACAAGGTCAGCCGTCTTCCGGACTCCAAAGTGGCCTGCTAGTTGGTGGTCATGGAAAGTCTTTAATACCAGTAACCTGGCTTGCCGGGGAACAAAAATCTTGTCCCGATGCCATAGAAGCCCTCCTTGGCTTCTCAGGGAAGAAACTTCAGTTTCCGTACACTGCCTAGTGGCCAGCTCGATTGAAGACCTTAGGTCCGGTTGGATCAGTAAGAAATTTTGGGGGGACAAAATTGTACTGGGTGGGACTCCTTCCGGGGTATCAGGAAACATCCGGGATAAAGCATCCGCTTTGCTGTTCTTAGATCCTGGGCGATAGGTTATGTGGAAATTAAATCTTGAAAAGAACAAAGCCCATCGGGCCTGTCGGGGTCTCAGACGTTTGGCTGTGCAGAGATACTCTAAGTTCTTATGGTCAGTAAAAATTAGAATGGGGTGAGCGGCACCTTCCAAGAGATACCTCCATTCTTCAAGAGCGGTTTTGATCGCTAGAAGTTCCCGATCCCCTACATCGTAGTTCCTCTCTGGGGAACTCATCTTTCGAGAGAAAAAGGCTACAGGATGCAGTAAAGCTTTGGAACCTTGACGTTGAGATAAGATCGCCCCTGTGGCCACTTCCGAGGCATCAACTTCTAGCACGTAGGGCAAGGCGGGATCTGGATGCTGCAGGATGGGCGTAGTGGTAAAGAGGGTCTTGAGCTGGTCAAAGGCGGACTGAGCTGCTGGGGACCAGTGGAACTTGGTGTGTTGGCGAGTGGTCTGAGTGATGGGGGCTACAATGGTGGAGAAGCCCCTTATGAATCTTCTGTAAAAGTTTGCAAACCCGATGAATCTCTGTACACTCCTTTTGTCAGAAGGAGCGGGCCAATCCAGGATAGATTTCACTTTCTGCGGGTCCATGGCAATTCCACCTGTGGTAATGATGAGTCCCAAGAAATGAATGGATTCCTTTTCGAAATCACACTTCTTGGCTTTGACATATAACCCATGTGTTCTAAGAATACATAGTACCTTCTTAACATGTACCCTGTGAAGCTCTAGCGAAGTTGAAAAAATCAGAATGTCGTCAAGATAAGCGACAACAAAGTGGTCTAAATGCTCCCGGAAGATATCATTAATGAAATGCTGAAAGGTTGCCGGGGCATTACATAGTCCAAAGGGCATGACTAAATACTCGAAATGCCCAAATCTTGTTCTGAAGGCGGTCTTCCACTCGTCCCCCTCCCGGATACGGACAAGGTTGTAAGCCCCACGTAGATCGAGTTTGGTGAAGACACGTGAGGTGTGGAATCTTTGGAAGAGTTCAGGGATGAGCGGAAGTGGGTAGCGATTTTTAAGGGTAATATTATTTAATTCCCTATAGTCCACACATGGTCTTAGAGTCTTGTCTTTTTTTTCCACAAAAAAAGATGCCTGCACCGGCAGGGGATGAAGAGGGACGAATGAATCCTTTGGCCAGGTTCTCATCAATATATTGTCTCAGAGCCTCAAGTTCAGTCTCAGAAAGGGGAAATATCCGGCCAAAAGGAATGGGGGCCCCGGGTAATAATTCAATGGGGCAGTCATAGGGGCGGTGTGGAGGTAGGGTATCATCTTTCTTCTTATCAAACACATCTCTGAATTCCTGGTAAACTGCTGGTATGTGAGGAACTGGACTGGGTACGGGTTGTACAGTCAGGCAACTGGGCAAGTTATGGGGTACGGAATCTAAGCAATGCTGTTGGCAATAGGCAGATGTGAAGGATACCACCTTTTTGAGCCAATCGATCCGGGGGTTGTGAGCCTGTAGCCAAGGAATCCCTAGGATAACGGGGAACATCAGAGAACTCAGAACATCAAATTTAAGGAATTCCCGATGACCTGAATCGGTGATCGCCAGGATGGGAATGGTTTCCTTGGTGACATGGCCAGAACTGGGTAAGGAGCCGTCGGCCAAATGGACAGTCAATCTCCGTTCCTTAAGGTTAAGTGGGAGAGCCAGACTCTTAGCCAGGGTTAAGTCCAGGAAGCAGCTACAGGCTCCGGAGTCAATTATTGCCTGTAGAGGAACTCCTCTACCTGCCACCATCAACGTGACCGGAAGAGTGATGTGGGCGGAAGCTGACTTCGCTACCTGAAGATGAAATGGAGTGCATAGGACTGGTTTACTCGGTCTTGTGGGGCAGTTGTTAATGAAATGTCCTGATTCCCCACAATAAAAACAAAGGTGTGCCTGTCGGCGATGAAGTCTCTCTTTGGAGGTTAAAGTGGGATGGGGCATGCCCCTCAGAACGGGAGCTACTGCTGGGCGAGCTGAAGGTGGAGCCTGGATAGAACAAGAAATCCGAGCGCGTTCAGACTGGCGCTCCCGTAGACACCTGTCGAGCTGGATAGTGAGTAAGATGAGATCCTCAAGGGTAGTGGGAATCTCTAATCTGGCTAACTCGTCTTTGAGAGCTTCAGACAACCCCACCCGATATTGATATTTTAGTGCTGCTTCATTCCAGCTGGAATCAGAGCTCCAGGTACGGAAATTCTACTGTATAGTCCTCTGCAGGCCGCTCACCCTGGCGAAGGGCGTACAAGGTTGCTTCAGCTGTAGCTGTCCGAAAAGGGTCATCATACAAGCGTGCCATAGCCTTGAAGAACAGATCCAAAGTATCCACGTAAGGGCTGCATTGTTCCAGCAGGCCATGGGCCCACCTCTGGGGATCGTCCCTCAGCAGTGAAATGGTGAACCCCACCTTGGTCGCTTCTGAAGAAAAGGTCTGAGGTTGCAGGGAGAAATAGAGAAAACATGAATTTCTGAAGGATCTGAATTTCCTTCGGTCCCCAAAAAAGCGTTCTGGGGCTGGGACTCGTGGTTCTGGAGCGGCTGAGGTTGTAAAAGCAGGAACTTGACCAGAGGAGGTGGGCGGCTCAGGAGGGTGTTGCAGGCGTTCTTTCAGCCAGAGATATCTCTCTTGGAGCTCCTGAATAGCTGGAGTAAGGGCCGTAAGTTCTTGTAAAATGGCCTCCATTGGGGAGTCACCTCTGTCGACCTCTGACATGGCTGGATTATACTGTCACGGTCAGGAGCGAGGCCGAGATGCTGAGAGGGCTCCCCTTGCGGCCGAGTGCAGCACAACCCTGAAGATGACACAGGGATGCAGTGCCCACAGTAGCACAGGTTGCCAGGTAGCAGCAGCAGAGGTCAAGTGCCGGGTAAACAAGTCTCTAAGGGCAACTGTGCTAGGAAGTCCAAGAGTGGGCAGCAGAAGTCCAGAGAGTGGTCAAGACAAGCCGGGATCGGGTGCAGGGAGCAGACCA
Organism: Lithobates pipiens; assembly: GCF_037356315.1. Taxonomy (NCBI): domain Eukaryota; kingdom Metazoa; phylum Chordata; class Amphibia; order Anura; family Ranidae; genus Lithobates; species Lithobates pipiens. The sequence continues at coordinate 149,463,560 of NW_027507791.1, read as the reverse complement.
GGAACGTCGGGTACAAGCCAGGAGTAAGAGCCAGGAGAATAACAGGAGTAGGTCGAGCAAGCCGGGTCGGTACACAGGAGATCGGATAGCAGGAAACACGGGTACAGGTACACAGGGGAGCTGACGATAATCCAGCGATGCAGCACTGTCAGGCGAACGTTTAAATAGGCGAGGTACCCAGGTCACGTCGTGAGCGCGTCGAGGCGATCGTACGGCTACGTCGAGTACGTTGTGTGTTCGTAACATCACCGCGTATGCCCGCCTGGTTAGACGTAGCGTCGGCCGTTCGTCTTGAAACTACCTTGCGCTTCCGTAGGCGCCGACGCGTGCTAACACGAACGTACCTCGTGAGATTGCGCCTATTTCCCTGACAAGTGGCCACCCTGCCACAGTATGTCTATGGTGGGTGGTCCATAAGTGGTTAAAGCAATCTATTGAACTGGACAGAACCAGCTCTTGATGGAGTCTATTCCACATTTCCACAGCTCTTACTGTATTTTGGTATTTGGAGATTAAATCTCCTTTCCTCCAGACTTAAAGAGAGCCCCCTTGTCCTCTGTGATGACCTTAAAATGAATAGCTCAATACCAAGTTCACTATATACAGGTCCTTCTCAAAAAATTAGCATATTGTGATAAAGTTCATTATTTTCTGTAATGTACTGATAAACATTAGACTTTCATATATTTTAGATTCATTACACACAACTGAAGTAGTTCAAGCCTTTTCTTGTTTTAATATTGATGATTTTGGCATACAGCTCATGAAAACCCAAAATTCCTATCTCAAAAAATTAGCATATCATGAAAAGGTTCTCTAAACAAGCTATTAACCTAATCATCTGAATCAACTAATTAACTCTAAACACCTGCAAAAGATTCCTGAGGCTTTTAAAAACTCCCAGCCTGGTTCATTACTCAAAACCGCAATCATGGGTAAGACTGCCGACCTGACTGCTGTCCAGAAGGCCATCATTGACACCCTCAAGCAAGAGGGTAAGACACAGAAAGAAATTTCTGAACGAATAGGCTGTTCCCAGAGTGCTGTATCAAGGCACCTCAGTGGGAAGTCTGTGGGAAGGAAAAAGTGTGGCAGAAAACGCTGCACAACGGAAAGAGGTGACCGGACCCTGAAGAAGATTGTGGAGAAGGACCGATTCCAGACCTTGGAGGACCTGCGGAAGCAGTGGACTGAGTCTGGAGTAGAAACATCCAGAGCCACCATGAACAGGCGCCGCATTCCCCAGGTCAAGCCACTTTTGAACCAGAAACAGCGGCCGAAGCGCCTGACCTGGGCTACAGAGAAGCAGCACTGGACTGTTGCTCAGTGGTCCAAAGTACTTTTTTCGGATGAAAGCTAATTTTGCATGTCATTCAGAAATCAAGGTGCCAGAGTCTGGAGGAAGACTGGGGAGAGGGAAATGCCAAAACGCCTGAGGTTCAGTGTCAAGTACCCACAGTCAGTGATGGTCTGGGGTGCCATGTCAGCTGCTGGTGTTGGTCCTCTGTGTTTTATCAAGGGCAGGGTCAATGCAGCTAGCTATCAGGAGATTTTGGAGCACTTCATGCTTCCATCTGCTGAAAAGCTTTATGGAGATGAAGATTTCATTTTTCAGCACGACCTGGCACCTGCTCCAAGTGCAAAAACCACTGGTAAATGGTTTACTGACCATGGTATTACTGTGCTCAATTGGCCTGCCAACTCTCCTGACCTGAACCCCATAGAGAATCTGTGGGATATTGGGAAGAGAAAGTTGAGAGACGCAAGACCCAACACTCTGGATGAGCTTAAGGCCGCTATCGAAGCATCCTGGGCCTCCATAACACCTCAGCAGTGCCACAGGCTGGTTGCCTCCATGCCACGCCGCATTGAAGCAGTCATTTCTGAAAAAGGATTCCCGACCAAGTATTGAGTGCATAACTGAACATAATTATTTGAAGGTTGACTTTTTTTGTATTAAAAACACTTTTCTTTTATTGGTCGGATGAAATATGCTAATTTTTTGAGATAAGATTTTTGGGTTTTCAGGAGCTGTATGCCAAAATCATCAATATTAAAACAAGAAAAGGCTTGAACTACTTCAGTTGTGTGTAATGAATCTAAAATATATGAAAGTCTAATGTTTATCAGTACATTACAGAAAATAATGAACTTTATCACAATATGCTAATTTTTTGAGAAGGACCTGTATACCACTTATGTATTTGTACATGTTGATCATATCCCCCCTCAATCTCCTCTTCTCAAGAGAGAATAAATTCAGTTCCTCTGAACTCTTTTTGAGAACTGGTGCCCAAACCTGAACTGCATATTCGAGATGAGGTCTTACTAATGACTTGTACAGGGGTAAAATGATTTCTCTCTCTATCTCTGAAGTATATACCTCTCCTAAAAAGGAAGTAAACACTGCCTCTTTTTTCTTTTTTTTTTGGTCACCTGCAAAGTAAAGCAATAATGTGCTAGCATACCAGCAAATTATGTGAAACTTACCTGGAAACGAACCCTTGTCGCCCCTGCTGGAGGCCGCATCTATCTTCGCTCGTCTTCCTTCTGGGTTTGCAGACTCCGGTTGTGTGCCTGACTGGAGCCATGTGAAATTTAGCTAAGAAAAGACCAAACACTTGCCTGTTATTCTTCCTGTCGTTGCTACTGCTGCCAACATTTTAGACTCCTGGTACCCCTTTTCTTTCTTCTTCTTTGGTTACAAAGAATTTGGGATGGCAAAATCCAGCATAAATTTTGTCAGAACTGGGAATTTTAAACCCATGATAGTGGTAAACTTCAATCTCATCTCTATTGCACTTGCGTTGTTTTTGAATACTACCAGATTTACTGTAGTAAACATATTTTGTGTCTCAAAGTCTTCTATCACCCATTGATGCATCTGTATTACAAACATATTTGTATATTTATAATATAGATCTCAGTGATTCTGAGTGAATACCGTCACCAAATATTGTAATTGTGTTTATAATATGGGAAATAAATACATGGATTATCATATGTAAATGGGCAATTGGATTGGGCTTGAAGTCGATTTGGCCATGCTATACATACACATACCACATACACAAATGCACTACAATCTTATTGGAAATGAAAATCGTTTATTGCAGTCTAAAAAACAAAAAACAACAACAAATAAAGTGGATGTAAACCCTCACATATACCCAGTGAAGTGAACAGCCTCAGTTTGATACAGAGATGAAAAAAATCTCCCAACATAAGTTTTACATGTATATCTACTGTCTTCACCTTTTATAAACTTTTAAAAAGTGCACATTGTGTTAGGAGATTTTCTCTTCCTGGTGTAACCTGGGGGACAGGTAGCAGGTACAAAGCTCCCTGGGATGAGCAGTCTTTCAGGCACAGATACCAAATCCAGTGAGGTAGTGATAAACAGTGCAGTGTTTATTGTCAAATACAAGTCTATATACTGGTGCTGTACAGTGTTTCAGAAAAACAAACAGAACAAAAAATTGCCAAACAAAAACCTAGCAATGTTTCGGCACTAACTACACAATATATGCAGGCCCTAACTACCAGGCTAAGCAAGCCTACAGCCTGTCAGCTTCCACAGATACAGCTTAACAGCTTTTTACCAAACTTTTGCTCTGATGCTGCGTACACACAATCAGACAATCCGCCCGTGTGTGGGCTCCGGCTGACTTTTTTTACCCAAAAGTCCGGCGGACTTAGAAAGTAGTTTTGACTCAAAAATTGTCCACCAGACTGTGAGTCCGATGGACAATCCGGCCATCTGTGTGCTAGTCTACCGGACTTTTGAAATGAATGGACTTGCCCACAGAGGAAAGTCCGTTCATTTTGAATGCAGCTCCAGGTAGATGGGACTAGCGAAGGAAGTCACCTCGCTAGCCCTGCCACCTGGTATGGACTTAAAGGGGAAGCCCTACGCTGAAAAAATGGTGTGGGGGTCCCTACTTTAATAAGGGGGCCCCCAGATACCGACCCCCCATTCTTTGTGAATGAGTATGGGGTACAATGTACCCCTACTCATTCAACTGGTGAAAAAATGTAAATAAAACACAACACAAGGTTTTCAAATAATTTATTGCACAGCTCCGGGGGTCTTCTTCCGACTTCGGGGGTCTTTTCCCCCCTCTTTGGTTCTTCTTGACGGGCCTCTGCTTTCTTCTCCCAGCTCTTTTACTAGCGGTGGCCGAGTCGTCTGTCGTCGCTGCTGCCGCCGCCTTCTCTTCTTCTTCTTCTCTTTTTCCTTGAGATGTTGACTTGACGCTCTCTCTGGCCGCAATGACAGGGACGCGTTGTGCGGCGACTTATATAGGGACAATGGGCGGGGTCACCGGGTGATGCCCCCCCTTATGATGTCACAGTCCCGGAGGATGCTGGGACTGTGACATCATAAGGGTGGGGATATCACCCGGTGATGGTCACACCACCAGTTTGAGCAGAGACTGTGGGGCACACCTCCATTGTTTCTGGTATCCATACCCTTAGGCTATCTGGGAAACCCCATGTTGGGGTCCATTAACATCTTGTTAAGGAGTTGTTTATTATAACAAACCCCATTGATCGCCTTTTTGGGGTAGTAATGTGTATTGCACATTTCCCGTTCCGAAATATTGCTTGAAGATTCCGGGTGTGACCATTCCATTGTAACATCTTTAAAAGTGTGGCTATATGCCCTTGGCGTTATCTAGTGTTCCTGCCCCACATTTATGGAGGAGCACTTTGAATAAGAATTGCCACGATATTGTTATTTCCTGCTCTCTACCCCTGATAAAGGTTCTATAATAGCAGAGACTGGAAACACGTCGGGCTTGGGACATTAATGAGAGTATTTATGGTTTTCTGTATAGATGTTTTTTCTATGTATATCTGTTTGATTGTATTTTATTGGAGATACTTTGTGTCTGGGTGTCTTTTATATTTCTTGTAAAATTAATTAAAATATATATTTTTTATCTTCAATCATGGTGGTATTGGTCGTCCATTAAAGTCCCATTAAGGGGGTGTCTTTTTGTGCATCTAAAGAAATTCGGTCCCAGCCATCCACATGCTCAGTGGCTGAATGCTAGCTTGGATAATTTGCTAGCACTCTAACTGCTGCCTTTTCAGCTGGTAGACTCTGCCCCCTTTCATGAATTTGTGGAATGTGCAGTACCTCAGTGGCAGGTTCCCAAACGCCATTTCTTTTCATGGAAGGCCATTCTGGCTCTCTACCGGCATGTGGAATGCTATGTCTTGACTTCATTGGACAGGGCGGTCAGCGGTAAGGTGCATATTTACCGCTGACTCATGGTCCAGCAGGCATGGACAGGGACATTACCTTTCTTTCACAGCACACTGGGTAAGGCTGCTGGCAGCTGGGAAGACTGCAGGACAGGGTGCAGTGTTGTTGAAGCTTGTTCCACCACCATGCCTCCAAAATGCTAGTAGTGGTGATTCTGCCACACCTCTCTCCTCCACCCCCTCCTCTTCTTCTTCCTCTATGGCCTCTTCCTCTGCAGATTTCTCCTCTGAAACAGTGGTGCTTCGTAGGCGTTCAAGGGGCTACGCAAGCACTCAGGCAAAAAGATGCCATGCAGTGCTTGAGTTGGTCTGCTTAGGGGACAGGAGCCACACTGGGGAAGAGATTCTGTCAGCTTTGCAGAGGCAGACTCAGAGGTGGTTGATGCCATACCAGCTTCAGGCAGGAATGGTGGTTTGCGACAATGGCACCAACCTCCTCTCTGCCCTCTGACAGGGACACTTGACCCATGTTCCCTGTTTGGCTCACATCCTTAATTTGGTGGTGCAGCGGTTCTTGTGCCGGTACCCGAGCTTACAGGATCTCCTGAGGCAGGCCAGGAAAGTCTGTAGGCATTTCAGCTGGTCATATAATGCCAGTGCTTGGCTGGTTAACCTTCAAAAGGTATGCAACCTGCCCAAGAACCAGCTCATTTGTGACATGCCCACCAGGTGGAACTCAACGTTGGCAATGCTGCAGCGGCTTCACACGCAGCAGAGGGCCATCAATGAGTACCTGTGTGAGTATGGCACCAGGACAGGGTCAGGGGAGGTTGGCTTTTTTTCGCCATGCCAGTGGCTATGATCAAGGATGCATGCAATATCCTGTCACCATTTGAGGAGGCCACAAGGTTGGTGAGCAGTGAAAGTGCATGCATCAGTGATACTGTCCCTCTTGTCTTCCTGTTGGAGCACACGCTTTGTGGAATAATGGACAGGGCACTTGAGGCAGGACAGAGGGAGGAAGAGGACTTCCTTACCTCTCAAGGCCCCCTTTATCCTGACAGTATTCCTGTGGGCCCACCAATCACACAGGAAGAGGAGGATGAGCATTGTGTCAGCATGGAGGTGGAGCCTAGCACTCAGCATCAGCAGCAGTCTTCAAGGGATCATTTTCAGTCCCAAGAAACCCATGGACTTGTACATGGCTGGGAGGAGGCGGCTGTGGATCATGTCATCCTTAGTGACCCAGAGGACTCCGTATTGAATGCCTCAGCAAACCTTTGCTGCATGGCCTCCTTGATCCTGCAAAGCCTGGGAAAGGATCCTCGGATTCATGGTATCAAGGAGAGGTACTGGCTGGCAACCCTTCTTGATCCACGTTACAAGGGTAAGGTTGCGGAACTTATCCAGCCTTCACAGAGGGAGCAGAGGATGAAACATCTTTGGGGGGCCTTGCAGAAAGGTTTGTTTAATGCATTTCCAGAGCCTGGGAGGTTACAATTTCCTAGTCCTACAGGACAACATGTTGCTGAGGCTCCGGCCAGTCACAGAAGGAGCGGTGGAGAAGGTGGCCGTCTGACCGATGCACTCAGACAATGCTTTAGTCTGCAGCCCCAAGATCTGATTGGTTCCAGCAACCATTGCCCGCGTTTGATTTACATGGTGCAGGAATACATAGGGGCAAGATCAGACTTGGAGACCTTTCCAACTGAAAATCCACTGAGTTACTGGGTCTTGAGGATGGATCACTGGCCAGAGCTTGCACAATATGCAATTTAGCTACTGGCCTGCCCTGCATCCAGCGTTCTTTCGGAATGCACATTAAGTGCTGCTGGAGGCTTTGTAACCGATCACAGAGTGTGCCTGTCCACAGACACAGTTGATTGGCTCACCTTCAAAAAAAAATGAATCAGTCTTGGATCACCAGCTACCAAGCACCTGATGCTGATGTAACCAATCCATTTTTCTATGAATGTGAGATCCCTTGAAAACTGCCTATGCTGAGTGACTATCCTATTCCTCCTTAATGTTCTTATTGATAGCTTCTAAGAACATTTTTGTTTCAGGGCACCACCACCAGTGCCTAAGGCCCAATTTTTCTGCCCCTGTTTAATAGGGGCATGTAATTACAATATTTGCTCTAATATTTCACAGCAGGGTCCATTCCTGCGCTCAACAACAGAATCTGTGAGGGGTTATAGTGTAGAGGCACCAGCACCACTGTCTAAGACACAATATTTCTGCCCCTGTTTAACAGGGGCGTGTAACTATAATTTTTGATCTAATATTTCACAACAGGGCCTGTTACTTCGCCCAACAAGAGTATCTTTGAGGGTTTACAGTGTTGTGCCACCACTAACACCACTGCCTAACCCCTCGTACACACGGTCGGACATTCTGGCAACCAAATCCTTCGAATAAATTCAGACGGATTTAGTCCAGAAGTGGTCCGGAAGTGGTGATGCATACACACGGTCGGACTAAGTTGTCTGAATTTCCGGTTGCCAAGAACGTGGTGACGTAAGCCGCGTACGATGGCACTAGAAAAGGGAAGTTTAGCACCACGTCCGGCACCCTTTGGGCTCCTTCTGCTGATCTTGTGTTTATTGCGTGTTAGTAGAAGTTTGGTGAGAGATGATTCGCACTTTTCAGATTTGTGCTTCAGTTCATTACTGCTCTTCAGTTTGCGCTTGTGGGTGCGTATCTGATTATCAGTGCGTGTAGTCAGTAAGCATTTGTTGCTCATTGTGGACTATATCTTGGTATAGTACGCTTTGATTTGCATTGCTTATTGTCTGCTTTTCAGCTCGTTCTTTCAGGAATTGCTGTTTATCGGTGCTTTCTGTTGTCCGTTCTGACTAGCCGACTGTTTTAAACCATGCTTCGTGTACATACTCGTCGTAGAGTTTGTGCTGTGCAGGGGCTTGGTGTTGGGCTTTTAGCTTTGACACAAGCCCGGTCCATGAACAGGGCGAGGAGGAGTTTGTGGACCAAGAATTGGTTGCGCCAGCGTGACCAGTTCTCACACATGCCTTTGCTCTGTGAGATCCAGGAGAATATTTCTGATGATTTCAGGAATTATCTCCGGATGACGGACCCCGTTTTTCACCGTCTGCTGGCTTTGCTGTCCCCTTATATCACCAGGCAGGATACCTGCATGCGGCAAGCTATCACTCCGGAGCAGAGGCTCATCGCCATGTTGCGCTACTTGGCGACAGGGAGAAGCCTTCAGGACCTGAAGTTCTCCACAGGCATCTCCCCCCAGGCTCTGGGGATCATTATTCCAGAGACCTGTTCTGCCATCATTCAGGTCCTGCAGAAGGACTATATGAAGGAAACTTTTCTCCTTTAACATCACATTCTATGTATTTAATGATTGCTAATATATTGCATTTCTTTCCTCATTCTCTAATTACCAGGATTGCAATATGCTCTAGTTGATATGCTGTGCCCCTTTGTCCTCATGGAAGCTGAAGTCAACTGAAGATGACTCTGATAAGGGGACCTTATACTTTAGGCTTTAAATACTCATTTCCCAAAATTTTATACTGATCTTGGCCAAAAATGTTTGTGTCTAATCTGCTTGCTTGTTGATGTGCAAAATTACTATTTTTTTTTTCTTGTTTTACTCCACAGTTTCCTTCAACGCCACAGGAATGGCAGACTGTGGCCTTCCACTTTGCCAGCCATTGGGACTTTCCCAATTGTGAAGGTGCAATTGATGGGAAACACGTATGCATCATCCCACCCCCCAACTCGGGGTCGTACTATTATAATCACAAGGGGTTTAAAAGTATTGTGAAGTTGGCGGTGGTGTCAGCGACCTATAACTTCCTTTATGTGGACGTGAGGCAAAATGGCTGAATGTCGGATGGTGGAGTGTTCACACGGACGGAATTCTACTGGCATCTCCATAGTGGCAGTCTGGGCTTGCCACCCCCAGAGGAGAATGTAGAAGTACTCCCGTTTGTTTTCATCGCGGATGAGGCGTTTGCCCTGGGAAACCACCTGATGCAGCCTTTCCCGATGACGACCCTCACCCCGGATCAGAGGATCTTTCATTTCCGGCTGGCCAGAGCCAGAAGAGTCGTGGAGAACACTTTTGCACTTTTGGAATACTGGCCAGCCGGTTCCACCTATTTTTGACGCCAATCCACATGGGCGGAATATAAACTAAATCACATTGTGCTTGCCTGCTGTGTTCTGCACAATTTTTTGAAAAAACATTCAGCTAACTATGTGGTCTCAGTTGGCCCAGATGCAGACTTGCCTGAAAATGAGAATCTCACATTCCTTGAAGCTGCTCGTCCTGGCTTGCCCCCCACCAAAACGCCCGCGAGGTCAGAACCCAATACACGGAGTACTTTGTGGGTGGGGGGGCCAAAGATATGCCAGATAATGTCTGAGAGGCATTTTTTAATACATTTTTCTTTGAAACTACAATAATCTTTGTTTTCATTTACTGCTTGGCTGTGTTTTAGGTGTCTCATAGGTATTTTGGCTTTTTTTTTGGGCCTTTTTCTACAACAATGCAAACCCAAGTTTTGAGCGAGATGAGGTGACAGTTTCCTCTTCAGATAATCTTATTATGTTGTAGGTCTGCTACACACACACCTTGTTTTTGTTGATAATGTATGTAGTGCATTATTGACAAAAATATTGCTCATTTTCAGCACCATGGCAGAAATATGTGGGGTCAGGAAAATGGCGTGATTGGGGAAATGTAAACATCACTGTGGGTGTTATTTACTAAAGGCACATCCACTATGCACTACAAGTGCACTGCAAAAGTGCACCTGAAACTGCACTTGGAGTGCAAAGTGGATTTGCCTTTAGTAAATAACACCCATTGCTACAGAAAACAACAACTTTACTCCAAATACTGCTTTTGCACATTGAAAAAGGAAGCCACACATCGTTCATAATTTCACTTTTTAATCAAAGCACATTCACATGTGCGTTTAGAAAAGGGTTTTACAACAAACCAACATATTTGGTGTATAGAAAACATTATTTTGGGTAACATTTTTATAACTTGGCGTTTTTGTGTAAACAGGCATGTATCAAAGCATAACATACAGAACACAGGAACTTACAAAGTTCAACTTTGAAAGGTGAAGACAATGTCAGACATGAGTATGTACAAACTGTGCTGATATTGCCTTCATCAGATGAAGTGTCACCCCTGGAAAAGCCAAATTTGGAAGATGTACACACTATATACAGTAAATACTAAAGTGCCCATTTTCCTCCTGTTCCCATGCCTAATGTCAACATGTGCTATCTCCCATCATGGGGTATCAATGTACATGTTTTGGGGGTGCAACCCCTTCATCTCAGCCACTTTCCACAAAACACATACATTGATGCCCCATGATGGGAGATAGTACATGTTGACACACTGTGTGCATCTTCCAAATTTGGCTTTTTGGAAAATTCAAAAGTTTTTAGTTAAAAAAAAAAAACCTAGCTAGTTTGGGGTGTTTTAGACTCTTCCCAAAACATCGATGATATTCTTCATTTTCTGTTGAACATCATTGATGTTTTTCTGTATATTTTCTAAATCGCGATTGCACCCCATTATCTCCCCAATGAGGATCTGGGCACTTTCACTGGTAAAATGTGATTCTTCTTTCACATCACCTAAAAAACAAAAATAAACACACCATGTATTATAAATATGCAGACATACATTGATTAGCTTACCGGAAGCTGTGGTCTCCGACACTCACCTGTTGTGACAATTTGTCCAACTTCAACAATCTCTCCTTCCTCCTCCTCCTCTGCTTCTGTTGTTGGAACTTCCCCTACTTTGGGAGGTATGGGGTCCCTGGTGTCCTCAGACGTCCTGAGTCTTCTCTCCCCTATGAGAATGTAAAAAAGGAATACTTAGCACACAGAGGGCAGAAATAGGAATATGAAACATCGCTTGGAAGTGTGGTACAATTGTGTTTTTTGGCCGAGTTCAAAGGTGAGAACATTATTTTGGGCACTTTCTAAAGCAGGAATACTTACCTGCAGTGTGAACAAATGTAGTGAAGAGTAATTTGGGAAAACATCGTTTTGGGAGTGGGCTAACAAACGATTGAACCCATGAACTTGAAAGTGGCCATTTTAAACTGTACAACATTAAATCAAAGCACATGGAGCAGTATGCAAGCAATAATAATAATATGAACACATGACAACTACTTACTTTTTTGAAGAACTCGCTTGAGCCTTCTGTACTGATCGTGCTCCCTCAGTTTCAGGTCTGACCAGCGTTTTCTCAGTTGATACTTGGATCGTCGTACCCCAAAATTCTTCTGAAGACTCTTCACAACTTTAGTCATGATCTTGGCCTTTCTGATATTTGGGTTTGGGTAAGGTCCATGCTTCCCATCATAGTCGGTCCTCTTCAATATGTCCACCATCTCTAACATCTCTCCAAAAGACATATTTGAGGCCTTAAATCTTCTCTTCCAGGATCGGGACATTTCAGGCTCCGGGCTTTCCTCGCCCTCCTCCTCATTAGTGGAACTATGATTGCGCACCTGCGTTGTCTCCGCCATGTGCTCTCCCCACTGCGCCGAAAGAGATGGGGTGGGGAATAGTCTAGAAAGAACGTCAGGGGCGGGCGGGGACGCGCGTGTCATATGTATGATCTGTGAACAGAGGGAGACACTGACGCGCTGATCGTGCAAACGAAGGTACAATTTTTGACTTGGTACATCACTAGCCTATACTGCTTCTAGATTGAGGCCTGCATTGGGACAAGATTTAGTCGAGTTTAGCCTGACATTAAGGTTTGTCTTGTGTTGTGTCTTCCAGAGATTATGGACAGGTTTAATGACCACAGTTTCCTCCCTCTGTTCATCGATAAGTACAGGGAGCTGCCCTGCCTGTGGCAATCTACGCACCCACATTACAGTAGCAGACTAAAGAGGCAGGCAGCAATGGAGAAACTGGTTGAGTTTGTGAAGCCGATAGTCCCCAGGGCAGACATCAACTATTTAAAAGTGAAAATTGGTGGTCTCAGGAGTACATATCTGAGGGAGCGGAGGAAACTAGAGCTGCAGCAGATGATGTTTATGTCCCCTGGCTGTGGTATTATGACAGGATGCAGTTTCTGTCAGACCAGGCTGATGTCAGGGAATCACTCTCTACCCTTCCTTCCACGTGTCCTTCTATGCTACATTCCACACCTACTGAGTCTTCCGACACCCAACCTGGGCCTTCCACTCAGGAAGAACTGGGGGAGCCCAGCTTGAGCCAGGTATAGTATTGTTCTACATATTTTGGGAGTAAAAATGAATGATGTTAACTTGATTTTTGCTCTCTAATTGCTGATTTTAGAAAGTGTTGCACATATCAATAGACAGTAGTGGCCAAAAACTTTGGGCCAAGAATGAAAAATACTGGGCTCAGAATGGTAGTCTTTTCTATTTGTTAACAATTTGCAACAGTCTTAAAGTGGAAATTGAGGTGTGTGTTTGATGAACCAAAAACTAAAACTATGTCCCTTTTTCATACACAGGAAGACATCAGCCAGGAGGAGGGTGTGGAATGCAGCAGCCAGGAGGTGGCTGTGGAAAGTGGCAGCCAGGAGGAGGCAGGGGTAAGCGGCAGCCAAGCGGTGGGCGGGCAGAGGAGCCTGACTCAATCACAGGTCCCTCCCCTCCGCCTTCCACGCAAAAGGGCCAGAAAGGGGGGGGGGATGTGGAGGAGTTGGCTCTGAAGCTGATCGGGGAGGCTTCAGCGGCCCTCAAAGCCACCCCCACCTATCAAGAGGCCTTTGCCGCCTTGGCTGCCTGCAAACTCCAGCAAATGGAGGCGGGGCAACAGATCTTGTGTGAGGAGCTAATTATCCACACCCTCAACAAGGGGCTGTTGGGCCAAATCACACAAGCAACACACTTGTGTGATTTGGCCCATACCCCTCCTCCTCCTCCTCCTCCTTCTGCCACACCTCCAGCACCACAGCCACAGCCTGGAAGGAAGCGTGGAAGGAAGACCAGAGTGTGATAACCTGGGTTCAGTCTGGTCTGACAGAAGATGCAACCTCTAGTAGTACCACAGCCTGGGACCATAGATGTTATCTGCTGCTGTTCCGGGTTTCTTGGACTTCAGGACCAGACTTCTCTCCCTCAGACATATACTCCTCAGGCCACCAATTTTTGCGTTTAAATAGTTGATGTGTGCCCTGGGGGCCAAAGGCTTCGCTAATCTCCCCAGTTTCTCCAGCGGTGCCTCCCTCTTTATCTGTTACTGACACCTAAATAAAGGTTTTTTTTTGGTTGGAAAAATACTTGCGTATGTGTTTTACTTCAAAAAGGACAGTTTGTTTGTGAGTAGGCAGGTACATTTCAAAAATACAAAGTCAAATTAAGAACAAGGGGCACCAACACCAAACAACCTCCTGTAGATTAAAAAAGAAAACAATAAATTAAAAAGATAATAATGGTGTTGTGGTAAATTGACACACAAAACACACCAAAAAAATGCAAAGATGAGCAAACTGTCAAAAAAGGAGATGCTGATTAAAAAAACCAACCACAAAATAAAAAAAATAAAAAATAAAAGATTGGGTAGATGTGATGAATTAAAATATTGTATTGCAGAAATGAGTAAAAAGAAATACGTTTGGGAGAAGTGTGTGTGAACCTTCATTCTTGTAGCATTGTAAAGAAAAAGAGAATGTGCTGCATGAAAGAATTTTTAACATTGCAGCGTGACGAATGTGCTATATCGATAACGGGCGGTAGTTTTACCTGAGCGGGCGCTTCCGTCTCAGAATTTTATTGTGAGCATGCGTGGCACCTTGTCCGTCAGACTAGGCTACACATGATCGGAATTGACGTGATCGGATCATGTTGACAGAAAATTTTATTGCCAAGCTGTAAAACTTGGTTCGTCGGATGTTCCAACGGAAACAGTCCGATGGAGCCCACACACTGTCGGATTATCTGACAACACGGTCCTCTCGGACATTGTCCATCAGAATATCTGACCGTGTGTACAAGGGCTCAGACCCAATTTTTCTGCCCCTGTTTAACATGGGTATATAGTTACAATTTTTGATCTAATATTTCACAGCAGGGCCCATTCCTGTGCCCAACAAGAGTATCTGTGAGGGGTTACAGTGTTGCGCCACAACCACCATCACCGCCTAAAGCCCAGTTTTTATGCCCCCGTTTAACAGGGGTGCGTAATTAAAACTTTTGATCTAATATTTCACAGCAGGGCCCGTTCCTGTGCTCAACAAGAGTATTTGTGAGGCTTTACAGTGTTGAGCCACCACCACCACTGCCTAAGGCCCAATATTTCTGCTCCTGTTTAACAGGGGCATGTAATTATAATTCTTGATATAATATTTCGGAGCAGGGCCCGTTACATCGCCCACCAAGAGTAAGGCCGCGTACACACGGGCGGACTGTTGGCTCAACTTTGTCCGCTGAACAGTGTTTCAGCGGACAGTCCGCTCGTGTGTGGGGCTTCAGCGGACAGTTTCAGCGGACAGTTTGACGAACAAAGTTTTTCAGAAATTCCGAAAAAACTGTCCGCTGAAACTTGGTTTGAGCGAACAGTCCGCCCGTGTGTAGGCCACTTTCGAAATGAGCAAACTGTTCCCGCTCGGAGGGAAGTCTGCTCATTTTGAGCGCGTGTGCAGGTAGGCGGGGCCCGCGACGAAGACGTCGCGAGCTCCGCCGCCTGGAATGGACTTAAAGGGGAACCCCAACGCCGAAAAAAATCGGCGTGGGGTCCCCCCAAAGTCCACAACAGACCCTTGTCCGAGCACGCTACCCGGCCGGCCAGGAAAGGGGGGCGAGCGAGCGCGCCCCCCCTACTGAGCCGTACCAGGCCGCGTGCCCTCAACATGGGGGGTGCCTTGGGGAAGGGGGGGCCACACGGCCCCCCCACCCCAAAGCACCTTGTCCCCATGTTGATGAGGACAAGGGCCTCTTCCCGACAACCCTGGCCGTTGGTTGTCGGGGTCTGCGGGCGGGGGGCTTATCGGAATCCGGGAGCCCCCTTTAATAAGGGGGCCCCCGGATACCAGCCCCCCACCCTATGTGAATGAGTATGGGGTACAATGTACCCCTACCCATTCACCTGTAAAATAAAAGTACCCAAAAAAAAAACACAACACAGGAGATAAAATATTTTATTGCACAGCTCCGGGGGTCTTCCGTCTTCGGGGGTCTTCTCGCCGGACTCCTCCGCTATCTTCTTGTAGCTCTTTTGCTAGCGGAGGAGTCCGGCTTTCTTCCTCCCCGCCGCCGGCCTCTTCTCCCGACTTCGGGGGGTCTTGTCCCCCTCTTCGATTCTTCTGCCGGGCCACCGCGCCTTCTTATAGCTCTTTTGCAGGCGGTGGCCCGGTCTTCTGTCGCCGCTGTCGCCGCCGCCTTCCGTTCTTCTTCTTCTTCTTGTTCTTCTTGTTCTTCTCCAGGAGATGTTGACACGTCGCTCTCTCCGGCCGGAATGCCAGAGCCGCGCTGAGCGGCCACTTATATAGTGACAATGGGGCGGTGTCACATGGTATATGTCACATGGGTTGGTCACATGGGTTGATGTCACATGGGGACTATGACATCGTAAGTGGGCGGGCCCCACCTACCTGCACACGCGCTCGAAATGAGCGGACTGTTGCCTCGTGTGTGGGCGAGTCCGCTCATTTCAAAAGTTGCGCGGACTTAGTACGACGAACAAAGTTTGCCGTATTTGTCCGCTCAAAAAGTGCCGTGTGTGGGCGTGTTCGTTCATTCAAAAGTTTGAGCGGACTGTTTGACGAACTTAGTTTCGGCAGACAGTCCCCGCGTGTGTATGCCGCCTAACTGTGAGGGCTTACAGTGTTCTGGTACCACCAACACCTAATGCCACGTACACACGTAGCGGACTGACTATCTGGTGGACTTAGTCTGGCGGACTTCCCGCCGGACTGTTTCATAGTACATTTCATAGTTAGGAAGGTTGAATAAAGACACCAGTCCATCCAGTTCAACCTTGGTGAGTGTCTACAATTATCCCTATCCCTGCACACTCACATTGGTCCCTACCCTCAAGGAGCCCACAATCCAAGGTCCCCATTCACATACTAGGGCCAATTTTGGACAGAAGCCAATTAACCTGCCTGTGTGTCTTTGGAGTGTGGGAGGAAACCGGAGTACCCGGAGGAAACCCACGCAGGCACAGGGAGAACATGCAAACTCCAGGCAGGTAGTGTCATGGTTGGGATATGAACCAGCGACCCTTCTTACTGCTAGGTGAGAGTGCTAACCACTACACCACTGTGCCGCCCCACACGGCACTTTTTCAGTGGACTAATACGGCGTACTAAGTCCGCCGGACTATCCGCCGTACTTTTGAAATGAACGGACTCGCCCACACACGCGTTTTGAGCGCGTCTCCAGTTAGCCGGGGCCAGCAATGGAGGCGTCGCTGGCCCCGTCACCTAGTATAGACTTAAAGGGGAACCCCTATGCCGAAAAATTGGCGTGGGGGTCGCCCCCTAGGTCCACAGCAGACCCTTGTCTGAGCATGCTACCCGGCCGGCCAGGAAAGGGGGTGGGGACGTGCGAGTCCCCCCACCCCAAAGCACCTTGTCCCCATGTTGATGAGGACAAGGACCTCTTCCCGGCAACCCTGGCCGTTGGTTGTCGGGGTCTGCGGGCGTATGTGAATGAGTATGGGGTACAATGTACCCCTACCCATTCACCTGTAAAAAAAAAGTTAAAAAAACACAACACACAAGGGTTAAAATAGTTTATTGCACAGCTCCGGGGGTCTTCTGTCTTCAGGGGTCTTCTTGCCGGACTCCTCCGCTATCTTCTATTGGCTCTTTCACTAGCGGAGGAGCCCGGCTTTCTTCTTTGCGGCCGCCCTCTTCTTCTGACTTCGGGGGTCTTGTCCCCCTCTTCGGGGGTCCTGTCCCCCTCTTCGGTTCTTCTTGCCGGGCCACCGCGCCTTCTTCTAGCTCTTTTACAGACGGTGGCCCGGTCTTCTGTCGCCGCTGTCGCCGTCTTCTGTTCTCTTCTTCTCTAATTTTTTTAGAATGCGGTGACGTACAATACGTACGACATGACCAGAAAAAGGAAGTTCAATAGCCAGGAGTGTCGGAATTGCATACACACGATCGGAATTACTGATATAAAGTTTTTCCATCGGGAAAATTGAGAACATGCTATCAATTTTTGGCTGGTGGAAATTCGGACAGCTAAATTCCGATGGAGCATACACAAGGTCGTATTTTCCGATGAAAAGCTCTCATTGGTCTTTTTCTGGACGGAATTCCGACCGTGTGTATGCGGCATGAGGCTATTATAGCAATATATATCAAACTATGTTATTCACTGTGCAAATATGCAATATAATGTGCAAATATATGTAAACAAATATCAAGGTAAAAGGTGCTGTGCAAATATTGCAGAATATGTGCAAATACTAATATCTACTAGAGAAAAATCCCACAGCAGTAATTAAATGCCGAACTTCACATTTAAAGTGCAAATGTGCTGTTACCATTCAACCCGCTTACTAATCGGCGTACAAATTCCAAATGAACCTAAGTCCCATAATCATGGAAATAGCAAAAATGTAATTAAAGCGGGAGTTCGGCCGTTTTTTTTTTTTTTTAAAGTCAGCGGCTACAAATACTGCAGCTGCTGACTTTTAAAATAAGGACACTTACCCGCCCAGCGCGCCCGCGATGTCGGCACCCGAAGCCGATCTCTCGAACGTCTCTCGGGTGTTGCCGCCGCCATCTTGGGTATGGGAATCAGGAAGTGGAGCCTTGCGGCTTTGCTTCCTGGTTCCCTACTGCGCATGTGCGAATCGCGCTGCGCAATAAGGATGGTCCCCGCTGTCCCTGGGATCCGTGTGTTTCCCAGTGGACAGCGGGGGACCCGCAGGAAGTGGCGTAAATATCCGCAGATTCTGCGGATATTTATGCCGGAAGTGGGTGCAAATACCTGTACTGTACAGGTATCTGCACCCCCCTCCCCCCTGAAAGGTGCCAATTGTGGCGCCGGGGGGGGGGAGGGTTCCGATGAGCGCAAGTTCCACTTTAGGGTGGAGCCCCGCTTTAAGGATTATTTCTGTGAGAACAAATCTAAAAATGTGCTATGTGCAAAAACTAATTAGTGACCACAGATAATCGCGTAAATAAAAAATAAATATATTTATATCTTTACAAGCAACTATAGCAGTGTACTGAGCCCAAGAAAATATAACATCAATTAATGGCCACAGATTGATATATATGATAGTCACTTAATCCATATCCGTATGCAGCTTCAAATGTAATTGGATCATGATCAGAAAAATTCCCACTGATATCCCCAGATAGTGTTACTTGCGATCGTCTTATTCAAAAGTAAAAACATTTTTCCAAAACACTATTGATTACAATCGTATTATCCCAGATCTGATCCGATCGTATTATCCCAGATCTTGGCACTAAACAGAGAAAAATAACCTAGCCGGTGTTCTGCCGTATAGTGTCCGGCCATGAAATAGTGTCCGCCCCGTACTGCGCATGCGCAGTACGGAGCAGACGAAGCTTCGGAAAATTTCCGAAGCTGTACGGCGCCTGCGCCGTGAGTGGAGGTGGTAGCCCCACCGTCCAAGCGGACATAGGGTTGTGAGTATTAAAGGGCCCCTCGCGGGCAAGCTTCGCTCGCCACGCTTCGGGCTCGGCCTCACTGCGCTCGGCTCTTTTTTATTCCTACTCTATGTCCACTTGGATAGTGGAGATAGAACCTGGACTCACGGCGCAAGCGCCGTTCATCCTCTGCAATTTTCGGAATCTGTGTTGCATGCATGCGCAGTACACAGCGGACACTATCCGATGGAGGACGTTATTTGACAAGACACCGGCAAGTAGCGCGTTCAAACAATCAGCTGGAAGGAGGCATTCCCCAAACAAGCTTCCCTGCTTGCTGTGTTCACGAAAGGTTCCGAACGAGTAACGTCACTGGCTCCACCCGACGCCAGCAGTTAAAGTCTATGGGACCCAAATGTGAAAAATCAAAAGTGCGAATTTTAAAGGCTAATATGCAAGTTATTGTCCTACAAAGTGTTTGGGGACCCGGGTCCTGTCCCAAGGGACATGTATCAATGCAAAAAAAAGTTTTAAAAACTGCAGTTTTTTCAGGAGCAGTGATTTTAACCACTTCCCGTCCGGTCAATAACAGATTGACGTCCGGGAAGAGGTTCTGTTATCCTGACTGGGCGTCATATGATGTCCTTCAGGATAACATGCCACCGAACACCCATGGGGGCGCGCATCGCAGTGATCGGTGGAGCGGTGTGTCAGTCTGACACACCGCTCCATCGATCTTGGTAAAGAGCTTCCAGCGGAGGTTTTTTACCATGTGATCAGCCGTGTCGAATCACAGCTGATAACTATGTAAACAGTAAAAGCCATTGATTGGCTTTTCCTCACTTGTTTCTGACAGACACGAGTAGAGGAGAGGCGATCGTCGGCTCTCCTGACAGGGGGGACTGCGCTGATTGTTTATCAGTGCAGCTTCCCCTCAGATGCCCACACTAGACCACCAGGGAAGCCCCCAGGATCACCAGGGAAGTGGGCAACATGTGGATGGCCAGGTATGTACCCCATGGCCATCCACATGTACAAATGAATGCCCAATCTGTGCCATTCAGTGCTAACAAATGGGCACTGACTGTCACCATCATGAAACTAATTAAATCACCAATGCCACCCATCAGTGTCCAGCAGTGCCACCATCAGTGTCCATCAGTGCCACTATCAGTGCCCAACTATCGGTGCCCATCAGTGCCCAACTATCGGTGCCCATCAGTGCCCATCCGTGCTGCCTACCAGTGCCACCCATAAGTACCCATCAGTGCTGCTTATGAGTGCCCATCAGTGCCACCTATGAGTGCCCATCAGTGCCGCATACCAGTGCCACCTATCAGTGCCCATCAGTGCTACCTATCAGTGCCCATCAGTGCCGCCCGTCAGTGCCACCTCATCAGTGCCACCTCATTGGTGCCACCTCATCAGTGCCGCCTTATCAGTGCCCATCAGTGCAGCCATATCAGTCATTGAAGAAGAAAACACAAATATTTTAACAGAAACATAGAAAAACTGTTTTTTTTCACAATTTTCAGTCTTTTTTTATTTGTTGCACAAAAAATAAAAATTGCAGAGGTGATAAAATACCACCAAAAAAAGCTCTATTTGTGGGAACAAAATGATAACAAATTTGTTTGGGTACAGTGTTGTATGATCGCGCAATTGTCATTCAAAATGCGACAGCGCTGAAAGCTGAAAATTGGCTTGGGCAGAAAGGTATCTAAGTACCCTGTATTGAAGTGGTTAATAATGCTTAAAGTGAAAAAATAAAAGTGAAGTATTCCTTTAAATATCGTACCTGGGAGGTGACTATAGTATGCCTGTAAAGTGGCGCGTGTTTCCCGTGTTTAGAACAGTCTCTGCACAAAATTACATTTCTAAAGGAATAAAAGTAATTTAAAACTGCTTGTGGCTGTAATGTAATGTCAGATCCCGGCAATATGGATAAAAATTATTGAGAAAAACAGCATGGGTACCCCCCCCCCCCCCCCCACCAGCCCATTACCAGGCCCTTTGGGTCTTGTATGGATATTAAGGGGAACCCTGCACCCAAATTAAAAAAAGAAAAGGCGTGGGGCCCCCAGGCCATATATACCCTGAACAGCAGTATACAGGCGGTCCAAACAAGACAGGGACTGACTATAGGTTTGTTCTTAAGTATAATCTGTTTGTAATTTGGAACAGGTACATTTTGTAAGTGTAGCTCCAGCCCAAAAATATAGATTTTTAAGCTTTTTGGATAACATAGGGAAGGGTTATCACCCCTGTTACATTTGCTTTGTTGTCTGTGCCCCTGTTCAGAAGATTTCACTTCACTTTCTGTACCAATGACAATTGGATTTTGAAAATGTTGGGTTATTAGGGAAACAAGGAATGGTGATAAAGCATCAGTGGAGACACATTTTTCCCATATTAACTCTTATGTCCCACATTTTTCCCATATTAACACTTATATACACACGGTTGGAAATGCCGATGGAAAAAGTCTGATCCGTTTATGTTGTTGGAAAATCCGATCATGTGCGGCCTCTATCAGACCTTTTCCATCGGATTTTCCGATGCACAAAGTTTGAGAGCAGGATCTAAAATTTTCCGACAACAAAATTCAATCGTTTAAATTCCGATCGTGTGTAGACAATTGCGACAGACAAAGTGCTTAGAATAAACAAAGAGACGAAAACTATTGGCTACTGGCCCGTTTATACTCCCAAATTATGTGTTTGACGTCACCTTGTTCCGAACAATCGGATTTTCCGACAACTTTGTGCGACCATGTGTATGCAAGACAAGTTTGGCCCAAAATCCGTCGTAAAAAATCAGACGGATTTTGTGGTCGGAATGTCCGACCGTGTGTATGGGGCATTATCCCGTGTACACACAAGCGGAATTTCTGACAGAAAAAGTCAGACTGCAGCTTTTCATTGTATATTCCGATCGTGCGTATGCCTCATCTGACTTTTTTTTACGAAAATTCTGACGGACCTAGAAATAGAACATGTTTTAAATATTTCCGGAACCAATTCCTATTGGGAAAACCGCTTGTCTGTATGCTGTTCCGACGGAGCAAAAACGACGCATGCTCTGAAGCAAGTATGAGACGGAAACCCTTAGTGTGTTAAAACTAGTGTTCGTATTGGAGCTAGCACATTCCTCACGCTGATAATTCTGTGATCTTTTAATGCAGCACATTCTTTTCTTCTTTAGAATGCTGGAAGAATGAAGTTGTTTTGCTTTCACACAGAGTTCTCACAAACTGATTTCTTCATTATTTATCCTCATCTCATGATTAATATTCTATTTTTTAAAAGCCCAATCTCCATAATAATGTTGACAATTTTTTTTTTTTTAAAGAGATTTTATTAAAGTTTTACAGGTTTACAAAAACAATGCCAATAACAGTGGGTTCGATGTTGATAAACTTCACCTTCGTTCACTGACTTAAACAATAGACACGACCTATCATAAAAAGTTGACTGTTTTTCCCTGTGAGGGTATAATTGGTCTAGTTATGCATACAGAGAAGGTATTCTATGTTTTCCCATATTAATAGTGTAGACATGTCACTGGAGAAGTGATCGAGGGGGTGTACATCTCACCTAGGTTGCTACACAGTGTGAGATGGTAAATCCAGGATGGATCAGTTTCTCAGCAGCGATATGCTGCTGAGTTGTTATTTAATTTTGCCGGGCCTGGGTTTATATGGAATGGCAGGTAGGTTTGGTAGAGGGACCTGTCATTCCACATCCCCCGATCCAGTTCTGGGTTTGGGATCAGGTGAGCTTTGATCCTAATTAGCCTGGGAAGCTAAAGGCACTGCAGGGTCTGCAGGTGGTTGCTCTCAGCCAGGGAATGAACAATCTGTGTGTTGAAGGAAGCTGCAAGCACAGCCACTGCTGGAGCTAAAACTCACCCTGCGATATCCAGGCGAAAGACGCTGTGTTTGTAAGTGTCAGATAGGTGAGCAGAACCTGTTAGTAAGCGCCCAGCTGGGCTAGGACTTTTATTTTTGTTGTACTTAGAAAGCACGGTGTTGCTGTATATTTTGTTTGCTGGACTGTTTGTACCACGAATAAACGCCAAGATCTGCTTTATAAATTCCAAGTCTGCTGTGAACTGTGTCCAAACACACCCTACCCCGGGAAGATCCCTTACAATTGGTGGAGGTAGCGGGCAACGCGGTTGCTAGGGGCAACGGTGTGGACAGACTTGGCTACAGCTGCTGATGTCCTGGGTGAAAGCTGCAACTACACTCCAAGAACAGTCCAGCAACATGGAGGAGATGCTGAAGCAGTTTATGCAAGTGAGTTTGCAACAACAGCAGGCTCAGACAGAGGCCAATAGACGACATGAACAGTCCATGGCTGCACAACAGCAGGCTCAGACAGAGGTCAATAGATGACATGAACAGTCCATGGCTGCACAACAACAACTTATCGAGCACCTGATAGCAAATCGAGAGGCGCCTGTGGTGATGGGAGCCGCTCCAGAGATTTTTTTTGGGAGAAGGACTGTGCAGAAAGCGCTGCAAAAGATGACTGCTGAGGACTACCTCCGTGATGTTCCTGCAGAATCTTCACCTCCCCGGAGCGCCAGATCTGTGCCGTCAGCTGGTAAGAGACTTCCATCTATTGGGGGAGTGTGGAGGGGTGCTGATGGAGGGAAAAGGGCTCAAGTGGTGTCTCAGGGACAAAAGACTGGTGATGGTCCCGGGTGGCTAAGGGGCTCTGAAAAGGACCCCTTGACAAAGAGACCAGGCCCTATCCAGTGTTGGAGATGCCATGAGGCGGGACACGTGTCGGCCCATTGCCCTCTTACCTCTGAACCCATGGAATGTGACGCTAGCCGGCGTCAGTCGCTATTTGCGGAACCATCTTGTGCTGCAGTTCCTGGACTAGAGACTGAACCGCAAATCTGCGACATCACAATCAATGACTTTCCTGTTAAAGCGTTAATGGACTCAGGAAGCCTCGTAACCTTGGTGCATGCTAGCCTGGTGACTGGGGACTTAGAGTCTAAAAAGCATATGAGCGTTGTGTGTATACATGGTGATACAAAAGTGTACCCTATAGTGCTGGCTAAAGTCGGGACTGAACAAGGCACAGTACAATATGAAGTGGGTGTGGTTAAAAACCTCATGCATAATGTAATATTGGGGCGCGATTTTCCTTTATTCTGGGCTCTCTGGGAAAAAAGAAAAATCCCCAAAAGGAGTGAGGATACCTCTAAGGGGGTTGCCTTGTCCACTGTGAATGATAAAAGTGTACAGGATGAAAATGATTGTTTTCCTTTGCAGGTCCTGGCTGGGGAGGAGGAGGCTCCTCCCACTGAGCAAAATATACTAGACTTAGAGGTGTCTAGCGATAATTTTGGGGCTGCACAATTACAGGACCCCACTCTCAAAAATGCGAGAGAGCAGGTTGCTGTTATGAACGGGGTACCTCAGGAACCAGATGCTGAAAAAAGATTTCCACATTTTTCGGTGACTAATGATCTTTTCTATAGAGTCAATAAGGTTAAGGATGAGATTGTGGAACAGCTTCTGGTACCTAAGCCGTACCGGCGTCAGGTGCTTGACATGGCACATAACCATGTTCTTGGGGGACACTTGGGGACTGACAAAACGCGAGAGAGGGTTCTCCAGAGGTTTTTTTGGCCGGCCATATATGATGACATTAAAAAATACTGTGAGTCGTGCCCCACATGTCAGGTTAGTGCCCCAGTGTCACATTTTCGCAGTCCTTTGGTTTCGCTCCCTATTATAGAGGTGCCTTTTGAGCGTATTGCCATGGATTTAGTGGGTCCCATTGTAAAGTCAGCTAGAGGACACCAGTATATTTTGGTAGTCCTGGATTATGCGACCCGCTATCCTGAGGCTGTACCCTTAAACACTGCATCTAAAACAATTGCACGTGAGTTGTTTTATATGTTCTCTAGGACTGGGATCCCCAAAGAAATCCTAACTGACCAAGGTACGCCATTTATGTCGAAAGTAATGAAGGAATTATGCAGACTATTTAAAATCTCACACATCCGTACCTCTGTATACCACCCCCAGACGGACGGATTGGTGGAGAGATTTAATAAAACTTTGAAACATATGTTGAAGAAAGTGGTGGCAAAAGATGGGCGTGACTGGGATCATTTATTACCCTACCTCATGTTTGCTATTAGGGAGGTGCCCCAAGCGTCCACAGGGTTCTCACCATTCGAGTTGGTCTATGGTCATCACCCTAGGGGTCTACTAGACATTGCAAAAGAGACATGGGAGAATGAGTCCACCCCATACAAGAGTGTTATTGAGCATGTAGCACAAATGCAGGACCGTATAGCCACTGTAATGCCCCTGGTAAGGGAACACCTCCAGAGGGCTCAAGAGGCCCAAAGTAGAATTTACAACCGGTCCGCAAGAATCAGGACATTCAACCCAGGCGATAGGGTCCTTATACTAGTCCCCACTGTTGAGAGTAAATTCTTGGTGAAGTGGCAAGGTCCCTATGAAATTGTTGAAAAGATCAGTGAGGTGAACTACAAGGTGCACCAACCAGGTAAAAGGAAGCCTTTCCAAGTTTATCACATAAACTTGATCAAGCCCTGGAAAGACAGGGAATCCTTGGTCGCGACAAATACTGTTAATAATTTGTCACAACCAATCCCTCCAGTCAAGGTAGGTGATACTCTATCAGTGTCACAGAAACAGGAGGCTCAGGAATTTTTACAGAAAAACAAAAACAAGTTCTCTGACCTCCCAGGGCGTACACACCTCATCCATCATCACATTGAAACGGAGCCTAGAAGCAGAGTAAACCTTAAGCCCTATAGGATACCGGAGGCACGTAGGGAAGCCGTATCTGCCGAGGTAAAACGTATGCTTGCTCTGGGGGTAATTGAGGTGTCACAGAGTGAATGGTCCAGCCCAATTGTGCTAATCCCAAAGCCCAATGGAACTTGGAGGTTCTGTAACGATTTCAGAAAGTTGAATGAGATCTCCAAGTTCGATGCGTATCCTATGCCCAGGGTAGATGAGTTGATTGAGAAGTTGGGTAACGCCAGGTACATAACCACCCTCGATCTCACAAAGGGCTACTGGCAGATTCCACTTTCTGGTGAAGCTAAAGAGAAAACTGCATTCTCCACCCCTGATGGGCTATTCCAGTATGTAGTGATGCCATTCGGGTTACATGGAGCCCCTGCAACTTTCCAGAGGTTGATGGACTTGATTCTGCGACCACATCGTGATTACTCAGCTGCCTACCTCGATGATGTGGTCATTTTTAGCCCTGATTGGGAAAGTCACCTCTGTAAGGTACAGGCCGTGTTGGATGCCATAAGTGATGCAGGGTTGACCATAAATGCCGAGAAGTGTGCTCTAGCCCTAGAAGAGGCCAAATATCTGGGCTACATTATTGGGAGAGGGTTGATTAAGCCACAGCTAAATAAAATTGAGGCAATACAGAATTGGCCTAGACCCCTGACAAGGAAACAGGTTAGAGCTTTCCTGGGTATTACGGGTTATTACCGTAGATTTGTGCCGAACTTTGCCTCAGTTGCTGCTCCACTAACTGACTTGACAAAGGGCGGAAAGACAGCAATGGTCACGTGGACCCCAGAGGCCGAGAAGGCTTTCCAAAGCCTTAAGTCTGCCTTGTGCCAACCACCTGTGTTAGTCACCCCCGATTTCAGGCGAGAATTTCTGGTCCAGACAGATGCCTCTAACACAGGCTTAGGTGCAGTACTCTCACAAGTAGTGAATGGTGAGGAGCATCCAGTGACATACTTGAGTAGAAAACTAACCCCGGCCGAGAAAAATTATGCCATTGTGGAGCGAGAATGTTTGGCAGTAAAGTGGGCCCTAGAATCGTTAAAGTATTACTTGCTAGGCAGGAAATTCAAGTTGGTGACAGACCATGCCCCCCTAACATGGATGAAGTTAAACAAGGAGAGAAATGCAATAGTGACTAGATGGTTTCTCTCCCTACAAAACTTTAATTTCACTGTGGAACACAGGCCAGGGAAATTACAGGCAAATGCTGACGCATTGTCAAGGGTAAGTTGTCTGTGGGGACAAAAGGCTCAGCCCTCCGGTCTGAAAAAGAGGGGGGGGATATGTAGACATGTCACTGGAGAAGTGATCGAGGGGGTGTACATCTCACCTAGGTTGCTACACAGTGTGAGATGGTAAATCCAGGATGGATCAGTTTCTCAGCAGCGATATGCTGCTGAGTTGTTATTTAATTTTGCCGGGCCTGGGTTTATATGGAATGGCAGGTAGGTTTGGTAGAGGGACCTGTCATTCCACATCCCCCGATCCAGTTCTGGGTTTGGGATCAGGTGAGCTTTGATCCTAATTAGCCTGGGAAGCTAAAGGCACTGCAGGGTCTGCAGGTGGTTGCTCTCAGCCAGGGAATGAACAATCTGTGTGTTGAAGGAAGCTGCAAGCACAGCCACTGCTGGAGCTAAAACTCACCCTGCGATATCCAGGCGAAAGACGCTGTGTTTGTAAGTGTCAGATAGGTGAGCAGAACCTGTTAGTAAGCGCCCAGCCGGGCTAGGACTTTTATTTTTGTTGTACTTAGAAAGCACGGTGTTGCTGTATATTTTGTTTGCTGGACTGTTTGTACCACGAATAAACGCCAAGATCTGCTTTATAAATTCCAAGTCTGCTGTGAACTGTGTCCAAACACACCCTACCCCGGGAAGATCCCTTACAATAGGTAGGGGTATTCGAGTGCGGTGGTCCTTGCGTAAGGTATAGTCATACACCGATGGCCACTACTCTGACCCTGATCACCCCAGAAGGGGGGGGGGGGGTATGTGTAAGTTCGTAAGTGGTTTGGGAATGGTTGGTATACCATTGTGTGTGGGGTGGCCCAATATTTAAGCGGCCGGCTCTCAGGCTTCAAGAAGCCTGGGTATGAGAGATGGAGTCAATCAACAAACGCCCTTCAAGGGAGTTGACCATGCAGAGGGATCTGTGAGGGTGGATGTTTGTAGGGTGGGTATTAATAGGTGTTTAGTAGACATGTGCATTCATTTTCGCCCGAATGCATTTTCGTCTGAATTTCAGGTATTTTCGTTATCGTTTTAACAAACGATAACCAAAGTGCAGAATCCGAAAAAACGAAAGATCCAACATAAATAAATGCTTTATTTTCTTTTTCGTTGTGACAACAATTCGATATATATAGGAGATTTGACATGACGCTGACAAAAACAATCTGTGTCTATCGAACCTGTGGTCCAATGTGCCTAACCTTAACTCTTGATTATTCTACATAGAGAGAAAAGATTTGACAGAGAGAAAAGATTTGACAGAGAGAAAAGATTTGACAGAGAGAAAAGATTTGACAGAGAGAAAAGATTTGACAGAGAGAAAAGATTTGACAGAGAGAAAAGATTTGACAGAGAGAAAAGAATTGACAGAGAGAAAAGATTTGACAGAGAGAAAAGAATTGACAGAGAGAAAAGATTTGACAGAGAGAAAAGATTTGACAGAGAGAAAAGATTTGACAGAGAGAAAAGATTTGACAGAGAGAAAAGATTTGACAGAGAGAAAAGATTTGACAGAGAGAAAAGATTTGACAGAGAGAAAAGATTTGACAGAGAGAAAAGATTTGACAGAGAGAAAAGATTTGACAGAGAGAAAAGATTTGACAGAGAGAAAAGATTTGACAGAGAGAAAAGATTTGACAGAGAGAGAAAAGATCACTGCTGGAATTGGGTGGGGGAAGTAAAATAAAAATAATGATGATAATGAATGTTATTGGCTGATCGTAACCAAAGAGGAGGAGCAGTTAAATTGCTAGAACTACACACGTACAGCCAACTTACTTACTTAATTGCTAGCAGAGAGAGACACACACACTGAATCATTTCAGAAGACAGTCAATCTTAGCTTATCCATTTGTTAGAGAACCTAAATTATTTAGCAATTAAGCATAAGCACAGAAGCAGAACAATAATGAAGCAAGCTACAGTTCAACGTAATTTTTTCATAATAATCTGCTGCTATTGTGTTAGTGTTGTGAACCTGATAGTGATACTAGTGTTGTGATAGCCTCAGAGGCTGCCCGTGTTGTGGGGGATTTATTATTAGAGATTCTATATTATAGATTGATATTCTATATACCCTATACTACTATACTATATATCTTGTTACCTGTCTGATCAGTGATCACTATCACCAGTCCATTTTCTGTTTGAACTATATACATTCAACATGCATGACAAAGATTCGACAAAGCAGATAAAAACATACAAATGTCAAATCTTTGGCTTATGGTGTCTGTCAAAAGTTCTAAGAAGATTTGACGGAGCGGCTAAACTATACAGAGTCATACAGTTCAGCTGCTCCGTCAAATCTTCTTTGAACATTCGACAGAAACCATAAGCCTTCAATGACAGATTCAACCTTAATTAATTTGGATTTTCGGACGAATGCAATTTATAACGAAAAAAAAAAAAAAAAAAAACGAATTTTGGGAGTAACTAAATGTATTTTTTGGACGAAAACGAAATTCCGAAAACAAAATATTTCAGTGTGCACATGTCTAATGTTTAGCCAACTGAACAAGAAGGAGTTGTTGGAGGTGGAGTGGGGTAGGGGAGGGGGAGAGAGGAAGCGTAGATGCCTGGTAAGGCTATCAGTGACAGTTCCGGATTGTTCTATGTGGTGGAGGGTGACACGTTGTTTTGGTCGCTAGCAGCTGTTGACTCCCTGAAATGTTTCCCTATGCCCATGTTTCCCTATATTTTGTCGGATTGTCTCTGGCTTGGTGTATGAGGTTTTCCATCTCTGCTGTTCTAGAAACCCGCTGTATCCATGGGGGGCGAGGTACTCCTCCAGTGGACCGGGATACATTGATTGGCTGCATTGATGAGATGTAGTACAAGAGATTTTTTGTAGGATAGCATCAGGATGGAGATGTGGTGCAATAGGAATTGAGCGGGTGTAAAGTCAGGGGTATAGCTTGTGATTTGGGTGATTAGGCGGTGGCTTTCCAACCGGTATGGTTGTATGAGCGGACAGCCCCACCAAACATGGAGTAGCGTGCCTTGTGCCACATTACATCTCCAGCATATTGGGGGGAGACTCGGGTGAAATTTGTGGATCCTGTCAGGAGTCCTGTACCATCTTGAGAATATCTTGTGTCTGCTCTCCTGAGTGGAGACATTGACGGAGCCTTTGTGTATGTGAGTGTATATGCGCTCCCATTCCTCAGCAGTTCAGATTAAGGTTTGATTCCCACTGTTGGACCAGTTTGTCTTCTTTGATGCTGTGTGTGGAGAAGAGAAGCGCATAGACAGTCAAAATGATTTGTCTTTGGGATTCTTCGCTGTTGCAGATTAATTCAAAAGGCGTGTATTCCCGGTGCCAGAGTGTGTTGAGTTTGGAGTTGTGGAAGAAATGTCTGAGTTGTAGAAACTTAAAGAAGGGAATGCGGTAGTCTGGGAATGTAGAGGACATAGCTTGGTGCGACAAGATTTCCCCATTCTGAAAGAATTTTTGAGCTCTGGGTCCAGGTCCCTATGGTTCCACCATTGTGTTGCGTAGAGACAGACCCAGCACAAATTCTAGGTTGTTGTCTAGGGGAGTCATGGGTCCGGGGGTAGATTTTAAATTTAGGTTTTTGCAGGCAGCTTGGAAGTGTAGTAATGTAGCATTGATTACTGGATGAGACGTAAGTTCTTTAGGGATATGAGTGTGATTGATCCAAGGAAAATGTGCTAGAGGGATCTGAGTGAATGCCTGTTCAAGTTGAATCCAATCCTTACTCTGTCCATGGACATGCCAGTCGACTATTCTGGTCAAGTGGCTTGCCCAGTGGTATTTTTGGATATCTGGTAAGCTTAAACCCCCAAGTAATTTGGAGAACGTCAATCTCTCCCAACTTAGTCTGGGAGGTTTGGATGTCCATATGAGGTTTCTACACATTCGTTTCTACACATTAACAGGGATAGCTTGAAGGAGATAGAGAAGTCTGGGGAGTACTTTCATTTTCAAAACCACAAGAATGGACCTGCATGCCATTTGTGAAGGTCTCTTTGGATGGTTTGGAGAAGAGGTTGGAAATTTTGTGTATAAAGGTCAGTCAATCTGGTAGGGATTTTGATACCCAGGTTATGGCTTGGGATTCCCAGCAAAAAGGGAATTTATTTTTACATTGTGAGACCAGTGTAGTCGGGAGGGTGATGTTTAGGGCTTTTGATTTTGAGAAGTTTACTTGCAGATTCAAGAGGGTTTTGAAAAGCGAGAAGTCCTTGAGGAGGTTGGGGATAGTGTTTATCGGATCTGTTAGAGTAGGATATCGTCCGCATAAGCTGCCACTTTACGTTTTATGCTTAATATCAAGACCTTTGATGTCTAGGTTGTCTCTGAGCTTGCGGAGTAAAGGTTCCATGGTGAGTATTAAGATCAGCGGGGACAATGGACACCCTTGTCGAGTGCCATTGGAGATGGAGAAGGTGCTCGACAGGCAGCCGTTAACCCTAATTTTGGCTGTGGGGGACAAGTAGAGAGCCATGATCATCTGGAGTAAGTGCTGCTTTATGCCTACCACACGTAGTTTTGCCTCCATATAGTCCCAAGCCACCCTGTGGAACACCTTCTCCGCATCCAGGGATAGGAAGAAACCCTGAGTAGATAAGGTGGAAAGCCAATGGTGGATGTTTAGCTCTTTGGTGTTGTCCCTGGCTTCTCTGCCTGGGACAAAACCAACTTGGTCCAAAGAAATTAGTCTGGGAAAAAAGGGTAGGATGCAGTTCGCTAACACTTTGGCATAGAGTTTCACGTCTATGTTGAGAAATGATATGGGCGGTAGTTGGAAACCAACGTGGTGTTGTCAGGTCACCTGAGACCAGGTGACAGATGCACTCCATAGGAGTCAGAAGCGCACTGCTAGGTAGTGAACCTTAGGACTGACTGCTGCGGATTGTACCCAGGGAGATTCAGGACACAGGTCTACAGGATCAGCAACACAGATCCCAATGGAAGCTGGAGCATAGATTCCCCAGGGCGCGGAGTCTAAGAGCCAGCGGGTGTTTGCCAGAGCCTCCAGTGGTAAGGATGGACTTCGCCCACAGGTCACGGCCCCCTAGGGTCTCACAGCTCACGCTCACAGTAGACTACAGGAGAAGGAAGCAGCAGGCTGGAATGACAAGGATAGTAAGGGGATACGGTAGAGGTCAGGGCAACTAGTAGAGAGGAACAACAGAGTACACGCCAAAGGTTCAGGGTCACAGGCAGACAGGGATGGTCAGGGACATGCCAAAGGTCAAGGTCACAAGCAGACAGGAATCGTAGAGAACACGCCAAGGTCAGTAACAGAGTCAAACATAGAGCACATGGCAAGCAGGAACCAGGAAGCCAAACACACAATGAATACACAATGGTTGATCAGCACCGATGGCTTGCAGTGCACAGGTTAATATAGGGTTCCCTGATAGGGCCTGGGGTGGAGCCATGCTTAGAGGAGAGGTTATAAAAACCACCAGGTGGAAGTGGCTGGCCTCTTAGTCTGAACACATGAGGGGAGATAAGCAAACACAGGAAGATCACTGCATAACCATGACAGGTGTCTTTGCCTTCTTTTGGGATGAGGGTAATATGGGCCTCTAAGATATCTCTGTGGGCGATAAGTTGTTGAAAGCCTCAATGAGCTGGGGAATTAGTGTGTCGGGGAAGGAAGGAAGGTAGCTTACTGTCAAGCTATCTGGGCCTGGGCTTTTTCCTGTTTTCAATTGTTTCAAGGCAGATAGGGTCTCTTCTACAGATAGTGGGGAATCTAAACCTATGGATTCTTTGGTGGTGAGAGGAGAGGGAGAACATGTTCATAGGAATTCCTGGATTGCTGCCATATGGTCAATTGGATTGGATGTCGGCTGTGGAGTGGGGAGATATATAATTTGCAGAAGTATTGCACATTGGTTTGCTATATCTTCCATTGTGGCTAAGGTGTTGCCAGCTGTGTCTTTAATCGAGTGGATAGTGTGTGACACTTTCTTAATCTGAAAGGCTCTGGCTAACAGTCTCTTGGATTTACTGCCAAATTCATAGAAAACTTTTTGGGTTAGGGCGTAGTTGCATTTCAATGTTTTATGTAGTTCACTTAAGAGTTCTTCCCTGGTTTGTATCAGTTCTGTCAGGGAATCAGCAGCAAAGGAGGCTTAATGTTTTTGTTCCAATGTATGAATACGTTTAGTTAGTGCCTCAATGCGTGCTTTCCTAAGTCTGTTTCGTTTAGCACCTAAGGAGATGAATTCACCCCTAACTACACACTTGTGTGCAGCCCAGAGTGCTGCTGGCGAGGAGTCTCCTGGCGTTTTCTGTAAAGTAATGTGAGAGGCTCTCGGATATTTTCTGAACAGTCTCTGGATCTGTGAGGAGGGAGTTGTCAAGGCACCAGATGGAAGATCTGACTATTGTGGTAGGGAGGTTTAGGGTCATGGTTATGGGGTTGTGATCTGACTGAATCATTGGCTCAATAGTGGCTTTAGTTAGAGATTTTGGGATATAAAGAAGTGGTCATGTCTCGAGTATTTGATATGTGGCGGCGAGAAAAAGCTGAAGTCCTTTTCGTTAGGATGTAGTGTGTGCCAAGTGTCACACAATATTAGATCACAGAATTGTGATTTTATCGCGCAAAGGGGTCTATAAGATAATGAGGATAGTCCATTGCCCATCTAGGGAGGGGTTTAGGGTGACATTCAAACCATCACCGACAATGAGGGTGCCTGACTGGAATGTCGTTAGTTGTCGGAGGGTATTGCGAAAGAAAGCAACTTGTTACGTATTGGGTGCATAGACATTTGCAATGGTGATGGGTCTATTGTGAAGCATACCTTTTTAGAAGGAGAAACCTCCCTTGTGGATCCTTCCGGGTTTCTGCTTGATGAATCGGGCATTGTTTAGAGATAAGGATAGATGCCCCTTTGGATTTGGCTTCTGCATTGGGCACGTGCTAGGCTATTGGAAAATGTTTGTTATATAATTTTGGGATGTTTTCTGCTTTAAAATGGGTTTCCTGGATAAGAGCAATATGGGCTTTAGATTTCAGAAGAGAGGAGAGTAGTTGTGATTGCTTTTCGGGCATGTTGAGCCCACGTATGTTCATGAAGCATAGCTTGAGTTTTATATGAGAATGAGCCTTACATTTTGATGCGGTGGGAGAGCCCATGTCCTCCATCATGGGCGGGTAGGCGTGGGTGGAAACGGGTAATCAGGTAGGGGAGAATGTGATATAGTATCTGTATTATGGATTTGAGACAGATGTAGTGAACACCATGGGCGAACCGATGAGGCGATGGGAAGTCTTTTCGACTGCCTCAAAATCAGGGGGGATCGGTATTGTACATATCGGAGAAAGTGAGTACACCCTAGGCGATATGACTGCACCCCATTCTGCTACTGTGTGGGGGTTGGCTATAACCAATCAAAAAGAGTGTCCATGAATTGCAGATATCCCGCTGGGACTTGACCATGAATGGAGATGAAGGAGGTTGAATATAGGGGGGGGGATACAGCACATGTATAGTGGAGCGTAGAGATAGTGTGTCAAGTGTGAAGAGTGAGATGAGTTAATTCAAGCGTAAGTGAACATGCACCATTATTATGTAATTTTACCTAGGTGAAGGATGCGAGTAGCCACTGGAGCTGCCACTGGGTCTCAAGGAGGCCAACAGTGTAACGCCCATGGTACAGACCGTGAGTGTCATCAGTGCAACAAGTATAACAATGCAGAACAATTAGAGCTAGTGTCTCATGCACTTTCAGACAGATAGTTTAACTGCAACTTAAAATCATTGAACAGTATAACATAATAGAGGAGCTATACCAAGCTACTATACCTTCAGGACAAGTTCAGGTTAGTAACAGCTCATATCAAGTGGGCTATGTACCCGATTACAGGCTCTGACAGTCGTATTAATGGGTAGAATGTTCAATCTGTGTAAGCAGATCTTGTTCACATCTAGTTCAAAAGGTGAGGAGGGGGCTTCAAAAGTCAATAGGGAAACCCGTGGGCTCAGACATATTAGTCCAGTCGTTAGTCTCGAAAGAGGATTGCATTTTGGTGCTGGGGAGGGACCAGGGAAGACCGGTGGCGAGCAATATTGTCATAGTCTTTGTAGCACTTGCCATTTGGAGTTTTGCGGATAGATCGTGGTGCAGGCTGGAGTGCCCCCTGTGAGCCGTGATGTAGTTTACTGAGCAATACGTGGAGTCCTAGCAGGTGAGGTGATATAGTCTAGATTCCGGCCGAGCAGTGAGCGTAGATTAGCGGTCCTTTTAGGTGGCAGAAAGGTGATTTTCGTGACTATTCAGGTTGGTGTTGCCATTGATACAGTGTGCATGGCGGCAGTAGTCTCCATGACATTAAGCATAGCGGTGTAGGAGAGAAGACCTGGGCACCTTGATGCTTCTTGGATGGAGAAGAGCTGGAAGTAAGCCATCGCGGAGTCAGCTTCCTGTGGGGTGGGAAGCCAGCTGCAGGGTATTGTGGGGGTTGTAGTTTAGGCAGTTGGATGAGTGATCTTTATGAGGCTCAAGTGAGCACCAGAGCTGTTTTAGCCTGAGGGAGAAGTTCAGCAGGGGTGAGAGGGGGCAACTTAGCAAAGTGTTGTAGACCTGAAGGAAGTCCCATTAGTGCCATCAGTCGAACAGATTCAAGTAACATAACAGTTAAACATAACACATTAGAAACTCATTAGTGCCAAACAGGGCAGAACTTGGGATGGCAGATCATAGAGTACCTGGGAGGGGTTTTAATGGTCCCGTCTGGCTCTCCTTGAGCTGGGAGAGTTGGAGGGGCTAAAGTCTTGGTGTAAGCTTTGTTGAGTATTACGAATACCCAGAGCTGAGGGAGATCTTCTCCTCCAAAATATAGCGTCCTGTGCCTGCCTCCGTCAGTTCTTCAGGTGGCGGTTGCCTTCTCACTGCAGAGCGCTGGAAGTCAGCATACCAATTAGGTACCTCAGAGTGTCACAGAAGTGTGGAGGATCTTCTGGCACCTTCAGAAGTGCTGTGTGACCCTGTGAGGTGGCTGAGAGGCAGAATGGCAATTTCCATTTATATGGAATTCCTTTAGTGCGGAGAGTGTCCAGTAAGGGTTTCAGGTCTCTTTGCGGTGCTGCAATGTGATGCCGGAGAGATCTTGATAGATTTGGATTGGCTTCCCATATGCACAATTTAGGACTAGATTCTGGCTTGTCTGAGGATTTCCTCCTTAATTTTGCAATCTACTATGTAGCAGATAATGTCCCGTGGAGGATCGGTATCTCTCCCTCTGGGTCTCAAGCGCAGTGGATTCTCTCCATCTCTATAGGGGTCTGGGGTGGTCTGTTCAGCAGATCATTGAATGGACTTGTAACTGAGGATGATATTTGGTCCCTTTCGATTGCTTCAGGTAATCCTCTGACCCTCAAATTAAGACTCCCGGAATGTCCTCGGGGGAGTGGGAGCGGGAGGCGGAAGAGTTCTATGAGGCAGTCCGCATTTGTGTGGTGAGTTTTGGTGTGGTGTTACCTCTGTTAGGCAGGTTGCAGGTCGTGTGGCAGTGGGAGCTTCGGACCTAAGCGTCCATCTTCAAGCCAGGTCAGGCCACGCCCCCCTCCAATTTTTTTTATACTCACCTTTTATAATTTTTTATCTCATCAAGATTTATTTTACGATTACTTAAAAATTATTTTCTAGTGATCTGTATATAATAATTTTTTTTTGGAGTGTCAAGTTACATGCACTGCATGCATGCACTGACATCAGCAGCGTGACATAAAGCACTCACACCAGCACCGTGATATACAGCACTGACAGCAGCACCGTGATAGAGAGCACTGACATCAGCAGCGTGACATAAAGTACTCACACCAGCACCGTGATATACAGCACTGACAGCAGCACCGTGACAGAGAGCACTGACATCAGCACCGTGACATAAAGCACTCACACCAGCACCGTGATATACAGCACTGACAGCAGCACCGTGATAGAGAGCACTGACATCAGCACCGTGATATACAGCACTGACACCTGCACCGTAAGCAGCCCCAGGAGGAAGTCAGCATAGCACAGGGATGGTGGGAGCCCCTCATAATGAGCATAGCACAGGGATGGTGGGAGCCCCTCATAATAAGCAGCCCCAGGAGGATGTCAGCATAGCACAGGGATGGTGGGAGCCCCTCATAATAAGCAGCCCCAGGAGTAAGTCAGCACAGCACAGGGATGGTAGGAGCCCCTCATAATGAGCATGGCACAGGGATGGTGGGAGCACCTCAAAATATGCACAGCAGAGGTACAGCCCCAGGAGGAAGTCAGCACAGCACAGGGATGGTGGGAGCCCCTCATAATGATCATAGCACAGGCATGGTGGGAGCACCTCAAAATATGCACAGCAGAGGTACAGCCCCAGGAGGAAGTCAGCACAGCACAGGGATGGTGGGATCCCCTCATAATATGCACAGCAGAGGTACAGCCCCAGGAGGATGTCAGCACAGCACAGGGATGGTGGGAGCCCCTCGTAATAAGCAGCCCCAGTAGAAATATGACACCGCTTAACCTCTTCAAAGAGGAGGGTACGGGCATATAATACGGTGTGCTTTTCTTGGACAAGGAAGTGAGCCAAATGAAGAAAGAAGGTCTCTGTGCTCGATTAAAAAAATTGTTTATAGACATATACATGGTCACATGTGTTGATGTCCTCCGAGATCCATGCCTCATTCATTTTTAGAAATGTGAGGTAGTTAACACTGTCGTGAGCTAGGCGAGTACGCTTATCGGTCACGATCCCTCCTGCTGCGCTGAACGTCCTTTCGGACAGGACACTGGATGAGGGGCAAGCCAACAGTTCCATTGCAAATTGGGCAAGCTCTGGCCAGAGGTCAAGCCTGCCCACCCAGTAGTCCAGGGGTTCATCACTCCTCAGAGCGTCCACATCGGCCGTTAACCCGATGTAGTCGGACACCTGACGGTCTAGGCGTTCCCTGATGCTGGATCCGGATGACACCAGTCGATGGGTCGGCTGAAAGAATGACCTCATATCCGAAGTCACCAACACATCTTCAAACCTGCCTCTTCTTGCAGGCGCTGGGAGTGGGAATTGCTCCTCTGCCAGCGCACGCAAAAGCAGAATGCAGCATTTCTCGAAGCAAGGCCTGGAAGTGCTGCATTCTGACAGCCCTCTGCGACGGCGGTAACATTTCCGCCATTTTGTGTTTGTACTGGGGGTCTAAGTACGTTGTCACCCAGTACTGGTCCTTGACCCTTATGCTTTTTATACGGGGGTCCCTATTAAAACACTGTAGCATGAAGGCCCCCATTTGCACTAAAGTGGAAGCGGTGTGGTGGCCTGGCTCCTGCTCATCATCCAGGATAATGTCGTCCTCTTCATTCTCCTCTCCCCATCCACGCACAACAGGGATCCCAGAAAGGTTTAAAGCATGCTCTTCTTGCTCCTCCTCATCCGCCCCGGCACCATCCTCCTCTGACTCCTCTTCAGACTCCTGTTGTTGACTTGTCTCAGAGTAGCCTCCCCTGGGAATTCATCCAGCATTGCGACTTCCTCATCTTCCCGCTCCTGCTCCTCCACAGCTTGATCAATGACACGACGCAATGCATGCTCCATAAATAAGGCATAAGGTACCATGTCACTGATGGCGCCATGGCTGCGACTGACCAGTTTGGTGATCTCCTCAAATGGGCGCAGAAGTCTGCATGCGTCACGCATGAGCAGCCACTGGCGCAGTGAAAAAAACCCAGCTCCCCAGAACCGGTTCTGCTGCAGAGTTCATACAGGTAGACGTTAACTGCACGTTTCTGCTGGAGCAGCCTATCAAGCATATAGAAGGTTGAGTTCCATTGCGTCGGGCAATCGCAAATAAGACGTCTGACCGGCAGATTGTGTCGCCGCTGAATGTCAGCAAGGCGAGCCATGGCCGTGTAAGGTCTTCTGAAATGGGCCGAGATTTTCCTTGCCTGCCGCAAGATGTCCTGGACCCCAGGGTACTTGACAACGAATCGCTGCACAACCAAGTTTAAGACGTGTGCCATGCATGGTACGTGCGTGATTTTGCCCTGTTTCAATGCGCTAAGCAGATTGGCACCGTTGTCACACACCACTTTACCAACTGTCAAATTGAGCGGTGTTAGCCACTGATCTGCCTGTGAACGCAAAGCTGAAAGGAGCGCCGGGCCAGTGTGGCTCTTGGC
Organism: Lithobates pipiens; assembly: GCF_037356315.1. Lineage (NCBI taxonomy): Eukaryota > Metazoa > Chordata > Amphibia > Anura > Ranidae > Lithobates > Lithobates pipiens. Next base: position 149,424,570 of record NW_027507791.1, on the reverse strand, counting down.
TTCCAGGCACAACAGACGCAGCACGGCATGGCAACGTCTCACCTGGCATGTGGAATAGGTTCTGGGGAGCTTGGGCAGCGCAGCGGAAGAGACGCTAGCAGCGGAAAAGGAGGAGTCAGCTGAGGAGGAGAGGGAGGAGGATGGAGTAGGAGGAGGAGGAGAAGAAGAGTCAGGCCTGCATGCAATCCGTGGCGGTAAAACCAAATCTACACGGGTGCCACGGGTTACATGCTTGACGGCTGTCAGAAGGTTCACCCAGTGGGCAGTAAAAGTGATATACCTTCCCTGCCCGTGTTTGCTAGACCACGTGTCTGTGGTCAGATGTATCTTGGCACCGACACTGTGTGCCAGAGATACATTCACTTGCCGCTGAACATGGCCATATAGCTCTGGGATGCCCTTCTCTGAGAAATACTTCCTTCCTGGGACCTTCCATTGTGGTGTTCCAATGGCCACAAATTTGCGAAAGGCCTCCGAGTCCACCAGTTTATATGGCAGTAGTTGGCGGGCTATGAGTTCTGACAAGCCAGCCGTCAACCGTTGGGCAAGAGGGTTATCCGGCGTCATCATTTTTTTACACTCGAACATTAGGCCCACAGAAGCCTGCCTTTTTGCAGAAAAACGTGAGCTTGGCGTGATGGAAAGTGGAGTGGAGGACAATTGTGAGGAGAGAGGAGAAGGAGAAGTAGAAGACGAGGCTGGACGGTGAGAGCCTGCAGTGTGGCTTTGTGTGTTCCGTTGCTCCCACTCGGCTCGGTGATGGCTGCTCATGTGCCTTCTTAAGGCGGTCGTCCCTAGGTGAGTGTTGGGCTTACCGCGACTAATGCGTTGACTGCAAAGATTGCAGATGGCAACGCTATTGTCAGCAGCGGACACGTTAAAAAAAGCCCACACTGTGGAGCCATGTGCCGGTGTCCTGGGAGCGCCAGATGTGACCGTACATGGTCGATGACTCGCTCCTGATACATTTGCAGTCTGCTTTGTCCCTCCTGTGCAATGTAAGTTATTCCTGCTTCTCCTCCCTATCTGCTGGTCCATATCTCCCTCTGAACTCCCCTCCTCTTCCTCTCTTGTGGGCACCCACGTGACATCACTAGACACGTCATCATCAACGTCACCTTCCCCACCGCTATAAGTAGAGATCTCGGAGTAGGCAGCAACACCGGGGACCAACCTCCTCCTTGGGCTGATCTAGGTACTGTTGTCAGACTGCTGAGTAGCGGTTGTTGCTACCTACTCTTCCTGATCCAATACCAAGAGTGGCTGCGCATCAGAAATGTCCTCTTGATATGGATCGGAAAATAATTCCTGTGACTCAAGCGGAAGGTATGTGGTGGTGGTGGTGGTGGTGGTGGTGTTGTTGGTGGTAGTGTCTTTGGGGGTGCACATAGCAGAGAGTGAAGAAGAGGGTGCAGATAGAGAGGATGAGGAGGGTGCAGAAGAGTAAGGCTGAGCAAGCCATTCAACCAAGTCTGGTGCATCCTAAAGTAATTGAACGCACCTTCTGCAACTTCCCACTTTGGCTCAAGCCTGTTGCTCCTGCCCTACCCCTACCACCCCTGCGGAAGGGCCTGCCTCTTCCTCTGCCTGTCATTTTTGAAATGACCCTGTGACAAAACTCTCAGTCCCTATACCGATGAAGGACTGCTGCAGTATAGGGCAGCATTAGCAGTAGTGCACCTCAACCCTATGTATTGTGGACCGATACCAGTCCTTATAGAATAGCAGACTGTACCTCACTCAACCCTATGTACTGTAGCACCCTAGACAGACCAAGTTACCAGTCCTTATAAGGACTTTTGTGGACCAAGTAGGTTGTGTGTGAGTGATTAGCAGACTGTACGTCAGTCCCTATACCGATGAAGGACTGCTGCAGTATAGGGCAGCGGTCAGCAGTAGTGCACCTCAACCCTATGTATTGTGGACCGATACCAGTCCTTATAGAATAGCAGACTGTACCTCACTCAACCCAATGTACTGTAGCACCCTAGACAGACCAAGTTACCAGTCCTTATAAGGAGCTTTGTTGACCAAGTAGGTTGTGTGTGAGTGATTAGCAGACTGTACGTCAGTCCATATACCGATGAAGGAATTCTGCAGTATAGGGCAGCGGTCAGCAGTAGTGCACCTCAACCCTATGTATTGTGGACCGATACCAGTCCTTATAGAATAGCAGACTGTACCTCACTCAACCCTATGTACTGTAGCACCCTAGACAGACCAAGTTACCAGTCCTTATAAGGAGCTTTGTGGACCAAGTAGGTTGTGTGTGAGTGATTAGCAGACTGTACGTCAGTCCCTATACCGATGAAGGAATGCTGCAGTATAGGGCAGCGGTCAGCAGTAGTGCACCTCAACCCTATGTATTGTGGACCGATACCAGTCCTTATAGAATAGCAGACTGTACCTCACTCAACCCTATGTACTGTAGCACCCTAGACAGACCAAGTTACCAGTCCTTATAAGGACTTTTGTGGACCAAGTAGGTTGTGTGTGAGTGATTAGCAGACTGTACGTCAGTCCCTATACCGATGAAGGACTGCTGCAGTATAGGGCAGCGGTCAGCAGTAGTGCACCTCAACCCTATGTATTGTGGTTCGATACCAGTCCTTATAGAATAGCAGACTGTACCTCACTCAACCCTATGTACTGTAGCACCCTAGACAGACCAAGTTACCAGTCCTGATAAAGAGCTTTGTGGAACAAGTGAGTTGTGAATGATTAGCAGACTGCAGCAGAAGGGCAGCAGTCAAGTATAATATTCTTTCTATATTTGGAAGAAAGAATATTATAGGTGTACAAGCCTATTACCATACCACTGATACCAGTCCTGAAAATAACCTTTGTGGAACTAATAGTAACAGCTACTGATTAAACTGATGCCTCACACACTGCTTCCTGCCTGTCCCTATATAAACTGACAAAACAGAGGCTACTGGAACAATAACTGGAATAGCACTTTTGTGGACCTGATAGTAACAGTACTAACAGCTAATGATGATGACTAAACTTACTGTCCCTACAGCAGACACAGCGTCCTGTCCCTTTCTCTAAACTGACAAAAGACACTCAGGCTGCTGCAAGAATCAGTAGCACAGCAAACCTATATACACCTAACACCTATACCAGTCCTGAAAATAACTTTTGTGTACCAAATAGCTAGCGATTTGGGTCACTGTAATCTCTCCCTGCTCCACACAGCAACCTCTCCCTATAGTGACAGAAGAAAGAATGTAAAATGGCCGGATCGGGTGTATTTATAAGTTAGGGGGAATGTCCAAGTGTCTATGTGCTGTAATGTCTCAATTGGCTGTCCTGTACCCCATGATGGATGTGTCATCATAGGTCAAAGTTCTTTTACACAGTAAACGCGGAAGTCCGCCGGGCGAACAGCGCCAATAGTCCACCGAACGGGTGGACCGCGAACAGCCAAATTTGCCGCGAAACAACCGCCGGGCGAACCGTTCGGCCATACGTAGCAGTTCCACGGTCCATCACCCAATCAAAGGCAGCGCAGGAATAACTACTTTCTAATTCTAAGCCTGGGGGGGAAATGTCCACCTGGCCCAGCCCGCCCCTGCTCACTACCATCTTTAACAGCTACAACCTTTCTGTTGGAATGGTGCAAAGAGCCTTGGTTCCCTAAAAATACAGACACAGACAGACCTAGACTTGTCCACTGTAGCCTGCACTCATGTCCAATAAAGGAAGCAATTTTGAAAAGAGCCTGTTGCAAAGGACCTCTAGACTTACTTGGAAAGACTAATTACTTGAAAGAAAAAAATCAGAACGTATTTGATATACAAGGCAAAACAGTTTTTAATCTAGATCATGTTATTTCTCCTTCTGTTGAGTGGGAGTGGGCCATACATGGATTGAAATGATCTATGACCAGCTTAACAGGCAAAGTGCCTATGCAGGATGACATGGGTTATGCCAAAATCTCTGAACTCATCCAGCTACAAGGGGACTTGGAGTAACAAGCGGAAATGAAGGTCCGCTTATCATGATTTTTTCCTTCTTGTCACTTAGTGGTAATGCCAAACTACCTGCATACCTGTTTTGAATTATTCACCCATAGTCAGTCATTTCTTCTTTCCAAAGACAAACCCATGTCATTAGAAATGTGTAAAGGACACCGATCATGGTCACACTAACATTTCTGTTTTAAGAGTAATGTGTTTTTTACTACACACCACTTCACTATGCATTCTAGCTTACATATTCTGTATTTCACACAGCTGTAATCTACAACTGTAAGCTGTAGTAGCTGTATATACTGTGTTGTATGTTCAGTACTCCGCACAGCTCCACTATGCATGCTCTGCTTTACTTACTGTATATACTTTCCACTGCATCACTCTCTACCCTATAGGATATTATATAGGCCTAACTGCACAATGTGTGCACTGTGCTGTACTGTCAGGTACTCACCAGAGCCGAAGTCCTGAGAGCTGCTTCCCTTGCAGTTGGGTGCACAGTACCCCTGAGGATGGAACAGTGAGTACAGGGCACGGAGAGGCACGGGTTGCCAGCAGGAGACTTGTATGCAGAAGGTCTTCTGAAGGAAGAGATGCCCATGCAGATGGTCTCGGAACTGGTTAGAAGGGAATGCCTGGCAGGGGTTCTAACACCTGAAGTGAAGGCTGAGGGTCAAACACAGGTATCAGTCCGTGAGCCAGCAAGGCTAAGTGCAGAAGACAGAGGATATTCCAGAGGCAGGCCGAGGGTCAAACACAGGTATCAGTCCGTGAGTCAGCAAGGCTAAGAGCAGGAAGTCCGTTAAACAAGCCAGGGGTCAGATCAGGAGAGAATCAGAGTAGTCTTCAAGCAATCCGGGTCACAACAGGAAGTGGTAAACAGGAACAGGAAACAGAGGCACACAGGTGAGCTGAAGAGACAAACCAGCAAAGACACAAAGCACATTGATGCCTTTTATAGGCCTGTCAGGCCAATGAGGTTAAGCCCATAGCCGTGTGCACATGCACGTACGATATTGTATTGTATCACACATATGCGTGCGTCGTTGTGCCGCTCTTCCCCGCAGGCACACGGGGAAGTGCCGACGTTGAAGTCTGGTGATTCTCTGACAGTGCCCCCTCCCAAGGGGAAGCCTCTGGATGCCCAATCTGGCTGGTAGCTTGGGGTGTCTCCGGTGAAAATCCTGTATCAGGCGAGGAGCGTGGATGTTTCTGTAGGGTTCCCAAGAACTGTCTTCAGGGGGATACTCTTTCCATTTTAGCAGGTATTGGATCTGTCTTCCCCTTCTTCGACAGTCCGTTATGGCTTCCACCTCGAATTCTTCCCCACCTTCGACTTTGATGGGTGGAGGTGGTGCCACTTGTCTTCCGGTGAAAGAACTTGGAATCACTGGTTTTAATAGGGATGTATGGAACACCGGGTGAATTTTGTACGAACTAGGTAGCACCAGTTCAAAAGCTACTGGGTTTACCACCCTTTTGATCTCGAAGGGGCCAATGAACTTGGGACCAAGCTTCCGTGATGGGTATGGCAATCTCAGGTTGGCAGAAGATAACCAAACCTTATCCCCGATCTTGAAACTCGGGCAACTCCTTCTTCCTCTATTGTAGTACACCTCATAATCTCTTTGAGCCTTCTTCATGGCCTCCTGAATCTGTAGGAAATTGTCCTGAATTGATTTTACCCGTTCTTGGACTGCAGGAGCGGAGACTTCAGGGACGGAATCTGGCAGAAAAGAAGGATGATAGCCATAGTTCGCCCAAAATGGAGTTTGGTTGGTAGCGGAAAATACAGAGTTATTATAGGCGAATTCCGCTCAGGGCAGGAGAGAAGACCAATCGTCTTGGGAGCAGGAGAAAAAGCAACGGAGGTATTCCTCTAACGTTTGATTCATCCTTTCTGTTTGCCCCTTGCTTTGCGGATGGTATGAGGGAGATAGAGAGGTCTTGATCTCCAGTGCCTTGCAGAGATTCTTCCAAAATTTGGAGGTGAACTGAATTCCCCTATCAGACACGATATTGGAGGGGACACCATGTAGCCTCATGACTTCCTTGATGAAAATACTTGCTGTAGCCGCAGCAGAGAGAGTGCCACACATGGGTAGGAAGTGTGCCATCTTCGAGAGGCGATCTACTACTACTAGGATTGTGGTAAACTTGTCTGAAGATGGCAGATCCACAATAAAATCCATAGAGATCTCTCTCCAGGGACGTTCGGGAACAGGTAAGGATCTCAAAAGTCCCCATGCTTTGGTGTTAGCCCCCTTATTTCATTGGCAGATAATACAAGACTGGACATAGTTCCTGCAATCCTTCCTCCAACCCGGCCACCAGAAGGAACGATAGATCAGATCAGCAGTCTTCTGGAACCCAAAATGTCCTGCCATCTTATGATCGTGAAAGGTCTGCAAAATCCGGAGCCTTACAGAGGGAGGAAAGAATATCTTGCTGTGTGCCCATAGTAAACCATGTTTCTTTTCTAGGGAGGATGCTGTAGTTTCGGAAATTTGATCAGTGGCTTGTTTAATGGCTGTTTCTAGGTCAGGCTGGATGATTTGGAGGAAGTTGTGTGGAGACAGAATAGTTGCAGGTTCAGATGGTTTTTTGGCTTCTGGACACATTCGGGAGAGTGAGTCCGCTTTTCCATTTTTGGAACCGGCTGGTAGGTGATGTGGAAAATTGAACCTGGAAAAAAAGAGGGCCCAGCATGCTTGTCGGGGTCTGAGGCGTTTGGCAGCTCTGAGGTACTCCAGGTTCCTGTGGTCTGTAAAGATCATGATGGGTTGAGAGGCACCCTCCAATAGATACCTCCACTCCTCCAGGACGAATTTTATAGCGAGAAGTTCTCGGTTCCCGACATCATAATTCCTCTCTGGAGGACTTAGTTTCCAGGAGGGGAAGGCGACTTGGGAGAAGGAGAGCCTTCGGGCCACTCCTTTGAGAAAAAAATCGCCCCTGCTGCGGATTCGGAGGCATCTACCTCCAATACATAAGAAAGACTTGGGTCGGGATGCCGGAGGATAGGGGCTGATGTGAAAAGTCTCTTTAGTTCATCAAAAGCTTCCTGGGCTTGCTGAGACCATTGGAATTTAACTTGCTGATGGGTTAGTTGAGTAATAGGGGAAATGATCGTGGAGAATCCCTGAATAAACCTACGATAAAAGTTGGCGAAGCCAACAAATCGCTGAACTGATCTCTTGTCTGTAGGTTTTGGCCATTCTTGGATAGCTTTGACCTTTTGTGGGTCCATTGAGATTCCCCCTGTGGTGATGATGAACCCGAGGAATTGGATAGTGTCTCTTTCAAACTCACATTTCTCTCCTTTTAGGTAGAGCCTGTGCTCTCTGAGGATGAGGAGGACCTTCCTGACGTGTGTTTGGTGTGTTTCTAGTGAGTTGGAGAAAATCAAAATATCGTCAAGATACACAATTACAAAGTTGTCTAGATACTCACGGAATATATTGTTGACGAGGTGTTGGAATGTGGCCGGAGCATTGCAGAGCCTGAAGGGCATCACTAGGTATTCAAAGTGTCCGAATCTAGACCTGAAAGCCGTTTTCCACTCATCTCCATCGTGGATTTGGACTAAATTATATGCTCCCCGCAGGTCTTGCTTAGTGAATACCTTAGCAGTTCTTAGGCGTTGGAAGAGTTAAGGGATGAGGGGAAGCGGGTACCGGTTCTTAATAGTAATTTTATTAAGTTCCCTGTAGTCCACACAGGGCCTGAGTGAATCATCCTTTTTCTCAACGAAAAAGATGCCTGCACCAGCTGGAGAAGAGGATGGTCGGATAAATCCTTTTTCTAGGTTTTCATCAATGTAAGAGCACAGAGCTTCCAATTTGGTCTCCGATAATGGGAAGATCCGCCCGAATGGTATTTTGGAACCAGGTAGCAGATCAATCGGGCAGTCATAGGGCCAATGGGTTGGCAGAGTATCAGCTTTTTTTTGTCAAAAATGTCCAACAAGATAAGCTGAAGGGACATGCGGGAGATTATCAGGACTAGTCTGTATTGTCAAGCAAAAGGTGGACTTGTGGGAGGTTGGCAAGAGACAGTGCTTTGAACAGTAGGGAGAAGGAAAGGATACTTCCTTCTTGTTTCAGTTAATCAGTGGGTCATGGGCTTGTAACCAAGGAAACCCGAGGATGATCGGAAACATCGGAGAATGGATAATGTCAAAGCGAAGAAATTTGCGATGGCCAGAATCAGTGGATGTCAAGATTGGTTCCGTTTCTTGGGTCACAGGACCAGAGCAGGGTAGGGAGCCGTCAGCCAGGTGGATTTGAAGATGTTGTTTCTTAGTGCAGAGAGGGATGTGCAGTTTCCGAGCTAAAGTTGAGTCCATGAAACAACTGCAGGCTCCAGAGTCAATGATGGCTCCCAGCCGAACCTCCTCTTCCGCCACCTGTAATGAAATCGGGAGGACACGGTGAGATTGGGTGAAACCCGAAATTTGAGAATTCACTGCAGCATGAGGTCGGCACTTACTGGGCCTTACAGGGCATCTGCGCAGGAAATGACCCGATTCACCACAGTACAGACAAAGGTTGGCTTGACGCCGACGGAGTCTTTCATCAGGGGTGAGAGGAGCCTGGACTAGGCCCAGCTGCATGGGTTCACTGTCAGCAGAGGAGGAAGGGACTGGAGCGGGTATAGGCAAAGGGGGTACCCGGGGTAGAATCCACGTGGGTTTGGATGACTGAAAATGCTCAGAGCGACGCTCCCGTAGATGTCGGTCAAGCTTGATAGCCAACTGGACCAGGTCTTCTAAAGATGCAGGTGTATCTACCCGGGCCAGTTCATCTTTTAGGGTCTCAGAGAGGCCCAGGCGAAATTGGTATTTAAGGGCAGCCTCGTTCCAGTCAGTGTCCCCAGACCATTTGCGAAACTCTACAATATAGTCCTCTACTGGTCTTTTTCCTGGGTTAGGGAGTGCAGGATGGCTTCGGCCGTAGCGGTGCGTTGAGGGTCATCGTACAGTTGTGACATGGCTTCAAAAAAGGTCTCTACAGAATCGAGAAAGGAGCTCTTCTGTTCCAGGAGGTTATGGGCCCAGGACTGCGGTTCATCGGAAAGCAGGGAGATGATGAACCCCCACCTTCACTGATTCAGAGTGGAAAGTCCTGGGCTGCAGGGCCAGGTACAGGAGGCATGCGTTTTTGAACGCCCTAAATTTCTTTTGGTTGCCTGAAAAACACTCTGGAGTAGGGACCCTGGGTTTTGGAAGGGTCATGACTATTGCAGGTGTAGCACCTCCTTGAGTTTGCGAAGAGGAAGAGCTGCTGGCTGTAGAAGGTGAAGGATCCGATGGATTGGGAGAGATCGCCAGGTGCTGTAGACGGCCTTCAATCTGAAAGTAGCCATCCTGGAGTCGCTGCACTGTCTGAGTGAGGGCTGTAACCTGCTGGCAGAGAGCCTCAAGAGGTGAGTCAGCTCTGTCGGCTTCTGACATGGCTGGTTTGTACTGTCAGGTACTCACCAGAGCCGAAGTGCTGAGAGTAGCTTCCCTTGCAGCTGGGTGCACAGTACCCCTGAGGATGGAACAGTGGGTACAGGGCACGGAGAGGCACAGGTTGCCAGCAGGAGACTTGTTTGCAGAAGGTCTTCTGAAGGAAGAGATGCCCGTGCAGATGGTCTCGGAACTGGTTAGAAGGGAATGCCCGGCAGGGGTTCTAACACCTGGAGTGAAGGCCGAGGGTCAAACACAGGTATCAGTCCGTGAGCTAGCAAGGCTAAGTGCAGAAGACAGAGGATATTCCAGAGGCAGGCCAAGGGTCAAACACAGGTACCAGTCCGTGAGCCAGCAAGGCTAAGTGCAGAAAACAGAGGATATTCCAGAGGCAGGCCCAGGGTCAAACACAGGTATCAGTCCGTGAGCCAGCAAGGCTAAGTGCAGAAAACAGGATATTCCAGAGGCAGGCCGAGGGTCAAACACATCTATCAGTCCGGGAGTCAGCAAGGCTAAGAGCAGGAAGTCCGTTAAACAAGCCAGAGGTCAGATCAGGAGAGAATCAGAGTAGTCTTCAAGCAATCCGGGTCACAACAGGAAGTGGTAAACAGGAACAGGAAACAAAGGAACACAGGTGAGCTGAGGAGACAAACCAGCAAAGACAGAGAACATCGATGCCTTTTATAGGCCTGTCAGGCCAATCAGGTAAGGCCCATAGCCGTGTGCACAGGTGTGCACATGCGCGTACGACATTGTATTGTATCACGCATATGCGTGCGTTGTTGTGCCGCTCTTCCCCGCAGGTGCACGGGGAAGTGCCGACGTTGAAGTCTGGTGATTCTCTGACATGTACATTATATAATTTACATTATTTATTTATTACAGGTATATAGCATTGATAATTTATGCAAAACTTTACATATATAAAACGCACTACTCCCTTGGGAGCTGCAAAGTTGTTTGTTTTCCCACTGGCCACTGTTACCCTTACCTCTGACACTTCTGGTTCCATTTGTGTAATAACACCAACTCACTGTTTAACCCTTTCATGACTAAGCCTATTTTTGGCATTTGGTGTTTACAAGTTAAAATCCATATTTTTTGCTAGAAAATTACTTGGAACCCCCAAACCCAAAATTATATATACTCGAGTATAGGTCGATCCGAATATAAGCCGAGGCCCCCAATTTACCACAAAAAAACTGGGAAACTTATTGACTCGTGTATAAGCCGAGGGTGAGACATCCCTGTGTCCATCCCTGTGTCCCGTCCATCCCTGTGTCCATTCCTGTGTCCCGTCCATCCCTGTGTCCATCCCTGTGTCCCGTCCGTCCCTGTGTCCCGTCCGTCCCTGTGTCCCGTCCATCCCTGCCTACCTGTGCCAATCTGCAGCCTCTGTGTGCCATGCTCTCCTCGTCTGACAGACGGCGGCCATTCCTCTGTTCAAAAGCCGCGCCTCCCTGTCTGTGATAGGCGGAACACTCAATTTCCCAGCAGTCAGTGTTCCGCCTATCACGGACATCCTCTCATCCTCGTCCGTAGTATGAGAATGAGCGGATGTCCGTAATAGGCGGAACACTGACTGCTGGGAAATTGAGTGTTCCGCCTATCACAGACAGGGAGGCGCGGCTTTTGAATAGTAGAATGGCCGCCGTCTGTCTGCTTGACACGCTGATCGGGCAGGCAGACGGCGGTGACTCGAGTATAAGCCGAGGGGGGCACTTTCAGCCTCAAAAAAGAGGCTGAAAATCTCGGCTTATACTCGAGTATATACGGTATATATTTTTTAGCAGAGACTCTAGAGAATAAAACGGCGATTGTTGCAATATTTTATGTCACACGGTATTTGCGTTTTAAACGCAACTTTTTGGGAAAAGGGACACTTTCATGAATCAAAAAAAAACAAAACGGTAAAATTAGCCCAATGCATAATGTGAAAGATAATGTTACGCCGAGTAAATAGATACCAAACATGTCACACTTTATAATTGCACGCACTTGTGGATTGACAACAAATTATGGTACCTAAAAATCTCAATAGGCGACGCTTTAAATTTTTTTTTACGGTTACCAGGTTTGCGATACAGAAGAGTTCTAGTGCTAGAATTATTGCTCTCGCTCTAACAATCGCGGCGATACCTCACATGTGTGATTTGAACACCGTTTACATATGTGGTGTGCATATTTTATTTATATTAAAATGACTAAATTGTTTAACCACTTGCCGACCAGCGCACGACGATGTACGTTGACAGAATGGCACGGGCAGGCAAATGGGCGTACATGTACGTCCCTTTAAATTTGCCGCCCTGCCATCGGGAGCACTGGTAGGGACCTCCGTGAGTCCGGTTGCGGGACCCGCGGACTCGATCGCCGCTGGCATCCCCACGATCGTCTCATGGAGCGGCCAAATGAAGAAATGCCGTTGTAAACAGCATTTCTTCATTCTGCCTAGCAACTAGTGACGCTGATCTCTGCTCCATGTGATTGGAGCAGAGATCAGTGTTCACTAAATGAAAGCCCAACCCCCCTACAGTTAGTAACACACCCCTAGGAACACTTAACCCCTATACTGCCACCCACTGGTTAACCCCTTCACTGCCAGTGTCATTTACACAGGAATCACTGCATTTATATAGCAGTGATTACTGTATAAATGACAATGGTCCCAAAAATGTGTCAAAAATGTCCGATGGGTCCCCCACAATGTCGCAATCACAATAAAAATCGCTGATCGCCACCATTACTAGTAAAAAAAAATAATAAAAAATTATTAATAAAAATGCTATAAAACTATCCCTATTTTGTAAACGCTATAACTTTTGCGCAAACCAATCAATAATCGCTTATTGCGATTTTTTTTACGAAAAATATGTAGAAGAATACGTATCGGCCTAAACTGAGGGAAAAAAATGACCAGTTACACTTACCGGTAACGTCTTTTCTAGGAAATCTTCCAGGACGGCACACCTGAGAGATGACTGGTCCACCTGACAGGAAACACAATCAACAACAAATTTAAAAGTCCCCACCCCTCCCTCAGACCCTCAGTTATGGTAAAGAAAATCCCACACCAGTGTCAGAGGGAACATTCTGTGAAGAATTAATATACCACACCAATAAAACAAGGGTAGGGAGTAGGCCTGCCGTCCTGGAAGATTTCCTAGAAAAGACGTTACCGGTAAGTGTAACTGGTCATTTTCTCCAGTCATCTTCCAGGACGGCACACCTGAGAGGATAAGCAAGAAGTTCAGGCCTACCTTTAGGGCGGGACAACCGCTTGTAGGACCTTCCTGCCAAATGCCAAATCCTGAGGGGACAACAGCTCCACTCTGTAGTGCCTCAGAAATGTTCTATGGCTCGTCCATGTTGCTGCTTTGCAGATCTGGTCGATTGAGGCGCCTGCCCTCTCTGCCCAGGAGGTCGCTAGGGATCTGGCTGAATGCGCCTTCAGGCGGGTTGGTACTGGTTTACCTGCCTGTCTATAAGCGATGGATATGGTTTGTCTAACCCATCTAGCTATCGTAGACTTAGATGCTTGAAGACCCTTTTTCTTCCCTGAAAAAGTGACCAATAAATGACTGGATCTCCTAAAGTCTTTCACCCTTTCTAAATAGACTAGGAGACAACGCCTGACATCTAAGAAATGAAATCTTTCCTCTTCCTTATTCTTAGGATTCTGGCAAAAGGACGGGAGAATAATCTCCTGTGTTCTGTGAAATAATGAAGCTACCTTTGGCAAATAAAGAGGATCCTGAGTGAGGATTACCCTATCCTCTAGGATGCGCAAAAACGGCTCTTTAATCGACAGAGCCTGTATATCACTCACCCTCCTGGCCGTAGTGATAGCCAGGAGGAAGGCCAACTTAAATGACAAGAGTCTAACCGAAATTTGAGCCACCGGCTCAAAAGGCCCCCTTGTTAGGGCATCTAATACCAGGGACAGATCCCATGGAGGGCAACTGACCGACCTAACTGGAACTACCCTTTCCCTGGCTGACAAAAATCTTTTTATTAGCGGCTCCTGTCCTAGCTTCCTATCAAAAAACACGGACAGGGCTGCCACCTGGACCTTTAGGGTGCTAACTGCCAAACCCTGGTCCACCCCCTCCTGAAGAAAGTCTAGGATGGTAGGTATCATCTGGAGAGCCCCCTCCTTAGACTGTAGCCAGAGGGAGAAGACTTTCCAGACCTTTGCATAAATTTTTCTGGTGACGCTTTTCCTACTGAGGAGAAGAGTATCTATCACTTTTTCTGAACAGCCCCTGTTTCGGAGTATTTCCCTTTCAATAGCCATGCTGTCAGAGAGAGACGACCCGGGTCGGGGTGAAAGATTGGACCCTGACTGAGTAGGTCTCGTTGCACCGGCAGACGCAGTGGGGGAGCTATCGCGAGACTCTGAATGGTGGGAAACCAAACTCTCTTGGGCCACCAGGGTGCTATCAGTATCAGGTCTGACCTTGAGTAGGCTAATTTCTGTAGGACTCTGGGAAGGAGCACCAATGGGGGAAAGGCATAAGCCAGCCTGAAATCCCACACTTGTACAAGAGCGTCTATCCCTTCTGCTTCTTGATCCTTGTAAAGGGAGAAAAACTTGAGAACCTTCGCATTCTCCCGGGAGGCGAACAAATCTATTTCTGGCTTGCCAAAATGTCTGCACACCAGGGAGAAGATTTCTTTGCTCAATCCCCATTCCCCCTGAAGGATGGGCTGTCTGCTTAGAAAATCTGCTTGCAGATTGAGTGAGCCCCTTATATGAATCGCTGACAGTGAAAGGACCCTCTTTTCTGCTTTCACAAGGATCTGTTGTGCTAACCGTCTTAGTTTGTCCGACCTTGTCCCCCCTTGGTGGTTTAAGTATGCCACCGTAACCAGGTTGTCTGAGAGGACCTGAACCTCCTTGTCCTGCAGTTCCTCTCGGAAATAGTCTAGGGCTTTGCCTACTGCCAGAAGCTCCCTGAAATTGGAAGACTCCCTGGCTTGGCTGTGGTTCCAGGACCCTTGGGTATATCGGTCTCCCAGATGAGCCCCCCAACCCCAAGCGCTGGCGTCCGTGGTTAAGACCAAAGGGTTTACCTGAGACCAGGGGCGACCTTTCAACAAATTCTGTGGGTCGAGCCACCACCGCAGAGAACGAGATACCTCCTCTGTGATGGTTACTCTCTTCTCTAATGTTTCTCTTTTTCCTCCCCATGAGGCAAGCAGAAAAGCCTGAAGCTCCCGAGAATGGAGTTGTGCCCAGGTTACTGCCGGAATGCAGGCCGTCATGAGACCCAGCAGTCTCATTATACATCTCAGAGAGGCTTCTCCTCTTTCGAGAAGGGTGACAACCACATTCTGGACCTTCGTTACCTTCTCTGTTGGTAAGAATACCTTCTGTGCCTGCGAGTAACTAACTAACAGGTAGCCTAGGTATAGTTTGGACTGAGATGGAGTCAGTGAGGACTTCTCCCGACTGACCATCCAGCCCAAGGTCTCCAGAGTTTCTAACACGATGTCTCTGTCTATTACTGCTTGCCTCTGATCCACACTGTAGATCAGCAAGTCGTCCAGATAGGGTATTAACCCTATCCCCTGCAGGTGTAGGTATGCTACTACTTCGGCTAACACCTTTGTGAATATCCTTGGACTTGCCGCCAGCCCAAAGGGAAGAGCCCTGAACTGCCAGTGTTGTATCCTCTGCTGTATGCAAACAGCGAAGCGTAGGTACTTCTGGTGTTCGGGAGCAATGGGTACGTGTAGATAAGCGTCTTTTAGGTCCAGGGTGACCATAAAGACTCCTCTCTGTAGATGTTTTCTTACTGAGTAAATACTCTCCATCCTGAACTTTTTGTGAAGCAGGTAACGGTTGAGTCTTCTCAAATTTATTATCAACCGAAATTTTCCTGAGGGTTTTGGAACCACAAATACGTGTGAGTAAAAACCCTGTGTAAGCTGATTGGTTGGTACTGGAGTAATAACCCTTTGCTCTGCTAGCTCCTTTAGATTTTTCAGTAACCCTTCTGCCTTGGTTGGGTCCCTGGGAGGAAAAGTAACCAAAAATTCCTGTGGGGGATGAGTCTGAAATTCCAGTCTGTACCCCACTTCTAAAAGGTTTAAAATGTATGGACTCTGCGTAATTCTTTCCCACTGTGGAAGGAAATCGCTGAGTCTTGCGCCTACCTTTACGGTGGCGTCATTTGCCTTCTTTCTGAGAGGCTCCAGAGCTGGAGAAAAGAATTGCACTTTTTTCTTTTCCTTTTCCCAAGTTCCATTTCCTCCTTTGTTCAGCTTTCCCCTTATGATGGGTCTTTGAATAGGGGCCTCGAAAAAATTTCTTACCCCTTTCCTTCTTGGACCTTACAGGAAATTTCTTGCCCTTCTCCGTAGATCGGGACAAAACCTGATCTAGGCCTGAACCAAACAGCAAGGAACCTTCAAAGGGGATGCCGCATAGGCGAGGCTTGGAAGTAAAATCCCCATCCCAGGTCTTGACCCATAGAGCCCTCCTGGCAGAGTTCAAAAGTGCTGCTGCTTTAGCTGTGGTCCTAACAGTCTCCACTGCTGCATCTGCCACATATGCTACTGCTCGACTGATTACCTCCAGCGAGTCTACGATCTCTTTAGCCTCCCTACTGCGGGAAACATGATCTATTAATTTGCCAAGCCAGGTGTCAGCATTTCTGGCTACACAGGCGGAAGCTAGGGCAGGCGCCATTGCCGCCGCATTCGCCTCCCAGGCTCTTTTGAGTAAAGTTTCCGACTTTCTATCCATCTGATCCTGGATATTTCCAGAATCTTCAAAGGATAAATCGGACCTCTTAGATACCTGCGCTAAGGCTGCATCCAAGCGAGGAGCTTTAAAAATTTTTTCCTCCTCCTCATCTTTAAAGGGACACCTCCTTTTCCAAGCTTTCAGTTTGAGAAGCTTGCGTTCAGGTTCCTTCCATTCTCTGAGGATTATCTCCTTCAGAGACTGGTGGATGGGAAAGGTTTGGACTGTAACCTTCCTAAACCTCTATATAGTGATGGACGAACTTCCGACGGGACGTTTCGCGAACGCGAAATGCGAACGGACCCAAACGTTCGCGAAACCGAACGTTCGCCGCGGGCCCCATTGACTTCAATGGGAGGCGAACTTTGCAAACCTTCATGTCGAATTTGCGGCCACGTGGTAATTATTAGGGGGTAAAACGTAGTCCCACCATCTGGACAATGACATAATACATGTATGAGGTGAATTTGGGATCGATAACTACAAGCATTTTTATTTTATTTGGGAAATTGTTCTAACAATTCAGGACTATGGAGCTAATGAAGGCAATGGAGGAGAGGGAAGGTCAGGGACCAGGGTAGGCAAAGAAGAGGGTGCAGGAGATGATCACCAGCAGCGTGACATACCGGAATGACACATGCACCGTGATAGAGGCATCTGACAGCAGCACCGTAATACAGAGCACTGACAGCAGCACCGTGACATACAGCGCTGACAGCAGCACCGTGACATACAGCGCTGACAGCAGCACCGTGACATACAGCGCTGACAGCAGCACCGTGACATACAGCGCTGACAGCAGCACCGTGACATACAGCGCTGACAGCAGCACCGTGACATACAGCGCTGACAGCAGCACCGTGACATACAGCGCTGACAGCAGCACCGTGACATACAGCGCTGACAGCAGCACCGTGACATACAGCGCTGACAGCAGCACCGTGACATACAGCGCTGACAGCAGCACCGTGACATACAGCGCTGACAGCAGCACCGTGACATACAGCACTGACAGCAGCACCGTAAGCAGCCCCAGGAGGAAGTCAGCACAGCACAGGGATGGTGTGATCCCCTCATAATAAGAACCCCCAGGAGGAAGTCAGCACAGCACAGGGATAGTGTGATCCCTTCATAATAAGAACCCCCAGGAGGAAGTCAGCACAGCACAGGGATATCATAAGCAGCCCCAGTAGAAATATGACACCGCTCAACCTCTTCAAAGAGGAGGGTAGGGGCATATAGTACGGTGTGCTTTTTTGGGTCAAGGAAGTGAGCCAAATGAATTAAGAAGGTCTGTGTGCTTGATTAAAAAAATAGTTTATAGACATATACATGGTCTACTGGTCACATGTGTTGAATTCCTCCGAGATCCATGCCTCATTCATTTTTAGAAATGTGAGGTAGTTAACACTGTGGTGAGCTAGGCGAGTACGCTTATCGGTCACAATCCCCCCTGCTGCGCTGAACGTCCTTTCGGACAGGACACTGGATGAGGGGCAAGCCAACAGTTCGATTGCAAATTGGGCAAGCTCTGGCCAGAGGTCAAGCCTGCCCACCCAGTAGTCTAGGGGTTCATCACTCCTCAGAGCGTCCACATCGGCCGTTAACCCAATGTAGTCGGACACCTGACGGTCTAGGCGTTCCCTGATGCTGGATCCGGATGACACCTGTCGATGGGTCGGCTGAAAGAATGACCTCATATCCGAAGTCACCAACACATCTTCAAACCGGCCTCTTCTTGCAGGCGCTGTTGGATTGGTACCCGCAACTCCTTCTCTGGGAGTGGGAATTGCTCCTCTGCCAGCGCACGCAAAAGCAGAATGCAGCATTTCTCGAAGCAAGGCCTGGAAGTGCTGCATTCTGACAGCCCTCTGCGACGGCGGTAACATTTCCGCCATTTTGTGTTTGTACCGGGGGTCTAAGTACGTTGCCACCCAGTACTGGTCCTTGACCCTCATGCTTTTTATACGGGGGTCCCTATTAAAACACTGGAGCATGAAGGCCCCCATTTGCACTAAAGTGGAAGCGGTGTGGTGGCCTGGCTCCTGCTCATCATCCAGGATAATGTCGTCCTCTTCATTCTCCTCTCCCCATCCTCGCACAACAGGGATCCCAGAAAGGTTTAAAGCATGCTCTTCTTGCTCCTGCTCATCCGCCCCGGCACCATCCTCCTCTGACTCCTCATCAGACTCCTGTTGTTGACTTGTCTCAGATAGAGTAGCCCCCCCTGGGAATTTATCCAGCATTGCGACTTCCTCATCTTCCCGCTCCTGCTCCTCCACAGCCTGATCAATGACACGACGCAATGCACGCTCCAGAAAGAAGGCATAAGGTACCATGTCACTGATGGCGCCATGGCTGCGACTGACCAGTTTGGTGATCTCCTCAAATGGCCGCAGAAGTCTGCATGTGTCGCGCATGAGCAGCCACTGGCGCGGTGAAAAAAAACCCAGCTCCCCAGAACCGTTTCTTTCGCAGAGTTCATACAGGTAGACGTTAACTGCACGTTTCTGCTGGAGCAGCCTATCAAGCATATAGAAGGTTGAGTTCCATCGCGTCGGGCAATCGCAAATAAGACGTCTGACCGGCAGATGGTGTCGCCGCTGAATGTCAGCAAGGCGAGCCATGGCCGTGTAAGATCTTCTGAAATGGGCCGAGATTTTCCTTGCCTGCCGCAAGATGTCCTGGACCCCAGGGTATTTGACAAGGAATCGCTGCACGACCAAGTTTAAGACGTGTGCCATGCACGGCACGTGCGTGATTTTGCCCTGTTTCAATGCGCTAAGCAGATTGGCACCGTTGTCACACACCACTTTACCAACTGTCAAATTGAGCGGTGTTAGCCACTCATCTGCCTGTGAACGCAAAGCTGAAAGGAGTGCCGGGCCAGTGTGGCTCTTTGCTTCCAGGCACAACAGACGCAGCACGGCATGGCAACGTCTCACCTGGCATGTGGAATAGGTTCTGGGGAGCTTGGGCGGTGCAGTGGAAGAGACGCTAGCAGCGGAAAAGGAGGAGGCAGCTGAGGAGGAGAGGGAGGAGGATGGAGTAGGAGGAGGAGAAGAAGAGTCAGGCCTGCATGCAATCCGTGGCGGTAAAACCAAATCTACACGGGTGCCACGGGTTACATGCTTGACGGCCGTCAGAAGGTTCACCCAGTGGGCAGTAAAACTGATATACCTTCCCTGCCCGTGTTTGCTAGACCACGTGTCTGTGGTCAGATGTATCTTGGCACCGACACTGTGTGCCAGAGATACATTCACTTGCCGCTGAACATGGCCATATAGCTCTGGGATGCCCTTCTCTGAGAAATACTTCCTTCCTGGGACCTTCCATTGTGGTGTTCCAATGGCCACAAATTTGCGAAAGGCCTCCGAGTCCACCAGTTTATATGGCAGTAGTTGGCGGGCTATGAGTTCTGACAAGCCAGCCGCCAACCGTTGGGCAAGAGGGTTATCCGGCGTCATCATTTTTTTACGCTCAAACATTAGGCCCACGGAAGCCTGCCTTTTTGCAGAAAAATGTGAGCTTGGCGTGATGGAAGGTGGAGTGGAGGACAATTGTGAGGAGAGAGGAGAAGGAGAAGTAGAAGACGAGGCTGGACGGTGAGAGCCTGCAGTGTGGCTTTGTGTGTTCCGTTGCTCCCACTGGGCTCGGTGATGGCTGCTCATGTGCCTTCTTAAGGCGGTCGTCCCTAGGTGAGTATTGGGCTTACCGCGACTAACGCGTTGACTGCAAAGATTGCAGATGGCAACGCTATTGTCAGCAGCGGACACGTTAAAAAAAGCCCACACTGCGGAGCCATGTGCCGGTGTCCTGGGAGCGCCAGATGTGACCGTACATGGTCGATGACTCGCTCCTGATACATTTGCAGTCTGCTTTGTCCCTGCTGTGCAATGTAAGTCATTGCTGCTTCTCCTCCCTATCTGCTGGTCCATATCTCCCTCTGAACTCCCCTCCTCTTCCTCTCTTGTGGGCACCCACGTGACATCACTAGACACGTCATCATCAACGTCACCTTCCCCACCGCTATAAGTAGAGATCTCGGAGTAGGCAGCAACACCGGGGACCAACCTCCTCCTTGGGCTGATCTGGGTACTGGCGTCAGACTGCTGAGTAGCGCTTGTTGCTACCTCCTCTTCCTGATCCAATACCAAGAGTGGCTGCGCATCAGAAATGTCCTCTTGATATGGATCGGAAAATAATTCCAGTGACTCAAGCGGAAGGTATGTGGTGGTGGTGGTGGTGGTCGTGTTGTTGGTGGTAGTGTCTTTGGGGGTGCACATAGCAGAGAGTGAAGAAGAGGGTGCAGATCGAGAGGATGAGGAGGGTGCAGAAGAGTAAGGCTGAGCGAGCCACTCAACCAAGTCTGGTGCATCCTTTAAAGTAATTGAACGCACCTTCTGCAACTTCCCACTTTGGCTCAAGCCTGTTGCTCCTGCCCTACCCCTACCACCCCTGCGGAAGGGCCTGCCTCTTCCTCTGCCTGTCATTTTTTAAATGACCCTGTGACAAAACTCTTAGTCCCTATACCGCTGAAGGACTGCTGCAGTATAGGGCAGCGGTCAGCAGTGGTGCACGTCAACCCTATCTATTGTGGACCGATAGCGGTCCTTACAGAACAGCAGACTGTACCGCACTCAAGCCTATGTACCGTAGCACCCTATACCAAGTTACCAGTCCTTATAAGAACTTTTGTGGACCAAGCAGGTTGTGTATTAGTGTTTAGCAGACTGTACGTCAGTCCCTATACCGCTGAAGGACTGCTGCAGTATAGGGCAGCGGTCAGCAGTGGTGCACGTCAACCCTATCTATTGTGGACCGATAGCGGTCCTTACAGAACAGCAGACTGTACCGCACTCAAGCCTATGTACCGTAGCACCCTATACCAAGTTACCAGTCCTTATAAGAACTTTTGTGGAACAAGCAGGTTGTGTGTTAGTGATTAGCAGACTGTACGTCAGTCCCTATACCGCTGAAGGACTGCTGCAGTATAGGTGAGCGGTCAGCAGTGGTGCACGTCAACCCTATCTATTGTGGACCGATAGCGGTCCTTACAGAACAGCAGACTGTACCGCACTCAAGCCTATGTACCGTAGCACCCTATACCAAGTTACCAGTCCTTATAAGAACTTTTGTGGACCAAGCAGGTTGTGTATTAGTGTTTAGCAGACTGTACGTCAGTCCCTATACCGCTGAAGGACTGCTGCAGTATAGGGCAGCGGTCAGCAGTGGTGCACGTCAACCCTATCTATTGTGGACCGATAGCGGTCCTTACAGAACAGCAGACTGTACCGCACTCAAGCCTATGTACCGTAGCACCCTATACCAAGTTACCAGTCCTTATAAGAACTTTTGTGGAACAAGCAGGTTGTGTGTTAGTGATTAGCAGACTGTACGTCAGTCCCTATACCGCTGAAGGACTGCTGCAGTATAGGTGAGCGGTCAGCAGTGGTGCACGTCAACCCTATCTATTGTGGACCGATAGCGGTCCTTACAGAACAGCAGACTGTACCGCACTCAAGCCTATGTACCGTAGCACCCTATACCAAGTTACCAGTCCTTATAAGAACTTTTGTGGACCAAGCAGGTTGTGTATTAGTGTTTAGCAGACTGTACGTCAGTCCCTATACCGCTGAAGGACTGCTGCAGTATAGGGCAGCGGTCAGCAGTGGTGCACGTCAACCCTATCTATTGTGGACCGATAGCGGTCCTTACAGAACAGCAGACTGTACCGCACTCAAGCCTATGTACCGTAGCACCCTATACCAAGTTACCAGTCCTTATAAGAACTTTTGTGGAACAAGCAGGTTGTGTGTTAGTGATTAGCAGACTGTACGTCAGTCCCTATACCGCTGAAGGACTGCTGCAGTATAGGGCAGCGGTCAGCAGTGGTGCACGTCAACCCTATCTATTGTGGACCGATAGCGGTCCTTACAGAACAGCAGACTGTACCGCACTCAAGCCTATGTACCGTAGCACCCTATACCAAGTTACCAGTCCTTATAAGAACTTTTGTGGACCAAGCAGGTTGTGTATTAGTGTTTAGCAGACTGTACGTCAGTCCCTATACCGCTGAAGGACTGCTGCAGTATAGGGCAGCGGTCAGCAGTGGTGCACGTCAACCCTATCTATTGTGGACCGATAGCGGTCCTTACAGAACAGCAGACTGTACCGCACTCAAGCCTATGTACCGTAGCACCCTATACCAAGTTACCAGTCCTTATAAGAACTTTTGTGGAACAAGCAGGTTGTGTGTTAGTGATTAGCAGACTGTACGTCAGTCCCTATACCGCTGAAGGACTGCTGCAGTATAGGTGAGCGGTCAGCAGTGGTGCACGTCAACCCTATCTATTGTGGACCGATAGCGGTCCTTACAGAACAGCAGACTGTACCGCACTCAAGCCTATGTACCGTAGCACCCTATACCAAGTTACCAGTCCTTATAAGAACTTTTGTGGACCAAGCAGGTTGTGTATTAGTGTTTAGCAGACTGTACGTCAGTCCCTATACCGCTGAAGGACTGCTGCAGTATAGGGCAGCGGTCAGCAGTGGTGCACGTCAACCCTATCTATTGTGGACCGATAGCGGTCCTTACAGAACAGCAGACTGTACCGCACTCAAGCCTATGTACCGTAGCACCCTATACCAAGTTACCAGTCCTTATAAGAACTTTTGTGGAACAAGCAGGTTGTGTGTTAGTGATTAGCAGACTGTACGTCAGTCCCTATACCGCTGAAGGACTGCTGCAGTATAGGGCAGCGGTCAGCAGTGGTGCACGTCAACCCTATCTATTGTGGACCGATAGCGGTCCTTACAGAACAGCAGACTGTACCGCACTCAAGCCTATGTACCGTAGCACCCTATACCAAGTTACCAGTCCTTATAAGAACTTTTGTGGAACAAGTGAGTTGTGAATGTTTAGCAGACTGCAGCAGAAGGGCAGCAGTCAAGTATAATATCCTTTCTATATTTGGAAGAAAGAATATTATACATGTACAAGCCTATTACTGTACCACTGATACCAGTCCTGAAAAGAACCTTTGTGGAACTAATAATAACAGCAAGTCTTTAAAATTACCCTCACTGCCTGACAACACTGCTTCCTTCCTGTCCCTATACAAATTGGCAAAAAAAGAGAACGATTAGTGGTTACTGGAACAGCTCTTTTGTGGACCTTGATAGTAACAGCTAATGATGATGATGATGATGATGATGATGAAAGACTAATCTGGCTGTCCCTGTAGCATACACCGTCCTTTCCCTTTCTCTAAACTAACAAAAAACACTCAGGCTGCTGCAAGAATCAGCAGCACAGCAAACCTATCAACACCTAACACCTATACCAGTCCTGAAAAGAACTTTTGTGTACCAAATAGCTAGTGGTTTATCTCTCCCTACTCCACACAGGAACCTGTCCCTATCGTAACAGAAGAAAGAATGTAAAATGGCCACCGGATCGGGTGTATTTATAGGTTAGGGGGAATGTACAAGTGTCCATGTGCTGTCATGTCTCAAGTGGCTGTCCTGTATCACATGATAAACGTGTCACCAAAGGTTAAAGTTCTTGTATACATTAAACACGTAAGTCCGCCGCGGCGAACGACGGAAAAAGGCGTTCGAACGTGCGGACCGCGAATGTCGGAAATTCGCCGCGAAACGACCGCCGGGCGAAACGTTCGTCCATCACTACCTCTATATACTCTATCCTGTGCTGAGACTTGAGCAGAGGGAACCTGAATATCTTCTGAGGTGTAAATGGCTTTTAATAAACCTTCCATGTCCTCACTCGAGAACAAAAATCCCCCAAGCTTAGCCTCCCCCTGGCTATCTTGGTCTGAATCTTCCTCTCCAGAACTACAATCTGGGACCTGGCCTTCCTCCACCTCAGATAATAGGGAGACTTGGCCCTGGGAACTTTCCGCATAAGATGTGGAAAAGTTTTCCTGTAACTGAGGAGTCTTTCTCTCTGACGGTACTTCCTCCAAACCCTTCACAAGGGTGGACTGAAAAGATTGAAGGGTAGCCAACATTTCTGCTTGTAAGGCCCTACATTCTTTCACGACCTGAGCGGTCTCCTTGCCTGCGAGCTTGATGATACATCGATCGCAGAAAGGTTTGGAGTGGTCTTGTGCTAACTTAGAGTTACAGTAACCACAACGCCTGGACTTTGAAGTAGCCTTTCCCTTAGACCTAGCAGCTGACCCCTGGGCAGAGCTTTCGGTCCCTGGGAATAGTCAAAAAATAGACAATTTAGCTACACAAGTCCTAAAAAGGGGCACAGGAGCTCTACCCAGAGAACCCTGCCCCTAAATAAAGTTGGATCACTCACCCCCAGTGGCGACCTCAACGGCTGTCTGCTCAGACGGACCTTCCTCTTCCATGGCGATTTGCTGCCCTGCAGGATCGCTGGATCAGGTCTCGAGCGTCCCCTTGTTGTCTTTTTTCAAGTGCTGCCTCCGGGAAAGCGTCTTGTCGGACGAGGAGACTGGGTGTATCACAGCACACCCGTTCTGTTTGAAAAACGCGCCGATCGGTGCCATCTTTAAGGAGGTCCGTCGTCCGGAAATGACGTACGGCCTCTTCCGGTCCTGCGCCTGAGGCTGGAACGCACGCCGGTGCGTCCAGCCGTCCCACTTCCGGAACTCGATACCCGGAAGTGACGCCCTTGGACTTCCGGACATGCGCTGTGGCGTTGGAACGCACGCCACTCGTGTTCCGTATAGGGACAAGCAGCAACTCACCACTCCACCAACGAAATGTGCAGGTAAGAAAAAAACAAGACAACAGGGGAAATAGCGCTACTGGGACAACTCCCCTGTCCCACGAGGCTTTTACAAGGCTCCCTAAGGAGACCTTGAGTGAGGAATACCCCCCCCCCCCAAGATTTCTCCTGGGGGTATACAAGGGAGCATCACAGACCCTGTCTGTTTAAGTCCCAGGAAAAAACCTCACGAAAAATACGGGGTCCCAGACCCCATAAGAAAAAGTTTTAGAAAGAAACTTGGTTTCGCTGCCATCCTGTGGGAAACACAATCAAGAACTGAGGGTCTGAGGGAGGGGTGGGGACTTTTAAATTTGTTGTTGATTGTGTTTCCTGTCAGGTGGACCAGTCATCTCTCAGGTGTGCCGTCCTGGAAGATGACTGGAGAAAATGTTTTTTTTATATATTTTTGAGGGATATTTATTATAACAAAAAGTAAAAAATAATGCGTTTTTTTTCAAAATTGTCGCTCTATTTTTGTTTATAGCGCAAAAAATAAAAACCGCAGGGGTGATCAAATACCACCAAAAGAAAGCTCTATTTGTGGGAAAAAAAAGATGTCAATTTTGTTTGGGAGCCACGTCGCACGACCGCGCAATTGTCAGTTAAAGCGGCGCAGTGCCGAATCGCAAAAAGTGGTCTGGTCTTTGACCAGCAAATTGGTCCGGTCTGAAAGTGGTTAAAAAAAATTTGATCACTTTTATTGCTGTCACAAGGAATGTAAACATCCCTTGTGACAGTAATAGGCGGTGATAGGTACTCTTTATGGAGGGATGGGGGGTATAAAAGACAAACAATGTACAAACAATGTTGTTATTTGGATAAACCTTTAAAGCGTGTCTCCAATTGGGACTGGTGGTCAGGATGCAAATGCGTGGATGGGCACCTTCCCACTTCCAGCACACTCAAAACCAAGTACAGAAATGCAAATAATAATTTATGATGCACAACTACAAGGGAGCTCCCCCTACTTTAATAAACATGCAAGCAGTCTTGCAATATGATAAGCAGTCTTTGATCTTCTTTCTTCTGCTAGCTATGTGTGTTCGAATTTGTAATCCAATTGTGGACTAACAAGGGTTAACTTGAAAAGAATACTGAAACTGTTCCTGTAGTGTGATCCACTTGTAATTATCTCTGAAATAATTGCTTGGGAATAACACAGTGTTCCAGTGAAGTGAAAGATAGGCTTGAGGCCTACTTAAACTCAGTCTTTTATAGATTCTCCTCCGTGGGACTACAGGTCCCAGCAACACTGTGCTAAGATCTAGGTGTATGAAAGTGCGTAATAAACTGCGAGCAACAGCCCTCTCACCAAACTAGGTCTGAAGAATGTAACAGCTCTGCTCCGGTGCACTCTGTCTTGCTTCTAGCCGGCCGGCTCGTCACACCGCTCCACTCTGCAAGATGAACCAGGTCCCACTGATGCTCCGACAGATGCCTCTGGATCCTTCCCAATCCGGTCACTCAGTCTCTCCAGTGATCAGATGAATGGCAAAGTCTGTATTGGTTCCACTCTGCAGTGGCTGTGCTCTCAGGAGACCTCCTCACAGGTCCATACAGGCAGGCCATGCATCCAGAAAGAGAGAGACAATGGCCGTGTGTGTCCTTTTATAGCCTACCCAGCATGCAGTTCAGTAGAGGGTGATCATGGGTAGGTCACCTGGCATTCTGGGTAGATAGGTCATTGCAGAATGTAAACAAAACATTCACTTCCTGTTATCTTTCTAGTGTTTGGAAGAGGAAAAATCATTCAAGTCTATAGGCTTACATGTTAAAGCATTAGTAGGCAAATAGCAGTGCTACATATATATTGTACATTCACATCAGCCCCTGCCCTCAAGGAGCTTACAGTCTAAGGTCCCTAACTCACATTCATGCATACACACACTAGACCCAATTTAGACAGGAGACATTTAACCAACCAGCATGTCTTTTGGAGGGCGGGAGGAAATTGGAGTACCCAGAAGAAACCCACACAGACACAGGGATAACATGCAAACTCCAGGCAGGTAGTGCCCTGGTTGAAAATCAAACCAGTGACCTTAGTGCTGCCAGGATGAAGCGCTAACCACTTTACAGTTTCCTATTCTGTACAATGTGCTGTATGCTTTACACTCCATACCTCTCGACTGTGCTTCTATAAATGTATTATGCACTCCATTGTGTTCACCATGCTGTACATTCTATGTCACATTTGACTCTTTATTAGTGATGGACGAACTTCCGACGGGACGTTTCGCGAACGCGGCCGATAGTTCGCGAACCGGAACGTTCGCGGCGGGCCCCATTGACTTCAATGGGAGGCGAACTTCGCAAACCTATAGGTCAAATTTGCAGCCACAAAATAATTATTAGCTGTGCAAACATAGTCCCACCACATGGCCAATGACATAACACATGTATGAGGTGAAACTGGGATCGACAACTACAAGCATTCTTTTTTTTATATGGGAAATTGTTCTGACAATTCAGGACTGTGGAGCGCATGAAGGCAATGGAGGAGACGGAAGGTCAGGGACCAGGGTAGGCAAAGAAGAGGGTGCAGGAGATGATCACCAGCAGCATGACATACAGCAATGACACCTGCACCGTGATAGAGTCATCTGACAGCAGCACCGTGATACAGAGCACTGATATCAGCAGCGTGACATACAGCAATGACACCTGCACCGTGATAGAGTCATCTGACAACAGCACCGTGATAGAGAGCACTGACATCAGCAGCGTGACATAAATCACTCACACCAGCACCGTGATATACAGCACTGACAGCAGCACCATGATAGAGAGCACTGACATCAGCAGCGTGACATACAGCAATGACACCAGCACCGTGATATACATCACTGACAGCAGCACCGTGATAGAGAGCACTGACATCAGCAGCGTGACATACAGCAATGACACCTGCACCGTGAAAGAGTCATCTGACAACAGCACCATGATAGAGAGCACTGACATCAGCAGCGTGACATACAGCAATGACACCAGCACCGTGATATACAGCACTGACAGCAGCACCGTCATAGAGAGCACTGACATTAGCAGCGTGACATACAGCAATGACACCAGCACCGTGATATACAGCACTGACAGCAGCACCGTGACAGAGAGCACTGACATCAGCACCGTGATATACAGCACTGACACCTGCACCGTAAGCAGCCCCAGGAGGAAGTCAGCACAGCACAGGGATGGTGTGAGCCCCTCATAATAAGCAGCCCCAGGAGTAAATCAGCATAGCACAGGGATGGTGTGAGCCCCTCATAATAAGCAGCCCCAGGAGGATGTCAGCACAGCACAGGGATGGTGTGAGCCCCTCATAATAAGCAGCCCCAGGAGTAAGTCAGCACAGCAAAGGGATGGTGTGAGTCCCTCATAATAAGCAGCCCCAGGAGGATGTCAGCATAGCACAGGGATGGTGTGAGCCCCTCATAATAAGCAGCCCCAGGAGTAAATCAGCACAGCACAGGGATGGTGTGAGCCCCTCATAATAAGCAGCCCCAGGAGTAAATCAGCACAGCACAGGGATGGTGTGAGCCCCTCATAATAAGCAGCCCCAGGAGTAAATCAGCACAGCACAGGGATGGTGTGAGCCCCTCATAATAAGCAGCCCCAGGAGTAAGTCAGCACAGCACAGGGATGGTGTGAGCCCCTCATAATAAGCAGCCCCAGGAGTAAGTCAGCACAGCACAGGGATGGTGTGAGCCCCTCATAATAAGCAGCCCCAGGAGTAAGTCAGCACAGCACAGGGATGGTGTGAGCCCCTCATAATGAGCAGCCCCAGGAGTAAGTCAGCACAGCACAGGGATGGTGTGAGCCCCTCATAATGAGCAGCCCCAGGAGGATGTCAGCATAGCACAGGGATGGTGTGAGCCCCTCATAATAAGCAGCCCCAGGAGTAAATCAGCACAGCACAGGGATGGTGTGAGCCCCTCATAATAAGCAGCCCCAGGAGTAAGTCAGCACAGCACAGGGATGGTGTGAGCCCCTCATAATAAGCAGCCCCAGTAGAAATATGACACCGCTCAACCTCTTCAAAGAGGAGGGTAGGGGCATATAGTACGGTGTGCTTTTTTTGGACAAGGAAGTGAGCCAAATGAAGAAAGAAGGTCTGTGTGCTTGATTAAAAAAATTGTTTATAGACATATACATGGTCTACTGGTCACATGTGTTGAATTCCTCCGAGATCCATGCCTCATTCATTTTTAGAAATGTGAGGTAGTTAACACTGTCGTGAGCTAGGCGAGTACGCTTATCGGTCACGATCCCCCCTGCTGCGCTGAACGTCCTTTCGGACAGGACACTGGATGAGGGGCAAGCCAACAGTTCGATTGCAAATTGGGCAAGCTCTGGCCAGAGGTCAAGCCTGCCCACCCAGTAGTCCAGGGGTTCATCACTCCTCAGAGCATCCACATCGGCCGTTAACCCAATGTAGTCGGACACCTGACAGTCTAGGCGTTCCCTGATGCTGGATCCGGATGACACCTGTCGATGGGTCGGCTGAAAGAATGACCACATATCCGAAGTCACCAACACATCTTCAAACCGGCCTCTTCTTGCAGTCGCTGTTGGATTGGTACCCGCAAATCCTTCTCTGGGAGTGGGAATTGCTCCTCTGCCAGCGCACCCAAAAGCAGAATGCAGCATTTCTCGAAGCAAGGCCTGGAAGTGCTGCATTCTGACAGCCCTCTGCGACGGCGGTAACATTTCTGCCATTTTGTGTTTGTACCGGGGGTCTAAGTACGTTGCCACCCAGTACTGGTCCTTGACCCTTATGCTTTTTATACGGGGGTCCCTATTAAAACACTGGAGCAT
The DNA here is from genome assembly GCF_037356315.1 of Lithobates pipiens. Lineage (NCBI taxonomy): Eukaryota > Metazoa > Chordata > Amphibia > Anura > Ranidae > Lithobates > Lithobates pipiens. Next base: position 149,394,799 of record NW_027507791.1, on the reverse strand, counting down.
GAAGGCCCCCATTTGCACTAAAGTGGAAGCGGTGTGGTGGCCTGGCTCCTGCTCATCATCCAGGATAATGTCGTCCTCTTCATTCTCCTCTCCCCATCCACGCACAACAGGGATCCCAGAAAGGTTTAAAGCATGCTCTTCTTGCTCCTCCTCATCCGCCCCGGCACCATCCTCCTCTGACTCCTCTTCAGACTCCTGTTGTTGACTTGTCTCAGACAGAGTAGCCCCCCTGGGAATTCATCCAGCATTGCGACTTCCTCATCTTCCCGCTCCTGCTCCTCCACAGCTTGATCAATGACACAACGCAATGCATGCTCCATAAAGAAGGCATAAGGTGCCATGGCTGCGACTGACCAGTTTGGTGATCTCCTCAAATGGCCGCAGAAGTCTGCATGTGTCGCGCATGAGCAGCCACTGGCGCGGTGAAAAAAAACCCAGCTCCCCAGAACCGGTTCTGCCGCAAAGTTCATACAGGTAGACATTAACTGCACGTTTCTGCTGGAGCAGCCTATCAAGCATATAGAAGGTTGAGTTCCATCGTGTCGGGCAATCGCAAATAAGACGTCTGACCGGCAGATGGTGTTGCCGCTGAATGTCAGCAAGGCGAGCCATGGCCGTGTAAGATCTTCTGAAATGGCCCGAGATTTTCCTTGCCTGCCGCAAGATGTCCTGGACCCCAGGGTATTTGACAAGGAATCGCTTCACGACCAAGTTTAAGACGTGTGCCATGCATGGCACGTGCGTGATTTTGCCCTGTTTCAATGCGCTAAGCAGATTGGCACCATTGTCACACACCACTTTACCAACTGTCAAATTGAGCGGTGTTAGCCACTGATCTGCCTGTGAACGCAAAGCTGAAAGGAGTGCCGGGCCAGTGTGGCTCTTGGCTTCCAGGCACAACAGACGCAGCACGGCATGGCAACGTCTCACCTGGCATGTGGAATAGGTTCTGGGGAGCTTGGGCGGTGCAGCGGAAGAGACGCTAGCAGTGGAAAAGGAGGAGTCAGCTGAGGAGGAGAGGGAGGAGGATGGAGTAGGAGGAGGAGGAGAAGAAGAGTCAGGCCTGCATGCAATCCGTGGTGGTAAAACCAAATCTACACGGGTGCCATGGGTTACATGCTTGACGGCCATCAGAAGGTTCACCCAGTGGGCAGTAAAAGTGATATACCTTCCCTGCCCGTGTTTGCTAGACCACGTGTCTGTGGTCAGATGTATCTTGGCACCAACACTGTGTGCCAGAGATACATTCACTTGCCGCTGAACATGGCCATATAGCTCTGGGATGCCCTTCTCTGAGAAATACTTCCTTCCTGGGACCTTCTATTGTGGTGTTCCAATGGCCACAAATTTCCGAAAGGCCTCCGAGTCCACCAGTTTATATGGCAGTAGTTGGCGGGCTATGAGTTCTGACAAGCCAGCCATCAACCGTTGGGCAAGAGGGTTATCCGGCGTCATCATTTTTTTACGCTCGAACATTAGGCCCACGGAAGCCTGCCTTTTTGCAGAAAAACGTGAGCTTAGCGTGATGGAAGGTGGAGTGGAGGACAATTGTGAGGAGAGAGGAGAAGGAGAAGTAGAAGACGAGGCTGGATGGTGAGAGCCTGCAGTGTGGCTTTGTGTGTTCCGTTGCTCCCACTCGGCTCGGTGATGGCTGCCCATGTGCCTTCTTAAGGCGGTCGTCCCTAGGTGAGTGTTGGGCTTACCGCGACTAATGCGTTGACTGCAAAGATTGCAGATGGCAACGCTATTGTCAGCAGCGGACACGTTAAAAAAAGCCCACACTGCGGAGCCATGTGCCGGTGTCCTGGGAGCGCCAGATGTGACCGTACATGGTCGATGACTCGCTCCTGATACATTTGCAGTCTGCTTTGTCCCTCCTGTGCAATGTAAGTTATTCCTGCTTCTCCTCCCTATCTGCTGGTCCATATCTCCCTCTGAACTCCCCTCCTCTTCCTCTCTTGTGGGCACCCACGTGACATCACTAGACACGTCATCTTCAATGTCACCTTCCCCACCGCTATAAGTAGAGATCTCGGAGTAGGCAGCAACACCGGGGACCAACCTCCTCCTTGGGCTGATCTGGGTACTGTCGTCAGACTGCTGAGTAGCGGTTGTTGCTACCTCCTCTTCCTGATCCAATACCAAGAGTGGCTGCGCATCAGAAATGTCCTCTTGATATGGATCGGAAAATAATTCCTGTGACTCAAGCGGAAGGTATGTGGTGGTGGTGGTGGTGTTGTTGGTGGTAGTGTCTTTGGGGGTGCACATAGCAGAGAGTGAAGAAGAGGGTGCAGATCGAGAGGATGAGGAGGGTGCAGAAGAGTAAGGCTGAGTGAGCCACTCAACCAAGTCTGGTGCGTCCTTTAAAGTAATTGAACGCACCTTCTGCAACTTCCCACTTTGGCTCAAGGCTGTTGCTCCTGCCCTACCCCTACCACCCCTGCGGAAGGGCCTGCCTCTTCCTCTGCCTGTCATTTTTTAAATGACCCTGTGACAAAACTCTCAGTCCCTATACCGATGAAGGACTGCTGCAGTATAGGGCAGCGGTCAGCAGTAGTGCATCTCAACCCTATGTATTGTGGACCGATACCAGTCCTTACAGAATAGCAGACTGTACCTCACTCAACCCTATGTACTGTAGCACCCTACACGAAGTTACCAGTCCTGATAAGGACCTTTGTGGACCAAGTAGGTTGTGTGTGACTGATTAGCAGACTGTACGTCAGTCCCTATACTGCTGAAGGACTGCTGCAGTATAGGGCAGCGGTCAGCAGTGGTGCACCTCAACCCTATGTATTGTGGACCGATACCAGTCCTTATAGAATAGCAGACTGTACCTCACTCAACCCTATGTACTGTAGCACCCTATATACCTTACCAGTCCTTATAAGGACCTTTGTGGACCAAGTAGGTTGTGTGTGACTGATTAGCAGACTGTACGTCAGTCCCTATACTGCTGAAGGACTGCTGCAGTATAGGGCAGCGGTGAGCAGTGGTGCACCTCAACCCTATGTATTGTGGACCGATACCAGTCCTTATAGAATAGCAGACTGTACCTCACTCAACCCTATGTACTGTAGCACCCTATATACCTTACCAGTCCTTATAAGGACCTTTGTGGACCAAGTAGGTTGTGTGTGACTGATTAGCAGACTGTACGTCAGTCCCTATATTGCTGAAGGACTGCTGCAGTATAGGGCAGCGGTCAGCAGTGGTGCACCTCAACCCTATGTATTGTGGACCGATACCAGTCCTTATAGAACAGCAGACTGTACCTCACTCAACCCTATGTACTGTAGCACCCTACACCAAGTTACCAGTCCTGATAAGGACCTTTGTGGACCAAGTAGGTTGTGTGTGACTGATTAGCAGACTGTACGTCAGTCCCTATACTGCTGAAGGACTGCTGCAGTATAGGACAGCGGTCAGCAGTGGTGCACCTCAACCCTATGTATTGTGGACCGATACCAGTCTTTATAGAACAGCAGACTGTACCTCACTCAACCCTATGTACTGTAGCACCCTACACCAAGTTACCAGTCCTGATAAGGACCTTTGTGGACCAAGTAGGTTGTGTGTGACTGATTAGCAGACTGTACGTCAGTCCCTATACTGCTGAAGGACTGCTGCAGTATAGGTCAGCGGTCAGCAGTGGTGCACCTCAACCCTATGTATTGTGGACCGATACCAGTCCTTACAGAATAGCAGACTGTACCTCACTCAACCCTATGTACTGTAGCACCCTACACCAAGTTACCAGTCCTGATAAGGACCTTTGTGGACCAAGTAGATTGTGTGTGACTGATTAGCAGACTGTACGTCAGTCCCTATACTGCTGAAGGACTGCTGCAGTATAGGGCAGCGGTCAGCAGTGGTGCACCTCAACCCTATGTATTGTGGACCGATACCAGTCCTTACAGAATAGCAGACTGTACCTCACTCAACCCTATGTACTGTAGCACCCTACACCAAGTTACCAGTCCTGATAAGGACCTTTGTGGACCAAGTAGGTTGTGTGTGACTGATTAGCAGACTGTACGTCAGTCCCTATACTGCTGAAGGACTGCTGCAGTATAGGGCAGCGGTCAGCAGTGGTGCACCTCAACCCTATGTATTGTGGACCGATACCAGTCCTTACAGAATAGCAGACTGTACCTCACTCAACCCTATGTACTGTAGCACCCTAGGCAGACCAAGTTACCAGTCCTGATAAAGAGCTTTGTGGAACAAGTGAGTTGTGACTGATTAGCAGACTGCAGCAGAAGGGCAGCAGTCAAGTATAATATTCTTTCTATATTTGGAAGAAAGAATATTATACGTGTACAAGCCTATTACCATACCAGTCCTGAAAAGAACCTTTGTGGAACTAATAGTAACAGCTACTGTTTAAACTGACCCTCACTGCCTGACACACTGCTTCCTGCCTGTCCCTATATAAACTGGCAAAACAGAGGCTGCTGGAACAATAACTGGTTACTGGGATAGCACTTTTGTGGACCTGATAGTAACAGCTAATGATGATGATGACTAATCTGGCTGTCCCTACAACAGCAGCACACAGCGCCCTGTCCCTTTCTCTAAACTGACAAAAGACACTCAGGCTGCTGCAACAATCAGTAGCACAGCAAACCTATATACACCTAACACCTATACCAGTCCTGAAAAGAACTTTTGTGTACCAAATAGCTAGCGTTTTATCTCTCCCTTCTCCACACAGCAACCTTTCCCTATAGTGACAGAAGAAAGAATGTAAAATGGCCGCCGGATCGGGTGTATTTATAAGTTAGGGGGAATGTCCAAGTGTCCATGTGCTGTAACGTCTCAATTGGCTGTCCTGTACCCCATGATGGATGTGTCATCAGGTCAAAGTTCCTTTACACAGTAAAAACACGGAAGTCCACCGGGCGAACGGCGCCAATAGTCCACCGAATTGGCGGGCCGCGAATAGCCGAAATTCGCCGCGAAACGACCGCCGGGCGAACTGTTTGGCCATCACTACTCTTTATATTGTGTTATATGTATTATATTGTGTTATATGTATTATATTGCAGTCTGCTCCACTCTCTATGCTGTGCTGTACATTATGCACTCTGATTCTCCCGGTACACTATAGTATACATTCATTATTGACATTGTTCCACTCTGTACACTAATGCATGCTATACGCATAGGGCAGAGGTTGGTGTCAGTAGGGCAGTGGACAATGTCAATTTTTATTTTTTATAATTTTTTTTACAATTTTTTTAGGAGCCCCGTTGGGGGGGGGGGGGGGGCTTTGGTGAAATATCAACAGGGGGAATATGCCCTAGCACACCTCTTGCGCATGCCTATGGCTATACTGTATATTCCACAGTAGTAAAGGTTTTACTACTCTTTAACATTTACTCACAGACCCTTCTGTGCCCAGATAGGCACACTTTTGCTAATATTACTTTATGGACATTTAATATACTTATATTTTAGGTTATATGTTTGTTAGACCTTCATCTTTTCATTGTATGATATATTTCTAAATAGTTTCAATAGTTTAAAGCAATATTTGTTTGAAGTTTTTTTTTAATAATGCTTATCTAAATGGTATTATGTGTTTACACTTTTTGAAAGTTAATACCATGAACAAAGTAAATTGTCATTATGATTACAAATGATAACAAGGTCTTTTGTGACCTTGTTTTATCTAATTAATCCTAAAGGTATTGTTGTTTAACAGGCAGATCATTAATGATTTAAATAACTTCCTTAACTGTATAATGAAGTGATTACATCATTCTCATAGTGGCAGTCTTTAGAGACTTTGGCTGTTGTGTAAAATAACATTTTATCCTTATTAGTTCCTGTGCTGCAAATTAATTCATAGGGTGCTACAGAGACCAATTATTTTAAGATAAACACAGTATTGAAAGAAGATTGTAGTAATCCTTTCATTGCTGGATGACCTTAAATAACACCAAGATATCAAGTCATTGGTTTGAGGTGTCTACAATGGCTATAGATAATATGAAAGTCATAATCATGACTTTGAATGACAGTTGGTGAGACATCATATGTTGGTAGAATATATCTCTTCTAACATAACAGAAAATCTGTTCATGTAACAACCCTATTCAATAGATGTGCTCTTAATCACAACAACACAATTAATGCTTTAAGCTCTCAAAAGTGGTGCTTGTTTTGATTTTTTGGGCCAACCATGGCCAATGCTTGACATAATGAATGTTTAAGCTAATGTAAACACTAAAGAACAAATGTGCTAATATTTTGTTCATATCCAGTCTTCATGAAAATGTGACACATATATCGGGGCTTGAAAGTAACCCAAGGTACAAGGCTGTAAGCAGTGGTGTAAGAACAGGTGCTGCAATGGTCACAGTAAAACCTCATACACATGATCGAACTTTGTACAAACTTTCCCGTGGATCTTTGTACAAAGGGCGTCGGCCATGAACTTGTATTGCATACACACGGCAGGACCTTTTTTTTACCAATTTCACGATTTCACCAAATCACGTGGTTTTCTGCTCTTTACCGCCACCTTTGGTCAACTTCTGTATTGTTGTCTGATCTTTTGCATTGGTTCTGAGTAGGGATGAGCTTGGTGTTCGAGTCGAAGCCAGAACTCTGTGGGCCATTCATGCCAAATTTGCGTGGCGCTCATGGCCCACAATGCACTGCGCCATTGCAGTGCATTGCTGGCTCATGATTGTCCAAGCATACACTGTGACCCTGCATGCTTGGCCAATCACAGCGCCGGAAGCGAGGAGAGACATAATTGGCCACAGGCATGATGCCTGTGGCCAATTATAGCTCAGGCTGTTTAGTACACGCCCCACACTATATAAGGCCGCCAGCTCAGCGGCCTTGTGTAGTGTTACGGCATCTGCAGGAGTTAGTGGGTGTTGTGTGCCTTCAGGGCATTATACACCTGTATCTACCCTTCATTGCTGTTCTCTAAGCGGCGAAACCAGAACTCTGTGGGCCATTCGTGCCAAATTCACGTGGCGCCCACAGCCCACAATGCACTGCACCATCACAGTGCATTGCTGGCTCATGATTAGCCAAGCATGCACTGTGACCCTGCATGCTTGGCCAATCACAGCGCCGGCAGCGAGGAGAGCCATAATTGGCCACAGGCAGTATACACCTGTATCTACCTTTATTGCTGTTCTCTAATAGAGCCATCTGCAGGAGTTAGTGGGTGTTGTGTGCTTCCAGCGCAGTATACACCTGTATCAACCTTTATTGATGTTCTCTAATAGAGCCATCTGCAGGAGTTAGTGGGTGTTTTGTGCTTCCAGCGCAGTATACACCTGTATCTACTTTTATTGCTGTTCACTAATAGAGCCATCTGCAGGAGTTAGTGGGTGTTGTGTGCTTCCAGCGCAGTATACACCTGTATCTACCTTTATTGCTGTTCTCTAATAGCGCCATCTGCAGGAATTAGTTGGTGTTGTGTGCCACCAGCACAGTATACACCTGTATCTACCCTTTATTGCTGGTGTTCTATAATAAAGGCATCTGCAGTAGTTAGTGGGTGTAGATCTCCATTAGACCTTCAGTCCTCTCTGAAACCTGCTCTGAGAGGAATGAAGGTGTAGAATTAGGTGTGTCACAGCCAAGTGCTTGCGGACACTCTGCTAGCAGTACACCCACGTCTGATTGTAGCAGACAAATTTCCCTGCCCCAGCTGCTGGATTGTAGAAAGAAGTTCACTCCCAGCCACCCACATGCCCAGCGGTTGAATGCTAGCTTGACTAAATTGCTAGCACTTCAACTGCTGCCTTTTCAGTTGGTAGACTCCGCCCCCTTCCGTGAGTTTGTGCAATGTGTGGTTCCTCAGTGGCAGGTCCCCAAACGCCACTTTTTCTCACGGAAGGCGATTCCGGCTCTCTACCGGCATGTGGAAGGCAATGTCCTTGCCTCACTGGACAGGACGGTCAGCGGTAAGGTGCATATTACCGCTGACTCATGGTCCAGCAGGCATGGACAGAGATGTAACCTGTCTTTTACGGCCCATTGGATCACTCTTCTGGCAGCTGGGAAGGATACAGGACAGGGTGCAGTAGTGTTGGAGGTTGTTCCGCCACCATGCCTCCAAAATGCTACTACTGGTTGTGACACATCTCTCTCCTCCACCCCCTCCTCTTCTTCTTCCTCCATGGCCTTGTGCAGTGCTTTGTCCTCGGAACCAGCGGTGCTCCGTAGGCGTTCAAGGGGCTATGCAAGTACGCAGGCAAAACAATGCCATGCCGTGCTTGCGCTGGTTTGTTTGGGGGACAGGAGCCACACTGGGGCAGATATTTTGTCAGCTCTGCAGGGGCAGGCCGAGAGGTGGTTGACGCCATGCCAGCTTAAGCCAGGAATGGTGGTTTGCGACAATGGCACCAACCTCCTCTCCGCCCTCCGACAGGGACAACTGACCTATGTGCCCTGTGTGGCTCACGTCCTTAACCTGGTGGTGCAGCGGTTCTTGGGCAAGTACCTGAGCTTACAGGATGTCCTGAAGCAGGCCAGGAAAGTCTGTGTGCATTTCCGCTGATCATTTAATGCCAGTGCTCGGCTGGCTGAGCTCCAAAAGGAATTGAACCTGCCCAAGAACCACCTTATATGTGACATGCCCACCAGGTGGAACTCAACGTTGGCCATGCTGTAGTGGCTGCACGCGCAGCAGAGGGCCATCAATGAGTACCTGTGTGACTACGGCATCAGGACAGGGTCAGGGGAGCTCGGTTTTTTCTCACCACGCCAGTGGGGCATGATCAGGGATGCATGCACTGTCCTGTCACCATTTGAGGAGGCCACAAAGATGGTGAGCAGAGACACTTCATGCATCAGTGACACTGTACCTCTTGTCCACCTGTTGGGGCATACGCTGCGTGGAATAATGGACAGGGCACTTGATGCAGAACAGAGGCAGGAAGAGGAGGACTTCCTTGCCTCTCAAGGCCCCCTTTATCCAGCCAGTGTTCCTGCTGTCCCACCCATCACACAGGAAGAGGACGAGGAGGAGGATGATTGTGTCAGCATGGAGGTGGAGCCTGGCACTCAGCATCAGCAGCAGCAGCAGCAGCAGCAGCAGTCTTGTAGGGATGATTTACAGTCCCAAGAAACCCGTGGACTTCTACATGGCTGGGAGGAGGTGGCTGTGGATCATGTTGTCCTTAGTGACCCAGAGGACACCGGACCGAATGCCTCAGCTAACCTATACTGCTTGACCTCCCTGATCCTGCAAAGCCTGCGGAACATCCTTGTATTCTTCGGATCAAGGAGAGGGACCATTACTGGCTGGCCACTCTCCTTGATCCACGGTACAAGGGTAAGGTTGCTGACCTTATCTTGCCATCGCAGAGGGAGCAGAGGATGAGACATCTCCGGGGGGCCTTGCAGAAAGGTCTGTGCAACGTGTTCCCAGAGACTGGGAGGTTACAAACTACTGGTCCTGGACAATGTGTTGCTGAGGCTTCGGTCAGAAGGAGCGGTAGAGAAGGTGGCCATCAGACTGATGCGTTCAGACAATTCTTTAGTCCGCAGCCCCAAGGTATGATCGGTTCCAACAACCATCGCCAGCGTCTGATTTACATGTTGCAGGAATACCTAGGGGCAAGGTCAGACTTGGACACTTTTCCCACCGAAAATCCTCTGGCTTACTGGGTCTTGAGGATGGATCACTGGCCAGAGCTTGCACAATATGCACTTGAGCTACTGGCCTGTCCTGCATCCAGCGTTCTTTCGGAACGCACCTTCAGTGCTGCTGGTGGCTTTGTAACTGATCACAGGGTGTACCTGTCCACCGACTCTGTCGATCTACTGACCTTCATCAAGATGAATCAGTCTTGGATCACCACCAGCTGCCAAGCACCTGAAGCTGATGTAACCGAATATTTTTTTTTTAAATATAACATCCCTTCAAGACTGCCTATGCTGATGCTGAGTGACTGCCCTGTTATGTTGACTGTCTATCCTCTTCCTCCTCCGCTGATATCTTGGAAGAACATTTTTGGTTCTGGGTCATGCCACCAGCCCAATTTTTCAGCCCCTGTTTAACAGGGGCGTGTAATTACAATTTTTGATGCAATGCTTTGCAGAAGGGCTCATTCCTGCACTCCAACAAGAGTATATGGGGGAGGTTGCAGTGTCATGGCACCAGTACCAGTGCCTAAGGCCCAATTTTTCAGCCCCTGTTTTACAGGGGCGTGTAATTACAATTTTTGATGCAATGCTTTGCAGCAAGGCTCATTGCTGCACTCCAAATAGAGTATATGGTAGAGGTTGCAGTGTATAGGCCAATTTTTCAGCCCCTGTTAAACAGGGGCGTGTAATTAAAATTTTTGATGCAATGCTTTGCAGCAGGGCTCATTCCTGCACTCCAACTAGAGTATCTGGGAGAGATTGCAGTGTTGTGGAACCAGCAAGCAGTGCCTAAGGCCCAATTTTTCAGCCCCTGTTTAACAGGGGTATGTAATTACAATTCTTGATATAATATTTCACAACAGGACCCGTTCCTGTGCCCACCAAGAGTAGCTGTGAGGACTTATACTGTTGTGGCACCAGCACCCATTCCACAACCACCAAAGGCCCGATTTTTCTACCACCTTTCAACAATGGCATGTAATTACAATTCTTGATATAATCGTTCAAAGCAGGGCGCTCCAGTGCCCACCAAGAGTCACTTTGAGGACTTACAATGTTGTGGCAACACCAACACCTTGTTCCGCCATTTCTGCAGAGCATATAGGGCAGGCCCCTACTTTCAAACATCAAACTTACAAACGTCTCCTACTTGCAAACGGAAGGAGACAACAGGAAGTGAGATGAAAAAAGACGGACGGCAAATCAAATTATACAGGGGTGATAACCCTTCCCTATGTTTTCCAAAAAGCTTAAAAATAGATTTTTTGACTGGAGCTACACTTTAAAAAGGTACCAGTTGAAAATTACAAACAGATTCTACTTAACACAACAAACCTACACAGTCCCTGTCTTGTTTGCACCACCTGTATACTCCTGTTCTGAGTATATAGGGCCTGGGGGCCCCACGCCTTTCCTTTTTATTAAAATGGGTACGGGGTTCCCCTTAATATCCGTACAAGACCCAAAGGGGCTGGTAATGGGCAGGGGCGGGGCTACCTATGCCATTTTTCTCAACGATTTTCATCCATTTTGCCAGAACCAGATATTACATGCAAGCAGTTTTAAATGACTTTTCCATTTTTTTTCCATTAAATGTCATTTTGTGCAGGGACTGTTCTAAACACGTGCTACTTCACAGGCATACTATAGACACCCCCCAGGCACGATATTTAAGGGAATTTTTTACTTTTTTTTTTTTTTTTTACTTTAATCGTCAATAAAATCAGTGCTCCAGAAAAAACGACCGTTTTTAAAAACATTTTAGGCATTGACCCATGTCCCCTGGGGCAAACTGAACCGGGGAATGTTCAGCTCATCCCTAGTTCTGAGCATGCGTGTTTGTACTTTGTACAAAAGTCCTATTGTTTTCTGTACACACGATCGGACTTTGCTCCATCGGACTTTTGTTGCCTGAAAGTTTGTCCGTTCGCACAGCCAACAAAACTCAGATGAAAACCAAAAAAGTTTGTCCGATGGAGCGTACACACGGTCGGATGTTGCCTTAAAACAGCTAATTTGCATGTTTGTTGTCAAAAAGTTTGATCGTGTGTATGGGCCTTTTGCCTTGCTGCTGGTGCCTAACTTTCTTAGAGCTTGCATACAGCAGGTAAAATAAGTACTGAGCACGTCGCCTTTTTTTCTCTCCTGCAATCCTTGCCCCCCTTGTCTTTGCACCGCCTGTTAACAGCTTGCCTGCACCCTTATTGTCAGCTTACTCACACCCCCTTGTATTGTTGCACCTTACAAGGTGCAACAATACACGTTAACCCATGCTGAGAAACTTGCCACTTTACATCGCAATATTGCATTTGTGTGTTTTCTTGTAAAACCAAAAGCCCGGTCTGGGATAAAGCCACTTGCTTAATTGTCTTACAATCTGGTAAACATGTTTTTTAAAAGGTGATGGCACACTGTTCTGTGGTTTAGTCACTGGGTGATGCCTAATTTATTTCCAGTTTTTGAACTTTAGGACAGTATTAAATAATTTCCTGGACTGCAAATAGCTCAATCTTCTCTCTTTCATTTTTATTGTATTTATCTCACATTAATTGCTGCTTTGGGATTGGTTTACCTGAATTTATTTAGATTTATTTTGCGCAGTTTTTTTTTACCCCTTACCATATATATATATATATATATATATATATATATATATATATATATATATATATATATATATATATATATATATATATATATATATATATATATATATATATTAAATATTATTTCAAACATTGCAAATACATGACCCTGTTAAACAATCAGTTACATCAGCATCAGGTGCTTGATGGCTGCTGATCCAGGACTGATTAATTTTTTATAAATTTGAGCCTATCAACGGAGTCTGTGGACAGGCGCACTCTTTGATCTGTTACAAACCCTCCAGTAGCACTGGATGTGCACTGAGGACTGAAAATTTGTTTAAAGGCATGGGGCAGCCGGCCAACCGCTCTCCTCTTACTGAACAAAGCCTCAGAAACACTTTGTCCAGCACCAGGAAATGGTAACCTCCCAGGGTCTGGAAATGCATTACACAAACTTTTCTTCAAGGCCTCCTGAAGATGTTTCATCCTCTGCTCCCTCTGCAAAGGAAGGATGAGTTCTGCAACTTTACCCTTGTAATGTGGATCAAAAAGGGTTGTGTCATAAACAGGTGTGACCAGAACCGTGTGATCTGCGACAGAGGACACTTGTCAGAAACCATGAATCAGACTGAGACAGAAGTACAATCAAATCACACTTGTTTATTAATAAAAATAAAATGGTAGATAGAAAAAAGCATAATCAAGCATAGCCAGAGTCCAGTAGCCAGATCAGGTAGTCCGCAAGTCAAAAGTTCATTAACCAGATCGGGTAATCAGCCAGGCCAGAAGTAAGGGATCCAAGGAAAGCAACTGCAAGCAGGATAAGAAGCCAGGAGGGATGTCAGCAAGCCAGTCTTAAAACAAACAGCAGGAGATGGTTCCTTGTGATGTGACCAATGCGAAGGCAAAGGAAAAAGTGAGCTGGTAGGCTTTAAATAGGCAGGTCAGACGAGCATCATCGGGAACAGCTGGTAACTATGGAAAGAGAAGAGAGCTGGCAATTAGCCGACAGCTGAGCAGCCAGCCCAGAGGAGGAAGGGCTAAGCCAGCCCTGACAGTATCCCCCCAATGACCCCTCTCCCTCAGAAGACCGCCGGACCTGAGGAGAAACCAGCTATGGAACTCGCGGAGGAGGATAGGGGCATGTACGTCAGAGGATGATACCCAGGAGCGTTCCTCCGGACCGTACCCCTTCCAATGCACCAGGTATTGTATGCGCCCACGGAACCTACTGGAGTCAACAATGGATTGTACCTCATACTCCTCATGGTTCTCAACCAGAATAGGGTGAGGACTTGGCACCGAGGTGGTAAATCAGTTACAGACCAACGGTTTCAATAAGGAGACATGAAACACATTTGAGATGCGCATACTAGGAGGAAGGTCCAACGCGTAAGCTACTGGGTTAATCCTGCGAAGGATACAGAAAGGCCCAATAAACAGAGGTGCAAACTTCAGTGAGGGAACACGAAGCCGGAGGTTGCGAGATGACAGCCAGACCCTGTCCCCAAGCTGGTAAGAAGGCGCAGGCAGGCATCTGCGGTCAGCATGGAATCTGTTGGAAACCATAATTCGCCATAAATGGAGACAATCGGGAGGCAGAATTTAAGGCACTGTTGTGAGCAAACTCTGCCCAAGGTAATAGGTCAGACCATTTGTTATGATGGTCAGAAATATAGCAACGTAGGAATTGCTCCAAGGACTGAAAGTACGTTGCCACCCAGTACTGGTCCTTGACCCCTATGCTTTTTAGACGGGTCCCTGTTAAAACACTGGAGCATGAAGGCCCCCATTTGCACTAAACTGAAAGTGGGGTGGTGGCCTGGCTCCTGCTCATCATCCAGGATAATGTCGTCCTCCTCGTTCTCCTCTCCCCAGCCATGCACAACAACAGGGATCCCAGAAAGGTTTAAAGCATGCTCTTCTTGCTCCTCCTCATCCGCCCCGTCACCATCCTCCTCTGACTCCTCTTCAGACTCCTGTTGTTGACTTGTCTCAGATAGAGTAGCCCCCCTGGGAATTCATCCAGCATTGCGACTTCCTCATCTTCCCGCTCCTGCTCCTCCACGGCTTGATCAATGACAAGACGCAATGCACGCTCCATAAAGAAGGCATGAGGTACCATGTCACTGATGGCGCCATGGCTGCGACTGACCAGTTTGGTGATCTCATCAAATGGCTGCAGAAGTCTGCATGTGTCTCGCATGAGCAGCCACTGGCGTGGTGAAAAAAACCCAGCTCCCCAGAACCTGTTCTGCCGCAGAGTTCGTACAGGTAGAGGTTAACTGCACGTTTCTGCTGGAGCAGCCTATCAAGCATATACAAGGTTGAGTTCCATCACGTCGGGCAATCGCAAATAAGATGCCTGACCGGCAGATTGTGTCGCCGCTGAATGCCAGCAAGGTGAGCCATGGCCATGTAAGATCTTCTGAAATGGGCCGAGATTTTGCTTACCTGCTGCAAGATGTCCTGGACCCCAGGATATTTGACAACGAATCGCTGCGCGGCCAAGTTTAAGACGTGTGCCATGCATGGCATGTGCGTAATTTTGCCCTGTTTCAATGCGCTAAGCAAATTGGCACCGTTGTCACACACCACTTTACCAACTGTCAAATTGAACGGTGTTAGCCACTGATCTGCCTGTGAACGCAAAGCTGAAAGGAGTGCAGGGCCAGTGTGGCTTTTGGCTTCCAGGAACAACAGATGCAGCACAGCATGGCAACGTCTCACTTGGCATTTCGAATAGGTTCTGGGGAGCTTGGGTGGCACAGTGGAAGAAACGCTAGCAGCGGAAAAGGAGGAGTCAGCCGAGGAGGATGGAGAAGGAGGAGGAGAAGAAGAGGCAGGCCTGCATGCAATCCGTGGCGGTAAAACCAAATCTACACGGGTGCCACGGGTTACATGCTTGACGGCCGTCAAAAGGTTTCACCAAGTGGGCAGTAAAAGTGATATACCTTCCATGCCCGTGTTTGCTAGACCACGTGTCTGTGGTCAGATGTATCTTGGCACCGACACTGTGTGCCAGAGATACATTCACTTGCCTCTGAACATGGCCATATAGCTCTGGGTTTCCCTTCTGTCAGAAATACTTCCTTCCTGGGACCTTCCATTGTGGTGTTCCAATGGCTACAAATTTTCGAAAGGCCTCCGAGTCCACCAGTTTATATGGCAGTAGTTGGCAGGCTATCAGTTCTGACAAGCCATCCGTCAACCGTTGGGCAAGAGGGTTATCCGGCGTCATCATTTTTTTACGCTCGAACATTTGGCCCATGGAAGCTTGCCTTTTTGCAGAAAAACGTGAGGATGGCGTGATGGAAAGTGGAGTGGAGGACAATTGTGAGGAGAGAGGAGAAGGAGAAGTAGAAGACGAGGCTGGATGGTGAGAGCCTGGAGTGTGTCTTTGTGTGTTCTGTTGCTCCCACTGGGCTCGGTGATGGCAGCTCATGTGCCTTCTTAAGGCGGTCATCCCAAGGTGAGTGTTTGGGCTTACCGCGACTTATGCGTTGACTGCAAAGATTGCAGATGGCAACACTATTGTTAGCAGCGGACACGTTAAAAAAAAAACACACTGTGGAGCCATGTGCCGGCGTCCTGGGAGCGCCAGATGTGACCGTACATGGTTGGTGCCTCGCTCCTGATACATTCGCAGTCTGCTTTGTCCCTCCTGTGCAATCTAAGTTCTTCCTGCTTCTCTTCCCTATCTGCTGGTCCATATCTCCCTCTGAACTCCCCTCCTCTTCCTCTCTTGTGGGCACCCACGTGACATCACTAGACACGTCATCATCAACGTCACCTTCCCCACCACTATAATTAGAGATCTCGGAGTACGCAGCAACAGCGGGGACCAACCTCCTCATGGGGCTGATCTGGGTACTGTCGTCAGACTCCTGAGTGGCGGTTGTTGCTACCTCTTCTTCCTGATCCAATGCCAAGAATGGCTGCGCATCGGAAATGTCTTGATATGGATCGGAAAATAATTCCTGTGACTCAAGCGGAAGGTATATGGTGGTGGTGGTGTTGGTGGTAGTGTCTTTGGGGGTGCACATAGCAGAGAGTGAAGAAGAGGGTGCAGATCGAGAGGATGAGGAGGGTGTAGAAGAGTAAGGCTGAGTAAGCCACTCAACCAAGTCTGGTGTGTCCTTTGACGTAATCACACGCACCTTCTGCAATTTGCCACTTTGGCTCAAGCCTGTTGCTCCTGCCCTACCCCTAACACCCCTGCGGAAGGGCCTGCCTCTTCCTCTGCCTGTCATTTTTTAAATAACCCTGTGACAAAAGTCTCTAGAGAAGTGCAGTATGTATGTGGAAGAAGGTATATAACACCCCGCTTCAATCTGTCATTTTTGGGGGCCACTGGTCTATCACACCAGTTATAATACTTTTTTATTGCGTTTGTCACTCTTTGTAGTATCGCTGCAGAACCGCTCAGCAGTCACAATGCTGCACAGTGGAAATGCACTATACTATTGTCAGGGCTGGCTTAGCCCTTCCCCCTCTGGGCTGGCCCCTCAGCTGTCGGCTAATTGCCAGCTCTCTTCTCTCTCCACAGTTACCAGCTGTTCCCGATGATGCTCGTCTGGCCTGCCCATTTAAAGTCTTCCAGCTCATTTCTCCATTGCCTTCAGGTTTGGTCATATCACTAGGAACCATCTCCTGCTTTTGTTTCAAGACTGGCTTGCTACATCCCTCCTGGCTTCCATCCTGCTTGCAGTAGCTCTCCTTAGATCCCTGACATCTGGACTGGCTGATTACCCGATCTGGTTTATGAACTTTGGACTGGCTGACTTCCCGATCTGGCTACTGGACTCTGGCTATGCTTGACTACACTTTTTCCTGTTTACTTTTTTATTTTTATTAATAAACAAGTGTGATTTTATTGTACTTCTATCTCTGTCTGTTTCATGGTTCATGTCAGTACGTGAAGGCCATTAATTCAGAAGATACAGTCAATCCATTTGCTGGTAATATTTTTTCCAGATGGGATGAGCAAGATCACCACATGGATACGCTTGCCTTGGCGTTACGCTCCTGAATCGCACGGCTCACCTGGAATCCCCCACGGTGGCTGCTCCGGTACAACCTGAGTCGCAGGCCATCCCTACTGCTGCGCCAGTCTCTGTGCAAGCCCCTGCCTTGAGTATTACCTCTATAAGAGGTATGTCTGGTTCTGCTCCTCTTCCCCAGCGATTTGGGGGTGATCCAGTTCAATGCAAAGGGTTTCTCAATCAGGTTGAGATATACTTTGAAATGCTGCCCCAGGCGTTTCCCACGGACAGAAGCAAAGTAGGTTTTGTGATATCTTTGTTTTCTGAGAGAGCCTTGGCCTGGGCTAACCCTCTATGGGAGACGCAAAAAACTGTTGTCTTGAGTTACCCTCAGTTTGTGGCCTCCTTTTAAAAGGGTTTGTGACATCCCCGCACGCACGCTCCGCTTCTGCTGCCAAGTGCCTCATGTCCATCAAACAGAGTACGAGACCTGTTGCCGACTACGCCATTGAATTCCGTACTCTGGCAGCAGAGGTTGCTTGGAACAATGAAGCCCCCGTGGCTGATTTTTCTCATGGTCTCTCGGATTCCATCAAGGATGAGATAGCAGCCTGAGATATACCCGCTGAGCTGGAGAGCTTGATCTCGTTTGCCCTCCTCATTGACTCCATACTCATAGACTTTCTTTTAAGGAGCTCTTGCGGAAGCCTCCTGTACGTTTGCCTCCGAGCTTTGTAGTCCCACCCATGCCTCCCTCACCTCCCATGCCTCCTGGTACCGAGTTGGTCAGTGAAGATGAACCCATGCACCTGGGCTTCACGCATCTCTCTGCAGATGAGAGAGCCTTTAGGAGGAGGGAGAGATTGTGCCTTTGTTGTGGCCAGGCAGGTCACTTTTTGAAGTCTTGTCCTACCCGTCCAGGGAACGCCTGAACCTTGAGGTCCTGTCACGGACAAACCTTAGGTGGCGTTGTTTCATCCCCAGTTATCCAGAAGGATAACCCCTGGTTTTGGTCACCCTTTCTTGGGCTGAGTCGTCCATCGAGATACAGGCTCTAATCGACTCTGGGGCTGCAGGCCTGTTCATTGATGCTGCATTTGTTTCGCAGCACTCGATTCCGCTGCAGCTGCGTGACACTCCACTTGCCATTGAGGCTCTTTACGGGAGACCTTTACAGCCTGCCCATGTGACTCATGAGACGGTTCCATTTTCCATGGCCGTAGGGGCTCTTCACCATGAGATAATCCAATTCCAAGCTATTTCCTCACCCAGATTTCTGCTGGTTATTGGTTATCCTTGGTTACAGAGGCACAACCCCTCTTTTGATTGGCTCCGTGCTGAGGTTCTCTCCTGGTCACCACAATGCAGTGAGACATGCTTCCTGAAGGTATCCAAGGTCCTTTGCACCGCTTCACTCCCCTCCCTGCCAGAGGAGTACCATGATTTTGGCGATGTCTTTGATAAAGGTCAAGCCGGTAGCTTGCCTCCACACCGCCCTTATGATTGCGCAATTGACCTTCAACCTGGTGCCATACCTCCTTGTGGCAGGGTTTACCCTTTGTTGGTCTTGGAGGATATGTTGCTGACGCACTTTCATCCGCAAATCCTCGTCTCCTGCTGGTGCTGGTTTCTTCTTTGTGAAAAAGAAGAGTGGTGAACTGAGGCCTTGTATAGATTATAGGGGGTCTCAATCGTGTCACAATTAAGAATGCCTACCCGATTCCATTGATTACTGAGTTATTTGACCGCCTCAAGGGAGCAACGTTTTTCACAAAGCTTGACATGAGAGGGGCATACAATCTCATGCGCATTAAGGAGGGCGACGAGTGGAAGACTGCGTTTATTACCAGAATAGGCCATTACAAATACCTGGTAATGCCCTTTGGCCTTTGTAACGGCCCGGCAGTTTTCCAGGAATTTATTAACAATGTCCCCTGAGATTTGTTGCAGTTGTGTGTGGGGGTTTATCTCAATGATATCCCCATATTTTCCAAGTCCCTGGAGAGCCACCACACAGATGTCTGTCGTGTACTTCAGAAACTAAGAGAGAACAATCTCTATTGTAAACTGGAGAAGTGCAAGTTCCATCGTGAACAGGTTACATTCCTGGGCAATGTCATTTCCACTGCTGGTTTTTCAATGGACCCAGAGAAACTTTCGGCAGTCCTACAGTGGCCTCGACCCGTCGGTTTACGTCCTCTGCAGCGTTTCCTGGGCTTTGCCAACTACTATCGGAAGTTTATTCGTAACTTCTCATCTCTGGTCAAGCCTCTGACTGATATGACCAGAAAGGACGGTAACCCACAGAGTTGGTCTCCGGAGTCCATTAGGGCCTTTGAGACTCTCAAGGCTGCCTTTGTTTCTGCTTCTGTGTTGGAGCATCCTGATCCTACGTTGCCTTTTATCCTAGAAGTTGATGCTTCTGAGACTGGAGTTGGCACCCTTCTGTCTCAACGTCCTAACTCTGACAGCGCTATGCATCCGCGTGGCTACTTTTCCAGAAAATTGTCACCTGCTGAGTGCAATTATGAGATTGGTGACAGAGAGCTGTTGGCGATCATTTTAGCCCTGAAAGAATGGAGACATCTCCTTGAAGGTGCCCGTTCTTATTCTTACTGACCATAAGAATCTTACATTCTTGTCTGAGGCTAAGCAACTCTCTCCCAGAAGGGCACGGTGGGCCCTTTTCTTGTCAAGCTTTAATTACATTGTCTCATTCTTACCCAGTACTAAGAATGTAAGGGCTGATACCTTATCATGACTATTTTCCTCCACTTCCAAGTCGGAGTCGGTTCCGGTTCCTATGATTCCTCCTGATCGTATCTTAGCTACGGTTCGCACCAGCCTTACTTCTCCTTTGGGTGACAAAATTCTTGCTGCTCAGGTCCATGCTCCTCCTGATAAACCTTGTGACTGCTGCTTTGTCCCAGAGAGTGTCCGTACTGCAGTGCTCCAGACTTATCATTCTCCCAAGGCAGCTGGCCATCCTGGGAAGAATCAACTCATTTGGGCCATCTCCCAAAAATTCTGGTGGCCTAGTCTATGGGCTGATGTTACTGCTTTCGTAGCTGCCTGTCCCATGTGTGCTCAGAGTAAGACTCCACTACACCTTCCATTGGGCCTCTTACAACCCATACCCAATGGAGAGAGGCCCTGGACTCACCTGTCTATGGATTTCATTGTGGAATTGCCCAACTCCCAAGGCAACACTGTTATCCTTGGTTGACCGGTTCTCAAAGATGTGTCATTGTATACCACTTAAGAAGTTGCCCACCTTTAAGGAACTGGCTTCCATTTTTGCTCGGGAGATCTTTGGCTTACATGGGCTACCCAAGGTGATTTTCTCGGATAGGGGCAGTCGGTTTGTCTCCCGGTTCTGGCGAGCCTTTTGTGTACAGTTGGGAATCCAGCTTGCGTTCTCTTCTGCGTATCACCCACAGTCTAATGGGGCCGCATAACGAGACAATCAGTCCTTGGAGCAATTCCTACATTGCTATATTTCTGACCATCATAACAACTGGTCTGACCTATTACCTTGGGCAGAGTTTGCTCACAACAGTGCCTTAAATTCTGCCTCCCGATTGTCTCCATTTATGGTGACTTATGGTTTCCAACCTTCCATTTTGCCTCATTCATTTGTTCTGCAGAGTATTCCCGCTTTAGAGGAGCATCTCCGTGGTCTTCGTTCCACTTGGGAACAAGTCCAGGAGACGTTGCGTCATGCTAATTATAGGTACAGACTCCATGCTGACCGCAGACGCCTGCCAGCACCTTCCTACCAGATTGGGGACAGGGTCTGGCTGTCATCTCACAACCTCCGGCTTCGTGTTCCCTCACTGAAGTTTGCACCTCGGTTTATTGGACCTTTCCGTATACTTTGCAGGATTAACCCAGTAGCTTACGTGTTGGAACTTCCTCCTAGTATGCGCATCTCAAATGTGTTTCATGTCTCCTTATTGAAACCTTTGGTCTGTAACCGATTTACCACCTCGGTGCCATGTCTTCACCCTATTCAGGTTGAGACCCATGAGAAGTATGAGGTACAATCCATTGTTGACTCCCGTAGGTTCTGTGGGTGCATACAGTACCTGGTGCATTGGGAGGGGTATGGTTCGGAGGAACGCTCCTGGGTTTCATCCTCTAATGTACATGCCCCTGTCCTCCTCCACAAGTTCCATAGATGGTTTCCCCTCAAGTCCGGTGGCCCTCCGAGGGAGAGGGGTCATTGAGGGGGGTTACTGTTTCCTCCTCTGGGCTGGCCGCTACTGCCACCTTTTTCTCTCTGATATGCTGTATTACCCATCTTGGAAATGTGAGTTTTAGCTATATTTTTTATTAAAGAGTTTTTTAAAAAAAACGTTATTATGCCATGTTGGCTTTATTTCTTCATCTTCCATGCCTGAGTTGTTGTCGGACTTGTACTTGAAGAATTTTGACTTCATCTAGTCGTTTGTTGGAATCGTAAATGCCATGATTGATACGTCCATTACACTGGCTAAGATCACAAGCTTTGTTTGACCCCTGAGGCGTATGTCTACAAGGGTCATATAGATCTGGTAAGCTCGTGCCCTATAAGGTGGTGGGATCGTCACAGGGTGAAATATTATTCTCTTCGATCACAATATCACAGAAGTTTTGTTGTCATCACAACATATCCGGATCGACATCTTGCATGTTCATTTGGACTATATGCACATCTATGGACTCTATCACTGTGATTATTTATTTATAGTTTCTGGTTGTCTTATCACCGGGACAATTATTTATACAGTTTCTATACAAATAATTTTTGTTTATACACATATTTGGAGGTCACTTTATATGTACTTTCAAGTTTTTGTTACCACGTAGCACCATCCCTGTTTCTTTGGGGTAATTTTTCATGTTTTAGTACACATGAGCACATACCATTTTGGATCATTTTAAGTTATATAAGTAGAGCGCTTACACTACACTTTTGACATGTCATTGAGGGGGGTTACTGTCAGGGCTGGCTTAGCCCTTCCTCCTCTGGGCTGGCCGCTCAGCTGTCGGCTAATTGCCAGCTCTCTTCTCTCTCCACAGTTACCAGCTGTTTCCGATGATGTTTGTCTGGCCTGTCTATTTAAAGTCTTCCAGCTCATTTATCCATTGCCTTCACGTTTGGTCACCTCACTAGGAACCATCTCCTGCTGTTGTTTTAAGACTGGCTTGCTACATCCCTCCTGGCTTCCATCCTGCTTGCAGTTGCTCTCCTTGGATCCCTGATGTCTGGACTGGCTGATTACCCGATCTGGTTTATGAACTTTGGACTGGCTGACTACATGATCTGGCTACTGCACTCTGGCTTGCTTGACTTTTTTAATTAATAAACAAGTGTGATTTTATTGTACTTATATCTCTGTCTGTTTCATGGTTCCTGTCAACTATGCTTTCTATATGTGCAAGTATTTTATACGTGTATTGCACACCTATATACTGCACACCAAATAGTACACCTATACCAGTCCTTAAAAGGACCTTTGTGGACCTAGTAGCTAGTGATTTGCAGACTGTCCCTCAGTCCCTACACTGATAAAAGACTGCTGCAGAATAGGGCAGCAGTCAGCAGCAGTGCACCACAACCCTATATATTGTACACCTGTACCAGTACTTACAAGGACCTTTGTGGACCTAGTAGCTAGTGATTTGCAGACAGTCCCTCAGTCCCTACACTGATAAAGGACTGCTGCAGAATAGGGCAGTAATCTGCTGCACAGCCCTGCACCAGCTCCCTATATATTGTACACCTATACCAGTCCTTACAAGGACCATTGTGGACCTAGTATCTAGTGATTTGCAGACTGTCCCTCAGTCCCTACACTGATAAAAGACTGCTGCAGAATAGGGCAGCGGGCAGCAGCAGTGCACCACAACCCTATATATTGTACACCTATACCAGTCCTTACAAGGACCTTTGTGGACCTAGTAGCTGATTTGCAGACTGTCCCTCAGTCCCTACACTGATAAAGGACTGCTGCAGAATAGGGCAGTAATCTGCAACACAGCCCTGCACAATCACCCTCTATATTGTACACCTATACCAGTCCTTAAAAGGACCTGTGTGGACCTAGTAGCTAGTGATTTGCAGACTGTCCCTCAGTTCCTACACTGATAAAGGACTGCTGCAGAATAGGGCAGTAATCTGCTGCACAGCCCTGCACCAGCACCCTATATATTGTACACCTATACCAGTCCTTACAAGGACCGTTGTGGACCTAGTATTTAGTGATTTGCAGACTGTCCCTCAGTCCCTACACTGATAAAAGACTGCTGCAGAATAGGGCAGCGGGCAGCAGCAGTGCACCACACCCCTATATATTGTACACCTATACCAGTCCTTACAAGGACCTTTGTGGACCTAGTAGCTGATTTGCAGACTGTCCCTCAGTTCCTACTGATAAAGGACTGTTGCAGAATAGGGCAGTAATCTGCAGCACAGCCCTGCACAATCACCCTATATATTGTACACCTATACCAGTCCTTAAAAGGACCTTTGTGGACATAGTAGCTAGTGATTTGCAGACTGTCCCTCAGTCCCTACACTGATAAAAGACTGCTGCAGAATAGGGCAGCAGTCAGCAGCAGTGCACCACAACCCTATATATTGTACACCTATACCAGTACTTACAAGGACCTTTGTGGACCTAGTAGCTAGTGATTTGCAGACAGTCCCTCAGTCCCTACACTGATAAAGGACTGCTGCAGAATAGGGCAGTAATCTGCTGCACAGCCCTGCACCAGCACCCTATATATTGTACACCTATACCAGTCCTTACAAGGACCGTTGAGGACCTA
Organism: Lithobates pipiens; assembly: GCF_037356315.1. Classification (NCBI taxonomy): domain Eukaryota; kingdom Metazoa; phylum Chordata; class Amphibia; order Anura; family Ranidae; genus Lithobates; species Lithobates pipiens. The sequence continues at coordinate 149,370,783 of NW_027507791.1, read as the reverse complement.
GTATCTAGTGATTTGCAGACTGTCCCTCAGTCCCTACACTGATAAAAGACTGCTGCAGAATAGGGCAGCGGGCAGCAGCAGTGCACCACAACCCTATATATTGTACACCTATACCAGTCCTTACAAGGACCTTTGTGGATCTAGTAGCTGATTTGCAGACTGTCCCTCAGTCCCTACACTGATAAAGGACTGCTGCAGAATAGGGCAGTAATCTGCAACACAGCCCTGCACAATCACCCTCTATATTGTACACCTATACCAGTCCTTAAAAGGACCTGTGTGGACCTAGTAGCTAGTGATTTGCAGACTGTCCCTCAGTCTCTACACTGATAAAAGACTGCTGCAGAATAGGACAGCAGTCAGCAGCAGTGCACCACAACCCTATATATTGTACACCTATACCAGTCCTTACAAGGACCTTTGTGGACCTAGTAGCTAGTGATTTGCAGACTGTCCCTCAGTCCCTACACTGATAAAAGACTGCTGCAGAATAGGGCAGTAATCTGCAGCACAGCCCTGCACCAGCACCCTATATATTGTACACCTATACCAGTCCTTAAAAGGACCTTTGTGGACCTAGTAGCTAGTGATTTGCAGACTGTCCCTCAGTCCCTACACTGATAAAAGACTGCTGCAGAATAGGGCAGTAATCTGCAGCACAGCCCTGCACCAGCACCCTATATATTGTACACCTATACCAGTCCTTAAAAGGACCTTTGTGGACCTAGTAGCTAGTGATTTGCAGACTGTCCCTCAGTCCCTACACTGATAAAATACAGCTGCAGAATCGGGCAGCAGTCAAGTATAATATTCTTTCTATATTTGGAAGAAAGTGTATTATACGTGTACAACCCTATATACTGTACACCTATACCAGTCCTTAAAAGGACCTTTGTGGATCTAATAGTAATAGCTAGTGATTAAACTGACTGTCCCTGCTCCACCCAGCATCCTGTCCCTACACTGACAAAAGACAGGCTGCTGCAATCACCAGCACAGCAGTGCACTGAACCCTATATACTGTACTACACTTATACCAGTCCTTAAAAGGATTTTTGTGGACCTAATAGCTAGCGATTTGTGCCACTACAGTCTCTCCCTACTCCACACAGCGTCCTGTCCCTACACTGACATAAGACAGAATGTAAAATGGCCGCCAGATCAGGTTTATTTATAAGGTAGGGGGAATGTCCATGTGCTGAAATGTCTCAATTGGCTGTCCTGTACCCCATGATGGATGTATCATCATGGGTCAAAGTTCTTTCACACTGTAAACACATATGTCCGCCGGGCGAACAGTGGCAATAGTCTGCCGAACACGCAAAATTTGCCGCGAACCGACCGCCGGGCGAACAGTTTGGCCATCCCTAGAGAGGGCATCTCATCACTGTGTCTGCCACTGAAGGTTGTCTGGTAAAGCCCCTCTACCCCAACTTGCATAGATGGACTGAGCCTACATCTCTTGGTTGTTTTAAGATGTTTTAGTCGTGTTTTTACTGTTTTGGCTCTTGTGTGTCTTTGTGTGTCTTCGAGCCTGGGTATGCCCAAGAGTCTCCGTTTTGTTATGTACAATTAAAAACTGCAATAACAATAATTTTCCAAAAAAAAAGTCTTTAATGTGTATACTTGCAAAATGATGAGATAAACTGTGATCATGAAAGAAGATCTTGATGTTGTGACGATTGATGATGCCGATTGTTTAACCTGATGAGATAAACTGTGATCATAAATTAAGATCTTGATGTTGCTCGATTGACAATGTCGATTGTTTAACCTGTTCCTGATGGTTTGAATGGATCTGCCGAAATATTGCAGTTTACATGTTAAAGTAATGACTTAAACAGCATATTCCAAAGAGCAAGTCTAATTGGGAAGTGAAGGACTAAGCCCTTGTACACATGGTCGGACATTCCGATGGAAAATGTCCGATCGGACCGTGTTGTCGGATAATCCAACCGTGTGTGGGCTTCATCTGACTTTTTCCATCGGAATGTCCGACCAACAAAGTTTGAGAGCTGGATAAAAAAAATTTCCGACAACATGATCCGATCGGACTTTGTCTGATCGTTTGTAGAGAATTCCGATTGGACAAAGTGCCACGCATGCTCAGATCAAATTCCTAGACCAAAGCTATTGGCTACTAACCTGAACGTAGTCCCGTTGTAACTAAATAACGTCATCATGTTACGAACGATCGAATTTTCGGACAACTTTGTCCGACCGTGTGCATGCAACACCAGTTTCGGACAAAATCCATCTGAAAAAATCAGACGGATTTTGTTGTTGGAATGTCCGACCGTGTGTACAAGGGCTTAGAGCATGGGTCTTCAAACTATGGCCCTCCAGTTGTTCAGGAACTACAATTCCCATCATGCCTAGTCATGTCTGTGAATGTCAGAGTTTTACAATGCCTCATGGGATGTGTAGTTTTGCAACAGCTGGAGGGCCATAGTTTGAGGATCCCTGACTTAGAGATTCAATTTCCTTAAATATAGCCTTAATAGACTTCAAAATACTCTTAAATATATTAGACTCTGGTTCTCCCCAAAGCTAGAATAGTTACTTGAGTATTTCATCTATTAAAATATTTTGTTAAGCCACCAATTTTTTATTTTTTTTATTTAAGGGAAAGGGTGTTGCTTCTGTGTTTTAGGTGTGATAATAGGTGTGTTTTTTTTTAATGCTATTCACACCTAAAAAATGCAAACGTTCTTGATTTTGGCTGTACTTTTTAGACTTATACAATTATACTGCAAAGTTTTGTTCCAAAGTAAATAGAATTTTTTTTTTAGATATCTGAAGATACTTTTTGAAGACTTGAAAACTTCAAATGGATTGGGAATCTGAAAACTTCAAAGCAATTTACATAATGAACTGAAACAATGAAAACAAATCCCTTTTGGGAAAAATGAATAGTTATATACTCTTGATAAACAATATCTGATCTCTTTCAATTCGTTTTACATTAACAGAGCATGAGAGTAGCTATACCACTATCACTCACTCCGCAAGGGCTCTTTCTTGGAAAATTGAAGAAATACAGGTATAATAACTTGATAATATTACTAAATTTTACCCAAGTTTGTTTGATAGGACTATTTTCTTGGTATAACTAACTGTCATATCTAAACATTTTTCTAGGAATGCAAGAGTTTTCATCATCAAATGTCTCCATAACCAGAAATGGAGTTGTATGTTATATTGGAAAACTCAAACCAAACAATTGTAGAGAATTTTATTCTTCTTGGACTCTCTTCTGTCTATAGTCTACAAGTTGTCTTTTCCATGCTGCTTTGCTTGATGTACATGGTGACATCATTAGGAAATCTTTTACTGATCATTACAGTAAAACTTAACCCCCGTCTCCAGACCCCAATGTACTTTTTTCTGACTAATCTTGCTGTTATCGATATTTGTTATTCCACAACTGTGGTGCCCAAAATGTTGGCAAACACCCTGTCAGAGGATAGAAGCATTTCCTTTTTGGGATGTGCAATGCAGTTATATTTTCACGCATCTTTAGCTGCTGCAGAATGTTTAACCTTGACTATTATGGCTTTTGACAGATACAATGCCATCTGTAAACCTCTGCAATACCACATGATCATGGACAAAAAACTGTGTTTTTATCTGGCTGCTGGATGCTGGACTGTGAGCTTTGCTGTTCCTGTACATCTTACGCTTTATACTTTTGGGTTGCCTTTCTGTAAATCCAACAATATTGAACATTTTTTCTGTGAGATGCCACCATTACTTCATTTGGCCTGTGCAGATATTTGGTTCAATGAGATCTTGGAGTATGTTGCAGCTATAGTAGTAATTGGAAGCACCTTGGTGCTAATATTTGCATCTTATCTCTTCATCACCTTGACCATACTAAATATAAAATCTGCCAAACTAAAGCAAAAAGCATTCTCTACTTGCGCCTCCCACCTTGTCGTAGTCTTCCTCTTCTATGTAACAGTGTTGTTCATGCACTTACGCCCTCCTTCCAGCTACTCCCCCAAACAGGACAGAGTTGTGGCCCTCTTTTATACTGTGGTAACACCAACGCTAAATCCTCTCATCTACAGTGTACGAAATAAGGAAATAAAAGCAGCTATAAGAAAAACATTGTCAGTCATAGCATGTCATTAATATTCTTTAGCAGCAAACAATATTGATTAATTTGATTCTTGGGACAATACCAGCAAGTTGATTGATGGTGAATATAAATTTTACCTTAAAGGTATACTCCAGTTGTATATGAAGTGTTTGAAATTGAAAATCATTTTCTTTAGATATAAACAAAGACCCCCTCTATCCATCACTACTACCACAACCAAGCCTATTAATCTTAAATGTAAGTAAGAGGCAATATCTAGTGAAAATTTCTGAGGCATTAGGGTTGATTTACAAAAGGTAAATAGACTGTTCACTTTGCAAAGGAAATTGCATTTTGTAAATTATTTTTTCACAGAGTCTACAGAATGAGGTGAAGTTCTGCTCAATTCCATCATCCAATCCTGTGCAATCAAAAATGCTGTTTAATTTTTCTTGTATGTGATTGGGTATTTTTTGTAAAGTGAAATATCACTACATTCACTTTAGCCTTGTTATAATTCCCTTGCAATGTGAACAGCCTACTTGCCTTTGGTAAATCAACCCGATAGTTTGCATTATACAGCAGTTCCAGTTCCCTGCAGAATGTGCCAGTCTAGGAAAGGTGTGACCATGGAGAAAAATTATCAGTCTGCCTGATCTCCATGATCAGATTGACACATGAACCAGACTAATTACTTTATAGTCTATAAGTCAACACATATTTGAGAAGTTTTTTAAAAAAAAATACTTTTTATTGAATTTTTTCCATTGTTACAGACCAAATAAATAAAATATATAAAGCTCTGTAACAACTTTAAGTGTTTGGATGGTAAGATATACTGTAAGTATGAACGAACAACCTAGCAATGTGGGTTTTCATTATTGTAAGCACAGAACTAAGACATTATACTTCTCAGTTTTACAAGTTTGTTGTTACTGTTAATACTTTATACTCTGTTCGGATGCTCTGAAAGCTGCAGTAGAACTATTTGCTGGTCTGCAATACTACTATCCTTTGTGCTTCATCCATCATACACTGTATGACGCATTTTATGAGATGATGTTAATTGATACATGACCTATGTTTTTCAATGGGTTGCATCCCAACAAATTTTGTAATGGTCTACTGGCCTTTTTTCTTACCCAATAAAAACGTTTATATATAAAAAAAAAGATATACTCTAAGTATACCGGTAGCAAGGTAGGACAATAATGCAAAAAGCATCAAGCAGTGCTGAGCAAACATGAGTGAACTAACAAAGGCTTGCTTATTACTAAATAGCATAAGGATCCATACAAATGGTACTAGAACCAGAATACAGAAGAAACACAGAGGTCACTGCTAGGCATGAGCTGAACACCCCCAGTTTGGTTCGCACCAGAACTTTCGAACGGGCCGAAAATTCGTGCGAACTTCAGAACCCCATTGAAGTCTATGGGACTCGAAAGTTCGAAATAAAAAGTGCTAATTTTAATGACTAATATGCAAGATATTGTCCTAAAAAGGGTTTGGGGACCTGGCTCCTGCCCCAGGGGACATGGGTCAATGCCAAAATTATATCAAGAATTGTAATTACATGTCATTGTTGAACAGTGGTAGAAAATGTGGGACTTTGGTGGTTCTGGTGCTGGTGCCACAACACTATAAGTCCTCACAGTTACTCTCGGTGGGCACAGGAACGGGCCCTGCTCTGAAATATTATATCAAGAATTGTAATTACATGCCCCTGTTAAACAGGGGCTGAACAATTGGGCCTTAGGCACTGCATGCAGGTGCCACAACACTGCAACCTCTCCCAGATACTCTAGTTGGAGTGCAGGAATGAGCTCTGCTGCAAAGCATTGCATCAAAAATTGTATTACATGCCCCTGTTAAACAGGGCCTGAAAAATTGGGCCTATACACTGCAACCTCTACCATATACTCTAGTTGGAGTACAGGAATGAGCCCTGCTGCAAAGCATTGCATCAAAAATTGTAATTACATCCCCCTGTTAAACAGGGGCTGAAAAATTGGGCCTTAGGCATTGGTGCTGGTGCCACGACACTGCAACCTCTCTCATATACTCTAGTTGGAGTGCAGGAATGAGCTCTGCTGCAAAGCATTGCATCAAAAATTGTATTACATGCCCCTGTTAAACAGGGCCTGAAAAATAGGGCCTATACACTGCAATCTCTGCCATATACTCTAGTTGTAGTGCAGGAATGAGCCCTGCTGCAAAGAATTGCATCAAAAATTGTATTACATGCCTCTGTTAACCACTTGCCGACCGCCGCACGCCGATGTACGTCGGCAGAATGGCACGGGCAGGCATAAGCACGTACATGTACGTGATTTGCCTCCCGCGGGTCGGGGGCCCGATCGGGCCCCCGCCCGGTGCCTGCGGCGGTCGGTTTTCGTTCGGGAGCGATCCCGGACGAGGGGACGGCCATTCATTCATGGCCACCCCCTCGCGATCGCTCCCGACGAATGGAAATCCCCGGTGACATCACTTCCTCTCCTGTAATGTAAACACAGGAGAGGAAGTGATGTATTCTCTCCTCCGTGTCGGTATTTTTCGTTCCGACACGGAGGAGAGCGGATCAGTGAGTTGCACCAACACATCCCACACACAGTAGAACATGCCAGGCACACTCACACCCCCCCTTTACCCCCCGATCACCCCCCCAATTACCCCTGCCCCCCCAGTCACAGTGACACCAATGTCATTTTTTTTTTTTTTTTTTTTTTTTTGCATTGGTGTCATTTGTGACTGTAATAACTGTTAGGGCAGTTAGGGTTAGCCCCCTTTAGTTCTAATGTACCCCCCTAACCCCCCCAATAAAGGTTTAACCCCGTGATCACCCCCCGTCGCCAGTGTCACTAAGGCTGGGTTCACATTGCAGCGGTTTATGAGAACGAATGTGATTCGCACCGCACTGCAGTGCAAATCACATCCGATCTCTGTGCGATTCGAGTTCAGCCATTCGCCGCACCCGCCGCACCCGCCACACCCGCCGCACCCGCCGCAAATTCGCACGGGACCCTTTTTTTGGCCCGCAGCAGAATCGGATCGCATGGGTGTTCACACCATGCGATCCGAGTTTGCAGATCGCACTGCGATATGCGAACTGATCTGGGGGTGTCAGTAACATTTCACTGACACTCCCAGCAGTTCGCATAGGGCAGTGTGAACTGCCGCCGGGAGGCATGCGATGCGGGAACCCGCCGCGGATTCGCGGCGTTTCCGCATCGCTCCAGTGTGAACCCAGCCTAATAAGCGATCATTTTTCTGATCGCCGTATTAGTGTCACAGGTGACGCTAGTTAGGCAGGTAGGTATTTAGGTTCGCCGCAGCTTTTTATAGCGCTAGGGACCCCCATATACTACCGCATAAAGCCCCCTGATTGCCCCCTAGTTAACCCTTTCACCAGTGATCACCATATAACTGTTACAGGTGACGCTGGTTGGTTAGTTATTTTTTTATAGTTTCAGGGCACCCGCCATTTATTACCTAATAAAGGTTTAACCCCCTGATCACCCGGCAGGTGTCATTTGTGACTAATAACTGTTAGGGCAGTTAGGGTTAGCCCCCTTTAGTTCTAAGGTACCCCCCTAACCCCCCCAATAAAGGTTTAACCCCGTGATCACCCCCCGTCGCCAGTGTCACTAAGGCTGGGTTCACATTGCAGCGGTTTATGAGAACGGATGTGATTCGCACCGCACTGCAGTGCAAATCACATCCGATCTCTGTGCGATTCGAGTTCAGCTATACAGATAGTATGGCTGAATTCGTGTCGCACCCGCCGCACCCGCCGCAAACTCGCACGGGACCCTTTTTTTGGTCCGCAGCAGAATCGGATCGCATGGGTGTTCACACCATGCGATCCAAGTTTGCAGATCGCACTGCGATATGCGAACTGATCTGGGGGTGTCATTAACATTTCACTGACACTCCCAGCAGTTCGCATAGGGCAGTGTGAACTGCCGCCGGGAGGCATGCGATGCGGGAACCCGCCGCGCATTCGTGGCGTTCCCGCATCGCTCCAGTGTGAACCCAGCCTAATAAGCGATCGTTTTTCTGATCGCTGTATTAGTGTCACAGGTGACGCTAGTTAGGCAGGTAGGTATTTAGGTTCGCCGCAGCTTTTTATAGCGCCAGGGACCCCCATATACTACCGCATAAAGCCCCCTGATTGCCCCCTAGTTAACCCTTTCACCAGTGATCACCATATAACTGTTACAGGTGACGCTGGTTGGTTAGTTATTTTTTTATAGTTTCAGGGCACCCGCCATTTATTACCTAGTCTCACTAGTGTACCCCTAAATTTAGGGGTGTCTACTTTCTAAAATGGGGTCATTTGGGGGGGGGGGTTTGTGCCATCTTGGCATTTTATGGCCTTCAAAACTGTAACGCCCTTAGAAAGCCTGAAGGCGGTGCTTGGTTTTTGGGGCCCCGTACGCGGCTAGGCTCCCAAAAAGTCCCACATATGTGGTATCCCCGTACTCAGGAGAAGCAGCAGAATTTATTTTGGGGTGTCATTTCACATATGCCCATGGCATGCGTGAGCAATATATCATTTAGTGACAACTTTGTGAAAAAAAAAAAAAGTTTGTAATTTTCCCGCAACTTGTGGCAAAATATAAAATATTCCATGGACTCAACATGCCTCTCAGCAAATAGCTTGGGGTGTCTACTTTCTAAAATGGGGTCATTTGTGGGGGTTTTGTGCCATCTTGGCATTTTATGGCCTTCAAAACTGTAATAGGTAGTGAGAAGTGAACTCAAAAAATTACGCCCTTAGAAAGCCTGAAGGCGGTGCTTGGTTTTCGGGGCCCCGTACGCGGCTAGGCTCCCAAAAAGTCCCACATATGTGGTATCCCCGTACTCAGGAGAAGCAGCAGAATTTATTTTGGGGTGTCATTTCACATATGCCCATGGCATGCATGAGCAATATATCATTTAGTGACAACTTTGTGAAAAAAAAAAAAAAAAAAAAAAAGTTTGTAATTTTCCCGCAACTTGTGGCAAAATATAAAATATTCCATGGACTCAACATGCCTCTCAGCAAATAGCTTGGGGTGTCTACTTTCTAAAATGGGGTCATTTGTGGGGGTTTTGTGCCATCTTGGCATTTTATGGCCTTCAAAACTGTAATAGGTAGTGAGGCGTGAAATCAAAAATTTACGCCCTTAGAAAGCCTGAAGGCGGTGCTTGGTTTTCGGGGCCCTGTACGCGGCTAGGCTCCCAAAAAGTCCCACATATGTGGTATCCCCGTACTCAGGAGAAGCAGCAGAATTTATTTTGGGGTGTCATTTCACATACGCCCATAGCATGTGTGAGCAATATATCATTTAGTGACAACTTTGTGTAAAAAAAAAAAAAAAATTTTTTTTTTGTCATTATTCAATCGCTTGAGGCAAAAAAATAAAATATTCAATGGGCTCAACATGCCTCTTATCAATTTCCTTAGGGGGTCTACTTTCCAAAATGGGGTCATTTGGGGGGGTTTTGTACTGCCCTGTCATTTTAGCACCTCAAGAAATGAGATAGGCAGTCGTAAACTAAAAGCTGCGTAAATTCCAGAAAACGTACCTTAGTTTGTAGATGTGACAACTTTTGCGCAAACCAATAAATATACAATTATTGACTTTTTTTTTACCAAAGACATGTGGCTGAATACATTTTGGCCTAAATGTATGACTAAAATTGAGTTTATTGGATTTTTCTAATAACAAAAAGTAGAAAATATCATTTTTTTTCAAAATTTGCGGTCTTTTTACGTTTATATCGCAAAAAATAAAAATCGCAGAGGCAATCAAATACCATCAAAAGAAAGCTCTATTTGTGGGAAGAAAAGGACGCAAATTTTGTTTGGGTACAACATTGCATGACCGCGCAATTACCAGTTAAAGCAGCGCAGTGCCAAAGTGTAAAAAGACCTCTGGTCATTTACCAGCAAAATGGTCCGGTCTGAAAGTGGTTAAACAGGGGCTGAAAAATTGGGCCTATACACTGCAACGTCTACCATATACTCTAGTTGGAGTGCAGGAATGAGCCCTGCTGCAAAGCATTGAATCAAAAATTGTAATTACATGCCCCTGTTAAACAGGGGCTGAAAAATTGGGCCTTAGGCACTGGTGCTGGTGCCATGACACTGCAACCTCTCTCATATACTCTATTTGGAGTGCAGGAATGAGCATGCTGCAAAGCATTGCATCAAAAATTTTAATTATACGCCCCTGTTAAACAGGGGCTGAAAAATTGGGCTGGTGGCACTGGTGCTGGTGCCACAACACTGCAACCTTTCCCATATACTCTATTTAGAGTGAGGAATGAGCCCTGCTGTAAAGCATTGCATCATAAATTGTAATTACACGCCCCCGTTAAACAGGGCTGAAAAACTGGGCTGGTGGCATCGCCCAGAACCAAAAATGTTCTTCCAAGATATCAGCGGGATCATTGAGGAGGAAGAGAATAGTCATTCAACATAACAGGACAGTCACTCAGCATCAGCATAGGCAGTCTTGAAGGGATGTGGCATTTCCAAAAAAATTATTCAGTTACATCAGCTTCAGGTGCTTGGTAGCTGGTGGTGATCCAAGACTGATTCATCTTTATGAAGGTCAGTTGATCAACTGAGTCGGTGGACAGGTGCACCCTGTGATCGGTTACAAAGCCACCAGCAGCACTGAAGGTGCGTTCCGAAAGAACGCTGGATGCAGGACAGGCCAGTAGCTCAATTGCATACTGTGCAAGCTCTGGCCAGTGATCCATCCTCAAGACCCAGTAACCCAGAGGATTTTCACTGATCATACCTTGGGGCTGCGGACTAAAAAATTGTCTGAACGCATTGGTCAGACGGCCACCCTCTCCACCGCTCCTTCTGACCGAAGTCTCAGCAAAACGTTGTCCAGGACGAGGAGTTTGTAACCGCCCAGTCTCTGGGAACGCGTTGCACAGACCTTTCTGCAAGGCCTCCCGGAGATGTCTCATCCTCTGCTCCCTTACCAACCTTACCCTTGTACCGTGGATCAAGGAGAGTGGCCAGCCAGTAATGGTCCCTCTCCTTGATCCAAAGAATATGGGGATCCTTCCGCAGGCTTTGCAGTATCAGGGAGGCCATGCAGTGTAGGTTAGCTGAGGCATTCGTTCCGGAGTCCTCTGGGTCACTAAGGACAACATGATATGCAGCCACCTCTTCCCAGCCAGGTACAAGTCCATGGGTTTCTTGGGACTGTAAATCATCCCTACAAGACTGCTGCTGCTGATGCTGAGTGCCAGGCTCCACCTCCATGCTGACACAATCCTCCTCCTCCTCCTCTTCTTCCTGTGTGATGGGTGGGACAGCAAGAACACTGTCTGGATAAAGGGGCCCTTGAGAGGCAAGGAAATCCTCCTCTTCCTGCCTCTGTTCTGCCTCAAGTGACCTGTCCATTATTCCACGCAGCGCATGCTTCAACAGGTGGACAAGAGGTACAGTGTCACTGATGCATGCACTGTCTCTGCTCACCATCCTTGTGGCCTCCTCAAACGGTGACAGGACATTGCATGCATCCCTGATCATGCCCCACTGGGGTGGTGAGAAAAAACCGAGCTCCCCTGACCCTGTCCTGGTGCCGTAGTCACACAGGTACTCATTGATGGCCCTCTGCTGAGTGTGCAGCCGCTGCAACATGGCCAACGTGAGTTCCACCTGGTGGGCATGTCACATATAAGGCGGTTCTTGGGCAGGTTCAACTCCTTTTGGAGCTCAGCCAGCCGAGCACTGGCATTAAATGATCGGCGGAAATGCACACAGACTTTCCTGGCCTGCTTCAGGACATCCTGTAAGCCCAGGTACCTGCCCAAGAACTGCTGCACCACCAGGTTAAGGACGTGAGCCACACAGGGCACATGGGTCAGTTGTCCCTGTCGGAGGGCGGAGAGGAGGTTGGTGTCATTGTCGCAAACCACCATTCCTGGCTTAAGCTGGCATGTCGTCAACCACCTCTCGGCCTGCCCCTGCAGAGCTGACAATATATCTGCCCCAGTGTGGCTCCTGTCCCCCAAACAAACCAGCGCAAGCACGGCATGGCATATTTTTGCCTGCGTACTTGTGTAGCCCCTTGAACGCCTATGGAGAACCTCTGGTTCCGAGGACAGAGCACTGGAAGAGGCCATGGAGGAAGAAGAAAAGGAGGGGTGGAGGAGAGAGGTGTGTCACAACCAGTAGTAGCATTTTGGAGGCATGGTGGTGGAACAACCTCCAACACTACTGCACCTTGTCCGGCATCCTTCCCAGCTGCCAGAAGAGTGACCCAATGGGTTGTGAATCATAGGTAACGTCCCTGTCCATGCCTGCTGGACCATGAGTCAGCAGTAATATGCACCTTACCGCTGACCACCCTGTCCAGCGAGGCAAGGACATTGCCTTCCATATGCCGGTAGAGATCCGAAATCGCCTTCTGTGAGAAAAAGTGGCGTTTGGGGGCCTGCCACTGAGGAACCGCACATTGCACAAACTCACGGAAGGGGTCGGAGTCTACCAACTGAAAAGGCAGCAGTTGAAGTGCTAGCAATTTAGCCAAGCTAGCATTCAACTGCTGGGCATGTGGATGGCTGGGAGTGAATTTCTTTCTACGGTCCAGCAGCTGGGGCAGGAAAATTTGCCTGCTACAATCGGACACGGGTGTACTGCTAGCAGAGTGCCCGCAAGCACTTGGCTGTGACACACCTAATTCTACACCTTCATTCCTCTCAGTAGAGGTTTCAGAGAGGACTGAAGGTCTAGTGGGGTTGGAGATCCCAGCTGATGAGGAGCAAGGAGTGGTCCGCTTTGTTCTTTGGTGTGGGTCTTTAAGGTACGCTTGCCAACGAGCTGCATGGCAGGTCAACATATGTCTGGTCAAGTATGTGGTGCCCAAGCGGCTAATGTTTTGGCCACGCGAGATACGCTTGAGACATATGTTGCAAATAGCAACGGTGCGATCTGATGCACTCATCTCAAAAAAGGCCCACACGAAAGAACTTTTGGAATAACGCACAGAGGCAGCGCCCTGCACAGGCGGAACTCTGCAGTGTGATTCAGTCAGTGTGCTGCCCCTAATGCCTCATTGGAGATGTGCCTCCTCCTCCTCTCCTATCAGGCACCCACATGGAGTCAGTGACCTCATCATCACCTTCCTCTTCATCACTGGAGCAAGCCTGGCAGTATGCTGCAGCTGATGGAACATGACTGCCAGATTGCTGTCCTTCATGAGCATCCCCTCTCTCTTTGCTCACACAACTGCCTTCCTCTAGCTGAGTATCATCATCAGAGCCTTCAAAACACTGGGCATCCTCCTGCAGCATGTACCCAACACTGTGCTCAAACAGTTCAGGGGACTCCTCAGGAGGACAGGGTGGGTCTAGGGAAGGAGTGAATGATGATGACATTGAGACGAGGAAAGAGGATGCGTTGGCAGCTGCTTTACTAGTACCCTGAGCCTGAGTGAGAGAGGATGAGGAGGATGAAGAGGGCTTGGTCATCCACTCTACCAAGTCTTCAGCATGATGCGGCTCAACGCGTCCAGCTGCTGAAAATAAGGACAAGCGTTTCCCATGGCCACTTGCTGATGATGATGCACCGCGTCCACAACCAGCACTGTTGTCTCTAGACACAGAGCCTGCTTGCTCTCTATTATTGGCTTGTGACTGTCTGCCTCTCCTTGTTGACCTTCCAGACATAGAGTGGTGTGAAAAAGTGTTTGCCCCCTTCCTCATTTCCTGTTCCTTTGCATGTTTGTCACACTTAAGTGTTTCGGAACATCAAACCAATTTAAACAATAGTCAAGGACAACACAAGTAAACACAAAATGCAATTTGTAAATGAAGGTGTTTATTATTAAAGGTGAAAAAAAATCCAAACCATCATGGCCCTGTGTGAAAAAGTGATTGCCCCCTAAACCTAATAACTGGTTGGGCCACCCTTAGCAGCAACAACTGCAACCAAGCGTTTGCGATAACGTGCAATGAGGCTTTTACAGTGTCCTGGAGGAATTTTGGCCCACTCATCTTTGCAGAATTGTCCTAATTCAGTTACATTAGAGGGTTTTCGAGCATGAACGGCCTTTTTAAGGTCATACCACAACATCTCAATAGGATTCAGGTCAGGACTTTGGCTAGGCCACTCCAAAGTCTTCATTTTGTTTTTCTTCAGCCATTCGGTGGTGGACTTGCTGGTGTGTTTAGGATCATTGTCCTGCTGCAGAACCCAAGTTCGTTTCAGCTTGAGTACACGAACAGATGGTCGGACATTCTCCTTCAGGATCTCTTGGAAGACAGCAGAATTCATAGTTCCTTTTATCACGGCAAGTCTTCCAGGTCCTGAAGCAGCAAAACAGCCCCAGACCATCACACTACCACCACCATATTTTACTGTTGGTATAATGTTCTTTTTATGAAATGCAGTGTTCCTTCTACGCCAGATATACTTGGACACACACCTTCCAAAGAGTTCCACTTTTGTCTCATCGGTCCACAGAATGTTGTCCCAAAAGTCTTGGGGATCATCAAGATGTGTTGTGGAGAAATTGAGACGAGCTTTGATGTTCTTTTTGCTCAGCAGTGGTTTTCTCCTTGGAACTCTGCCATGCAGGCCATTTTTGCCCAGTCTTTTCCTGATGGTGGAGGCATGAACGCTGACCTTAACTGAGGCAAGTGAGGCTTGCAGTTCCTTGGACGTTGTTGTGGGGTCTTTTGTGACCTCTTGGATGAGTCGTCGCTGCGCTCTTGGGGTAATTTTGGGCGGCCGGCCACTCCTGGGAAGGTTCACCACTGTTCCATGTCTTCGCCATTTGTGGATAATGGCTCTCACTGTGGTTCGCTGGATTCCCAAAGCTTTGGAAATGGCTTTATAACCCTTTCCAGACTGATAGATCTCAATTACTTTCTTTCTCAATTGTTCCTGAATTTCTTTGGGTCTCGGCATGATATGTAGCTTTTAAGGATCTTCTGGTGGACCTTACTGTGTCAAGCAGCTCCTATTTAAGTGATGCCTTGATTGTGAACAGGTGTGGCAATAATCAGGCCTGGGTGTGGCTAGAGAAATTGAACTCAGGTGTGGACAACCACAGTTATAGTATGTTTTAACAAGGGGGGCAATCACTTTTTCACACAGGGCCATGATGGTTTGGATTTTTTTTCACCTTTAATAATAAACACCTTCATTTACAAATTGCATTTTGTGTTTACTTGTGTTGTCCTTGACTATTGTTTAAATTGGTTTGATGTTCCGAAACACTTAAGTGTGACAAACATGCAAAGGAACAGGAAATGAGGAAGGGGGCAAACACTTTTTCACACCACTGTAGTAATGGCCTGCAGGGAGATGGGAAAACCAGCAATTGGGTAGTGTATATTGTGCTGGAGGCACACAACACCCACTAACTCCTGCAGATAGTGATGGCCGAACGGTTCGCCCGGCGGTCGTTTCACGGCGAATTTCGGTCGTTCGCGGTCCGCACGTTCGCTCGCCTTTTCCCGTCGTTCGCCCCGGCGGACTTACGTGTTTAATGTGTAAAAGAACTTTGACCTATGATGACACGTCTGTCATGGGGTACAGGCCAGCCAATTGAGACATGACAGCACATGGACACTTGGACATTCCCCCTAACCTATAAATACACCCGATCCGGTGGCCATTTTACATTCTTTCTTCTGTCATTATAGGGAAAGGTTCCTGTGTGGAGTAGGGAGAGATAAAACGCTAGCTATTTGGTACACAAAAGTTCTTTTCAGGACTGGTATAGGTGTTAGGTGTATATAGGTTTGCTGTGCTACTGATTGTTGCAGCAGCCTGAGTGTCTTTTGTCAGTTTACAGAAAGGGAAAGGACGGTGTGTCTGCTGCTATTTTAGGGACAGCCAGATTAGTCTTTCATCATCATCATCATCATTAGCTGTTACTATCAGGTCCACAAAAGAGCTGTTCCAGTAACCACTAATCGTTCCATTATACTCTTTTGCCACTTTGTATAGGGACAGAAAGGAAGCAGTGTTGTCAGGCAGTGAGGGTCAGATTAAAGACTTGCTGCTACTATTAGTTCCACAAAGGTTCTTTTCAGGACTGGTATCAGTGGTACGGTAATAGGCTTGTACACGTATAACATTCTTTCTTCCAAATATAGAAAGGATATTATACTTGACTGCTGCCCTTCTGCTGCAGTCTGCTAAACATTCACAACTCACTTGTTCCACAAAAGTTCTTATAAGGACTGGTAACTTGGTCTAGGGTGCTACAGTACATAGGGTTCAGTGCGCCAGTGCGGTACAGTCTGCTGTTCTGTAAGGACCGCTATCGGTCCACAATACATAGGTTTGAGGTGCACCACTGCTGACTGCTGCCCTATACTGCAGCAGTCCTTCATTGGTATAGGGACTGACGTACAGTCTGCTAATCACTAACACACAACCTGCTTGGTCCACAAAAGTTCTTATAAGGACTGGTAACTTGGTCTAGGGTGCTACAGTACATAGGGTTCAGTGCGCCAGTGCGGTACAGTCTGCTGTTCTGTAAGGACCGCTATCGGTCCACAATACATAGGTTTGAGGTGCACCACTGCTGACTGCTGCCCTATACTGCAGCAGTCCTTCATTGGTATAGGGACTGACGTACAGTCTGCTAATCACTAACACACAACCTGCTTGGTCCACAAAAGTTCTTATAAGGACTGGTAACTTGGTCTAGGGTGCTACAGTACATAGGGTTCAGTGCGCCAGTGCGGTACAGTCTGCTATTCTATAAGGACTGTTATCGGTCCACAATACATAGGGTTGAGGTGCACCACTGCTGACCGCTGCCCTATACTGCAGCAGTCCTTCAGCGGTATAGGGACTGACGTACAGTCTGCTAATCAGTCACACACAACCTACTTGGTCCACAAAGGTCCTTATAAGGACTGGTAACTTGGTGAAGGGTGCTACAGTACATAGGGTTGAGTGAGGCACAGTCTGCTGTTCTGTAAGGACTGGTATCGGTCCACAATAGATAGGGTTGAGGTGCACCACTGCTGACCGCTGCCCTATACTGCAGCAGTCCTTCATCGGTATAGGGACTAAGAGTTTTGTCACAGGGTCATTTAAAAAATGACAGGCAGAGGAAGAGGCAGGTCCTTCCGCAGGGGTGGTAGGGGTAGGGCAGGAGCAACAGGCTTGAGCCAAAGTGGGAAGTTGCAGAAGGTGCGTTCAATTACTTTAAAGGATGCACCAGACTTGGTTGAGTGGCTCGCTCAGCCTTACTCTTCTGCACCCTCCTCATCCTCTCGATCTGCACCCTCTTCTTCACTCTCTGCTATGTGCACCCCCAAAGACACTACCACCAACAACACCACCACCACCACCACCACCACCACCACATACCTTCCGCTTGAGTCACTGGAATTATTTTCCGATCCATATCAAGAGGACATTTCTGATGCGCAGCCACTCTTGGTATTGGATCAGGAAGAGGAGGCAGCAACAACCGCTACTCAGCAGTCTGACGACAGTACCCAGATCAGCCCAAGGAGGAGGTTGGTCCCCGGTGTTGCTGCCTACTCCGAGATCTCTACTTATAGCGGTGGGGAAGGTGATGTTGATGATGACGTGTCTAGTGATGTCACGTGGGTGCCCACAAGAGAGGAAGAGGAGGGGAGTTCAGAGGGAGATATGGACCAGCAGATAGGGAGGAGAAGCAGGAATAACTTACATTGCACAGGAGGGACAAAGCAGACTGCAAATGTATCAGGAGCGAGTCATCGACCATGTACGGTCACATCTGGCGCTCCCAGGACACCGGCACATGGCTCCGCAGTGTGGGCTTTTTTTAACGTGTCCGCTGCTGACAATAGCGTTGCCATCTGCAATCTTTGCAGTCAACGCATTAGTCGCGGTAAGCCCAACACTCACCTAGGGACGACCGCCTTAAGAAGGCACATGAGCAGCCATCACCGAGCCCAGTGGGAGCAACGGAACACTCAAAGCCACACTGCAGGCTCTCACCGTCCAGCCTCGTCTTCTCCTCTCTCCTCACAATTGTCCTCCACTCCACCTTCCATCACGCCAAGCTCACGTTTTTCTGCAAAAAGGCAGGCTTCCGTGGGCCTAATGTTTGAGCGTAAAAGAATGATGACGCCGGATAACCCTCTTGCCCAACGGTTGACGGCTGGCTTGTCAGAACTGATAGCCCGCCAACTACTGCCATATAAACTGGTGGACTAGGAGGCCTTTCGCAAATTTGTGGCCATTGGAACACCACAAGGTCCCAGGAAGGAAGTATTTCTCGGAGAAGGGCATCCCAGAGCTATATGGCCATGTTCAGCGGCAAGTGAATGTATCTCTGGCACACAGTGTCGGTGCCAAGATACATCTGACCACAGACACGTGGTCTAGCAAACACGGGCAGGGAAGGTATATCAGTTTTACTGCCCACTGGGTGAACCTTCTGACGGCCGTCAAGCATGTAACCCGTGGCACCCGTGTAGATTTGGTTTTACCACCACGGATTGCATGCAGGCCTGACTCTTCTTCTCCTCCTCCTCCTACTCCATCCTCCTCCCTCTCCTCCTCAGCTGGCTCCTCCTTTTCCGCTGCTAGCGTCTCTTCCGCTGCACCGCCCAAGCTCCCCAGAACCTATTCCACATGCCAGGTGAGACGTTGCCATGCCGTGCTGCGTCTTTTGTGCCTGGAAGCCAAGAGCCACACTGGCCCGGCACTCCTTTCAGCTTTGCGTTCACAGGCAGATCAGTGGCTAACACCGCTCAATTTGACAGTTGGTAAAGTGGTGTGTGACAACGGTGCCAATCTGCTTAGCGCATTGAAACAGGGCAAAATCACGCACGTGCCATGCATGGCACACGTCTTAAACTTGGTCGTGCAGCGATTCCTTGTCAAATACCCTGGGGTCCAGGACATCTTGCGGCAGGCAAGGAAAATCTTGGCCCATTTCAGAAGATCTTACACGGCCATGGCTCGCCTTGCTGACATTCAGCGGCGACACCATCTGCCGGTCAGACGTCTTATTTGCGATTGCCCGACGCGATGGAACTCAACCTTCTATATGCTTGATAGGCTGCTCCAGCAGAAACGTGCAGTTAACGTCTACCTGTATGAACTCTGCGAAAGAAACGGTTCTGGGGAGCTGGGTTTTTTTTCACCGCGCCAGTGGCTGCTCATGCGCGACGCATGCAGACTTCTGCGGCCATTTGAGGAGATCACCAAACTGGTCAGTCGCAGCCATGGCGCCATCAGTGACATGGTACCTTATGCCTTCTTTCTGGAGCGTGCATTGCGCCGTGTCATTGATCAGGCTGTGGAGGAGCAGGAGCGGGAAGATGAGGAAGTGGCAATGCTGGATGAATTCCCAGGGGGGGGCTACTCTATCTGAGACAAGTCAACAACAGGAGTCTGAAGAGGAGTCAGAGGAGGATGGTGCCGGGGCGGATGAGGAGGAGCAAGAAGAGCGTGCTTTAAACCTTTCTGGGATCCCTGTTGTGCGTGGATGGGGAGAGGAGAATGAAGAGGACGACATTATCCTGGATGATGAGCAGGAGCCAGGCCACCACACCGCTTCCACTTTAGTGCAAATGGGGGCCTTCATGCTCCAGTGTTTTAATAGGGACCCCCGTATAAAAAGCATAAGGGTCAAGGACCAGTACTGGGTGGCAACGTACTTAGACCCCCGGTACAAACACAAAATGGCGGAAATGTTACCGCCGTCGCAGAGGGCTGTCAGAATGCAGCACTTCCAGGCCTTGCTTCGAGAAATGCTGCATTCTGCTTTTGCGTGCGCTGGCAGAGGAGCAATTCCCACTCCCAGAGAAGGATTTGCGGGTACCAATCCAACAGCGCCTGCAAGAAGAGGCCGGTTTGAAGATGTGTTGGTGACTTCGGATATGAGGTCATTCTTTCAGCTGACCCATCGACAGGTGTCATCCGGATCCAGCATCAGGGAACGCCTAGACCGTCAGGTGTCCGACTACATCGGGTTAACGGCCGATGTGGACGCTCTGAGGAGTGATGAACCCCTGGACTACTGGGTGGGCAGGCTTGACCTCTGGCCAGAGCTTGCCCAATTTGCAATCGAACTGTTGGCTTGCCCCTCATCCAGTGTCCTGTCCGAAAGGACGTTCAGCGCAGCAGGAGGGATCGTGACCGATAAGCGTACTCGCCTAGCTCACGACAGTGTTAACTACCTCACATTTCTAAAAATGAATGAGGCATGGATCTCGGAGGAATTCAAAACATGTGACCAGTAGATCATGTAAATGTCTATAAACTATTTTTTTTAATCAAGCACAGAGACCTTCTTTCTTCTTCATTTGGCTCACTTCCTTGTCCCAAAAAAGCACACCGTACTATATGCCCCTACCCTCCTCTTTGAAGAGGTTGAGCGGTGTCATATTTCTACTGGGGCTGCTTATGAGGGGATCACACCATCCCTGTGCTGTGCTGACTTCCTCCTGGGGGTTCTTATTATGAGGGGCTCCCACCATCCCTGTGCTGTGCTGACTTCCTCCTGGGGGTTCTTATTATGAGGGGCTCCCACCATCCCTGTGCTGTGCTGACTTCCTCCTGGGGCTGCTTACGGTGCTGCTGTCAGTGCTGCATATCACGGTGCTGGTGTGAGTGCTTAATGTCACGCTTCTGATGTCAGTGCTGTATGTCACGGTGCTGCTGTCAGTGATGTATATCACGGTGCTGATGTCAGTGCTGTATGTCACGCTTCTGATGTCAGTGCTGTATGTCACGGTGCTGCTGTCAGTGCTCTCTATCACGGTGTTGCTGTCCATGCTGTATGTCACGGTACTGGTGTCAATGCTTTATGTCACGCTGCTGATGTCAATGCCCTCTATCACAGTGCTGTTGTCAGATGCCTCTATCACGGTGCATGTGTCATTGCTGTATGTGACGCTGCTGGTGATCATCTCCTGCACCCTCTTCTCTGCCTACCCTGGTCCCTGACCTTCCCTCTCCTCAATTGCCTTCATGCGTGCCACAGTCCTGAATTGTCAGAACAATTTCCCATATAAAAAAAGAATGCTTGTAGTTATCGATCCCAAATTCACCTCATACATGTATTATGACATTGGCCATGTGGTGGGACTATGATTTCCCTGCTAATAATTACCTAGTGGCCGCAAATTCGCCCTAAAGGTTTGAAACGTTCGCCTCCCATTGAAGTCAATGGAGCCCGCGGCGAACGTTCGGTTTCGCGAACGTTCAGCCCCGTTCGCGGTAAGCGTTCGCGAAACGTCCCGTCGGAAGTTCGTCCATCACTACCTGCAGATGCCTGTATGAGAGAACACCAGCAATAAAGGGTAGATACAGGTTTATACTGTGCTGTGCTGGAGGCACACAACACCCACTAACTACTGCAGATGCCTGTATGAGAGGACACCAGCAATAAAGGGTAGATACAGGTGTATACTGTGCTGGAGGCACACAACACCCACTAACTCCTGCAGATGCCTGTATGAGAGAACACCAGCAATAAAGGGAAGATACAGGTGTATACTGTGCTGTGCTGGAGGCACACAACGCACACTAACTCCTGCAGATGTCTGTATGAGAGAACACCAGCAATAAAGGGTAGATACAGGTGTATACTGTGAGGTGGCACACAACACCCACTAACTCCTGCAGATGCCTGTATGAGAGAACACCAGCTATAAAGGGTAGATACAGGTGTATACTGTGCTGGAGGCACACAACACCCACTAACTCCTGCAGATGCGTGTATTAGAGAACAGCAGCAATAAAGGGTAGATACAGGTGCATACTGTGCTGGAGGCACACAACACCCACTAACTACTGCAGATGCCTGTATGAGAGAACACCAGCAATAAAGGGTAGATACAGGTACATACTGTGCTGGAGGCACACAACACCCACTAACTCCTGCAGATGCCTGTATGAGAGAACACCAACAATAAAGGGTAGATACAGGTGTATACTGTGCTGGAGGCACACAACACCCACAAACTCCTGCAGATGCCTGTATGAGAGAACACCAGCAATAAAGGGTAGATACAGGTGTATACTGTGCTGTGCTGGAGGCACACAACACCCACTAACTCCTACAGATGCCTGTATTGGAGAACACCAGCAATAAAGGTTAGATACAGGTGTATACTGTGCTGTGCTGGAGGCACACAACGCCCACTAACTCCTGCAGATGCCTGTATGAGAGAACACCAGCAATAAAGGGTAGATACAGGTGTATACTGTGCTGGAGGCACACAACACCCACTTTAACTCCTGCAGATGCCTGAAAAAAGAACACACTGTCCCTGCCTATCTAGCTCTTTCCCTGCACGTCGAAACGCACTACACAAGGCCGCCACGCTGGTGGCCTTATATAGTCTGGGGCATGTACTAAACCCCCCTGAGTTATAGTTGGCCACAGGCATCCTGCCTGTGGCCAATTATGGCTCTCTTTGTTGCCGGCGCTGTGATTGGCCAAGCATGCAGGGTCACAGCATGAGCCAGCAATGCACTGCAAAGGTGCAGTGCATTGTGGGCCAGGAGCTCCACATGAATTTGGCACAAACGGCCCATAATGTTCAGTATTTGCCGAACGTGCGAACATACGTTTGAATCAAACACCAAGCTCATCCCTAGGGCAGGGGCGGATCCAGAGTCTAGTCTCGGGAGGGGCACTGCTATAAAATATATTTTTTTGGGGGCAATTTATATGGGAAATGGCTGGTATTTGTGCTTCAATCATTACGGCACCATGGTTGTTATGGTGTCAGGATGATTGAAGCGCATTATTTCTATCAATACATTGTAATATAAAATTAAATGGTTCAACTCACCATAATGCAGAATCAGTGGGAGCCCTGAGGATGTCACTTGCCATGTCATCTGCCACCAAATGTGGATTGTCACTTGCCACGTCACTTGTCACCAAATGCGGATTGTTACTTGCCATGTCACCTGCCACACATTGCGGATTGTCACTTGCCACGTTGCCTGCCACACATTGCGGATTGTCACTTGCCACGTCGCCTGCCACCAGATGCGGATTGCCACGTAGCCTGCCACACATTGCGGATTGCCACTTGCCACGTCACCTGCCACACATTGCGGATTGTCACTTGCCACGTTGCCTGCCACACATTGCGGATTGCCACTTGCCACGTCACCTGCCACACATTGCGGATTGTCACTTGCCACATTGCCTGCCACACATTGCGGATTGCCACTTGCCACGTAGCCTGCCACACATTGCGGATTGCCACTTGCCACGTCACCTGCCACACATTGCGGATTGTCACTTGCCACGTTGCCTGCCACACATTGCGGATTGTCACTTGCCACGTTGCCTGCCACACATTGCGGATTGCCACTTGCCACGTCACCTGCCACACATTGCGGATTGTCACTTGCCACGTTGCCTGCCACACATTGCGGATTGTCACTTGCCACGTCGCCTGCCACCAGATGCGGATTGCCACGTAGCCTGCCACACATTGCGGATTGTCACTTGCCACGTCACCTGCCACACATTGCGGATTGTCACTTGCCATGTTGCCTGCCACACATTGCGGATTGTCACTTGCCACGTTGCCTGCCACACATTGTGGATTGCCACTTGCCACTTCACCTGCCACACATTGCGGATTGTCACTTGCCACGTCACCTGCCACACATTGCGGATTGTCACTTGCCACGTTGCCTGCCACACATTGCGGATTGCCACTTGCCACGTAGCCTGCCACACATTGCGGATTGCCACTTGCCACGTCACCTGCCACACATTGCGGATTGTCACTTGCCACGTTGCCTGCCACACATTGCGGATTGCCACTTGCCACGTCACCTGCCACACATTGCGGATTGTCACTTGCCACGTCACCTGCCACACATTGCGGATTGTCACTTGCCACGTTGCCTGCCACACATTGCGGATTGCCACTTGCCACGTCACCTGCCACACATTGCGGATTGTCACTTGCCACGTTGCCTGCCACACATTGCGGATTGTCACTTGCCACGTTGCCTGCCACACATTGCGGATTGCCACTTGCCACGTCACCTGCCACACATTGCGGATTGTCACTTGCCACGTCGCCTGCCACACATTTCGGATTGTCACTTGCCACGTTGCCTGCCACACATTGCGGATTGCCACTTGCCACGTAGCCTGCCACACATTGCGGATTGCCACTTGCCACGTCACCTGCCACACATTGCGGATTGTCACTTGCCACGTTGCCTGCCACACATTGCGGATTGCCACTTGCCACGTCACCTGCCACACATTGCGGATTGTCACTTGCCACGTCACCTGCCACACATTGCGGATTGTCACTTGCCACGTTGCCTGCCACACATTGCGGATTGCCACTTGCCACGTAGCCTGCCACACATTGCGGATTGTCACTTGCCACGTCACCTGCCACAGATTGCGGATTGCCACGTAGTCTGCCACACATTGCGGATTGCCACGTAGCCTGCCACACATTGCGGATTGTCACCTACTGTGTCACTTTTCTGCAATCTGCTGCACACAGCTTCCTACACAGTGAGGGCGGAACTGGAGGGATGCAGGGCAGTGAGAGATGATGTCATCTCCCTGCTCCCCTGCCTGCTGGCTTCCTGATTGGCCAGCAGCCCTCCTAAGCCGCCCAGCTGCCCCCCCCTCACCGTCCACTCAGCGCGGGTACCCGCGGAACCGGCCGCGTGGGTACCCGCGGAACCGACCGCTATTGGACCCGCGGAACCGGCCGTGCGGGTACCCGCGGAACCGGCGGCGATTGGACCCGCGGAACCGGCCGCGATTGGACCCACGGAACCGGCCCGCTGGTACCCGCGGAACCGGCCGCGATTGGACCCGCGGAACCGGCCCGCTGGTACCTGCGGAACTGGCCGCGATTTGACCCGCGGAAACCAGCCTGCCGGTATTCTCGGGGGGGGGGCAATTGACCCGTTGCCCCCCCCCTGGATCCGCCCCTGCCCTAGGGAAAAAAAACACAGGGGGACTCTTATGACAATACATATTAAAATACATCTAAAACATCATAACATTTTCCACAACAGCTCCTCCTCTTTGTCATATGATCCCATGTGTCCCTCGATGACTTTCGATCTTCTTTTTACACCTGGCCTTACAATCCATATGAGTCCATAAAAAGGCTTGACATGTAGACTCTGTTCTTTAGGAGAGATGACATGATGAGCTGTAGTAGTAGCTGGTCGGTCTGGGATCCTCTGTGTCTTGTTCGTGGGTCGGGCTTCTTGGGCGTCTCATTGAGGAAGATGTGCTCATCTGCTCGGTCTCTGGTCACACGTCCAATCAGGTAACAGGAGCACCTCATCGTGGCATATAGAAGGAATAGAAACAAAAACAACATGAGTAAATATACCCCTACTTCCTTCAATTACGATCCACTGCAAAAATAAAGATTAAATGCCCACACAGATTCCCAGACCCAGGATTCCAATCTTCACTAGCTATAGCTCTGGCTTTGCTTTTTAGGTTTCTTAGCCTTATCCATATGGGCCTGAACTTTGTCACCAGTATCCCCGATCCAGGTATAGCAATCTTTACTTATGAAATTCCAGGAACCAACCTTGGATTGTGGGAAATTCCTTGTAGCTTTAACAGTTACATGAAAACATCCCATCCTCAATGGATGAGAAATTGTTCAATTGTTTCATAAGCTCAAGCCCCCACCATGTACAAGCAATTCCCTTCCAGCTGTCCCTGCCATTCTTACCTTCTCTCGCACCATCCGATCCTTGCGATCGGCCACGACATAAGATGCTCAGGCGAGTTTCACCAGCACACATGAACCTCTTGTCTTAGGGGAATTACCTTATAAGCTGTAGATCCGCATTAATACCAAACTAAAGTTAAAGGGGTTGTAAAAGGTAAATGTTTTTTCACCTTAATGCATTCTATGCATTAAGGTGAAAAAACATCTGACAGTGCCTGGGCCCCCAGCCCCCCCGTTTTACTTACCTCACCCCTCGAAAGTCCTGCGCTCGTCCCCTGATGTCCTTTCCACCGTTCAGCCTGGCCGATGATTGGCTGGAGTGGATGGATGGAAAGCAGCGCAGCCATTGGCTCGTGCTGCTGTCAATCGCATCCACTGACGCGGAGCGCCGGGAGCGCGCCCGCAGATGCTTCTCACCATGCGAGGGAGCTTGCATGAACATGAGAAGCACCTGCGGGAGGAAGAGGAGACAGCCACCGAGGGACCCCAGAAGAGCAGGTTCGGGGCCACTCTGTGCAAAACATCTGCACAGTGGAGGTAAGTATAACATGTTTGTTATTTAAAAAAAATAAAAAATCACTTTACAATCCCTTTAAAGCACACTTGTGGGTTACCTAGTTATCCCAATACCAAAGCTGGCAAGCACCAGAGCGATTGTTAAAATTGAATTTCTAGAGGGTAAAATTAATTATATCGTTAAATTCTATTGACAAGTGTCTGTTTGGATTTTACTAGTTTGTCAAAACTCCTCACACCAACATGCCTATATATCATTCACTGCTGTCATTGCTGGGGCACTTAGAGCTCAGTGAAGACTCAGAGTAGACCCAACCATGTGTCCTGTTCGCTTTCTTAGCTAGTTGGAAAATACACTTTAAAAATATTAATAAAGATGCTTCTCATCCTTTTTGCCTTGTTCTTCAATCTTCTTTACAACGACACATTCACCTGTCACAAACTTGGCTAGAATTAGAGTAGTGTGACATTGGGGTGTTTAGCTCAAGTGGTTAGATGCATTTTTAGTCCACATCAGGCAGGCATTTATAGTAAAGGGCCTGGTAGCCCACGTTTATTAAAGGAAAAACAAAGCAATAGTCCATCCAGGAATCCCACGCAGGGGATTAACTTCATTCAGCATACAAATTAAAACATACCAACATACCATTTTTTTACGCTTGAACATTTGGCCCACGGAAGCTTGCCTTTTTGCAGAAAAATGTGAGGATGGCATGATGGAAGGTGGAGTGGAGGACAATTGTGAGGAGAGAGGAGAAGGAGAAGTAGAAGACGAGGCTGGATGGTGAGAGCCTGGAGTGTGGCTTTGTGTGTTCTGTTGTTCCCACTGGGCTTGGTGATGGCAGCTCATGTGCCTTCTTAAGGCGGTCATCCCTAGGTGAGTGTTGGGCTTACCGCGACTTATGCGTTGACTGCAAAGATTGCAGATGGCAACACTATTGTTAGCAGCGGACACGTTAAAAAAAACCCACACTGCGGAGCCATGTGCCGGCGTCCTGGGAGCACCAGATGTGACCGTACATGGTTGATGCCTCGCTCCTGATACAGTCGCAGTCTGCTTTGTCCCTCCTGTGCAATCTAAGTTCTTCCTGCTTCTCCTCCCTATCTGCTGGTCCATATCTCCCTCTGAACTCCCCTCCTCTTCCTCTCTTGTGGGCACTCACTAGACACGTCATCATCAACGTCACCTTCCCCACCGCTATAATTAGAGATCTCGGAGTAGGCAGCAACAGCGGGGACCAACCTCCTCACTGGGCTGATCTGGGTACTGTTGTTAGACTCCTGAGTGACAGTTGTTGCTACCTCCTCTTCCTGATCCAATGCCAAGAGTGGCTGCGCATCGGAAATGTCTTGATATGGATCGGAAAATAATTCCTGTGACTCAAGCGGAAGGTATATGGTGGTGGTGTTGGTGGTAGTGTCTTTGGGGGTGCACATAGCAGAGTGAAGAAGAGGGTGCAGATCGAGAGGATGAGGAAGGTGCAGAAGAGTAAGGCTGAGTAAGCCACTCAACCAAGTCTGGTGCGTCCTTTGACGTAATCACATGCACCATCTGCAATTTGCCACTTTGGCTCAAGCCTGTTGCTCCTGCCCTACTCCTAACACCCTTGCGGAAGGGCCTGCCTCTTCCTCTGCCTGTCATTTTTTAAATGACCCTGTGACAAAAGTCTCTAGAGAAGTGCAGTATGTATGTGGAAGAAGGTATATAACACCCCGCTTCAATCTGTGTCATGGTCGGTTCCGAGTTCCAGCAGTCCATGGAAGACTTACCCACAGTATTGGTCCGTTGAGCGCTAACAGGTCTTCCCGGGCGCGCGTTAGCGCGAACGGACGCACGCGAGTGCGAGCAGGTACGATCGGGCAGTGCACGAGGTTGTGACGTGCGCACGCGGGTGCGCGGGGTCACGAACGGTTGCACGGTTTCACGTGGGCGCGAACGGGCACGCCGTGCAACCGTTCTTGGCGCCCAAAGGGCTTCTTAAGTGATCCGTTCTAGTGGCCCGGTGCTGTCCTGTCTACAGCGTTCCTGAGAGTTGCCTCTGATACCTGATTGTTCCTGTCTCTGATCTACCCGGCTTGTTCCTGATTATCCTGCTTGCTGCCAGCCCTGACCCTTGGACTTCCTGACTACGCTTCTGCCTTCTCCTTCGGTACTTCTGCTGCCAGCCCGTTGACGACCCGGCTTGTGTTTGACCCCGCTACTGCCTGCTGTTCCAGTCTGTGTTCTGTGACCGCTGCCGCCTGTTGCCTGCCTGCCAGCCGTTCCCGTGTTATCTCCTGCACCTGCCTGCTGCCAGTTGCTGACTACTTTCCAGCCGTTCCAGAACCACCTGCCGGTACCCGCTGTTGTCTGACGCCAGTTCCCGGACCAAGCCCACCTACACGGACTTGGCACTTGTGCCCTCTGCCCTCTAGAGCCCCTGTTCCCACTCTCAGGGGATCTCGAGCCAGAGGCTTACGAGAGGCCGCTCCCTGCACTCCGGGCTCCTTCCACCAGGTACGTGACAATCTGTCATTTTTGGGGGCCACTGGTCTATCACACCAGTTATAATACTTTTTTTAATTGTGTTTGTCACTCTTTGTAGTATCGCTGCAGAACCGCTCAGCAGTCACGATGCTGCACAGTGGAAATGCACTATACTATTGTCAGGGCTGGCTTAGCCCTTCCTCCTCTGGGCTGGCCCCTCAGCTGTCGGCTAATTGCCAGCACTCTTCTCTCTCCACAGTTACCAGCTGTTCCCGATGATGCTCGTCTGACCTGCCCATTCAAAGTCTTCCAGCTCATTTCTCCATTGCCTTCAGGTTTGGTCACATCACTAGGAACCATCTCCTGCTTTTGTTTCAACACTGGCTTGCTACATCCCTCCTGGCTTCCATCCTGCTTGCAGTAGCTCTCCTTGGATCCCTGACATCTGGACTGGCTGATTACCCGATCTGGTTTATGAACTTTGGACTGGCTGACTTCCCGATCTGGCTACTGGACTCTGGCTATGCTTGACTACACTTTTTCCTGTTTACTTTTTTATTTTTATTAATAAACAAGTGTGATTTTATTGTACTTCTATCTCTGTCTGTTTCATGGTTCCTGTCAGTACGTGAAGGCCATGAATTCAGAAGATACAGTCAATCCACTTACTGGTAATATTTTTTCCATATGGGATGAGCAAGATCACCGCATGGATAAGTTTGCCTTGGCGTTACAAACGCTCCTGAATCGCACGGCTTACCTGGAATCCCCCACGGTGGCTGCTCCGGTACAACCTGAGTCGCAGGCCATCCCTGCTGCTGTGCCAGTCTCTGTGCAGGCCCCCACTTCGAGTATTACCTCTATAAAAGGTATGTCTGGTACTGCTCCGCTTCCCCAGCGATTTGGGGGCCAAGCAGTTCAATGCAGAGGGTTTCTCAATCAGGTTGAGATATACTTCGAAATGCTGCCCCAGGCGTTTCCCATGGACAGAAGCAAAGTAGGTTTTGTGATATCTTTGTTTTCTGAGAGAGCCTTGGCCTGGGCTAACCCTCTATGGGAGACGCAAAAACCTGTTGTCTTGAGTTACCCTCAGTTTGTGGCCTCCTTTAAAAGGGTTTGTGACAATCCCGCACGCTCCGCTTCTGCTGCCAAGTGCCTCATGTCCTTCAAACAGAGTATGAGAACTGTTGCCGACTAGGCCATTGAATTCCATACTCTGGCAACAGAGGTTGCTTGGAACAATGAGACCCTCGTGGCTGCTTTTTCTCATGGTCTCTCGGATTCCATCAAGGATGAGATAGCAGCCTGAGATATACCCACTGAGGTGGAGAACTTGATCTCGTTTGCCCTCCTCATTGACTCCAGACTCATAGAAAGACTTTCTCTTAAGGAGCGCTTGCGGAAGCCTCCTGTACGTTTTACCTCCGAGCTTTGTAGTCCCACCCATGCCTCCCCCACCTCCCATGCCTCCTGGTACCGAGTTGGTCAGTGAAGAGGAACCCATGCACCTGGGCTTCACGCGTCTCTCTGCAGATGGGAGAGATTGTGCCTTTATTGTGGCCAGGCAGGTCACTTTTTTAAGTCTTGTCCTACCCGTCCAGGGAACGCCCGAACCTTGAGGTCCTGTCATGGACAAACCTTAGGTGGCGTTGTTTCGTCCCCAGTTATCCAGAAGGATAAGCCCCTGGTTTTGGTCACCCTTTCTTGGGCTGAGTCATCCATCGAGATACAGGCTCTAATCGACTCTGGGGCTGCAGGCCTGTTCATTGATGCTGCATTTGTTTTGCAGCACTCGATTCTGCTGCAGCTGCGTGACACTCCACTTGCCATTGAGGCTCTTGACGGGAGACCTTTACAGCCTGCCCATGTGACTCATGAGACGGTTCCGTTTTCCATGGCCGTAGAGGCTCTTCACCATGAGATAATCCAATTCCAAGCTATTTCCTCACCCAGGTTTCTGCTGGTTATTGGTTATCCTTGGTTACAGAGGCACAACCCCTCTTTTGATTGGCTCCATGCTGAGGTTCTCTCCTGGTCACCACAATGCAGTGAGACATGCTTCCTGAAGGTATCCAAGGTCCTGTGCACCACTTCACTCCCCTCCCTGCTGGAGGAGTACCGTGATTTTGGCGATGTCTTTGATAAAGGTCAAGCAGGTAGTTTGCCTCCACACCACCCTTATGATTGCGCAATTGAGCTTCAACCTGGTGCCATACCTCCTTGTGGCAGGGTTTACCCTTTGTCGGTCTTGGAGGATAAGGCCATGGATGAGTATGTTGCTGACTCACTTTCTCGAGGTTTCATCCGCAAATCCTCGTCTCCTGCTGGTGCTGGTTTCTTCTTTGTGAAAAAGAAGAGCGGTGAACTGAGACCTTGTATAGATTATAGGGGTCTCAATCGTGTCACATTTAAGAATGCCTACCCGATTCCATTGATTACTGAGTTATTTGACCGCCTCAAGGGAGCAACGGTTTTCACAAAACTTGACCTGAGAGGGGCATACAATCTCGTGCGCATTAAGGAGGGCGACGAGTGGAAGACTGCATTTATTACCAGAACAGGCCATTATGAATACCTGGTAATGCCCTTTGGCCTTTGCAACGGCCCGGCAGTTTTCCAGGAATTTATTAACGATGTCCTCAGAGATTTGTTGCAGTTGTGTGTGGGGGTTTATCTCGATGATATCCTCATATTTTCCAAGTCCCTGGAGAGCCACCACACAGATGTCTGTCATGTACTTCAGAAACTAAGAGAGAACAATCTCTATTGTAAACTGGAGAAGTGCGAGTTCCATCCTGAACAGGTTACATTCCTGGGCTATGTCATTTCCACTGCTGGTTTTTCAATGGACCCAGAGAAACTTTCGGCAGTCCCACAGTGGCCTCGACCCATGGGTTTACATCCTCTGCAGCGTTTCCTGGGCTTTGCCAACTACTATCGGAAGTTTATTCGTAACTTCTCATCTCTGGTCAAGCCTCTGACTGATATGACCAGAAAGGATGGTAACCCACAGAGTTGGTCTCCGGAGTCCATTGAGGCCTTTGAGACTCTCAAGGCTGCCTTTGTTTCTGCTCCTGTGTTGGCACATCCTGATCCTACATTGCCTTTTATCCTAGAAGTCGATGCTTCTGAGACTGGAGTTGGCATCCTTCTGTCTCAACGTCCTAACTCTGACAGCGCTATGCATCCGTGTGGCTACTTTTCCAGGAAATTGTCACCTGCTGAGTGCAATTATGAGATTGGTGACAGAGGGCTGTTGGCGATCATTTTAGCCCTGAAAGAATGGAGACATCTCCTTAAAGGTACCACTGTGCCCGTTCTTATTCTTACTGACCATAAGAATCTTACATTCTTGTCTGAGGCTAAGCAACTCTCTCCCAGAAGGGCGCGATGGGCTCTTTTCTTGTCAAGCTTTAATTACATTGTCTCATTCTTACCCGGTACTAAGAATGTAAGGGCTGATGCCTTATCACAACAATTTTCTTCCACTTCCAAGTCAGAGTCGGTTCCGGTTCCTATGATTCCTCCTGATCGTATCTTGGCTACGGTTCGCACCAGTCTTACTTCTCCTTTGGGTGACAAAATTCTTGCTGCTCAGGTCCATGCTCCTCCTGATAAACCTTGTGACTGCTGCTTTGTCCCAGAGAGTGTCCGTACTGCAGTGCTCCAGACTTATCATTCTCCCAAGGCAGCTGGCCATCCTGGGAAGAATCAACTCATTTGGGCCATCTCCCAACAATTCTGGTGGCCTAGTCTACGGGCTGATGTTACTGCTTTCATAGCTGCCTGTCCCATGTGTGCTCAGAGTAAGACTCCACGACACCTTCCAGTGGGCCTCTTACAACCCATACCCAATGGAGAGAGGCCCTGGACTCACCTGTCTATGGATTTCCTTGTGGAATTGCCCAACTCCCAAGGCAACACTGTTATCCTTGGTTGACCGGTTCTCAAAGATGTGTCATTGTATACCACTTTAGAA
Source organism: Lithobates pipiens (assembly GCF_037356315.1). NCBI lineage: Eukaryota > Metazoa > Chordata > Amphibia > Anura > Ranidae > Lithobates > Lithobates pipiens. The sequence goes on along the minus strand of NW_027507791.1, from coordinate 149,338,035 downwards.
GTTGCCCACCTTTAAGGAACTGGCTTCCATTTTTGCTCGGGAGATCTTTGGCTTACATGGACTACCCAAGGTGATTTTCTCGGATAGGGGCAGTCAGTTTGTCTCCCGGTTCTGGCGAGCCTTTTGTGCACAGTTGGGAATTCAGCTTGCGTTCTCTTCTGCGTATCACCCACAGTCTAATGGGGCCGCATAACGAGACAATCAGTCCTTGGAGCAATTCCTACATTGCTATATTTCTGACCATCATAACAACTGGTCTGACCAATTACCTTGGGCAGAGTTTGCTCACAACAGTGCCTTGAATTCAGCCTCCCGATTGTCTCCATTTATGGCGAATTATGGTTTCCAACCTTCCATTTTGCCTCATTCATTTGTTCTGCAGAGTATTCCCGCGTTAGAGGAGCATCTCCATGGGCTTCGTTCCACTTGGGAACAAGTCCAGGAGGCTTTGTGTCATGCTAATTATAGGTACAGACTCCATGTTGACCGCAGACGCCTGCCAGCACCTTCCTACCAGATTGGGGACAGAGTCTGGCTGTCATCTCGCAACCTCCGGCTTCATGTTCCCTCACTGAAGTCTGCACCTCGGTTTATTGGCCATTTCCGTATACTTTGCAGGATTAACCCAGTAGCTTACGTGTTGGAACTTCCTCCTAGTATGCGCATCTCAAATGTGTTTTAATGTCTCCTTATTGAAACCTTTGGTCTGTAACTGATTTACCACCTCGGTGCCACGTCTTCACCCTATTCAGGTTGAGACCCATGAGGAGTATGAGGTACAATCCATTGTTGACTCCCGTAGGTTCCGTGGGTTCATACAGTACCTGGTGCATTGGAAGGGGTACCGTCCGGAGGAACGTTCCTGGGTTTCATCCTCTAATGTACATGCCCCTGTCCTCCTCCACAAGTTCCATAGACGGTTTCCCCTCAAGTCCGGTGGCCCTCCGAGGGAGAGGGTCTCATTGAGGGGGGTTACTGTTTCCTCCTCTGGGCTGGCCGCTTAGCTGTCGGCTAATTGCCAACTCTCTTCTCTCTCCACAGTTACTAGCTGTTCCCGATGATGTTTGTCTGGCCTGCCTATTTAAAGTCTTCCAGCTCATTTCTCCATTGCCTTCACGTTTGGTCACATCACTAGGAACCATCTCCTGCTGTTGTTTCAAGACTGGCTTGCTACATCCCTGCTGGCTTCCATCCTGCTTGCAGTTGCTCTCCTTCGATCCCTGATGTCTGGACTGGCTGATTACCCAATCTGGTTTATGAACTTTGGACTGGCTGACTACACGATCTGTGCAAGTATTTTATACATGTATTGCACACCTATATACTGCACACCAAATAGTACACCTATACCAGTCCTTAAAAGACCTTTGTGGATCTAGTAGCTAGTGATTTGCAGACTGTCCCTCAGTCCCTACACTGATAAAAGTCTGCTGCAGAATAGGGCAGCAGTCAGCAGCAGTGCACCACAACCCTATATATTGTACACCTATACCAGTCCTTACAAGGACCTTTGTGGACTAGTAGCTAGTGATTTGCAGACAGTCCCTGATAAAGGACTGCTGCAGAATAGGGCAGTAATCTGCTGCACAGCCCTGCACCAGCACCCTATATATTGTACACCTATACCAGTCCTTACAAGGACCGTTGTGGACCTAGTAGCTAGTGATTTGCAGACTGTCCCTCTGTCCCTACACTGATAAAAGACTGCTGCAGAATAGAGCAGTAATCTGCAGCACAGCCCTGCACCAGCACCCTATATATTGTACACCTATACCAGTCCTTAAAAGGACCTGTGTGGACGTAGTAGCTAGTGATTTGCAGAGTGTCCCTCAGTCCCTACATTGATAAAGGACTGCTGCAGAACAGGGCAGTAATCTGCAGCACAGGCCTGCACCAGCACCCTATATATTGTACACCTATACCAGTCCTTAAAAGGACCTTTGTGGACCTAGTAGCTAGTGATTTACAGACTGTCCCTCAGTCCCTACACTGATAAAAGACTGCTGCAGAATAGGGCAGTAATCTGCAGCACAGCCCTGTACCAGCACCCTATGTATTGTACACCTATACCAGTCCTTAAAAGGACCTTTGTGGACCTAGTAGCTAGTGATTTGCAGACTGTCCCTCAGTCCCTACACTGGTAAAATACAGCTGCAGAATCGGGCAGCAGTCAAGTATAATATTCTTTCTATATTTGGAAGAAAGTACAACCCTATATACTGTACACCTACACCAGTCCTTAAAAGGACCTTTGTGGATCTAATAGTAATAGCTAGTGATTAAACTGACTGTCCCTGCTCCACACAGCGTCCTGTCCCTACACTGACAAAAGACAGGCTGCTGCAATCACCAGCACGGCAGTGCACTGAACCCTATATACTGTACTACACTATACCAGTCCTTTAAAAGGACTTTTGTGGACCTAATAGCTAGCGATTTGTGCCACTACAGTCTCTCCCTACTCCACACAGCGTCCTGTCCCTACACTGACTTAAGACAGAATGTAAAATGGCCGCCAGATCAGGTATATTTATAAGGTAGGGGGAATGTCCAATTGTCCATGTGTTAAAATGTCTCAATTGGCTGTCCTGTACCCCATGATGGATGTATCATCATGGGTCAAAGTTCTTTCACACTGTAAACACATATGTTCGCCGGGCGAACAGTGGCAATAGTCCACCGATTGGGCGGATCGCGAACACGCAAAATTCGCCACGAACCGACCGCCGGGCGAACAGTTCAGCCATCTCATCACTGTGTCTGCCACTGAAGGTTGCCTGGTAAAGCCCCTCTACCCCAACTTGCATAGATGGACTGAGCCTACATCTCTTGGTTGTTTTAAGATGTTTTAGTCGTGTTTTTACTGTTTTGGTTCTTGTTCTTGTGTGTCTTTGTGTGTCTTCGAGCCTGGGTATGCCCAAGAGTCTCCGTTTTGTTATGTACAATTAAAACTGCAATAACAATAATTTTCCAAAAAAAAAGTCTTTAACCACTTTCAGACCGGACCATTTTGCTGGTAAATGACCAGAGGTCTTTTTACAATTTGGCACTGCGCTGCTTTAACTGGTAATTGCGCGGTCATGCAATGTTGTACCCAAACAAAATTTGCGTCCTTTTCTTCCCACAAATAGAGCTTTCTTTTGATGGTATTTGATTGCCTCTGCGATTTTTATTTTTTGCGATATAAACGTAAAAAGACCGCAAATTTTGAAAAAAAATGATATTTTCTACTTTTTGTTATTAGAAAAATCCAATAAACTCAATTTTAGTCATACATTTAGGCCAAAATGTATTCAGCCACATGTCTTTGGTAAAAAAAAGTCAATAATTGTATATTTATTGGTTTGCGCAAAAGTTGTCACATCTACAAACTAAGGTACGTTTTCTGGAATTTACGCAGCTTTTAGTTTACGACTGCCTATCTCATTTCTTGAGGTGCTAAAATGGCAGGGCAGTACAAACCCCCCCCAAATTACCCCATTTTGGAAAGTAGACCCCCTAAGGAAATTGATAAGTGGCATGTTGAGCCCATTGAATATTTTATTTTTTTGCCTCAAGCGATTGAATAATGACAAAAAAAATATATATATTTTTTTTTACACAAAGTTGTCACTAAATGATATATTGCTCACACATGCTATGGGCATATGTGAAATGACACCCCAAAATAAATTCTGCTGCTTCTCCTGAGTATGGGGATACCACATATGTGGGACTTTTTGGGAGCCTAGCCGCGTACGGGGCCCCGAAAGCCAAGCACCGCCTTCAGGCTTTCTAAGGGCGTAAATTTTTGATTTCACTTCTCACTACCTATTACAGTTTTGAAGGCCATACAATGCCAAGATGGCACAAAACCCCCACAAATGACCCCATTTTAGAAAGTAGACACCCCAAGCTATTTGCTGAGAGGCATTTTGAGTCCATGGAATATTTTATATTTTGCCACAAGTTGCGGGAAAATTACAAACTTTAATTTATTTTTATTTTTTTTTCACAAAGTTGTCACTAAATGATATATTGCTCACACATGCTATGGGCATATGTGAAATGACACCCCAAAATAAATTCTGCTGCTTCTCCTGAGTACGGGGATACCACATATGTGGGATTTTTTGGGAGCATAGCCGCGTACAGGGCCCCGAAAACCAAGAACCGCCTTCAGGTTTTCTAAGGGCGTAAATATTTGACTTCACTCCTCACTACCTATTACAGTTTTGAAGGCCATAAAATGCCAAGATGGCACAAAACCCCCACAAATGACCCCATTTTAGAAAGTAGACACCCCAAGCTATTTGCTGAGAGGCATGTTGAGTCCATGGAATATTTTATATTTTGCCACAAGTTGCGGGAAAATTACAAACTTTTTTTTTTTTTCACAAAGTTGTCACTAAATGATATATTGCTCACGCATGCCATGGGCATATGTGAAATGACACCCCAAAATAAATTCTGCTGCTTCTCCTGAGTACTGGGATACCACATATGTGGGACTTTTTGGGAGCCTAGCCGCGTACGGGGCCCCGAAAACCAAGCACCGCCTTCAGGCTTTCTAAGGAGCGTTACAGTTTTGAAGGCCATAAAATGCCAAGATGGCGCAACCCCCCCCCCCAAATGACCCCATTTTGGAAAGTAGACACCCCCAAATTTAGGGGTACACTAGTGAGACTAGGTAATAAATGGCGGGTGCCCTGAAACTATAAAAAAATAACTAACCAACCAGCGTTACCTGTAACAGTTATATGGTGATCACTGGTGAAAGGGTTAACTAGGGGGCAATCAGGGGGCTTTATGCGGTAGTATATGGGGGTCCCTGGCGCTATAAAAAGCTGCGGCGAACCTAAATACCTACCTGCCTAACTAGCGTCACCTGTGACACTAATACAGCGATCAGAAAACTGATCGCTTATTAGGCTGGGTTCACACTGGAGCGATGCGGGAACGCCACAAATCCGCGGTGGGTTCCCGCATCACATGCCTCCCGGCGGCAGTTCACACTGCCCTATGCGAACTGCTGGGAGTGTCAGTGAAATGTTAATGACACCCCCAGATCAGTTCGCATATCGCAGCGCGATCTGCAAACTCGGATCGCATGGTGTGAACACCCATGCGATCTGATTCTGCTGCGGACCAAAAAAAGGTCCCGTGCGAGTTTGCGGCGGGTGCGACACGAATTCAGCCATACTATCTGTATGGCTGAACTCGAATCGCACAGAGATCGGATGTGATTTGCACTGCAGTGCGGTGCGAATCACATCCGTTCTCATAAACCGCTGCAATGTGAACCCAGCCTTAGTGACACTGGCGACGGGGGGTGATCACGGGGTTAAACCTTTATTGGGGGGGTTAGGGGGGTACCTTAGAACTAAAGGGGGCTAACCCTAACTGCCCTAACAGTTATTACAGTCACAAATGACACCCGCCGGGTGATCAGGGGGTTAAACCTTTATTAGGTAATAAATGGCGGGTGCCCTGAAACTATAAAAAAATAACTAACCAACCAGCGTCACCTGTAACAGTTATATGGTGATCACTGGTGAAAGGGTTAACTAGGGGGCAATCAGGGGGCTTTATGCGGTAGTATATGGGGGTCCCTGGCGCTATAAAAAGCTGCGGCAAACCTAAATACCTACCTGCCTAACTAGCGTCACCTGTGACACTAATACAGCGATCAGAAAAACAATCGCTTATTAGGCTGGGTTCACACTGGAGCGATGCGGGCACGCCGCGAATCTGCGGCGGGTTCCCGCATCGCATGCCTCCCGGCGGCAGTTCACACTGCCCTATGCGAACTGCTGGGAGTGTCAGTGAAATGTTAATGACACCCCCAGATCAGTTCGCATATCGCAGCGCGATCTGCAAACTCGGATCGCATGGTGTGAACACCCATGCGATCCGATTCTGCTGCGGGCCAAAAAAAGGGTCCCGTGCGAATTTGCGGCGGGTGCGGCGGGTGCGATGCGAATTCAGCCATACTATCTGTATGGCTGAACTCGAATCGCACAGAGATCGGATGTGATTTGCACTGCAGTGCGGTGCGAATCACATTCGTTCTCATAAACCGCTGCAATGTGAACCCAGCCTTAGTGACACTGGCGACGGGGGGTGATCACGGGGTTAAACCTTTATTGGGGGGGTTAGGGGGGTACATTAGAACTAAAGGGGGCTAACCCTAACTGCCCTAACAGTTATTACAGTCACAAATGACACCAATGCAAAAAAAATAAAAAATGACATTGGTGTCACTGTGACTGGGGGGCAGGGGTAATTGGGGGGGTGATCGGGGGGGTGTGAGTGTGCCTGGCATGTTCTACTGTGTAGTGTCGTGTTGGTGCAACTCACCGATTCTCTCTCCTCGGTGTCGGAACGAAAAATACCGACACGGAGGAGAGATTACATCACTTCCTCTCCTGTGTTTACATTACAGGAGAGGAAGTGATGTGACGAAGGATTTCTATTCGTCGGGAGCGATCGCGAGGGGGTGGCCATGAATGAATGGCCGCCCCCTCATCCCGGATCGCTCCCGAACGAATACCGACCGCCGCAGGCACCGGGCGGGGGCCCGATCGGGCCCCCGACCCGCGGGAAGGCAGGGACGTACATGTAAGCCCTTATGCCTGCCCGTGCCATTCTGTCGACGTACATCGTCGTGCGGCGGTCGGGAAGTTGTTAATGTGTATACTTGCAAAATGATGAGATAAACTGTGATCATGAAAGAAGATCTTGATGTTGTGACGATTGACGATGCCGATTGTTTAACCTGATGAGATAAACTGTGATCATAAATTAAGATCTTGATGTTGCTCGATTGACAATGTCGATTGTTTAACCTGTTCCTGATGGTTTGAATGGATCTGCCGAAATATTGCAGTTTACATGTTAAAGTAATGACTTAAACAGCATATTCCAAAGAGCAAGTCTAATTGGGAAGTGAAAGACTAAGCCCTTGTACACACGGTCGGACATTCCGATGGAAAATGTCCGATCGGACCGTGTTGTCGGATAATCCAACCGTGTGTGGGCTTCATCTGACTTTTTCCGTCGGAGTGTCCGACCAACAAAGTTTGAGAGCTGGATATAAAAATTTTCCGACAACATGATCCGATCGGAGTTTGTCTGATCGTTTGTAGAGAATTCCGATCGGACAAAGTGCCACGCATGCTCAGATCAAATTCCTAGACCAAAGCTATTGGCTACTAGCCTGAACGTAGTCCCGTCGTAACTAAATAACGTCATCATGTTACGAACGATCAAATTTTCCGACAACTTTGTCCCACCATGTGTATGCAACACCAGTTTCTGACAAAATCCGTCTGAAAAAATCAGATGGATTTTGTTGTCGGAATGTCCAAGGGTGTACAAGGGCTTAGAGATTCAATTTCCTTAAATATAGCCTTAATAGACTTCAAAATACTCTTAAATATATTAGACCCTGGTTCTCCCCAAAGCTAGAATAGTTATTTGAGTATTTCATCTATTAAAATATTTTGTTAAGCCACCAATTTTTTTTTTTTTTTTAAGAGAAAGGGTGTTGCTTCTGTGTTTTAGGTGTGATAATAGGTGTGTTTTTTTTAAGGCTATTCACACCTAAAAAATGCAAACGTTCTTGATTTTGGCTGTACTTTTTAGACTTATACAATTATACTGCAAAGTTTTGTTCCAAAGTAAATAGAATTTTTTTTTAGATATGTGAAGATACTTTTTGAAGACTTGAAAACTTCAAATGGATTGGGAATCTGAAAACTTCAAAGCAATTTACATAATGAACTGAAACAATGAAAACAAATCCCTTTTGGGAAAAATGAATAGTTATATACTCTTGATAAACAATATCTGATCTCTTTCAATTTGTTTTACATTAACAGAGCATGAGAGTAGCTATACCACTATCACTCACTCCGCAAGGGCTCTTTCTTGGGAAATTGAAGAAATACAGGTATAATAACTTGATAATATTACTAAATTTTACCCAAGTTTGTTTGATAGGACTATTTTCTTGGTATAACTAACTGTCATATCTAAACATTTTTCTAGGAATGCAAGAGTTTCCATCATCAAATGTCTCCATAGCCAGAAATGGAGTTGTATGTTATATTGGAAAACTCAAACCAAACAGTTGTAGAGAATTTTATTCTTCTTGGACTCTCTTCTGTTTATAGTCTACAAGTTGTCTTTTCCATGCTGCTTTGCTTGATGTACATGGTGACATCATTAGGAAATCTTTTACTGATCATTACAGTAAAACTTAATCCCCGTCTCCAGACACCTATGTACTTTTTTCTGACTAATCTTGCTGTTATCGATATTTGTTATTCCACAACTGTGGTGCCCAAAATGTTAGCAAACACCCTGTCAGAGGATAGAAGCATTTCCTTTTTGGGATGTGCAATGCAGTTATACTTTCACGCATCTTTAGCTACTGCAGAATGTTTAACCTTGACTATTATGGCTTTTGACAGATACAATGCCATCTGTAAACCTCTGCAATACCACATGATCATGGACAAAAAACTGTGTTTTTATCTGGCTGCTGGATGCTGGACTGTGAGCTTTGCTGTTCCTGTACAACTTACGCTTTATACTTTTGGGTTGCCTTTCTGTAAATCCAACAATATTGAACATTTTTTCTGTGAGATGCCACCATTACTTCATTTGGCCTGTGCAGATATTTGGTTCAATGAGATCTTGGAGTATGTTGCAGCTATAGTAGTAATTGGAAGCACCTTGGTGCTAATATTTGCATCTTATCTCTTCATCACCTTGACCATACTAAATATAAAATCTGCCAAACTAAAGCAAAAAGCATTCTCTACTTGCGCCTCCCACCTTGTCGTAGTCTTCCTCTTCTATGTAACAGTGTTGTTCATGCACTTACGCCCTCCTTCCAGCTACTCCCCCAAACAGGACAGAGTTGTGGCCCTCTTTTATACTGTGGTAACACCAACGCTAAATCCTCTCATCTACAGTGTACGAAATAAGGAAATAAAAGCAGCTATAAGAAAAACATTGTCAGTCATAGCATGTCATTAATATTCTTTAGCAGCAAACAATATTGATTAATTTGATTCTTGGGACAATACCAGCAAGTTGATTGATGGTGAATATAAATTTTACCTTAAAGGTATACTCCAGTTGTATATGAAGTGTTTGAAATTGAAAATCATTTTCTTTAGATATAAACAAAGACCCCCTCTATCCATCACTACTACCACAACCAAGCCTATTAATCTTAAATGTAAGTAAGAGGCAATATCTAGTGAAAATTTCTGAGGCATTAGGGTTGATTTACAAAAGGTAAATAGACTGTTCACTTTGCAAAGGAAATTGCATTTTGTAAATTATTTTTTCACAGAGCCTACAGAATGAGGTGAAGTTCTGCTCAATTCCATCATCCAATCCTGTGCAATCAAAAATGCTGTTTAATTTTTCTTGTATGTGATTGGGTATTTTTTGCAAAGTGAAATATCACTACATTCACTTTAGCCTTGTTATAATTCCCTTGCAATGTGAACAGTCTACTTGCCTTTGGTAAATCAACCCGATAGTTTGCATTATACAGCAGTTCCAGTTCCCTGCAGAATGTGCCAGTCTAGGAAAGGTGTGACCATGGAGAAAAATTATCAGTCTGCCTGATCTCCATGATCAGATTGACACATGAACCAGATTAATTACATTATAGTCCATAAGTCAACACATATTTGAGAAGTTTTAAAAAAAAAATACTTTTTATTGAATTTTTTCCATTGTAACAGACCAAATAAATAAAATATATAAAGCTCTGTAACAACTTTAAGTGTTTGGATGGTAAGATATACTGTAAGTATGAACAAACAACCTAGCAATGTGGGTTTTCATTATTGTAAGCACAGAACTAAGACATTATACTTCTCAGTTTTACAAGTTTGTTGTTACTGTTAATACTTTATACTCTGTTTGGATGCTCTGAAAGCTGCAATAGAACTATTTGCTGGTCTGCAATACTACTATCCTTTGTGCTTCATCCATCATACACTGTATGACGCATTTTATGAGCTGATGTTAATTGATACATGACCTATGTTTTTCTATGGGTTGCATCCCAACAAATTTTGTAACGGTCTACTGGCCTTTTTTCTTACCCAATAAAAACATTTGTATAAAAATTTTTTTTTATTGTAAGTATACCGGTAACAAGGTAGGACAATAATACAAAAATCGTCAAGCAGTGCTGAGCAAACATGAGTGAACTAACAAAGGCTTGCTTATTTCTAAATAGCATAAGGATCCACACAAATGGTACTAGAACCAGAATACAAAAGAAACACAGAGGTCACTGCTAGGCATGAGCCGAACACCCCCAGTTTGGTTCACACCAGAACTTTCGAACGGACTGAAAATTCGTGCGAACTTTAGAACCCCATTGAAGTCTATGGGTCTCGAATGTTCGAAATAAAAAGTGCTAATTTTAATGGCTAATATACAAGATATTGTCCTAAAAAGGGTTTGGGGACCTGGCTCCTGCCCCAGGTGACATGGGTCAATGCAAAAATTATATCAAGAATTGTAATTACATGCCATTGTTGAACATTGGTAGAAAAAGTGGGCCTTTGGTGGTTGTGGTGCTGGTGCCACAACACTATAAGTCCTCACAGTTACTCTCGGTGGGCACAGGAATGGGCTCTGCTGTGAAATATTATATCAAGAATTGTAATTACATGCCCCTGCTGAAAATTTGGGCCTTAGGCACTGCATGCAGGTGCCACAACACTGCAACCTCTCCCAGATACTCTAGTTGGAGTGCAGGAATGAGCTGTTAAACAGGGCCTGAAAAATTGGGCCTATACACTGCAATCTCTACCATATACTCTAGTTGTAGTTCAGGAATGAGCCCTGCTGCAAAGCATTGCATCAAAAATTGTATAACATGCCCCTGTTAAACAGGGGCTGAAAAATTGGGCCTTAGGCACTGGTGCTGGTGCCACGACACTGCAACCTCTCCCATATACTCTATTTAGAGTGAGGAATGAGCCCTGCTGCAAAGTATTGGATCATAAATTGTAATTACACGCCCCTGTTAAACAGGGCTGAAAAATTGGGCTGGTGGCATCGCCCAGAACCAAAAATGTTCTTCCAAGATATCAGCAGGATCATTGAGGAGGAAGAGGATAGTCATTCAACATAACAGGACAGTCACTCAGCATCAGCATAGGCAGTCTTGAAGGGATGTGGCATTTCCAAAAAAATTATTCAGTTACATCAGCTTCAGGTGCTTGGTAGCTGGTGGTGATCCAAGACTGATTCATCTTTATGAATGTCAGTTGATCAACTGAGTCGGTGGACAGGTGCACCCTTTGATCGGTTACAAAGCCACCAGCAGCACTGAAGGTGCGTTCCGAAAGAATGCTGGATGCAGGACAGGCCAGTAGCTCAATTGCATACTGTGCAAGCTCTGACCAGTGATCCATCCTCAAGACCCAGTAACCCAGAGGATTTTCGGTGGGAAAGGTGTCCAAGTCTAACCTTGCCCCTAGGTATTCCTGCACCATGTAAATCAGACGCTGGCGATGGTTGATGGAACTGATCATACCTTGGGGCTGCGGACTAAAAAATTGTCTAAACATATCGGTCAGACGGCCACCTTCTCCACCACTCCTTCTGACCGAAGTCTCAGCAAAATGTTGTCCAGGACCAGGAGTTTGTAACCTCCCAGTCTCTGGGAATGCATTGCACAGACCTTTCTGCAAGGCCTCCCGGAGATGTCTCATCCTCTGCTCCCTCTGCGATGGCAAGATAAGGTTGGCAACCTTACCCTTGTACCGTGGATCAAGGAGAGTGGCCAGCCAATAATGGTCCCTCTCCTTGATACCAAAGAATACGAGGATCCTTCTGCAGGCTTTGCAGCATCAGGGAGGCCATGCAGCGTAGGTTAGCGGAGGCATTCGTTCCGGAGTCCTCTGGGTCACTAAGGACAACATGATCTGCAGCCACCTCTTCCCAGCCACGTACAAGTCCCGGGTTTCTTGGGACTGTAAATCATCCCTACAAGACTGCTGTTGCTGATGCTGAGTGCCAGGCTCCACCTCCATGATGACACAATCTTCCTCCTCCTCCTCTTCCTGTGTGATGGGTGGGACAGCAGGAACACTGTCTGGATAAAGGGGGCCTTGAGAGGCAAGGGAGTCCTCCTCTTCCTGCCTCTGTTCTGCCTCAAGTGACCTGTCCATTATTCCACGCAGCTCATGCTCCAACAGGTGGACAAGCGGTACAGTGTCAGTGTATTCCTCTCAGTTCAGGTTTCAGAGAGGACTGAAGGTCTAGTGGGGTTGGAGATCCCAGCTGCTGAGGAGCAAGGAGAGGTCCGCTTTGTTCTTTGGTGTGGGTCTTTAAGGTACGCTTGCCAACGAGCTGCATGGCAGGTCAACATATGTCTGGTCAAGCATGTGGTGCCCCAGCGGCTAATGTTTTGGCCACGCGAGATACGCTTGAGACATATGTTGCAAATAGCAGCAGTGCGATCTGATGCACTCATCTCAAAAAAGGCCCACACCAAAGAACTTTTGGAATAACGCACAGAGGCAGCGCCCTGCACAGGCGGAACTCTGCAGTGTGATTCAGTCAGTGTGCTGCCCCTAATGCCTCGTTGGAGATGTGCCTCCTCCTCCTCTCTCCTATCAGGCACCCACGTGCAGTCAGTGACCTCATCATCCCCTTCCTCTTCATCACTGGAGCAAACCTGGCAGTATGCTGCAGCTGGTGGAACATGACTGCCAGATTGCTGTCCTTCTTGAGCATCCCCTCTCTCTTTGCTCACGCAACTGCCTTCCTTTAGCTGAGTATCATCATCAGAGCCTTCAAAACACTGGGCATCCTCCTGGAGCATGTACCCAACACTGTGCTCAAACAGTCCGGGGGACTCCTCAGGAGGACATGGTGGGTCTAGGGAAGGAGTGACTGATGATGACATTGAGACGAGGAAAGAGGATGCGTTGGCAGATGCTTTGCTAGTACCCTGAGCCTGAGTGAGAGAGGATGAGGAGGATGAAGAGGGCTTGGTCATCCACTCTACCAAGTCTTCAGCGTGATGCGGCTCAACACGTCCAGCTGCCGAAAATAAGGACAAGCGTGTCCCATGGCCACATGCTGATGATGATGCACCACATCCACAACCAGCACTGTTGTCTCTAGACACAGAGCCTGCTTGCCCTCTTTTATTAGCTTATGACTGCCTCTCCTTGTTGGCCTTCCAGACATAGTAATGGCCTGCAGGGAGATGGGAAAACCAGCAATTGGGTAGTGTATATTGTACTGGAGGCACACAACACCCACTAACTCCTGCAGATGCCTGTATGATAGAACACCAGCAATAAAGGGTAGATACAGGTGTATACTGTGCTGTGCTGGAGGCACAAAACACCCACAAACTCCTGCAGATGCCTGTATGAGAGAACACCAGCAATAAAGGGTAGATACAGGTGTATACTGTGCTGGAGGCACACAACACCCACTAACTCCTGCAGATGCCTGTATGAGAGAACACCAGCAATAAAGGGTAGATACAGGTGTATACTGTGCTGAGCTGGATGAACACAACACCCACTAACTCCTGCAGATGCCTGTATTGGAGAACACCAGCAATAAAGGGTAGATACAGGTGTATACTGTGCTGGAGGCACACAACACCCACTTTAACTCCTGCAGATGCCTGAGAAAAGAACACACTGTCCCTGCCTATCTAGCTCTTTCCCTGCACGCCAAAACGCTCTACACAAGGCCGCCACGCTGGTGGCCTTATATAGTGTGGGGCGTGTACTAAACCCCCCTGAGCTATAGTTGGCCACAGGCATCCTGCTTGTGGCCAATTATGGCTCTCTTCGTTGCCGGCGCTGTGATTGGCCAAGCATGCAGGGTCACAGTGCATGCTTGGCCAAGCATGAGCCAGCAATGTACTGCGATGGCGCAGTGCATTGTGGGCCGTGAGCTCCACAGGAATTTGGGCCCATAATGTTCAGTATTTGCCGAACGTGCGAACAGCCGATGTTCGAGTCAAACATACGTTTGAATCAAACACCAAGCTTATCCCTAGGGAGAACAAACACAGGGGGACTCTTATGACAATACATATTAAAATACATCTAAAACATCTTCATAAAATTTTCCACAACAGCTCCTCCTCTTTGTCATATGAGCCCATGTGTCCCTCGATGAATTTCGATCTTCTTTTTACACCTGGCCTCACAGTCCATATGAGTCCATAAAAAGGCTTGACATGTAGACTCTGTTCTTTAGGAGAGATGACATGATGAGCTGTAGTAGTGGCTGGTCGGTCTGAGATCCTCTGTGTCTTCTTCGTGGGTCGGCTTCTTGGACGTCTCATTGAGGAAGATGTGCTCATCTGCTCGGTCTCTGGTCACTCGTCCAATCAGGTAACAGGAGCACCTCATTGTGGCATATAGAAGGAATAGAAACAAAAACAACATGAGTAAATATACCCCTACTTCCTTCAACTATGATCCACTGCAAAAATAAAGATTAAATGCCCACAGATTCCCAGACCTTTAAGAGGATTCCAATCTTCACTAGCTATAGCTCTGGCTTTGCCTTTTAGGTTTCTTAGCCTTATCCATATGGGCCTGAACTTTGTCACCTGTATCCCCAATCCAGGTATAGCAATCTTTACTTATGAAATCCCAGGAACCAACCTTGGATTGTGGGAAATTCCTTGTAGCTTCAACAGTTACATGAAAACATCCCATCCTCAATGGATGAGAAATTGTTCAATTGTTTCATAAGCTCAAGCCCCCACCATGCACAAGCAATTCCCTTCCAGCTGTCCCTGCCATTCTTACCTTCTCTCACGCCATCCGATCCTTACGATCGGCCACGACATAAGATGCTCAGGCGAGTTTCACCAGCACACATGAACCTCTTGTCTTAGGGAAATTACCTTATAAGCTGTAGATCCGCATTAATACCAAACTAAAGTTAAAGCACACTTGTGGGTTACCTAGTTATCCCAATACCAAAGCTGGCAAGCACCAGAGCGATTGTTAAAATTTAATTTCTAGAGGGTAAAAGTAATTATATTGTTAAATTCTATTGACAAGTGTCTGTTTGGATTTTACTAGTTTGTCAAAACTCCTCACACCAATATGCCTATATATCATTCACTGCTGTCATTGCTGGGGCACTTAGAGCTCAGTGAAGACTCAGGCCGCGTACACACGCGGGGACTGTCCGCTCAACTTTGTTCGTCAAACAGTTTCAGCGGACAGTCCGCTCAAAATTAGCATGGACGGACATGGCCACACACGACGAATGAACAGTTTGCTGAAACCGTGCGCGATGACGTGAATGGCACGTACGACGGGACTAGAAAACGACGTCCTATACACTGCAATGCAACCTTCGGCGTGTAAATCCTTTCTGAGCATGCACGGAACTTTGTTTGACGAACAAGCCTACACACGAGGGGACTGTCCGCTCAAACCAAGTTTCAGCGGACAGTTTTTCGGAATTTCCGAAAAACTTTGTTCAGCAGACTGTCCACTGAAACTGTCCGCTGAAAGCCCACACACGAGCGGACTGTCCGCCGAAACACTGTTCAGCGGACAAAGTTGGGCGAACAGTCCCCGCGTGTGTATGCGGCCTCAGAGTAGACCCAACCATGTGTCCTGTTCGCTTTCTTAGCTAGTTGGAAAATACACTTTAAAAATATTAATAAAGATACTTCTCATCCTTTTTGTCTCGTTCTTCAATCTTCTTTACAACGACCCAGTCTCCTGTCACAAACTTGGCTAGAATTAGAGTAGTTAGTAGTATTGGTTTGAAAAATTTTCATTCTCACTACTCTCATGCCCCCCCTTTTTCCTCCTCATTACAAACTGGAGGAAGACACGCAGGGTTTAGAATGGTGCTGAAAAAAAACAGTGAAATAGCCTATGATACTTTTACCTTCTTATACACTTTCAGAAATTCCTTGGACCTGAAAAGATACTTATAAACAAAAGTTAGTACTCTGTCCTTCATAAACAATACAACATTCGTGCACATTGGTAAATTGTCAATGACATTCCTCAAAACCGATAATGGCTAAACCCACAACACGTAAGAGGGCTGTCATGGTAGGTTCGGACATATTCTTGTTACCACATACAAACAATGAGAATACTAAGACAAACACTTAGATACAAATGTGGGGGAGATATTTCATAGTTCCAAATTAAAAACTAAAAATGACCAAATGGAATTCTGTCTTCACTCTTAGCGATAGAAAAAAAAATACATACAGTGGTGAAAGACACGAGAACATCTCAGAATATTGTATGGACCAGCCATACAAAGTTATAAAACGGGCATGAGAATTTTAACTACAGTTCCTCCTCTGAAAATCACAAAAGTAAGTACTACACATCCATCAACGCACTCACCATTACAGATTTCTGAAGCTGCAGTCGCGCTACATCAGCTCCAGAGGGATACCCAAAATAGTATCCTTGGACCACCTATGTCATTCTTTAAAGGGGTCTAATGGCCTTAGCCCCAAAACTAGGCTCTTTATGTACTGTGCAGCCATCTGACTGTGAGAAGCCTCCAATCTTTCCCTTGCATGGACCTCCTAGTCTCGATGGCGATTTAAATCGGCTTATCGGCTTACCCCTGCGTCCAGGGAAACCATTGCACCTATTTTGGGGAGCACCGTCAGGTGTCATCTTCTGCGGTGGATCGACGGACTACAGCTAGTAGAAACCCCATCTGAGGTGTTATCACCCCCCGAATTAGGTCTCTACCCCTCACAGTGTATGAATACACAAGCGTTTCCGTTGTACGCCCAAACACTGCGTCGCCAGATTAAGCTGCACAGAAAACACAATTACGCCTGCTTACTCTACAGAACAATGTGGCTTCTCTCTGTACCTAGATATTACAACAAACAACATGGATGCCTCCTGTTTGCACAAAGGAATTGGAGCAGTTTCCACTCTGGGATGATTTACAAGCTGAAAAGCACAAAATTCTTAAAACTGCACCTCTTAAAATGGCCACCGACCATGACCTCATGGTGACTACAACAAAAGCCAGGCCACCACAAAATTGCGATTTTCCCACCAAAACCAAAATCCAATACAAAAATCGCTACTCTTATACTGAAAAAATTGATAAAAAGTACAAACAGCTATCCTACAACAGCTTACATTAAATGATGCCTAGAAACAAGATGGTGGCTTATGTCACATAGTTTCACACACAAGGGAATGGTGTCTGCACCTTCCCCTAAAGGAAGATTCACAGATCCTCAAAATGGCCACTGAGCCTGGTCACATGGCAGACAACAAAAGCTAGGCTACGACAAAATGGCGACTTTCCCGCTAAAACCAAAATCCAATGCAAAAATCGCCACTCTTAAGCCGCGTACACACGGGCGGACTGTCTGGCCTACTTAGTCCGCCGAAACACATTTCAGCGGACAGTCCGCTCGTGTGTGGGCTTCAGCGGACTTTTTCAGCGTGCAGTCTGGCGGACTAAGTATTTCGGAATGTTCGAAATACTGTCCGCTGGACTCGCATTTCGGCGGACAATCCGCCCGTGTGTATGCCAGTCCGCCGTACTTTTGAAATGAGCGGACTTTTCCCGCCCGGAGAAAAGTGCGCTCATTTCGAGCGGGTCTCCAGGTAGGCGGGGCCCGCGAAGGAGACGTCGCTGGCCCCGCTGCCTGGTATGGACTTAAAGGGGAACCCCAACGCCGAAAAAAATCGGTGTGGGGGTCCCCCCCAAGTCCACAACAGACCCTTGTCCGAGCATGCTACCCGGCCGGCCAGGAAAGGGGGGGCGAGCGAGCGCCCCCCCTGAGCCGTACCAGGCCGCGTGCCCTCAACATGGGGGGGTGCCTTGGTGAAAGGGGGGGCCGGCCGGGTAGCGTACTCGGACAAGGGTCTGTTGTGGACTTTGGGGGGTACCCCCACGCAGATTTTTTTCGGCGTTGGGGTTCCCTTTTAAGTCCATACCAGGCGGCGGGGCCAGCGACGTCTCCCTCGCGGGCCCCGCCTACCTGGAGACGCGCTCGAAATGAGCGCACTTTCCTCCGCGTGTGTGGGCGAGTCCGTTCATTTCAAAAGTAGGGCGGATAGTACGGCGGACTTAGTACGCCGTATTAGTCCGCTCAAAAAGTGCCGTGTGTGGGCAAGTCCGTTCATTCGAAAGTATGACGGACTGTCCTTCGGATTGTCTGACGGACTAAGTTGGCCAGACAGTCTGCCCGTGTGTACGCGGCTTTATACTGAAAAGTTGATAAAAAAGTACAAACACAGAAAAGGAAAATGATGCCTTAAACTGTGCCTCTATAAACCAAAATAGCAATTCCACCAACAACACAGCAGACACAAAATGAAAATCAAGACATGGCCACATGCTGACTACAAGAAAAGCCAGGCCACAACAAAATGGCGAATTTTCCCGCCAAAACCATATTTTCTTCACTTAGCTACACAAACTTCTCCCCACCCAAACTGACAAACATGGGACATCAACATGAACATTTAACGCATAGACAAACACTTTAGGCTAACTCAAAAGTGTTAGTTACATGAAAAAGCACTACTTAAAACATACACTTCTTGTCCCCACCTAAAGTTCATATACTCACTGTGGCATCAGCTTCCATAACAAGCCATTGAGACATACAGTGATGTTTTCTCAGAACATCAGTTCCCTTCCCACAGGGCGTAGCCCATTCAACACAAAACATTTTCCTATTGTAACAACCATGCCTGCTCCTCCTCCACTGAACCTCATGGTAGCTAGCAGGCATTTTCTCAAATCAAAACTTTCAATCACACACACACAACACAATGGGGCTGATTTACTAACATGAATGTGCTGCACCGGTTCATACCTCCATTTGTGCGGCAGGAAAATTTTCAAGTGAGCGTATGAACTGGCGTACGCATAAGTGCAACCCATAATATGCCGGCGCAATTCATAGTAGCGAGCGTCGTATCATTAACAGTGCATTCACACAGGGGCAACACAATTTGCAGCGCGACTTTGGGAGACAACTTGGACACGACTTGAGTGTGAATCACAGCGTGATTTGCGGCGACTCACAACACGACTTTAAGTCGCCCCAGGCCAGGCGACTTTAATTAAAAAAAAAATAACAGCATGGGTTCCCCTCCAAGAGCATACCAGGCCCTTCAGGTCTGGTATGGATATTAAGGGGAAGCCCGCGCCAAAAAAAAAAAAAAAATGGTGTGGTGGTCCCCCTCAAAATCCATACCAGACCCTTATCCGAGCACGCGACCTGGCAGGCCGCAGGAAAAGAGGGGGGGACGAGAGAGTGGCCACCCCTCCTGAACCATACCAGGCCACATGTCCTCAACATTGGGAGGGTGCTATGGGGTAGCGGGGGGCTTATCGGAATCTGGAAGCCCCCTTTAACAAGGGGACCCCCAGATCCTGGCCTCCACCCTGTGTGAAATGGTAAGGGGGTACAAAAGTACCCCTACCATTTCACCAAAATAGTGACAAAAGGGTTAAAAATGACAGGAGACGGTCTTTGACAGGTCCTTTATTAAAGTCTTCTTTCATCTTCTTTCTTCTGGTCTTCTTCCTTCTTCTTTTCTTCATCCTTCAGTTTCTTCATCTTCTTCCTCCACCTTCTTCCTCTTATCTGCTTCTTCTTGCTCCGGTGTTCTCGTCCGGCATCTTCCTCCACGACGTCTCTTCTTGGTTCTCGGGCCGCTCCGCGCAATGGGAGGCTCCCGATGTGTGACGCTTCTCTTCTTCTGACAGGTCTCATATAACGGGTGACCCCGCCCCCCTCTGGCGCACCATTGAGCGGCATGCGCGCATGCGCACAAGCACACGCGTGGCGTGACCCCTCCGCTGACCTATAAAGGAAGTATTGGCATTCAAACAAACTGCTGGTTCATCTTCAGCTTCCTGTGATTCCTACATTTGCTCCTGTGACCTGTCTTACCTGTTGTGACCCGGATTGCCTTTTTGACCTTGATGATCTTCTCCTGACCCGACCTCTGGCTTTGATCTTGGACTCCTGCTGTCTGAACGTGTTTGACCCTCGGCCTGTACCTGGACGTGTCTTGTATCTCCTGTAATCGACCTCTGGCTTGCTCTTGGATTATCCTTCTGCCTCAGCGCTACTGGTACCTGTTGTCTCCTGATCTAAACCATGCTTGACCCCAGCCTGCCTTCTGGATTCTGCTTTTGCTTACTGCTGTTATTCCTACCTGCTCCGCTCAAGCTGCCTATTGACCTGCTAGCAAGTGACTGTCCCGCTGGTAGCTTGTGCCTCTTGGTGCCAACCACCCCCGTACCACCTTCAGGGGCGGTCTGCGCTAAGTCGCAACAGCGACCGCTCTCAGCATCTTGGCCTACGTGAATACTCTTTTTATTATAGTACGAACCAGCCATGACAGAGGCCAACAGAGCAGGCTCTCCATTGGAAATCCTGTGTCAGCAAGTCTCAACTCTCACTGAAGTGGTACAGTAACTACAGACTGGCTATGCACAGATTGACAGATTTTGCACAGATTGACAGCCGGCTTCAGCAATTGTCCACAGCCCCTGCACCCGCAAATCCTACACAAGCCTCCGCCAGTGGTGCCTCCGCACCCCAAGTCCAGCCTTCACCCACTATGATGATAGCAGTACCTGAACCTCGAGTACCTACTCCTGAGCGATTTTCAGGCAATCGGAAGAAATTCAGAGCCTTCATGAATGCTTGTTCTCTGTACTTAGCTCTGCAACCCAGGACTTTTTCTCTGAGATTGTCAAGGTTGGGTTTATTATCTCTCTTTTGGCAAAGGAACCCCAAGCCTGGGCCTACAGCCTTATGGAGCGAAGAAGTCCCCTTTTGAACTCTATAGACACCTTCTTTAAGGCCATGGGTCAATCATATGATGATCCTCAGCGCACTCCCACAGCTGAGGCTACTCTGCATGCCCTTTCGCAAGGGAGAAGACCAGTGTCGGACTACACTGTTGAGTTTCGCAAATGGTCAGCTTACACTGGCTGGAACAAGGCGGCTCTGCGCTACCAATACCGGCTAGGGCTTTCAGAAAACCTAAAGGATGAGCTGGTCTGAGTAGAGACTCCTGCCTCCCTGGAGGAATTAATCCAGCTAGCCACAAAACTGGACAGACGAATGCGTGAACGGTGTTCTGAACGCCTCCAGGCCCCTCAGCCCAGTTGGATGCTCCCTAAGGCCACTGCTCCGTATCCGCCCATTCCGGTTCCTTCAGGACCCTTAGCTCCGGAGGGGGAACCCATGCAGCTGGGTCTGGTCCGTCCTCGTCTTACCCAAGAGGAGCGACAGCGGAGATGCCAGGCCAATCTGTGTCTTTATTGCAGGGGGCTTGGACATTTCATTCACAACTGCCCTGTGAGACCCTGTAAGTTGCCCCCACGGTGTGTAATGAACTACCAAACCACTCAAACTTATGTGACTCTCTCTGTTTCTCTGCAGCTGGCGGAAGAGAAGATCCAACTACTCAGGGGCATGCAACTGCTTCCTGGACATCTCCATTGCGCAACGGCTGCTCATTCTGTGCCGGAATAAAGAAACACATCTGAGGGATCTCTGCCGCACTCTGGTCCAGTGACACAGGAAACACTGCCTATACTTACCATCACAGATTCTGGCCATAGAGAATTTCTGTTTTGATTTAATATCTTCTCCCATGTTTCCTATCATCCTGTGACTTCCCTGGCTGCAGGCTCATGATCCCCAGATCAGCTGGGACAAGAAGGAAGTGTTATTTACATCCCCCTACTGTACACAGCATTGTTTTGTTTCTGCTCCAGCTCCTTCAATGACAGTGATCGCAGCAGTTAATAACCTACAGCACATCCCTCAGGCCTACTCAGATTTCAAGGAGGTCTTTGATAAAAAGAAGGCTGATCGTCTACCACCACACTGACCATATGACTGCCCCATTGAACTTCTGCCTGGATCCAAAATCCCTTTTGGGAGAATATTCCCCTTATCTGAGGCTGAACTAAAGGCTCTCAAAGCCTATATTGACGAAAATCTTGAGAAGGGTTTGATTTGCCCATCTTCCTCGCCAGCAGGGGCAGATATCTTCTTTGTGGGAAAAAAAAGACGGTTCTCTCAGGCCATGTATTAATTATAGAGAACTTAACCACTTGACAACTGGTCACTTAAACACCCCTCGTGACCAGACCAATTTTCAGCTTTTGGTGCTTTCACACTTTGAATGACAATTACTCAGTCATGTAACACTGTACCCAAATGAATATTTTGTCCTCTTTTTTCCCACAAATAGAGCTTTCTTTTGGTGGTATTTGATCACCTCTGGGTTTTTTATTTTTTGTGCTATAAATGAAAAAAGACTGAAAATTTAAAAAAAAAACATTTTTCTTTGTTTCTGTGATAAAATTTTGCTAATTATTATTTTTTTTCATGAATTTTGGCCACAATTTATACTGCTACATATCTTTGGTAAAAATAACCCAAATTAGTGGATATTATTTGGTCTTTGTGAAAGTTAGAGAGTCTACAAGCCGTGGTGCAAATCATACAAAATTGATCACATCTGATGTATTGGTGGCCTATCTAATTTCTTGTTACCCGAACAAGCCAGGAAAGTACAAATACCCCCCAAATGACCCCTTTTTTTGAAAGTAGACATTCCAAGGTATTTAGTAAGAGGCACGGTGAGCTTTTTGGTGTTGTCATTTTTTCCCCACAATTCTTTGCAAAATGAAGATTTTTTTATTCACAAAATTGTCACTGTAATGGGTTATTTCTCTCACGTGGCATGTATACCACAAATAATGCCCCAAAATAAATTCTTCTTCTCCTCCTGAGTATTATGATACCACATGTGTGGGACTTTTCCACAGCCTGGCCACTTAGAGAGGCCCAACATGCAGGGAGTGCCATCACGTGTTCTAGCAGCATAAATTACACATCTAACTTGTTGACTACCTATTATACTTTTGAAGGCCCTGGAGCACCAGAACAGTGACACTGATGTGGCACTGATGACAGATGGCACTGATACGTGGCACTGATGACATATGGCACTGATGTGGCACTGATGACATGTTGCCCTGATGTGGCACTGATGACATATACCACTAATATGTGGCACTGATAACACGTGACACTGATGACAGATGGCACTAATACGTGGCACTGACAGATGGCACTAATATGTGGCACTGATGACAGATGGCACTAATATGTGGCACTGATGACACGTGGCACTGACAGATGGCACTAATATGTGGCACTGATGAAAGATGGCAATAATATGTGGCACTGGTGACACATGGCACTAATACGTGGCACTGACAGATGGCACTAATACCTGGCACTGATGACAGATGGCACTAATACGTGGAACTGACACGTGACACTGATGACAGATGGCACTGATAAGTGGCATTGGTGACACTGATGACAGATGGCACTGATAAGTGGCATTGGTGACACTGATAACAGATGGCACGTGACACTGACAGGTGGCACTGATGACAGATGGCACTGATACATAGCATTGATGACAGATGGCACTAATATGTGGCACTGATGACACGTGACAGTGATATGGCACTGATGACAGATGGCACTATGCGGCACTGATGACACGTGGCACTGATGTGGCACTGATCACAGATGGCATTATACGTGGCACTGATGACAGATGACACTTATACATGGCACTGGGGACAGATGGCGCTGACAGGTGGCATTGGGGCAAATGGCACTGACAGGTGGCACTGGGGCAAATGGAGCTGGGGACAGATGGCACTGACAGGTGGCACACTGGGGACAGATGGCAATGACAGGTGGCACACTGGGGACAGATGACAATGACAGGTGGCACACTGGGGACAGATGGCACTGGCACACTGAGGACAGATGGCACACTGGGGACAGATGTCACTGACACACTGGGGACAGATGGCACACTGGGAACAGATGTCACTGGCACACTGGGGACGGATGGCACACTGGGGACAGATGACACCCTGGGGACAGTACTTACGGCCCCTGCAGCCGTTCATCTCTCCCTCCTCACACGCTGTCTGTGTGAGGAGGGAGAGCAGCGCTGAGAGATGATCTCATATGTTTACATATGAGATCATCTCTCATTGGGCATGCCGATCGCGCTGTAAACGGCCGCTGTGATTGGCCGTTTACAGAGATCTGTGACTGGCTGTGTCCAAGGGACACGGCCAGCACAGAACTTCCCTGATGCATGCTCGCGGGAGTGCGCATTGTGGAAGTAAACAGGAGAACATCCAGGGACAGCCTCCCGGCAATTGGCGTCCACTCTGCAGCCATCTTTCGGCTATAGAGCGGACACCTAGTGGTTAATAAGATCACAATCAAAAACCGTTACCCACTTCCACTCATCCCTGAGTTATTTCAGCGCTTTCGGTCTGCCAAGGTGTTCTCCAAATTGGATTTACGGCGTGCCTATAATCTCATCCGAATCCATGCCGGTGATGAATGGAAAACGGCTTTTAGATCTAGATTTGGCCACTACGAATATTTAGTCATGCCCTTTGGCCTGTGCAATGCTCCGGCCACATTTCAGCGCTTAGTAAATGACATCTTCAGAGACTATCTTGATGATTTTGTAGTTGTATATTTGGATGATATCCTTATTTTATCTGCCTCTCTTGAATTTCACAGGGTCCATGTACGAAGAGTCTTTACCATCCTCAGACAACATCGGCTATACCTCAAGGCAGAGAATTTGAAACAACCACGGTTCAATTCTTAGGGTTCATCATTTCCACCAAAGGTTTTCCATGGACCCCCAAAAAGGTCAAAGCAATTTTAGAATGGTCTGCTCCAGGGGACAAGAAAGCCATACAATGATTTATAGGCTTCGCTAATTTCTACTGAAGGTTCATCGCTGGATTCTCATCCATAGACGCTCCCATCATGCAGCTAACCTGCCAACACACACGATTCCAGTGGTCTCAGGAAGCCCAAGAAGCCTTTACTAAACTAAAAACTTTGTTCACTACAGCACCTATTTTGCAGCATTTCGATCCACTGCTACCTTTTGTGCTAGAAGTTGATGCCTCCGAAACAGCCACGGGAGCCATTCTTTCGTAACGTCGAGGGCTTAAAGCTCTGTTACATCTGGTGGCCTTTGCATCTCAGAAGCTAAGCCTGCCGGAGAGAAACTATGATATAAGCGACCGAGAGCTACTGTCCACAAATTTGCTCTGGAGAAGTGGAGATACCTCTTGGCAGGAGATTGTCAGGCTCCACGGGGTCCCTAACAGTATCACATCAGATAGAGGTTCCCAGTTCACCTCTAAATTTTGGAAGGAACTCTGCAAGGCACTATAAATCAGGATCTGTCTGTCATCCGCATATCACCCCCAGAGTAATGGACAAACTGAACGGACAAATCAAACCCTAGAACGCTATCTCCGTTGTTTTTGATCCCAAGATGATTGGTCGTCCTTTTTGCTGTACGCGGAGTTCGCTTATAATAATTCAGTACATACAACCACCAACTAGACTCCCTTTTGGGTTTCACCCTTCATATCTTCCCAATTCCATTCCAGAATCTGCTGTTCCTGCAATCCAAGATTGAATAACCTCCATTCAATCTAATTTTCAGAGGATCCAGGAGACCATACAAAAGGATGACTACAAAAGGTACCATGACAGGGGAAGGAAGGAGAATCCTACCTTTAAAGTTGAAGAAAAGGTCTGGCTATCCGCCACTAATCTCAAGCTTCCCTGTCCCGCATGCAAGTTGGGCCCCAAATTCATAGGGTCATTCAAAATCAAGAAAGTGATAAACCCTGTAGCCTTCAAATTAACCCTCCCTGGATCGTACAAGATACATCCTGTTTTTCATGCCTCCCTTTTGAAACCACTGGTTCCTTGTTCTTTTCCTGGAAGAGAGAAGCCTCCACCTCCACCCATCAGGATTGATGGAGAAGATGAGTTCCAGGTGGAAGCCTTACTAGGATGCAGAAAAGTGGGTAGGCAATTACAATACTTGGTGAAATGGAAGGGTATCCCCCGGAAGATAACTCCTGGGAACCGTCCAAGAATCTTCACGCCCCAAGACTGATTAAGACATTCCACCAGTAACATCTTGAACTGATGGCTAGCTTGGGTGTCCAGAGGCCGTCTCTTGGGGGGGGGGGGGGCACTGTCATGGTAATAGACTGCGCCAGTTGCGCATTCCCGTGCATATGCACACGGGGACAGCGCTCTGGTGCACATTTATGCACAAAAGGAATGCACTTGAAGCGCACGCGCATGTGCGGCCCCATTGAGCGGCGTGCGCACAATCTCGCGCATGGCACGACCCCTGTGCTGACCTATAAAGGAAGTATTGGCATTCAAACTGCTGGTTCGTCTTCAGCTTCCTGTGATTCCTACGTTTGCTCCTGTGACCTGTCTTACCTGTTGTGATCCAGATTGCCTTTTTGACCTTTCTGATCTTCTCCTGACCCGACCTCTGACTTTGATCTTGGACTCCTGCTCTCTGAACGTGTTTGACCCTTGGCCTGTACCTGGACTTGCCTTGTATCTCCTGTGATCGACCTCTGGCTTGCTCTTGGATTATCCTTCTGCCTCAGCGCTCCTGGTACCTGTTGTCTCCTGATCTGAGCCATGCTTGATCCCTGGCCTGCCTTCTGGATTCTGCTTTTGCCTAACGGACTTACTGCTGTTGTTCCTGGACCCTCATGGGTCACTACCTACCTGCTCCGCTCAAGCTACCTATTGACCTGCTAGCAAGTGACTGTCCCACTGGTAGCTTGTGCTTCTTGGTGCCAACCACTCTCTGTATCACCTTCAGGGGTGGTCTGCGCCAAGTCGCAATAGCGACCGCTCTCAGCATCTTGGCCTCGGTGAGTACTCTTTTTATGATAATTTCTCACATGCTTTACAAACTTGTTACACAGCATTCAGTTTCTTACACATACACTCTGGTGATCCAAATCACACACACATTCAAAATTCCAGCATTATTTCAAAAAGATGAAAAATGTGTCCTTTTTGCAAAGCAGAACCTCCCCAGCACATCATATAGCGTAATGATCCAATTGCAAAAGGAGGTTTTGTTTACTCCTATTTTGGCCCGCCATTGAGGTCAGCAAAATTTGGCCGTACGCAGAGCACACAGCCAAATGTCCTGTTTCTAATAATAATAACATTTCCGTCTTAATGATATAATATTTCTTACCTTTCAACCCACTCATCCAAATGAACAAACATGACCATCCTTCTTACGTTCTCAAATCGGTCAGCATGATTCACTCTTCTCACCCGAGTGTCTGCTTTTGTTTACATATCAACAGGAAACCACACCCTGGAGGGTTTGCCTCTAACAGCTAAACGCATCCTACAAAGCTTGTGACCTCACAGGGCAACACAGGATGTGAATGACCATATAAGGATTTGACAACACAGGAACCCTTCCAACAGCGTTAGTTAAGCAATACAATGCAATACAATACAGAAGAAGGTGGTGTCTTCACAGACAGCCAATCAGACATTTGTTTTCCTTCAAAAGAACCAATCACAGACATGTATACATTCAAATAGTCAATGACACAAACCATACAAAACCAATGAACGATGACTACAATTCTGCTGATAATAATCCAGGTACGCATTGTTCTCTGGAACAATGTATATTAACCACTTAATAACCGCCCTATAGCCGAATGACGGCTACAGGGCGGTTTCTTAACTCTGGGAGGCCGTCATATGAAGTCCTCCCAGAATTCCGCTCTCGCGCGCCCCCTGGGGCGCGCACTCGAGAGCATCCGAGAGCATCCATCACGGATCACGGTAAACGGCCGCTCATAGCGGCCGTTTACCACGTGATCGCTCCGTCAAATGACGGAGTGATCACTTGTAAACAAACCGGTGTCATGTTATGACGCCGGTTCCTCCCTCCCCCTCTCTGTACCGATCGGAACAGCGGAGGGGGAAGAGATCGGTGTCAGCAGCGATGTGGGCTGCATCTGCAGTGCCCACATCGCTGCTCACCGAAAATTAACCCTCTGACCTGCATTACTCTGCCATACCCTGCAATACTCTGCAATACCCTGCAATACTCTGCAATACCCTGCAATACCCTGCAATACCCTGCAATATTCTGCATTACTCTGCATTACTCTGCATTACTCTGCAATACCCTGCAATACTCTGCATTACTTTGCAATACCCTGCAATACTCTGCATTACTCTGCAATACTCTGAAATACTCTGCATTACTCTGCAATACCCTGCATTACTCTGCAATACTCTGCATTACTCTGCAATACCCTGCATTACTCTGCAATACTCTGCAATACTTTGCATTACTCTGCATTACTCTGCAATACTCTGCAATACCCTGCATTACTCTGCAATACCCTGCATTACTCTGCAATACTCTGCATTACTCTGCAATACCCTGCATTACTCTGCAATACCCTGCAATACTCTGCAATACTTTGCAATACTCTGCAATACCCTGCATTACTCTGCAATACCTTGCATTACTCTGCAATACTCTGCAATACTCTGCAACACTCTGCAATACCCTGCAACGCTCTGCAACACCCGCCAATACCCTGCAACACTCTGCAATGCTCTGCAACACTCTGCAATGCTCTGCAACACTCTGCAATGCTCTGCAACACCCACCAATAGCCTGCAACACTCTGCAATGCTCTGCAACACCCGCCAATACCGTGCAACACTCTGCAATGCTCTGCAACACCCTCCAATATCCTGCAATGCTCTGCAACGCCATACTCTGAGATACCCAGCCATAGTCGGTGATACCCTGCAATACCCAGCCATAGACACCCCCCCTCCCGCTGCCCTCCGGTGCTTCTACCGACTCGCCAATACGATCAAATCCAGAATCTTTTTTTTTTTCAGGCTTCCCAGCTTAGAGATGAGATGCGGGGTCTTATTGACCCCATATCTCACTGTAAAGAGGACCTGTCATGCCATATTCCTATTACAAGGGATGTTTACATTCCTTGTAATAGGAATAAAAGTGATCAAAAAATTTATTTTTGGGGAAAAAAATGTCAAACTAAAATAAATAAAGTAAAATGAACAATAAAATATATATATTTTTTTAAAGCGCCCCTGTCCCCATGTGCTCGCATGCAGAAGCGAACGCATACGTAAGTCCCGCCCACATATGAAAACAGTGTTCAAACCACACATGTGAGGTATCGCTGCGAACGTTGGAGCGAGAGCAATAATTCTAGCCCTAGACCTCCTCTGTAACTCAAAACATATAACCAGTAAAAAAAAATTAAATCGTTGCCTATGGGGATTTTTAAGTAGCGACGTTTGGCGCCATTCCACGAGCCTGTGCAATTTTAAAGAGTGACATGTTAGGTATAGATTTACTCGGTGTAACTTCATCTTTCACATTATGCAAAAATTGGGCTAACTTTACTGTGTTTTTTTTTTTTTTAAGCACAAAACTGTTTTTTTTCCAAAAAAAAGCATTCGAAAAATTGCTGCGCAAATACCGTGTGAGATAAAAAGTTGCAACGACCACCATTGTATTCTCCAGGGTGTTTGCTACAAAAACATATATAATGTTTTGGGATTCTATGTAATTTTCTAGCAAATAAATGATGATTTTTACATGTAGGAGAGAAATGTCAGAATTGTCCTGGGTGCTCCAGAACGCCTGATGGCTCTCCATGCATGTTGGGCCTCTGTATGTGGCCACACTGTGTAAAAGTCTCACACATGTGGTATCACCGTACTCGGGAGTAATAGCAGAATGTGTTTTGGGGTGTAATTTGTGGTATGCATATGCTGTGTGAGAAATAAACTGATAATATGACAATTTTGTGAACAAAAAAAAAAAAAAAAGTAAAAAAAATCTTAATTTTGCAAAGAATTGTGGGAAAAAATGACAACTTCAAAAAACTCATCATGCCTCTTACTAAATACCTTGGAATGTCTTCTTTCCAAAAAGGGGTCATTTGGGGGGTATTTGTACTTTTCTGGCATGTTGGGGTCTCAAGAATTGAAATAGGCCGTCAGTACTTCAGGTGTGATCAATTTTCAGATATTGGCACCATAGCTTGTGGACTCTATAACTTTCACAAAGACCAAATAATATCCACCAATTTGTACTTATTTTTACCAAAGATATGTAGTAGTATAAATTTTGGCCAAAATTTATGAAGAAAAAATTACTAATCTGCTAAATTTTATAACAGAAACGAAGAAAAATTCATTTTTTTACAGAATTTTCTGTATTTTTTCTTTTATAGCACAAAAAATAAAAAACCCAGCGGTGATTAAATACCACCAAAAGAAAGCTCCATTTGTGTGAAAAACAGGACAAAAATTTCATATAGGTCCAGTGTTGCATGACTGAGTAATTGTCATTCAAAATGTGAGAGCACCGAAAGCTGAAAATTGGTCTGGTTATTAAGGGTGTTTAAGTGCCCAGTGGTCAAGTGGTTAAAGATTATTCTACATCTCCCTGTGGATAGAAGGTTATCTGCACATGCACGCTGCGCAATCCCTACAGAGTAAGCATATCCCCCCAGACGATCGTCTGTGCAACTCACAGGGGCCCTTTCGCTGGCGGACATACTCCCACTCTGCAAACACCTCTTTCCAATCCTAGGAAGTTATCCACTACCTAACGGATCTCAACCAGCTTCAGTCTGCCCCAGTCCGCTCTTTAGAGCGGGCTAGGGAAGAACGAACACAAGGGGACACTTATGACAATACATATTAAAATACATCTAAAACATCTTCATAAAATTTTCCACAACATATGGCAGGTGCATTTTGCACTTTTAAATACATGCTTGTTTTGATCCATTTAATTCTATGTAACAAAAAAACTGAAAAAAAGTCCATGGCTGCCTAGCCCTTTCCATAAAATGCACAGATGTCAACTACTACAGGAAACCATGTTAAATGGCTTGTAGTGTGCTTTTGCAAAACTGAAAACACAACAAAAAAATGCATAGGTGTGAACCAGGCCTTAGAGAGTGTTCAGCTGATGCTCCAATTCCAAAAAGCAGAATTCTAATGCTCATGAAGACAAGCAGTATGTGTAAGGCTGGATTATTCACACCTATGCATTTATCGTGCTTTTTGAAGATTTGTATTACAGTCCATTTAACAAGGTTTCCTAATGGAACATGTTCTGTAGTGAAAATATGCAAAAAGCACTAAAAAGTGATTATGTAGATATAATTCAGTGATCATTTAAATGGGTACTCTAATGCCGTGTACACACGATCAGACTTTCTGGCAGAATAGATCCGACAGAATTATTCAGTTGGATAGTCCGATCGTTTTTCTTTAAAAAATTCGGACAGACCTAGAAATACATGATGTTTCAAATCTGTCCGATGGACTCAATTCCTATTGGGAAAACTGTTCGTCTGTATGCTGGTCTGATGGACCAAATACGATGCAAGGGCAGCTATTGGCTACTGGCTATTGAACTTCCTTTTTTATTCCCGTCGTACGTCATCATGTTCAAAACGAACGTACTTTCGAATGGACTTTAGTCCTAACGTGTGTTGGCAAGTCCGTTCGTTTGGAAGTATGTCGTAACTCCATCGAAAGTCTGCCGGGAAGACAATCGGACCTGTCGTGTGTACGCGGCAATAACATAACCAGTATACTGGTTATTATGATGCTAGAGCACTAGTGATGCAGAACCTTGGCACCCAGATGTTTTGGAACTACATTTCCCATGATGCGTATGCTCTGCAGTGTATTCAAGCATCGTGGGAAATGTAGTTCCAAAACATCTGGGGGGGCCAAGGGTCAAAATCACTGTCCTACAGTGAGCCTTTAAATAAAGGAGACAGTGTCCTTTGAAAGGGATTGTTAGAAACTTTTCTACTGGTAGTGTCAACACCGTGACCTCACATGACAGATTCTTAAATTACTAAACCTTTCTGATAGTCTCCATGCTCCAGATTACTTTTATTGAAAAACTTTAAATCTTTATGGCAAGACTATTGAAAATTACAAATGAAGTGTCATTTTTTGGAAAATCTATTTTTTATTTAGAATTTTTTGTTTACTTACCACCCAAGCCATGATTCACTAAAATAGAAGCAGTCCTACGAGACAGAGTTGTACACCAATGTATGGCGACTATGGCTGACTCACTTTCTGCCCCCACACTTTGATGACTCTCTGCATCTTCCCTAATAAAATTGACCTTGACCCACCTTAAGCCTTTGCTTTTACCCAAGAAGTGATTTCCCAGGATTCCCCCCACTCCCCTGCTCATCACTCCCCCCCCATAATCCCCTACTAATTAGAATCCATAATAGTCCAAACCCAACGGCTCTTGTCTCCTAAACATCCCCTATACCCCTATTACCATGGCTGCACAGAGGTTCGCTGCTTAGCATCATCTATAGGCTCAGCCTATATTGCCGATCTATATTTGTTCAATTCTTTTGACACATGTCACCCTGGTTTTTGTGCTCTTTGCCAACTACCAATTGTATTACCTCATGACTATTTCTGTTTGTTTTACTTTGTACCTACTCTGTACCTACTCTGTCTCCTGTAATCCTTAAGTGTTAATTTTTGTTCCATGCACTTGAAAATACAAATAAAAAGATTCAACCAGGAAATGTACTGTATATAAGAGTTTAATGATTAGATTTTCATACCCTTTAACCACTTGAATATCAACTTGTAATATCCCTTTATAACCAGGCTATTTTTCAGTGCTGTGAAAGAAAAAGTTAATTGGTCATCCAACATTATACCCACATTAATTAAACTTTTTTTGCAAATTAGACACCCCAAGATGATCTTATTTTTTGCCACACCTTTTTTCAAAAGAAGAAGCATGTTTTTATTCAGGTGGTTAAAGAATGGAGCTTGGTAATGGTACACTAGATACATTAATGTAAAAGTCATATGCAGAGAGAGGAGGGGTTGAAGGGGTAATGTACAGGTTGCATACAGTGCAGAGATGGAAAGAAAGAGGTTATTGTGCAGATGTGCAAGATAAGGGAAATGAAGGGTTAATAAACAGGTCACATATAAAGACAGGCTGGAGACCAGATATAAGGGAGAGGAGGGGGAAAAAAACAATCCCACTGTCACCGAAAGTCCATCACTACTAATTTGCTGCTGACCATTCATTCATAAATGTTCATACAAAAATTATTATTTCCTCTCTTTTATCTGTTGTAAGAGTAAGTAGCTGAATCTCTAGCCTAAACAGCAGAGTGTTTACATTTGTAATCGCTCAAATAGCAAAAACACCTGGTGCCAAGGGCATGGTGGAGAGAACCCCTTAGGGTCTTTAATAGACACACCCAAACAGCTTGCTCAGTGGAGGCAAGGAGTTGACATGTTACGCCGAACCAAGTCCACACAGAGTCCCCCGGCAAGACAGCAAGCTGCACGGACCCGTCCACTAGGGCTGGGGCCGCATCGTGCATCATCACGAGGTCGACGCATGAGTGGCACCGCCTGTGCTTCAGGTTGGAGCGCACGGCGATGTGGACACCGGAAGGGTCCACATGCCAAGTGAAAGGTATACCAAGCCCTCCCACCAAAACAATGGGGAGACTGGCAAGGGACTCCCGCACATCAGGAGCAAAGCAGGCCAAGCCCAGACCAGAGCCTGCATGGATGGAAGGGAGAGAGACATCACTGTGTCATGAGTGTAATGTCATAGAACAGAGGGCACAAAGTAGTATTGAACATGAGGACAAAGGAAACATACATACATGATATGATTGAAATGGGGATTGGCAAAAAAGAAAGGAATTGGATCATATGGCCCTTCTGGACCTTGTGGAAAACAATGCATATTTGTTTGATACAGATCAGCACGCATACCTAATAAGATATAGGGCCAATAAAATTGTTACTTATACATAGTAATTGAGCAATACCATCCAAACAGCATAAGTTGATGTTTAACAAAAATCCAAAGAGGCAAGGCAGGTAAATAAAAAGATTATTTCAATCCATACAAATGGAGATGTGTGTGTATCTCGCAGTACTGATTACTAACATAACACATGTTATGAAATGGACCATTTATCTCAGATATATTAATTTAGAAAACCATATGAAGATGAGAGACCCTATGAAGATGTTTAGCCTAAAGGTCCAACTCACAAACTCCAGACTCAAACCCTAGAAGATAAGGCCTAAAATTAAAAGGCCTCATTGAGTCCTGAAGCTGTAGTGGCCCCTAGGTGAAACATCCATTTTAATTCAGTCTGCAATAGCAGTTTGTTGTAGTCGCCTCCACGTGAGGAGGGGCCAATGTGATCTAGTGCAAGGAATTAGATTTTTGGGGATTTGTCCTTATGTATTAAGCACTATGCCTACCTAAGGGGAGAGATGGCTCTTGTTTTTGGATACTTGTGATATGTCGGTAAATACGGCGCCAAAACTTTAGTTTGGTCTTTCTTACATAAAAACTGTGGTGCAGTTAGTATAGTGTTTCGGTTGAAACTTTTCACCATTCAGTAGGATAATGTTTTTACGAGTGTCCATGTAGTTGCAATAACCACAGTGACCACATGGGAGTGTACCGCAATACTTTTGGGGGCGGGTCCATGCCATGTGCCGCCTTGCTAGGGGACTCTGGGAGGACTTGGTTTGGCGTAAACATGCCGGTCTACTCCTCCCCTCCACTGAGCCAGTTGATGGCCATCACAGGTAATATTGCTTCTCCACAACCGCTCATATGTCGGCTTCTGGGGCCTCTCTGGTAGATGCTGAAGGAGCACAAGGCACGTGTGCAGCACACTCTCTTTGTGAGGTAGGGTCACTTTTACTACCCTATCTATAGCAGACTACAACTACATAGTCACAACATCTTTTGTATGTCTGCTATCCTATTGCTTAACCCTTGCACTAGGTATGGTGTTTAATTACTATACTATTCCATACCTCCCATTTAGTTACACTGGCCCAGCACTAGTTGGAATGGTGCGGTTCCCCTAGCTAGAGTCCTCACAGCGCAGCATGTTATCTGCCCTTCCTTTGGCCCTGAATTCTGCCGTGCCTTGGAAATAAATGTCCCTGTTACTCATGAGTGACTTGATCATCTTATTTTCTTCAGATGTGCTTTGTCTGAAATGTTTACAAGGTAAGTAATCCATCAGCATGACTGACAATACCTGCTGTGTTAACTTACTGTATAGTGTGAGCAACCTGAACAAATATTGATTTTCATTACTTTATACTAATTCTGTATCATTTGCATACTCTCTTTATTATAGAGAATCTATACCCATCTAAATCTATAAGAAAACCTCTGAAGAAGGACTTGAAGTCTGTAACATGTAAGGTGTTATATACTGTATTGACCGCCACTAGTCCACTCTGCACCAGGACAGCGAGAAGTTCATACAACTGTATCATTTTGGGTATCAGATATTGATCTTATGTCCAATGTATTTTTTCTATATGTATACTTTTATCAATGTTCAATAAATTCATACTTTTTATACTACATGTTTTGGTGTGTCTATTAAAGACCCTAAGGGGTTCTTGCCACCATACACTTCTCACCAGGTGTTTTTGCTATGTGTTTGATTTGGGTCACTCAGACCAAATATTGTTCACACATAGTCCATTCCCTCTCTTAATCTTGGTACATTTGTGTAGCGCTGGTTCCTGACGAGCATGCACTATATGTTTTTGAAAATTACTATTCCTGAAACCACAGTTGGGTTTTAGGGAAAATTTTACTAAATTATGATTTTAATACCAGTCCAGCTGGGTTGCACTGGGTTCTCCTTGGCCACAGGTGTTGCTGTCACTGCCGGAAAGTGGTAGAATGCAGTTTAGCTGGGTGTATCGAGTGCCACGTTTTCTCATAACCAGCCCAGTGAGAGTGTTTGCCTGCTGTGCACTGTGGGAGGTGGTATTTAAGGTGCTGACATCACGTGTTACGGGGTTCCGCGCCAGAGGATTTTCTGTCTGTTTTGTTCTGGTCCTCCTGACCAGCCCTCATGGCCCTCCTGGCCTGGGGTGTGGTTCCATGCATTTCCAAGTCTCAGGGCTGGATAGCCCAAGGCGAAGCAACTGCAGGGACAGACCTGAATGGATTTCAAGGCCTGGTGATTCAAGGGTGGCCTGGTGCCCTCTCATCTAAGGGGAGGCCCAGCAACTGGAGAAGCATTCAGGGGAGGACTCTTCAGGAGAAGGCTATGCACAAGGCTGGAGGCTCAGTTGAAGGACACTTCATGGATCCACACTCATACAGTATCGCCAGACTGGCTAAGAGATACTGGTACCGTATGATAGCTCTATAAATGTCCCTCAGTTACGCTCAAGTCAGTGACAGAGATCATTCCTCAAGTATTCTATGCTCAAGTCTGTGGCAGAGACTTTACTTTACTTAACATCCTGCTGGCTGCTAGGCCTAGTGAGAGGAGGTCTATCCGGGGGTTGTGAAAATCCAGCTGTGAAACTGTTATTCTCTGGATTCCTTCTATAAAGACTTTCCATTTTTGACAGTCCAAAGTACCTGAACTTCCTCCTAACCCTCCACCCTAAACTGAGAGATCTTGTTCCTATTTCAAATAAATAACCCTAAAGAAGATCCAGTGTCAGTTTCTGCATTTCTTTGGGCCATCTACCACGGGAAACCCTAGACAGAGACGAGGCCAAGAAGGTAAGGGTAAGCCCAATAAAACCAGCAGCTCCTTCGGGGGTCAGTGCTACATTTGTAATCGCTGTGATTGGTTATCCCAACAATTACATGGCATGGAGCTGCTCAGATTGACTCTGTGCAGGGAGTCTGTGATCTTAACTGTCTAATGACAGCTCAGGGTTCACAGTCATTAACGGGTACAATGGCTGCCTGGTTGTGTTTTCTCCAGTGCTGTTTATAAGTGACACTGGGGAAATAACAATCCACCTCTTTGTTGTTGATAAATGAACTGCAGCAGAAAAACAGTTAAACTCATGACCAGTGTAGCCTAAATGTTCCCTTGTAACCCCATGACCTAATTAGTCCCCAACCTTTTTACCTTCCCCTTACCTTTAAACCCATTAACAGATGAGACCACACCTTTTCTTTGGAGTAAAATGGCCACAACAGCCTTTATTAACAACTTATCAACACTCCAGCAATATATATATATATATATATATATATATATATATATAATCAATAAATATATATATATACAACATTAACACAACAACCATAACCTGCCCATCCTGGTGATCTCTGACGGTGACCCATAATTCCACCAAACACCAAAAGTCACTGCGGTACCCATTTAACTTTACCAGGCCTCCACCTGTAGCCGGTCGGAGACAACCTCCCGCAGTGACACATACCAGTATTCCATCCACCATTCTGGAATACACCGGAGGGGCCGATACTATTGATGAGCCCCTCACCCCATCAGATCACCTCTGATTTACCGTCAACCGTCAAAGACCACCAGGAACACCGCCACTTCGAAGACCTCAGTTTGCTGTCATGACGACCTTCGAACGACACCTGAAAGAAACAAACAGAGCGAAAATACCATACCAAAGACCAAGAAACCTTAAATATATATAGGGAGGGAGGGTGGGAAAAACTGCCTCCTCTTCCAGATTCTCTCCACAAACTGATTCTCCACTCCGCCCACTCCCTTTATAAGGCTCCTCCCCTTCCTCCACAAAGTTAACCTGATAGCCAGCCACCTGACTTCCTCTCTTCCTTTCCAGGAATTATTAACCCTCAGTGTCCCTTAGTCACCACTGTCATGCCCGGCCCTCCATTATCACTTGCAGTGTCATTCCGTGCCTTTCTGGAAGCTGGAAGGTCACGTGATATGTTAATGATATGAGTACTCTGTATCAGTGTACTATATGTGCTATATCAGTAGCTATTATTCACAGCCTGCATCCTGAGATTGGTATTGTCTAGATCAAGTTCATTTTAAAGGGTCCACTGAAGAAAAAAAAGAATTATTATTGAAGTCTTATAAACACTAATGAGTAATCCGGCAGCTTATTATATTTTGGGGAACCTAGGAGCTAGATCTAGGGTCTCTAATTCCTCACTCTTTTTGCCTAATTTAGACATTTGGGGGTAAAACTCCACTGAATAAAAATTGCATTATTTGTATTATATATATTCTGCAGCATCTACCAAAAATAGAAATCTTATTTTTGGTGAAACGATCCTTTATTTCTTGCAATAACAATATTTAAGTTAATTGTGACACATGGGAATTTGTTCCACAATGAGAAGCACTTCTGGGAAATTAAATGATATATAGTTCCTTATCACAATGCAATAGTAGAACCAGAGCAAAAATTATTAATAAGCATGGCAAAGAGGCTCTGATGCACATAGATGTACAGTATATACCATTTGGCTTTTAAGGGGTAGGGAATAAGTAATACTGTATATAATATCTGTTGGCCTTAGTAAGCCAGATAACACCCCAGAACCTTTGGCTTTTTATGATGTTTAATACATTCTTCAAAGAAACTTTTCTCATCAGATCCATTGTTCTTTGTTTTGTTATGCTCATTACATAATAAGGTATTGTTGAATATTGACAACTCTACTGATATTCTTAATTTGTACAAATATGAAAGGTAATCCCTTCCTCAAACAAAAGAACACTTGAAAATAGTTCACTATAGGATGT
Source organism: Lithobates pipiens (assembly GCF_037356315.1). NCBI lineage: Eukaryota > Metazoa > Chordata > Amphibia > Anura > Ranidae > Lithobates > Lithobates pipiens. The sequence goes on along the minus strand of NW_027507791.1, from coordinate 149,299,413 downwards.
TTCCCTGAGTCTTTTTAGAAGGGCATTTACTAGGACTGGAGCCCCTAGAATCTAAAGCAGCCATGCATGGTAACCAATCAACTTAGCTTTTAGCTTTTATTTTCAAAGCTTAACTGAACAAGCTGTTTGGTTACAATGCACACCTGCACCAGATTCTGTCTCCTCCAGCCTTATGCCCCATACACACGATTGGAATTTTGGTTGGAAAAAGCTATGATGGTTTTTCCGACGGGATTCCGCTCAAGCTTGTCTTGCATACACACTGTCACACCAAATTTCGACTGTCAAGAACGCGGTGATGCACAACACTTACGGCAGGACTATAAAGAGGAAGTTCAATAGCCAATGTACCACCCTCTGGTCTGCTAATCTCGTGTTTATCTCATGTTAGTAGAAGTTTGGTGAGTGACGATTCGTGCTTTTCAGGCTCATGCTTTTCAGATCGTTTTACTGCTGTTCAGTTTGTGCTTGTGGGTTTGTATCTGTTTTTCAGTGCATGTAGTCATTTTGTATCTGTTTTTCAGTGCGTTCTTGTCCGCTCATTTCAGATTTTCAGCTTGCTCTTCACAGGCCTTGCTGTTCTTCAGTGCGTTCTGTTAGTTCGTTCTGACCAGCCATGTTCCGGTTACGTACTCGTCGTATAGTTTGTGCTGTATGGGGGCTTGGTGTTGGGGTTCTTGGTTTGACCCAAGCCCAGTCCATGAACAGGGCAAGGAGGTGTTCGTGGACCAAGAATTGGTTGCTCCAGCGTGACCAATTCTCTCATATGCCTTTGCTGTGTGAGATCCAGCAGAATAACCCTGATGATTTCAGGAATTTTCTCCAGATGACGGACCCTGTTTTTTACCATCTGTTGGCTTTGCTGACCCCTTATATCACGAAGAAGGACACCTGAATGCGGCAAGCCATCACTTCCCAGCAGAGGCTAGTTGCGGTACTTGGCAGCAGGTGGAAGTCTACGGGACATCAAGTTCTCTACAGGCATCTCCCCCCAGGCTCTGGGGATCATTATTCTGACATCATTCAGGTCCTGCAGAAGGACTATATTAGGGTAAGTTTTATCCTTTAACATCACTTTCTATGTATTTATTGTTTGATAATGTATTGTATTTCTTTCATCATTCCCTAATTACCATGATTGTAACATGCTGTGAATGTCCCCTTTGTCCTCATGCATGCTGTAATCTTTTAATGCTCCCTTTTGTCCTTCATGCATATTTCACTAACCTCCCCAGCATGCTATCCTGGGCCCATACACACCTATAGCCTAGTCACTTAACTTAATGTATTTTGTCAGCTCCTTTGTAGTGCTTTACCTACCCTAAAATGTGTACAAATGTTATTGTTGTCCTTAAATTCATGCAGAGTGCCAGAGGTTTTTTTTTGGCTCCCTAACTCATTTAGAACCCCCCCTAAAATGTTTACAATGGGCCATCGGAGGGGGTGAGGAATCTGATAAGTGGTCCTTATACTTTTGTCTTTAAATACTCCTTAAAATAAATGTTGTTATAGTGGTGTTGGCCAAGAATGTTTGTGTCTAATCTTGCTTGCAATGTTATGTGCAAAAGTACAATTTTTTTTGTTTCCTTTTTGACTCCACAGTTTCCTTTAATGCCACAGGAATGGCAGACTATGGCTTCCCATTTTGCTGAGCTTTGGGACTTTCCTAACTGTGGAGGGGCAATTGATGGGAAACATGTCCACATCATCCCACCACCCCACTCGGGGGCATACTATTTTAACTATAAGGGGTTTCATATTATCGTGTTAATGGCGGTGGTGTCAGTGACATATGAGTTTTTATATGTGGAAGTGGGGAAGAATGGCCAGATGTCAAATGGTGGAGTCTTTGACCAGACCGAGTTCTACTGACGTCTCCAGAGTGGTGGCTTGGGATTGCCACCTGCAGGAGAGAATGTCGAAGGATTCCCATTTGTTTTTTTCGCATTTAGTCTGGGTGATCACATGATGAGGCCATTCCCCCAGAGAACCCTCACCGTGGAGAAGAGGGGTTTTAAATTACTGGCTGGCCAGAACCAGAAGAGTCGTGGAGAATACCTTTGGGATAATGGCCAGCCGGTTACGCCTATTTCTAATGGCAATAAATATGGTACAAACATCATCACTTTGTATTGTCATGCTGCATACTGCACAACTTTTTAAATCAAAAACCTAAATTACTTAGAACCCCCAAACATTATATATTTTATTAGCAGAGAATCTAGAAAATAAAATGGTGATTTTTGCAATATTTTATGTCACACGGTATTTGTACAGCAGTGTTTTAAACACAACTTTTTGGGAAAAAGGATACTTTCATGAATTTTTTAAAAACAAAACAGTAAAGTTAGCCCATAATGTATGATGTAAAGTTTGCCCGTAATTTATAATGTGAAAGATGATGTTACGCTGAGTAAATAGATACCAAACATGTCACGTTTTATAATTGAACGCACTCGTGGAATGATGACAAACTACGATACCTAAAAATCTCCATAGGCAACACTTTAAAAATTTGTTACGGTTACCGGGTTAGAATTACAGAGGAGAACTAGTGATAGAATTATTACTCTTGCTCTGATGATCGCAGCGATACCTCACATGTGTGATTTGAACACCATTTACATATGCAGGCACGACTTCCGTATGCGTTTTCTCGCTGTGTGAGCTCACAGTGACGGAGGCGCTTTAAAAAAATAATTCTTATTTATTTTATTTATTTTAAAATTAATAAATTAAAAAAAAAATCATTTTGATCACTTTTATTGCTCAGGAGATCGCGAGAAATAATAAAGAAAGAAGTTTGTGAGAACTCTGTGTGAATAATTGCGCAGCAAAACAACTTAATTCTTCTAGCATTATAAAGAAGAAGAGAATGCGCTGCATTAAACTATTAAAAAAATTGCATACAGACGAACGCATTTTCGGATAGGAAATGTTTCCGACTGAAAAATATAGAACCCGCTCTCAATCCTATACTGGCAGGAATTCCACCAGCAAAAGTCCAATGGAGCATACACATGGTCTCATTTTCTGACCAAAACCTCACATCAGACGTTTGCTGGTGGAAGTTCCGATTTCCATGCGTGCGGGTCATAAGTGTCTATGCTTTTTACAACTGAATTTAATGTGGGTGAATGAATGCTAAAAAATTATCTCTGGTCTTAGTAGCATACAGAGTTTCTCATATGTCTATATAGTACTTATAATGTCTATATAATGTTTTTATATAATGCATTTAAATATAACATTTAAATATAAATCTGATTTCCCTGTAGTGATTTCACTCCGCATGTGATAGATTCACTTTAATACTATAAGAATTGTATTTGTTTCCTAATACACTGCTAAAAATGATTCTGTTGGCTTGTAATTTTAACCACTTTCCGACTGGACCATTTTGCTGGCTTAAGACCAGACCACTTTTTGCGATTCGGCACTGTGTCGCTTTAACTGACAATTGCGTGGCAGTGCTCCCAAACAAAATTGCCATCCTTTTTTTCCCCACAAATAGAGCTTTCTTTTGGTGGTATTTGATCACCTCTGTGGTTTTTATTTTTTGCGCTATAAACAAAAATAGAGCGACATTTTGAAAAAAAATTATTATTTTATTATTGCATAATTTTTTACTTTTTGTTATAATAAATATCCCCAAAAAATATATAAAAAACATTTTTTTCCCTCAGTTTAGGCCGATACGTATTATTGATTGGTTTGCGCAAAAGTCATAGCGTTTACAAAATAGGGGATAGTTTTATGGCATTTTTATTAATATTTTTTTTTTTTACTAGTAATGGCGGCGATCAGCGATTTTTATTGTGACTGCGACATTATGGTGGACACATTGGACATTTTTGACACATTTTTGGGACCATTGTCATTTATACAGCAATCAATGCTATACAAATGCATTGGTTTCTGTGTAATTGTAAAAGGGTTGACCAGGGGGTTGCAGTATAGGAGTTAAGTGTTCCTAGGGGTGTGTTACTAACTGTGGGGGGCTGGGCTTTGTGTTAGTGAACACTGATCTCTGCTCAAATCACATGGAGCAGAGATCAGCGTCACTTGTTGCTAGGCAGAATGGGGAGATGCTGTTTACAACGGCATCTCCCAGTTCAGCTGCCCCGTGAGACGATCGTGGGCATCCCCACGGCGATAGAGCCAGTGGGACCTGTGACCGGACACACGGAGGTCCCGACCGCCACGCAAGTGCGCCACCGGTGGCGCACACGCGATGGCAGGGCGGCATATAAAAATGGAGGTACCTGTACGCCAATATGCCAGCCCGTGCCATTCCATGTCCTGTCAGGGGAGAGGAGACAGATCGTGTATTCCTAGTATATAGAGACACCGATCGGTCACCTCCCCTAGTTGGTCCCATCCCCCCACTGTTAGAACACACAATCAGGGAATACATTTAACCCCTTGATCGCCCCCTAGTGTTAACCCCTTCCCTGTCTGTGACATTTACACAGTACTATTTATAGCACTGATTGCTGTATAAAAGTCAATGGTTTAAAAAAGTGTCAAAAGAGTCTGATCTGTCTGTCGCAATGTCGCAGTCACGATAAAAATTGCAGGTCACCACCATTATTAGTAAAAAAATAAAATAATAAAAATGCCATAAACTAATAACCTATTTTGTAGATGCTATAGCTTTTGCGAAAACCAATCAATATACGCTTATTGTGATTTTTTTACCAAAAATATGTAGAAGAATACATATCGGCCTAAACTGAGGAAAAATATTTTTTTAAATAAATTTGGATATTTATTATAGCAAAAATCAAAAAAAAATATTTTTTCAAAACTGTGGCTCTTTTTTTGTTTATTAAAAAAAAAAAACACAGAGGTAATCAAATATCACCAAAAAAAAGCTCTATATATGTGGAAAAAAATAGGCAAAATTTAATTTGGGTACAGTGTTGCATGGCCACGCAATTGTCATTCAAAATGTTATAGCAGTGAAAGCTGAAAATTGGCCTGGGCAGGAAGGGGGTGAACGTGCCCAGTATTGAAGTGGTTAAAACAAGAAAGTTGAAAAGTCTAATGAGTCAGACAAAAATACGTTTAGTTGACCGTACTTAAAAAGCTAATGCAAATAGATGCCTCAATTTTTTGGAGTAGACCCAGCACAATATTATTTACAGTGTATGGAATTCTGAAAAACTCAGTGACAGTACAAAATTCTTTATGTAATGTTTTATTTGATAACTACCTCAGCCCTGTCTCTGATGATTTAGGCATCATTCACACAGCTGTAAAAAAAACACATTTACAAACATTTTTTCTTATAAACTATCTTGTGCTACAGCCTTTATCTAACTCTAAGCAGCTGATGCTTGAAGGTCAAAAGAATCACCCAACAAAATGTGTATTTGTTAAATTTGCCATAGTAAATGCACATAAATCAAGCTTACTTAGTGCATTAGACATGTGCGGTTAGTTTAGTACGAATTGAAAATTTGCACAAATTACCGAAAATTCATACATTCAGAAGCATCCCAAATATGAGTTTCTATGCTTCCGAATTGTATACAAAATACGAAATTTCGTTGATGAATTTCGGATCCAAATTCCGTTACAACGGAAAGTGATTGGTATTTTGCTGACCAATCAGAGGTTTTCTTCTGCCGAGTGAGGATTGGGAAAATTACCTTTTTTAATACGGGAGTGGGAGACTGGGAGATTCAGAATCGGACAAAATAAGAATGTTCGTTAATACTGTTTTATTATTGTCATAATAATTACGATTATTCGCTATGATGAACTTAAAAACCCAGGAAGTCAGCACAGCACAGGGATGGTGGGAGCCCCTCATAATGAGCACAGCAGGGGTACAGCCCCAAGAGGAAGTCAGCACAGCACAGGGATGGTGGGAGCTCCTCACAATGAGCACAGCAGTGGTACAGCCCCAGGAGGAAGTCAGCACAGCACAGGGATGGTGGGAGCCCCTCATAATGAGCACAGCAAGGGATGGTGGGAGCCTCTCACAATGAGCACAGCAGGGGTACAAACCCAGGAAGTCAGCGCAGCACAGGGATGGTGGGAGCCCCTCATAATGAGCACAGCAGGGGTACTAACCCAGGAAGTCAGCACAGGGATGGTGGGAGCCCCTCATAATGAGCATAATGAGTCGATGACTGCCATATTGAGAAAGGTATTTTTTGCTTTTTAAATGCATCATAACGAATGTTCGTAATTGTTACAAAAAGTTAATGAACCTAACAAAAATTCGTATTTTGTACGAATCTTGATTGAATTTCGGACACAAAGTTCGAAATACAAATTAACGGCTAATATGAAACGGAACAAAACTAAACACATTTATTGACAGCGCACATGTCTAATACCCATGCGCTCACTGTAAATCACCAATTGCAATATTACATAACAACATGTACCACATAAATGCAATAAATCAACAAATTGGGGGTTATTTACGAAAAGGCAAATCCACTTTGTACTGCAAGTGCACTTAAAAGTGCAGTTGCTCTAAATCTAAGGGGTAAATCTGAAATGAGTGGAAGCTCTGCTTATTTTATCATCCAGTCATGTGCAAGCTAAAATGCTGTTTTTTATTTTCCTTGCATGTCCCCCTCGGATCTACAGCGACTTTACTACCAAGTGAACTTTCAGTGCACTCTCAAGGATAGAACTTCGGTACCTCTCTGCATTCTCAGGAACTGCCGTTTGGATTCTTTACGCTCCACTTCTTTTTAGAGGAGCTTCTTTTCTTCTTTTTTTTTTGGATGAGAGTCTATATCTCTCAACTATTGACAACTTTTGTTGGACATCCCAGATGGATCCTGCAGGGTCATTTGATTCTCCTTTCATCTTTTGATGCTTTAGCTTACCAGCTCCATGCTGGGTCTTAGGGTTCATTTACTCCCTTCCATTTGAGACATACATCACTGGTTATGTGAATGTTTTTGTTCTGGCATCAAGCATCAGTTCCCAATGTAAGACTGCCACCGGGTCTTAAGTCTCACATTTTGTTCTGCCAAGTAAAGGTTGTTGCCTTATCTGATGCCAGCTTTGGGCATAAGGAATTTCAAGTGGTTTTAAGCTGCAGACAGCTGCCAGTTTTCTGTTGTTTCCCGAGTCTGTTAGCATTATTGCTGATTGCCCTTTCCCCAGCTGGTCTGTTTTTAGATGTCCCAAAGGTTAAAGAATTCTTGTTTCCTGTTTTGGATAAAGAAAGATTAGATATTGGATTGGAGAAAGATGATAGAAATCTTGTACCTACCATAAAATTATTTTCTATGACTCCATTAAGGGACATGGTCCCACCCCACTGTGGGTTTTTCGGGAACTGCTTGCAACAAAATTGAGACATTCTGTAGTAGGAGGCATTATCCTAGGCTGACATCAGATTTTCCATTTTTTTTTTGTCACGGTCTAATTCTCCAAGTAGGTGTCAGTGTAACACGAAGGTGAAAAACATCCTATGTCCCTCAATAGAGTTACAAAGTCATACACTGTAATACAGTCATGCACTGTATTACTGAGTCCTTGGCATCCTATTCCATGTATTACATTTGGAAGTGAAGCACGAGAGGTTTGATTTTTCACAAGTGAGTGACATACTTTTTTTTTTTTTTTAAATCTGTTTATTGAGTTTTGAAACATTTAACAAAAGAACAAACAACATACATTGGTCATGACAAGAGTGGGCTTTGGTACCTACAGAGACATGAGATGAGGCAAACAATTGCGTGCAATACAGCAGTGGGCTCAAGACCTCACAATGGTTCCAGCAGGTGGCATTCACGGGTAGTTATGACGCCATGGGGCCCAGAACATCAATCACCAAAATAAAATTACATTCACAATTGCAAATTCCTATTCATTTGATGAAGGTATCAGGTTAACCACTTAAAGTGGTTGTAAACCCTTACAACACACTTTGACCTACAGGTAAGCTTAGATTAAGGCTTACCTGTAGGTCGAAGAAATATCTCCTAAACTTACACGGTTTAGGAGATATTTGCCGAAAGACGGGCACCGCTGTCTACGGCGCATGCGCAGGCGCACTGAGCGCGGCACCCGTCCATGCCGATATGCCGCGCATGGCGGCTCCCGTGCGCATGCGCAGGAGTGACGTCATCGCGGCTTCGCCGAATGACAGCGGCTGAGCAGCGAGACCCACCGAGAAGATGGATGCGCCGGACTACAGAGGACAGCGGTGACATTGCTGGCTCCTGTGTCAGGTAAGTGACACATAATGGACTACTATTCGATGCATAGTAGTCCATTATGCTTTACCTTTGCAGGGAAACAAAGAGGAAGTAAACTCATCAGGGTTTACTTCCTCTTTAAGAACCGCCACATGTAATTCTACGTCGGCAGAATGGCATGTATGGGCACAAGCACGTACCCGTACGTGCTTGCCTTCCAGCGGGTGGGGGGTCCGTTTGGACCCCCTCCTACTGGCTGCGGCGGTCCGTTTCGCTTCAGGAGCGATCCGAGATGAGGGGATGGCCATTGGTTTCTGGCCATCCCCTCTCGATCGCTCCTGGCGAATGTGAAGCTTCCCCTGCCTGTGTAGTGTAAACACAGGCAGGGAGGAAGTGATGTCACTCTCCTCGGGGCGGTCTTTTTGATCGGACTGCGAGGAGAGGACATAGTAAGTGTGCACCAACACTACACTGACACGTAGGTACACATAGGCACACAAATCACCCCCCGATCACCTCCCCGATCGCCCCCCCCGCCCCTCCCTCCCAGTCACAGTGTCACTGATTGCAGTGATCATTTATTTACTGATCACTGCATTTAGTGTCAGTTGTGATAGTAAAAAGTGTCAGGGCAGTTAGTGTTAGGTCCAGGGTAGCCCCCTACCCCCCACCAATAAAGGTTTAACTCCCTGATTGCCCCTAGAGTTAACCCTTTCACCTCCTTTTGCCAGTGTCACTAAGCGATCGTTTTTTACGATCGCTGCATTGGTGTCACTGGTGCCGCTAGGTAGCTAGTTATGTTTTTAGGTTCACCGCCAGGTTTTTATAGCATTAGGTACCCCCATATACTACCCAATAAAGGTTTTAACCCCCTGATTGCCCCTAGAGTTAACCCTTTCACCAGCGATCACAGCATAAGTGTCACTGGTGATGCTGGTTAGCCAGTTAGTTATTTCGTTATTTAGGTTCCCCGTCAGGTTTTTATATAGCATCCGGGACCCCCATATACTACCTAATAAAGGTTTTAACCCCCTGATTGCCCCCAGGTAACCCTTTCATCCCCTTTTGCCAGTGTCGCTAAGCGATCATTTTTCTGATCGCTGCATTAGTGTCACTGGTGCCGCTAGGTAGCTAGTTATTTTTTATGTTCACCGCCAGGTTTTTATAGCGTTAGGTACCCCCATATACTACCTAATAAAGATTTTAACCCCCTGATTGCCCCTAGAGTTAACCCTTTCAACCAGCGATCACCGTATAAGTGCCACTGGTGACGCTGGTTAGCCAGTTAGTTATTTAGGTTCCCCGTCAGGTTTTTATATAGCGTCAGGGACCCCCATATACTACCTAATAAAGATTTTACCCCCTGATTGCCCCTAGTTAACCCTTTCACCAGTGATCACCGTATAAGTGTTACGGGTGACTCTGGTTAGTTAGTTTGCTTTTTATAGCATCAGGGCACCTACCATTTATTACCCAATAAAGGTTTAACCCCCTGATCACCCGGCGGGTGATATTAATTAGGTTTTAGGGTCAGGGTCTGCGCCGCCCCAGACAGCGCTAGGTTAGTGCCAGTACTGCTAACAACCACGCGCAAAGCATACACCTCCCGTAGTGGTATAGTATCTGAACAGATCAATATCTGATCTGATCAGATCTATACTAGTGTCCCTAGCAGTTTAGGGTTCCAAAAAAACGCATTGTTAGCGGGATCAGCCCAGATACCTGATAGCACCTGCGTTTTGCCCCTCCACCCAGCCCACCCAAGTGCAGTATCGATCGATCACTGTCACTTACAAAACATTAAACACATAACTGCAGCGTTCACGGAGTCAGGCCTGATCCAAACAGTGATCGCTAACAGGTTTTTTTTGGTAGTGTTTTATATTTAAATCCTGAAGGCGGTGCTTGGTTTTTGGGGTCCCGTACGCGGCTAGGCTCCCAAAAAGTCCCCCACATGTGATATCCACCGTACTCAGGAGAAGCAGAAAAATTTATTTTGGGGTGTAATTTCTAAAATTTAGTTTATTCGATTTTTCTTATAACAAAAAGTAGAAAATATCTTTTTTTTTTAAAAACGTCAGTCTTTTTCATTTTATATCGTAAAAAATAAAAATCGCAGAGGCAATCAGATACCATCAAAAGAAAGCTCTATTTGTGTGAAGAAAAGGACGCAAATTTTGTTTGGGTACAACATGACCGCGCAATTACCAGTTAAAGCAGTGCAGTGCGAAATTGTAAAAAGACCTCTGGTCCTTAGGCTGACAATTGGTCCGGGGCTTAAGTGGTTAAGAAGGGTGCGAGTCAGAGGCTTTGGAGGAATCTGCCAGCCATTTGGACCAAACCTTACCATATTTTTGGGGGCAGCCCCTATTAGCGTAACAATCTTTGTACAGGGGCAGTTTTTAACTAGTTGTTTCCACAAAGAGAGAGGAGGAGGAGTGGGCTTACTCCAGCTAAGGGCTATGGCTTTGTGGGCATAAAGGGGAAGCAGTCCGACCAGAGTGCGGCTAGCCACAGTGGGAATTAGTTCTTCTATCAGGCCCAGTATACATATTGCCATGGAGGGTTGGAGCGATATGGTGGTGACCTGTGTGATGACCTTTAGTATCTCTTCCCAGTATTCGACAATGGGTGGGCAGGTCCAAAAAAATGTGGGTGAAGTCACCCGCTATCGCTCCACATCGCCAGCAGCTGGGGGGGAGGCAGGGTTCATTTTGTAAAATATTTGATATTAGTGCGCTAGAATCAATGAAGTGGTCAAAAAATTGTATGTACCAAAAACGACACTGTATCCATACCTTACATGGACTCATAAAGGTCCATCATACAGCAATATCCAAAAAATAAAGTGCTAATAATAGAATAAATATCCCAAATCTTCACATAAAGTACTATTAGTGCTGTAAGTGCTATAAAAAGATATCCAGAAAATAACAAACAGCAACTAATCCTTCTAGTTAGATTGTAGCCACAAAATACTAAATGCTTCATAAAGTGCCTGTGTGCATGACTATGTGGACTCCACACTAGCGCTTTATAAAAAATATATAATTAGCACACAAAAATAATATAATATACTCTAAATAGTGTATCTTGGTACCCCAAGTACAAAAAGTGCTTTAAGTGCTGCAAAGTAACAAACAATCCTCCTGGTTATTAATGATAAGGTGCTATAATGCTTATAGAAATGCCACAATGTCAGTCATAGTAAAACATTAAACTCCTTTAAAAGCTGATATTCCCTGCAATCAACTCCGGTTTAATCTGTTGTGCTGCAGTCTCTTTAAAACTTCATAGTATCATACGCTGGTCTCTTGGTCACTGTGTGTGATTTTCCTTCCGATTTGTAACCAGGTTAATCCACCAAATGTGGACATGTGAAGGAAAAACAAAGAGAAATCACAATCGTGTGATACTGCAAACACGGAGTGTTGCTGCGCTGTGTTTAGTGATCCTACTCACAAAACCAATAGTGTGACAAGCCTCTGATAGAGTGTCAGGTTTGCACTCCTCACAGCATCCCTGCAGACCGAAGGCTCCACGCCACTTGGCTCCTCCTCCCGACGCGTTGCGTCACAGGTCACATGACATTCTCAAGGGGTTCATTTTTTGCAGCCTATGTGAAATATGCACGGTGGACCATCTTGAATTGTATTATCTTGTAGTATCTCAGGGAGACATGAGTGACATACTTGGTTTTGTTGTATTTGTTAAATTTTTTCAATTGCAATACAAAATTGTGATAAAATATTTAAAAATAAAAAAAATTCTTTGTAATATATTAATAACTTTTCCACACTTAGTACGAGACCCATCATTTTTTACAGAATCAGTGACAGCAATCAGTGATCAGCAACACCATTCCAAGTATGGCTGCTACTATACAACCTCATACTGATAACTTTATTGGGCCTAGAGGTCATCTTTAAATTAATGGGTACGATGACTGGCGGGTGTGGAGAGGCGACTCGGTGTACATCTTGCGGCATGTATGTGTTCCTTGATCATCTGATCGAGGGTGAATACTGCTGTGCAAAATGTAAGCACATTGTTTCCCTGGAAGCCCAGGTTCTGAATCTAGGGAAGCAACTGTCAGCACTGAGATGCCCCTCCACCGTAAATGAGAACCAGGAACGTACACGGCAGGTGCCGGCAGGGGCCAGCACAGAGGTGGGTGGAGACAAGGAGGTGCAGGCAGTAGCAGAGAGTAGATGGGTGACAGTCAGGAAGGGTAGAGGGGCAAGTGCCAGGGAGGCCGATCCAGGGCTGGAGCATCCCAATAAGTACGCTCCATTGAGTGACATTGGTGATCCCAGTCAGGGACCAGCACTGCTGGAGCTGAGGGATTCTCCTAGCTGCCAGGAGAAGAACTCCTCCAGTGAGAGTGGGGGGGGAGCGAAGGGAAAGGAAAGACAGATTCTGGTGGTAGGGGACTCAATTCTTAGGAGGACAGAGAGGCCAATCTGTAACAACAACCTGAAGTGCCGAACTGTATGTTGTCTGCCGGGCGCTCGGGTTCGGCACATCACGGATCTGGTGGACAGATTACTGGGGGGGGCTGGGGAAGACCCAGCTGTCATGGTGCACGTTGGCACCAATGACAAAGTCAGAGGCAGATGGAGTGTCCTAAAGAATGATTTTAGGGAATTGGGAGCTAAGTTGAGGAAAAGGACCTCCAAGGTAGTATTCTCAGGAATATTACCAGTACATCGAGCCACACCAGAAAGGAAGAGGGAGATTAGGGAAGTAAACAAGTGGCTCAAAAGCTGGTGTAGTAAGTAGTGATGGACGAACTTCCGACGGGACGTTTCGCGAACGCGGACCGCGAGCGGGGCTGAACGTTCGCGAAACCGAACGTTCGCCGCGGGCTCCATAGACTTCAATGGGAGGCGAACGTTTCAAACCTTTAGGGCGAATTTGCGGCCACTAGGTAATTATTAGTAGGGAAAACATAGTCCCACCTCATGGCCAATGTCATAATACATGTATGAGGTGAATTTGGGATCGATAACTACAAGCATTCTTTTTTTATTTGGGAAATTGTTCTGACAATTCAGGACCGTGGAGCGCATGAAGGCAATGGAGGAGAGGGAAGGTCAGGGACCAGGGTAGGCAAAGAAGAGGGTGCAGGAGATGATCACCAGCAGCGTCACATACAGCAATGACACCTGCACCGTGATAGAGGCATCTGACAACAGCACCGTGATAGAGGGCACTGACATCAGCAGCGTGACATAAAGCATTAACACCAGCACCGTGACATACAGCATTGACAGCAACACCGTGATAGAGAGTACTGACATCAGAAGCGTGACATTAAGTACTGACATCAGCACCGTGATATACAGCACTGACAGCAGCACCGTGACATACAGCACTGACATCAGAAGCGTGACATACAGCACTGACAGCAACACCGTGATAGAGAGTACTGACATCAGAAGCGTGACATTAAGCACTGACATCAGCACCGTGATATACAGCACTGACAGCAGCACCGTGATAGAGGGCACTGACATCAGAAGCGTGACATACAGCACTGACATCAGCACCGTGATATACAGCACTGACAGCAGCACCGTGATAGAAAGTACTGACATCAGAAGCGTGACATTAAGCATTAACACCAGCACCGTGACAGACAGCATTGACAGCAACACCGTGATAGAGAGTACTGACATCAGAAGCGTGACATTAAGCACTGACATCAGCACCGTGATATACAGCACTGACAGCAGCACCGTGATAGAGGGCACTGACATCAGAAGCGTGACATACAGCACTGACATCAGCACAGTGATATACAGCACTGACAGCAGCACCGTGATAGAAAGTACTGACATCAGAAGCGTGACATTAAGCATTAACACCAGCACCGTGACATACAGCATTGACAGCAACACCGTGATAGAGAGTACTGACATCAGAAGCGTGACATTAAGCACTGACATCAGCACCATGATATACAGCACTGACAGCAGCACCGTGACATTAAGCACTCACACCAGCACCGTAAGCAGCCCCAGGAGTAAGTCAGCACAGCACAGGGATGGTGTGATCCCCTCATAATAAGAACCCCCAGGAGTAAGTCAGCACAGCACAGGGATGGTGTGATCCCCTCATAATAAGAACCCCCAGGAGGAAGTCAGCACAGCACAGGGATATCATAAGCAGCCCCAGTAGAAATATGACACGGCTCAACCTCTTCAAAGAGGAGGGTAGGGGCATATAGTACAGTGTGCTTTTTTGGGACAAGGAAGTGAGCCGAATGAAGAAAGAAGGTAGTGCACCTCAACCCTATCTATTGTGGACCGATAGCGGTCCTTACAGAACAGCAGACTGTACCGCACTGGCGCACTCAAGCTTATGTACTGTAGCACCCTAGACCAAGTTACCAGTCCTTATAAGAACTTTTGTGGACCAAGCAGGTTGTGTGTTAGTGATTAGCAGACTGTACGTCAGTCCCTATACCAATGAAGGACTGCTGCAGTATAGGGCAGCAGTCAGCAGTGGTGCACCTCAACCCTATGTATTGTGGACCGATAGCGGTCCTTACAGAACAGCAGACTGTACCGCACTGGCGCACTCAACCCTATGTACTGTAGCACCCTAGACCAAGTTACCAGTCCTTATAAGAACTTTTGTGGACCAAGCAGGTTGTGTGTTAGTGATTAGCAGACTGTACGTCAGTCCCTATACCAATGAAGGACTGCTGCAGTATAGGGCAGCAGTCAGCAGTGGTGCACCTCAACCCTATCTATTGTGGACCGATAGCGGTCCTTACAGAACAGCAGACTGTACCGCACTGGCGCACTCAACCCTATGTACTGTAGCACCCTAGACCAAGTTACCAGTCCTTATAAGAACTTTTGTGGACCAAGCAGGTTGTGTGTTAGTGAATAGCAGACTGTACGTCAGTCCCTATACCAATGAAGGACTGCTGCAGTATAGGGCAGCAGTCAGCAGTGGTGCACCTCAACCCTATGTATTGTGGACCGATAGCGGTCCTTACAGAACAGCAGACTGTACCGCACTGGCGCACTCAACCCTATGTACTGTAGCACCCTAGACCAAGTTACCAGTCCTTATAAGAACTTTTGTGGACCAAGCAGGTTGTGTGTTAGTGATTAGCAGACTGTACGTCAGTCCCTATACCAATGAAGGACTGCTGCAGTATAGGGCAGCAGTCAGCAGTCAGCAGTGGTGCACCTCAACCCTATCTATTGTGGACCGATAGCGGTCCTTACAGAACAGCAGACTGTACCGCACTGGCGCACTCAACCCTATGTACTGTAGCACCCTAGACCAAGTTACCAGTCCTTATAAGAACTTTTGTGGACCAAGCAGGTTGTGTGTTAGTGATTAGCAGACTGTACGTCAGTCCCTATACCAATGAAGGACTGCTGCAGTATAGGGCACCAGTCAGCAGTGGTGCACCTCAACCCTATGTATTGTGGACCGATAGCGGTCCTTACAGAACAGCAGACTGTACCGCACTGGCGCACTCAACCCTATGTACTGTAGCACCCTAGACCAAGTTACCAGTCCTTATAAGAACTTTTGTGGAACAAGTGAGTTGTGAATGTTTAGCAGACTGCAGCAGAAGGGCAGCAGTCAAGTATAATATCCTTTCTATATTTGGAAGAAAGAATATTATACGTGTACAAGCCTATTATCGTACCACTGATACCAGTCCTGAAAAGAACCTTTGTGGAACTAATAGTAACAGCAAGTCTTTAATCTGACCCTCACTGCCTGACAACACTGCTTCCTTCCTGTCCCTATACAAAGTGGCAAAAAAGAGTATACTGGAACGATTAGTGGTTACTGGAACAGCTCTTTTGTGGACCTGATAGTAACAGCTAATGATGATGATGATGATGATGATGATGAAAGACTAATCTGGCTGTCCCTGTAGCACACACCGTCCTTTCCCTTTCTCTAAACTGACAAAAGACACTCAGGCTGCTGCAAGAATCAGTAGCACAGCAAACCTATATACACCTAACACCTATACCAGTCCTGAAAAGAACTTTTGTGTACCAAATAGCTAGCGTTTTATCTGTCCCTACTCCACACCGGAACCTTTCCCTATAATGACAGAAGAAAGAATGTAAAATGGCCACCGGATCGGGTGTATTTATAGGTTAGGGGGAATGTCCAAGTGTCCATGTGCTGTCATGTCTCAATTGGCTGGCCTGTACCCCATGACAGACGTGTCATCATAGGTCAAAGTTCTTTTACACATTAAACACGTAAGTCCGCCGGGGCGAACGACGGGAAAAGGCGAGCGAACGTGCGGACCGCGAACGACCAAAATTCGCCGCGAAACGACCGCCGTGCGAACCGTTCGGCCATCACTAGTAGTAAGGAGGGGTTTGGGTTCCTGGAGGACTGGAACGACTTCTCAGTCGATAACCGGTACTATAGAAGGGACGGACTGCACCTAAATGAGGAGGGTGCAGATCAGCTGGGATTAAGGATGGCCAAAAAGTTAGAGGGTTTTTTAAACTAGGTGATGGGGGGGTGGGTTCAGAGATAGAGATAGTCAGCGTGGAGCATATTCCAGAGGGTAATATTAGGGGCATTAGTGGTATGGTAACCGAAGCACATAAACCCAAGGTAAATATAGTAGCGAGTCCTAGGTGTAATCTTGGAACACCCAAGAGGATAGTATGTGACCGGTCAAAATATATTAATACATTAAAATGTTTGTTCGCCAATGCCAGAAGTCTGCCAAGCAAAATAGGCGAGTTGGAAGCTCTGGTGCATCAGGAGAGCTATGATGTAATCGGTATTGCTGAGACTTGGCTTCATTCCTCACATGACTGGGCTATTAATATTCCTGGCTATGCACTCTTTCGGAAAGACAGAGTAAAAAGGAAAGGTGGAGGGGTCTGTCTGTATGTGAGAAATAATCTCAAAGCGAGTGAGAAAGAGGACCTGGTGGGCGGAGAGTGTGATGAGTCTGAGGCATTATGGGTAGAACTGCATACAGATGCGCGTAGTTCAAAGTTAATCATTGGAGTTTGTTATAGACCACCCAATGTTAATGAGGAGGTGGAGACTCAGCTCCTTGCACAGATAGAAAGGGCTGCAAGGGCTGGGACAGTGATAATAATGGGGGATTTCAACTACCCAGAAATTGACTGGGGTAATGGCACTGCTGGGACAGTTAAAGGGCAAAAATTTGTAAACCTATTACAGGACAATTTTATGGTACAGTTTATTGAGGCCCCAACTAGGAATGATGCTCTGTTGGACCTGGTAATCTCAAACCATGCAGAACATCTGGGTAGCAGTGACCATAACATGATTTCATTTGATGTTAGCTGTAAGCAAAAATCACATACGGGAAAGATAAAAACACTTAATTTCAAGAGAGCAAATTTTCCAAGGATGAGGGCCACTCTCCAGGACTTAGACTGGGAGAGAATATTGGCACCAATGGGCACAGAACAGAAATGGGAATTCTTCAAAAAGCTTGTTTGTGATCTCACGGCAAAGTATATTCCCATGGGCAATAAGTTTAAAAGGTTAAAAATAAAGCCGATGTGGCTAACGGCCAAAGTTAAAAAAGCTATAAACTATAAAAAAAGAGCTTTTAAAAAATATAAAAATGAAGGAACGCTAGTGTCATTTAAATGTTACAAGGAATATAACAGATTATGTAAAAAGGAAATCAAGGATGCAAAAATTCAGAATGAAAGACAGATTGCAAAAGACAGTAGGACAAACCCCAAAAAATTCTTCAAATATATTAATAGTAAAAAGGTTAAGTCTGAGCATGTAGGCCCTTTGCAAAATAATCTGGAGTGGGTGACTGGATACAAAGAGAAGGCTAACTTATTAAATACTTTCTTCAGCTCTGTGTATACAAAGGAGCATGGGGGAGCTCATGTCCATAATGGGGGTGGTAGTGACGCAGCCCCAAATCCACAATGGCTCAAAAGTGATATGGTCCAGAAATATTTGGACAGAATAAAGGTGGATAAAGCACCTGGACCTGATGGCATCCACCCGCGGATCCTAAAAGAATTGAGCTCTGTAATTTCAAAGCCATTATATCTAATTTTTAGAGACTCATTAATGACAGGAATAGTACCACTGGATTGGCGCAGGGCCAATGTGGTGCCTATATTTAAAAAGGGAACAAAGTCTTTACCAAGTAATTATAGACCTGTTAGTTTAACTTCTATAGCTGGGAAGATACTGGAGGGATTAATAAAAGACCACATAGACGAGTTCTTGCAGGAAAAAAATATTTTGAGCAACAGACAGCATGGATTCATGAAAGACAGGAGTTGTCAGACAAACCTGATTTCTTTTTATGAGGTGGTAAGTAAAACCTTGGACATAGGGGTGGCGGTGGACGTGATATATTTGGATTTTGCAAAAGCGTTCGATACAGTTCCGCACACACGGCTCATGTGTAAGGTAAAGTCTACAGGTTTACAAGGGGCGGCACAGTGGTGTAGTGGTTAGCACTCTCACCTAGCAGTAAAAAGGGTCACTGGTTTGAATCCCAACCACGACACTACCTGCCTGGAGTTTGCATGTTCTCCCTGTGCCTGCGTGGGTTTCCTCCGGGTACTCCGGTTTCCTCCCACACTCCAAAGACATGCAGGTAGGTTAATTGGCTTCTGTCCAAAATTGGCCTTAGTATATGAATGGGGACCTTAGATTGTGAGCTCCTTCAGGGTAGGGACCAATGTGAGTGTGCAATGTACAGGGATAGGGGTAGACACTCACTCAGGATGGACTGGTGTCTTTATTCAACCTTACCAACTATGAAAGGTTTGGAAACATCAGTTTGTAGATGGATAGAAAACTGGCTTAATGACAGAATTCAGAGAGTAGTGGTTAATGATTCTTACTCTGAATGGTCTAAGGTTATGAGTGGTGTACCCCAAGGTTCAGTGCTGGGACCCTTGCTTTTTAATATCTTTATAAATGATATTGGGTCTGGGATCAAGAGTAACATTTCCGTCTTTGCAGATGACACCAAGCTATGCAGTGCAATAACGTCCTTACAGGATGTCACCAATTTACAAGCCGACCTGGATGCTCTGTCTAATTGGGCGACTATGTGGCAGATGAGGTTTAATGTTGAGAAATGTAAGGTTATGCACTTGGGGGCTAAGAATATGCATGCATCATACACGCTAGGGGGAGTACAACTGGGGGAATCCATAGTGGAGAAGGATCTGGGGGTTTTGGTAGATCATAAGCTCAATAATAGCATGCAATGCCAAGCTGCGGTTTCCAAAGCGAGCAAAGTCCTTTCCTGTATTAAGAGAGGTATGTACTCCAGAGAGAGAGACATAATTTTGCTCCTGTTCAAATCATTAGTAAGACCTCATCTGGAATATGCCGTTCAGTTTTGGGCACCAGTTCTCAAAAAGGATATCGGGGAACTGGAGAAAGTGCAGAGAAGGGCAACCAAACTGATAAGAGGCATGGAGGAGCTCAGCTATGAGGAAAGATTAGAGGAACTGAATTTATTCTCTCTTGATAAGAGGAGATTAAGGGGGGATTTGATAAACATGTACAAATATATAAGGGGTCCATATAGGGAACTTGGTGTCGAGTTATTCACTTTACAGTCAACAATGAGGACAAGGGGGCACTCTTTACGTCTAGAGGAGAAGAGATTTCATCTCCAAATACGGAAAGGTTTCTTCACAGTAAGAGCTGTGAAAATGTGGAATAGACTCCCTGCAGAGGTGGTTATGGCCAGCTCAGTAGATTGCTTTAAGAAAGGCCTGGATTATTTCCTAAGTGTACGTAATATAACTGGGTACTAAAATTTATAGGTAAAGTTGATCCGGGGAAAATCCGATTGCCTCTCGGGGGATCAGGAAGACATTTTTTCCCCTGCTGTAGCAAATTGGATCATGCTCTGCTGGGGTTTTTTTCCTTCCTCTGGATCAACTGTGGGTATAGAATTGGGTATATGGGCTGGTATATTTATTATATATATATTTTTTTTTTTTGGTTGAACTGGATGGACTTGTGTCTTTTTTCAGCCTGACTAACTATGTAACTATGTAATCTTTAAACTTTTAAAAAGGCATCATGAAAGTGTGGATCTGTAATAGGAACTTAGTCTCAAAGCACATTAGTCTCAAAAGAAATACACAGACTTCCTTAAATAAACTGGCCTTTTAAATTGCTGTTTGTCCCTGGTTTCCATGTTCCCAAGTAGGGATGAGCCGAACACCCCCCTGTTCGGTTCGCACCAGAACCTGCGAACAGACCTAAACTTCGTGTGAACTTTAGAACCCTATTAAAGTCTATGGGACTCGAACGTTCACAATCTAAAGTGTTAATTTTAAAGAGTAATAAGCAGGTTACTGTCCTAAAAAGTGTTTGGGGACCCGGGTCCTGCCCCAGGGGACATGGATCAATGCAAAAAAAAGTTTTAAAAACTGCCGTTTTTTCAGGAGCAGTGATTTTAATAATGATTAAAGTGAAACAATAAAAGTGTAATATTCCTTAAAATTTTGTAGCTGGGGGGTATCTATAGTATGCCTGTGAAGGGGCGCATGTTTCTGCTGCTTAGAACTGTCCCTGCACAAAGTGTCATTTGTGCAGGAAAAAAAGTCTTTTAAAATCACTTGCGGCTATTGTCGGGTCCCGTAATACAGAGAACACTCAATGAGTGTTCTCTGCATTAGCCGACAATTCATTCATTCATTGATAAAAAAAAAAAAAAAAAAAAAAAAGCGTGGGGGTTCCCCTAAATTCAATTACCAGGCCCTTCAGGTCTGACATGGATATTAAGGGGAACCCCGTGTCAAATTTAAAAAAAAATTGACGTGGGGGTCCCCCTAAATATCCATAACCAGACCCTTCAGGTCTGATATGGATATTAAGGGGAACCCCGCATCAAATTAAAAAAAAATTGACGTGGGGGTCCCCCTAAGAATCCATATCAGACCCTTTATCCGAGCACGCAACCTGGCAGGCCGCAGGAAAAGAGGGGGGGACGAGAGAGCGGCCCCCCCTCCCTCCTGAACCGTACCAGGCCACATACCCTCAACATTGGGAGGATGCTTTGGGGGTCTGTGACCCCTCAAAGCACCTTGTCCCCATGTTGATGAAGACAAGGGCCTCATCCTCACAACCCTGGCCGTTGGTTGTGAGGGTCTGCGGGCGGGGGGCTTATCAGAATCTGGAAGTCCCCTTTAACAAGGGAACCCCCAGATCCCGGCCCCCCCCCTGTTTGAAATGGTAAGGGGGTACAAAAGTACCCCTACCATTTCACAAAGAAAGTGTCAAAATGGTTAAATAAGACAAACACACTTTTGAAAAATTCCTTTATTAAAAAAAAAAAAAAAAAAAAAAATTCCAGCGGTGCTAATCCACTCTTGCTATCCAGCGACGGGTCTCCGGGGTCCAGCGATGGATGATCATATCCAGCGACGGGGGATCTCTCAGTCCAGCGCTGTCCATACATCCTTCTTCTGTCTCCACTGCGGAGACACTGCAGAGATCCCAGCGCTGACGTTTCTTATATTAGGAGGGCGGGGCCACCCGTCACCTGACCCCGCCCCTCTGACGCTGGAGAGGGAAGCCAGGGGTTCCCCAGTGACGTGTGGGTGACCCCGCCCCCTCTGATGTAACGCAGGTTTCCGTTACATCAGAGGGGGCGGGGTCACCCATACGTCACTGGGGAACCCCTGGCTCCCTTCACCAGCGTCAGAGGGGGCGGGGTCAGGTGACGGGTGGCCCCGCCCTCCTAATATAAGAAACGTCAGTGCTGGGCTTTCTGCAGTGTCTCCGCAGTGGAGACAGAAGAAGGATGTATGGACAGCGCTGGACTGAGAGATCCCCCGTCGCTGGATATGATCATCCATCGCTGGACCCCGGAGACCCGTCGCTGGATAGCAAGAGTGGATTAGCACCGCTGGAATTTTTTTAAAATTTTTTTTATTTTTAATAAAGGAATTTTTCAAAAGTGTGTTTGTCTTATTTAACCATTTTGACACTTTCTTTGTGAAATGGTAGGGGTACTTTTGTACCCCCTTACCATTTCAAACAGGGGGGGGGTGGGATCTGGGGGTCCCCTTGTTAAAGGGGGCTTCCAGATTCTGATAAGCCCCCCGCCCGCAGACCCTCACAACCAACGGCCAGGGTTGTGAGGATGAGGCCCTTGTCTTCATCAACATGGGGACAAGGTGCTTTGAGGGGTCACAGACCCCCAAAGCATCCTCCCAATGTTGAGGGTATGTGGCCTGGTACGGTTCAGGAGGGAGGGGGGGCCGCTCTCTCGTCCCCCCCTCTTTTCCTGCGGCCTGCCAGGTTGCGTGCTCGGATAAAGGGACTGATATGGATTTTTAGGGGGACCCCCACGGCAATTTTTTTTTAATTTGATGCAGGGTTCCCCTTAATATCCATATCAGACCTGAAGGGTCTGGTTATGGATATTTAGGGGGACCCCCACGTCAATTTTTTTTTAAATTTGACACGGGGTTCCCCTTAATATCCATGTCAGACCTGAAGGGCCTGGTAATTGAATTTAGGGGAACCCCCACACTTTTTTTTTTTTTTTTATCAATGAATGAATGAATTGTCGGCTAATGCAGAGAACACTCATTGAGTGTTCTCTGTATTACGGGACCCGACAATAGCCGCAAGTGATTTTAAAAGACTTTTTTTCCTGCACAAATGACACTTTGTGCAGGGACAGTTCTAAGCAGCAGAAACATGCGCCCCTTCACAGGCATACTATAGATACCCCCCAGCTACGAAATTTAAAGGAATATTACACTTTTATTGTTTCACTTTAATCATTATTAAAATCACTGCTCCTGAAAAAACGTCCGTTTTTAAAACTTTTTTTTGCATTGATCCATGTCCCCTGGGGCAGGACCCGGGTCCCCAAACACTTTTTAGGACAGTAACTTGCATTTAGCCTTTAAAATTAGCACTTTAGATTTCTCCCATAGACTTATATAGGATGTTCCGGCTTTTCGAATTTGCTGCGAACAGCCCAAATTGTTTACTGTTCGCTGAACAGGCGAACAGGCAATGTTCGAGTAGAACATGAGTTCGACTCGAACTCGAAGCTCATCCCTATTCCCAAGTAATATATATGCAGTAAAATAAAAAAAAAAAAATAGAACTCCTGATCTGCACACTTATTGTTGGTCAGTGACTCAAGAGGGGATAAAGGATGAATGTGTCAGACAGGCAACTAGAATTTTCAATAGATTGGTAATAGCAGACTACATATTTCTCTTATGAAATTTAGGCTGCTGATCATCCACTCTTTAAAGTGCATATCTGGGCCAAATGCAAAACATATTCAGTATACATCTGCACATTTTCCCATATGTCATCCCTTTTAAAACACAAGTCTAGAAAAATACCAGCTGATCTGCTAGAAATCCAGTGAACTTGCCCTTTGAGTTGAAAACATGCAGTGTATCGGCTGAAGCAATTCCGAGCAATGTTGTCAGTCCTGCCCAGTTCTTCTTTCTTGAATTACTTAACACCTCTACTTCCCTCATCTTTATAATGTAAAGAGGAGATGTTCTGTAGTCCAGTAGAGGAGAACTCAGGCGGGGATAATAACACTTCTATGGATTTTAGTGCAGAGGAGGTCAGCTTGAACAGGAAGTTAGAAGTTTGCTGGATTTCAGACAGGCTCAACAACATTTTTTTATTTTTTTTTGCTGAGGGGACACCTGTAGGAAGGAGG
Organism: Lithobates pipiens; assembly: GCF_037356315.1. NCBI lineage: Eukaryota > Metazoa > Chordata > Amphibia > Anura > Ranidae > Lithobates > Lithobates pipiens. Next base: position 149,275,524 of record NW_027507791.1, on the reverse strand, counting down.
AGTGGACGTCCCAGCAGGGGACGTCCAAAACAGAGGTGAAGGACCGCTCTGTGCGATACTATTGCACAGAGCATGTAGTATAATAACTTTTTTATTTTAACAAGAAAAAGTAACCTTTAAAGTATAACCACTTTTGTTGAGAAAAAAACATTCCCCTCTGGGTGATTTATGTGCATTGCAAGGAGTATAGCAAATTTTGCTGCAAATTCCTACCTTTTGTTATTATGAAGAAATCCATGTGTGTTCGTCTCTGCCTCTGTTCTGAGTGGGCCTAATGGGAGTAGTTTAATAATTAACTGTCAGGTGTGGCAGCAGCAGGGCACTAATGAGGAAATCTGCTGGGCCTGCATCCCTTTAGACGGATTGCTATTGAAAGTATCTCTCTAAAAATTACATTTTTGTTGCAGGGGATGAATGAAATCTGACTTGTATCTTAGTGCAGATTTCTTGGAAAATTGGTGAGCCAATCACACAAGCAGGAAATATTTCCGGGGAATGGTCAGTACACAGTCTGTGTACAAAACAACCCCAGGTAGCCATATTGCAATGCATTCTCAGAAAATTACAGAGCTGCAGATTGAATAGGAAAGGTAATTTTTAATAACATTCAATTACAATATGATTAGTGTTGCAATTATGTGCACTGTATTATTCTTTCTTTATTTGATATTTTTTCCCCCACAAAAGTGGAGTTATCCTTTAATATTTTAGGTGTTTTTAAGTAGAGAAAACATGAAGAATAGTGCAGGTATTGCAGATATGTTCTAAATATGTTTTTGATATTTGATATACACTTTAATATTGTAATATAATTACTGCTGACACCCCTTTATTTTCTTGTTGTATTAATTGGATTTTAAAAAATGCATATTCAAGAGTATATTCTTCTTTTACAGAGATGCATTTTAATACTTAGGATACCTGCAACTTTATTGAAACACTTTGCAACATTATTTTTGTACAATATCCAATGAATGTAAATAATCAGACCTCAGTAAATGAATTTATCTTGCTTGGACTTACAGACTTGAAGGAGGTTGAAGTTACCCTTTTTGGAATATTTGCAATATTTTACATTGTGACTGTTTTGGGGAACCTCTCAATCATGGTGGTAACAAGCATGGTTAAAAGTCTCCACACACCCATGTATTTCTTTCTGTGGAATTTGTCTTTTATTGACTTATGCTTTTCCTCAGTTGCGGTTCCCAAGATGCTTGTTGATTTTTTATCTCTCAAGAAGGTAATTTCTTTTAGTGGTTGTATTTGTCAGATACATTTCTTCCATTTTCTTGGAAGCACAGAAGTTATGCTCCTTACTATAATGTCCCTTGACCGATATGTGGCAATTGGTTATCCACTACGGTACCTTGAAATAATGAATGCTAATGCTTGTTTGAACATGGCGATAACATGCTGGGTGGCAGGATTTTTTCATGCATTGATACACACTGTTATGACAGCAAAACTTCCATTTTGTGGACCAAATACAGTTAACCATTTCTTCTGTGATGTTAAACCAGTGTTAAAGTTGGCTTGTACAGACACATCTCTTAATCTGAAGCTTCTCATCAGGGTTACTGGGTCACTGGCAACAACATCTTTCATCTTAACATTTCTTTCTTACCTATGCATCAGTAAATTTCTCTTGAGGATAAAGACATTACAGGGAAGAAAGAATGCTTTGTCTACTTGTAGTGCCCACCTCACTGTTGTGTTCCTTCTTTTTGGCACAGCTGTTTTTACTTACTTACGTACTTCAGCAGAAAATGAATTAGATCAAGACAGAGTAATAGCAATTCTGTTCACTGTTGTGACGCCAGCTCTGAACCCAATTATTTATACCTTACGTAATAAAGATATGAGGAAAGCTCTGATGAAGATGATCAGTAGATGGGCATTGTATGGTTGAAGCTAATAGCATTATGAGTGGGTCACTATTGCTTAGACAAATACGTCTTTTGATGAAGACTCTTAGCATTTGTTCCTTACACCTTGCGTGAATACATATGAATGAATAAATATATATATATATAGTGCATTGACAAAGAATTCAGATCCCCTCACTTTTTTCTATTTTGTTATGTTGCAACCTGATAGTACAATTTTTTTAATTAATTTTTTTTCTTATTAATCTACAATCAGTACCCCATAATGACAAAGGGAAAACAGAATTTTTCAAATGTCTGAAAAGGAAAAACTAAAACTAATATCACATTGACATAAGTGTTCAGACCCTTGCAACAACACTTGAAAAGCTCAGGTGCCTCCCATTTCTCTTGATCATTGCAATGTTTCTACACCTTGATTGGAGTCCACGCGTGGTAAATTACGTAAATTGATTAGACATGATTTGGAAAGGCACACACCTCTCTATAAAAGGCCTCACAGTTGACCTTGCATATTGTATCAGAGCAAATCCATGAGGTTAAAGGAACTAACTGCAGAGCTCTGAGACAGGAATATTGCAAGGTACAGATCCGGGGAATACATTCAAAACATTTATGGATGTTCATAAGTATGTTTGCAAGCTAAACAATCAGAGATATAGTGTCTCTAACTCTATTCGTCGAGGGATAATGACTTTTGTGAGTATAAGTATACCACGCTCTCTAATGCATCCCTGTTTAACCCTCCAGGTAATCTAGTCCCTTCATTGGGAGTTTTTAGGGATCTGGTCCTAAAGGATCTAGATCAAACTATTATTAAGAAATGGAGGATGGACTCTATTTTTAAAAATGGTTTGGATTCATGAAAAAGAGGGAAGACATCATGGTCTGCCCCATCAACAAGGGTGGGGGGGTTTGTCATCTTAGATTGCAAAGTATACACTACTAAGATTAATCGTATTCTATCAGATGAAGAAACCTATTTTTTGCTGAATTATGACCCTACACAAGGTTACAAGGCAGAATTAAGGTCCATTGTTTATGAAGGCTTTTTCAAATGCATCATTAATAAGAAGGAGAGATCATTTTTTATTTTGGTTGCCCCCAGAATACCGCTAATCTATTATCTACCAAAGGTGCATAAAAACCCAGTCAATCCACCAGGTTGACCCATCATATGTGGTATTAATTCATTTACTTCTAGGGTTGGTAAATATATAGATAGCCTTTGGTCTCTTTATCTCCTTCATATTTGAAGGACACTACTTATGCCATCAATCTCCTGAAAGATATAGTCTGGAGGGAAGGTTACGACTTAGCTACTACTGATGTAGCATCCCTTTACACTATTATATTGCACAACATGGAAGAGAAGCAGTAAAACATTATCTTAACAGAGATTCCAATCTCCCTCACTTACAGCAATTGTTTTTTTTTTTACAATTGTTAGACTTCTCCATGAGTCACAATTATTTTTGGTTTGGCGAGTATTTTTTCTTGCTGCAAAGAGGTGTTGCCATGGGTGCTAAATTTGCGTAGAATATGGCCAATCTATTTATGGACAGGTGGGAGGAGAACATCATCTGTGGTCAATGCTGACCAGAGCTGGTGCTGTGGGTTAGATACATAGATGATGTCCTCCTCCTTTGGAATGAAGATTTGACTTCCCTTGACACATTTATTGGGGAGTTGAATGCTAATAATAGGGGCATTGTTCTTCAACATTAATCTAGCAGTGTAGAAATTCACTTCTTGGATTTAAATATTAAGGTACAAGATGACAAGTTGGTACATTTTTTAAAGAAACAGACAGAAATGGTTTTATAGGGACCAACAGTTGTCATCACCAATCATGGCTTCACTCAGTACCCAAAAGCCAATTCCTCAGGTTATGGAGGAAATGTACTTTTACTGATGACTACTTGAAAGAGGCCCAGGTTCTTAAAAAGAGACTTCTGGATAAGGGTTATGACCCTGAGGAGTTAGCCCTTAAGATTAGACCTACCAATATGGATTTTTCCTCTAGAATAACTTTCTTTACAACTTCTCTAATCAGAATTTTTCTGTTAAGAAAAGCCTCATGCCGCGTACACACGACCGGACTTTTTGACAGCAAAGGTCCGACGGAATGAGTCCGTCGGACAATTCGATCGTGTGTGGGCTCCATCGGACCTTTGCTTGCCAAAAATCTGGTGGACTTTAGAAATAGAACATGTTTTAAATTTTTCCACCAGAGCTCCACCGGACCAAGAAATCCGTTCATCTGTATGCTGGTCCAACGGACAAACAACAATGCTAGGGCAGCTATTGGCTACTGCCTATGAACTTCCTTATTCTAGTCCGGTAGTACTTCATCACATTCGAATCTGTCAGACTTTAGTGTGATTGTGTGTAGCCAAGTCCATTCATTCGGAAAGTCCGTCGGAACTCCGCCGAAAGTCCGTCGGAAAGTCTGTCGGACCTAGTCCCTCGAAAAGTCCGGTCGTGTGTAGTGATGGCCGAACAGTTCACCCGGCGGTCGTTTCGCGGCGAATTTTGGCTGTTCGCGGTCCGACCGTTCGGCGGACTATTGGCACCGTTCGCCCGGCGGACTTCCGTGTTTTTACTGTGTAAAGGAACTTGGACCTGATGACACATCCATCATGGGGTACAGGACAGCCAATTGAGACATTACAGCACATGGACACTTGGACACTCCCCGTAACTTATAAATACACCCGATCCGGCGGCCATTTTACATTCTTTCTTCTGTCACTATAGGGAGAGGTTGCTTTGTGGAGTAGGGAGAGATAAATCGCTAGCTATTTGGTACACAAAAGTTCTTTTCAGGACTGGTATAGGTGTTAGGTGTATATAGGTTTGCTGTGCTACTGATTGTTGCAGCAGCCTGAGTGTCTTTTGTCAGTTTAGAGAAAGGGACAGGGCGCTGTGTGCTGCTGTTGTAGGGACAGCCAGATTAGTCATCATCATCATTAGCTGTTACTATCAGGTCCACAAAAGTGCTATCCCAGTAACCAGTTATTGTTCCAGTAGCCTCTGTTTTGCCATTTTATATAGGGACAGGCAGGAAGCAGTGTGTCAGGCAGTGAGGGTCAGTTTAAACAGTAGCTGTTACTATTAGTTCCACAAAGGTTCTTTTCAGGACTGGTATCAGTGGTATGGTAATAGGCTTGTACACGTATAATATTCTTTCTTCCAAATATAAAAAGAATATTATACTTGACTGCTGCCCTTCTGCTGCAGTCTGCTAATCAGTCACAACTCACTTGTTCCACAAAGCTCTTTATCAGGACTGGTAACTTGGTCTGTCTAGGGTGCTACAGTACATAGGGTTGAGTGAGGTACAGTCTGCCATTCTATAAGGACTGGTATCGGTCCACAATACATAGGGTTGAGGTGCACTACTGCTGACCGCTGCCCTATACTGCAGCAGTCCTTCAGCAGTATAGGGACTGACGTACAGTCTGCTAATCAGTCACACACAACCTACTTGGTCCACAAAGGTCCTTATAAGGACTGGTAACTTGGTGTAGGGTGCTACAGTACATAGGGTTGAGTGAGGTACAGTCTGCTGTTCTATAAGGACTGTTATTGGTCCACAATACATAGGGTTGAGGTGCACTACTGCTGACCGCTGCCCTATACTGCAGCAGTCCTTCAGCAGTATAGGGACTGACGTACAGTCTGCTAATCAGTCACACACAACCTACTTGGTCCACAAAGGTCCTTATAAGGACTGGTAACTTGGTGTAGGGTGCTACAGTACATAGGGTTGAGTGAGGTACAGTCTGCTGTTCTATAAGGACTGGTATCAGTCCACAATACACAGGGTTGAGGTGCACTACTGCTGACCGCTGCCCTATACTGCAGCAGTCCTTCAGCAGTATAGGGACTGACGTACAGTCTGCTAATCAGTCACACACAACCTACTTGGTCCACAAAGGTCCTTATAAGGACTGGTAACTTGGTGTAGGGTGCTACAGTACATAGGGTTGAGTGAGGTACAGTCTGCTGTTCTATAAGGACTGGTATCGGTCCACAATACATAGGGTTGAGGTGCACTACTGCTGACCCCTGCTCTATACTGCAGCAGTCCTTCAGCAGTATAGGGACTGACGTACAGTCTGATAATCAGTCACACACAACCTACTTGGTCCACAAAGGTCCTTATAAGGACTGGTAACTTGGTGTAGGGTGCTACAGTACATAGGGTTGAGTGAGGTAAAGTCTGCCGTTCTATAAGGACTGGTATCGGTCCACAATACATAGGGTTGAGGTGCACTACTGCTGACTGCTGCCCTATACTGCAGCAGTCCTTCAGCAGTATAGGGACTGACGTACAGTCTGCTAATCAGTCACACACAACCTACTTGGTCCACAAAGGTCCTTATAAGGACTGGTAACTTGGTGTAGGGTGCTACAGTACATAGGGTTGAGTGAGGTACAGTCTGCTATTCTGTAAGGACTGGTATCGGTCCACAATACATAGGGTTGAGGTGCACTACTTCTGACCGCTGCCCTATACTGCAGCAGTCCTTCATCGGTATAGGGACTGACGTACAGTCTGCTAATCCGTCACACACAACCTACTTGGTCCACAAAGGTCCTTATAAGGACTGGTAACTTGGTGTAGGGTGCTACAGTACATAGGGTTGAGGTGCACTACTGCTGACCGCTGCCCTATACTGCAGCAGTCCTTCATCGGTATAGGGACTGACGTACAGTCTGCTAATCCGTCACACACAACCTACTTGGTCCACAAAGGTCCTTATAAGGACTGGTAACTTGGTGTAGGGTGCTACAGTACATAGGGTTGAGTAAGGTACAGTCTGCTATTCTGTAAGGACTGGTATCGGTCCACAATACATAGGGTTGAGGTGCACTACTGCTGACCGCTGCCCTATACTGCAGCAGTCCTTCATCGGTATAGGGACTGAGAGTTTTTTCACAGGGTCATTTAAAAAATGACAGGCAGAGGAAGAGGCAGGCCCTTCCGCAGGGGTGGTAGGGGTAGGGCAGGAGCAACAGCCTTGAGCCAAAGTGGGAAGTTGCAGAAGGTGCGTTCAATTACTTTAAAGGACGCACCAGACTTGGTTGAGTGGCTCACTCAGCCTTACTCTTCTGCACCCTCCTCATCCTCTCGATCTGCACCCTCTTCTTCACTCTCTGCTATGTGCACCCCCAAAGACACTACCACCAACAACACCACCACCACCACATACCTTCCGCTTGAGTCACAGGAATTATTTTCCGATCCATATCAAGAGGACATTTCTGATGCTCAGCCACTCTTGGTATTGGATCAGGAAGAGGAGGTAGCAACAACCGCTACTCAGCAGTCTGACGACAGTACCCAGATCAGCCCAAGGAGGAGGTTGGTCCCCGGTGTTGCTGCCTACTCCACGATCTCTACTTATAGCGGTGGGGAAGGTGACGTTGATGATGACGTGTCTAGTGATGTCACGTGGGTGCCCACAAGAGAGGAAGAGGAGGGGAGTTCAGAGGGAGATATGGACCAGCAGATAGGGAGGAGAAGCAGGAATAACTTACATTGCACAGGAGGGACAAAGCAGACTGCAAATGTATCAGGAGCGAGTCATCGACCATGTACGGTCACATCTGGCGCTCCCAGGACACCGGCACAAGGCTCCGCAGTGTGGGCTTTTTTTAACGTGTCCGCTGCTGACAATAGCGTTGCCATCTGCAATCTTTGCAGTCAACGCATTAGTCGCGGGAAGGCACATGGGCAGCCATCACCGAGCTGAGTGGGAGCAACGGAACACACAAAGCCACACTGCAGGCTCTCACCGTCCAGCCTCGTCTTCTACTTCTCCTTCTCCTCTCTCCTCACAATTGTCCTCCACTCCACCTTCCATCACGCCAAGCTCACGTTTTTCTGCAAAAAGGCAGGCTTCCGTGGGCCTAATGTTCGAGCGTAAAAAATGATGACGCCGGATAACCCTCTTGCCCAACGGTTGACGGCTGGCTTGTCAGAACTCATAGCCCGCCAACTACTGCCATATAAACTGGTGGACTCGGAGGCCTTTCGCAAATTTGTGGCCATTGGAACACCACAATGGAAGGTCTCAGGAAGGAAGTATTTCTCAGAGAAGGGCATCCCAGAGCTATATGGCCATGTTCAGCGGCAAGTGAATGTATCTCTGGCACACAGTGTCGGTGCCAAGATACATCTGACCACAGACACGTGGTCTAGCAAACACGGGCAGGGAAGGTATATCACTTTTCCTGCCCACTGGGTGAACCTTCTGACGGCCGTCAAGCATGTAACCCGTGGCACCCGTGTAGATTTTTACCGCCACCGATTGCATGCAGGCCTGACTCGTCTTCTCCTCCTCCTCCTACTCCATCCTCCTCCCTCTCCTCCTCAGCTGACTCCTCCTTTTCCGCTGCTAGCGTCTCTTCCGCTGCACCGCCCAAGCTCCCCAGAACCTATTCGACATGCCAGGTGAGATGTTGCCATGCCGTGCTGCGTCTGTTGTGCCTGGAAGCCAAGAGCCACACTGGCCTGGCACTCCTTTCAGCTTTGCGTTCACAGGCAGATCAGTGGCTAACACCGCTCAATTTGACAGTTGGTAAAGTGGTGTGTGACAACGGTGCCAATCTGCTTAGCACATTGAAACAGGGCAAAATCACGCACGTGCCATGCATGGCACACGTCTTAAACTTGGTCGTGCAGCGATTCCTTGTCAAATACCCTGGGGTCCAGGACATCTTGCGGCAGGCAAGGAAAATCTCGGCCCATTTCAGAAGATCTTACACGGCCATGGCTCGCCTTGCAGACATTCAGCGGCGACACAATCTGCCGGTCAGACGTCTTATTTGCAATTGCCCGACGCGATGGAACTCAACCTTCTATATGCTTGATAGGCTGCTCCAGCAGAAACGTGCAGTTAATGTCTACCTGTATGAACTCTGCGGCAGAAACGGTTCTGGGGAGCTGGGGGTTTTTTCACAGCGCCAGTGGCTGCTCATGCGCGACGCATGAAGACTTCTGCGGCCATTTGAGGAGATCACCAAACTGGTCAGTCGCAGCCATGGCGCCATCAGTGACATGGTACCTTATGCCTTCTTTATGGAGCGTGCATTGCGTCGTGCCATTGATCAAGCTGTGGAGGAGCAGGAGCGGGAAGATGAGGAAGTCGCAATGCTGGATGAATTCCCAGGGGGGGCTACTCTATCTGAGACAAGTCAACAACAGGAGTCTGAAGAGGAGTCAGAGGAGGATGGTGCCGGGGCGGATGAGGAGGAGCAAGAAGAGCATGCTTTAAACCTTTCTGGGATCCCTGTTGTGCGTGGATGGAGAGAGGAGAATGAAGAGGACGACATTATCCTGGATGATGAGCAGGAGCCAGGCCACCACACCTCTTCCACTTTAGTGCAAATGGGGGCCTTCATGCTCCAGTGTTTTAATAGGGACCCCCGTATAAAAAGCATAAGGGTCAAGGACCAGTACTGGGTGGCAACGTACTTAGACCCCCGGTACAAACACATAATGGCGGAAATGTTACCGCCGTCGCAGAGGGCTGTCAGAATGCAGCACTTCCAGGCCTTGCTTCGAGAAATGCTACATTCTGCTTTTGCGTGCGTTGGCAGAGGAGCAATTCCCACTCCCAGAGAAGGAGTTGCGGGTACCAATCCAACAGCGCCTGCAAGAAGAGGCCGGTTTGAAGATGTGTTGGTGACTTCGGATATGAGGTCTTTCTTTCAGCCGACCCATCGACAGGTGTCATCCCGATCCAGCATCAGGGAACGCCTAGACCGTCAGGTGTCCGACTACATTGGATTAACGGCCAATGTGGACGCTCTGAGGAGTGATGAACCCCTGGACTACTGGGTGGGCAGGCTTGACCTCTGGCCAGAGCTTGCCCAATTTGCAATCGAACTGTTGGCTTGCCCCTCATCCAGTGTCCTGTCCGAAAGGACGTTCAGCGCAGCAGGGGGATCATAGTTTCCTAGTTATATAGTTAGTAAGGTTGAATAAAGACACCAGTACATCCAGTTCAACCTGAGTGTTTACAATTGTCCCTATCCCTGTACATTACACACTCACATTGGTCCCTACCCTCAAGGAGCCCAGAATCCAAGGTCCCCATTCATATACTAGGGCCAATTTTGGACAGAAGCCAATTAACCTACCTGCATGTCTTTGGTTTTGGATCGTGACCGATAAGCGTACTCGCCTAGCTCACGACAGTGTTAACTACCTCACATTTCTAAAAATGAATGAGGCATGGATCTCGGAGGAATTCAACACATGTGACCAGTAGACCATGTATATGTCTATAAACAATTTTTTTAATCAAGCACACAGACCTTCTTTCTTCATTTGGCTCACTTCCTTGTCCAAAAAAAGCACACCTTACTATATACCCCTGCCCTCCTCTTTGAAGAGGTTGAGCGGTGTCATATTTCTACTGGGGCTGCTTATTATGAGGGGCTCACACCATCCCTGTGCTATGCTGACATCCTCCTGGGCCTGCTTATTATGAGGGGCTCACACCATCCCTGTGCTGTGCTGACTTCCTCCTGGGCCTGCTTATTATGAGGGGCTCACACCATCCCTGTGCTGTGCTGACTTACTCCTGGGGCTGCTTATTATGAGGGGCTCACACCATCCCTGTGCTATGCTGACATCCTCCTGGGCCTTCTTATTATGAGGGGCTCACACCATCCCTGTGCTGTGCTGACATCCTTCTGGGGCTGCTTATTATGAGGGGCTCCCACCATCCCTGTGCTATGCTGACATCCTCCTGGGCCTGCTTATTATGAGGGGCTCACACCATCCCTGTGCTGTGCTGACATCCTCCTGGGGCTGCTTATTATGAGGGGCTCACACCATCCCTGTGCTGTGCTGACTTACTCCTGGGGCTGCTTATTATGAGGGGCTCACACCATCCCTGTGCTATGCTGACATCCTCCTGGGCCTGCTTATTATGAGGGACTCACACCATCCCTGTGCTGTGCTGACTTACTCCTGGGGTTGCTTATTATGAGGGGCTCACACCATCCCTGTGCTGTGCTGACATCCTCCTGGGGCTGCCTATTATGAGGGGTTCACACCATCCCTGTGCTATGCTGACATCCTCCTGGGGCTGCTTATTATGAGGGGCTCACACCATCCCTGTGCTGTGCTGACTTACTCCTGGGGCTGCTTATTATGAGGGGCTCACACCATCCCTGTGCTATGCTGACATCCTCCTGGGCCTTCTTATTATGAGGGGCTCACACCATCCCTGTGCTGTGCTGACATCCTTCTGGGGCTGCTTATTATGAGGGGCTCCCACCATCCCTGTGCTATGCTGACATCCTCCTGGGCCTGCTTATTATGAGGGGCTCACACCATCCCTGTGCTGTGCTGACATCCTCCTGGGGCTGCTTATTATGAGGGGCTCACACCATCTCTGTGCTGTGCTGACTTACTCCTGGGGCTGCTTATTATGAGGGGCTCACACCATCCCTGTGCTATGCTGACATCCTCCTGGGGCTGCTTATTATGAGGGGCTCACACCATCCCTGTGCTGTGCTGACTTACTCCTGGGGCTGCTTATTATGAGGGGCTCACACCATCCCTGTGCTGTGCTGACATCCTCCTGGGGCTGCTTATTATGAGGGGCTCAAACCATCCCTGTGCTATGCTGACATCCTCCTGGGCCTGCTTATTATGAGGGGCTCACACCATCCCTGTGCTGTGCTGACTTCCTCCTGGGCCTGCTTATTATGAGGGGCTCACACCATCCCTGTGCTGTGCTGACTTACTCCTGGGGCTGCTTATTATGAGGGGCTCACACCATCCCTGTGCTATGCTGACATCCTCCTGGGCCTTCTTATTATGAGGGGCTCACACCATCCCTGTGCTGTGCTGACATCCTTCTGGGGCTGCTTATTATGAGGGGCTCCCACCATCCCTGTGCTATGCTGACATCCTCCTGGGCCTGCTTATTATGAGGGGCTCACACCATCCCTGTGCTGTGCTGACATCCTCCTGGGGCTGCTTATTATGAGGAGCTCACACCATCCCTGTGCTGTGCTGACTTACTCCTGGGGCTGCTTATTATGAGGGGCTCACACCATCCCTGTGCTATGCTGACATCCTCCTGGGCCTGCTTATTATGAGGGACTCACACCATCCCTGTGCTGGGCTGACTTACTCCTGGGGTTGCTTATTATGAGGGGCTCACACCATCCCTGTGCTGTGCTGACATCCTCCTGGGGCTGCCTATTATGAGGGGCTCACACCATCCCTGTGCTATGCTGACATCCTCCTGGGGCTGCTTATTATGAGGGGCTCACACCATCCCTGTGCTGTGCTGACTTACTCCTGGGGCTGCTTATTATGAGGGGCTCACACCATCCCTGTGCTATGCTGACATCCTCCTGGGCCTTCTTATTATGAGGGGCTCACACCATCCCTGTGCTGTGCTGACATCCTTCTGGGGCTGCTTATTATGAGGGGCTCCCACCATCCCTGTGCTATGCTGACATCCTCCTGGGCCTGCTTATTATGAGGGGCTCACACCATCCCTGTGCTGTGCTGACATCCTCCTGGGGCTGCTTATTATGAGGGGCTCACACCATCTCTGTGCTGTGCTGACTTACTCCTGGGGCTGCTTATTATGAGGGGCTCACACCATCCCTGTGCTATGCTGACATCCTCCTGGGCCTGCTTATTATGAGGGACTCACACCATCCCTGTGCTGTGCTGACTTACTCCTGGGGCTGCTTATTATGAGGGGCTCACACCATCCCTGTGCTGTGCTGACATCCTCCTGGGGCTGCCTATTATGAGGGGCTCACACCATCCCTGTGCTATGCTGACATCCTCCTGGGGCTGCTTATTATGAGGGGCTCACACCATCCCTGTGCTGTGCTGACTTACTCCTGGGGCTGCTTATTATGAGGGGCTCACACCATCCCTGTGCTGTGCTGACATCCTCCTGGGGCTGCTTATTATGAGGGGCTCACACCATCCCTGTGCTGTGCTGACATCCTCCTGGGGCTGCTTATTATGAGGGGCTCACACCATCCCTGTGCTGTGCTGACTTACTCCTGGGGCTGCTTATTATGAGGGGCTCACACCATCCCTGTGCTATGCTGACATCCTCCTGGGGCTGCTTATTATGAGGGGCTCACACCATCCCTGTGCTGTGCTGACTTACTCCTGGGGCTGCTTATTATGAGGGGCTCACACCATCCCTGTGCTGTGCTGACATCCTCCTGGGGCTGCTTATTATGAGGGGCTCAAACCATCCCTGTGCTATGCTGACATCCTCCTGGGGCTGCTTATTATGAGGGGCTCACACCATCCCTGTGCTGTGCTGACTTACTCCTGGGGCTGCTTATTATGAGGGGCTCACACCATCCCTGTGCTGTGCTGACATCCTCCTAGGGCTGCTTATTATGAGGGGCTCACACCATCCCTGTGCTATGCTGACATCCTCCTGGGGCTGCTTATTATGAGGGGCTCACACCATCCCTGTGCTGTGCTGACTTACTCCTGGGGCTGCTTATTATGAGGGGCTCACACCATCCCTGTGCTGTGCTGACATCCTCCTGGGGCTGCTTATTATGAGGGGCTCACACCATCCCTGTGCTATGCTGACATCCTCCTGGGCCTGCTTATTATGAGGGGCTCACACCATCCCTGTGCTATGCTCATTATGAGGGGCTCCCACCATCCCTGTGTTATGCTGACTTCCTCCTGGGGCTGCTTACGGTGCAGGTGTCAGTGCTGTATATCACGGTGCTGATGTCAGTACTCTCTGTCACGGTGCTGCTGTCAGTGCTGTATATCACGGTGCTGGTGTCATTGCTGTATGTCACACTGCTGATGTCAGTGCTCTCTATCATGGTGCTGCTGTCAGTGCTGTATATCACGGTGCTGGTGTCATTGCTGTATGTCACGCTGCTGATGTCAGTGCTCTCTATCATGGTGCTGTTGTCAGATGACTCTATCACGGTGCAGGTGTCATTGCTGTATGTCACGCTGCTGATGTCAGTGCTCTGTATCACGGTGCTGCTGTCAGATGACTCTATCACGGTGCAGGTGTCATTGCTGTATGTCACGCTGCTGGTGATCATCTCCTGCACCCTCTTCTTTGCCTACCCTGGTCCCTGACCTTCCGTCTCCTCCATTGCCTTCATGCGCTCCACAGTCCTGAATTGTCACAACAATTTCCCATATAAAAAAAGAATGCTTGTAGTTGTCGATCCCAGATTCACCTCATACATGTGTTATGTCATTGGCCATGTGGTGGGACTATGTTTGCACAGCTAATAATTATTTTGTGGCTGCAAATTTGACCTATAGGTTTGCGAAGTTCGCCTCCCATTGAAGTCAATGGGGCCCGCCGCGAACGTTCTGGTTCGTGAACTATCGGCTGCGTTCGTGGTCCGCGTTCGCGAAACGTCCCGTCGGAAGTTCGTCCATCACTAGTCGTGTGTACGCGGCGTAAGGAGACATTGGAACATCCTAAAAAAAAATTACAGAATTTTGAGCCCTCTACTCACAAAAACCCCTGTGGTGGTGTACAGAGGGGTTCTCACTCTCAGAATAAAAATAGCTATTGATATCATTGAAGCTCCTGTTAAACTTACCTTTTTGATGAACTTAAAGGTTTCTATCCTTGTAGAAAATGTGAGGTGTGTAAGATCAATTCTAATTCAATTTTAACTTTTTCTTCCAATACTACTTTCCAGTCTCACACTATTAATTCTTTTATGACCTGTACTAGCAAGAACGTAGTCTACCTAATTACTTTCCCTTGTGGGCTACACTACATAGGAAGAATTGTTTGTAAATTACAGGTCTGACTAAAGCAGGGGTGCCCAACCTTCTGAAGAGCAAGTGCCACTTAAGCGACTTGGCAACCTGGTCGTGGGCCACAATGAGCAGAGCGGGTGGATGGCGGATTGGTGTGGAGATAGACGTTTGTAAACGGACACATCTTCCACTCCTTAGAGGTGAATGGAGGGTCCGATTGGGTTGGGCTGACCATGTGAAAGGGGCAGAAGGCTACATTCACACTGTTGTTTACCCATATCACGGGTACAGCACAGTTCACCTATGGCTTTCCTGCAGGTTATCTGCACTTTCCATAGATTTCTATTATATCCTGTAGGTGTGGTGCACTTTCAGAAAGCACACCAAACTCGCAGGTAATAGAAGTTTATGACTCACTGCACCTGTGGATCAGTTTGAAAGCAGCCCAGCAACTACTGCAGAACAGATTTGCCCAAATACACACTGTGATTTTAGTAATAAACCTACCTTTACTAACAGTATTCTATTTTATTCCATTACAGAGCAGGGGGTCGCGGGCCACATCAGAGGGCTTCACGGGCCACATGTGGCCCCCGGACCACTGGTTGGGCACCCCTGGACTAAAGGAACATTTAGCTAATATATGCAAAGGTTTTCCCAAACAAAGTCTTTCTAAACATTATGCTTCATGCCATGGAAGGGACCCTAGGGGTACTACTGGTAACTGTGGAGAGAGATGAGAGCTGGCAATTAGCTGACAGCTGAGCAGCCAGCCCTGAGAAGAAAGGGCTAAGCCAGCCCTGACATTACCCCCTCTTCAATGACCCCTCTCCCTCGGAGGACCACCAGGCTTGAGGGGAAACCATCTATGGAACTCGCGGAGGAGGACAGGGGCATGTACGTCTGAGGATGAAACCCAGGAGCGTTCCTCCAGACCGTACTCCTTTCAATGCACCAGGTACTGTATGCGCCCACGGAACCTATGGGAGTCAACAATGGATTGTACCTCATACTCCTCATGGTTCTCAACCTGAATTGGGTGAGGGCGTGGCACAGAGGTGGTAAATCGGTTACAGACCAACGGTTTCAATAAGGAGCCATGAAACACATTTGAGATGCGCATACTAGGAGGAAGGTCCAACGCGCAAGCCACTGGGTTAATCCTGCGAAGGATACGGAAAGGCCTAATAAACCGAGGTGCAAACTTCAGTGAGGGAACACGAAGTCGGAGGTTGTGAGATGACAACCAGACCCTGTCCCCAACCTGGTAGGAAGGCACAGGCAGGCGTCTGCAGTCAGCATGGAGACTGTACCTATCATTAGCATGACGCAAAGTCTCCTGGACTTCTACCCAAGTGGAACGAAGACCAAGGAGATGCTCCTCTAATGCAGGAATACTCTGCGGAACAAACAAGTCAGGCAGCATGGAGGTTTGGAAACCATAATTTGCCATAAATGGAGACAATCAGGAGGCAGAATTCAAGGCACTTTTGTGAGCAAACTCTGCCCATGGTAATAGGTCTGACCAGTTGCTATGGTGGTCAGAAATATAGCAACATAGCCCTTACTCCAAGGACTGATTGGCTTGCTCTTGTGGCCCCATTAGACTGTGGGTGATAAGCAGAAGTGAAAGCAAGTTGGATTCCCAACTGTGCACAAAAAGCTCGCCAGAACCGGGAGACAAACTGACTGCCCCTGTCCTAGACAATCACCTTGGGTAACCCATGTAAGCGAAAGATTTCCCGAGCAAAGATGAAAGCCAGTTCTTTAGAAGTAGGCAACTTCTTAAGTGGAATACAATCACACATCTTTGAGAACCGGTCAACCACCATAAGAATAACAGTGTTGCCTTGGGAGCTGGGCAACTCCACAATGAAATCCATTGACAGGTGGGTCCAGGGCCTCTCTCCATTGGGTATGGGTTGTAGGAGGCCCACAGGAAGGTGTCGTGGAGTCTTACTCTGAGCACACACGGAACAGGTAACTACGAAGGCAGTAATATTAGCCCGTAGACTAGGCCACCAGAATTGTTGGGAAATGGCCCAAATGAGTTGATTCTTCCCAGGCTGGCCAGCTGCCTTGGGAGAATGGTAAGTCTGGAGCACGGCAGTACGGAGACTCTCTGGGACAAAGCAGTGGTCACGCGGTTTCTCAGGAGGAGCATGGACCTGAGCAGCAAGAATTTTGGCACCCAAAGGAGAAGTAAGACTGGTGCGAACCGTAGCCAAGATACGATCAGTAGGAATCACAGGAACCGGAACCGACTCCGACGTGGAGAAAAATTGTCGTGACAAGGCATCAGCCCTTACATTCTTAGTACCGGGTAAGACTGATGCCGCGTACACACGAGCGGACTGTATGGCGTACTTAGTCCGTCCAAACACATTTCAGCGGACAATCCGCTCATGTGTGGGCTTCAGCTGACTTTTTCAGCGTGCAGTCCGGCGTACTAAGACATTTTATTTTTTTTTTTATTCTGTCCGTCGTACTTTGGTTTCAGCGGACAGTACAGTCGTCAGTATGCTAGTTCGACGGACTATGAATGGCGCATGCCCAGAAAGGATTTACACGGCGGAAGGGTGCTTTGCTGTGTCTTGGACTTCCTATTTCTAGTCCCGTCGTACGTGCTGTACACGTCATCGCACAAGCTTTCGACGGACTGTTTGTGCATCCGTGTGTGGTCAAGTCCGTTCAGTGGAAAGTACGACGGACTGTCCGTCGGATTGTATGACGAACTAAGTACGCCATACAGTCCGCTCGTGTGTACGCGGCATGAGTTTACCCGCTTAGCCTCAGACAGGAATGTAAGATTCATATGTTCAATAAGAATAAGAACCAGCACAGTGGTACCTTCAAGGAGATGTCTCCATTATTTCAGGGCTAAAATGATCGCCAAAAGCTCTCTGTCACCAATCTCATAATTGCACTCAGCAGGTGACAATTTATTGGAAAAGTAGCCACATGGATGCATAGCGCTCTCAGAGTTAGGACGTTGAGACAGAAGGGTGCCAACTCGAGTCTCAGAAGCATCAACTTCTAGGATAGAAGGCAACGTAGGATCAGGATGTGCCAACACAGGAGCAGAAACAAAGGCAGCCTTGAGAGTCTCAAAGGCCTTAATGGACTCCGGAGACCAACTCTGTGGGTTACCGTCCTTTCTGGTCACATCAGTCAGGGGCTTGACCAGAGATTAGAAGTTACGAATAAACTTCCTATAGTAGTTGCCAAAGCCCAGCAAACGCTGCAGAGGATGTAAACCCATGGGTCGAGGCCACTGTAGGACTGCCGAAAGTTCCTCTGGGTCCATTGAAAAACCAGCAGTGGAAATGACATAGCCCAGGAATGTAACCTGTCCACGATGGAACTCGCACTTCTCCAGTTTACAATAGAGATTGTTCTCTCTTAGTTTCTGAAGCACATGACAGACATCTGTATTGTGGCTCTCCAGGGACTTGGAAAATGTGAGGATGTCATCGAAATAAACCACCACACATAACTGCAACAAATCTCAGAGGACATCGTTAATAAATTCCTGGAAAACTGCCGGGGCATTACAAAGGCCAAAAGGCATTACCAGATACTCATAATGGCCTGTTCTGGTATTAAACGCAGTTTTCCACTCATCGCCCTCCTTAATGCGCACGAGTTTGTATGCCCCTCTCAAGTCAAGCTTCGTGAAAACCATTGCTCCCTTGAGGCGGTCAAATAACTAATAAATGGAATCGGGTAGGCATTCTTAATCGTGACACGATTGAGAACCCTATAATCTATACAAGTGTCAGAAACCATGAATCAGACTGAGACAGAAGTACAACTAAATCACACTTGTTTATTAATAAAAATAAAAAGGTAAATAGAAAAAGCTTAGTCAAGCATAGCCAGAGTCCAGTAACCAGATCGGGTAGTCAGCCAGGCCAGAAGTCAGGGATCCAAATAGAGCAACAGCAAGCAGGATAAGGAGCCAGAAGGGATATCAGCAAGCCAGTCTTTAAACAACCCGCAGGAGATGGTTTCTAGTGATGTGACCAAGGCAAAGGCAGAGGTGAAGTGAGCTGGAAGGCTTTAAGTAAGCATCTCAGACGAGCATCATCAGGAACAGCTGGTAACTGTGGAGAGAGAAGAGAGCTGGCAATTAGCCGACAGCTGAACGGCCAGCCCAGAGAAGAAAGGGCTAAGCCAGCCCTGACAGTACCCCTTCCTCAATGACCCCTCTTCCTTGGAGGACCACCAGGCTTGAGGGGAAATCTATGGAACTCACAGAGGAGGACAGGGGCATGTACGTCAGAGGATGAAACCCAGGAGTAGAGATGGCCTTGAGGTTTGCCCGGTGGTCGGTTTGCGGCAAATTTTGCTAGTTCGCGATTTGCCAAACTGGCGGACTTCTGGCACTGTTTGCGCAGCGGACATATGCGTTTACACTGTGAAGAACTTTGACCCATGACACATTCATCATGGGGTACAGGACAGCCAATTGAGACATTTCAGCACATGGACAATTGGACATACCCCCTACCTTATAAATAGACCTGAACTGGCGGCCATTTTACATTCTGTCTTTTGTCAGTGTAGGGAAAGGACGCTGTGTGGAGCAGGGACAGTCAGTTTTATCACTAGCTATTACTATTAGGTCCACAAAAGTCCTTTTAAGGACTGGTATAGGTGTACAGTATATAGGGTTGTAATACACTTAGAATATACTTTCTTTCAAATATACAAAGTATATTATGGTGCTCTGCTGACTGCTGTGCTGCTGAGTGCTGCCCGATTCTGCAGCTGTCTTTTGTCAGTGTAGGGAAAGGACGCTGTGTGGAGCAGGGACAGTCAGTCTGTTACTATTAGGTCCACAAAAGTACTTTTAAGGATTGGTATAGGTGTACAGTATATAGGATTGTAATACACTTAGAATATACTATCTTTCAAATATACAAAGTATATTATGGTGCACTGCTGACTGCTGTCCGATTCTGCAGCTGTCTTTTGTCAGTGTAGGGAAAGGACGCTGTGTGGAGCAGGGACAGTCAGTTTAAGCACTAGCTAACTATTACTATTAGGTCCACAAAGGTCCTTTTAAAGACTGGTATAGGTGTACAGTATATAGGGTTGTACACGTATAATATACTTTCTTTCAGATATAGAAAGTATATTATGGTGCACTGCTGACTGCTGTGCTGCTGAGTGCTGACCGATTCTGCAGCTGTCTTTTATCAGTGTAGGGACTGAGGGACAGTTTGGTGTTTTGGAGCAGGGTCAGTTTGCAAATCACTAGCTACTAGGTCCACAAAGGTCCTTTTAAGAATTGGAATAGGTGTACAGTATATAGGGTTGTACATGTATAATATACTTTCTTTCAAATATAGAGAGTATATTATGGTGCCCTGCTGACTGCTGTGCTGCTGAGTGATGACTGATTCTGCAGCTGCCTTTTATCAGTTTAGGGACTGAGGGACAGTTTGGTGTATTGGAGCAGGGACAGTCTGCAAATCACTAGCTACTAGGTACACAAAGGTCCTTTTAAGGACTGTTATAGGTGTACAGGGTTGCACACGTATAATATACTTTCTTTCAAATATAGAAAGCATATTATAGTGCACTGCACTGCTGTGCTGCTGACCGATTCTGCAGCTGTCGTTTCTCAGTGTAGGGAGGGACAGTTTGGTGTTTGGAGCAGGGACGGTCTGCAATTCACTAGTTACTAGCTAGCTACTATTAGGTCCACAACGGTCCTTTTAAGGACTGGTATGGTGTACTATTTGGTGTGCAGTATATAGGGGTGTAATACACGTATAAAATACTTGCAAATATAGAAAGCATAGTATAGTGCATTTCCACTGTGCAGCATTGTGACTGCTGAGCAGTTCTGCAGTGATACTATAAAGAGTGACAAACGCAATTAAAAAAAAAAGTATTATAACTGGTGTGATAGGCCAGTGGCCCCCAAAACGACCGATTGAAGCGGGGTGTTATATACCTTCTTCCACATACATACTGCACTTCCCTAGAGACTTTGTCACAGGGTCATTTAAAAAATGACAGGCAGAGGAAGAGGCAGGCCCTTCCACAGGGGTGGTAGGGGTAGGGCAGGAGCAACAGGCTTGAGCCAGAGTGGCAAATTGCAGAAGGTGCGTTCGATTACGTCAAAGGATGCACCAGACTTGGTTGAGTGGCTCACTCAGCCTTAAGTCCCATACACACTATCAGATTTTCTGCTGATTTTTTCCTTCAGGTTTACCAAATCCATATAAAATGAGGTCAAACCTTAGGAGTTTCTATGTATATGCAATCAGGCAGGCCCTTGCGCTACATGGTTTTGGTAAATCTGAAGGAAAAAATCTGCAGAAAATCTGATAGTGTGTATGGGGCTTTACTCTTCTGCCCCCTCCTCATCCTCTCGATCTGCACCCTCTTCTTCACTCTCTGCTGTGTGCACCCCCAAAGACACTACCACCAGCACCACCACCATATAACCTCCACTTGAGTCACAGGAATTATTTTCTGATCCATCACAAGACATTGCCGATGCGCAGCCACTCTTGGCATTGGATCAGGAAGAGGAGGTAGCAACAACCGCCACTCAGCAGTCTGACGACAGCACCCAGATCAGCCCAAGGAGGAGGTTGGTCCCTGGTGTTGCTGCCTTCTCCGAGATCTCTAATTATAGCGGTGGGGAAGGTGACGTCGATGACGACGTGTCTAGCAATGTCACATGGGTGCCCACAAGAGAGGAAGAGGGGGGGGGCGGTCAGAGGGAGATATGGACCAGCAGATAGGGAGGAGAAGCAGGCGGAACTTACATAGCACAGGAGGGACAAACCAGACTGCTAATGTATCAGGAGTGAGGCATCAACCATGTACGGTCACATCTGGTGCTCCCAGGATGCCTGCACATGGCTTCGCAGTGTGGGCTTTTTTGAACATGCCCGCTGCTGACAATAGTGTTGCCATCTGCAATCTTTGCAGTAAACGCATAAGTCGCGGTAAGCCCAACACTCACCTAGGGACGACCGCCTTAAGAAGGCACATGAGCTGCCATCACCAAGCCCAGTGGGAGCAACGGAACACACAAAGCCACACTCCAGGCTCTCACCGTCCAGCCTTGTCTTCTACTTCTCCTTCTCCTCTCTCCTCACAATTGTCCTGCACTCCACCTTCCATCATGCCAAGCTCACGTTTTTCTTGAAAAAGGCAGGCTTCGTTGGGGCAAATATTCGAGCATAAAAAAATGATGACACCGGATAACCCTCTTGCCCAACGGTTGACGGCTGGCTTGTCAGAACTGATAGCCCGCCAACTACTGCCATATAAACTGGTGGACTCGGAGGCCTTTTAAAAATTTGTGGCCATTGGAGCACCACAATGGAAGGTCCCAGGAAGGAAGTATTTCTAACACAAGGGCATCCCAGAGCGATATGGCCATGTTCAGCGGCAAGTGAATGTATCTCTGGCACACAGAGTCGGTGCCAAGATACATCTGACCACAGACACGTGGTCTAGCAAACACAGGCAGGGAAGGTATATAACTTTTCCTGCCCACTGGGTGAACCTTCTGATGGCCGCCAAGCATGTAACCCGTGGCACCCGTGTAGATTTGGTTTTACCGCCATGGATTGCATGCAGGCCTGGCTCTTCTCCTCCTCCTACTCCATCCTCCTCCCTCTCCTCCTCGGCTGACTCTTCCTTTTCCGCTGCTAGCGTCTCTTCCACTGCGCCGCCCAAGATCCCCAGAACCTATTCGACATGCCAGGTGAGTCGTTGCCATGCTGTGCTTCGTCTGTTGTGCCTGGAAGCCAAGAGCCACACTGGCCCTGCACTCCTTTCAGCTTTGCGTTCACAGGCAGATCAGTGGCTAACACCGCTCAATTTGACAGTTGGTAAAGTGATGTGTGACAATGGTGCCAATCTGCTTAGCGCATTGAAACAGGGCAAAATTAAACACGTGCCATGCATGGCACACGTCTTAAACTTGGTTGTGCAGCGATTCGTTGTCAAATACCCTAGGGTCCAGGACATCTTGCGGCAGGCAAAGAAAATCTCGGCCCATTTCAGAAGATCTTAAACGGCCATGGCTTGCCTTGCTGACATTCAGCGGCGACACAATCTGCCGGTCAGACGTCTTATTTGCGATTGCCCGATGCGATGGAACTCAACCTTCTATATGCTTGATAGGCTGCTCCAGCAGAAACGTGCAGTTAACAACTACCTGTACGAACTCTGCGGCAGAACAGGTTCTGGGAGCTTGTTTTTTTTCACTGCGCCAGTGGCTGCTCGTGCGCGACACATGCAGACTTCTACGGTCATTTGATGAGATCACCAAACTGGTCAATCGCAGCCATGGCGCCATCAGTGACATTGTATCTTATGCCTTCTTTATGGATCGTGCATTGCATTGTGTCATTGATCAAGCCCTGGAGGAGCAGGAGCAAGAAGTTGAGGAAGTCGCAATGCTGGATGAATTCCCAGAGGTGCTACTCTATCTGAAACAAATCAACAACAGGAGTCTGAAGAGGAGTCAGAGGAGGATGGTGCCGGGGCGGATGAGGAAGAGCAAGAAGAGTATGCTTTAAACCTTTCTGGGATCCCTGTTGTTGTGGGTGAATGGGGAGAGGAGAACAAGGAAGATGGCATTATCCTGGATGATGAGCAGAAGCCAGGCCACCACACCGCTTCCAGTTTAGTGCAAATGGGGGCCTTCATGCTCCAGTGTTTTAACAGGGACCCCTGATCAAGGACCAGTAGTGGGTGGCAACGTACTTAGACCCCCGGTACAAACACAACATGGCGGAAATGTTACAACCATCACAGAGGGCTGTCAGAATGGAGCACTTCCATGCCTTGCTTCGAGAAATGCTGCATTCAACTTTTGCGTGCGCTGGCAGAGGAGGAATTCCCATTCCCAGAGAAAGAGTTGCGGGTACCAATCCAACAGTGCCTGCAAGAAGAGGGCAGTTTGAATATGTGTTGGTGACTTCTGATATGAGGTAATTCTTTCAGTCGACCCATCGACAGGTGTCATCCGGATCCAGCATCAAGGAACGCCTAAACCGACAGGTGTCTGACTACAT
Source organism: Lithobates pipiens (assembly GCF_037356315.1). Classification (NCBI taxonomy): domain Eukaryota; kingdom Metazoa; phylum Chordata; class Amphibia; order Anura; family Ranidae; genus Lithobates; species Lithobates pipiens. The sequence goes on along the minus strand of NW_027507791.1, from coordinate 149,251,798 downwards.
CGGGTTAACGGCCGATGTGGACGTTCTGAGAAGGGATGAACCCCTGGACTACTGGGTGGGCAGCCTTGACCTCTGGCCGGAGCTTGCCCAATTTGCAATGGAACTGTTGGCTTGCCCCTCGTCCAGTGTCCTGTCCGAAAGGACGTTCAGCGCAGCAGGGGGGATTGTGACTGATAAGCGCACTTGCCTAGCTCACGACAGTGTTGACTACCTCACATTTATAAAAATGAATGAGGCATGGATCTCGGAGGAATTCAACACATGTCACCAGTAGACCATGTATATACATAACTCTATAAACAATTTATTTAATCTATCACACGGACCTTTTTTCTACCTTTGGCTCACTTCCTTGTACAAAAAAAGCACACCGTTCTATATGCCCATACCCTCCTGTTTGAAGAGGTTGAGTGGTGTCATATTTTTGGATCCCGCAGCGAGTTGCTAGTATCAGTACTGGTGTCAGTGCTCTCCATCACGGTGCTGGTGTCAGTGCTCTCTATCTTGGTGCTGGTGTCAGTGCTCTCTATCTCGGTGCTGGTGTCAGTGCTATCTATCTCGGTGCTAGTGTCAGTGCTCAGACTCTATCATGGTGCTGGTGTCAGTGCTCAGTCTCTATTGCGGTGCTGGTTTCAGAGAGTGAGGGAGACAGCACCATGGCTGAGGATCAGCATTGGACTGGCACCTCCAGACCACCGCAGTGGAGCCCTGCATAGGTGGGGGTAAGGGCCGGGCAGAGGGAAGGGCTCAAGCAAAGGTTGGCACACTGGGACACTGGCACAGGACTGCGCTGACCTGTCTGTGGTACTGATCATCTCCTGCACCCCCTTCATAGCCTGCCCTGACCTTGCCTCTCCTCCATGGCCTTCATGCGCTCCTGAATTGTCAAAACTTCACAGATAAAAAAGAATGCTTGTCGTTGTCGATCCCAGATTCACTTAATACTTTTGTTATGTCAGTATCCATGTTGTGGGACTATGTGTGCACAGCTAGTAAGTATTTTGTGGCTGAAAATATGGCCTGGAGGTTTTTAAGGTTCGCAAACTTTTGGCCTCGTTCACGTTTCGTGTTTCGCTAAATGTCCCGTCGGAAATTCGTCCATCACTATTGCCTTTTATCCTAGAAGTTGATGCTTCTGAGACTGGAGTTGGTGCCCCTCTGTCTAAACGTCCTAACTCTGAGAGCGTTATGCATCTGTGTGGCTACTTTTCCAAGAAATTGTCACCTGCTGAGGGCAATTATGAGATTGGTGACAGAGAGCTGTTGGCGATCATTTTAGCCCTGAAAGAATGGAGACATCTCCATGAAGGTACCACTGTGCCTGTTCTTATTCTTACTGACCATAAGAATCTTAGATTCTTGTCTGAGGCTAAGTGACTCTCTCCCAGAAGGGCGCAATGGGCTCTTTTCTTGTCGAGCTTTAATTATATTGTCTCATTCTTACCCGGTACTAAGAATGTAAGGGCTGATGCCTTGTCATGACAATTTAACTCCACTTCCAAGTCGGAGTCGGTTCCGGTTCCTATGATTCCTCCTGATCATATCTTGGCTACGGTTCGCACCAGTCTTACTTCTCCTTTGGGGGACAAAATTCTTGCTGCTCAGGTCCATGCTCCTCCTGATAAACCTTGTGACCGCTGCTTTGTCCCAGAGAGTCTCCGTACTGCTGTGCTCCAGACTTACCATTCTCCCACGGCAGTGGGCCAGTGTCCCAGTGTGCCAACCTGTGCTTGAGCCCCTCCCTTTGCCCGGCCCTTACCCCCACCTATGCAGGGCTCCGCTGCGGTGGTCCGGAGGTGCCAGTCCAGTGCTGATCCTCAGTCATGGTGCTGGCACTGCCTGCTGATTGACTTCTCCGCTGCTATCTCCCTCACTGTCTGAAACCAGCACTGCGATAGAGACTGAGCACTGACACCAGCACCGTGATAGAGAGCACTGACACCAGCACCGAGATAGAGAGCGATGACACCAGCACCGAGATAGAGAGCGATGACACCAGCACCGAATTAGAGAGCACTGACACCAGCACCGAAATAGAGAGCACTGACACCAGCACCGAGATAGAGAGAGAGCACTGACACCAGCACCTATACCAGTCCTTAAAAGGACCTTTGTGGACCTAATAGTAATAGCTAGTGATTAAACTGACTGTCCCTGCTCCACACAGCATCCTGTCCCTACATTGACAAAAGACAGCTGCAGAATCGGTCAGCAGTGCACTCAGCAATCAGCAGCACAGCAGTCAGCAGCAGTGCACCAGAACCCTATATACCGTACACCTATACCAGTCCTTAAAAGTACTTTTGTGGACCTAATAGCTAGCGATTTGTGTCACTACAGTCTGTTCCTGCTCCACAGAGCAACCTCTCCCTACACTGACAAAAGACAGAATGTAAAATGGCTGCCAGATCAGGTCTATTTATAAGGTAGGGGGAATGTCCAATTGTCCATGTGCTGAAATGTCTCAATTGGCTGTCCTGTACCCCATGATGGATGTGTCATCATGGGTCAAAGTTCTTTCACAATGTAAACGCATATGTCCGCCGCGCGAACAGCGGCAGAAGTCCGCCGGTTTGGAAAATTGCGAACGCGCAAAATTCGCCGCAAACCAAAGGCTGGGCGGACCGCAAGGCCATCCCTAAAAGGCAAAGTAGGATCAGAATGTGCCAACACAGGAGCAGAAACACAGGCAGCCTTGAGAGTCTCAAAGGCCTTAATGGACTCCGGAGACCAACTCTGTGGGTTACCGTCCTTTCTGGTCAGATCAGTCAGAGGCTTGACCAGAGACAAGAAGTTAAGAATAAACTTCCGATAGCCCAGGAAACGCTGCAGAGGATGTAAATCCACAGGTCGAGGCCACTGTAGGACTGCCGAAAGTTTCTCTGGGTCCATTGAAAAACCAGCAGTGGAAATGACATAGCCCAGGTATGTAACCTGTTCACGATGGAACTCGCACTTCTCCAGTTTACAATAGATATTGTTCTCTCTTAGTTTCTGAAGTACACGACAGACATCTGTGTGGTGGCTCTCCAGGGACTTGAAAAATATGAGGATATCATCGAGATACACCACCGCACACAACTGCAACAAATCTCGGAGGACATCTTTAATAAATTCCTGGAAAACTGCCGGGGCATTACAAAGGCCAAAAGGCATTACCAGGTATTCATAATGGCCTGTTCTGGTATTAAACGCAGTCTTCCACTCGTTGCCCTCCTTAATGCGCACAAGATTGTATGCCCCTCTCAGGTCAAGCTTTGTGAAAACCGTTGCTCCCTTGAGGCGGTCAAATAACTCAGTAATCAATGGAATCGGGTAGGCATTCTTAATCGTGACACGATTGAGACCCCTATAATCTATACAAGGTCTCAGTTCAACGCTCTTCTTTTTCACAAAGAAGAAACCAGCACCAGCAGGAGACGAGGATTTGCGGATGAAACCTTGAGAAAGTGCGTCAGCAACATACTCCTCCATGGCCTTATCCTCCAAGACCAACAAAGGGTAAACCCAGCCACGAGGAGGTATGGCACCAGGTTGAAGGTCAATTGCGCAATCATAAGGGCGGTGTGGAGGCAAACTACCGGCTTGAACTTTATCAAAGACATCACCAAAATCATGATACTCCTTCAGCAGGGAGGGGAGTGAAGCAGTGCACAGGACCTTGGATACCTTCAGGAAGCATGTCTCACTGCATTGTGGTGACCAGGAGAGAATCTCAGCACGGAGCCAATCAAAAGAGTGGTTGTGCCTCTGTAACCAAGGATAACCAATAACCAGCGGAAATCAGGGTGAGGAAATAACTTGGAATTGGATTATCTCATGGTGAAGAGCCCCTACGGCCATGGATAACGGAACCGTGTCACGTGGGCAGGCTGTAAAGGTCTCCTGTCAAGAGCCTCAATGGCAATGACTCAGCCCAAGAAAGGGTGACTGAAACCAGGGGCTTATCCTTCTGGATAACTGGGGACTAAACAATGCGACGTAAGGTCTGTCCATGACAGGACCTCAAGGTTCGGGCGTTCCCTGGACGGGTAAAACAAGACTTTAAAAAGTGACCTGCCTGGCACAATCTCTCCCTCCTCCTAAAGACATGGGTTCAACTTCACTGACCAACTCGGTGCCAGGAGCCATGGGAGGTGAGGGAGGCATGGATGGGACTACAAAGCTCGGAGGCAAACGTACAGGAGGCTTCTGCAAGCGCTCCTTAAAGCGGAGGTCCACCCTAAAGTGGACCTTCCGCTCATAGGAATCCTCCCCCCCTCCGGCGCCACAATTGGCACCTTTCAGGGGGGAGGGGGGTGCAGGTACCTGTACAGTACAGGTATCTGCACCCACTTCCAGGATAGCTCTCTGCGGAAAGGGGCGTCGATTCTGCAGAATCTACACCCCTTTCCGAAAGTCCCCCGCTGCCTGCTGGGAAACACACAGATCCCAGAGGCAGCGGGTTCATCCTTATTGCGCAGCGTGACTCGCGCATGCGCAGTAGGGAACCAGGAAATGAAGCCGAAAGGCTCCACTTCCTGATTCCCATACCCAAGATGGCGGCAGCAGCACCCGAGAGATGATCGAGAGATCGGCTTCGGGTGCCGACATCGCGGGCAGCTGGGCGGGTAAGTGTCCTTATTTTAAAAGTCAGCAGCTGCAGTATTTGTAGCTGCTGGCTTTTAAAAAAAAAAACGCGGAACTCCCGGCGGACTCCCGCTTTAAGAGAAAGTCTTTCTCTGAGTCTGGAGTCAATGAGGATGGCAAACGAGATCAAGCTCTCCAGCTCAATGGGTATATCTCGGGCTGCTATCTCACCCTTGATGGAATCCAAGAGACCATGAGAAAAAGCAGCCACGAGGGCCTCATTATTCCAAGCAACCTCTGCCAGAGTACGGAATTCAATGGCGTAGTCGGCAACAGTTCTCGTACTCTGTTTGATGGACATGAGGCACTTGGCAGCAGAAGCGGAGCGTGCGGGGATGTCAAAAACCCTTTTACAGGAGGCCACAAACTGAGGGTAACTCAAGACAACAGGTTTTTGCGTCTCCCATAGAGGGTTAGCACAGGCCAAGGCTCTCTCAGAAAGCAAAGATATCACGAAACCTACTTTGCTTCTGTCCGTGGTAAATGCCTGGGGCAGCATCTCGAAGTATATCTCAACCTGATTGAGAAACCCTCTGCATTGAACTGGATTGCCGCCAAATCGCTGGGGAAGCAGAGCAGAACCAGACATACCTCTTATAGAGGTAATAATCTAGGTGGGTGTCTGCCAGGGGCGGACTGACCATTGGGCTACTCGGGCACTGCCCGAGGGCCCCATGCCACTAGGGGGCCCCATCAGGGTTGCCAGCCTGAGTAAAACCCGAGATTATAGTTGCCCCACCTCTCCAGTACCTTCTCAGCCAATAGAAACATGTCTGTGTGTACTGTGTGTGTGATATTATACTGTGTGTGTGTTTGTGTATACTATGTGGCCCCATAATCTCTGATTGCCTGGGGGCCCCATAATCTCCTATTGCCCGGGGGCCCCATGAGTTGTCAGTCCGCCCCTGGTGTCTGCACAGAGACTGGTGCAGCAGCAGGGATGGCCTGCGACTCAGGTTGTACCGGAGCAGCCACCGTGGGGAATTCCAGGTGAGCCGCGTGATTCAGGAGCATTTGTAACGCCATGGTAAACTGATCCATGCGATGATCTTGCTCATCCAATCTGGAAAAAATATTACCAACAAGTGGATTGACTGTATCTTCTGAATTCATGGCCTTCACGTACTGTCAGGAACCATGAAACAGACAGAGACAGAAGTACAATCAAATCACACTTGTTTATTAATAAAAATAAAAAGATAAATAGGAAAAAGCGTAGTCAAGCAAGCCAGAATCCAGTAGTCAGATCGGGTAGTCAGCCAGTCCAAAGTTCCTAAACCAGATCGGGTAATCAGCCAGTCCAGACGTCAGGGATCCAAGGTGAGCAACTGCAAGCAGGATGGAAGCCAGGAGGGATGTCAGCAAGTCTTGAAACAACAGCAGGAGATGTTTCCTAATGATGTGACCAATCATGAAGGCAATGGAGAAATGAGCTGGAGACTTTAAATAGGCTGGCCAGACGAGCATCATAGGAAACAGCTTGTAACAGTGGAGAGAGAAGAGAGCTGGCAATTAGCCGACAGCTGAGCGGCCAGCCCAGAGGAGGAAGGGCTAAGCCAGCCCTGACAGGCTCCTGGGAAATAGTTTTCTATTCTGTATGGGGAGTAGTGCCATCTATTTGTTAACTTTATTGTTATTTCCCAATGTTTAATACATTGAGATGCTTTATGTATTTCTGTGAATCAACGGTGCCATTGGTCTACTGAGAAAATGGTGCCTATTTCCTGTTCCCATTTGTTCATAGGTGTAGTTTTAATAAGTGTTAGTTTGTTCTTTAAAATGTTGTAAAAGTAGGATATACCTTTTGTGTCTTGTATGGCTGTGGAATAGAACTGCCAATTTTTTTGTGGTAGTGTTATAGTCGGATGTGCCTGTGATTTGAGTGCAATATTTGTAGGCATTTAAATATCTTGTCGTCTTTGAGATGGTATTGGGTAATAATCTGTTTGACAGATTTGTGTTGGGTTCCAGTGCCCAGTGTACAGATTTGATATGTGCGTTATGCCTTTTGGTGCCCTTTTACACACGGTCGGAGAATCCGTCGGAATGTGTCCTATCGGACCGTGTTGTCGGATAATCTGACTGTGTGTGGTATGCATCGGACTGATTCCGTCGGAATATCCGTCGGACCCAATTTTCCAACATGTTGGAAATATTTTCCGACCAACTGGTTCGATCGGAAATACTCCGATCATGTGTAGAGAATTTTGATCGGACCAAGTGCCACGCATGCTCAGATCAAATTCCTATATCAAAGCTATTGGCTACTAGTCCCATCGTAACGAAATTACGTCATCTTATTCTGAATGATCGGATTTTTCGACAACTTAGTCCGACCGTGTGTATGCAACTGTTTCGGACAAGATCCGACAGGCAAAATCCAACGGACAAAATCCGACGGATTTGGTTGGCAGAATGTCTGACCGTGTGTAAAGGGGCTTAGGTCATTTACTGACAGCATTGGGACTTTTGCTTCTAGTAGTGTCAATGATAGTTCAAATTTTGTGTCTTGTTCGTCCGTGTGTTTCTGTTCCAGTATAAATCTCCATGCTTTTAATGAGATTTGTATTGGAGGGGGTAATTTGTACATGTTCCATTTAGACCATCTGTCACTCATAACTAGATGAAGTAGATTATTTGTCGGTACTGTTGTCTTTTCAATATCTACCCACAGTGGCGTATTTCCTTTTTGGAACCAATGTTTGAGTTGGTCTAACCTAACTGCCCAGAAGTAATCGTATATATCTACTAGGCCTGCCCCTCCAGCTTTTTTATGGGAAGTAAGGTTATTTCGGGAGCATCTAGCTCTTTTGCCATTCCATATGTACTTCTAGCCTATAGTGGCTAAACTTTTGATGTAGTGATAGGGGATGTTATCTACATTCTATAGCAGTCAGCGTGATCGCAGTGTACTCCCTTCCCTGGCTGCGGGTGACATCACAAATAGCTGGCTGGTCCATGTTAACGTATGGGCGGTGTGCGGTAGTGGATAGCAGGCGGTGTAAGCCTGCAGTTTTTACTATACCTCGCTGCAAGTCCCTGTAAGATCGTACAGACCAGGAGAGGAGGATGTCATGGAAACATTGATGCTGTTTACACACTGGCAATCTGTGAGTGCAACCCCTGCTTTTTAATCAATTTGACTTTTAATAAACGATAATATACCAGGGCTGGCGTGCGCTCTCTTGTTTTATACATTTTAGATATATGTCTGCCACCCAGTGGACTTTTGAAAGAGCTGCAACACCCAGAGCGGAGTGAATATACAAATATTCAGACGTATTCGTGTTGAAATGTATAGGCGGGGACAGCGCTAATCTTGGTTCAGGTTGTATACATATGTACTTCCAGCCTATAGTGGCTAAAGTTTTGATGTAGTAATAGGGGATGTGGATTGGTAAGGTACGGAATATGTATAATATTTGTGGCAATATTAGCATCTTGTACGCTGTTATTTTACCAAGCCAGGATATTTATTTCATTGGCATATTTTTGGTTTGGGATTCCAGTTTAGCAATCAGTGGGATCATGTTAGCTTTGGCTAGAGTGGAGGTTCTGTCTGTTATTCCAAGATATGTGATACCTATCTTACTCCATTTATAAGGCAGTTGTGCTTGGAGTTTACTTCTTGTACTAGGAGAGACTCCTAGATCTAGTATTAAGGATTGAGAAAAATTAACCTTGTAGTATGATATGTTGCCAAAGGTAGTGAGAGTTTTGTGGGCTTGTTTTAGAGATGTACTCGGGTTAGTTAAGAGTAGGATTACATCGTCCGCAAATAGCTTAATAGTATGTGATGTGGAGCCAAACTGGAAAACCATGATCGAGGGGTGTGTTCTTATATTTTTATCTAGGGGTTCAATCATCTTATTGAAGATGGAAGGGGATAGGGGACACCCCTGTCTTCTACCATTGTTGATATTGAAAGAGTAGACAATGTGTTATCAGTATATACCTGTGCCGTGGGAGATGAATACAATAGTATGATAGCCTGTAAAATGAAACCTTGAAATCCAAACTTAGTTAGCGTCATCTTCATATAGGTCCAGTGGACCCTATCAAGCGCCTTCTCTGCGTCGATGGACAGCAGCAGAGAAGGCGTTCGATTCTTCTCAGCATGATAAATTATATTGACAATTCTCCTGGTTGCATCAGAGGTTTGTCTCCCCCTCACAAAGCCCATCTGGTCACGTTTTATAAGGCCCCTTTCACACGGGGAGGATCAGTAATGATCCGCCCCGTGATGATCCGCTCGCTCAGCGGGGATCGCTCCGTTGTCTTCGCTGAGCCGGCTGCGGACAGGGCGGTCTCCACACACTGTGCAGGGACTGCCCTGTCAGCTCTCCGCTCTCCTCTATGGGGATCGGATGTGCACGGACTGTCTGTCCGTGTTCATCCGATCCGCTCTGCAGATGGATAGAAAAATAGGATTTTCCTCCGTCTGCAGAATCTGACTTTTGCGGAGGCGGACAATAGCGGGTGTCTGCGGATGTTCATCCGCAGACACCCGCTGTCCCATAGGGATGCATGTATGTCCGTATTTCATCCGCAAACGGATGGATGAAATACGGACATATCGTCCGCATGTGTGAAAGGGGCCTAAGTGAAGGGATAATATTTGAGAGTCTTGTAGCCAGAATTTTGGCATATACTTTGGTAAAGTTGACTGGTGTGTTGGGTTCTTTTCCTGGTTTTGTTAATGTCACTATATGTGCCTTCAGCATTTCTGAAGTAAGGGTTGCTGTCTCAGCAGCTTTGTTGTATACATGTACTAGATGTGGTGAAAGAATAAGTTTACAAACAACGTGGTGGTTTATTGAGAATACAAAAAGAACAAAAGGTAATATACAGACAATGGTCAATACAAAGATCACGACAGTGGGAGAGTAAGAATAAATACATTCTGTGCGGCAGGGGGGGCGCGCAGGTCCCCTACACATCAATATGAACAAGAAACTGAAAGAAATAAAATATAAAGACAAAATAATACAAACATAAGTAGCCAGGAGACCCAGTCCATAAGGCGAATCCAAGGAGACACTACATCAGGGGATCACAAGTAGCAGCATTATGAGATCATCATTGCACAGCACAGCGCCGCCCCCCCCCCAGGCCAGATACACGGGAGCACCCAGCCCCTATGAGGGAAGCTCATCACAGGTAGCAGCCTCATTCAACCATACATCCCAGACTTTAGCATATTTAGCGTGACAGCCCCTGTGAGCATACAGTTCTTTCTTGTATGGGAGTACCTGATTAACCGCAGCCACCCATTCCTGAAGTGTGGGGGGCTGGACTTGTAGCCACTTTCTCGCCACCAGTAGCCTAGCCAGAAACAAAGACTCATGTAGAAATATCTTGTGGTACTTGTCCGAGTCCGGATCAGGGAAAACACCCAAAAGGCACTGTTTGGGGCATAGCGTCAGAGGAGACCCCATTTTATCGTGGATAAATCCAACAATTTGAGACCAGAAACACTGGATCACCGGGCAAGACCACAGGATATGAAAAAAAGTGCTTTGTAAACTACCACACCTGGGGCAGAGGGGGCTGTACTCTGGTTTATATTTAGCAATGCGTGCCGGTGTCAAATAGATTCTATGTAAAATATTGAGGTGGGTGAAGCGATCCGAGAGTTTAGGCGAGACCTTTTTTCCAGCGTCCAGGGCTTCCTCCCACTCATCATCCTCAAGTCCCCCAACATCCTCCAACCATCTCCCCCTAAGGGCCTCTGTCAAGACAATCGCTGGGGGTCTGATCAAAAGGTTGTATATACTAGAGATCAATTTACGTGGGTCCTGCCCCAAGAGCACATCCACCACCGCCAGGCTACCCACCCCAGGTGGGGATTGCCCGAATTGTGCCTGGAGAGCATGGCGAAGCTGGAGGTACCTGTAGAGCATAGAGTTCGGGAGCGCAAACTCCTCCTTGAGCTCCTGAAACGATTTCAGGACCCGATCTCGATATAGATCAGAAAGGAATCCAATTCCATGCATGAGCCAAATCGAGTATCCCGGAAGCAGACGCAATTCGTCCAAACCGGGGTTATCCCAAAGCGGGGTGTGGGAGTGGGTCTCAGGAAAAACCAGCTTCCTACCAACCACCTCCCAGATCCTGCAATGTGCGTAAAAGAGTCCCCTGCGGCTCCCCCGGAACGCCGCTGAGGCACAGGCTCTAAATATCACTTGGAAGGGATGGGTGATGGAGTATCCACGCCTGGGGCAAAGAAGTGTTAAGTACCTATCCCTGTCCTGTTTATCCAGGTGGTAAAAGTGGGACACCTGGGCCGCCAGGTAGTACGAGGCAAAATCCGGCAGGGCCGCCCCTCCCAGATCCCCAGGGCACTTCAATGCTTGCCACGATAATTTATGTCGCTGCGAGCCCCAAACGAAGGAGTTGAGTAGGGCTTCTATGGATTTAAACAGCCGTAGGGGTAAATAAACAGGGGAGTGCCAAAACACGTATAAAAACCCAGGTAAAATAATCATTTTTACAAGGTTTATTCGCCCCAGAACGCCCAGAGGGAACTTGGCCCACGCCTTGATTCTAACCTTCAGGGATGCCACCAGGGGATCTATGTTTAGCCTGGTGTAATCCTCAGGGGATCTGGTGACATAGATACCTAAATATTTTATCTTACTCACCCTTAGGAGGGGAGCAGAAGCCTCAACCTCGGAGGGGACACCCAGATCCATGGGCAGAATTTGGGATTTCTCCCAGTTGATCTTAAGCCCCGAGTATGCTCCAAATAGTTGGATCGTTTCAAGAGCTGCCCGGAGGGAGGGGCCTGTATCCGCCAGATACAGCAACATATCATCTGCATACAGACTAATCCTCTCCTCCAGGCTACCACATTCAAGCCCCCTAATATCAGAGTGCCCCCTGAGAGCCGCCGCGAGCGGCTCCACCGCTATGGCATACAACAATGGGGATAAGGGGCAGCCCTGTCTGGTACCCCGAGAAAGAGGGAAAGGGGACGACACCCGCCCATTAACCAAGATCCTGGCACAAGGGCCGCTGTATAGGAGGCGTATCCATTTAATAAAGCGGGGTCCGAAGCCAAAGCGTCGAAGACAACTCCACAAATACCTCCACTCCACTGAATCGAACGCTTTGGCTGCGTCCAGAGACACCACCGCTCTAGCCCCCATCAGATCATGCTCGGCTTGCAGATTCATATGCAAACGACGCAAGTTGTAAGCCGTGTTTTTGGATGGCATAAACCCCGTCTGGTCGGGATGAATCAGATCTAGGATAACCGCATTCAAACGGGTAGCCAGGACCTTGGCCAGGATCTTGATGTCCAACTGGAGTAAGGAGATGGGCCTATAAGACTCGGGAGCTCCAAATCCTTCCCGGGCTTGGGGATGAGGACTATATAAGCCTCACGCATCGAGGGAGGAAGAGATTCTGACTCGAATATATGAGAGAATAGTTCTTGCAACCTAGGGGTCAGGGTATCAGCATATTTTAGATAAAATTCAAGGGGGAGCCCGTCCGAGCCAGGAGCTTTGGACTTGTTTAGCAGGGACATCGCCTCCGCGATATCATCGGTACTAATAGGGGCCTCCAGAAGGGCCGCCTGAGCCCGCGTAATGGAGGGCAAGTCAAGGGTTTCGAGAAGCCCGTCCACCTCGTCCCCAGCAGCGGTGGCCACCGAGGAGTACAATGATGCATAAAATGTTCTAAACTCCTCTGCCACCGCATCAGGATCAGTAATCAGCGTACCGTCGGAGCCCCGCAAGGAGACCACCGTGGGGGCCGCTGATCCATGTGCGCCAAGTAGGCCAACAGGCGACCAGCACGCTCCCCACATTCATACACCCTCTGCCTGACATGGAATATGTTCCTCTCCGCCCGCTCAATATGCAAGCCATTCACCACTCTGGATTGCAACTTGAGAAAATCAGCCCTACTCGGGGATGGGTCCTCAACAAATTCCCGTTCAGCAATAGACAGTTGATGCTCCGCCCGAAGCAACGCCTCCGCAGACGACCGACGATATTGCGAAATTTGGCGCGCCATAAACAACCGGGCATGTGCTTTAAACGAGTCCCAGACCAGCGTAAAAGGGGCCGTACCGCGATTCGTATCAAAAAATAAGTCCCACTCCGACCCCGCCTCCTCCAGTCCAGGGGTCACCCCCAACCAGAAAGGGTTTAATTTCCAAGAGTAGGATTGTGGAGGGCCTGGGAGACGCAGCACGACCCAGTACGGGGCGTGATCCGAAAGCACCCGCGGGTTAAATCCCACTTCCGCCAGATAGGGAAGAAGAGGGCGAGAAATAAAAATAAAATCAATCCTAGACATAGTAGAATACGACGCCGAAAAACAGGAGTATTGTTTAGCCGTAGGGAAGCTATGTCGTCAGGTGTCCACCAGAGCTAGCTCCAGGAAGAACCTGCCAAACCTAGTAAGCCCCGGCGACAGCACAGGTGGGGGAGTCAACACAAGCCTATCCAGTTCTCTAAGATGAGTCTCCACCAAGACAACTATGTCTGCTTTCTGAGCCCTGAGATAGGTCAGGACCGTGCTGCGCTTCTGTTTCGCCCTGATCCCCCGAACATTCCAAGTAAGGCATTTCAGGTCACCCATTGCAGAAAACCACATACGTGCTAGAATATAGAAACCAGCGCCCCCACCCGCCACCCACCACCCAACAGGGAGTCAGCAGAATTCCCAGCCCACTGTCACATAGATACAACGACCAACATTTAATTGTCATGAAACAGCAAAGATCATACCACCATAGAAAACTTAAACAACTGAGCATAAATAAATACTCAAAATAACATGCACCGGGCCGTTCGGCGCGGCCCCAGCCTGACCAAAAGGCCAAAGCCTGGGGCCGACCCCGCCCGGCCCGGGGAAACCAAGCTTCAAACCTGAGCCTGCAAACCTGCGGGTCACGGGACCCTGCGGAGGGCCCGGTTAAACATAAAACTAATGTGACGGTTAAACTCTGAAGACCCAGCAACACCGTGAGGAGCATGGTCACCGGGTGCAGCCACGGATGGTCAAACGGCCGCGGAGAGCACCTTGCAGGCCAATGTCCCGTAACCGTCCGGGGTACCATGGGAACTCAGAGTCCGCTGGAGGGATAAAAAACAGTCAGTAGGCATACAGTTAAAGGATCCCCTTGGACAGGAAAACCAATAAATTTGGAAGGGAGCGGCTAATGCAACATGGAGGTGGGAAGGGGTATACAGAGGGGGGCCGCGGAGGAGAAGGGGCCCAGGAGAAAGGACGGGGAAAATCACCAGGGGTTTGGGATGGGATCCGGGGGGGGAGGGAGTCTCTAGTCTATCAGCATGACAAATCTCCGGACCAGGGCATCACGCCACCGCACACAGTGGGGCGGTAATAAAGTACAGTACCTTGCCAAAGAGCAAATGCAGTCCGGGAGCAGAATCCATGTCGCCTCACCCCCCTAGTTCTCCATTAAGCATAGCGCCCCGACAGCCAACAACATCACAAGAGGCTAAGCCGCATCCCGCCGCGGTGCCGCCCTATTCTCCAGCCAGCCGAACACCGCCTCCGGGGTATCAAAGAAATGGGCCCTGTCCTCTCCCGCGACCCGGAGCCGAGCCGGAAAGAGCATGGCATAGGAGTTATGATGTACGCGCAGCTGGCGCTTAGCTTCAGTGAAGAGTGCCCTTTTCTTTTGAACCTCTCGGCCGAAAAATCCGGGAAGACCTTGATCTCGGTGTTGTGGTATGGAATGTTGCCCTTCAATCGCACCAAGCGCAGGATGGCATCTCTATCCCGAAAGTTCAAAAACTTCGCAATGAAGGTCCTGGGGGGAGCCCCCTGCGGGGGAGACTTCGCGGGCATACGATGGGCCCTTTCCACTGCAAAAGATGAGGAGAACTCTGCACGGCCAAAGGAGGAGGTAAGTAGGTGTTCAAGAAACGCGGGAGGGTCGCTGCCCTCCTCGCCCTCGGGCAGACCGACAAAGCGTAGGTTGCACCATCTTAAGCGGTTCTCCATATCGTCTTTTTTCGCCAGGACCGTGGAGAGCTGGTGCTGTAAGCGCTCAGTAATCGTCTGGAGCGGGGGCAGGTCATCCTCCACGCGGCTAATTCGTGTCTCCGTCTCGGTCACCCGTTCCCGCAGTTTCTGCACATCTTGCCGGAGGAGAGAGACATCCACCTTTACCTCCTCTATTTTCCCCATGAGAGCACTCTTGCAGTCCAGGATAGCTTCCAAAACTCGGGCATCAGGGTCAGGTGCGGCAGAGGAGGAGGGGGGAGAAGCGCCATCCGCAGCCATGTTGCCCTTCTCCGCGTGGCGGAATTTAGCCAGTTTAGCCGCCGCTTCCAGCTTCGCTTTAGAAGGAGACATGTCCCCTGCGTGTCCGGGGCGTTCAGGGCTTCGTAGCAGCTTGAGTAATAGCAAGAAATAGCCTCAGGATAGAAGTAAACGGATAACAATCCAGCGGAGCTCACTCACAATGCTCCTCACGCCATGCCGGTCCAGGCCACGCCCGTGAAAGAATAAGTTTGAATGTTTTTATGTATTTTTTTTCAAGAAACCATCGGGTCCTGGGTCCTTGCCATTAGGAAGTGTGTCTATAGTTTTTCAACTTCTTGGACTGTAAAAGGTGCAATTGTTGTGTAGAGAGGAATGATAGAGTTATGTTCTGTAGGAATTCATGTATTTTGTCAGCGGTAGGTTGGGGTGGGTTGGGATCTTTGTGTAAGTTATACAGTGAACCATAATATTCTGCAAATTGGTTTGCTATATCTTGTGGGTTTATTATTTTGTGTCCTAATGTTGGGTGTTTCAGGAATGCTATCCTTGTCTTTGTACGTACCACTTTTAACCTGTTTGCAAGGTTCATTTCCCGGATTTGTTAGCATTAGCATAGCAATTTAGTTTCAGGTGTCTGAGATGTTTGTCATACTGTTGTGTTAATAATTCTCTGAGTTGTTCACGGAGAGAATTACGTTTTTCAGTTATGAGCGTTGTTGGTGATTTTTTGCTTTGGGTTTCCAAGTCATGAATGTTTGAGAGAATATTTTGAAGCTGCTGAGACCTCTGCCTTTTTTCTTTGGCACCCATTTGAATTTGAATTCCCCTCATGTACGCCTTTATGTGTATCCCATAAAGTATGAGGATTAGTTACTGATCCATAATTATCTGAGAAGAAATTTATTAGGTGTTGTGTTAGTGACCCACAGGAAGATGGTCCCTGGATGAGCCTGGTGTTGCATCGCCAGATGGGGGGTGAGTAGGAGACTCCCTTTTCTATAATGGATAAAGATATGGCCACGTGGTATGACCACGTAATGTCGTGAATATTGGTTGCTACTACATTCTGCAAAAGCCATCTGTCAGCCAGGAACATGTCTATATGGGAATAGGAACAGTGCCTGTTAGAGAAAAAGGTGTAATTCTTTTCATTGGTGTGAAGGCACCTCCAGGTGTCGAATAGCTCCTCTTTGTGAAGAAGTGGTTGCAGAGCCGGTGTGTTTTTGGATTTAACCAAAGATGTGTCCACCGTTGGATCTGATGTTATGTTAAAGTCTCCGCAAATCAATACATTGCCGTACTTTAGTGAAGCGGATTTGATGTGTATTTGGAGCATAGATCGTGACTATGGTATATGGTTTGGAGTTTATGTCTCCTGAGACGATAATGAATCTGCCTTCTTTGTCAAGAAAAGTCTCCTTGGGTTGAAAGGCTAGGGAGCATTTAATGGCTGGTAAAACTCCTCCACTTTTTTTGTTTGAATTGCATGCCATGTAGATGTGCGAGTATTCCCTATGCGTGCATTGCGGTATTCTATCAGGTTGGAAATGCATTTCTTGCACGCAGAGAATATCCGACTTATATTTACTGGCTTCTTTCCAGAGAGAGAGAACCTTTTAACTGAGTGGTTCAGCCCTCCTGTATTAATGGATAGACATGTTATTGTTATTGTCATTGCAGGGGATATTTTGTGAGGTGTTGGTGGAGTTCTCACTGTGACCATAGGGTTTGTCTTGGACTGCTTTAGTGCTTCCATCAAGGGATGTCTCGGAATGATGAATTCATTGGAAGAGTTGGTTATGCTTCGAACGTAATTATGCATATCAAAAAAAAAGTAAAGGAAACAAAAGAAAAAGTTAATGTATGATAAAAAAGGTGTTATAAGAAGTGGATCCATAAAATGATCCTTGAGCAGACGTAACTGCTATTGGCACTGTGGGGTTATTAAGGACAGTAACTATGAGAGACTCATCTTTGGAGGAAAACTTGTGTGGTCCTGAGTGGTATTTATGAACTCCCACCGGCGGATTTCTTATTGGCGTGCTTGTAGGAAACAACTTGCCAGTCATTCTGAATATGTGGTGGCCCAGCTGGGGGCGAGTGGTGGGTGGTTTGGTCAAGTAGAATATTCCACTTCCTTAAAGTGGTAAGCTCTTCCTCCAGTGAGGATATTTAAATTGTGATGCCGTTATGGGTGATAGAGAGTGTTGCAGGATATTTCCATTTGTGGAGGATTTTATGGTTCCTCAATGCTTTGGTAATGGTCATGAGATTACGGCGACGTTGTAAAGTATGTCTAGAGAGGTCAGGGAGCACTCTGATGTTGGAATATTGCTGGGGAATGTTGTCTTGTTTGCGAGATGCTTGCAGTATTTGGTCCTTTGATGTGGAAATAGTGTACCCTCAGTAAGACATCTCTAGAGATTGCTGCAGGCAGAAAGGATGGTTTTGGGATTCTGTCAATCCTATCCACGATGAGGTCTTGCTCCGTTAACTCAGGAACAAGGGTAGAGAAGAGGGTTTGGGCAAACTGTAGAAGTTGGTTGGGGGGATAGCTTCTGGTATGCCTCTTAACTTGAGGTTTTTCCTTCTTGACCTGTCCTCAAGGTCTGCCAGCCTATCTTTGATCCACTCTATGTCCTCCCCCTGTGCTGTGTGTGATTCAACCATTACGTTATATGAAGAGGTATATTCCTCCATTTTGTGTTCCACCTGGTTCACCCTCTGGCCTAGTGTGTATACTTCTCTCCTGCATTCTGTTATCCCCTTTACCATGTCCGCCTGTAGTGATGAGTGCAGAGACAGCAGCATGTCTTTCAACATGGTATCGGATACTGGCCCGTCAGTTGTGGGGAAATCTGTAATGGGGTCAGGTCAGCTGGGCTCCGTGTTGTGGGGCTTGGCGGGCCCAAGGAGGAGGCCCGAGTTGAGTGGGTGGAGATGGATGGGAGTCCGTTGTCGCCGCCGCTCCCTCTGTGTCTATGCTCTGTCCTCTGATCCCGGCCACCACTGGCATTTTGTTGAGGGCCATGAGCGGCATAATAACTTGTCATCTTCTGCAGCTGCTGAGGATGTTTGTGGTGTCTTGCCATCCTTGTTCGGCTCCTCGGGTGTTCATCTCCTAGTTAGCGATGATCGGGGCTTCGGATACCGGCCGAGAGTTCTGATGACTGTGGATTGCCTCCCGTGGATGAGCGGAGCTCTGGATTACACATTCATCTTGGAGTCCAGTCGCCACGCCCCCAGCGATTTGTATTATTTTTAACTGCAGTATGAAATAATTAGTTAGAAAAATTTAAAGACACACAGTTGTATTTGTCTTTAAAAAGCTAAAAGCCAACATTTGTAAAATGGTTTTATTGAGATGTAAAATAAATTCACTCTAAATTTAACAGAAGCTTTGATCAAATTATCAAGCTGTGTAAAATATAACATTTTGTTTGTGCACATTTACGAGTGTAAGAGAAGGTCTGTTTGTTTAACCACTTGCCTACAGGGCACTTAAACCCCCCCCCCCCCCCCCCCCCCCCCTGGCCAGACCAATTTTCAGCTTTTGGTGCTCTCCCACTTTGAATGACAATTACTCAGTCATGCAACACTCTACCCAATTACATTTTTTGTCCTTTTTTTCCCACAAATAAAGCTTTCTTTTGGTGGTATTTGATCACCTCTGGATTTTTTATTTTTAGCGCTATAAATGAAAAAAGACTGAAAATTTGGGGAAAAAAATTCATTTTTCTTTGTTTCTGTGATAAAAGTTTGCAAATTATTAATTTTGGCCACAATTTATACTGCTACATCTCTTTGGTAAAAATAACCTGAATTAGTGGATATTATTTGGTCTTTGTGAAAGTTAGAGAGTCTACAAGCTGTGGTGCAAATCATAAACAAATTGATCACACCTGATGTACTGGTAGCTCATTTCTTGCGACCCGAACAAGCCAGGAAAGTACAAATAACCCCAAATGACCCCTTTTTTGAAAGTATACATTCCAAGGTATTTATTAAGAGGCATGTTGTCATTTTTTCCCCATAATCCTTTGCAAAATGAAGATTTTTTTTCCCAGAAAATTGTCATTGTAATAGGTTATTTCTCTCACATGGCATGTGTATACCGTGTGTATACCATGTATACTGAAAATGACACCCCAAAAAAAGTTCTGCTACTCCTCCTGAGTATTACGATACCACATGTGTGGGACTTTTCCACAGCCTGGCCACATAGAGAGGCCCAACATGCAGGGAGCACCATGACGTGTTCTAGGAGCATAAATTACACATCTAACTTGTTGACTACCTATTACATTTTTGAAGGCCCTGGAGCACCAGGACAATGACATGTGACACTGAAGTGGCACTGATGACAGATGGCACTAATACGTGGCCCTGATGACACATGACACTGATGAAAGATGGCACCAATATGTGGCACTGATGACACGTGGCATTGATGACAGATGGCACCGATACGTGGCATTGATGACATGTGACACTGATAACAGACGGCACAAAACACTGACAGGTGGCACTGATTACAGATGCCACTAATATGTGGCACTGATGACATGTGACACTTATATGGCACTGATGTGGCACTGTTAACAGATGGCACTGACAGGTGGCACCGGGGACAGATGGCACTGACAGGTGGCACCAGGGACAGATGGCACTGACAGGTGGCACCGGGGACAGATGGCACTGACAACAGGGGGCACTGGGGACAGATGGCACTGACAACAGTAAGCACTGGGGACAGGTGGCAGTGGGGACAGATGGCATTAACAGTTACTGTGGGCACTGTATTTTCTTCTTCTTTTTTACACTCACAGGCTGAAGCAGTTTATCTCTCCCTCCTCACACGCTGTCTCTGTGTGAGGAGGGAGAGCCGGCGATGAGAGATGATCTCATATATACATATGAAATCATCTAAATTAAAAAATGGGTAAACTGCGCTATTAGGAGACCCTCCTTCTAAGCAGCAACTCAGATCATAATACTCCGATAATCTAAACAATATAAAAAGAAAAGCTGCGCTCAAAAACAAAAAAGTATTCTAAATACAATCTACATACAATTAACACCATAAGTGATAAAAAAAAAAAGATAAAAAAGTTGTAAATATAAAGTAAGCATGAGCATCAAATAGTATATAATTTGAATTGAATAAAAGTATCATATACTTTTATCATATAATGAATAGATCATACAAAAGTGATCACCTATGTCATCTAATCAGATCTAACAAGAATCGGCAAATGCACAAAATAAATAAATAGGTATGCCCTCTTATAATCACACTTATAAAAAACACAAATGCAAGTGAATGCAAGGTAAAGTGAAATAGACAAGAAAAATTAGTCCATAAAAGTCCCAACGGTTGGTGTTAATCAGCATGTAATGTTAATTCATTTAAAGTGGAAAAAAAAAAAGGGAAACTGACACCCACATATCTTTGTAAAAAGAGCAATCCGAAGGAAGCACCTCCACCGATAAGAAGAAAAAGGGGGGGCGCTTACCGGAACTTGAGATCTCAGTGTTACCTGAGATCGAAAAGACACATAACTCAGAGATCTGGCTGAACCATCACAGGAACCACACCGAAATGTCCTCAATGTAGATACCAGGCGGTGAAGCGAAAGTGCCACAATTCATATAAACAAAGCAGAGAGAGCTCGCATAGCGTAAAAAAACCTTATTTATTTTAAATGATAAAAGTTAAAACCGATACACTCACATGAATAAAGATAATATAAATGTTTTTCAAAAACGAGCCGGCCGGCTCTCGACTACCGCCCTCACTTCCGGGTCTTGCATAAACGTGGTGACGGACGTGTTCACGGGAACATATAGTTATATTCGTTAAAATTTGTTAAATTAGTTTTCGTATTTCGTTTAGTTTTCTGCCGAATTCGAAAAATTGGTCACATTCGAAAATATTTCAACCAAATTCGAAAATATTTCTACCGAATTCGAAATGATTTCAACATGATTCGAAATGATTTCAGCTGCATTCAAAACTATTTCAACCGGATTCGAAAATATTTTGCGACCCGAATTTAGGGCCACGTATCTCGGGGTCACTTGATGCTAGAAACCCCAAATTTGTATATGTTGTAGTGCTAGTTCTATTGTGTTTGCATACCAAATTTGGTGTTTCTAGCTATAAGTGACCCCGAGATATGTGGCCCCAAATTCGGGTTGCAAAATGTCATTCTCTGCTGCAGAAAAGTACTTTCATATTGCCCATACCTGGGGTCGCTTGGTAAGTGGACAATCCACAACTTGATCACATGGCACTTGTGACCCGTCACATGGCACTTGTGTCAAGTCACGTGGCACTCGTGGCCGGTCACATGGCACTTGTGTCAGGTCACGTGGCACTCGTGTCAGGCCACTTGGTACTCGTGGCTGGACACGTGGCACTCATGGCAGGTGTTGTGACAAGTGGACAATACACAACTTGTGGCAGGTGACGTGGCAAGTGGACAATACACAACTTGTGGCAGGTGACGTGGCAAGTGGACAAATACAATACACAACTTTTGGCAAGTAGACAATGACATACAGCATATGCACTTGCCTTGCGATCGACATCTGTGACTTCTTCAATCAGGCATGCTGACAACTTCATTGATACCATAAATATAAATGAAATAAGATGTGTGTGTTTTTTTTTGCACTGGTACACTGCAAGTATGAAAAGTTGATGTGACAGATATATATAAGTAAGTATAAGTAACTAACCATCTTCCAAAATTTCGAATTCAAATCGAAAAGATTAGAACAGAATAGAAAAAAAAATTATAGAATAAAATAGAAAGAATATACAACCATCTTCTGAAATTAAAATTTGAATAGAATAAATTTGAATTTCGAATAGTATGAAAAAAATGAAATAGATGCTAATAGTCTGCAGGAGATCTTATTAAAACAAATGGTAATCTGCAAAAAAAAATTGAAATGAAATAGATAGTAGCTATATTCTATTCTGTTCTATTGTTCTAGTCTATTCTCTATTTCTATTCTAATCTTTTCTATTCAAATTCGAAATCATTCTATACGAAATTCAAATGTCGGAAATTATATATATATATATATATATATATATATATATATATATATATATATAAAACCATCTTCCGAAATTCGAATTTAGTATATAATGATTTAGATTTTAATAGAATATAAAAGAATAGACTAGAAAAACAATAGAACAGAACAGAATAAAATATAATATGTTCTATTCTGTTCTATCATTTTTCTAGTCTATTTTCTATTTTATTATAATCTTTTCTATCTAAATTTAAAATTAATTAATTAAAAATTTTGAATTCATACTATTCGAAATTCAAATTTATTCTATTTGAAATTTGAATTTCAGAAGATGGTTGTATATTCTTTCTATTTTATTCTATTAAATTATATTTTTTTTCTAATATTTTCTATTTGAATTAGAAATTTTGGAAGATGGTTAGTTACTTATATACATCTGTCACATCAACTTCTCATACTTGCAGTGTACCAGTGCAAAAACACACACATCTTATTTGATTTAAATTACTTTTCTGCAGCAGAGAATGACATTTTGCGACCCGACTTTGGGGCCCCGTAACTCGGGGTCATTTGGTGCTAGAAACCCCAAATTTATGTTGTAGTGCTAGTTCTATTGTGTTTGCATACCAAATTTGGTGTTTCTAGCTATAAGTGACCCCGAGATATGTGGCCCCAAATTCGGGTTGCAAAATGTCATTCTCTGCTGCAGAAAAGTACTTTCATATTGCCCATACCTGGGGTCGCTTGGTAAGTGGACAATCCACAACTTGATCACATGGCACTTGTGACCCGTCACATGGCACTTGTGTCAAGTCACGTGGCACTCGTGGCCGGTCACATGGCACTTGTGTCAGGTCACGTGGCACTCGTGTCAGGCCACTTGGTACTCGTGGCTGGACACGTGGCACTCATGGCAGGTGTTGTGACAAGTGGACAATACACAACTTGTGGCAGGTGACGTGGCAAGTGGACAATACACAACTTGTGGCAGGTGACGTGGCAAGTGGACAAATACAATACACAACTTTTGGCAAGTAGACAATGACATACAGCATATGCACTTGCCTTGCGATCGACATCTGTGACTTCTTCAATCAGGCATGCTGACAACTTCATTGATACCATAAATATAAATGAAATAAGATGTGTGTGTTTTTTTTTGCACTGGTACACTGCAAGTATGAAAAGTTGATGTGACAGATATATATAAGTAAGTATAAGTAACTAACCATCTTCCAAAATTTCGAATTCAAATCGAAAAGATTAGAACAGAATAGAAAAAAAAATTATAGAATAAAATAGAAAGAATATACAACCATCTTCTGAAATTAAAATTTGAATAGAATAAATTTGAATTTCGAATAGTATGAAAAAAATGAAATAGATGCTAATAGTCTGCAGGAGATCTTATTAAAACAAATGGTAATCTGCAAAAAAAAATTGAAATGAAATAGATAGTAGCTATATTCTATTCTGTTCTATTGTTCTAGTCTATTCTCTATTTCTATTCTAATCTTTTCTATTCAAATTCGAAATCATTCTATACGAAATTCAAATGTCGGAAATTATATATATATATATATATATATATATATATATATATATATATATATATATATATATATATATAAAACCATCTTCCGAAATTCGAATTTAGTATATAATGATTTAGATTTTAATAGAATATAAAAGAATAGACTAGAAAAACAATAGAACAGAACAGAACAAAATATAATATGTTCTATTCTGTTCTATCATTTTTCTAGTCTATTTTCTATTTTATTATAATCTTTTCTATCTAAATTTAAAATTAATTAATTAAAAATTTTGAATTCATACTATTCGAAATTCAAATTTATTCTATTTGAAATTTGAATTTCAGAAGATGGTTGTATATTCTTTCTATTTTATTCTATTAAATTATATTTTTTTTCTAATATTTTCTATTTGAATTAGAAATTTTGGAAGATGGTTAGTTACTTATATACATCTGTCACATCAACTTCTCATACTTGCAGTGTACCAGTGCAAAAACACACACATCTTATTTGATTTAAATTACTTTTCTGCAGCAGAGAATGACATTTTGCGACCCGACTTTGGGGCCCCGTAACTCGGGGTCATTTGGTGCTAGAAACCCCAAATTTATGTTGTAGTGCTAGTTCTATTGTGTTTGCATACCAAATTTGGTGTTTCTAGCTATAAGTGACCCCGAGATATGTGGCCCCAAATTCGGGTCGCAAAATTTGTTAGCATTGTAATTCAGTAATTCGGATGCATCCAAATGTCTGAATAATGAAAATTCGTCCGAATTTCAATTCGGAACTAAACTAAATGCACATGTCTAACTGGAGGGAGAACGCACACACACAGGGGGATACTGGAGGGAGAACGCACACACAGGGGGACACTAGAGGGAGAACGCACACACACACGCGCACACACACACACACACAGGGGGACACTGGAGGGAGAACTCACACACACACACAGGAACACTGGAGGAAGAACGCACACACACACACAGGGACACTGGAGGGAGAACGCACACACACAGGGGGACACTGGAGGGAGAATGCACACACACACACACAGGAGGACACTAGAGGGAGAATGCACACACACACACACACACACACAGGGGGACACTGGAGGGAGAATGCACACACAGGGGGACACTGGAGGGAGAATGCACACACACACAGGGGGACACTGGAGGGAAAACACACACACAGGGGGACACTGGAGGGAAAACGCACACACACACAGGGGGACACTAGAGGGAGAGCGCACAAACACACACAGGGGGACACTGGAGGGAGAATGCACACACACACAGGGGGACACTGGAGGGAAAACACACACACAGGAACACTGGAGGGAGAACACGCACACACACAGGGGGACACTGGAGGGAGAACGCACATACAGGAGGATACGCACACAGGGGGACATGCACACAGGGGGACACTCACACAAGAGGACATGCACACTGGAGGACAGTCACACAGGGGGACAGTCACACAGGGGGACACGCACCCAGGGGGACACGCACACAGGGGAACACTGGAGGGAGAATGCACACACACACAGGGGGACACTGGAGGGAAAACACACACACAGGGGGACACTGGAGGGAAAACGCACACACACACAGGGGGACACTAGAGGGAGAGCGCACAAACACACACAGGGGGACACTGGAGGGAGAATGCACACACACACAGGGGGACACTGGAGGAAAAACACACACACAGGGGGACACTGGAGGGAAAACGCACACACACGCAGGAACACTGGAGGGAGAACACGCACACACACAGGGGGACACTGGAGGGAGAACGCACATACAGGAGGATATGCACACAGGGGGACATGCACACAGGGGGACACTCACACAAGAGGACATGCACACTGGAGGACAGTCACACAGGGGGACAGTCACACAGGGGGACACGCACCCAGGGGGACACGCGCCCAGGGGGACACGCACACAGGGGGACACTCACACAGGGGAACACTCAGACAGGGGAACACGCACACAGAAGGACACGCACACAGGGGGACACGCACACAGGGGGACACGCACACAGGGGGACATGCATACAGGGGCACATTCACACAGGAGGATATGCACACAGGGGGACATGCACAAAGGGGGACACGCACACAGGGGGACACGCACACAGGGGGACACAAATACAGGAGGACACAAATACAGGAGGACACTCACACAGCACAGGAGGACATGCAAATAGGGGGACACACACACACAGCCAGGAGTAGGGATGAGCCGAACACCCCCCTGTTCGGTTCGCACCAGAACCTGCGAACAGACCTAAACTTCGTGTGAACTTTAGAACCCTATTAAAGTCTATGGGACTCGAACGTTCACAATCTAAAGTGCTAATTTTAAAGGGTAATATGAAAGTTACTGTCCTAAAAAGTGTTTGGGGACCCGGGTCCTGCCCCAGGGGACATGGATCAATGCAAAAAAAAGTTTTAAAAACGGCCGTTTTTTCAGGAGCAGTGATTTTAATAATGATTAAAGTGAAACAATAAAAGTGTAATATTCCTTTAAATTTCGTAGCTGGGGGGTATCTATAGTATGCCTGTGAAGGGGCGCATGTTTCTGGTGCTTAGAACTGTCGCTGCACAAAGTGTCATTTGTGCAGGAAAAAAAGTCTTTTAAAATCACTTGCGGCTAAATTGTCGGGTCTCCGTAATACAGAGAACACTCAATGAGTGTTCTCTGTATTAGCCGACAATTCATTCATTCATTGATTAAAAAAAAAAAAAAAAAAAAAGCGTGGGGGTTCCCCTAAATTCAATCAAAAGGCCCTTCAGGTCTGACATGGATATTAAGGGGAACCCCGTGTCAAATTTTAAAAAAAAATTGACGTGGGGGTCCCCCCAAATATCCATACCAGACCCTTCAGGTCTGATATGGATATTAAGGGGAACCCCGCATCAAATTTTAAAAAAAAATTGACGTGGGGGTCCCCCTAAATATCCATACCAGACCCTTTATCCGAGCACGCAACCTGGCAGGCCGCAGGAAAAGAGGGGGGGACGAGAGAGCGGCCCCCCCTCCCTCCTGAACCGTACCAGGCCACATACCCTCAACATTGGGAGGATGCTTTGGGGGTCTGTGACCCCTCAAAGCACCTTGTCCCCATGTTGATAAGGACAAGGGCCTCATCCTCACAACCCTGGCCGTTGGTTGTGAGGGTCTGCGGGCGGGGGGCTTATCAGAATCTGGAAGCCCCCTTTAACAAGGGGACCCCCAGATCCCGGCCCCCCCCCCCATTTGAAATGGTAAGGGGGTACAAAAGTACCCCTACCATTTCACAAAGAAAGTGTCAAAATGGTTAAATAAGACAAACACACTTTTGAAAAATTCCTTTATTAAAAATAAAAAAAATAAAAAAAAAATTCCAGCGGTGCTAATCCACTCTTGCTATCCAGCGACGGGTCTCCGGGGTCCAGCGATGGATGATCATATCCAGCGACGGGGGATCTCTCAGTCCAGCGCTGTCCATACCTCCTTCTTCTGTCTCCACTGCGGAGACACTGCAGAGAGCCGAGCGCTGACATTTCTTATATTGGGAGGGCGGGGCCACCCGTCACCTGACCCCGCCCCTCTGACGCAGGAGAGGGAAGCCAGGGGTTCCCCAGTGACGTGTGGGTGACCCCGCCCCCTCTGATGTAACGCAGGTTTCCGTTACATCAGAGGGGGCGGGGTCACCCACACGTCACTGGGGAACCCCTGGCTTCCCTCTCCTGCGTCAGAGGGGCGGGGTCAGGTGACGGGTGGCCCCGCCCTCCCAATATAAGAAATGTCAGCGCTCGGCTCTCTGCAGTGTCTCCGCAGTGGAGACAGAAGAAGGAGGTATGGACAGCGCTGGACTGAGAGATCCCCCGTCGCTGGATATGATCATCCATCGCTGGACCCCGGAGACCCGTCGCTGGATAGCAAGAGTGGATTAGCACCGCTGGAATTTTTTTTTTATTTTTTTTATTTTTAATAAAGGAATTTTTCAAAAGTGTGTTTGTCTTATTTAACCATTTTGACACTTTCTTTGTGAAATGGTAGGGGTACTTTTGTACCCCCTTACCATTTCAAACAGGGGGGGGCCGGGATCTGGGGGTCCCCTTGTTAAAGGGGGCTTCCAGATTCTGATAAGCCCCCCGCCCGCAGACCCTCACAACCAACGGCCAGGGTTGTGAGGATGAGGCCCTTGTCCTTATCAACATGGGGACAAGGTGCTTTGAGGGGTCACAGACCCCCAAAGCATCCTCCCAATGTTGAGGGTATGTGGCCTGGTACGGTTCAGGAGGGAGGGGGGGCCGCTCTCTCGTCCCCCCCTCTTTTCCTGCGGCCTGCCAGGTTGCGTGCTCGGATAAAGGGTCTGGTATGGATATTTAGGGGGACCCCCACGTCAATTTTTTTTTAAAATTTGATGCGGGGTTCCCCTTAATATCCATATCAGACCTGAAGGGTCTGGTATGGATATTTGGGGGGACCCCCACGTCAATTTTTTTTTTAAATTTGACACGGGGTTCCCCTTAATATCCATGTCAGACCTGAAGGGCCTTTTGATTGAATTTAGGGGAACCCCCACGCTTTTTTTTTTTTTTTTTTTTTTTTAATCAATGAATGAATGAATTGTCGGCTAATACAGAGAACACTCATTGAGTGTTCTCTGTATTACGGAGACCCGACAATTTAGCCGCAAGTGATTTTAAAAGGCTTTTTTTCCTGCACAAATGACACTTTGTGCAGCGACAGTTCTAAGCACCAGAAACATGCGCCCCTTCACAGGCATACTATAGATACCCCCCAGCTACGAAATTTAAAGGAATATTACACTTTTATTGTTTCACTTTAATCATTATTAAAATCACTGCTCCTGAAAAAACGGCCGTTTTTAAAACCTTTTTTTGCATTGATCCATGTCCCCTGGGGCAGGACCCGGGTCCCCAAACACTTTTTAGGACAGTAACCTGCATATTACCCTTTAAAATGAGCACTTTAGATTTCTCCCATAGACTTGTATAGGGTGTTCCGGCTTTTCGAATTTGCTGCGAACAGCCCAAATTGTTCACTGTTCGCTGAACAGGCGAACAGGCAATGTTCGAGTAGAACATGAGTTCGACTCGAACTCGAAGCTCATCCCTAGCCAGGAGGACAGTGTGGGGTGGGGGGACCCGGGGCCCTTACATCTGTACACTCCCCCCATCATGTGTAGCGGCCCTGGTGTCTCGGCTTCACTCACCGAGTCACTGGATGCCGATAATAGTACTTCTAACAGGGCGCTGCTCCCCGCCAGCCCCTCCACTCTTCTCGTCCGTCCCAGGTGATGTCACGACGCATACAGTACAAGCACCTGGGCTGGACAGGAGGGAAGGAGGGGCCGGCGGGGAGCAGTGCACAGTTAGCAGTGTTATTATTGGCATCGCGGCATGTAATTCAGCCGCTGCAAGTGGCCTCTCATGTGGCCCAGTCCGGGCCCCTAATGTCCTCGGGCCCTCGGACGGCGCCCGAGTGACCGACTGGTCAGTCCGGCCCTGCTCTCCCCCCTTCTGTATGGGAATGTTACCAAATGAACTGTATATACTGTATGAATAAGGTGACCTGCTCAAATGCTGATGACTGCTTAAAGTGGAGGGCCACCCTGAAAAAGAAAATACATTAAAAATTAGAAAAAAATCATTAAAAAAAATGAAAAACATTTTTTTTTTTACTTACCAGAAATGCCTGTTGCTAGGCACATCATCCTAATCTGCCTCTTCCTCCTCTGCGGAGATCTTCTTTCTTCTCTCATCCGCGTGGCGTCTTCTGGGTAATGGGCCGTGCTGTGTTCTGGGAACTGTGTGTCCCAGAACACAGCACGTCCCATTCACAAAGCGCTGCGTGACTCGCGAATGCGCAGTTGGAAACGGGCAGTGAAGCCGCAAGGCTCCACTGCCCGTTTCCCTTACTCAAAATGGCGGCGCTGGGACCCGAGACCAAGGGACGGGTCAGCCTCGGGCGGCCAACATCGCGGACGCCCTGGACAGGTAAGTGTGCTTATTAAAAGTCAGCAGCTACAGTGTTTGCAGCTGCTGACTTTTACATTTTTTTTAAAACCGGCCCTCCTCTTTAAAACCCCAGGTATCTTTGGAACGGTTTAACTGATTAATTGCTGGAATTGCTAAATGGATACTTGTAGTAAGCACTGAGTACTGTTGGCTAAGGTTATTTAAGGACTCTGCTCTGATACCGCTCAGTACTGGCTCAAGATGCTATGAACTATGCTATGAATTATGCAATGAACTATGTGATTTGCTCGGATGCGATGATTATTTAAAAAAAAAAAAAAAAAGGATTGGTAGTGGTGCTGTAGGACCGGCTAATCTGCTGAAATCTATAGTGATCATCTGAACTAATACCTATCCAAAAGGAGTTTCCTCTGCCTGGGTTAGATGGCTGTTAAATAGACATTGGTTACGGCTGAAAACAGAGCAGCAAAAATATAAGGAAGCTTTTTTCTTCAGGTTATATAGAAACCAAAAAAAAAAAAGGGGCGAATTGTTTTGATTGCAATGGGTACTCAAAAAGGACCTTCTTGCTCTGGCGCTGTCGGATGAATCTTATTGTGTTTGATGTTCAGGGATGTTAGACACTAAGTACTGGACATTTTCAATCTAAACGATTGAGTGTGCCCAATTTTGTGGAAAATTCTGGGAAAAAGATAAAACAAAATTAAATAAATCAACAAACTTATCCAGTCCCAGAGCCCTTAAAGCAAAGGAAGAGGTACTTCATCTAAATCGAGGAAGCCAGCGAGGTGAACGGCAGGAATCCCCCCCCCAAAATAAATAAATAAATAAAAAGCGGCGACTTGGGCTTGGAGGTGCCCTCGCACATAGGACAAATCATTTGTCGAATAAGGTAAACGATGAGGGGAAGATCGCAAAAAAACAACAGAACCCAAAACCCCAAATGAGAGCTTAAATTCTAGCACAAATGCTAGTTCGATACAAAAATATCTGACAACTAAAGAAGGGAATCAAAAAAGCCCAGTCATGGAAAAAAAACAACAACATCCCAGTCAACCAAAAATGCTAAGAAGGAAATGGCTAAGCTAAAAGGGGCCCAAGGAGATAAAACAAGAGAAAGTACAGAAACAGAGAGAGAAATAGAGACTACTGAAGGGGATGGGGAAGAACAACGAAGTATAGCTCAAATGCCCACAAAGATTGGGATGATGGCAATGTTTGAGAGGATGGAAAGCCTAATTAAAAGCGCGATTACAAATGTCCGGATGGATTTGGGCCACTTGTTGAGGAGAGTAGAAGAGGCTGAGGAGAAAACCGAGAAACAAACACAAGAGATTGCAGAATTAAAATCGCAAGTGAAGGAACTGCAAATAAACCAGAGGAATGGCCTCTATAAAATGGAAGAACAGGAAAATCAAAACAGACACCAAAAATTAAGGATAAGAGCCCTGCCAGAGCAAAACGGAGAAAAACTTGTGGAAAAAATAAAGAAAATATTTAACCCTCTACTAGGACGAGAAGAGGATGAGGAGTTAAAGATTGATAGAGTACATAGAATTAGGAAACCATCAGGAATGAAGGAGGAAGTCCCACGTGATGTTATCGTTAAATTCCATCGGTACACAGACAAGGAGAAAATACTGAGGAACCTTAGAGAGAGACTCCCGCTGCAATATGAGCAAACAACTCTTCAAGTATTTGCAGATTTGTCAAGTGAAACATTAACTAGAAGAAGACAATTAAAACCGTTATTAGAACATTTAAGACAGGCTAATATTAAATGTAGTTGGGGGTTTCCAGCAGCATTAATAGTACATAGGGATGGAAAGATGGTGAGATTAAAATTTTTGGAACAAGCACAGGATTTTTGCAGACAGGTACAGAGTCCAGTTCTTAGTATACCCGAGAGACAAGAGAGAGAAGAAAGACTCATTGAAGAAGGAAGATGGCAGAGAGTTTAATATAGAGGGGGGATGATGGGGGGAGGGGGGGTGGGGGCGGTGAAATTTAGTATAAAAAGAAATGAGACTAGAGATGTAAAGAAAAGATAATGTGGGTGTGGGCGGAAGCGGGGAGAGCCTCTCCAGAATACCCGTTCCCTCCTCTCCCCCCTCTTTCCATCCGGCCATTAGGGCCAGGCGGGGGAGTGGGACACAGAGTGCCGGGCTTGGAGTTCCACCCCAAGGGGTGAGGTACACATACTAGGATGGGGATACATTCTGGATATGGGTACAAGGGCCAAAGAGGGGCCAGGGAGGGTTGGGAGGGGGATGGGAGGGGGGATGGGAGGGGGGAGGGAGGGGTAGGGGGAGAGAGAAGACCCAACAGCCTAGGACCTTGCTAAGTGGGAAAATCAGCCTGATTAAAAATCTATGTCCATAGTTAACTGTTTGTCATACAATGTGAGAGGGTTAAATAAACCAGCAAAACGGTTTAAAGTCTTGAAAGAAATAGAACAATATGAAGCAAGTATTGTGTTCTTACAGGAAACTCATTTATCTTATGAAAGTAAGACTAGAATATATTCCCCTAGGTTCCTGGTGTGGTTCTATGGAGACTTAATCTCAAGGAATTCAAAGGGGGTAGCCATTGGTATAGGACGGTAGGTATGCTATAAAATAAAAGAAAGGTTAGTGGATCTGGAGGGTAGATTCCTCTTCTTAAAAGGGAAATTATGGGGAGTAGATTATACCCTCGCTAATATATACTGTCCAAACAGAAGTCCAACAGTCTTTCTGAAAGAGATATTACAGAAATTGTGGGACTTTAAGAGTGGGAGAGTGATCATAGCTGGAGATATGAATTTCTGTATGAACCCAGAACTGGATAGTTCGTCCCGTGTGCAGGGGATGGGGAAGGAGCAGAGGAAAATAATAAAACATAGGGTGTATCAGTTTCAGCTTATGGATGTATGGAGAACTCAGCACCCGGGGATGCGAGACTACTCGTTCTATTCCCCTGTACACAGGACGTACACTAGGATTGACTACTGGTTAGTGGAGCATAGGGTATTAGGCGAGGTGATATCCACAGATATAGGAATTAGAACATTGTCTGATCATTCCTCAATATGCATGAAGATCAAAATCCCAGGATTTCAGAAACCCCCATTCTCTTGGAAATTGAAAAAGGAATTGCTGGATGAGAAAGGCGAGGAAATAATTAGAAAGGAATTGGAGTTTTTCTTCTCTACTAATTTAAGCGGAGAGAATATGGAAAATATCATATGGGAGGCACATAAAGCTTATATAAGAGGGATATATATCTCTTTAGGGGTAGATAGGAAGAGAGAAGGTATTAAAAAGAGTAGGCAGTTGAGGGAGGAAATTCATAGATTAGAGCAAGCCCATAAAAATGAGAATAGTAAGGCAAGAGGTCAGGATCCGGATCTACTATACAAATTGGTTACTAAAAGAGAGGAACTAGGGGAATTAATGGAACAGTAAATGAGGATGATATACAACAGGATCGCTAAAGAGAGATACTATGGTGGT
Source organism: Lithobates pipiens (assembly GCF_037356315.1). Taxonomy (NCBI): domain Eukaryota; kingdom Metazoa; phylum Chordata; class Amphibia; order Anura; family Ranidae; genus Lithobates; species Lithobates pipiens. Next base: position 149,218,823 of record NW_027507791.1, on the reverse strand, counting down.
AATAAAAATAGTAAGACCCTAGCTAAGATATTGAGGAAAAAAAGATCTAAGAATTATATAGAGAAAATATTAAATAAAGAGGGAGAGCTGGTATATAAAACTAAGGACATAGCAGAAGTTTTCAGGGAATATTATGAGCAGCTGTACTCTGTGAGAAAGAGAGAGACAGAACAACAAGAGATGAGTAGAAGAGGAAAAATTAAAGAATATATACTCCAAGCAAATATCCCTAAAATACCAGGGGAACTGGCGCAGGAATTGGAAACTCCAATCTCAGTCCAAGAAATAATCCAGGTAATAAAAGAGACTAAAGGAGGGAAGAGTCCAGGCCCTGGCTATATAATAGAATATAAAAAAAAAAAAGTTTGGGGACATATTAGCTCCAAATCTATGTGCATATTACAATGGATTAGGTACAAAATATGGACTGGGCGAGGAGGCCTCCACTGCGACAATTTCCACGATATTGAAAGAGGGAAAAGAGATTACAATATGCTCAAGTTACAGACCGATTTCATTACTCAATACAGACGTTAAACTCTTTGCAAAAATATTAGCCACTAGAATAAAAAAGTTGATGCCAAGTTTAGTCCACGCAGACCAGGTGGGATTTGTTGAGGGGCGAGAAGGAAAAGATAATGGAGTAAGGTCAGTATTGCTGCTCCAGAGGATGAAGTAGAGTAGAGTCCCCGGTCTGCTCCTATCAATTGATGCTGAAAAAGCTTTTGACCGAGTAGACTGGGGATTCATGATGGGTACTCTGGAGGGAATGGGGTTTGGACCCAAAATTTTGAACTGGATAAAGGTGCTCTATAATAGTCCAAAGGCAGCAGTAAAAGTTAATGGAGTACTATCGACAGTCTTCAGAATGAGCAATGGGACTAGACAGGAGTGTCCGCTGTCACCCTATTGTTCGTTCTGGCACTGGAACCACTCCTGGACACAGTAAGGGGAAATCCAGATATAAAGGGGGTGGAGATAGAGGGGGAACATACATAAGGTAGCTGCATTCGCGGATGTTATTCTATTTTATGTGTCCAGCCCAAGAATATCCATGCCAAATCTGCTAAAGGCCTTACAGGAGTATGGGGAAATATCTAATTTCAAAATGAATCCAAAGAAGTCAGAAATTTATATGTGAATATAAATTTAGGAGAAGAACTGGCTATTAAGAGGGAATTCCCATTCCTATGGCAGAAGGAAATCACATTTTAGGGGTTAAATTGACCTCAACAATAGAAAAAAATATATCAAATAAACGATATCCCCCTCTTGGAACAATTGAGAGAAGAAATAAGGAGAATGGGAACAAAACCCCTGTCATGGCTGGGAAGAATTAATGCCCTAAAATGATTATACAGCCTAAAATACTGTGTAAATTTCAGATGCTCCCGATATATATCCCTCCAGCATGGGCGTCCGCAGAACTTTTTTCAAGGGGGGGCATAATTTTAGGGTCACCCATGCACTGCCCCTTTTCGACAATGTCATTATCACATTATCATGGTCAGAGACTATAGACTTAGTACAGTCCCTAGGATAAGTAATGGATAATGGCCAACAGGCCCTCTTACTAGACCCAACGAAACAACACCAGTGATCCCTCCGGCTGGACGATCGCTCACGCGCCCCGGGGGTCGATCGAGCTGTATCCTCCTCCCTGTGGAAAATGGGGCCGCCAATCTTTGGGACTACATATCCTATGATTCTCTCCTCTCCTAGTCTCCTTTGATTGGCCCTCAGTTATGGCCAATAGGGAAGGAACAGAGGGGGCAGGAAGCTGGGCGAGGAACCTGGTGAGAGCCGTCTTCTCTTCTCCCTGACAGGAGAAAGGGGGGGGGGGTGACCGGGGGAAACCTGATAGCATCGCTGCCGAGTTCTCTGCTGGACTGAGCACAGAAAAGAGCCCGCAGTCAAACTACACTGATAGGGGGGCTTGGCAGAACCTTGATGGTGTCACCCCACTGGCGGGTTGCACATGGGTGTGGGCTGCCCGCACCCGATAGGGATGGAACTGTGTTGAATTTAAGATCTCATCCCTGATTCCAGGGGGGGGCACTTGACCCCCCTTGCCCCTACCTGCGGACGCCCATGCCCTCCAGTATATTTTAACATTATAAAGTCTTTAATTATTAAATTAATCTGGAACAACAAGAAACCTAGAATCTTACTGAAGATCTTGCAAAAGGAAAAAGACCAGGGAGGATTGAATGTCCCAGATTTTAAAAAGTATTATGAAGCAGCAGTATTAACACGGGTGGCGAAATGGACAAAATTAGAAAGTAAAAAAAGATGGTGAAAGATAGAACATAGTTTATCAGGTATGAATTTAGGAAGGGAAATTTGGACACCTTCAAAATATAAATCACTAGGGGAGACAACACCTTTTCTCACAAAAAATGTGTTTAGAGTTTGGGAGGGAGTACACAAACACAATAAGTGGAAATATAATTCCCCATTAATATATTTAAAAGACAATGATTTTTTTCCACCAGGTAAAAGCACTATAGGAGGGAAATGGGTAAAAAAAGATAATATACAATTGCGACACATAATTAAAGAGGGGAAAATGAAAACACTAGAAATGTTACAGAAAGAAAAAGACTGGATGGATTTAAATGAGTGATGGTATCTACAGCTTAGGCATTTCATCTTAACCACTTAAGGACCGCCGTATTGCCAATGTACGTCATTGCAATGGCACGTACAGGCACAAGCACGTACATATACGTGCTTGCCTTCCAGCGGGTGGGGGGTCCGATCGGACCCCCTCCCGCTGGATACGGCGGTCCGTTTCGCTTCAGGAGCGATCCGGGATGAGGGGTTGGCCGTTGGTTTCTGGCCATCCCCTCTCGATCGCTCCTGGCGAATGAGAAGCTTCCTCCCACTGTGTATTGTATACACAGGCAGGGAGGAAGTGATGTCATTCTCCTCGGGCGGTCTTTTTGACCGGACTACGAGGAGAAGACAGAAAGTAAGTGTGCACCAACACTACACTGACATGTAGGTACACACAGGCACGCAAACCCCCCCCGATCGCCCCCCCCCAGTCACAGTGTCACTGATTGCAGTGATCATTTATTTACTGATCACTGTAAAAAGTAAAAACTGTCAGGGCAGGTAGTGTTAGGTCCAGGGTAACCCCCTACCACCCCCCAATAAAGGTTTAACCCCCTGATTGCCCCTAGAGATAACCCTTTCACCCCCTTTTGCCAGTGTCACTAAGCGATCATTTTTCTGATCGCTGCATTAGTGTCGCTAGGTAGCTAGTTATTTTTTTAGGTTCACCGCCAGGTTTTTATAGCGCTAGGTACCCCGATATACTACCCAATAATGGTTTTAACCCCCTGATTGCCCCTAGTTAACCCTTTCACCCCCTTTTGCCAGTGTCACTAAGCGATCATTTTTCTGATCGCTGCATTAGTGTTGCTAGTGTCGCTAGGTAGCTAGTTAATTTTTTAAGTTCATCACCAGGTTTTTATAGCGCTAGGTACCCCGATATACTACCCAATAATGGTTTTAATCCTCTGATTGCCCCTAGTTAACCCTTTCACCGCCTTTTGCCAGTATCACTGAGCGATCGTTTTTCTGATTGCTGCATTAGTGTCACTGATGTCGCTAGGTAGCTAGTTATTTTTTTAGGTTCACCGCCAGGTTTTTATAGCGCTAGGTACCCCCATATACTACCCAATAATGGTTTTAACCCCCTGATTGCCCCTAGTTAACCCTTTCACCAGCGATCACAGTATAAGTGTCACTGGTGACGCTGGTTAGCCAGTTAGTTATTTAGGTTCCCCGTCAGGTTTTTATATAGCGCCAGGGACCCCCATATACTACCTAATAAAAATTTTAACCCCCTGATTGCCCCTAGTTAACCCTTTCACCAGTGATCACAGTATAAGTGTTACGGGTGACTCTGGTTAGTTTGCTTTTTATAGCATCAGGGCACCCACCATTTATTACCCAATAAAGTTTTAACCCCCTGATCACCCGGCGGGTGATATCAATTAGGTTTTAGGGTCAGGGTCTGCGTCGCCCCAGGCAGCGCTAGGTTAGTGCCAGTACCGCTAACACCCACACGCAAAGCATAAACCTCCCATAGTGGTATAGAATCTGAACAGATCAATATCCGATCTGATCAGATCTATACTAGCATCTCCAGCAGTTTAGGGTTCCACAAAAACGCATTGTTAGCGGGATCAGCCCAGATACCTGCTGGCACCTGCGTTTTGCCCTTCTGCCCAGCCCACCCAAGTGCAGTATCGATCGATCACTGTCACTTATAAAACACTAAACACATAACTGCAGCGATCGCAGAGTCAGGCCTGATCCCTGCGATCGCTAACAGTTTTTTTTGGTAGCATTTTATATTTAAATCCGGAAGGCAGTGCTTGGTTTTCGGGGTCCCGTACGTGGCTAGGCTCCCAAAAAGTCCACCACATGTGGTATCCCCGTACTCGGGAGAAGCAGCAGAATTTATTTTGGGGTGTAATTTGACTTATGCCCATAGCATGTGTGAGCAATATATCATTTAGTGACAACTTTGTGCAAAAAAAAATAAATTGTAAAATTCCTGCAACTTGTGGCAAAATATAAAATATTTAATGGACTCAACATGCCTCTCAGTAAATAGCTTGGGGTGTCTACTTTCCAAAATGGGGTCATTTGGGGGGGTTTTGTGCTATTTTGGCATTTTATGGCCTTCAAAACTGTGATAGGTAGTGAGGAGTGAAATCAAAAATTTGCACCCTTATGCCGCGTACACACGATCAAACGATCCGGTGGAAAAGTCCAGCAAACTCAAGTCCACCAAACAATCCCCCCGTGTGTAGCCTCCGGCATACTTTTTTGACCCGAAAGTAGGGCGGACTTAGAATGCCATGGTGCACTCCAATCTTCCCGCCAGACTCGCATTTCGGCGGACAATCCGGCCGTGTGTATGCCAGTCCCCCGTACTTTTGAAATGAGCGGACTTTTCCCGCACCGGAGAAAAGTCCGCTCTTTTCGAGCGGGTCTCCAGGTAGGCGGGGCCCGCGAAGGAGACTTCGCTGGCCCCGCCACCTGGTATGGACTTAAAGGGGAACCTCAACGCCAAAAAAAAAAAATCCGCGTGGAGGTTCCCCCAAAGTCCACAACAGACCCTTGTCCGAGCACGCTACCCGGTCGGCCAGAAAAGGGGGGGGCGAGCGAGCGCCCCCCCTCCTGAGCCGTACCAGGCTGTGTGCCCTCAACATGGGGGGTGCCTTGGGGAAGGGGGGGCCGCACGGCCCCCCACCCCAAAGCACCTTGTCCCCATGTTGATGAGGACAAGGGCCTCTTCCCGACAACCCTGGCCGTTGGTTGTCGGGGTCTACGGGCGGGGGGCTTATCGGAATCCGGGAGCCCCCTTTAATAAGGGGGCCCCCAGGTACCGGCCCCCCATCCTATGTGAATGAGTATGGGGTACAATGTACCCCTACCCATTCACCTGTAAAATAAAAGTACAAAAAAAACACAACACACGAGATAAAATACTTTATTGCACAGCTCCGAGGGTCTTCCATCTTCGGGGGTCTTCTCGCCGGACTCCTCCGCTATCTTCTTGTAGCTCTTTTGCTAGCGGAGGAGTCCGGCTTTCTTCCTCGCCGCCGGCCTCTTCTTCCAACTTCGGGGGTCTTGTCCCCCTCTTCGGTTCTTCTGCCGGGCCACCGCGCCTTCTTCTAACTCTTTTACAGGCAGTGGCCCGGGCTTCTGTCGCTGCCGCCTTCCGTTCTTCTTCTTCTTCTTCTCCAGGAGATGTTGACTCGACGATCTCTCCGGCCGCAATGCCAGGGACGTGCTGCGCTGCCACTTATATAGGGACAAGGGGCGGTGTCACATGGCTTTATGTCACATGGGTTGGTCACATGGGTTGATGTCACATGGCGACAGTCCCAGCATCCTCCGGGACTGACATGGTAAGGGGGCGGGGTCACCATGTGACACCAACCCATGTGACATAAAGCCATGTGACACCACCCCTTGTCCCTATATAAGTGGCAGCGCAGCGCGTCCCTGGCATTGCGGCCGGAGAGATCGTCGAGTCAACATCTCCTGGAGAAGAAGAAGGAGAAGGAGAAGGAGAAGAAGAAGAAGAAGAAGAAGAAGAAGAACGGAAGGCAGCGGCGACAGAAGACCGGGCCACCGCCTGTAAAAGAGCTAGAAGAAGGCACGGTGGCCCGGCAGAAGAACCAAAGAGGGGGACAAGACCCCCGAAGTTGGAAGAAGAGGCCGGCGGCGAGAAAGAAAGCCGGACTCCTCCGCTAGCAAAAGAGCTACAAGAAGATAGCGGAGGAGTCCGGCAAGAAGACCCCCGAAGACGGAAGACCCCCGGAGCTGTGCAATAAAGTATTTTATCTCGTGTGTTGTGTTTTTTTGTACTTTTATTTTACAGGTGAATGGGTAGGGGTACATTGTACCCCATACTCATTCACATAGGGTGGGGGGCCAGTATCCGGGGGCCCCCTTATTAAAGGGGGCTCCCGTATTCCGATAAGCCCCCTGCCCGCAGACCCCGACAACCAACGGCCAGGGTTGTCGGGAAGAGGCCCTTGTCCTCATCAACATGGGGACAAGGTGCTTTGGGGTGGGGGGGCCGCGCGGCCCCCCCTTCCCCAAGGAACCCCCCATGTTGAGGGCACGCGGCCTGGTACGGCTCAGAAGGGGGGGCACTCGCTCGCCCCTCCTTTCCTGGCCGGCCGGGTAGCGTGCTCGGACAAGGGTCTGTTGTGGACTTTGGGGGAACCCCCACGCCGCTTTTTTTCGGCGTTGGTTTTCCCCTTTAAGTCCATACCAGGCAGCGGGGCCAGCGACGTATCCTTCACGGGCCCCGCCTACCTGGAGACGCGCTCTAAATGAGCGGACTTTCCTCTGTGTGTGTGGGCGAGTCCGTTCATTTCAAAAGTAGGGCGGATAGTACGGCGGACTTAGTACGCCGTATTAGTCCGCTCAAAAAGTGCCGTGTGTGGGCAAGTAGCCCGTTCGGAAAGTCCGACGGACAGTCTGGCGGAAAGTCCGCCAGACTAAGTACGTCGGACAAACCGCTACGTGTGTACGCGGCTTTAGAAACCCTGAAGGCAGTGATTGGTTTTCGGGGTTCTGTACGCAGTTGACTCCCAAAAAGTCCCACATATGTGGTATCCTCGTACTCAGGAGAAGCAGCAGAATATATTTTGGGGTGCAATTCCACATATAACTATGGCATGTGTGAGCAATATATCATTTAGTGACAACTTTTTGTAAACTTTTTTTTTTTTTGTGACATTATTCAATCAATTGGGACAAAAAAAAATATTCAATGGGCTCAACATGCCTCTCCACAACTTCCTTGGGGCGTCATTTGGGGGGGTTTTGTGTTATTTTGGCATTTTATGGCCTTCGAAACTGTGATAGGTAGTGAGGAGTGAAATAAAAAATTTGCACTCTAAGGCCGCGTACACATGGGCGGACTGTCTGTCCAACTTAGTCCGCTGAAACACATTTCAGCGGACAGTCCGCTCGTGTGTGGGCTTCAGCGGACTTTTTCAGCGGACAGTCTGGCGGACTAAGTCTTTCGGAATTTCCGTAATATTGTCCGTCCAACTTTGGTTTCAGCGGACAGTCCGCTCGTGAGTAGGCAAGTTGGACGGACTAAGTATGGCGCATGCTCAGAAAGGATTTACACGGCGAAAGGTTGCATTGCTGTGTATTGGACGTCCTATTTCTAGTCCTGTCGTACGTGCTGTACACGTCATCGCACAAGCTTTCAACGGACTGTCTGTTCATCGTGTGTGGTCAAGTCCGTTCATTCAAAAGTAGGACGGACTGTCTGTCGGATTGTCTGACGGACTTAGTTGGCCAGACAGTCCGCCCGTGTGTACGCGGCTTTAGAAATCGTGAAGGCAGTGATTGGTTTTCGGGGTGCCGTACGCAGCTAGACTCCCAAATAGTCCCACATATGTGGTATCCTCATACTCAGGAGAAGCAGCAGAATATATTTTGTGGTGCAATTCCACATATAACTATGGCATGTGTGAGCAATATATCATTTAGTGACAACTTTTTGTAAACTTTTTTTTTTTTTTTGTGTCATTCCTCAATCACTTGGGACAAAAAAAAATATTCAATGGGCTTAACATCAGAGGAGGTTATTTATAAAAGGGGTTCGGCGCCACTGTAAATTTGCTCAAATGGGGTGTGTACATAAAATAGAGGTACGCCTCCACCATTAGCCTATCACAGAGCCACAAGAGGTGTCATATAGAAATCAGATCCTATCCAGAGGAGTGTATATATGAATTCCACAGGAGGAGAGAGGGAAGGAAAGTACATATATAACCCACCTAAAGGTAACTACTACTAATATGCAGAATATAGAAAATAGAGACACACTGCCAACAATATTATACAACAATTCCTGAACACAGCCAATCAGGTACCACAAAAGATAGCTATAAATTAGACCAAGCTTGACTACGTAGACACAAAACTAGACAACTACGTAAGCAGCGGGAATTAGTAATATGGTAAATAACATATGCATAGCGTGCAGCAATGATAAATAAGTGGTAAATAATAAAATATTAATATGCCACTAAATTGATAAGAGTGTTGAAAAATTAACACAGTGAAGTTAATTGCATGAATAAAAATAAATAAAGTGAAAATACGGTGACCATACAGTGTAATATACCCTCAAATAAATATGTGATAATACCAGGAATGTAAATCCATATAATAGGGGATATTACATAAATAAATAAATATTAAATAAATTAATGTGATAATTATTACCCAAGAAAATGCATATAAATCTCAAAGTTAGCCCCAGATAATCTATTAAGAGCTATAAATGCAGTCCAAAAAGTGAAAAAATATATTACTAGAAAAAATTAAAAAATTAAAAAATTAGTAATTAATAAGTCCACGAAATCTTCACAGCAAAAAGAGTGCAGTAGGTGGAAAAGTGATTGGTGCCCAGGAACAGATTTTCAGGTGACTTTCGTGCTCGCCCCCTTTAGCTCCCCACTCACCGAAACTATGAGCCCACACAGGGCAGTCAGGCCCGTAGATATCACACTGCTGACGTAGATGCGCTGATGAGAGATTATTTGCAGAGATTGTAGTCCACTCAAGTCCTGATGAGCAGGTGAGACTGGTATTCAGAGTTTCCTCAAGGAAAAAGAAGGGGGGAGGATTCCATAGTGTAGTAATTCCAACAAAGGTGTGTAGTTTTAAAAAACCATAAACTTTTATTCACACATCTGTATTCAGACAGAGATGTGTTTAGCAAAAATATAATAACAAAAAATGTAATAACAGAAGGTAAATATATAAAATGAGCTAAACTACAAAAAAAATGTTTTGAGGGTGTTTGTACAAAAGGGTAAAGATGCTGGTATTCTTAGCTCCCAGGAAGCGGAATATCTAGTATCTAATTCAACTAAGACCCCCGTCATATATCATACCCCCAAAATCCACAAGAGCTTGATAAAACCCCCTGGCAGGCCAATTATAAGTGGAATCAATTCCGTGTTCTCACGGCTAGGTGAATATCTGGATAAATTCTTGAAACCGATGGTGCCTATGGGGAGATCACATCTTAGGGACAGTTCCCAACTCATTGAAGACCTCCAGACTATTTCCGGGACCCAGAACTATTTACTAGCAACCATTGATGTGAATTCCCTGTATACAAGTATTGTACAACGGGATGGGCTACTTGGTGTGGAAAAAGCTCTGCACGAACGTACTGACATGAAACAAGACCAAGTACATTTTATAATTGAGGGCCTACGTTTAGCCATGGAATGTAACTATTTTTGGTACAAGCAACAATACTATGTGCAATCAAAGGGGGTTGCCATGGGAGCACGGTATGCCCCAAGTGTGGCAAACCTGCTCATGGATCTATGGGAGGAGGAATATATCTATACCCGAAACATACCGGAATTGAAATATCTGAGAAGATATATAGATGACCTGATTGTGCTTTGGGAGGGCACCACTGAGTCCTTTAATCAATTCCTCCAGAGTCTGGATCAGAACAAGTATGGGCTAACTTTTAGTGGAAAGTCCGATATACAAAAAATTTAGTTTCTCGACCTTGACATTTTTAAAGAAGGAGACACTTTGAGTACTAAAACTTATTTTAAAAGTACGGATCGAAATGGCTATATCCCTAAGTCAAGCTGCCATCATCCAAAATGGAAAGAAAATGTCCCCAAGGGTCAACTTATAAGGATTCGTAGGAACTGCAGTTCTTTGGTGGACTTTAATGCACAGGCAGATAGGTTAATTGCACAATTCATAGAAAAGGGGTATGACTGAAGGACATTGACCAAACTTAAAGATAAAATTGCAACTATGGACAGGAAATCTCTCTTTATTAAAAATAAAAAAGAACAAACAAAAGATTTATCTTTCATCACTGGTTTCAATACACAATACCGTGATGTGGAGAAAATCGTAAAAAAGTACTGGCCCATATTGCAAGAAGATAAAACCTTGGCCAATATCCTTCCTAAGAGACCTTCCTTTATATACAGAAGAGCGCCGAATTTGCGTAATCTGTTGGTACACAATGTCATTGACCCCCCCAAGCCCATTAAAATTTTCGATGACTTGAAGGGCTTTTATAGGTGTAACAGGTGTCTTCCGTGCAGAGTCAGCAAGGCCCAACCCCCCGCAAACGGGACCTATTTAAATCCCGGACGAATCAAATAGAGCATAAAATACGTAAGCTCATCACATGTAGAAGTACACATGTCACGTACGTGATCGAATGTCCATGCAAACTACAATACGTGGGGAGAACTACTTGCCCCTTGTTTGTCCGGATAAGGGAACATATTAATAACATCAAAAAAGGCTTCCCTAACCATAACCTTTCCCGACATTTTGACCAGTTCCACCACAGAGACCCATCACAACTTATCTTTTATGGGATAGACTGTGTTATGAACAATTGGAGGGGCGGCAATAATACTACACTTATATCCCAAAACGAAACAGCCTGGATATATTGCCTTGACACTATAGCCCCTAAGGGGTTGAATTTAGATATTGATCTAAACTGTTTCATAGCTAATCCTTAATTAGTTCAATCACAGGGGTTTTTCTCGGTAAATAGGGGCTCCCTGGTTACAGGAACTTCTCTTTCTAAATAAAACCCCCAAAAAAATCTTTTCAGATAAAAGGTGGGACAAGCTGCCTCTATCCCCCTTTGTTTGCCCCACTACGTGTAACCCACCTGACCCTCTGGTGGCCCTTTTCAAGTTAACATGCAAATAGGACCTATTGGATGCACCGATACTCATCCTTCTCTTAAATTATTAGGAGGTGGAGTTGGTGTTGTTGTATAAGACAAATCTGTGTATATATACAATTATGGCCTTCTCTTCTGGTTTGTCTGGTTTTTCTAACTATCTCGTTCCTAGTAAATTCCTTTTTCCTTTTCTCCCTGTTTTTCTAAATAAGGTTCTCCAATATAAACTTCTAGTTATCCAGTCTGAAAAGTCCTGGTTCAGATTCCTTGTGAAGATTATATGATCATAGAGACCCCTCTATAATAGGGTTCTGCCCATTTTCTGTGTAGTTGAATAGTTTTACCAGGTACTAACTGGGTTTGCATTGGTTTTAACCTTTGTACCTGTACTCTGGGGTTTAGCCACTAGATGGCTGCCTCAGCGGGCTAGGATATCTTGCATGTATTTAGCAATTTAAATCAGCTATAATAACATGTGACCCGAGGAAAGCATGTTTTAATCTCAATTATTTTCATTTTTATTTTTATTTTACTGTTATATATATATCTTTTTGGTGTCTCTATATATATATTTTTTGATTTCACTTTCTCCTCTCCAGCCTTTCCCGTCCCTGTGTAGTACTTGGTTACAGAAGCAGGTTATAGGGAGTTAATATGCCGTCTGGTCTCCCACCCGAGTGGCTAACTGACAAACACTGTTCATTAATGGCCCTGTAGGATGGAACACCTGAGGGAGGTGGGACTACAAAATAGAGTGCCCTATCGTAATCTATAGGCAGGTCTGTTCTAGGATTCATAAAGTGTGGCTGTGTGTTATCGTCACTGAGGACGTCTTATGATGAAACGCGTATGACGCACGCCACTTCCGCATTGTCACGTGTGTTAGGTGGAACGCAGGACGGAATGCACGCTAGGTACGGTTGCCTACGTGCTTGCTTCCTTGCTAAAGCTGGGCATTGTGAGCCTTCATACAGGTGGTAGCGCTACACCCCCGTGTGAGGACCGACGGCGGAGCTATCTCCTTCCCCCCAGTTGTTAGCCTGTTTGAACGGAGTGGACTGTTGACTTGGGGACTGGTCGGATGCACTGAATCCCCCTGTCCATCCAACCCTGCTGCCTAGTATTATATTTAACATCCTCTAATATCAGCGCCTTAAAAAGCTTCTCACCAGGGCTCGCTATAGGGCTTATGGTTTTGGAGAGGTGCATATACGTTTAGCCACCTACACTCTGTGCACAGTATGAGTCTTTTATATATATATATATATATATATATATATATATATATATATATGACTTATATTTTACATTTTGCATTTTTTTCTGCATTTTTGACTTTTATTTTCAGCTTTATTTTTCAAATTTATTATATAGATTTTTGGGTTTTTTAATCATATATATTTTTTATTCCTTGGTACCGATACTTACCCTTTGTGTCATACTGGGGTGGTACATTATATACCCCCCAAAGGGTTTTCTGTGTGGTATTTTCTGTGAATGCCATAAAAAAATGTTTTTGTAGTTTAGCTCATTTTATATATTTACCTTCTGTTATTACATTTTTTGTTATCATATTTTTATTTTTGCTAAACACATCTGTCTGAATACCGATGTGTGAATAAAAGTTTGTTTTTTTTAAACTACACACCTTTGTTGGAATTACTACACTATGGAATCCTCCCCCCTTCTTTTTTCCTTGAGGAAACTCTGAATACCAATATCAGTCTCACCTGCTCATCAGGACTTGAGTGGACTACAATCTCTGCAAATAATCTCTCATCAGCGCATCTACGTCAGCAGTGTGATATCTACGGGCCTGACTGCCCTGTGTGGGCTCATAGTTTCGGTGAGTGGGGAGCTAAAGGGGGCGAGCACGAAAGTCACCTGAAAATCTGTTCCTGGGCACCAGTCACTTTTCCACCTACTGCACTCTTTTTGCTGTGAAGATTTTGTGGACTTATTAATTACAATTTTTTTAATTTTTTCTAGTAATATATTTTTTCACTTTTTGGACTGCATTTATAGCTCTTATTAGATTATCTGGGGCTAACTTTTGAGATTTATATGCATTTTCTTGGGTAATAATTATCACATTGATTTATTTAATATTTATTTATGTAATATCCCCTATTATATGGATTTACATTCCTGGTATTATCACATATTTATTTGAGGGTATATTACACTGTATGGTCACCGTATTTTCACTTTATTTATTTTTATTCATGTAATTAACTTCACTGTGTTAATTTTTCTCAAGTCATCTTCCAGGACGGCACACCTGAGAGATGAGAGGCTCCTCCCTACAGGAAACACAATCAATCGACAGCTGTTTTAAGTCCCCACCCTTCCCCTTGATCCTCAGTTTTTGATTGTGTTTCTCCCTACACAGCGAAACTGTTTGTTTTTTTCCAAATGACCCGAAGCCTGGGGCTGGTGGTCTCCCCCTGGGAGCCGGACCACAAGCCTGGGAAGCCTCTGGGTCTGGTAGGATATTCTTGTCCTTCCTGGGGGGTTCCCCTATCTTTTCCTCAGGGCTGCAGCAGAAATTGGAAGAGCCCCCCTGAGAGCTGAAGGACCCTGGGTACAGTGGTGTACCCAGAACTTCAGGGGCCATTATCCTGTCTCCCCCTCCTTACCTGTACAGGTGGCTGTTCAGACGGGGGTGCTGGCCATCGGTTCTTTCCAGGGGGATCTTGTCCCCGACTCCTGGGTCCCCGGTAGCTCGCGTGGGCTGCCGGAGAGGGCGTGGCAACAAGCACCCGCGTCATTTTCAAACTTCGGGAAAATGACAGCGGCGTTCTTACCCAGGAGGGAAGGCTGAGAGTCAGTAGGAGCAGGCGCCCACATCCTCCTTTCTCTAGAGCGAGGAGGCACCAGTTTACTACGGTGGATGTCTGCCTTAACCACCTCAGATATGAAGATGGGAATGAGGAATGGAAGGCATTGCCCCCCCCCCCCATGTATATAGACTGACTGACTGGTACAGTGCAGGACACAGCCTAACCTAGCACCTCCCTATGGGGACAGCAGTTGGGGGGGGGGAGCACGTTGGCGGCTATCCTCCTTGCGTGTGGACCATAAGGATGGAAAAGCAAGCCCGCTGGCTGTGGCAAAAAGAGGAAGACGACAACGGTGAGTACTTTACTTTCCTTTTGCCGTGGGAAATTATCTGCAAAATCCCCAATTCCAGCCAGAGGGTTTCTGGCCATTTGAGATCTCACCTGGGGTCTGGATTCAAATAGCCCTTAAGCTTCTTCTAAAAACACCAGCTGCAGCCCCTCTTACATCAGAGAAGCTGTATGGTGGACAGGTGGTGCAGAGGAACGAGTGTGCCTAAACCACCTCAGATGAGAAAGAGGTAGGTAGGCCATTGCTCCCCCTTCCCCGTGTATATACTGACTGGTGCAGTGCAGAACTTGGGGTCGGGATACAAATAGCGCAGACGCCACTGCTAAAACCACCAGCCACAGCTCCCTCTTACAGCAGAGACACTGTGGTTATCGCAGCAGTAGGTTGCCAGCCTCTCCCTACATGCCCAGTTGTGGTACATTTAGTAGGGATGAATATAGCGTACAGAGGGGACCTGGTAGATACAAAGTTACTTACAGGCCAGGTATACCACTGAACAGGTTATTAATTGGGCAGTGGTTGGTGGATTCAGAAGCTCCCCTGGTCAGCAGGTGCACTAGGTTACCGGCCCTATTAGCCCAGCTGCTAGGAATCTGAAGTTGCTTCACAATGTTTAAAAGCTGACCTAACATTCAAGGATGGGCAGAGACCAAGCTACTGTGTGGCACAGTAGGGGTTCCCTTGTCACAGATCCTCCTTTTGGGGGTTGCCTGCTATAGTTAACTTTCATAAGCTCCAACCTCCCACTCCACCTTTACACTGTGTTTATATTATAGTGTAGGAGGTAAGAAGAAACTTTTTTTATTGGTTTGGGCTACAATCCACTCAGTGGCAGATCTAAAGGCGATTCACCATAGATCGCTCCCTACATCCTTTTAATTGAGGATTTTCTGTGCAAACCTATGCAAGAGCTACATAATTGATTGTTTGAAGCCTGCAAATAGCTATTTACCTTCCAGGCTAAACTGGTAACCACCTCTTCTAGAGAGGTCTTAAATTGGTCTCTAGGGCTGGGCTCATTGAGACTTTAGTTGCTAATCAGCACCACCTGGATTTGTGCTGGCTAGCGTTTGCTCAGTCTATGGAGGTAAGGTAGGACAACAACTACTACTAATAGTAGGGTGTCCAACCATTTTAGGATCTGTTCCTTCACTGGTGGTGAAGGTTTAGTATCTACAGCCCAGGCTATGCCTATGAAATAAATTGCCTGTTGGTTATTTCATAAAGGGATAGACCATGACTCCTCATTGGCTGCACACCAGTAGACCTCAGTAGTGAAGGTTTGTGCTTGCTGGGATGTTTTTGTGGCACAGCAGAAATACACATTGAGATTTGTGACATCTCTGCTTAATAAGGACTATATTGCTGTACATCAGAAATGCACTGCACTGAAGCTTGTTTTCTGTCCTTTATATACTAAAGGTACTGCTTTGTTTGGCTACAGATCAGAAAAATACAACAGTGAAGGTGGTCTGTACTTTCTGGTTTTGTGTTGCACAGCAGAAATGCACATCATTGAGTCTGGTGACATCTCTGCTCATAATGGTTATATTGCTGCACATCAGACATACACAAGATTGAGGTCTGTCTGTGGGGCTTTGTGTCCTGTTTTACTGCCTTGTTGGTTACTTATCAGAAAGGCAGCAGTGAAGTCTGATGGTCCTGATTTGCGTGGCGCTGTGCTGATTCAGACAGTGCTATTAACAGCAATGGCTGCCGAGTTTAAACATGCGATTTGACATGTTGAGTCGCATGACAAATCATTTCAATATGGATGTGCTATCTCTATTCATAGTGTTTTATTGTTGCACATCAGATTTATACAGCATTAAGGTCTGTGAGGTTTTGTGTCCTGTATTACTGCCTTATCAGAAAGGCAGCAGTGAAAATTGATGGTTCGAATTTGTTGGGCTACATAGTAGAAATACAAATTGAACCCCTGCCAGGTGTAGTACATATACTGCCTTTGGTAATCCATGTAGCACCACAAAGTGGTGTTGTGCTGATTTTAGCCATGCGATTTGACATGTTGAGTCGCAAGGCCAAATCGCTTCAATATGGATGTGCTATCTCTATTCAGAATTGTTATATTGTTGCACATCAGACATATACAAGATTGAAGGTTGTCTGTCCTTTTATGTCTTGCATATACTGCCTTATTGGCTGCATATCAGAAAGGACACAGCAGTGAAGGTTGCTTGTCTTTTTCTGATTTTGTTTTTGCTGCTCAGCTGAGAGACACATTGAGGATGGTGGCCTCTCTGCTCAGTATTGGTATATTACTACACATCAGACATACACAAAGATTGAATGTTTGTGTCCTGTATGTCCTATATTTACTGCCTTATCGTTTGTATATCAGGCTAAGCAGTGTTTCTCATGGATCTACCTTTCTGCATCTTGGGGATACACAGCAGGGGTTTGTTGGCTGCAATCCTCCAGGGAGTCACAGCATTGGGGACCCCTTACTTGTTCGACCTGAAAATTGCTATTTGTTTTTTTCCCTGCGACCTGTGTAATCTTGAGGTCTGTGGATCCAGGTTTCAGGGACTGCTGGTGTCGCACAGACACAAATGGTACCCATTGGAAGCCATAGTATATGACTTCTCATGCGTCTTGCAGTCCCAAGTCGCAGGTTGGGTCGCACGGGTGTGGGAACCCTAAACTTATCTGTCCCTTCTGATTGAGGTTTTGCTACACAGCAGGAATACTCATCATGACGTTATTGTTTTATTTTGCAGCAGACCAGAAAGATTGCAGCTGTAAAGGCTGTCTGTCTTTTTCCTCAGTGTCTGCTTTTATGTTGTTGCACAGCA
The DNA here is from genome assembly GCF_037356315.1 of Lithobates pipiens. Lineage (NCBI taxonomy): Eukaryota > Metazoa > Chordata > Amphibia > Anura > Ranidae > Lithobates > Lithobates pipiens. The sequence continues at coordinate 149,201,612 of NW_027507791.1, read as the reverse complement.
GAAATACTCAAGATTGAAGCTTGTTGGTGCTTTCTGTTTCAGAAAAACACAATGCTGCAGGTTGCTTGTGTCCTTTCTCAGTGTTGGTTCTATCTGAACTACACTACAGAAGTGCATGACAGAAAGGATTGTCTTGTGTTCCATATTTTTCCCTGTGGCATAGCAAAAATGCACAACACGGGAGTTTGTGTTCATATTAATCTTATAACTGTGGTGGTTTGTCAGAAATACACAACATAGAAGTTTGGGTCTTTCTGTCTTTATAGCCTTGTTTTGCTGTACATAGGTAAAGCACAACAGTAAAGGGGGTTCCTGTCCTTTCCGTATTTATATATCAGTTATGACCTAGCTAGCTGCACTAAAGAAATACGCAGCATTTAGGGTTTGCTTGAGTCTTAATGTTTTTACGTCTTGGCAGCACATCAGAAAACCAGACTATGAGGACTGTTTACGTTGAGGTTCAGATTTGGGTCTCTTCCCATATTTGATATATTGGTTTAGCTAGTCACACTCAGGCACACAACATTGTTGTCTATGCTTGTGTCCTTTCTGTCTAAATCTATTGTGCCGTGCCCACAATCTATGATCATTTTATTTGTGATATTAATAATGCATGTATCACCTTTTTGTATTTCAGCCTTCTTTTCCATGGAGGGGCCAGGAGTTCGGGCTGCAGCTGCCACATGTCAGAAAACCTTGACCACTTGCATTCAGGGATGCCAGAACCATTTCCTAGGGTTGAAGCCCTGTAGGGTTATGGGACACTGGAGGAAGGGGATAATGAATCGCCCTGTTTAGTAAGAACTTGGAGAGTTCTGTTCAGAGGAGTATTAGGGCCTGAGGATGAAGTATAAAGATGTATACCCGATCGAATAGGTTTCGGCTCGGTGCATGGCCTTCATTTTGCCCTTTTTAGCAAAACTAGACATAGCAATATGGGTAGTCTACTCCTGCTAGGGACTTTAATCTCCTGAAGAAGGCTCTCAGGCGTAAGTAAGGACATAGATTGGGCGTGCCTTAAACCCAGGGTTCAAGCTTCTGTTAATCTATTTCCCTTAAGTAGGCTTCCCTTTAGTCTTTTGCTGACATAAAGATAAAAAGGAAGCAGTTTTATTTCCCTCAACAGGGTAGTGTTAAGACAGGCCCTCTTATTGATTAATGTAGTGTCCTTGTCTTACACAGGTCTCTTATTTATCTTTTTAGTGGTTCTAAGTAGCACCTACAGGCATAATAGGCCATGGTTGTTAGATGTGTGAGATAGGCAACATTGCTAACCTACAAGTTTAACATGTTTTCTGATTCCATTTTTAAGAGCCCATTTCACCTAGATACTGCATCTGAAGCGGAAAAGGCAGGAACATCTGTGGAGCAGACCTGCAGATTAGCCGCATGATCCAGCTAAGATGCCTTCATCAAGCATATGAGCGTATGGAGTGGAGGTAAAGCTCACTGCAGAGCCAAGGTTCGCCAAGAGGGTTTTGCAGTGGCCCCACCCTAAGGTAGGCCTGAGGTACTTGTTTATCCTCTCAGGTGTGCCGTCCTGGAAGATGACTTGAGAAAAGTACCAGTTACTTACTGGTAACTGTCTTTCTGGGAAATCTTCCAGGACGGCAGGCCTACTTCCCGCCCGTTGGAGGAGGGAAAATTCTAGAACACTAGAAGGTGAGTACCTATGAGGAATGATTTCCCTTGTGAACCTGGTTCAGGAGTTACTTCTCTACAAACTGAGGATCAAGGGGAAGGGTGGGGACTTAAAACAGCTGTCGATTGATTGTGTTTCCTGTAGGGAGGAGCCTCTCATCTCTCAGGTGTGCCGTCCTGGAAGATTTCCCAGAAAGACAGTTACCGGTAAGTAACTGGTACTTTTCAACACACTTATCAATTTAGTGACATATTAATATTTTATTATTTACCACGTATTTATCACTGCTGCACGCTATGCATATGTTATTTTACCATATTACTAATTCCCGCTGCTTACGTAGTTGTCTAGTTTTGTGTCTACGTAGTCAAGCTTGGTCTAATTTATAGCCATCTTTTGTGGTACCTGATTGGCTGTGTTCAGGAATTGTTGTATAATATTGTTGGCAGTGTGTCTCTATTTTCTATATTCTGCATATTAGTAGTAGTTAGCTTTAGGGGGGTTATATATGTAATTCCCTTCCCTCTCTCCTCCTGTGGAATTCATATATACACTCCTCTGGATAGGATCTGATATCTATATGACACCTCTTGTGGCTCTGTGATAGGCTAATGGTGGAGGCGTACCTCCATTTTATGTACACACCCCATTTGAGCAAATTTACAGTGGCGCCGAACCCCTTTTATAAATAACCTCCTCTGATTCTGGTTGCATCCCCTTAGGGGGTAGTAACTTTTAGGGTTGGCGACATTGGTTGTGAGTCCTTCTATTTACGCCTACATCTCATTTGAGCCTCCGTAGCGCGGCCTGGGATCTGTAAGGTCTGAGCACACATTCTTTTGAATGGGCTCAACATGCCTCTCCACAACTTCCTTGGGGTGTCTACTTTCCAAAATGGGGTCATTTGGGAGGGGGGTTTGTACTGCCCTGCCATTTTAGCACCTCAAGAAATGAGATAGGCAGTCGTAAATTAAACGCTGTATAAATTCCAGAAAATGTACTCTAGTTTGTAGAGGCTATAACTTTTGCGCAAACCAATAAATATACGCTTATTGACATTTTTTTACTAAAGACATGTGGCTGAATAAATTTTGCCCTAAATGTATGACTAAAATTGAATTTATTCGATTTTTCTTATAACAAAAAGTAGAAAATATCATTTTTCCATAAATATCGCAAAAAATAAAAATCGCAGAGGCAATCAAATACCATCAAAAGGAAGCTCTATTTGTGGGAAGAAAAGGACGCAAATTTCGTTTGGGTACAACATTGCATGACCGCGCAATTACCAGTTAAAGCAGTGCAGTGCGAAATTGTAAAAAGACCTTGCCACAGGTTGCCACAACCGCTTAGAGATGGAGAAAATTTGACTGTTTTTGAGCAGTGATACCAACATTTATAAAAAAAAAAAAAAAATGGGAAGAAGAAATAGGACCACGGGGTGAGATCCAAAATATAGAAAAAATATTGAAGTTGGTACATAGATCCACGGAAAATAGTAAGATGATAGAAATAAATTATAAATCTTTAGTTAGATGGTATAGGACACCAGATATAATGGCAAAGTATCAGGAGGGACAATCTGGGAAATGCTGGAGGGAGTGTGGACAAACAGGAAGTATGGCACATATATGGTGGTATTGTCCTAGGATTAGTGATGGACGAACTTCCGAAAGGACATTTCACGGACCGCGAACGCGGCCGATAGTTCGCGAACCGTAACGTTCGCGGCGGGCCCCATAGACTTCAATGGGAGGCAAACTTTGCAAACCTACAAGTCAAATTTGCAGCCTCAAAATAATTAATAGCTGTGCAAACATAGTCCTACCACATGGCCAATGACATAACACATGTATGAGGTGAATCTGGGATCGACAACTACAAGCATTCTTTTTTTATATGTGAAATTGTTGTGACAATTCAGGACTGTGGAGCGCATGAAGGCAATGGAGGAGAGGGAAGGTCAGGGTAGGCAAAGAAGAGGGTGCAGGAGATGATCACCAGCAGCGTGACATACAGCAATGACACCTGCACCGTGATAGTCATCTGACACCAGCACTGTGATAGAGAGCACTGACATCAGCAGCGTGACATACAGCAATGACACCTGCACCGTGATAGTCATCTGACACCAGCACTGTGATAGAGAGCACTGACATCAGCAGCGTGACATAAAGCACTAACACCAGCACCGTGATATACAGCACTGACACCTGCACTGTAAGCAGCCCCAGGAGGAAGTCAGCATAGCACAGGGATGGTGGGAGCCCCTCATAATGAGCATAGCACAGGGATGGTGGGAGCCCCTCATAATGAGCATAGCACAGGGATGGTGGGAGCCCCTCATAATATGCACAGCAGAGGTACAGCCCCAGGAGGAAGTCAGCACAGCACAGGGATGGTGGGAGCCCCTCATAATAAGCAGCCCCAGGAGGAAGTCAGCACAGCACAGGGATGGTGGGAGCCCCTCATAATATGCACAGCAGAGGTACAGCCCCAGGAGGAAGTCAGCACAGCACAGGGATGGTGGGAGCCCCTCATAATAAGCAGCCCCAGGAGGATGTCCGCATAGCACAGGGGTGGTGGGAGCCCCTCATAATAAGCAGCCCCAGGAGGATGTCAGCATAGCACAGGGATGGTGGGAGCCCCTCATAATATGCACAGCAGAGGTACAGCCCCAGGAGGAAGTCAGCACAGCACAGGGATGGTGGGAGCCCCTCATAATAAGCAGCCCCAATAGAAATATGATACCGCTCAACCTCTTCAAACAGTAGGGTACGGGCATATAGTACGGTGTGCTTTTTTTTTGGACAAGGAAGTGAGCCAAATGAAGAAAGAAGGTCTGTGTGATTGATTAAAAAAATAGTTTATATACATATACATGGTCTACTGGTCACATGTGTTGAATTCCTCCAAGATCCATGCCTCATTAATTTTTAGAAATGTGAGGTAGTTAACGCTGTCGTGAGCTAGGCGAGTACGCTTATCGGTCACGATCCCCCCTGCTGCGCTGAATGTCCTTTCGGACAGGACACTGGATGAGGGGCAAGCCAACAGTTCCATTGCAAATTGGGCAAGCTCTGGCCAGAGGTCAAGCCTGCCCACCCAGTAGTCCAGGGGTTCATCACTCCTCAGAGCGTCCACATCGGCCGTTAACCCGATGTAGTCGGACACCTGACGGTCTAGGCGTTCCCTGATGCTGGATCCGGATGACACCTGTCGATGGGTCGACTGAAAGAATGACCTCATAACCGAAGTCACCAACACATCTTCAAACCGGCCTCTTCTTGCAGGCGCTGTTGGATTGGTACCCGCAACTCCTTCTCTGGGAGTGGGAATTGCTCCTCTGCCAGTGCACGCAAAAGCAGAATGCAGCATTTCTCGAAACAAGGCCTGGAAGTGCTCCATTCTGACAGCCCTCTGTGACGGCGGTAACATTTCCGTCATTTTGTGTTTGCACCGGGGGTCTAAGTACGTTGCCACCCAGTACTGGTCCTTGACCCTTATGCTTTTTATACGGGGTCCCTATTAAAACACTGGAGCATGAAGGCCCCCATTTGCACTAAACTGAAGTGGTGTGGTGGCCTGGCTCCTGCTCATCATCCAGGATAATGTCGTCCTCTTCATTCTCCTCTCCCCATCCACGCACAACAACAGGGATCCCAGAAAGGTTTAAAGCATGCTCTTCTTGCTCCTCCTCATCCGCCCCGACACCATCCTCCTCTGACTCCTCTTCAGACTCCTGTTGTTCACTTGTCTCAGAGTAGCCCCCACTGGGAATTCATCCAGCATTGCGACTTCCTCATCTTCCCACTCCTGCTCCTCCACAGCTTGATCAATGACACAACGCAATGCACGCTCCATAAAGAAGGCATAAGGTACCATGTCACTGATGGCGCCATGGCTGCGACTGACCAGTTTGGTGATCGCTTCAAATGGGCACAGAAGTCTGCATGCGTCGCGCATGAGCAGCCACTGGCGCGGTGAAAAATCCGCAAAAAAAACGCATGCGTCCGCAATCGCAAATAAGACGTCTGACCGACATATTGTGTAGCTGCTGAATGTCAGCAAGGCGAGCCATGGTCGTGTAAGATCTTCTGAAATGGGCCGAGATTTTCCTTGCCTGCCGCAAGATGTCCTGGACCCCAGGGTATTTGACAACGAATCGCTGCACGACCAAGTTTAAGACGTGTGCCATGCACGTAATTTTGCCCTGTTTCAATGCGCTAAGCAGATTGGCACCGTTGTCACACACCACTTTACCAACTGTCAAATTGAGCGGTGTTAGCCACTGATCTGCCTGTGAACGCAAAGCTGAAAGGAGTGCTGGGCCAGTGTGGCTCTTGGCTTCCAGGCACAACAGACGCAGCACGGCATGGCAACGTCTCACCTGGCATGTCGAATAGGTTCTGGGGAGCTTGGGCGGCGCAGCGGAAGAGACGCTAGCAGCGGAAAAGGAGGAGTCAGCCGAGGAGGAGAGGGAGGAGGATGGAGTAGGAGGAGGAGGAGAAGAGCCAGGCCTGCATGCAATCCGTGGTGGTAAAACCAAATCTACATGGGTGCCACGGGTTACATGCTTGACGGCCGTCAGAAGGTTCACCCAGTGGGCAGTAAAAGTGCTATACCTTCCCTGCCCATGTTTGCTAGACCACGTGTCTGTGGTCAGATGTATCTTGGCACCGAAACTGTGTGCCAGAGATACATTCACTTGCCGCTGAACATGGCCATATAGCTCTGGGATGCCCTTCTGTGAGAAATACTTCCTTCCTGGGACCTTCCATTGTGGTGTTCCAATGGCCACAAATTTGCGAAAGGCCTCCGAGTCCACCAGTTTATATGGCAGTAGTTGGCGGGCTATGAGTTCTGACAAGCCAGCCGTCAACCGTTGGGCAAGAGGGTTATCCGGCGTCATCATTTTTTTTTACGCTCGAACATTAGGCCCACAGAAGCCTGCCTTTTTGCAGAAAAACGTGAGCTTGGCTTGATGGAAGGTGGAGTGGAGGACAATTGTGAGGAGAGAGGAGAAGGAGAAGTAGAAGACGAGGCTGGACGGTGAGAGCCTGGAGTGTGGCTTTGTGTGTTCCGTTGCTCCCACTGGGCTCGGTGATGGCAGCTCATGTGCCTTCTTAAGGCAGTCGTCCCTAGGTGAGTGTTGGGCTTGCCGCGACTAATGCATTGACTGCAAAGATTGCAGATGGCAACGCTATTGTCAGCAGCGGACACGTTCAAAAAAGCCCACACTGCGGAGCCATGTGCCGGTGTCCTGGGAGCACCAGATGTGACCGTACATGGTCGATGACTCGCTCCTGATACATTTGCAGTCTGCTTTGTCCCTCCTGTGCAATGTAAGTTATTCCTGCTTCTCCTCCCTATCTGCTGGTCCATATCTCCCTCTGAACTCCCCTCCTCTTCCTCTCTTGTGGGCACCCACGTGACATCACTAGACACGTCATCAACGTCACCTTCCCCACCGCTATAAGTAGAGATCTCGGAGTAGGCAGCAACAGCGGGGACCAACCTCCTCCTTGGGCTGATCTGGGTACTGTCGTCAGACTGCTGAGTGGCGGTTGTTGCTACCTTCTCTTCCTGATCCAATACTAAGAGTGGCTGCGCATCAGAAATGTCTTGATATGGATCAGAAAATAATTCCTGTGACTCAAGCGGAAGCTATGTGGTGGTGTTGTTGGTGGTAGTGTCTTTGGGGGTGCACATAGCAGAGAGTGAAGAAGAGGGTGCAGATCGAGAGTATGAGGAGGGTGCAGAAGAGTAAGGCTGAGTGAGCCACTCAACCAAGTCTGGTGCGTCCTTTAAATGAATTGAACGCACCTTCTGCAACTTCCCACTTTGGCTCAAGCCTGTTGCTCCTGCCCTACCCCTACCACCCCTGCGGAAAAGCCTGCCTCTTCCTCTGCCTGTCATTTTTTTAAATGACCCTGTGACAAAACTCGCAGTCCCTATACTGATAAAGGACTACTGCAGCAGTCAGCAGTAGTGCACCTCAACCCTATGTATTGTAGACCTATACCAGTCCTTAAGGAATAGCAGACTGTACCTCACTCAACCCTATGTACTGTAGTACCCTAGACCTTACCAGTCCTTATAAGGACTTTTGTGGAACAAGTAGGTTGTGAATGATTAGCAGACTGTACGTCAGTCCCTATACTGATGAAAGACTGCTGCAGTATAGGGCAGCAGTCAGCAGTAGTGCACCTCAACCCTATGTATTTTGGACCTATACCAGTCCTTATGGAATAGCAGACTGTACCTCACCCAACCTTATGTACTGTAGCACCCTAGACCTTACCAGTCCTTATAAGGACCTTTGTGGAACAAGTAGGTTGTGAATGATTAGCAGACTGCAGCAGAAGGGCAGCAGTCAAGTATAATATTCTTTCTATATTTGGAAGAAAGAATATTATACGTGTACAAGCCTATTACCATACCAGTCCTGAAAAGAACCTTTGTGGAACTAATAGTAACAGCTACTGATTAAACTGACTGTCCCTCACTGCCTCACACACAGCTTCCTGCCTGTCCCTATTTAAACTGACAAAACAGAGGCTGCTGGAACAATAATTTGAATAGCACTTTTGTGGACCTAATAGTAACAGCTAATGATTAAATGGACTGTCCCTGCAGCATACTGTCCCTCTCTCTACACTGACAAGAGACAGGCTGCTGCAACAATCAGTAGCACAGCAGTGCCTCAAACCTATATCCTGAACTACACCTAACACCTATACCAGTAATGAAAAGAACTTTTGTGTACCATATAGCTAGCGATTTGGGTCACTGCAATCTCTCCCTGCTCCACACAGCAACCTCTCCCTATAGTGACAGAAGAAAGAATGTAAAATGGCCGCCGGATCGGGTCTATTTATAAGTTAGGGGGAATGTCCAAGTGTCCATGTGCTGTAATGTCTCAATTGGCTGTCCTGTACCCCATGATGGATGTGTCATCATAGGTCAAAGTTCTTTTACACAGTAAACGCGGAAGTCCGCCGTGCGAACTGTGGCAATAGTCCGCCAATCGGGCGGACGGCAAACAGCCGAAATTCGCAGCGAAACGACCGCCGGGGCGAACCGTTCGGCCATCCCTACCTAGGATTAAAGAATTTTGGAGAGAAATAAGGTGTATATATATATATATATATATATATATATATATATATATATATATATATATATATATATATATATGTATATGTGTGTGTGTGTGTGTGTGTGTGTGTGTAATAAATAAAACCCAGTTACCAGAAAACCCATGGGTATGTCTCTTCCACAGAGTAGATACCCCAAAGAGCCTGATCCCAAGAAAATGGAAAGAAATAGAAGCACCTAAAGAGAGGGAGGGGCTAGGATAAGTAGAAGAAATAGACAGAATTGAAGGACTTGGAGGAGAGGGGTAGTAAGAGACTCTATGTGAAATGGGAGTGCTGAAAATTTTTTAAACAATCTAGGATTTATAGTGAGGCGATGGGTCTGTGGGGGGGGGGGGGGGGGGGGGGGGGGGAGAAAGGAAGATGTCTTGGAACAAATGGAGAAGTAAAGGGAGAAAGATAGGATAATGTGAAATATGAAGGGTATGAATGTATTTTGAATCCTATGTTCTCCTTTATCATTTGGTTTTGTACTTAAAATAAGTGGAAAATGTAAATAAAGAATAAAAAAAAAAAACTTGAATAATAGAATATTATCAATCATCATTTATCTGATATGCAGAAGTACTATAAATATCCTTTTATTTGTTTTATCACAAAAATATACCTGATATTAATTTGCACTGTATTTTAGTCAATAGATATATATTTTTAGGCAACATCATTTGTATTTTCTTCAAAATAGCACGGATAAATAAACTTAAATGTCTTGTTTGCATTGCTAGAGAATTATAAATCTCCCAAATCAAAGATTTGCATATTTTCATAATTACAATACATTTTTAATATTTCAGTATAAACATTCTGACAACACAGTGGTGTAGTGGTTAGCACTCTCTTACCTAGCAGTTACAAGGGTCGCTGGTTCGCATCCCAACCATGACACTACCTGCCTGGAGTTTGCATGTTCTCCCTGTGCCTGCGTGGGTTTCCTCTGTGTGTTCTGGTTTCCTCCCACAATCCAAAGACATGCAAGTAGGTTAATTGGCTTCTGTCCAAAATTTAACCTAGTATATGAATGGGGACCTTGGATTGTGGGCTCTTTGAGGGTAGGGACCAATGTGAGTGTGCAATGTACAGGGATAGGGACCATTGTAGACACTCACTCAGGTTGAACTGGATGGCCTGGTGTCTTTATTCAACCTTACTAACTATGAAACACCTACTTCTTCTGGCGCATCCCCGGCTGGGACACTGTTTCTCCTCTGGACTACATAGCAACATTTGTTTGAGTTATCCAGTGCTGGGGTCTCTGAACCTTCAAACCCGCTCCTGCTATCTAGCACTGGGGTCTCTGAAATCCCAGGCCTTCAAGCCTGCTACACTCTCTACATCTTGGGTTCTCTTCTCCTCCTTCTCCCCCAGGAAGCATATGACCCCCAGCTTATATGTGAGTCCTGTCCCTGCCAACGCAATTTAATGATTGGTCCAGAGCTCTCCACATAAGCTGCCTGCCACTCCAGTCCCAAATCCCAAATCCTGCCTCCCAGAACATTTCCACTGAAAGGATGAGGGGACTTCCTTGAGCCAGAGTGTAGGTGGCCACACCCCTCTCTATTCTAGCACTCCCCTCTCCGAAATAAACAACCAGGCCTAAAAAGTGTAATGCTCTGTACACATGGTTGGACATTCTGACCACAAAATCCGTCTGATTTTTTTTCTGACTGATTTTGGCCAAAACTTGTTTTGCATACACACGGTCGGACAAAGTTGTCGGAAAATCTGATCGTTCTGAACGCAGTGAGGTGCTTTGCGTAAGACGGGACTACATAGAGGCCAGTAGCCAATAGCTTTCATCTTGTAATTTATTCTGAGCATGCATGGCACTTTGTCCGTCGGAATTCTCTACAAATGATTGGAAAAAGTCAGATCGGATTTTGTTGTCGGAAATTTTTAAATCCAGCTCTCAAAATTTTTCCGTCTGAATTTCCAACGGAAAAAGTCTGATAGAGCCCACAAACAATCAGATTTTAACATAATCCGATCGGACCGTTTCCATCGGAATTTCCGACAGGGACCTGGCCAAATTTACCTATCACTATTTACAAAAAAACTATTAAGCACCCATCTAAATGGGGTGGGCGCTAAAAATAAATATGAAGAACAAGCAACATAAAAACTCAGCAAGTACAATTTATTTTATAGAAATAAACAAAAAAAATGAAAATTTATTTTTTTGTGGAAGAAACAACTGTACCATTATAAGCAACAGTTGAAACTTGCATTTGGCTATATAACGTACATTTTCACGTTCGCAAATGCTTTTTTGTCATGTGCGCATTGGCAAATTTACTATAGCACTCTGTAAAAAATTAATGAGAGTTACATTTTGACTATTTTGCATGTCTGATCATGCACGCTTGTGCTGTTACATAGTGGTAGAAAGAGGGGGAATTTATCTCTTCTAAAGCCTCGTACACACAATCCGATTTTCTGATGGGAATTGTGTGATGACAGGCTGTTGGTGGAAAATCCGACCGTTTGTATGCTCCATAGAACAATTGTTGGCTTTTCTGCAGACAAATGTTGGATGGCAGGCTTTTTAAATTTCCGCGGACAAAAGTGCGAGTATGTGTACCAAAGTCCGTCGGTCAAAAGTCCAAAGTACAAACACGCATGCTCGGAAGCAAGGACGAGCCAGAAGCTGTCGGTCTTGTAAACTAGCACTTGTAATGCAGAATTAACATTCGTGATGTGGCAAATTATGAAATCTCAATATGCAGTGCACATTTTCTTTTTCTTTAATGGGATAATAATGAAACTGCTTTGCTGGTGATACTGATGGAGTTATTGCAAACTAATTTTCAAAGGCTTTTATTTTCTAGTGATATCAAGAATAGTATTATGCCTGTTGTGTTTTTTTTTTTTTTTTTTTTGTGCAAGTTACCATAACACCATTATTCTGTATTTTTTAAGATCAAAGATACAACTATGTTGGTGTCCCTTGTCAATTTTAAATTGTATTTTTTAAAATGTAACTCCCAAACTGTGATTTGAAGTGAATGAATGAATGAATGAAATATATAGCGCACAATGCGAACTGAATCGCCTCTAGGAAAACAATTTTTTCTATTGTGCATTAACCCTTTCATGACTAAGCCTATTTTTGGAATTTGGTGTTTACAAGTTAAAATCCATATTTTTTGCTAGAAAATTACTTGGAACCCCCAAACATTATATATATTTTTTTAGCAGAGGCTCTAGAGAATAAAACAGCGATTGTTGCAATATTTTATGTCACACGGTATTTGCGCAGTGGTGTTTTAAACGCAACTTTTTGGGAAAATGGACACTTTCATGAATAAAAAAAAAACAAAACAGTAAAATTAGCCCAATTTTTTTGCGTAATGTGAAAGATAATGTTACGCCGAGTAAATAGATACCAAACATGTCACACTTTATAATTGCGCGCACTTGTAGATTGACGACAAAGTACGGTACCTAAAAATCTCAATAGGCGACGCTTTAAAAATTTTTTACGGTTACCAGGTTAGCGTTACAGAGGAGGTCTACTGCTAGAATTATTGCTCTCGCTCTGACGATCGCGGCGATACCTCACATGTGTGATTTGAACACCGTTTACATACGTGGGCGCGACTTCCGTATGCGTTTTCTTTGCTTCGCGAGCTCGCGGGGACGGCGGGCGCTTTGAAATTTTTATTTTTATTTTTTTATTTATTTTATTTATTTTAAAATGACTAAATTGTTTTAAAAAAAATAAAAAATTTGATCACTTTTATTGCTGTCACAAGGAATGTAAACATCCCTTGTGACAGTAATAGGTGGTGACAGGTACTCTTTATGGAGGGATCGGGGGTCTAAAAGACCCCCCACCCCTCCTTTACACTTCAATGTATTCAGATCGCCGAAAACGGCGATTCTGAATACCGGATATTTTTTTTAAACCGGCGCCATTGGCAGCCGAGTAAACGGGAAGTGACGTCATGACGTCGCTTCCGTGTTTACGATGAGGAGACTGGAACGAAGCCAATTACGGCTTCGTTCCAGTTCCTCCCCAGCAGCCAGAGCCGACGGATCGCTAATCGGTGCTCCCGATCGAGCGGGAGCACCGGTAACAGCGGCGAGAGGCGGCGGGAGGGGGGGACGTCCCCTCCCGCTCCTCCGGCATAACAGCCGAGCGGCTTTTAGCCGCATCGGTTGTTATGGCTGGAAAGCCAATCGCCCGCTGTAAAAAACGGTACCGGGATGATGCCTGCAGGTGCGGGCATCATCCCGGTATACCCCCCGGAAGCCGAGTACGCAGATCTGCGTACGCTCGGCGGGAAGGGGTTAAAAAATGAAAACAAATAAAATTAGACATGCTATCTGCCAATAGAACTTAACCAAAAAGTGTATTCTAGGCATCCAAAAATATACCAAATCAAATCATTATTCAACAAAAAAATAAAATAAAAGCCTCATGCATGTGTCCTGCTTCTTAATATAGGGGATCAACAATGCCAAGAGTTGGTGAAAGCAGGGGTCTGTCATCCAAAGATAATTCCGAAAATCATCTGGATTATTCTTCTGGAGCTCCCGTAGCAAAGGCATATGACATAATTGGTCACGATTAATAAAGCAACCAATTTTTGGTCCAAGAAATCCTCCTCCTTCTGTTCCTGGACTGACTTGGGTCAAAACAATAACTCCAAGGCCAATAATAAATAACATGTTATCTCCCCGATTCCGCAGCATGGGTGGTTGATGAACAGCCATTCAGAAATGAACTGAAAAATGCGAAATGAAAAGTGCAAATCAACACTGAGCAAAATTCTACTAACACAAAATTAGCAGAAGGAGCACACAGGCTGGTGCCTATCAATTGAACTTCCCCTTTTTTTTTCGGCTTGAAGTACTTCTAGTACGTCACTACGTTCGTGTTTGTTGGCCAACACTTTTGTACTATTTGTATGCAAGACAAAATCCAGGAAAGTATTACAGTTCTGTTCATGGAGTATGACTTTGATGCAATTGTACACTCTCTGCCACTAAAGTGGAAGTGCAGTTGCTGTAGATCTGAGGGTAAGATCTTAAATGGGGGAAGCTCTAAAGATTTCTATTATCCAATCATGTACAAGCAAAAATGCTGTGTTTTATTTTCCTTGCATGTCCCTCTCAGATCTACAGCGACTGCACTTCAAGTGTACTTGACAGTGCACAGTGGATTTGCATTTAGTAAATGAACCCCAATGCATTAAATTTGCACTATATTAAGAAGGCCTTGGAAGGACTTTATGTCAGATGCAACAAGCAAAAGCAGAATTAGTACGCGTGTGTAAAAATTGACCTTCTTGCTAATTTAACGCAGTGCATCACAAAAAAAAATATCTTAGACACTGGAAAATTGATGCAAATGCTGAGCAAAGCATTTCCGCATACTCATGCAAATGCAGCTGCACTAAAACTGTCACAAGCTCTTTGATAAATGTTCCCCAGTGTATTTTTTTCACCATTCAAGAGGAGAAATAGTACAGTTCACAGTTAGGGTTGTCTTTACTATAGCGCACATTTGTGAATGTGAATGTTCGCAAAATGGTCAAAGCTTGTGTAAATTTGCGCAAAAATAGATTCACTATAGTGCTTGGGGAAAAAATTGTCACTAAATCAAATTCACTATAGGTCACAGGCAACAGGGAACATCTTAATCAGTAGTCGTGATCAAAACACGAGATTTCCACATGGAAATAGTGTTTAGAGCATCATATGATAGCCCAAATTGTGCTTACCTGCTTGCCGCCTGCCGTCCGTCATATGAGCGGCATGGCTCTCATTCTTAAACAGGGAATGCGTGCGATCGTGTGCGTGTATCCCTGTACCTTCGGTGGTGGTGTCGCAGAGAAACTGTTCGCCACCAAGGGGGTGAAAAGCCATTGGGCCTGGCTGTTTACCACGTCATTGGCCATGATGTAGTCACGGCCGATCACAGATGGTTCTGCCCCACTGTGCATGGCTCATTCGCTTGATCGGTGTACGCGTGCACATCGGTGGCGGTGTGTTTTCGAGAACACTGCTCGTCACCGATGCTTGTAAACAGCCATTGGCTGTGGCTGTTTACCATATGTTTGACTGTGATCCTTTCATAGCCGATCACTAAATGTAAACACAGAGCGGCAACTAGCTGTTACCAACTCTTCTCTCCTCACACACAATTTCCAGTGTGAGGACAGAAGAGGCAGGAGCAGTAAGTTACCGATCTGTGTCTGTATTGTACTCCACAAGCACAACACTTGTCCCATCGCCCCCCCCATTGTCATCTGTCACCCAACAGTCACCCCATAAATTGCATCTGTCACATAAGAGACTGCCATCAGTAGTGCAACCATTAGTGACCGTCACATGTCACCGTCACCCATCAGTGACCATCATCTGTCACTGTCACCCATCAGTGACCATCATCTGTCACCGTCACCCATCAGTGACCATCACCCATCAGTGACCGTCAGCGGTGCACTCTTCTCCCATCAGTGGACTTCACCGTCTGTGGCCTGTCACCCATCAGTGACCAACGCCTGACACGCCATCATCACCTATGAGTGAACATCACATGCCACCCATCGCACAGTACATCAATGACTGTCACTTGCCACCTGTCACACAGCCATCAGAATCATGTCCAAAAGATTTTATACTAGTGAGGAGTAATTCCAGATCCTCTCCATGACTAATGAGAGCAGCGGGGAGTTCTCATCAGATTCCAATTCTGATTCTGAATCAAATTCGGCATTTGAACCGATTGAGAATAGTAATTCAGCAAATGATTCGGAAGAAGATTGGGTCCCTCCTAAAAGGGAATGGCACTCTGGAAACCAGGCAGCTGCCAGAAACCAGGATTATATGCTCAGGCACAGTACCAGTGCTGCCACATCACACCTGAGTACCAGCACAGGAAATTCAAATCCCCCAACTACTGGAGGGTCACGTCCCCCAAGAGCCAGGACCTCTACATATTTGCCAGATGGTCTTGCCAACCCAACATGCCTTCCTACTCGGGATCATCAATTATTCCCCCTTTCACAGCACAGCCAGGTGTGCAGGCCAACATCCAAAATTTTATTTGACCAGGCATACCCACTTCTGAACAAAGGATATCACATATACCTTGACAGCTTCTACAACAGCCTGCCCCTTTTCAAAAACTAATACATCACAAAAACCCTGGCCTGCAGAACCTCCAGAAAAAATAGGAAGGGCTTCCCACAATCTCTAGTGAACAAAAACTGCAAGGGGGAAAGAGCAACATTGAAATGCAACAAAGTGCCGGCCTTGAGGGGGAAGGATAAAAGGGACATACACGTGTTGTCCACCATCCATGACAACACTACAATTGAGGTTCAGAGAAGACAAGGTTCCATTGAAATGTGTTCAAGATTATAATCTCTACATGGGGGGGTGGATTTCAATGATCAAATGATTCAGCCCTAAGGAGGTCCCGATTCTGGTACAAGAAGGTAGCAATTTATCTCATCCATTTGGCCATTTATAATTCCTACATAATCAAATTCATGAAAAGCCCCGCCCCCTTCCTAACATTCATAGAAGTTGTCACATCCCTCATCTATCAACAAAGACCCCCCCCAAGATCTTCGCTCTGATGCTGTTAGCCGACTTAATGAGCGCCACTTCCCTTTCAGCATTCCACCATCTGAAGCAGGCCGAAAATGGCAAAAAAGAAATGTTGTGTGTGCAGCAAAAGAGGATTTCGTAAAGATACCAGCTACCATTGCCCCCAGTGTCCCTCCCAACCTGGCCTTTGCATTGGTGAATGCTTTCAACTTTATCATACATCCCTAAAATATTAGCCTATAATTTTAACCATTTCCATCATCTGTGCTGACCATTTTCCGTGCTTCCCCCAAATAACCATGCCACTGCCTTCCACGTCAACTGACCCTGGCCTGTTTTTTGACTATGCCTCTGCCTACCGTTTGGTCTGCTTTCATATGAACTGACCCTGGCCTGTTTTATGGACTATGCTTTTGCCTACCGCTTGGACTTATCTTCTAGTCTGTGACTGTAATACACAGGGGTCTCACATATGTGAGGGGCTCCAGAATTGTTTTTACGGGTTTCAGAATTTCGGGATTAGGGTCTGGAGTCTGGAGGCTTCATAGAGCTTTGGATGGGTAGAAGCCCCTACCCCTGTGGCCCTGTGCACAGGTCTTACCTGATTGCGGCCCTCAGCCTGCTGCTGACTTACTGCCATCAGGCCTCTGCCTGCCGCATGAACAGACCACACTGCTACCTGGACTATTCAAATAATTAGCTGTAGCAAGAGACAGTATGTTTATGAAGGTATGGAGAGCGGTACAATGAGTGTCTGCAGTTAACAGTGTACCAGTACTAATATTATGGCTGTGCTGGCTGTCTCTGCCTGGACAATTTCTATAGATTGTGCTGACTATAGACAATATTCCTGCCTGGATAATTACTATTGCTATCGCTATGCACATCCCTGCCTGCTGCCTGGACCAGTGTTCTCCTTTTGTGGATACTACTAAAAGCATAGGTAAAACTTCTGGAAAAAAATTAATGGTTCAAAAGACTCATCATGCCTCATAAATTATACGTTGGGGTATTTGCTTTCCAAAATGGGGTCATTTTGGGGGCAATTTCATTGTCCTGATGCTCCAGGGCCTTCAAAAGTGTAATAGGTGGTTGAGAAATGAGATGTATGCTCGTAGAAGGCCTGAATGTGCTACTTAAATTTTGGGCCTTTGTATGTAGCCAGGCTGTGTAAAAGTCTCACACATGTGGTGTCACCATACTTGGGAAGAGTAGCAGAATGTATTTTGGGGTATAATTTGTTGTATGCACTGTGGGAGAAATAACCTGTTAATATGACAATTGTGTAACAAAAAAAAAAACGTAATTTTGCAAAGAATTGTGGAAAAAAAAAAACTTAAAAAAACTCACCATGCTACTTACTTAACCGGTTACCGACCGGCGCACGCCGATGTACGTTGGCAGAATGGCACGGGCAGGCATACTGGCGTACAGGTATGTCCAATCTTCAATGCCGCCCTGGCGTGCCGGTCAGGACTCCTGTGAGTCCGGTCACGGGTCCCGCGGACTTGATCGCCACGATCGTCTCATGGGACGGCTGAATGGAGGAAATGCCGTCTAAACAGCATTTCCCCCATTCTGCCTAGCAACTGATGACGCTGATCTCTGCTCCATGTGATTGGAGCTGAGATCAGTGTTCACTAAATGAAAGCCCAATCCCCCCACAGTTAGTAACACACCCCTAGGCACACTTAACCCTTACACTGCCACCCACTGGTTAACCCCTTCACTGCCAGTGTCATTTACACAGGAATCACTGCATTTATATAGCAGTGATTACTGTATAAATGACAATGGTCCCAACAATGTCCGATGTGTCCACCGCAATGTTGCAGTCACAATAAAAATTGCTGATCGCCGCCATTACTAGTAAAAAAAAAAAAAAAGAAATAATTAATAAAAATGCCATAAAACTATCCCTTATAAGAATGCGTATCGGCCTAAACTGAGGGAAAAAAATGTTTTATATATATTTTTGGGGGATATTTATTATAACAAAAAGTAAAAAATAATGCGTTTTTTTTTTTTCAAAATTGTCGCTCTATTTTTGTTTATAGCGCAAAAAATTAAAACCGCAGGGGTGATCAAATACCACCAAAAGAGAGCTCTATTTGTGGGGGAAAAAAAGGACGTCAATTTTGTTTGGGAGCCACGTCGCAATTAAAGCGGCGCAGTGACGAATCGCAAAAAGTGGTCTGGTCTTCGACCAGCAAAATGGTCCGGTCTGTAAGTGGTTAATACCTTAAAATGTCTACTTTCTAAAAAGGGGTATTTGTACTTTTCTGACTTGTTAGTGTCTCAAGAAATCAGATAGGCCTTCAATACATCAGATGTGATCAATGTTCAGTGATTGGCACCATAGTTTGTAGACTCTATAACTTTCACAAAGACCAAATAATTTACACTAATTTGGGTTATTTTTACAAAAGATATGTGGCAGTATAAATTTTGGCCAAAATTTATGAAGGAAAAATTACAAATTTTCAAAATTTTATGACAGAAACAAAGAAAAAGGCATTCTTCACAAAAATTGACGGTCTTTTTTATTTATAGCACAAAAAATAAAAAACCCACAAGTGATTAAATACCACCAAAAGAAAGTTCTAATTGTCATTCAAAGTGTGAGAGTGCCAAAAGCTGAAAATTGGTCTGGGCAGGAAGGGGGTGTAAGTGCACTGTATTGAGGTGGTTAAATATGTGGTATATTATTTAAAGATAATCTGCTTTTAAACTGCTGAAAAAATTGATGTATAAACTGAAATATCATTAAAAGTCTTAAGCCTCGTGCACACAATGACCCGCTCGGACCACTTTCATAAGAGCCAGTGAAAAAGAAAAAAAAAAAATACCGGGTTTATGGGTGACAACTGTAGCCATAACCCTGGTAAATCACTTGCAAACTGCAACGTATTGTGATGATCCAGGGTGATTAGGTTCAAGTGGTGCATGCAGTTTTCCAAAAAATGCCACTCCAGACTTCGTTTTTAGGGCACGGCAGCCCACTTTTATTTAAAGGTAATAAAAAAGTTCAAACAAACAGTAATCTTCCCTCACAGGTGGATTCCACCATCACTGTATAAACACAAACTATAGCCTCCTGGATTACTAACTGTCAGCTTTGTGCTGTTTTGGTCGCGGGCCACATCTGCCTGCCTGCATAGACAGGCTACCACCTGCAGCCTTAGACTCCAAAACCTCCTGTCTCTTTCTCTTGGAGCCATCCCCTACTGGGACCCTCTTGACCTCCCAGGCCAGACTTCCTGTCTGTCAGGCAGAGCTGTCTCCAAGTCTGTGAACTGACCTCTATTCCTGGGATAATTATATGCCAGCACACAGGTATACAATTAGCAAGCCTACCAAAATCAGGCATAAAGATGCTCATATGCACCTGTGACATGGGGTCGAATCTCCACAGTATATATACGTATTTGGGTTGGCAAGTGGCTATGCAGAGCTGCATCTGATTTGGCACTGTGGCCAGTTTTAGTAAATCAACCCCAATGCCTCATATTATATCGATACCTTGCATTTTTAAAGTCTGTCAGAAAGACAACATTAGTATTTTAATTGTATAAACAACATATAATGGTCAATAATAATAATAATATGCCTGATAAGGTACCAATGTTTCTGAAAACTTGTATTCGTTTTCTGAGTTAGTTAATAATTTATAACATTTTAACAAACTGTCTACAAATAGCCTTTAATGGTCAATTGGTTTTCACTGTACTGTTAAATCTACTAAAGGCTCGTATGTTAGAAGAAGTTTTTGAGTGAGTACACTTTTTTTATGCACATCTGCTCGTATATAGGTAGCAGAGATGCTGTCTGGTGACAACACGTGTCAAAACATGTTAGGAAGAGCCACACTCTGAATGAAGTTCCCCACACAGCCTGTGTTCGTGGCTGTAGGTGGCAGCTTTACCTGCCTATGCAAATATCTCCAGGCATAACACCTGGAAATTTGAGTGTGCTGATGATGTTTTTTTCATGAATTAATAATGCATTGTTTTACGCTATGAAGCCTATCATTCTGTTTTGTGACTTTATGGTAAATGGTCTGGAACTGTGAGAATCTTGCAAGCCCTTTAATGAACAGAATGGATCCATTAACCCATTGTTGGCTGTTAAAGATTGCATAGTTCTCCGACAGGATTGGAAGTGGATTGCATTGTGTATGATACCTTTTTAAAGGAACACATTTTTACATTGTATTTTAAGTTGTGTTGAAAGAGGTGATCCATTTACCTAAAGAGGTGAAAGACACCGGGTGCTTTAACAATACACTTTTGGGCAAAGAGAATTTTGTATGCATTTATTTCATTTTATTTGATATTTTTTGCACATGTTACATCTGACAGTGGGCTTTGTTTCTTTGGATTTAGTAATAATTATTATGTACACATTGTTTGAACTGAGCTGCACAATATTTTGAAAGTGAATATTTTGTTGATGAATTATTTATATTTATTTATAATAGGCTTGGTTGTGGTAGTAGTGATGGATAGAGGGGCTCTTTGTATCTAAAGAAAGTGATCTTTCAATTTCAAACATTTTATAAACAACTGGAGTTTACCTTTAGGCTGGGTTCACACTGCTGCGGTGTACCAGATCGGATGTGATTTTCACCACACTGCAGTACAAATCACATGCGATCTCTGTGCGATGCGATTTCAGCCATACAGATAGTATGGCTGAATTCGCATCACATCCGGCCCAAACTCGTACAGGACCCTTTTTTTGGTCCGCAGCAGAATCGGATCGCATGGGTGTTCACACCATGCGATCCGATTCCTGTCCGAGTTTGCAGATCGCACTGCGATATGCGAACTGATTTGGAGGTGTCATTAACTTCTCACTGACACTCCCAGCAGTTCGCTTAGGGCAGTGTGAACTGCCGCCGGGAGGCATGTGATGCGGGAACCCGCAGTAGATTTGCAGCGTTCCCGCATCGCAGCAGTGTGAACCCAGCCTTAAGGTAACATTTATATTCACCATCAATCAACTTGCTGGTATTGTCCCAAGAATCAAAGGAACCAATATTGTTTGTTGCTAATAAATATTAATGACATGCTATGACTGACAATGTTTTTCTTATAGCTGCTTTTATTTCCTTATTTCGTACACTGTAGATGAGAGGATTTAGCATTGGTGTTACCACAGTATAAATGAGTGCCATAACTTTGTCCTGTTCAGGGGAGTAGCTGGAAGGAGGACGTAAGTGCATGAACAACACTGTTACATAGAAGAGGAAGACTACGACAAGGTGGGAGGCGCAAGTAGAGAATGCTTTTTGCTTTAGTTTGAGAGATTTTATATTTAGAATGGTCAAGGTGATGAAGAAATAAGATGCAAGTATTAGCACCAAGGTGCCTCCAATTACTACTATAGCTGCAACATACTCCAAGATCTTATTGAACCAAATATCTGCACAGGCCAAATGAAGTAATGGTGGCATCTCACAGAAAAAATGTTCAATATTGTTGGATTTACAGAAAGGCAACCCAAAAGTATAAAGCGTAAGATGTACAGGAACAGCAAAGCTCACAGTCCAGCATCCAGCAGCCAGATAAAAACACAGTTTTTGGTCCATGATCATGTGGTATTGCAGAGGTTTACAGATGGCATTGTATCTGTCAAAAGCCATAATAGTCAAGATTAAACATTCTGCAGCAACTAAAGATGCGTGAAAATATAATTGCATTGCACATCCCAAAAAGGAAATGCTTCTATCCTGTGCCAGAGTGTTTGCTAACATTTTGGGCACCACAGTTGTGGAATAACAAATATCGATAGCAGCAAGATTAGTCAGAAAAAAGTACATAGGTGTCTGGAGATGGGGATTAAGTTTTACTGTAATGATCAGTAAAAGATTTCCTAATGATGTCACCATGTACATCAAGCAAAGCAGCATGGAAAAGGCAACTTGCAGACTATAGACAGAAGAGAGTCCAAGAAGAATAAATGTCCCTACAATGGTTTGGTTTGAGTTTTCCAATATAGCATACAACTCCATTTCTGGTTATATTTGATGATGAAAACTCTTTTATTTCTACAAAAATGTTTAGATATGACAGTTAGTCATACCAAGAAAGTAGTCATATCAAACAAAATTGGCAAAAATATAGTAATATAGTAATATTATTATCAAGTTATTGTACCTGTAATTCTTCAATTTTCCAAGAAAGAACCCTTGTGGAATAAGTGATTGTGGTATAGCTACTCTCATGCTCTGTTAATGTAAGCCACAAAGAAAGAGATCATATATTGTTTATCAAGAGTATATAACTATTATTTTTCCCAAAAGGGATTTTTTATTCATTGTTTCAGTTCATTGTGGGAATTGCTTTGACGTTTTCAGATTCCCAGTCCAATTGAAGTTTTCAAAAAGAACCTTCACAGTTCTGAAAGTGTTTTTTATTTACTTTGGAAGAAAACTTGAATTCAGTACTGTGTTCGGCTGGGATTACATGTGACAATTAAACAACAATTTACAGTTGTATGCAAAAGTTTAGGAACCCCTGACAATTTCCATGATTGTCATTTATAAATATTTGGGTGTTTGGATAAGCAATTTCATTTTGATCTATCAAATAACTGAAGGGCACAGTAATATTTAAGTAGTGAAATGAGGTTTGTCGGATTAACAGAAAATGCGCAATATGCATCAAAACAAAATTAGACAGGTGCATAAATTTGGGCACCCCAACAGAAAAATCACATCAATATTTAGTAGAGCTTCCTTTAGCAGAAATAACAACCTCTAGACGCTTCCTATAGCCTGTAATGAGTGTCTGTATTCTGGATGAATGTATTTTGGACCATTCCTCCTTATAAAACATCTCCAGTTCAGTTAGGTTTGATGGTTACCGAGCATGGACAGCCCGCTTCAAATCACCCCACAGATGTTCAATGATATTCAGGTCTGGGTTATTGATAAAGAAAAAAGGCAAAAACACCTTGACTGATCCTAATCTTGTCCAGATTGATAGGGTTAAGGGGATTAACCCTATTCAGACCCTATTAAATGATCTGTACACACCGTCAGCCAGGGGTAATTGGTGTCAAAAACAATAAACACCCCCCTGGGGTTGTAACCCGCTGAACAAAAAGCATACATTAAAAAAGGAATGGAAATTTCCAAAAAGATATTCTTCAAAAGAGGGGTATACTGGATATAACAACATTTTTATTGATAACTCTCACACCACAGATAAATAGTACAAAAACTCAATATAATTAACTCCTCCAATACAAACAGTTAAAATTAAGACAAGGTCTTAATGAGACACCGGTGTCTAACATATGTACTCATCCGCACCATCCATTCAATCCACACACATCACTCTATTGGAAATTTTGAACCATACATGGCATTAAAAAGTTTTTTTTAAATATAATGAAAAAAATGTTTTCTTCTTTAAATAGTCTTATTCAAAATTCCATCGATGTGTTGATTGACTCCACTAACGTGACAACTTTATTGCTACAGATATCCTGTTTAGAGATGGACGAACTTTTGACGGGACGTTTCCCGAACGCGAACCGCGAACACGGCCAAAAGTTTGCGAACCGCAAAGTTCGCGGCGGGCCCCATTGACTTCAATGGCAGGCCAACTTTAAAAACCTACAGGTCATATTTTCAGCCACAAAATACTTACTAGCTGTGCACACATAGTCCCACCACATGGCCACTGACATAACAAAAGTATGAAGTGAATCTGGGATCGACAATGACAAGCATTCTTTTTTTATATGTGAAATTTTGACAATTCAGGACTCAGGAGCGCATGAAGGCAATGGAGGAGAGGAAAGGTCAGGATAGGCTATGAAGAAGGTGCAGGAGATGATCACCATCACCGTGATAGAGAGCACTGACACCAGCACCGTGATATAGAGCACTGACACCAGCACGTGAAAGAGAGCACTGACACCGTCACAGTGAAAGAGAGCACTGACACCACACCAGCACCGAGATAGAAAGAGAGCACTGACACTAGCACTGAGATAGAGAGAGAGTACTGACACCAGCACCGAGATAGAGAGCACTGACACCACACCAGCACCGACATAGAGAGAGAGCACTGACACCAGCACCGAGATAGAGAGCACTGACAGCAGCACTGATACTAGCAACTCGCTGCTGGGCCCCAAAAATATGACACCGCTCAATCTCTTCAAACAGGAGGGTACAGGCATATAGTACGGTGTGCTTTTTTGTACAAGGAAGTGAGCCAAAGGTAGAAAAAAGGTCTGTGTGCTCGATTAAAAAAATCATTTATAGAGTTGTGAGCGGCATGCGCAGGATTCACACCAGGCGAACAATACAGATTCAAAATGGCTAAAGGTGACCCGAAGAAGCCCAAGGGCAAGATGTCTGCTTATGCTTACTTTGTGCAGATGTGTCGTGAGGAACACAAAAAGAAGAATCCTGAAATCCCTGTGAACTTTGCAGAGTTTTCAAAGAAGTGCTCTGAAAGATGGAAGACTATGTCCGCAAAAGAGAAGTCTAATGCCGCGTACACACGAGCGGACTGTATGGCCTACTTAGTCCTTCATACAATCCGACGGACAGTCCGTCATACTTTCGACTGAATGGACTTGACCACACACGGATGCACAAACAGTCCGTCGAAAGCTTGCGCGATGACGTGTACAGCACGTACGACGGGACTAGAAATAGGAAGTCCAATACACAGCAAAGCACCCTTCCGCCGTGTAAATCCTTTCTGAGCATGCGCCATTCTTAGTCCGTCGAACTAGCCTACAGATTGTCCGCTGAAACCAAAGTACGACGGACAGAATTTCGAAAAATCCGAAATACTTAGTACGCCAGACTGCACGCTCAAAAAATCAGCTGAAGCCCACACACGAGCGGACTGTCCGCTGAAATGTGTTTCGACGGACTAAGTACGCCATACAGTCCGCCCGTGTGTACGCGGCATAAGTTTGACGATATGGCAAAGGCAGACAAAGTTAGATATGACCGAGAAATTAAAGATTTCGGACCTGTTAAGGGAGGCAAGAAGAAGAAGGATCCAAATGCCCCAAAGAGGCCACCATCTGGTTTCTTCCTGTTCTGCTCAGAATTCCATCCCAAAATAAAATCCACAAATCCTGGCATTTCCATCGGTGATGTTGCAAAAAAACTAGGTGAGATGTGGAACAACCTGAGTGATGGTGAGAAGCAACCCTACAACATCAAGGCTGGCAAGCTGAAAGAGAAATATGAAAAGGATGTCGCCGACTACAAATCCAAAGGAAAAGTTGACGGTGCTAAGTGTGCTCCTAAGTTGCCCAGGAAAAAAATAGAGGATGACGACGACGACGATGAAGATGATGATGAAGAGTTGGAGGAAGATGATGACGAAGAGGATGATGAATGAAGTTGTACAATTTGTGAATCTCATAGAGTAGGGGGAACCACCTTCGGCTGCCATCTAATATGATGGTCAACTGCCGTTTATTAGGTTTAATTGCAAAAATTTGGGTTCTGATATCATAGTTTCAAAAATGATGCTCTTGGAGTTGTAACTGATTTTCATTACATAGCTGTGTGTGTAAAACGAGCAATCTGAAACTGTATCAAAGCTGTACATGTTTCAAAACGTTTTTAAAAACGGGCGCTCTAGTGTTCTCCTCACTCTGTGCACTTAGCTGTTGGTGTATCAAAGCATTTAAAAATGTTTCAAGCATTTTTTTTTTCCCTTTTTAATTTAAGGTGTTACTAAATGGTTATTTAGAAAATCCTGGGTTATAAACTGTACATATCTGTAATCTGTAAACTAGACAAATTCTTATGGTGCATATTTTTGGAGCTGATAGTACCTCAGGGTTTAAGAACATCCCTGGCTTAAAAAAAAATCCTTTTTGGGTTTGTCATTTTGGCCCAAAGCATGCACATCAAGACTAAGGCCGCGTACACACGATAGGATTGTCCGCCCAACTAAGTCCGTCCGACAATCCGACAGACAGTCCGTCCTACTTTCGAATGAACGGACTTGACCACACACGATGAACAGACAGTCCGCCGAAAGCTTGCGCGATGAAGTGTACAGCACGTACGACGGGACTAGAAATACGACGTCCAATACACTACAATGCAACCTTTCGCCGTGTAAATCCTTTCTGAGCATGCGCCATACTTAGTCCGTCGAACTAGCCTACTCACGAGCGGACTGTCCGCTGAAACCAAGTTTGGACGGACAATATTACGGAAATTCCGAAAGACTTAGGCCGCGTACACACGGGCGGACTGTCTGCCCAACTAAGTCCGTCAGACAATCCAACAGACAGTCCGTCCTACTTTCGAATGAACGGACTTGACCACACACGATGAACAGACAGTCCGCCGAAAGCTTGCACGATGACGTGTACAGCACGTACGACGGGACTAGAAATACGACGTCCAATACACTGCAATGCAACCTTTCGCCGTGTAAATCCTTTCTGAGCATGCGCCATACTTAGTCCGTCGAACTAGCCTACTCACGAGCGGACTGTCCGCTGAAACCAAGTTTGGACGGACAATATTACGGAAATTCCGAAAGACTTAGTCCGCCAGACTGTCCGCTGAAAAAGTCCGCTGAAGCCCACACACGAGCGGATTGTCCGCTGAAACACGTTTCAGCGGACCAAATCCGTCAGACAGTCCGCCCGTGTGTACGCGGCCTTACACTACATCGGGCGTCTAGCTTAAAAATTGTCTTTCTGTATATAGTGAAATAGATTTCTGCTGTTAGTTGTTGAAAGGAGTTCAGCTGGCATGAGAAATGTATGGGTTTATTATATATTTTTTTTATTATTTAGAGAGGTGCAGTAGTTTTTTTTTTTGTTTTTTAAAGCAAAGACTGTAGGCACATCTTCACCCTAAAGTGAAGGCTTGAGTACAGGAATACTGAGTTAAAAAACATTCTGTGCTTATAAATTGCATTGCATTGTTTTTTTTTTTTTTGTTTTGTTTTTTTTTTGTTTTGTTTAGAATGCTGAAATGTTTTTGAGGCAAATAAAACAGTATTGCATAAAAAAAAAAAAAAAAAAAATCGTTTATAGAGATATACATGGTCTACTGGTCACATGCGTTGAATTCCTCCGAGATCCATGCCTCATTCATTTTTAGAAATGTGAGGTAGTCAACACTGCCTTGAGCTAGGCGAGTGCGCTTATCGGTCACGATCCCCCCTGCTGTGCTGAACGTCCTTTCAGACAGGACACTGGACGAGGGACAAGCCAACAGTTCCATTGCAAATTGGGCAAGCTCTGGCCAGAGGTCAAGCCTGCCCACCCAGTAGTCCAGGGGTTCATCACGTCTCAGAGCGTCCACATTGGCCGTTAACCCGATGTAGTCAGACACCTGTCAGTCTAGGTGTTCCCTGATGCTGGATCCGGGTGACACCTGTCGATGGGTCAGCTGAAAGAATGACCTCATATCCGAAGGCACCAACACATATTCAAACCGCCCTCTTCTTGCAGGCGCTGTTGGATTGGTACCCGCAACTCTTTCTCTGGGAGTGGGAATTCTTCCTCTGCCAGCGCACGCAAAAGCAGAATGCAGCATTTCTCGAAGCAAGGCCTGGAAGTGCTCCATTCTGACAGCCCTCTGTGATGGTGGTAACATTTACGCCATTTTGTGTTTGTACCGGGGGTCTAAGTACGTTGCCACCCAGTACTGGTCCTTGACCTTTATGCTTTTTATACGGGGTCCCTGTTAAAACACTGGAGCATGAAGGCCCCCATTTGCACTAAACTGAAAGCAGTGTGGTGGCCTGGCTTCTGCTCATCATCCAGGATAATGTCGTCCTCCTAGTTCTCCTCTCCCCATCCACGCACAACAACAGGGATCCCAGAAAGGTTTAAAGCATGCTCTTCTTGCTCCTCCTCATCTTCCCTGGCACCATCCTCCTCTGACTCCTCTTCAGACTCCTGTTGTTGACTTGTTGACTTGGCAATCACAAATAAGACATCTGACCGGCAGATTGTGTCTCCGCTGAATGCTGGATGCCCTTCTGTGAGAAATACTTACTTCCTGGGACCTTCCAAATTTTCAAAAGGCCTCCGAGTCCACCAGTTTATATGGCAGTAGTTGGCGGGCTATCAGTTCTGACAAGCCCGTCGTCAACCGTTGGGCAAGAGGGTTATCCGGTGTCATCATTTTTTTATGCTCGAACATTTGCCCCAAGGAAGCCTGCCTTTTTCAAGAAAAACGTGAGCTTGGCATGATGGAAGGTGGAGTGGAGGACAATTGTGAGGAGAGAGGAGAAGGAGAAGTAGAAGACAAGGCTGGACGGTGAGAGCCTGGAGTGTGGCTTTGTGTGTTCCGTTGTACACACTGGGCTCGGTGATGGCAGCTCATGTGCCTTCTTAAGGCGGTCATCCCTAGGTGAGTGTTGGGCTTACCGCGACTTATGTGTTGACTGAAAAGATTGCAGATGGCAACACTATTGTCAGCAGCGAACACGTTAAAAAAAGCCCACACTGCGGAGCCATGTGCCAGCGTCCTGGGAGCGCCAGATGTGACCGTACATGGTTGATGCCTCGCTCATGATACATTAGCAGTCTGGTTTGTCCCTCCTGTGCAATGTAAGTTCCGCCTGCTTCTCCTCCCTATCTGCTGGTCCATACCTCCCTCTGAACTCCCCTCCTCTTTCTCTCTTGTGGGCACCCACGTGACATCACTAGACACGTCATCATCAATGTCACCTTATAATTAGAGATCTCGGAGTAGGCAGCAACAGCGGGGACCAACCTCCTCCTTGGGCTGATCTGGATACTGTCGTCAGACTGCTGAGTGGCGGATGTTGCTACCTCCTCTTCCTGATCCAATGCCAAGAGTGGCTGTAAATCGGAAATGTCTTGATATGGATCGGAAAATAATTCCTGTGACTCAAGCGGAAGGTATATGGTGGTGGTGGTGGTGTTGGTGGTAGTGTCTTTGGAGGTGCACACAGCAGAGAGTGAAGAAGAGGGTGCAGATCGAGATGATGAGCAGGGTGCAGAAGAGTAAGGCTGAGTGAGCCACTCAACCAAGTCTGATGCATCCTTTGACATAATCGCACACACCTTCTG
The DNA here is from genome assembly GCF_037356315.1 of Lithobates pipiens. Lineage (NCBI taxonomy): Eukaryota > Metazoa > Chordata > Amphibia > Anura > Ranidae > Lithobates > Lithobates pipiens. The sequence continues at coordinate 149,172,182 of NW_027507791.1, read as the reverse complement.
CAATTTGCCACTTTGGCTTAAGCCTGTTGCTCCTGCCCTACCCCTACCATCCATGCGGAAGGGCCTGCCTCTTCCTCTGCCTGTCATTTTTTAAAAGTCTCTAGAGAAGTGCAGTATGTATGTGGAAGAAGGTATATAACACCCCGCTTCAATCGGTCGTTTTGGGGGGCCACTGGTCTATCACACCAGTTATAATACTTTTTTTTAATTGCGTTTGTCACTCTTTGTAGTATCGCTGCAGAATCGCTCAGCAGTCACAATGCTGCACAGTGGAAATGCACTATGCTATGCTTTCTATATGTGCAAGTATTACACACATATATACTGCACACCAAATAGTACACCTATACCAGTCCTTAAAAGGACCTTTGTGGACCTAGTAGCAAGTGATTTGCAGACTGTCCCTCAGTCCCTACACTGATAAAAGACAGCTGCAGAAATGAGCGTAATCTGCAGCACAGCAGTGCACCAGCACCCTATATATTGTACACCTATACCAGTCCTTAAAAGGACCTTTGTGGACCTAGTAGCTAGTGATTTGCAAACTGTCCCTCAGTCCCTACACTGATAAAAGACAGCTGCAGAAACGAGCAGTAATCTGCAGCACAGCAGTGCACCAGCACCCTATATATTGTACACCTATACCAGTCCTTAAAAGGACCTTTGTGGACCTAGTAGCTAGTGATTTGCAGACTGTCCCTCAGTCCCTACACTGATAAAAGACTGCTTCAGAAACGAGCAGTAATCTGCAGCTCAGCAGTGCACCAGCACCCTATATATTGTACACCTATATCAGTCCTTAAAAGGACCTTTTCCACTGCTAGCGCCTCTTCCACTGCGCTGCCCAAGCTCCCCAGAACCTATTTGACATGCCAGGTGGAACGTTGCCATGCTGTGCTGCATCTGTTGTGCCTGGAAGCCAAGAGCCACACTGGCCCGGCACTCCTTTCAGCTTTGCGTTCACAGGCAGATCAGTGGCTAACACCGCTCAATTTGACAGTTGGTAAAGTGGTGTGTGACAACGGTGCCAATCTGCTTAGCGCATTGAAACAGGGCAAAATTACGCACGTGCCATGCATGGCACACATTTTAAACTTGGTCGTGCAGCGATTCGTTGTCAAATACCCTAGGGTCCAGGACATCTTGCGGCAGGCAAGTCAAATCTCGGCCCATTTCAGAAGATCTTACACGGCCATGGCTCGCCTTGCTGACATTCAGCAGCAACACAATCTGCCGGTCAGGCGTCTTGTTTGCGATTGCCCGACGAGATGGAACTCAACCTTCTATATGCTTGATAGGCTGCTCCAGCAGAAACGTGCAGTTAACGTCTACCTGTATGAACTCTGCGGCAGAACAGGTTCTGGGGCGCTGTTTTTCTTTTCACCGTGCCAGTGGCTGCTGATGCGCGACACATGTAGACTTCTGCGGCCATTTGATGAGATCACCAAACTGGTCAGTCGCGGCCATGGCGCCATCAGTGACATGGTACCTTATGCCTTCTTTATAGAGCATGCATTGCGTTGTGTCATTGATCAAGCCAGGGAGGAGCAGGAGCGGGAAGATAAAGAAGTCGCAATGCTGGATGAATTCCCAGGGGTGGCTACTCTATCTGAGACAAGTCAACAACAGGATTCTGAAGAGGAGTCAGAGGAGGATGGTGCCGGGGCGGATGAGGAGGAGCAAGAAGAGCATGTTTTAAACCTTTCTGGGATCCCTGTTGTTGTGCGTGGATGGGGAGAGAAGAACGAGGAGGACAACATTATCCTGGATGATGAGCAGGAGCCAGGCCACCACACCGCTTCCACTATAGTGCAAATGGGGGCCTTCATGCTCCAGTGTTTTAACAGGGACCCCGGTATAAAAAGCATAAGGGTCAAGGACCAGTACTGGGTGGCAACGTGCTTAGACCCCCTATACAAACACAAAATGGCGGAAATGTTAACACCCTCACAGAAGGGAGCACTTCCAGGCCTTGCTTTGAGAAATGCTGCATTCTGCTTTTGCTGGCAGAGGAGGAATTCCCACTCCCAGAGAAAGAGTTGCGGGTACCAATCCAACAGCCCCTGCAAGAAGAGGGCGGTTTGAAGATATGTTGGTGACTTCGGATATGAGGTCATTCTTTCAGTCGACCCATCGAGAGGTGTCATTCGGATCCAGCATCAGGGAACGCCTAGATCGACAGGTGTCCGACTACATCGGGTTAATGGGCCGATGTGGACGCTCTGAGGAGTGATGAACCCCTGGACTACTGGGTGGGCAGGCTTGACCTCTGGCCAGAGCTTGCCCAATTTGCAATGAAACTGTTGGCTTGCCCCTCGTCCAGTGTCCTGTCCGAAAGGACGTTCAGCTCAGCAGGGAGGATCGGGACCGATAAGCGCACCCGCCTAGCTCACGACAGTGTTGACTACCTCACATTTATAAAAATGAATGAGGCATGGATCTCGGAGGAATTCAACACATGTGACCAGTAGACCATGTATATCTCTATAAACAATTTATTTAATCGAGTACACAGACCTTTTTTCTACATTTGGCTCACTTCCTTGTACAAAAAAAGCACACCGCACTATATGCCCGTACCCTCCTGTTTGAAGAGGTTGAGTGGTGTCATATTTTTGGTGCCCAGCAGCGAGTTGCTGGTATCAGTGCTGCTGTCAGTTCTCTCTATCTCGGTGCTGGTGTCAGTGCTTTCTCTCTATCTTGGTGCTGGTGTGGTATCAGTGCTCTCGATCTCGGTGCTGGTGTGGTCTCAGTGCTCTCTATCTCGGTGCTGGTGTCAGTGCTCTATATCACGGTGCTGGTGTCAGTGCTCTATATTACGATGCTGGGGTCAGTGCACTCTATCACGGTGCTGGTTTCAGTGCTATATATCACGGTTCTGGTGTCAGTGCACTCTATCACGGTGCTGGTGTCAGTGCTCTATATCACGGTGCTGGTGTCAGTGCTCTATAACACGGTGCTGGTGTCAGTGCACTCTATCGCTGTGCTGGTGTCAGTGCACTCTATCACGGTGCTGGTGTCAGTGCTCTATATCACGGCGCAGGTGTCAGTGCTCTATATCACGGTGCTGGTGTCAGTGCACTCTATCACGGTGCTGGTGTCAGTGCTCTATATCACGGTGCTGGTGTCAGTGCTCTATATCACGGTGCTGGTGTCAGTGCACTCTATCACGGTGCTAGTGTCAGTGCTCTATATCACGGTGCTGGCGTCAGTGCTCTATATAATGGTGCTGGTGTCAGTGCACTCTATCACAGTGCTGGTGTCAGTGCTCTATATCACGGTGCTGGTGATCATATCCTGCACCCTCTTCATAGCCTATCCTGACCTTTTCTCTACTCCATTGCCTTCATGTGCTCCTGAGTCCTGAATTGTCAAAATTTCACATATAAAAAAAGAATGCTTGTAGTTGTTGATCCCAGATTCACTTCATACATGTGTTATATCAGTGGTCATGTGGTGGGAAGTCAATGGGGCCCCGCCGCGAACTTTGCGGTTCACGAACTTCTGCCCGTGTTCGCGGTTCGCATTCACGAAACGCCCCGTCGAAAGTTCGTCCATCTCTATTCAACACATGATACTCAACCTAGACCCCTTTCATTCTCTAAATAAACTTCATCTAGATGCCATTTTTCTGTAGTCACAAATGGACTAGCCACCATTTTACTGGGGTCCAGATATAACGGAACCTCACTCTCATATTAAGTACATGACACTCAACTTAAACTCCTTTCAATCTCTAAACACACACCAGGAGGAGGTATTTAGGAGGTATTTAGACGGTATTGCAACATTGTAATACGGAGAGGGAAATCTCATTTACCTCCCCTTAATATTCTTAAAGCTAGCCGCCCCTTATTAAGTTGTTCCAGGGTGTGAAAATAGTTAGCTAAAAAATTAAAATTAAAGAGGAAGTAAACCCTTCCAAACAACTTGGACCTATAGGTAAGCCTAGATTAAGGCTTACCTGTAGGTCCAAGCAATATCTCCTAAACCTATATGGTTTAGGAGATATTTGCCCGAAAATGGGCACCGCTGTCTACGGCGCATGCGCCGTAGACAGCGGCGCGCATGCGCACTAAATGCGGCAAATCCAAGAATGGATTTGCCAAATTTGTCGACTCCCGTGCGCATGCGCGGGAGTGACGTCATCGCGGCTTCGCCGTATGACAGCGGCGGAGCTGCGAGGCGCGACTCCCGTGCGCATGCGCGGGAGTGACGTCATCGCGGCTTCGCCGCTGTCATTGGTCGGAGCTGCGAGACGCCACCAGCAAGATGGACGCGGCGGACTACAGGGATCAGCGGCGACTTCGCTGGCTCCTGTGTCAGGTAAGTGACACATAATGAGCTACTATGCGATGCATAGTAGTCCATTATGCTTTACCTTTGCAGGGAAAAAAAGAGGAAGTAAACCCATCAGGGTTTACTTCCTCTTTAAATGAAATAAACTCCAAAAACCCCCACAGGAAACCGGGTCCATTCCTGTACAAACAAAACATACATATTACACCATCCGCAAATTCTTTAGAAAAATTAGATGTAAAATACTAGAAAAATATTACTCTATCTTATTTATAAAAAAGCATTGTCTATGGTTCCCCTCTTTTTATATTATATTTTTATCAAAAAATGTTCTCAAGCGTTATCTATAAAAGCATTAATTTCAATATCTACATTGAGGCCAAAAGGTTTAAGACTTTTGATCTTATATCCAACTAATTTCTAATCTAGAAATCGCTCTCCTCTTTGGCCCTCCCCTCCACGGTAATTGTAGCTTATCTATTCCAATAAGGGTCGTCCCTTTGGGATTTTGATTGTGCTTTTCCAAGTAATGTTTAGATACAGAATGGCTTTTGAACCCCCTTCTAATATTCCTCAAGTGTTCCCCCAGTCTAGCCTGGAGTGGGCGTACAGTACACCCCACATAATGTAACCCACAGGGGCGTGTTAAAAGATAAACTACGGGGGGTGTGGCTTGGCACACGGCGGACATGGCAGCTTAGCTGAGGAGCTCCAGAGATATCTCGGCCGAACACCCGCCCTTCCACACAACTAACCCCTGATAATGAGAAAGCTGGGTGGCCGAACACCACACACCAGGTCCCGACGGTCATCGGAGGCATTTAGAGGCCGAAACATTGCGGAAATCTTCCGCAGTCGGCCCCGATCAGCCGGAGGCAAACAGATCCAAGATGGCGCCGACACATGTACCCGAGTATTTCAGTGAGGACTTACAATTGGCGACAGAAGATAACAGTAGGGGATCTACACACCCTAATCTCCCCCTGACCGATGCAGACATGGCCATTATAGCAGCAGACATAAAGTCCTTCTTCTCTGCGGCCATCACAGACTTAAAGTCTAGCCTGCTGGTTCTGAATGACCACATGGTAGGGAGAAGGCTATTTATAGACTGGATAAAGTGACCCTCACCCACTCAAAACACTTCATAGACATGAATAGGCACCTTGAGGACCTTGAAAATCGGGGCAGAAGGTGTAACATTAGGGTCAGGGGGATCCTCGAAACTGTTGAGACTGATCAGATTGCCCCTGCACTGAGGAGCGTCTTTAATAGTCTATTGGACAGACCAGAGGATACGGATATAGAATTTTTCAGGGCGCACAGGGCTTTGAGGGCCCGAGGCCCTGACAATATGTCACCACGAAATGTTATATGCTGTCTGCAAAGCTTTTCACTGAAAGAGGAGATTATGCAAAGGCCTCACAGGAATGAGCAGATCATATTCAACGGGGAAACTATAATGCTCTTTCAGGATTTATCCCAGATAACACAAAAAAATCGCAGGGCTCTGCGCCCCTTGTTGGATAAGCTCCGTGCAAAGGAGATGAGGTACACATGGCGTTTCCCTTTTGCCTTACTTGCAACCCATAATGGCAGACAGCACACTTTGCGCTCACCTGAGGATTTGCACGATTTCTGTCATGCCTTACACTTGGGACACGTGGATCTTCCAGAATGGTACCAGGAGTTTCGCCTGCCTCCCCCCGAAAGGAGCCCCCCGGATTCCCTGGCCTCTTGCCCGGAGAAGAGGCTGCCAAAGAAACTGAAACCCAATCACCATGGGGGCTCGGTTGCTGGCACACCGAGCGGAGGCAGAGCGCACACTTCCAGAGCGCAGGATGACACTTACTGAACTTACCTGGAACAGAATATACTGACTGCAAATTGAACGTACCCACTCACCGTTCTGCACCCCTAGGTTCCCGGGACCCCGAATACGTTCGGGTTTTTTTTCTTTTTGCCATCACGATCTCTACCTATGTGAATATGCTGGATTGTGATCATGCTGGCTAAAAACACTGCCCACAATTCGGCTACGACTTGAGATGGGTGGTGCTCACCGGTGGGACTCAGAGCGAAAGCTCGCCTGTGGGGGGAATGACCGTCCTCAGGGTACGAGGCACAATATTTGATAATTGTTGGTAGTCGGTTTGGCCAAGCATAGTGTGGTTTGGTTATTTGTGAGCTGTTTGTTAATTTTTACATTCATAGTATGGCTCTAAGGTGAAACTCGGTTACCTAATAGATGACCTGACCTTAAATATTGTTTATTAATGTTCGGCAACTCAGCTAACAGAAGGCTGAAGTGCGGAGGGACTATTTTGGGCACATTATGATAGCAAATGACATTCGGCCGAGGTTCTCCATCCTCTACTGCCAGGTGTTTGTTTATTCCCGGCTTGACTGGTGATTAGTCTGGCTGTCGGATCGGTCAACCGCCTTCCTTAGCCCTCCATAGTGGGTCAGACGGGGTCGCTTAGACTCTGTTGGGCTCACAACGGATAACCTTTCAATAGTATATCTACTGTATATGTTGGAAACTGATAACTTACTTTCTACCCCATCCACTCTGATTCTCCTTTTTCCCTGCTATCACTGTACAAGACTTTCCTTTCATACCTAGTGGCTGCATGCAGCATCTCATGGTCAGGGTCATTGAAGTTGGCACTCTCATTTTGATCAATTTACTTTGCATTACTTTCGCAAACAGGTCTTATCTCTCTGGGTCTCCAAGTGACCATGACATGGCGTACTCCGCACTGGGGCGAAATCCTATGGTGATCTCTCACAGTGTGCAGGGCCTTAACATCCCAGAGAAAAGGTTGTCTCTTTTACGGGAGCTTAAGAAAGGTAGGCCGCATTTTACTTTCTTACAAGAGACTCACTTTAGAACAAACAAAGTCCCCAGACTTACTGACTCATTTTTTAAAGAGGCTCACCATGCAACGAACGCTCAAACGAAAATGAAAGGCGTATCAATTCTTATCAGTAAAGAAGCACCCTTCACATTACTTGAGAAAATGGCAGACCTGGAGGGCAGATTTCTTCTCCTCAAAGGCCAATATAGGGGAAGCCCCATCACATTGGCCAACGTATATTTCCCCAACAAACTTCACTTAACCTTTTGCAGGAAACTAATCAGGGAATTGGAGGGGTTTAGTACAGGATGCACAATTCTGGGAGGGGATTTTAATCTTCCTCTTAACCCTCTAACAGATACCTCCACGGGCAAATCACACATAACATATAGGATTCTGAAACAGATAAAGGGCCTCCTTCACTCCTTGCATTTGATGGACTCCTGGCGGGCCCTCCACCCTGAAGGCAGGGATTTCACGTTCTATTCTGCCCTGCATGCTAAATACTCCAGAATAGATTACCTATTCATCTCGCGTAGGGACTTGCACTTAGTGACAGGAGCAGAAATAGGGATCCAATCCATTTCTGATCATTCCCCTATATCTCTTACACTTCGGTATCAATCATACAACACAAAATCCCCTACATGTAGGTTGAACTCATCTCTCCTGACAGATCCCAAGTTTCTACCCGAAATATCCTCTTAACTGCAGGAGTTTTTTACACTTAATACAACTCGAGACATGGACCCTCTGATGGTGTGGGAGGCCCACAAATGTACCCTTCGGGGGTTTCTGATGAAAATGGGCTCACAACGTAAGAGGGACAGAGAAAATGAAATAGCCAAGTTGGCAAATAGAATCTCAAATCTTGAGGCCTTACACAAACAGTCTCCGTCTTCACAGATGGCAATTGACCTTTTAGAAACCAGGAAAATGCTACAACAGAGCTTAGACGTCACAACGAAGAGATTTTTATTTTTCCGTCGGAAAATTTACTATGAACATGGTGACAAAATGGGCAAGTTTCTTGCCAGAGCTTTGAAAGGCCAACGCTACAGAAACAGCATATGGGGCATAACTAATTATGAGGGTAAACTTGACGTTACCGACGACCAGATAGCTAGACATTTCCAGACGTACTACACAAAACTCTATAACTTGCCACCACAGCATAGATCTAGTGGCTCGTTGGGGTCTAGACTACAGGCAATACAGATTACCTAACTAAGTTGAAAATGCCCCGGCTCTCAGACGTTGATTCTGAACTCTTAGAAAGCCCTATCAGCGCGGTTGAGGTCCAAAGGGTGATTGGGGACCTGAAATCAGGGAGGTTTCCGGGCCCTGACAGCTACACCTCCATATATTATAACTCGTTCATCGATACCCTGACTAACCCTCTTACACAAGTACTGAACTCCTTCTCAGCTCCCAGAGAAAGCCCCCCTACATTTTTGGAGGCCCACATCACAGTCTTACCCAAACCGAATAAAGATCTGACCCATTGTGCCAATTACAGACCGATCTCCCTACTAAATTTAGACGTCAAAATAATGGCCAAACTCATTGCGAACAGAATAAAACCCCTACTCCATGCCATAATTGGACCCGAACAGGCATGATTTATGCCGGGGAGGGAGGCAAAGGACAGCGTGACAAAGTCACTCAACCTCATTCATGCGGCCCATGAGCAAAAAATCGAGAGCCTTCTCCTCTCCACGGATGCGGAGTAGGCCTTCGATAGAGTAGCCTGGGACTTCATGTTGCAGACCTGCAAATATATCGGCTTAGGCACCCAAATGATGTCATGAATATCCGCCTTGTACAAAAACCCCACTGCAAAATTATGTATTAATGGCTCTTTATCAGATATAGTGCATATTTCCAAAGGAACGAGGCAGGGATGCCCCCTATCACCGATTTTGTTTATTATTTGCTCGAACCCTTTATTAGAAAACTGAAGTTGAATCCCGATATCACTGGATTTCACGTAGCAAAGACGGAATACAAGATCGCCGCTTATGTGGACGATCTGTTCTTTTTAACGAAACCGCATATATCCATCCCAAATCTTCTACAAGAGTTTTCCACGTACGGTTATATATCCAATTTGAAAATTAATCTCACCAAGTCGGAAGCCCTGAACATTAGCATCCCAGACCATTCACTTAGACGACTTTTTAACAACAGTCCCTTTAAGTGGGAGACAGAGGCGCTCAAATATTTGCGCATCTGGTTGACTCCCATGCTCCCTCAAGTGTTCGACAAAAAGTTCTCATGGTTCAGCAGGGCGGCCATATGCAAAATGGCAATCCTGCCCAAAATACTTTATTTGTTTAAAACCCTCCCAGTCAGGGTCCCAGAAAGCTACTTTAAAAAATGACAATCGATCCAATTGCAATTTATTTGGGCTCACAAAAGGCCACGCATTAGAAATGCCCTCCTAACTCAGCCCAAGGACTCTGGAAGGATGGGCTTACCCGACTACAAAAAATACTACTAAGCAGCGCACACTGCAAGAGTCATCGATTGGCACGGCCACGATGGAATCAAGGACTGGGTAGCTCTAGAAGATGAACTGAGTCCTATACCACTGAGGTTCTCTCCTTGGGTGCCAGAATCCAGATATCTGAAAGTGTTAAAACAACACCCTCTAAACAACACTACCCTTACGATTTTTCATCAGTTGGCCCAAAATTCAAGATTTTCCACCCCACTGAGCCCTCTCACGCCTGTACACCACAACCCCGACTTTCCACCTGGGGCGGGGACACAACTTCTCAGAACCTCAAACCCCCGCACACCCCTTCTTACAAAACATTGCTTCCAAAACGCCCAGATATTGGACTTTGCAAATTACAAATCAATTAACGAATTGTCCCATTTACTTTTCTGGACCTACCTCCAAATCCGTAGCTATACCAAGAGAGCACTTTGTGAGAGATTTAACAGATATAGAAAAAGTGTGCTTAGAGGGGAGCCAAATTCAAAGAGCCACGTCTCTTTCATACGCCTGGCTGCGGAGTGCGAGTTGGGGGCGGATGGAGAGACTCGGAGAGAGATGGTCGGAGGCACTTGGTACGGAACTTTCCGACAGGCAATGGCAGAAGGCATGTGTTCTAGCACATAAATGCTCACTAAGCACTAGAACGCAGGAAAATTCCTACAAGTTACTGATGCAGTGGTACGCTACAACAGAGAAGCTGCATAGATGGTTCCCTCAAACTTCTGATCTCTGCTAGCGATGCCAGAGAGAGACCGGTACACTATTGCATATTTGGTGGCAATACCCCATGATAGCTCAATTCTGGGATACAGTGTGAGACCTGATCAGTTCCATAACTGAAACATCCATGAGACTGGATGCAGCGTGCTGTCTGCTCCATGTCACAACTTTCTCATTAAGAAAATCTTTAACCAGACACTTGCTAAATACAGCTAAACCTCTGGTGCCGCTCTATTGGAAATCTACTAGCGTTCCATCAATCAGGGACTGGCTTCTTAAAATCAGGGATGTATGTGACATGGAGGATACTGTAGAGCAATCCAGCGATTCTGTGGACAGATACCACACAATGTGGACACCGTGGTTCGCTTTTAGGAGCTCACAAAAATATTGCGACCTGATGGGAGGGAACTACATATTATCCCCTGCTAAGCTACTCGCTCCAGGTGAGGAGGTGCAGCCACTACTTTTCTACTTTTCTAGATTTCTACCCTTCTTATTGCTTTCTTTCTACCACCCTTATAACCCTAAATTCTTTCCTTATAAGAGATAATGCTATATAGAAATAGATCACATTCCATGAGGGAATTTGCAGTTCCTGGAATGAGGTTTTATAGATGTTCGTTACTGTTAACAATACTCACAGGAAGAATAATCATTTCAACTATATTGGCATTGCCATGCAATTTGTAACGTCAACAAGTATGTAATCCTTACATGAACGCTTTTATTTCTGTAACTGAAGACTTCCTAATGTTCATTTTTGCTAATTAATAAACTTGAAATGTTAAAAAAAAAAAGATAAACTACCCCCGCTGTCGAGCACGTTATAAAAGATCTAATAGGGAAAATGTGTTTAGTGTTAAGCGAGCAAAATTCTGTAGTTTTCCTTTCTTTTATACTATTAATGGAACACGCCACACAGTTGTTACATTTGTAAAACCCTATTAAATTCTGAAAAAACATGGGATTTATTGTTGATGGATCACACAAATTAGGTGCCACTCTATGTTTAATCGAGGAGACCCCCCTAAAGACCACCTGAGGTCTCACAGGGAGGGAATCGGCTAATACTTGATCATTTTTGCCAATGTTTTTGTATAATTTTTTTAATAGAGAAATGTTGTTGAGAATACCTAGTGATGAATGGACAATGGAAATTCATATTAATGTTACCAACTTGGTCAACCACCTCTCTTTCTTTAAGTAGACATTCACGATCGATTCTATGTACTTCCATACATTTATCTTTTTATGGGCGGCACAGTGGTGTAGTGGTTAGCACTCTCACCTAGCAGTAAAAAGGGTCACTGGTTCAAATCCCAACCACGACACTACCTGCCTGGAGTTTGCATGTTCTCCCTGTGCCTGCGTGGGTTTCCTCCGGGTACTCTGGTTTCCTCCCACACTCCAAAGACATGCAGGTAGGTTAATTGTCTTCTGTCCAAAATTGGCCCTAGTATATGAATGGGCTCCTTGAGGGTAGGGATCGATGTGAGTGTGCAATGTACAGGGATAGGGATGGTTGTAGACACTCGCTTAGGTTGAACTGGATGGACTGGTGTCTTTATTCAACCTTACTAACTATAAAAGTTGCCTCATCGTAACCTTTCGCTACCAATCTCTCAACGAGAATTCCTGCCTGTGTATTGAAATCCTCCACACGGGTACAGTTGCACCTCATATGGATAAATTGGCTCTTAGGCACTGACTCTAACCATACCTTATGATGGCAACTGTCCCAGGGGATAAATGCATTCCGATCCGTATTTTTGAAGAAGGTAGATGTTACCAATACGTCTCCTTCATTCCAGATGGTCAGATCTAAAAAAATAATGGTACGCTGGCTTGAAGAGTATTTAACCACTTGTCGACCGCCGCACGACGATATACGTCGACAGAATGGCACGGGCAGGCATATGGGCGTACCTGTACGTCCCTGCCTTCCCGCGGGTGGGGGGCCCGATCGGGCCCCCCCCGGTGCCTGCGGCGGTCGGTATTCGTTCGGGAGCGATCCGGGATGAGGGGGCGGCCATTCATTCATGGCCACCCCCTCGCGATCGCTCCCGACGAATGGAAATGCTCCGTGACATCACTTCCTCTCCTGTAATGTAAACACAGGCAGAGGAAGTGATGTAATCTCTCCTTCGTGTCGGTATTTTTCGTTCCGGCACCGAGGAGAGAGGATCGGTGAGTTGCACCAACACGACACTACACAGTAGAACATGCCAGGCACACTCACACCCCCCCTTCACCCCCCGATCACCCCCCCAATTACCCCTGCCCCCCCCAGTCACAGTGACACCAATTGCATTTTTTTTATTTTTTTTTATTTTTTGCATTGGTGTCATTTGTGACTGTAATAACTGTTAGGGCAGTTAGGGTTAGCCCCCTTTAGTTCTAATGTACCCCCTAACCCCCCCAATAAAGGTTTAACCCCGTGATCACCCCCCGTCGCCAGTGTCACTAAGGCTGGGTTCACATTGCAGGGGTTTATGAGAACGGATGTGATTCGCACCGCACTGCAGTGCAAATCACATCCCATCTCTGTGCGATTGGAGTTCAGCCATACAGATAGTATGGCTGAATTTGCGCCGCACCCGCCGCAAACTCGCACGGGACCCTTTTTTTGGTCCGCAGTAGAATCGGATCGCATGGGTGTTCACACCATGCGATCCGAGTTTGCAGATCGCACTGCGATATGCGAACTGATCTGGGGGTGTCATTAACATTTCACTGACACTCCCAGCAGTTTGCATAGGGCAGTGTGAACTGCCGCCGGGAGGCATGCGATGCGGGAACCCGCCGCGGATTTGTGGCGTTCCCGCATCGCTCCAGTGTGAACCCAGCCTAATAAGCAATCGTTTTTCTGATCGCTGTATTAGTGTCACAGGTGACGCTAGTTAGGCAGGTAGGTATTTAGGTTCGCCGCAGCTTTTTATAGCGCCAGGGACCCCCATATACTACCGCATAAAGCCCCCTGATTGCCCCCTAGTTAACCCTTTCACCAGTGATCACCATATAACTGTTACAGGTGACGCTGGTTGGTTAGTTATTTTTTTATAGTTTCAGGGCACCCGCCATTTATTACCTAGTCTCACTAGCGTACCCCTAAATTTAGGGGTGTCTACTTTCCAAAATGGGGTCATTTGGGGGGGTTTGTGCCATCTTGGCATTTTATGGCCTTCAAAACTGTAACGCCCTTAGAAAGCCTGAAGGCGGTGCTTGGTTTTCGGGGCCCCGTACGCGGCTAGGCTCCCAAAAAGTCCCACATATGTGGTATCCCCGTACTCAGGAGAAGCAGCAGAATTTATTTTGGGGTGTCATTTCACATATGCCCATGGCATGCGTGAGCAATATATCATTTAGTGACAACTTTGTGAAAAAAAAAAAAATTGTAATTTTCCCGCAACTTGTGGCAAAATATAAAATATTCCATGGACTCAACATGCCTCTCAGCAAATAGCTTGGGGTGTCTACTTTCTAAAATGGGGTCATTTGTGGGGGTTTTGTGCCATCTTGGCATTTTTTTTTGGCCTTCAAAACTGTAATAGGTAGTGAGAAGTGAAATCAAAAATTTACGCCCTTAGAAAGCCTGAAGGCGGTGCTTGGTTTTCGGGGCCCCGTACGCGGCTAGGCTCACAAAAAGTCCCACATATGTGGTATCTCCGTACTCAGGAGAAGCAGCAGAGTTTATTTTGGGGTGTCATTTCACATATGCCCATAGCATGTGTGAGCAATATATCATTTAGTGACAACTTTGTGTAAAAAAAAATATATATATTTTTTTTGTCATTATTCAATCGCTTGAGGCAAAAAAATAAAATATTCAATGGGCTCAACATGCCTCTTATCAATTTCCTTAGGGGTCTACTTTCCAAAATGGGGTCATTTGGGGGGGTTTTGTACTGCCCTGCCATTTTAGCACCTCAAGAAATGAGATAGGCAGTCGTAAACTAAAAGCTGCGTAAATTCCAGAAAACGTACCTTAGTTTGTAGATGTGACAACTTTTGCGCAAACCAATAAATATACAGTTATTGACTTTTTTTTTACCAAAGACATGTGGCTGAATACATTTTGGCCTAAATGTATGACTAAAATTGAGTTTATTGGATTTTTCTAATAACAAAAAGTAGAAAATATCATTTTTTTTCAAAATTTGCGGTCTTTTTACGTTTATATCGCAAAAAATAAAAATCGCAGAGTCAGTCAAATACCTTTAAAAGAAAGCTCTATTTGTGGGAAAAAAGGACGCAAATTTTGTTTGGGTACAACATTGCATGACCGCGCAATTACCAGTTAAAGCAGCGCAGTGCCAAATTGTAAAAAGACCTCTGGTCATTGACCAGCAAAATGGTCCGGTCTGAAAGTGGTTAAACTCAATCCCTCTATCATTACTATTAAGGTCAGTCATGAATAGGGATGAGCCGAACACCCCCCGAGTTCGGTTCGCACCAGAACTTTCGAACGGACCCCGCGTTCGTAACGAACGTTAGAACCCCATTGAAGTCTATGGGACTCGAACGTTCGAAATGGAAAGTGCTAATTTTAACGGCTGATATGCAAGATACTGTCCTAAAAAGGGTTTGGGGACCTGACTCCTGCCTCAGGGGACATGGGTCAATGCAATAAAAAGTTTTAAAAGCGGCCGTTTTGGCGGGAACACTGATTTTAATGACGATTAAAGTGAAAAAAAAAATGAAATATTCCTTTAAATATGGTGCCTGGGGGGTGTCTGTAGTATGCCTGTGAAGTGCCACGTGTTTCCCGTGTTTAGAACAGTCCCTGCACAAAATGACATTAAACGGAAATAACACCATTTAAAACTGCTTGCGGTTTTAATGTTATATCTGGTTCCTGCAATATGGTTGAAAATCATTCAGAAAAATGGCATGGGTAGCCCTCCCTGCCCATTACCAGCCTATTTGGGTCTTGTACGCATATTAAGGGGAACCCCGTACCCATATTAAAAAAAGGAAATGTGTGTGGCCCCCAGGCCCTATATACTCTGAACAGCAGTATACAGGTGGTGCAAACAAGACAGGGACTGTGTAGGTTTGTTGTGTTAAGTTGAATCTGTTTGTAATTTTCAACTGGTACATTTTTAAAGTGTAGCTCCAGTCAAAAAAACTATTTTTAAGCTTTTTGGAAAACATAGGGAAGGGTTATCACCCCTGTATAATTTGTTTTGTCGTCCATCTTTTTTCATCTCACTTGCTGTTGTCTCCTTCCGTTTGCAAGTAGGAGATGTTTGTAAATTGGATGTTTGAAAGTAGGGGCCTGCCCTATATGCTCTGCAGAAATGGCGGAACAAGGTGTTGGTTTTGCCACAACATTGTAAGCCCTCAAAGTGACTCTTGGTGGGCGCTGGAGCGCCCTGCTGTGAACGATTATATCAAGAATTGTAATTACATGCCATTGTTGAACAGTGGTAGAAAAATTGACCTTTGGTGGTTGTGGTGCTGGTGCCACAACACTATAAGTCCTCACCGTTACTCTGGGTGGGCACAGGAAGGGGCCCTCCTGTGAAATATTATATCAAGAATTGTAATTACATGTCCCTGTTAAACAGGGGCAGAAAAATTGGGCCTTAGGCACTGGTGCCATCACACTGCAACCTCTGCCATATACTCTAGTTTTATTGCAGGAATTAGCCCTGCTGCAAAGCATTGCATCAAAAATTGTACTTAAACGCCCCTGTTAAACAGGGGCAGAAAAATTGGGCCTTAGGCACTGGTGCCATCACACTGCAACCTCTGCCATATACTCTAGTTTTATTGCAGGAATTAGCCCTGCTGCAAAGCATTGCATCAAAAATTGTACTTAAACGCCCCTGTTAAACAGGGGCAGAAAAATTGGGCCTTAGGCACTGGTGCCATCACACTGCAACCTCTGCCATATACTCTAGTTTTATTGCAGGAATTAGCCCTGCTGCAAAGCATTGCATCAAAAATTGTAATTTAACCCCCCTGTTAAACAGGGGCAGAAAAATTGGGCTTCTGGCATCACCCAGAACCAAAAATGTTCTTCCAACATATCAGCGGAGGAGGAAGAGGATAGACAATCAACATAACAGGACAGTCACTCAGCATCAGCATAGGCAGTCTTGAAGGGATGTGGTATTTCAAAAAAAAAATTATTCGGTTACATCAGCTTCAGGTGCTTGGTAGCTGTGGGTGATCCAAGACTGATTCATCTTGATGAAGGTCAGTCGATCAACTGATTCGGTGGACAGGCGCACCCTGTGATCGGTAACGAAGCCACCAGCAGCACTGAAGGTGCGTTCCGAAAGAACGCTGGATGCAGGACAGGCCAGTAGCTCAATTGCATACTGTGCAAGCTCTGGCCAGTGATCCATCCTCAAGACCCAGTAAGCCAGAGGATTTTCAGTGGGAAAGGTGTCCAAGTCTGACCTTGCCCCTAGGTATTCCTGCACCATGTAAATTAGACGCTGGCGATGGGTGCTGGAACCAATCATACCTTGGGGCTGCGGACTAAAAAATTGTCTGAAAGCATCAGTCAGCCGGCCACCTTCTCCACCACTCCTTCTGACTGATGCCTCAGCAACACGTTGTCCAGGACCAGGAGTTTGTGACCTCCCAGTCCCTGGGAACACGTTGCACAGAGCTTTCTGCAAGGCCTCCCGGAAATGTCTCATCCTCTGCTCCCTCTTCGATGGCAAGATAAGGTCGGCAACCTTACCCTTGTACCGTGGATCAAGGAGAGTGGCCAGCCAGTAATGGTCCCTCTCCTTGATCCGAAGAATACGAGGATCCTTCCGCAGGCTTTGCAGGATCAGGGAGGCCAGGCAGCGTAGGTTAGCTGAGGCATTCGGTCCGGAGTCCTCTGGGTCACTAAGGACAACATGATCCGCAGCTACCTCCTCCCAGCCACGTACAAGTCCACGTGTTTCTTGGGACTGTAAATCATCCCTATAAGACTGCTGCTGCTGATGCTGATGCTGAGTGCCAGCCTCCACCTCCATGCTGACACAATCATCCTCCTCCTCCTCTTCCTCCTCCTCACCCTCTTCCTGTGTGATGGGTGGCACAGCAGGAACACTGTCTGGATAAAGGGGGCCTTGAGAGGCAAGGAAGTCCTCCTCTTCCTGCCTCTGTTCTGCCTCAAGTGCCCTGTCCATTATTCCACGCAGCGTATGCTCCAAGAGGTGGATAAGAGGTACAGTGTCACTGATGCATGCACTGTCACTGCTCACCATCCTTGTGGCCTCCTCAAACGGTGACAGGACAGTGCATGCATCCCTGATCATGCCCCACTGGCGTGGTGAGAAAAAACCAAGCTCCCCTGACCCTGTCCTGGTGCCGTAGTCGCACAGGTACTCATTGATGGCCCTCTGCTGCGTGTGCAGCCGCTGCAGCATGGCCAATGTTGAGTTCCATCTGGTGGGCAGGTCACATATAAGGCGGTTCTTGGGCAGGTTCAACTCCTTTTGGAGCTCAGCCAGCCGAGCACAGGCATTAAATGATCGGCGGAAATGCACACAGACTCTCCTGGCCTGTTTCAGGACATCCTGTAAGCCGGGGTACCTGCCCAAGAACCGCTGCACCACCAGGTTAAGGACGTGAGCTACACAGGGCACATGGGTCAGTTGTCCCTGTCGGAGGGCGGAGAGGAGGTTGGTGCCATTGTCGCAAACCACCATTCCTGGCTTAAGCTGGCGTGGCGTCAACCACCTCTCAGCCTGCCCCTGCAGAGCTGACAAAACATCCGCCCCAGTGTGGCTCCTGTCCCCCAAACAAACCAGCGCAAGCACGGCATGGCATCGTTTTGCCTGCGTACTTGCGTAGCCCCTGCAACGCCTACGGAGCACCGCTGGTTCTGAGGACAGAGCACTGGAAGAGGCCATGGAGGAAGAAGAAGAGGAGGGGGTGGAGGAGAGAGGTGTGTCACAACCAATAGTAGCATTTTGGAGGCGTGGTGGCGGAATAACCTCCAACACTACTGCACCTTGTCCTGCATCCTTCCCAGCAGCCAGAAGAGTGACCCAATGGGCCGTGAAAGACAGGTAACGTCCCTGTCCATGCCTGCTGGACCATGAGTCAGCGGTAATATGCACCTTACCGCTGACCGCCCTGTCCAGCGAGGCAAGGACATTGCCTTCCACATGCCGGTAGAGAGCCGGAATCGCCTTCCGTGAGAAAAAGTGGCGTTTGGGGACCTGCCACTGAGGAACCGCACATTGTACAAACTCACGGAAGGGGGCTGAGTCTACCAACTGAAAAGGCAGCAGTTGAAGTGCTAGCAATTTAGCCAAGCTAGCATTCAACCGCTGGGCATGTGGATGGCTGGGAGTAAATTTCTTCCGCCGGTCCAGCAGCTGGGGCAGGGACATTTGCCTGCTATAATCGGACGTGGATGTACCACTAGCAGAGTTCCCGGAAGCACTTGGCTGTGACACACCTAATTCTACACCTTCATTCCTCTCAGAGCAGGTTTCAGAGAGGACTGAAGGTCTAGTGGGGTTGGAGATGCCAGCTGATGAGGAGCAAGGAGAGGTCCGCTTTGTTCTTTGGTGTGGGTCTTTGAGGTATGCTTGCCAACGAGCTGCATGGCAGGTCAACATATGTCTGGTCAAGCATGTGGTGCCCAAGCGGCTGATGTTTTGGCCACGTGAGATACGCTTGAGACATATGTTGCAAATAGCAGCGGTGCAATCTGATGCACTCGTCTCAAAAAAGGCCCACACCAAAGAACTTTTAGAATAACGCGCAGAGGAAGCGCTCTGCGCAGGCGGAGCTCTGCGGTGTGATTTAGTCGGTGTGCTGCCCCTAAGCTGGCCCCCGGAGGGCATCCTGCCTCGTTGGACATGTGCCTCCTCCTCCTCCTCCCTCCTTCCAGTCACCCACGTGGAGTCAGTGCCCTCATCATCCCCTCCCTCTTCATCGCTGTAGCAAACCTGGCAGTATGCTGCAGCTTGTGGAACATGACTGCCAGATTGCTGTGCTTCTTGAGCATCCTCTCTCTCTGCGCTCACGCTACTGCCTTCCTCTAGCTGAGTGTCATCATCAGAGCCCACCAAACACTGGGCATCCTCCTGGAGCATGTACCCAACACTGTGCTCAAAGAGTTCAGGAGACTCCTCAGGAGGACGTGGTGGGTCTAGGGAAGGAGTCACTGATGATGACATTGAGAGGAGGGACGACGATGTGTTGGCAGCTGCTTTTCTACTACCCTGAGACTGGGTGAGAGAGGATGAGGAGGATGAAGAGGGCTTGGTCATCCACTCTACCAAATCGTTGGCATGTTGCGGTTCAACATGTCCAGCTACAGAAAAGAAGGACAAGCATGTCCCATGGCCACGTGCTGATGACAATGCACCGCGTCCACGACCAGCACTGTTGTCTCTAGACACAGAGCCTGCTTGCCCTCTTTTATCGGCTCGCGCCTGTCTGCCTCTCCTTGCTGGCCTTCCAGACATGGTAATGGCCTGAAGGGAGTTGGGTAAAACAGTAGTTGGGTAGTTTATATTGTGCTGGAGGCACACAACACCCACTAACTCCTGCAGATGCCTTTTTTATAGAACAGCAGAGTTAAAGGGGTATATACAGATGTATACTGTGCTGTGCTGGAAGCCCACACAACTTCCAATAACTCCTGCAGATGACAATCGGGCCCAAATAGAGAACAGCTATGTAGGTGGATTATAGCGGTATGTACTGGGTACAGAGCACGCACACAGCACGCACTATCTCCTGAGTGACACTACTGACTGCAAGCTCTATTGTTAAAGATGGACCACTAGCTATATAGGTGAGGTGAATATCACGGTGTATACTGTGGTGAGGGCACGCAGACAATAACCAGAAAACAGCAGAGTTAAAGGGGTATATACAGATGTATACTGTGCTGTGCTGGAAGCACACACAACTTCCAATAACTCCTGCAGATGACAATCGGGCTCAAATAGAGAACAGCTATGTAGGTGTATATAGTGGTATGTACTGGGTACAGAGCACGCAGACAGCACGCACTAACACTACTGACTGCAAGCTCTATTATTAAAGCTAGATCACTAGCTATATAGGTGAGGTGAATATAGTGGTGTATACTGCGGTCAGGGCACAGACAGTAACCACTACACAAGAGCAAGATAGTAAATCAGCCAAAAACGATTGGTGTGTAACTGTGTTGAAGGTACACAGAACACCCACTGCTTCAGACGCCAACACACTACACGAGGCCGCCTTAATGGCGGCCTTATATAGTGTGGGGCGTGCACTACACAGCCTGAGCTATGATTGGCCACAGGCAGGATGCCTGTGGCCAACCATGGCTCTCCTCACTGCTGGCGCTGCGATTGGCCAAGCATGCGGGGTCACAGTGCATGCTTGGCCAATCGTGAGACAGCAATGCATTGCGCCATCGCAGTGCATTGTGGGCCACACGAATTTTGCCGCGAACGGCCCAAACGTTCGGAATTCGGCGAACGCACGAACGACCGATGTTCGAGTCGAACATGCGTTCGACTCGAACACGAAGCTCATCCCTAGTCATGAATCCCTCCAGGGATTCTAGGGTGCCATTCCATAGGAGGACGTCATCTATATACCTGGCCCAAAGGGCCAGCTCAGGTCTCTTCTCCGAATAGATGACATCCTCCTCCCATCTCCCCATAAAAAGCTTGGCCAAACTGGGGGCAAATTTTGCCCCCATTGCCACACCCCTCTTTTGTAGGTAGTATTTACTGGCATGCCAAAAAAAATGTATGCGTGGTGGCATATTCCAGAAGTTCCATAATGAATCCCTTCTGTCTCTCACATTTTTATCTAAGAAGTATTTTATGGATGCCAGGCCCCAATCGTGAGGGATAATGGTATATAAGGATGTTACATCTGCCATAATCATCCAAAAACCCTCCTTATATCCACAATTTTTAAGGATATTAATTGTATGCCTCGTATCTTTAATATAGGCCAGTAAAAGTTTCACCAGGGGTTGTAGAAACCCGTCAATGTATTTTCCTGCCCGTGATGTCAATGAGTCTATCCCACTAATGATGGGTCGACCTGGCGGGTGAACAGGATCCTTATGAATTTTGGGCAGGTAATACATGACGGGTATTCTAGAGGAAACCGGAATCAAGAAAGACTTCTCCTTCTTGTTCAGGATCCCTGCCTCAAAACCATACTTAACGATGCATTCTAACTCCTTTTTATACCTAAATCTTGGATCACCTGGTAGGGGCATGTATGTCTCTCTATCCCCCACTATTTTATTGAGTTCTGCCAGGTAATCTACTTTATCGAGGACAACAATACCCCCCCACCCTTATCTGCGGATCTAATTACCAGGTCTTTTTGGTTACAAAGTTGATCTATTTCTAATTGGAGTTCTCTATTCATCTTTACTTGTTTAACTTTCAGATTTTCAAGGTCCCTTAAAACCACGTCACTGAAGACTCTAATGGATGGGGATAAACCACTGGGGGGGTTAAACAAAGATGCATTCTTAAGGCCTGAGTGTTTAATATCTGTTGAAATAGCTGTCTTACTCACCCCGTCATTGGACATCATATACCTTTTAATATTTAATTTCCTGGTATACTTGTGTATGTCCATATATGTCTCAAATTTATTAATTATCTTAGGAGGTGCAAATTTGAGTCCTTTATCCAAAATGGAAGTCTCAGCCTCAGTAAGAGTGACCTCACTAAGATTGAAAATTCCTTGTCCCTTTATTCCCTTTTTCTCTTTGCTTTTTGATCTCCGTCCGCCTCTCTTTCCTCTCTGTGTTCTAACGGTCTTTCGGTACTTTGTTCCTCCCTGGGAAAAACCCACTGTCCGGATTGGTGTTGTTCTTCCCATTGGGGGTACTGCGGTGGTCTCCATTCAGATTCTCTCCTCTGAGAATGGGGAGGTTGATACCACGGAGGTCTCTCCCTCCCTTCACCCCTATTGGGAGCTCCATAGTCTCCGAATTGGTCAGTCCTATAATCATAGTATTGATCCTGTTCCCTAAGAGTTTGGAATCTATTCTGAGTAGGAATGTTATATTCAGAATATCTCTCATCCATATACAGTCTACCCGGGGGTCCATAGAATCGATAATCGTTCATATGACCTGGTAATTAGATCCGCAGATAAGGGGGGTATTGTTGTCCTCAATAAAGTAGATTACCTGGCAGAACTCAATAAAATAGTGGGGGATAGAGAGACATACATGCCCCTACCAGGCGATCCAAGATTTAGGTATAAAAAGGAGTTAGAATGCATCGTTAAGTATGGTTTTGAGGCAGTGATCCTGGACAAGAAGGAGAAGTATTTCTTGATTCCAGTTTCCTCTAGAATACCCGTCATGTATTACCTGCCCAAAATACATAAGGATCCTGTTCATCCGCCAGGTCGACCCATCATTAGTGGGATACACTCATTGACATCACGGGCAGGAAAATACATTGACGGGGTTTCTATAACTCCTGGTGAAACTTTTACCAGCCTATATTAAAGATACGAGGCATACAATTAATATCCTTAAAAATTGTGGATATAAGGAGGGTTTTTGGATGATTACGGCAGATGTAACATCCTTATATATCATTATCCCTCACGATTGGGGCCTGGTATCCATAAAATACTTCTTAGATAAAAATGTGGGTTTGTCTGAGAGACAGAAGGGATTCATTATGGAACTTCTGGAATATGCCACAACGCATAATTTTTTTGGCATGCCAGTAAATACTACCTACAAAAGAGGGGTGTAGCAATGGGGGCAAAATTTGCCCCCAGTTTGGCCAAGCTTTTTATGGGGAAATGGGAGGAGGATGTCATCTATTCGGAGAAGAGACATGAGCTGGTCCTTTGGGCCAGGTATATAGATGACGTCCTCCTCCTATGGAATGGCACCCTAGAATCCCTGGAGGGATTCATGACTGACCTTAATAGTAATGATAGAGGGATTGAGTTTAAATAATCTGCAAGCCAACGTACTATCAATTTTTTAGATCTGACCATCTGGAATGAAGGAGACGTATTGGTAACATCTACCTTCTTCAAAAATACGGATCGGAATGCATTTATCCCCTGGGACAGTTGCCATCATAACGTATGGTTAGAGTCAGTGCCTAAGAGACAATTTATCCGTATGAGGCGCAACTGTACCCGGGTGGAGGATTTCGATACACAGGCAGGAATTCTAGTGGAGAGATTGGTACGATGAGGCAACCTTAAAAGATAAATGTATGGAAGTACGTAGAATCGATCGTGAATGTCTACTTAAAGAAAGAGAGGTGGTTGACCAAGTTGGTAACATTAATATGAATTTCCAATGTCCATTCATCACTAGGTATTCGCAACAAAGTTTCTCTATTAAAAAAATTATACAAAAACATTGGCAAAAATGATCAAGTATTAGCCGATTCCCTCCCTGTGAGACCTCAGGTGGTCTTTAGGGGGGTCTCCTCGATTAAACACCTAATGTGTGGCACCTAATGTGTGTGATCCACCAACAATAAAATCCATGTTTTTTTCAGAATTTAATAGGGTTTTACAAATGCAACAACTGTGTGGTGTGTTCCATTAATAGTATAAAAGAAAGGAAAACTACCGAATTTTGTTTGCTTAACACTAAACACATTTTCCCTATTACATCTTTTATAACGTGCTCGACAGCGGGGGTAGTTTATTTTTTAACATGCCCTTGCGGGTTACATTATGTGGGTACACCCACTCCAGACGAGACTGGGGGAACACTTGGGGAATATTAGAAGGGGGTTCAAAGGCCATCCTGTATCTAAACATTACTTGGAAAAGCACAATCAAAATTCCAAAGGGGTGGCCCTTATTGGAATAGATAATCTACAATTACCGTGGAGGGGAGGGCCAAAGAGGAGAGCGATATCTAGATTAGAAATGAGTTGGATATATAAGATCAAAAGTCTTAAACCTCTTGGCCTCAATGTAGATATTAAAATTAATGCTTTTATAGATAACGCTTGAGAGCATTGCTTTTTGATAAAAATATAAGATAAAAAGAGGGGAACCATAGACAATGCTTTTTTATGAATAAGATAGAGTAATATTTTTCTAGTATTTTACATCTAATTTTTCTGAAGTATTTGTGGATGGTGTAATATGTATGTTTTGTTTGTACAGGAATGGACCCGGCTTTCTATGGGGCTTTTTGGAGTTTATTTAATTACATTTAAATTTTTTAGCCAACTATTTTCACACCCTGGAACAACTTAATAAGGGGCGGCTAGCTGTAAGAATATTAAGGGGAGGTAAATGAGATTTCCCTCTCCATATTACAATGTTGCAATACCGTCTAAACACCTCCTTACACCATAATTGGAAAGGGTGGTGTGTGTTTAGAGACTGAAAGTTGAGTGTCATGTACTTAATATGAGAGTGAGGTTTGGTTTATATCTGGACCCCAGCAAAATGGTGGCTAGTCCATTTGTGACAGGAAAATGGCATCTAGATGAAATTTATTTAGAGAATGAAAGGGGTCTAGGTTGAGTATCATGTGTTGTAATATGAGAGAGAGGTTCGGCTTATATCTGGCCTTCAGTAAAATGGCGTCTGGTTCATTCCTGGACTACATGAAAATGATGTCTAAACGAAGTTGAGGCTTGGTTTGGACTCAAAGGTATTTAAGTGATGGATCAACATATCACCTGTGTCCCAGGAGGACGTAAGGTGATACGAAACATGTCGGGCAATATATGTTGATACATCACGTTTTTATGATCCCTATACACGGATGTTTATGTTTGTATTTAACCGATTTTTTTATTATTTTTGTGCAATAGACTTTTTGTACTGTGGCCTGTGTGGTTAATACCGCCGGTCTTATTTTTATTAATAAATTGTCCTTTTTTAATGGTACAGTCACTATTTGAGTCCGTTTGTCTTCCCCTCCCTTTCACTCGGGGCCAGAGGCCCGAGTGTTCGTTTTTTCCCGACAGATCAATAGGCTGTAAAGACTCTCTGTGTCCCAGCGGTTAAGATTTCTCCGCCTAATATTGACGAGACGCAGTACTATGGCAGTGATTGGCTGGGTTGCCTGTCCATCTTTCCCTCAACGTCAGTGACGGTGGACATGGATTGGCCTCGTTCGGAGACCATCAGCAGACCTCGGGGTTACCCGGAGTCATCTGAGGATAGGGACGTCCTACGAGAGAGTTCCCTTTTTTTTGGGAAGAAAGAGCGGACACGGAGGACCTGTCCACCCCCGGAGAGGGTATCTCCATATATGCTGTTGACTCGTGAGGGAGTCCATCTCATTAGAGATACCAGCAAAAGTTGCTTTTCAAGATTTGGGATAAACATCTGATCTGATAAATGGATTGAGAGTTTATTTATTTTTTAATTTTTGGTTTTTAATATTTACATTTTTGTCACTATTTATTCTATTTTTGGACTAATAAAGGATTAATTTATTTTTGGTCATTTATGCCGTTCATGGACTATTTACAAGGATATATGAAAGTTCATACAGCTTATGGATTATTTACATGTTTTATATAGGGTTATGTATCACTATAATTTAGCTTATTTGGGAGTGTTCACAACACGTATATTTAGCATAGCAATATTTAAATTTTTTATGTTTGTTTTCCATGTTGATATTTAATGGTGTTTTGTTGCAGCTGGTTCCTATTTTCTAAAGTTTTTTCTAGCGTGGTATTTTATTTTTATTTTTTGTATTTATTAAATATTTGGAAATGTGATATACTGGGGAATACTAATGGAACTGTTATAAAATCAATAAAAATTTTGATAATAAAAAAAAGACCTTGTCTTAATTTTAATTGTTTATATTGGAGGAGTTAATTATATAGAATTTTTGTACTATTTATCTGTGGTGTGAGAGTTATCAATAAAATCTAAATATCTTTTTGGAAATTTCCATTCCCTTTTTAAGATATTCAGGTCTAGGGACTGGGATGGCCTTTCCAGAGCATTGTACTTGTTCCTCTGCATAAATGCCAGAGTAGATTTTGAGCAGTGCTTTGGGTCGCTGTTTTGTTGAAATATCCAGGCCCGGCGTAACTTCAACTTTGTGACTGATTCCTCAACATTATTCTCAAGAATCTGCTGATATTGCGTGAAATCCATGTGACCCTCAATTTTAACCAGATTCCCAGTACCAACACTGGCCACACAACCGCACAGCATGATGGAAACTCCACTAAATGTTACTGTGGGTAGCAAGTGTTTTTCTTGGAATGTTGTCTTCTTTTGCCGCCATGCATAACACCCCTTGTTATGACCAAATAACTCAAATCTTAGTTTCATCAGTCCACAGCACCTTATTCAAAAATGAAGCTGGCTTTTCTAAATGTGTGTTTGCATACCTCAAGCGACTCCGTTTGTGGCGTGCGTGCAGAAAAGGCTTCTTTCATATCACTCTCCCATACAGCTTCTCCCTGTGCAAAGTGCACTGATTTGTTGAAGGATGCACAGTGACATTAACTGCTAGACATGTGCAGAATGAAATATTTTGTTTCAGAATTTAGTTTTCGTCCGAAAAATAAATGTATTTAATTACTCCTGAAATTCGTTTTTATTTATTTAGTTTTTCATTCAAAAATTGCATTCGTATGAAAATCCACATGAATTACGGTCGAATCTGTCTTTGAAGGCTTATGGTGTCTGTCGAATGTATAAAGAAGATTCGACAGAGCTGCTAAACTCTATATAGCCTATAGGCGGAGCATTTGACTCCGGAAATCTAAGATTGCAGTGTCGTACAGTTTCGATGCTCCGTCGAATATTATTATAAACGTGTGTGTTTTTCGTTGCTTTGTCGAATCTCCATCGTTCATGTTGAATGAATGGTCTAAGTCTCACAGTGTCAGGTGTCAGATAGTGAATGACTGATAATAACGAATATAACATTCATCATCATCATTATTTTTATTTTTATTCCCCCACTAAGGATGAGCCGAACACCCCCGGTTCTTTAGAACCCTATTCAAGTCTATGGGACTCCAACATTCAAAATCTAAAGTGCTAATTTTAAAGGCTAATATGCAAGTTACTGTCCTAAAAAGTGTTTGGGGACCTGGGTCCTGCCCCAGGGGACATGTATCAATGCAAAAAAAAGTTTTAAAAACTGCAGTTTTTTCGGGAGCAGTGATTTTAATAATGATTAATGTGAAACAATAAAAGTGTAATATTCCTTTAAATTTCGTACCTGGGGGGTGTCTATAGTATGCCTGTGAAGGGGCGCATGTTTCCCGTGCTTAGAACTGTCCCTGCACAAAGTGTAATTTCTGCAGGAAAAAAAGTCATTTAAAATCACTCGCGGCTATAATGAATTGTCGGCTCCCATAATACAGAGAACAGTCATTGAAAGTCATTGATAAAAAAAAAAAAAGCGTGGGGTTCCTCCAAATTCAATTACCAGGCCCTTCAGGTCTGGTATGGATATTAAGGGGAACCCTGCGTCAAATTAAAAAAAAATTGATGTGGGGGTCCCCCTAAATATCCATACCAGACCCTATCCGAGCACGCAACCTGGCAGGCCACATGAAAAGAGGGGGGGACGAGAGAGCACCCCCCCTCCTGAACCATACCAGGCTACATGCCCTCAACATTGGGAGGATGCTTTGGGGTCCCCCCCAAAGCACCATGTTCCCATGTTGATGGGGACAAGGGCCTCATCCCCACAACCCTGGCCGGTGGTTGTGAGGGTCTGTGGGCCGGGGGCTTATCAGAATCTGGAAGCCCCCTTTAACAAGGGGACCCCCAGATCCTGGCCTCCCCCTGTTTGAAATGGTAAGGGGGTACAAAAGTACCCCTACCATTTCACAAAAAAAGTGTAAAAAATAGTTAAATAAGACAAAAACACTTTTGAAAAAGTCCTTTATTAAAAAATATTTTCTCTCTGTCGAATATTTTCTCTATATAATCTTGGACTAATAGAGGTAAGGTTAGGCACATTCGACCACAGATTCAATAGACACAGATTGTTATTGTCAGAGTCACGTCGAATCTCCTATTCTATATTGAACTGTTGTAACAACGAAAACAAAAATAAAGCATTTATTTATGTCGGATCTTCAGTTTTTTGGATTCTGCACTTTCGTTATCGTTTGTCAAAACAAAAACGAAAATACCTGAAATTCGGACGAAAATGCATTTGGACGAAAACGAATGCACATGTCTACTAACTGCAGCAAGTTGATGTCGTAGGTCTTTGGAGGTGGTCTGTGGTCTGTTTTTGACTGTTCTCACCATCCTTCACCTTTGCTTCTCCAATATTTTATGTGGCCTGCCACTTCTGGCCTTAACAAGAACTGTGCCTGTGGTCCTCATTATGTTCCTCACAGTGGACACTGACAGTTTATAACTCTGCGATAACTTTTTTTAGCCTTTCCCTAAACCATAATGTAGAACAATCTTTATTTTCAAGTCATTTGAGCATTGTTTTGAGGCCCTCATGTTGCCACTCTTCAGAGGAGAGTCAAAGAGAACAACAACTTGCAATCGGCCACCTTAAATAACCTTTCTCATGATTGGATGCACCTGTCTATGAAATTCAAGGTTTAATGAGCTCACCAAGCCAATTGTGTGTTCCGATTAATAAGTAGGGATGAGTCGAACACCTCCCAGTTCAGTTTGCACCCGAACCTGGGAACAGACTGAAAATTTGCGTGAACTTTAGAACCCTGTTAAATTCTATGGGACTCAAACGTTCAAAATCAAAAGTACTAATTTTAAAGGCTAATATGCAAGTTATTGTCCTAAAAAGGGTTTGTGGACCCGGGTCCTGCCTCAGGGCACTGATTTTAATGATGCTTAAAGTGAAAAAAAGTGAAATATTCCTTTAAATATTGTACCTGGGGGGTGTCTATAGTATGCCTGTAAAGTGGCGCGTGTTTCCTGTGCTTAGAGCAGTCCCTGCACAAAATGAAATTTTTAAAGGAATAAAAGTCATTTAAAAATTGCGGCTTTAATATAGTGTCTGGTCCCGGCAATATGGATGGAAATTTTGAGACAAATGGCATGGGTACCCCCCCAGTCCATTACCATGCCCTTTGGGTCTTGTATGGTTATTAAGGGGAACCCCGTACCCAAATTAAAAAAAGGAAAGGCGTGGGGGCCCCAGGCCCTATATACTCAGAACAGCAGTATACAGGTGGTGCAAACAAGACAGTTTGTAATTTTGAACTGGTACATTTTTAAAGTGTAGCTCCAGTCAAAAAATCTATCTTTGGGGGTGTGGCTCGGCGGCGATCCAAGATGGCGGCGTAGACCTGGATCTCCGGTCCACGAGGCCCAGCACACAATAATCATGGCGGGGAAAAAACGCCAGAAGAGCAGCGGTAAGCAGGGACCGCCACGGGGGATGTCGGCGGCTAGGTCCCGCTCCCCTTCGGAGCAGAACACTCAGCCGAATAGGCAAATTCCGGACCTCTTCCGCGCGAGGCCTAGAGGCGGCTCGCAAGCCGCGGCCTCGAGTAGATCGCGCTCCCACAGCAGGAGCCCGCTACGCCCGAGGTCGGACCCCGAAGCCCGGGAGCCCCAAATGCTTACTATAGATGACCTCAGGAGTGTAGCTGCCGACATCAAAGGCACACTATCCGCCGCTATTGCAGATTTAAGAGGGGACATTCAATCCATGTCAGTCAGAGTGGAAGAAATTGAATCTGTGCAGGCCCGCCATGATGCCTCCCTGTGTCATGTTCAACAGATCACTGAGTCCCACGCCATTCATCTCAGAGATATAAATCGGCATATGGAGGACCTAGACAATAGGGGGAGGCGTCGGAACCTTAGGGTGAGAGGTCTCCCCGAATTAGTTGAACCCAATCACCTTACTCAGGCGGTTACCCACATCTTTAATGACTTGCTGGAAAGACCCCCGGAAACCCTGGTTGCTTTTGAACGCATTCACCGAGCACTTCGCCCGAGGGGTAGAGATGTAGACCCCCCGAGGGACGCAGTATGTTGTCTAATAGACTTTCAGCTGAAAGAAGAGATCCTCCGCAAAGCCCGGGGAAGAAATCAGCTCACATACAGGGGAACCACCATAAAAAATTTTCAGGACCTCTCCGGTATTACGTTGCAACGCAGGAGGGAGCTGAGGCCCCTCCTGGAGGTTCTCCGGCGTAGAGACATCCAGTACCGCTGGAAATACCCTTTTGGCCTGTCAGCTTCCCATCAGGGCTGTACTGCAACCCTTAGGGTGCCAGAGGACTTGGACCACTTCTGCTCAGCCTTAGATATTCCTACAGTGGATCTACCTGATTGGTACAGCGATTTCAAGCTCTCTTCTTTAACAAGGGTTTCCTCCATGGAAGGAATGGAGGAAGCGGGTAACTTCCACATTGGCCGTAGGCGCAGAGACCCTCACCATCATCCTCCTCCTCTCTCGCCCCGTAGGCCCCCGGACGTCCCACGAAATGGCAGTCCCACTGCATCTCCAGCCCACCGAAGGCCTAGACATAATTGACCAGGTACCCAGCTTGAACTTGTTTGCATGACCTGACCTGTCTGCTTTGAGGTCGATTGACCTCTTCCCTGAAACCAACTGCCCCACCATGGATTAGACTCAACTACGGTTTGCCCATGTTGGCTTGTTCTTGATTTTTTATTTTTTTTGGCCCTTAACTGCTATTTGTCCTCAGGGGGAGTTGGATTGCGATGCACTAAGCCTATTAGTGTAGTACTCTACTGTTTGTGTCATGTCGGTACATGTACGGGTCCATTTACGGCTTTTCTCCCTGGAGGTCCTGCAATCTGACTTTCCTACTCCCACCTGGTGCTCCTATCTACCTATGGTAGACTTGGACTCTCCATGCAGACTAGCCTTCGTCCACATAGACACTTCATTCCTCACTAGACTGACTTATAGTCTCTGAGATAATACTGTTTCCACGGACACTTCTGAAGAAGACCCCCATTCTGCAGGACTGAAGGACGTTGAAAAATCTTAGCACAAGGACTCGATATTGGGGTAGGATGGGGGGAGGGGTATGTGCTGCCTTGGTGCTGCGACTCTTTCCCTCTCCCGATATATTCCTCCCTTTCTATGCGTCCCTCCTGCCGCTCATTTTTTTCATCCTCCTCTCCTTTAGGCCTCTGCCTATCTCCACTCTCTTCTCTCACCCCTCTGCTTGTCTCTTCTGTTTTCGGGTTACAGACCTCGGCAGTATGGGTTATCTTCTAAATGTTGTATTGTACACTAATGGTTCTGTTTTATATTGTAGTCCGGTTCACAATGAGGACGCCCCCATAGGGGGCCTATCAAACTCTTGCTGTAAAGGAACTACCGAGTGGGAGGAGTCCAGAATAGTGAACCCAAGGGCGAGTCCCTCCCTGTACTGGAAGGTCTCCAAATTGAAGAGAAGGGTCGCCAGGTATTAAATTTTTTTTTTTTTTTTATATTACACACCTGTGCTTGAGTCCCCATTCAACCTGATGCAACGGGTAATTTTGTCACACAGGTTATGGCAATCTTTTTGAGATTAATAGCCTACATGGACTCCTCCCCCTCATGTTTAATAACTTTTCTCAGTTGCTTGGGAGCTAGAATATTGGTTCCAACGTCTTGTTTTTTTTTTTTTTTTTTTTTTTTTTTTTCTCTCTTTTATAGTTGACAACTTCATTGTTGCCAGTAGGGTGGTTGATTGCTCAATTTAAGGTCTTGTCATGCACCAGTTATGTTCTATTGCATGTTGTTTAGGTCGTTGCTTCCAGTGTCATAACTAAATGGTGCCCCTACACAGGTTATCCCCTATACGTACTAGTCTAACTTAATCATGTAGCAGTTTACCTCGCTCATGAATTAGGCCGTTTCAGTTGTTGAACTAAATCTCTGGGACTCAGGTATTCAGTGCATCTTAGGAAATACCACCTTCCACTGTATATCCCCCCTCCATTCTCTACCCTAAGCCTATTATCAGCTAGTGTGCGCTCCAGAGGACGCACAAACCCTCTAGTGTCCAGTACAACCTGTTATGGGCTATCCCTCCTCTCCCCTCTTTGCTTCCTATGATGATGACCTCCTTCCAGCTCTATTGTAGAGGTTGAGTAAAGAGGGAAGGTAAAGTTATTCTTGGCCCCTATCTCTCCTATCTTGGCTCCTTACCTGTTGTATATGCCACCCCGCCATTTATATGTCACTTTAGGCCTCATTAGGACCCAGGGCTCGTTGCCCCTCGTGCTACTCCGTCCGCCACCCCCACACAAGGGACGCTGGTAGTCCCTGTTGACCACACCGAACTTGGACTCATTGAGAAGGTTGACGAGCTCAACCTACTCTTCGGCCTGACCCCTGCTTCCCCACTCCCCATCCTGTGAAGACCCATCTATCTAGACTATCACTCCCCCCCCTTTTTTTTTGTCTGTCCTCCTCTTCTTTCCTCCCCCTAATAACAACGCCTTCCCCCACTCCACGCCAACAGCATGATAGCCTAAAACTAGTATCCTTGAATGTAAAAGGGCTTAATACCCCGGAGAAACGCACTCAAGTGCTCTCTCTCATGCGATCATTGCAGGCAGACTTTGTCTTCCTGCAAGAAACGCATTTTTGTTCTAAGTCGATCCCGAAACTATTTAGCCCTAGATTCCCCCTCTGCTACAATGCCACCTCCCCCACCTCAAAATGCAAGGGGGTATCCATTCTTCTTGCTAAGAATTCCCATATTCAAATAACAGATACGCTAGCAGACGAACAGGGTAGGTTCCTCTTCATCAAGGGAACGTTCAGAAATAGGAAAATTACACTGGCCAATATTTATAGTCCTAATACCGCTCAAGTGGCTTTCTTCCGTGACACGATAAATAGATTGTCCGAATTCCAAGCAGGCCTACTGATTCTAGGCGGGGATTTTAATGTCCCGCTCGATCCTCTCATTGATACGTCCTCCGGCACCTCCAGCATCCCGTTCAGAGCCATTAAGCAAATTAAGAAAAGCTTACAAGAGGCTCTCCTTCATGACACGTGGCGCATACTCTTCCCCAAGGAAAAGGACTTTACATTCTTTTCTATTCCTCATAACAGATATTCACGCTTAGACTACAACATGATTGCACAACAGGGTCTCCAACATCTAGCGAGAGCAACCATAGAACCCATGACATTCTCGGACCACCATCCGGTCACAACAACTCTCTCCTTTCCTGAAAAGCTGACTCGATCCAATGTATGGAGGTTAGACACGAGCATTCTGACAGATAAGATCAGGGAGATGGAAATCCGAGACTGTTTAAAACATTTCTTTCATGAGAACGATACACCCGACGCATCTTTCCAATTGCAATGGGAAGCCCACAAATGCGTCGTGAGGGGGAAAATTATTGCTATTGCAGCTGCAATGCGAAAAGAGAAACAAGCTAAAATGACAGCCCTACTGGCCAAACTCAGAAAATTAGAGGCGCAACACAAACGCTCCCTTGCTCTAGACACCCAAGCTGAACTGACAGAAACCCGCACATGCATCCAAGAAGAACTAAATCGCCACGCCAAAAGAAAATATATCCTGACCCAGAAGCTCTTTTACGAATCGGGCAATAAAACAGGCCATTTATTGGCGCTGCGGGTGAAAAGAGCCAAACACACAGTTCACCAAATCCGATCGCCAACGGGCGCCGTACACGAATCAAACCCCGAAATAGTGTGTGAATTTGAAATACTACACTTCCCTTTATAATTTGAATGGGCATT
Source organism: Lithobates pipiens (assembly GCF_037356315.1). Lineage (NCBI taxonomy): Eukaryota > Metazoa > Chordata > Amphibia > Anura > Ranidae > Lithobates > Lithobates pipiens. Next base: position 149,138,155 of record NW_027507791.1, on the reverse strand, counting down.
CTTCAAATACCCAAGACCCACAACTAAGGCAGAAGAACTTTATAGAATACCTTGAAAACATACCGGTAGGGAAAATTTCTAAAGATGCGTCAGAGGCACTAGAAGCCCCGATCGCCCCCTCAGAATGGGTAAGGGCGGTGAAGCAAATGAAGTCGGGTAAAAGCCCTGGTCCTGATGGTCTGACGGCGGCTTACTACAAAATATTTATGGAAACTCTCCAAACCCCCTTTTTAAAGGCATTCAATACTCCCCACCTCTCTAGATCTATCTCAAAGGGGCTCCTTGAGGCACATATTACTGTCATACCTAAACCGGATAAAGATACCACTAATGTGAGCAGTTATAGACCTATATCCCTCTTGAACGTGGACATTAAGATTTTTTCCAAAATATTGGCTAATAGGCTTCTCCCATTCCTTCCCTCTCTAATTTCCACTGACCAAGTAGGTTTTGTCCCTGGCCGTGAAGCGAGGGACAACACAATTAAGGCCATTAATCTACATCATCTCATTACTCAATCAGGGCAGAAGGCCATGTTTCTATCTTTGGATGCGGAGAAGGCGTTTGACAGAGTAGCATGGGACTACATGGAGGCAGTGCTACAGAACTTGGGCTTAGGCCCCCACATGTTCAACCTGATCATGTCTCTGTACTCGGTCCCAACTGCTAGGGTCAGGGTTAATAATATTCTGTCGGACGCCTTCTCCATCCAAAATGGCACGAGGCAAGGGTGCCCTCTCTCCCCAATTTTATACATTTTGACCTTGGAACCCCTTCTGCAAAAAATTAGGCACACTCCGGATATCAAAGGGATACTAACCCCACATAGAGAATTGAAATACGCCGCTTTTGCGGATGACATCCTGCTTTTCCTCTCTGAACCTATGACCTCCCTACCGGTGGTCCTTAAAGAATTTGGCGACTTCCAGTCAATAGCTAATCTTAAAATTAACTACACCAAGTCATATACTTTGAACATATCTCTACATAAAACAACGAAGGACCAGTGCAAACTTAACTTCCCTTTTCACTGGAGGAGTGACTGCATCCCTTATTTAGGAATTAATCTCCCATAAGATCTGTTGGAACTATATACCAAAAACCACTTACCCTTGCTGTGCAAATTAACAGATGATCTCGTCAAATGGAATAAACCCACGTTCTCATGGTTTGGCAGAGCTGCCATTTTAAAGATGAATGTGCTTCAAGCAATCCCTATACAAATGCCTAGCTCCTTTTTTAAGTCCTACAGGAACATATGCACCAAATTCCTATGGGGGGGAAAACACCAAGAATTAACTTCAGACATCTCACCTATCCAAAACACTTGGGGGGGATCGGCCTCCCCGATATCTACAATTACTATAGGGCAATCCATTTATCCAGAATAGCAGACTGGAATCTTCACAGTCAATACAAGGATTTGATTCCATTGGAAGCCTCTTTCACCGATCTCACTCTAGCTACTATTCCTTGGCTGGAACAGACCCACATCCCGCCGGAACTATACCAGCATCCGCTGATAGGTCCTACTTTAACGTGCTTTAAGCAAACCTGCTCCCAAACAAAGTTCTCGTCGGTACCAGGCCCCCTTACGCCACTTAAATTCAACCCTAACTTCCCCCCGGGTATGTCTTCCCAATTCCTTGTAAACAGTTGGTCGAAAAATCTCGTTCAGGCTTTTCACTTCTTTGATTCGGGAACACTACGCGCGGCATCACACATTGCAACCCAAATGGACAAAATGCCCATATCTCCCTGGTCTTATCTGTTAATCGCACACTTCCTAAAATCGATAGACAAAAATTCTGTTTGCTCTAGGCCACTTACCACATTTGAAAAATTATGTACTCAAAATGCCCCACAGCGGCATCGTATTGCTATCACGCATAACCTCCTATTTGAAGATATACGTCCCAGTTCGGGCAAGGCCTGCCGGAAGTGGGAAGAGGATCTATCGATGACTGTGACGGATGATCAATGGGGAAACATATTTCAGAATATCCACTCAGGATCACTTAATGTGAACACACAAGAAAACGGGTTCAAGATCCAGGTTAGATGGTATCGCACACCCTCTCTCCTTAAAAAATTCTACCCTTCCGCCACTAATACTTGCTGGAGGTGCCGGAATGACATTGGAACATTTATGCACATTTGGTGGACGTGTCCGTTGATACAGGCTTTCTGGAAGGAAATTTGCCAAATCACTTCCCAGGTGACATCTTATCAGGTAGACGCGACCCCGGCCCAATGCCTCCTCCATTTGTCACCTCTACCACACGGCACTTATCACAAGTCACTGGCAATGTTTATGCTTAACGCAGCGAAACAATGCATTCCCGTCCACTGGGGCTCCCCTAGGGTCCCCACATTGAAAGAATGGTTTCATAGGATCAACAAAATGGCAGATATGGAAGAACTGATTCACATTTCCAGAGATTCAACCCCAAAATTTAACATAATTTGGACCTGTTGGAAACATTTTACTTCTACCCCAAAATACACTGGAGTTATGGCACAAACAAGAACATAATTAGGTTCTATTTTCCGGAATAGCGCACAAACTTGTTAAAGCAGCCTTTGAGGTGGGGGAAGTGGCAGAGTTGATGAGTCAGTAGAGAGCGAAATTCTTCCCCATGTCAGAAGGGATTAATGCTTCTCCCCTATTTCTGCTCCCACTTGCGTGTGTGTTTTTTTTTTTTTTCTTGTCCCCCCTCCTGGAGGATTGCTTTACCTTTGCCTTTGATTACCCCCCCTCCCCCAACCCTCCCATGCTTAATCATTCCCGAGACTTTGAAGACAGGTATTTCAACGTATAGAATACGGGAACCAGGTTCCACATTGTACTATCCAAAGGAGGACCATCCTTTTAAATATGACTGAAGAACCTTAATGAGATAGGCTATCAGGAGTAGTATTGGAAGTGTACATTATACCCTGCTATCCTTAAATACTCATTATGTGTCATCATAATTCTGGGCCCTCTTGGAAGTCGCCTGGGGAATGTACCCCAACGGCGAAGAGAGATTAGATTCACCCTTATTTGAGCACCAAACATGATCCAGCTATGTCACCCCTCCAGGGTAATCGTGGTTCAGTTCTATCACATTGATTGTACTTGTAAGTGTTCACATATTTGCTCTGATAACTGTTTGTGACGCTAGCTGTTTTTCAGCCATTGGATTTTGGTTCCCGTAAGAAATTATGGAATGTCCTTTACTTTCCTATGTGCTTGTATTATTTCCCTTGTTTCCCCCAATAAAATGTTTATGAAAAAAAAAAAAATCTATCTTTAAGCTTTTTGGAAAACATAGGGAAGGGTTATCACCCCTGTAACATTTGTTTTGCTGTCTGTGTACCTCTTCAGAAGATTTCACCTCACTTTCTGTCCCAATGACAAATGTTTTTTGGAAAATTTGGGGTTTTTAGTGAAACAAGGATTGGTGATAAAGCATCAGTGGAGAGGCTGTGGAAAGTATTGCATCAAAAATTGTAATAACACGCCCCTGTTAAACAAGGCCTGAAAAATTGGGCCTTAGGCACTGGTGCTGTTGCCACAACACCGAAACCACTCACAGATACTCTAGTTGGAGTGCAGGAATGAGCCCTGCTCCAAAGTATTGCATCAAAAATTGCAATTAAACACCTCTGTTAAACAGGGGCTGAAAAATTGGACCTTAGGCACTGGTGCTGGTGCCACAACACTGCAACCCCTCACAGATACTCTAGTTGGAGCGCAGGAATGAGCCCTGCTGCAAAGTATTGCATTAAAAATTGTAATTACACGGCCCTGTTAAACAGGGGCTGAAAAATTGGGCCTTAGCCACTGGTGGCGGCGCCCAGAACTAAAAATGTTCTTACAAGCTATTAGCATGATCAGAGGATAGTCACTCAACATAACAGGATAGTTACTCAGCATCAGCATAGGTAGTCTTGAAGGGATCTGACATTTAAAAAAAAATATTCGGTTACATCAGCATCAGGTGCTTGGTAGCTGGTGGTGATCCAAGACTGAATCATTTTTATGAAGGTCAGTTAATCAACCGAGTCGGTGGACAGGTGCATCCTGTGATCGTTTACAAAGCCTCCAGCAGCACTGAATGTGCTTTCCGAAAGAGCGCTGGATGCAGGACAGGCCAGTAGTTCAATTGCATACTGTGCAAGCTCTGGCTAGTGATCCATCCTCAAGACCCAGTAACCCAGAGGATTTTTGGTGGGAAAGGTGTCCAAGTCTGATCTCGCCCCTAGGTATTCCTGCACCATGTAAATCAGACACCGGCAATGGTTGCTAGAACTGATCATACCTTGAGGCTGCAGACTAAAAAATTGACTGAATGCATCAGTCAGATTGCCACCTTCTCCACCGCTCCTTCTGTGACTGACCGAAGCCTCAGAAAATGTTGTCCAGGACCAGGAATTTGTAACCTCCCAGTCTCTGGGAACGCATTGCACAGACCTTTCTGCAAGGCCTCCTGAAGATGTTTCATCCTCTGCTCCCTCTGCGATGACAAGATAAGGTCCGCAACCTTACCCTTGTAATGTGGAGGGTTGCCAGCCAGTAATGATCCCTCTCCTTGATCCAACGAATACGAGGATCCTTCTGCAGGCTTTGCAGGATCAGGGAGGCCATGCAGCGTAGGTTAGCTGAGGCATTCAATCCAGAGTCCTCTGGGTCACTAAGGACGACATGATCCGCAGCCACCTCCTCCCAGCCTCGTACAAGTCCACGGGTTTCTTGGGACTGTAAATGATCCCTAAAAGACTGCTACTGATGCTGAGTAAGGATGAGCCGAACACCCCCCAGTTCAGTTCGCAGCAGAACCTGTGAACAGACCTAAACTTCGTATGAACTTTAGAACCCTATTAAAGTCACTATTAAAATCTAAAGTGCTAATTTTAAAGGCTAATATGCAAGTTACTGTCCTAAAAAGTATTTGGAGACCTGGATCCTGCCCGAGGTAACATGTATCAATGCAAAAAAAAGTTTTAAAAAGGCCATTTTTTTGGGGAGCAGTGATTTTAATAATGATTATAGTGAAACAATAAAAGTGTAATATTGTCCACATGTTGATGGGGACAAGGGCCTCATCCCCACAACCCTGGCCGGTGGTTGTGGGGGTCTGCAGGCGGGGGGCTTATCAGAATCTGGAAGCCCCCTTTAACAAGGGGACCCCCAGATCCCGCCCCCCCTGTTTGAAATGGTAAGGGGGTACCATTTCACAAAGAAAGTGTAAAAAATAGTTAAATAAGACAAACACACTTTTGAAAAAGTCCTTTATTAAAAATAAATAAAATTCCAGATTCCAGCAGTGCTAATCCACTCTTGCTATCCAGGGATGGATGATCATCTCTCCGGGGTCCAGCGATGGCTGATCTGATCCAGCGCAGCAAATCCATCCATCTTTTGTCTCCACGGAGGAGACACTGCGGGATCCCAGCGGCCTGACGTTTCTTATATGCGGAGGGCGGGGCCACCCGTCACCTGACCCCGCACCTCTCTGATGCAAATGGGGAAGTTGGGCTTTCCCAATGACGTATGGGTGACACTTGCTTTGTGAAATGGTAGGGGTACTTTTGTACCCCCTTACCATTTCAAACAGGGGGGGTCGGGATCTGGGGGTACCCTTGTTAAAGGAGGCTTCCAGATTCTGATAAGCCCCCCGCCCGCAGAGCCCCACAACCACCGGCCAGGGTTGTGGGGATGGGGCTCTTGTCCCCATCAACATGGGCACATGGTGCTTTGGGGGGACCCCAAAGCATCCTCCCAATGTTGAGTGCATGTGGCCTGGTACTGTTCAGGAGGGGGGCGCTCTCTCGTCCCACCTCTTTTCCTGCAGCCTGCCAGGTTGCGTGTTCGGATAAAGGGTCTGGTATGGATATTTAGGGGGAACCCCACGTCAATTTTTTTTTTAATTTGATGCAGGGTTCCCCTTAATATCCATACCAGACCTGAAGGGCGAACAGGCAATATTTGAGTCAAACATGAGTTCGACTCAAACTCGAAGCTCATCCCTAATGCTGAGTGCCAGGCTCCACCTCCATGCTGTGTGATCGGCGGGCCAGCAGGAATATTGTCTGGATAAAGGGGGCCTTGAGAGGTAAGGAAGTCCTCCTCTTCCTGTCTCTGCTCTGCCTTAAGTGCCCTGTCCATTATTCCATGCAGCGTGTGCTCCAACAGGTGGACAAGAGGGACAGTGTCACTGAGAATACACTGTCACTGCTCCCCATCCTCGTGGCCTTCTCAAATGGTGACAGGATAGTGCATGCATCCCTGATCATGGCCCACTGGCGTGGGGATAAAAACCAAGCTCCCCTGACCCTTCCCTAGTGCCACAGTCGCACAGGTACTAATTGATGGCCCTCTGCTGCGTGTGCATCCGCTGCAGCATGGCCAACGTTGAGTTCCACCTGGTGGGCATGTCACAGATTAGGCGGTTCTTGGGCAGGTTAAATTCCTTTTGGAGGTCAGCCAGCCGGGCACTGGCATTATATGACCGGTGGAAATACTCACAGACTTTCCAGGGCACATGGGTCAGTTGTCCCTGTCAGAGGGCGGAGAGGAGGTTGGTGCCATTGTTGCAAACCACTTATCCTGGCTTAATCTGGCATGGCGTCAACCACCTCTCAGCCTGCCCCTGCAGAGCTGACAGAATATCGGCCCCAGTGTGGCTCCTGTCCCCCAAGCACCCCAGCGCAAGCACTGCATGGCATCTTTTTGCCTGCGTACTTGCGTATCCCCTTGAACGCCTACGGAACACCACTGGTTCTGAGGACAAAGGCATGGAGGAGGCCATGGAGGAAGAAGAAGAGAAGGGGTGGAGGAGAAAGGTGTGTCAGAATCACCAGTAGTAGCATTTTGGAGGCGTGGTGGCAGAACAACCTCCAACACTACTGCACCTTGTCTTGCATCCTTCCCAGCTGCCAGAAGAGTCACCCAATGCGCCATGAAAGATAGGTAACAACCCTGTCCATGCCTGCTGGACCATGAGTCAGCGGTAATATGCACCTTACCCCTGACCGCCTGTCCAGCGAGGCCAAGACATTGCCCTCCACATGCTGGTAGAGAGCCGAAAATCGCCTTGCGTGCGAAAAAGTCACTTTTGGGAACCTGCCACTGAGGAACCGCAGATTCCACAAACTCACCGAAGGAGGCAGAGTCTACCAACTGAAAAGGCAGCAGTTGAAGTGCTAGTTATTTAGCCAAGCTAGCATTCAACCACTGGGCATGTGGATGGCTGGGAGTGAACTTCTTTTGGCGGTGCAGCAGCTGGGGCAGGGAACTTTGCTTGGTACAATCGGACATCGGTGTACCAATAGCAGATTGCCCGCAAGTACTTGGCTGTGACACCCCGAATTCTACACCTTCATTCCTCTCAGTGCAGGCTTCAGAGAGGACTGAAGGTATAGTGGGATTGGAGATCCCAGCTGATGAGGAGTAGGGATGAGCTTCGAGTTAGAGTCAAACTCATGCTCGATTCGAACATTGCCTGTTCAATTTGGGCTGTTTGCGGTAAATTCGAAAAGCTGGAACACCCTGTACAAGTCTATGGGAGAAATCTAAAGTGCTAATTTTAAAGGCTAATATGCAAGTTACTGTCCTAAAAAGTGTTTGGGGACCTGAGTCCTGCCCCAGGGGACATGGATCAATGCAAAAAAAAGTTTTAAAAACGCCAGTTTTTTCAGGAGCAGTGATTTTAATAATGATTAAAGTGAAACACTGAGCCCTTGTATACACGGTCGGAGATTCCGTCGGAATGTTTCCTAGCGGAGCGTTTTGTCGGATATTCCGACTGTGTGTGGTCTGCATCAGACTGTTTCCGTCGGAGTATCCGACGGACCAACTTTTCCAACTTGCCGGAAATATTTTCCGACAAAATGCTCCGATCGGACATACTCCGATCATGTGTAGCCTACTCCAACGGACAAGGTACCACACATGCTCACAATCCAATTCGGACATGGAAGCGCTCGCTCAGGGAAAACTACTGCTCATAATCGATACAGCACATTCGTCACGCTGCAATGTTAAAAATTCTTTCATGAAGCGCATTCTCTTGTTCTTTACAATGCTGCAAGAAGGAACTTCTTTTGATGCTCATAGTCACACACACTCCTCCCAAACGTATTTCCTGACTCTTTTTTATTAATTTCAGCAATTCAATTTTTGAATTTGTCACATCTACACAATTTTATTTTTTGTTTATTCTTTTTTGGGTGAATTTAGTTTTTTTTGTTTTTTTCATAAACATCTCCTTTTTTGACAGTTTGCTCATCTTTCCATTTTTTGGGGTGTGTTTTGTGTGTAAACTTACCACAACAACATTATTATATTTTTTCTATTTTCTTTTTCTTTTTTAATCTACAGGAGGTTGTTTGGTGTTGGTGCCCCTTGTTATTCATTTTACTTTGTATTTTTGAAATGTACCTGCCTGCTCACAAATAAACGGTCCTTTTGGAAGGAATACACATACGCAAGTATTTCTTCAAACAAAAAAATACTTTATTTAGGTCTCAGACAACTAAAAAGAGAAAGGCAGCGCTGGAGAAACTTGTTACTTTGGCGCAGCCTTTGGCCCCCAGGGCAGACATGAACTAATTAGAAAAAGAAAACTTGGTGGCCTGAGGAGTACATATCTCAGGGAGAGAAGTCTGGTCCTGAAGTCCTAGAGATCAGGAAAAGCAGATGCCATCTATGTCCCCAGGATGTGGTTCTTCAAGAGGCTGCATCTTCTTTCAGACCAGACTGAACCCAGGCCATCACTCTCTCGTCTTCCTTAGGCACTTCCCTCCAGGCATCCTCGAGGCTGTGGCTGGGCTCCTGTAACTGTGGCAGGAGGAGGAGAAGGAGAGCATTGGTCGACCTCCTGGCTGCCACTTGCCACAGCCTCCCCCTGACTGAGGTCTTCCTGTGTATGAAAAGGGGACATAGTTTTAGTTTTTTGATCATCAATCACAACATTTTTAGGTCATGACTTTTGCAAATTGAATGTTACCAAATAGAACAGACTATCATTCTGAGCCCAGCATTTTTCATTCTCGTCCCAATCATTTTTGGTCACTACTGTCTATTGATATGTAAACCACTTTTTTAAATCACAACTTACTGATCAATAAGAACATCTAGTTAACATAATTAAATGTACCACAAGAAATATGTTCAACAATGCAATACCTGTCTCAAGCTGGGCCCCACCACATGTTACTGCCTGGAAGGCCCAGGTTGGACGTTGGCAGCCTCAGCTGGGGGTGAAGGAAGCCTTGAAGGAAGACTGGAGAGTGGTGGCCTGGGTACCCCCTGGTCTACCAGAAAATGCAGCCTCTGGAAGTAAACCATCCTGGGGTAATAAATGGCATCTGGATCTCCTGATCTCAAGGACTCCAGGTGCTTCTTTCTCTCCCTGAGATATGTACTCTTCATTACACCAATTTTCCTATTCACATAGGCCATGTCTGCCGTGGGGACCATGATCCACACCAAAGAAAGACGTTTCTCCAGCGCTGCGTACCTCTTTCTTCTGTCGTAATAAAACTGGTTGTTGATCTGCCACAGGCAGGGCATCTCCCTGTACAGTTCCAGGAATAGACCCCTAAAATTGGGGTTTTTGAATGGATCCATCTTCTCTGCAAGACACAACACAAGACAAACCCTAAAATACTAATAATGCCATGATAAACCCTCCTAATCTTGTCTCAATATCAGCCTAGATAGAAGCAGTCTAGTCTAGTGATGTACCAAGTTCAAAATTTTACCTTCGTTTGCACGATCTTCACGTCAGCTCCTCACTCTGTTCACAGATCGTACGGACGACACTCGCGTGTTGCGTTTTATATACAGTGCACATGCATGAAACTCCGTCCGCCCCTCATGTTCTTTCTAGACTATTCCCCGCCCCTTCGCTTTCGGCGCATTGGGGAGAGCACATGGCGGAGAAAACTCAGGTGCGCAATCAGAGTTCCACTAACGAGGAGGAGGGCGAGGAAAGTCCGGAGCCTGAAACGTCCCGATCCAGGAAGAGAAGATTTAAGGCCTCAAATATGTCTTTTGGAGAGATGTTGGAGATGGTGGACATATTGAACAGGACCGACTATGATGGGAAGTATGGACCTTACCCAAACCCAAATCAGAAAAGCCAAGATCATGACTAAAGTTGTGAAGAGTCTTCATAAGGATTTTGGGGTACGAGGGGTCCAAGGATCAACTGAGAAAACGCTGGTCAGACCTGAAACTGAGGGAACACGATCAGTACAGAAGGATCAAGCGTGTTTTTCAAAAAAGTAAGTAGTTGTCGTGTGTTCATATCATTATTCTTGCTTGCATACTGCTCCAAAAAGTAAGTAGTTGTCGTGTGTTCATATCATTATTCTTGCTTGCATACTGCTCCATGTGCTTTGATTTCATGTTGTGCAGTTTAAAATGGCCCCTTTCAAGTTCATGGTTTCATTCGTTCGTAAGAAACATCGTTCTGCAGGTAAGTATTCCAGCTTAACAAAGTGTCCACAATAATGTTCTCACCTTGGAACTCTGCCAAAAAACACAATTGTACAACACTTCCAAGCAATGTTTCATATTCCTATTTCTGCCCTCTGTGTGCTAATTATTCTTTTTTTACATTCTCATAGGGGAGAGAATATTCGGCAAGTATGAGGACACCAGGGACCCCACGCCTCCCAAAGAAAGGCAAAATTCCAAAACCAGAAGCAGAGGAGCAGGATCAGGAGGAGGAAGGAGAGATCGTTGAAGTTGGACGAATTGTCACCACAACAGGTGAGTGTCGGAGAACACAGCTTCCGATAAGCTCATCAATGTATGTCACCATATTTATAATACATGGTGTGTTTTTTTGCTTTGTTTTGTAGGTGATGTGGAAGAAGAATCCCATTTTACCAGTGAACGTGCCCAGATCCTGATTGGGGAGATAATGGGGTGCAATCGGGATTTAGAAAATATACAGCAAAACATCAATGATGTTAAAAATAAAATTAAGAACGTCATTGATGTTTTGGGGAGAGTGTGAAACAGCCCAAACTAGCTAGGGTTTTATTTTTTGGCTTTTAAACCACAAATTTTGTATTTTTTAACAATCCAAATTTGGAAGATGCACAGAGTGTGTCAACATGCGCTATCTCCCATCATGGGGGAACAATGTACGTGTTTTGTGGAAAGTGGCTGAGGTGAAGGGGTTGCAGCCCCAAAACATGTACATTGATCCCCCATGATGGGAGATAGCACATGTTGACACACTGTGTGCATCTTCCAAATTTGGATTTTCCAGGGGTGACACCCCATGTGATAAAGGCAATATCAGCCCAGTTTGTACATACTCATGTCTGATATTGTCTTCACTTTTCAAAGTTGAACTTTGTAAGTTCCTGTGTTCTGTATGTTACGCATTGATACATGCCTGTTTACACAAAAACACCAAGTAAACAAAAATTACCTGAAATAATGTTTTTGATACACCCAATTTGTTGGTTTGTTGTAAAACCCTTTTCTAAACGCACATATGAGTGTGCTTTGATTACAAATTTAAATTATGAACAATGTGTGGCTTCCTTTTTCATTGCGCAAATGATGTATTTGGACTAAAATTGTTGTTTTTGGTGAGAATGGGTGTTATTTACTAAAGGTAACTCCACTTTTCACTCCAAGTGCAGTTTCGCAGTGCACTTGTAGTGCATAGTAGTGATGGACGAACTTCCGACGGGACGTTTCGCGAACGCGAAATGCGAACGGACCCAAACGTTCGCGAAACCGAACGTTCGCCGCGGGCCCCATTGACTTCAATGGGAGGCGAACTTTGCAAACCTTCATGTCGAATTTGCGGCCACGTGGTAATTATTAGGGGGTAAAACGTAGTCCCACCATCTGGACAATGACATAATACATGTATGAGGTGAATTTGGGATCGATAACTACAAGCATTTTTATTTTATTTGGGAAATTGTTCTAACAATTCAGGACTATGGAGCTAATGAAGGCAATGGAGGAGAGGGAAGGTCAGGGACCAGGGTAGGCAAAGAAGAGGGTGCAGGAGATGATCACCAGCAGCGTGACATACCGGAATGACACATGCACCGTGATAGAGGCATCTGACAGCAGCACCGTAATACAGAGCACTGACAGCAGCACCGTGACATACAGCGCTGACAGCAGCACCGTGACATACAGCGCTGACAGCAGCACCGTGACATACAGCGCTGACAGCAGCACCGTGACATACAGCGCTGACAGCAGCACCGTGACATACAGCGCTGACAGCAGCACCGTGACATACAGCGCTGACAGCAGCACCGTGACATACAGCGCTGACAGCAGCACCGTGACATACAGCGCTGACAGCAGCACCGTGACATACAGCGCTGACAGCAGCACCGTGACATACAGCGCTGACAGCAGCACCGTGACATACAGCACTGACAGCAGCACCGTGACATACAGCACTGACAGCAGCACCGTAAGCAGCCCCAGGAGGAAGTCAGCACAGCACAGGGATGGTGTGATCCCCTCATAATAAGAACCCCCAGGAGGAAGTCAGCACAGCACAGGGATAGTGTGATCCCTTCATAATAAGAACCCCCAGGAGGAAGTCAGCACAGCACAGGGATATCATAAGCAGCCCCAGTAGAAATATGACACCGCTCAACCTCTTCAAAGAGGAGGGTAGGGGCATATAGTACGGTGTGCTTTTTTGGGTCAAGGAAGTGAGCCAAATGAATTAAGAAGGTCTGTGTGCTTGATTAAAAAAATAGTTTATAGACATATACATGGTCTACTGGTCACATGTGTTGAATTCCTCCGAGATCCATGCCTCATTCATTTTTAGAAATGTGAGGTAGTTAACACTGTGGTGAGCTAGGCGAGTACGCTTATCGGTCACAATCCCCCCTGCTGCGCTGAACGTCCTTTCGGACAGGACACTGGATGAGGGGCAAGCCAACAGTTCGATTGCAAATTGGGCAAGCTCTGGCCAGAGGTCAAGCCTGCCCACCCAGTAGTCTAGGGGTTCATCACTCCTCAGAGCGTCCACATCGGCCGTTAACCCAATGTAGTCGGACACCTGACGGTCTAGGCGTTCCCTGATGCTGGATCCGGATGACACCTGTCGATGGGTCGGCTGAAAGAATGACCTCATATCCGAAGTCACCAACACATCTTCAAACCGGCCTCTTCTTGCAGGCGCTGTTGGATTGGTACCCGCAAATCCTTCTCTGGGAGTGGGAATTGCTCCTCTGCCAGCGCACGCAAAAGCAGAATGCAGCATTTCTCGAAGCAAGGCCTGGAAGTGCTGCATTCTGACAGCCCTCTGCGACGGCGGTAACATTTCCGCCATTTTGTGTTTGTACCGGGGGTCTAAGTACGTTGCCACCCAGTACTGGTCCTTGACCCTCATGCTTTTTATACGGGGGTCCCTATTAAAACACTGGAGCATGAAGGCCCCCATTTGCACTAAAGTGGAAGCGGTGTGGTGGCCTGGCTCCTGCTCATCATCCAGGATAATGTCGTCCTCTTCATTCTCCTCTCCCCATCCTCGCACAACAGGGATCCCAGAAAGGTTTAAAGCATGCTCTTCTTGCTCCTGCTCATCCGCCCCGGCACCATCCTCCTCTGACTCCTCATCAGACTCCTGTTGTTGACTTGTCTCAGATAGAGTAGCCCCCCCTGGGAATTCATCCAGCATTGCGACTTCCTCATCTTCCCGCTCCTGCTCCTCCACAGCCTGATCAATGACACGACGCAATGCACGCTCCAGAAAGAAGGCATAAGGTACCATGTCACTGATGGCGCCATGGCTGCGACTGACCAGTTTGGTGATCTCCTCAAATGGCCGCAGAAGTCTGCATGTGTCGCGCATGAGCAGCCACTGGCGCGGTGAAAAAAAACCCAGCTCCCCAGAACCGTTTCTTTCGCAGAGTTCATACAGGTAGACGTTAACTGCACGTTTCTGCTGGAGCAGCCTATCAAGCATATAGAAGGTTGAGTTCCATCGCGTCGGGCAATCGCAAATAAGACGTCTGACCGGCAGATGGTGTCGCCGCTGAATGTCAGCAAGGCGAGCCATGGCCGTGTAAGATCTTCTGAAATGGGCCGAGATTTTCCTTGCCTGCCGCAAGATGTCCTGGACCCCAGGGTATTTGACAAGGAATCGCTGCACGACCAAGTTTAAGACGTGTGCCATGCACGGCACGTGCGTGATTTTGCCCTGTTTCAATGCGCTAAGCAGATTGGCACCGTTGTCACACACCACTTTACCAACTGTCAAATTGAGCGGTGTTAGCCACTCATCTGCCTGTGAACGCAAAGCTGAAAGGAGTGCCGGGCCAGTGTGGCTCTTTGCTTCCAGGCACAACAGACGCAGCACGGCATGGCAACGTCTCACCTGGCATGTGGAATAGGTTCTGGGGAGCTTGGGCGGTGCAGTGGAAGAGACGCTAGCAGCGGAAAAGGAGGAGGCAGCTGAGGAGGAGAGGGAGGAGGATGGAGTAGGAGGAGGAGAAGAAGAGTCAGGCCTGCATGCAATCCGTGGCGGTAAAACCAAATCTACACGGGTGCCACGGGTTACATGCTTGACGGCCGTCAGAAGGTTCACCCAGTGGGCAGTAAAACTGATATACCTTCCCTGCCCGTGTTTGCTAGACCACGTGTCTGTGGTCAGATGTATCTTGGCACCGACACTGTGTGCCAGAGATACATTCACTTGCCGCTGAACATGGCCATATAGCTCTGGGATGCCCTTCTCTGAGAAATACTTCCTTCCTGGGACCTTCCATTGTGGTGTTCCAATGGCCACAAATTTGCGAAAGGCCTCCGAGTCCACCAGTTTATATGGCAGTAGTTGGCGGGCTATGAGTTCTGACAAGCCAGCCGCCAACCGTTGGGCAAGAGGGTTATCCGGCATCATCATTTTTTTACGCTCAAACATTAGGCCCACGGAAGCCTGCCTTTTTGCAGAAAAATGTGAGCTTGGCGTGATGGAAGGTGGAGTGGAGGACAATTGTGAGGAGAGAGGAGAAGGAGAAGTAGAAGACGAGGCTGGACGGTGAGAGCCTGCAGTGTGGCTTTGTGTGTTCCGTTGCTCCCACTGGGCTCGGTGATGGCTGCTCATGTGCCTTCTTAAGGCGGTCGTCCCTAGGTGAGTATTGGGCTTACCGCGACTAACGCGTTGACTGCAAAGATTGCAGATGGCAACGCTATTGTCAGCAGCGGACACGTTAAAAAAAGCCCACACTGCGGAGCCATGTGCCGGTGTCCTGGGAGCGCCAGATGTGACCGTACATGGTCGATGACTCGCTCCTGATACATTTGCAGTCTGCTTTGTCCCTGCTGTGCAATGTAAGTCATTGCTGCTTCTCCTCCCTATCTGCTGGTCCATATCTCCCTCTGAACTCCCCTCCTCTTCCTCTCTTGTGGGCACCCACGTGACATCACTAGACACGTCATCATCAACGTCACCTTCCCCACCGCTATAAGTAGAGATCTCGGAGTAGGCAGCAACACCGGGGACCAACCTCCTCCTTGGGCTGATCTGGGTACTGGCGTCAGACTGCTGAGTAGCGCTTGTTGCTACCTCCTCTTCCTGATCCAATACCAAGAGTGGCTGCGCATCAGAAATGTCCTCTTGATATGGATCGGAAAATAATTCCAGTGACTCAAGCGGAAGGTATGTGGTGGTGGTGGTGGTGGTCGTGTTGTTGGTGGTAGTGTCTTTGGGGGTGCACATAGCAGAGAGTGAAGAAGAGGGTGCAGATCGAGAGGATGAGGAGGGTGCAGAAGAGTAAGGCTGAGCGAGCCACTCAACCAAGTCTGGTGCATCCTTTAAAGTAATTGAACGCACCTTCTGCAACTTCCCACTTTGGCTCAAGCCTGTTGCTCCTGCCCTACCCCTACCACCCCTGCGGAAGGGCCTGCCTCTTCCTCTGCATGTCATTTTTTAAATGACCCTGTGACAAAACTCTTAGTCCCTATACCGCTGAAGGACTGCTGCAGTATAGGTGAGCGGTCAGCAGTGGTGCACGTCAACCCTATCTATTGTGGACCGATAGCGGTCCTTACAGAACAGCAGACTGTACCGCACTCAAGCCTATGTACCGTAGCACCCTATACCAAGTTACCAGTCCTTATAAGAACTTTTGTGGACCAAGCAGGTTGTGTATTAGTGTTTAGCAGACTGTACGTCAGTCCCTATACCGCTGAAGGACTGCTGCAGTATAGGGCAGCGGTCAGCAGTGGTGCACGTCAACCCTATCTATTGTGGACCGATAGCGGTCCTTACAGAACAGCAGACTGTACCGCACTCAAGCCTATGTACCGTAGCACCCTATACCAAGTTACCAGTCCTTATAAGAACTTTTGTGGAACAAGCAGGTTGTGTGTTAGTGATTAGCAGACTGTACGTCAGTCCCTATACCGCTGAAGGACTGCTGCAGTATAGGTGAGCGGTCAGCAGTGGTGCACGTCAACCCTATCTATTGTGGACCGATAGCGGTCCTTACAGAACAGCAGACTGTACCGCACTCAAGCCTATGTACCGTAGCACCCTATACCAAGTTACCAGTCCTTATAAGAACTTTTGTGGAACAAGCAGGTTGTGTGTTAGTGATTAGCAGACTGTACGTCAGTCCCTATACCGCTGAAGGACTGCTGCAGTATAGGTGAGCGGTCAGCAGTGGTGCACGTCAACCCTATCTATTGTGGACCGATAGCGGTCCTTACAGAACAGCAGACTGTACCGCACTCAAGCCTATGTACCGTAGCACCCTATACCAAGTTACCAGTCCTTATAAGAACTTTTGTGGAACAAGCAGGTTGTGTGTTAGTGATTAGCAGACTGTACGTCAGTCCCTATACCGCTGAAGGACTGCTGCAGTATAGGGCAGCGGTCAGCAGTGGTGCACGTCAACCCTATCTATTGTGGACCGATAGCGGTCCTTACAGAACAGCAGACTGTACCGCACTCAAGCCTATGTACCGTAGCACCCTATACCAAGTTACCAGTCCTTATAAGAACTTTTGTGGAACAAGCAGGTTGTGTGTTAGTGATTAGCAGACTGTACGTCAGTCCCTATACCGCTGAAGGACTGCTGCAGTATAGGTGAGCGGTCAGCAGTGGTGCACGTCAACCCTATCTATTGTGGACCGATAGCGGTCCTTACAGAACAGCAGACTGTACCGCACTCAAGCCTATGTACCGTAGCACCCTATACCAAGTTACCAGTCCTTATAAGAACTTTTGTGGAACAAGCAGGTTGTGTGTTAGTGATTAGCAGACTGTACGTCAGTCCCTATACCGCTGAAGGACTGCTGCAGTATAGGTGAGCGGTCAGCAGTGGTGCACGTCAACCCTATCTATTGTGGACCGATAGCGGTCCTTACAGAACAGCAGACTGTACCGCACTCAAGCCTATGTACCGTAGCACCCTATACCAAGTTACCAGTCCTTATAAGAACTTTTGTGGAACAAGCAGGTTGTGTGTTAGTGATTAGCAGACTGTACGTCAGTCCCTATACCGCTGAAGGACTGCTGCAGTATAGGTGAGCGGTCAGCAGTGGTGCACGTCAACCCTATCTATTGTGGACCGATAGCGGTCCTTACAGAACAGCAGACTGTACCGCACTCAAGCCTATGTACCGTAGCACCCTATACCAAGTTACCAGTCCTTATAAGAACTTTTGTGGAACAAGCAGGTTGTGTGTTAGTGATTAGCAGACTGTACGTCAGTCCCTATACCGCTGAAGGACTGCTGCAGTATAGGGCAGCGGTCAGCAGTGGTGCACGTCAACCCTATCTATTGTGGACCGATAGCGGTCCTTACAGAACAGCAGACTGTACCGCACTCAAGCCTATGTACCGTAGCACCCTATACCAAGTTACCAGTCCTTATAAGAACTTTTGTGGAACAAGCAGGTTGTGTGTTAGTGATTAGCAGACTGTACGTCAGTCCCTATACCGCTGAAGGACTGCTGCAGTATAGGTGAGCGGTCAGCAGTGGTGCACGTCAACCCTATCTATTGTGGACCGATAGCGGTCCTTACAGAACAGCAGACTGTACCGCACTCAAGCCTATGTACCGTAGCACCCTATACCAAGTTACCAGTCCTTATAAGAACTTTTGTGGACCAAGCAGGTTGTGTATTAGTGTTTAGCAGACTGTACGTCAGTCCCTATACCGCTGAAGGACTGCTGCAGTATAGGGCAGCGGTCAGCAGTGGTGCACGTCAACCCTATCTATTGTGGACCGATAGCGGTCCTTACAGAACAGCAGACTGTACCGCACTCAAGCCTATGTACCGTAGCACCCTATACCAAGTTACCAGTCCTTATAAGAACTTTTGTGGACCAAGCAGGTTGTGTATTAGTGTTTAGCAGACTGTACGTCAGTCCCTATACCGCTGAAGGACTGCTGCAGTATAGGGCAGCGGTCAGCAGTGGTGCACGTCAACCCTATCTATTGTGGACCGATAGCGGTCCTTACAGAACAGCAGACTGTACCGCACTCAAGCCTATGTACCGTAGCACCCTATACCAAGTTACCAGTCCTTATAAGAACTTTTGTGGAACAAGCAGGTTGTGTGTTAGTGATTAGCAGACTGTACGTCAGTCCCTATACCGCTGAAGGACTGCTGCAGTATAGGGCAGCGGTCAGCAGTGGTGCACGTCAACCCTATCTATTGTGGACCGATAGCGGTCCTTACAGAACAGCAGACTGTACCGCACTCAAGCCTATGTACCGTAGCACCCTATACCAAGTTACCAGTCCTTATAAGAACTTTTGTGGAACAAGTGAGTTGTGAATGTTTAGCAGACTGCAGCAGAAGGGCAGCAGTCAAGTATAATATCCTTTCTATATTTGGAAGAAAGAATATTATACATGTAC
Organism: Lithobates pipiens; assembly: GCF_037356315.1. NCBI lineage: Eukaryota > Metazoa > Chordata > Amphibia > Anura > Ranidae > Lithobates > Lithobates pipiens. The sequence goes on along the minus strand of NW_027507791.1, from coordinate 149,119,279 downwards.
AAGCCTATTACTGTACCACTGATACCAGTCCTGAAAAGAACCTTTGTGGAACTAATAATAACAGCAAGTCTTTAAAATTACCCTCACTGCCTGACAACACTGCTTCCTTCCTGTCCCTATACAAATTGGCAAAAAAAGAGAACGATTAGTGGTTACTGGAACAGCTCTTTTGTGGACCTTGATAGTAACAGCTAATGATGATGATGATGATGATGATGATGAAAGACTAATCTGGCTGTCCCTGTAGCATACACCGTCCTTTCCCTTTCTCTAAACTAACAAAAGACACTCAGGCTGCTGCAAGAATCAGCAGCACAGCAAACCTATCAACACCTAACACCTATACCAGTCCTGAAAAGAACTTTTGTGTACCAAATAGCTAGTGGTTTATCTCTCCCTACTCCACACAGGAACCTGTCCCTATCTTAACAGAAGAAAGAATGTAAAATGGCCACCGGATCGGGTGTATTTATAGGTTAGGGGGAATGTACAAGTGTCCATGTGCTGTCATGTCTCAATTGGCTGTCCTGTATCACATGATAAACGTGTCACCAAAGGTTAAAGTTCTTGTATACATTAAACACGTAAGTCCGCCGCGGCGAACGACGGAAAAAGGCGTTCGAACGTGCGGACCGCGAATGTCGGAAATTCGCCGCGAAACGACCGCCGGGCGAACCGTTCGGCCATCACTAGTGCATAGTGGATGTGCCTTTAGTAAATAACACCCACAGTGATGTGTTAATTTTGACAATCATGCTATTTTCCTGCCATGGTGCTGAAAATGAGCACGATTTTGGTCAGTAATACACTACATACATTAGTTACCAAAAACAAGGTGTGTGTGTAGCAGACCCACAACATAATAACATTATCTGAAGAAGAGACTGTCCCCTCATCTTGCTCACAACTTGGGTTTGCACTGTTGGTTAAAAAGGCACAACAAGAAAAAACATAAATTTACCTAGGAGACACCTAAAACCAAGCCAAGCAGTAAATGTAAACAAATATTGGAGTTTCAAAGAAACATTTATTCCTAAAATGCCGCTCAGACATTGTCTGGCATATCAATGGCCCCCCTACCCACAAAGTAGTCCATGTATTGGGTTCTAACCTCACGGGTGCTTTGGGGGGGCAAGCCAGGATGAGCAGCTTCAAGGTCCGTGAGGTTATCATTTTCCAGCAAGTCTGCTTCTTGGACAACTGAGACCGCATAGTTTGCAGAATGTCTTTTTAGGAAATTGTGAAGAACACAGCAGGCCAGCACAATGTGATTTAGTTTGTATTCCGCCATGTGAATAGGCGTTAAAAAAAGGCGGAACCGGCTGGCCAGTATTCCAAAGGTGTTCTCCACCACTCTTCGGGCTCTGGACAGGCGGAAATTAAAAATCCTCTGGTCCGGGGTGAGGGTCCTCATCGGGAAAGGCCACATCAGATGGTTCGCCAGGGCAAACGCCTCATCCGCAACGAAGACGAATGGGAGTCCTTCCTGATTCTCCTCTGGGGGTGGCAAACCCAGACTGCCACTGTGGAGACGCCAGTAGAACTCCGTCCGTGAGAACACTCCACCATCCGACATCCGTCCATTTCGCCCCACGTCCACATACAAAAACTCATAGGTCGCAGACACCACCGCCAACATCACAATACTATTAAACACCTTGTAGATAAAATAGTATGACCCCGAGTTGGGTGGAGGGACGATGCGGACGTGCTTCCCATCAATTGCACCTCCACAATTGGGAGTCCCAATGACTGGCAAAGTGGGAGGCCATCGTCTGCCATTCCTGTGGAGTGAAACAAGACCAAAAATTTGTAATTTTACAAATCAACATTGCAAGCAGATTAGACACAAACATTTTTGGCTAAGATTAGTATATAACATTTTGGGAACTGAGTATTTAAAGCCTAAAGTATAAGGTCCCCTTATCAGAGTGAAAATTATCCGTCGCTGGATCAGATCAGCCATCGCTGGACCCCGGAGAGATGATCATCCATCGCTGGATAGCAAGAGTGGATTACCACCGCTGGAATCTTTTTTTCTTTTTTTTCTTTTTAATAAAGGACTTTTTCAAAAGTATGTTTGTCTTATTTAAAAAATTTTTACACTTTTTTGTGAAATGGTAGGGGTATTTTTGTACCCCCTTACCATTTCAAACAAGGGCGGCCGGGATCTGGGGATCCCCTTGTTAAAGGGGGCTTCCAGATTCTGATAAGCCCCCCGCCTGCAGACCCCCACCACCACCGGCCAGGGTTGTGGGGATGAGGCCCTTGTCCCCATCAACATGGGGACATGGTGCTTTGAGGGGTCACAGACCCCCAAAGCATCCTCGCAATGTTGAGGGCATGTGGCCTGGTACGTTCAGGAGGGGGGGCGTTCTTTCGTCCCCCCTCTTTTCCTGTGGCCTGCCAGGTTGCGTGCTCAGATAAAGGGTCTGGTATGGATTTTTAGGGGGACCCCATGTCAATTTTTTTTTTTAATTTGACGCGGGGTTGACCCTAAATATCCATACCAGACCTGATGGGCCTGGTAATTGAATTTAGGGGAACCCCACGCTTTTTTTTTTTTAATCAATGAATGAATTGTCGGCTCCATAATACAGAGAACACTCATTGAGTGTTCTCTGTATTACGGGAGCCGGGAATTCAAAATGATTTTAAAAGTCTTTTTTTCCTTCAGAAATGACACTTTGTGCAGGGACAGTTCTAAGCACGGGAAACATGCGCCCCTTCACAGGCATACTATAGACACCCCCCAGGTACGAAATTTAAAGGAATATTACACTTTTATTGTTTCACTTTAATCATTATTAAAATCACTGCTCCCGAAAAAACGGCCGTTTTTAAAACTTTTTTTGCATTGATCCATGTCCCCTGGGGCAAGACCCAGGTCCCCAAACACTTTTTAGGACAGTAACTTGCATATTAGCCTTTAAAATTAGCACTTTAGATTTTGAACGTTGGAGTCCCATAGACTTTAATAGGGTTCTAAAGTTCACATGAAGTTTAGGTCTGTTCGCAGGTTCTGGTACGAACCGAACAGGGGGGTGTTTGGCTCATGCTTAATGAGGAGCAAGGAGAGGTCTGCTTTGTTCTTTGGTGTGGGTCTTTTAAGTACGCTTGCCAACCGTCAGAAACCATGAAACAGACTGAGACAGAGGTACAATCAAATCACACTTGTTTATTAATAAAAATAAAAGGTAAATAGAAAAAAGCGAGCAGGAAGGCTTTAAATAGGCAGGTCAGATGAGCATCATCGGGAACAGCTGGTAACTGTGGAAAGATAAGAGAGCTGGCAATTAGCCGACAGCTGAGCGGCCAGCCCAGAGGAGGAAGGGCTAAGCCAGCCCTGACACCAACAAACTGCATGGCAGGTCGACATATGTCTGGTCAAGCATGTGGTGCCCAAGCAGCTGATGTTTTAGCCACGCGAGATATGCTTGAGACATATTTTGCAAATAGCAGCGGTGCGATCTGATGCACTCATCTCAAAAAAGGCCCACACCAAAGAACTTTTGGAATAACACACAGAGACAGCAGTGCCCTGCACATGCAGAGCTCTGCGGTGTGATGCAGTCAGTGTGCTGCCCTTAATCTGGCCCCTGGAGGGCATCCTGTCTCATTGTAGATGTGCCTCCTTATCCTCCTCTTCCCTATCAAGCACCCGCGTGGAGTCAGTGACCTCATCATCCCCTCCCTCCTCATCACTGGAGCAAACCTAGCAGTATGCTGCAGCTGGGGGAATGTGACTGCCAGATTGGTGTCCTTCTTGGGCACCCCCTCTCTCTGGGCTCATGTTACTGCCTTCCTCTAGCTGGGTATCATCATCAGAGCCTTCAAATCGCTGGGCATCCTCCTGAAGCATGTACCCAACACTGTGGTCACACAGTTCGGGGGACTCCTCAGGAGGACATGGTGGGTCTAGGGAAGGAGTGACTGATTCCATTGAGCCAAGGGAAGAGGCCACGTTTTCAGCTGCTTTGCCAGATAAAGTACCCTGAGCCTGGGTGAGAGAGGATGAGGAGGATGAGGACGGCTTGGTCATCCACTCTACTAAGTCTTCGGCATGTTGCGGCTCAACACAGCCAGCTGCTGAAAAAAAGGACAAGCGTGTCCCATGGCCACGTGCTGATGAGGATGCACCGTGTCCACGACCAGCACTGTTGCCTCTAGACACAGAGCCTGCTTGCCCTCTTTTATTGGCTTGTGACTGTCTGCCTCTCCTTGTTGGTGTTCCAGACATACTAATGGCCTACAGGGAGATGTAGTTGCACAAATCTGGGGTGTATATACTGATTATACTGAAGCTAGCAGAATCAACTGCCTTATTAGTATGAGAACACCATCAATTGGGGTAGCTTTAAGTGCACACTGCACAGAGTACACAGTACACCAACTGTAATTACTGCAGCTGCCTGCCCCTGTGGTATAGGATCAGAAGAACACCAGCAATTGGGGTAGCTTTAGGTGCACACTGTGCAGAGTACACAGTACACAGGAAAAAATCTAGCCAAACTCAATACAGTGTATATATATTGTGATATTTGGGGGTTATTTAGCCTGTGTAGAGCACACCAGTGAGCAGAGTCCACGCCAGTTATGCCATTTAAGGGCTTGTTGGCCCACTTTAATTAAAAGTAAAAGAAAACAAGTCCAACAACAGGTGGGTTTCTCACACAGGGGTTTCAGCTTTCCACAGCAACAGCGTAATAATAAAAATGAAAAATGCCAAGCCACCTGGCTCTCCTCAGCAATACCGCCGTTCAGGCTTACACTTCAGCCCTCTTATCCCTATAACAGGGATGTCGTACAACTACTGTACCTCTTTTTCTCTTCTTTGCTGCTCAGCCCACAGCTTTGGGCCCTCTGATTAAACCATGCAGACATGCATGCTTCTCCCTTACTTGCCTGGACTCCTCGGGAGGGTGGAGCCCAGAACCATGGTCTTGGCTCTGTTATAAGCCCAGGACCCACCTGTTCAATCATCCAGCCAGACTTCTGGCTGTTCCCAAAACCCGGTCCCAGGATTGGAGATTCCGTCCCACCCATAACACTATGGAATCTCTGGGCTCCAGGTCCCAAATTGGATTTTTGAAAACAACGAGGAAACTGAAAAGCCAGTTTCCTCACAAACAAACAACTTTCCTGGAGCCCCTCAACCTGCCTGGTTGAGAACCCTGCATTCTTCTGCTGGTGGGGTACCATACTACCACAATATATATATATACAACCCCTACGATGCATATATATACACAATACACTCACTGCAGTTAACTGACTCGCCTCCTGCCTGCGCTATCTAACTCAAATGAAATGAAATGACGCTGCCTATCTCTCTCTCTATCAGCACGCCGGAACACACTACACAAGGCCGAGTTCCAGGCGGCCTTATATAGTGTGGGGCGTATACTAAACCCCCTGAGCTATAATTGGCCAAAGCCACCCTGGCTCGTTGTACAGATGCCGCTGTGATTGGCCAAGCATGTGGGTCATAGTGCATGCATCCAAACACCCAAATATTTTTAAATGACAATCATGGAAATTGTCAGGGATTCCTAAACTTTTGCATACAACTGTATTTATATATATTTTTCCAATTATGTATACGGCTTTTAGTACAGTGTACATTTTACCAGTTTGGGTTTGTCAAGTTCATGCATGTTTATCTATTTTTTTTTATTATTGTATTATTTTCTATACCTCTATGCAAACAAATAGTGCAGTATAATTGCATAAGCCTAAAAAGTACAGCGAAAATGATCAAGAATGTTTGCATTTTTTAGCTTCAAACGGCCTTAAAAAACCCACAGCTATTATCCCACCTAAAACATAGAAGCAACACCCTTTCCCTAAAAAGGAATAATACAAAAAAAATAAAAAATAGGTGGATTATCAAAATATTTTAATTAATTACATTGAAAAAAGGGGTAAATGAAAATATCATTTAAAATGCACAATAATTCACAATGTAAATACTATAATAAAATATATAGAACTTAGAGAATATATCCATGCATGGTGAATACAAATAAATTAAGAAAATATCAGTCCAATAATATAAGATAAATATATATTTACAGCATATGTATATACTGTCGATATATATTAACCACTTAAGCCATTTTGCTGGCCAAAGACCGCAGCACTTTTTGCGATTCAGCACTGCGTCGCTTTAACTGACAATTGCGCGGTCGTGCGATATGGCTCCCAAACAAAATGGACGTCCTTTTTTGCCCACAAATAGAGCTTTCTTTTGGTGGTACTTGATCACTCCTGTGGCTTTTATTTTTTGCGCTATAAACAAAAAAAAGCGAGAATTTTGAAACATATTCTTCTACATACTGTATTCTTGGTAAAAAAAAATCATAATAATTGTTTATTGATTGGTTTGCGCAAAAGTTATAGCGTTTCCAAAACAGGGGGAAGTTGTATGGCAATTTTATTCATAATTTTTTTACTAGTAATGGCATTGATCAGCATTTTTTATCGTGACTGCAACAATATGGCGGACGCATCGAACATTTTTGACACATTTTTGGGACCATTGTCATTTATACAGCAATCAGTGCTATACAAATGCACTATTTCCTGTGTAAATGACACTGGCAGTGAAGGGATTAACCACTAGGTGGCAGTGTAGGGGTTAAGTGAGCCCTGTGGAGTTTTTTAAACTGTGGGGGGGCGTGGCTGTGTACATCACATCACTGATCTCGAATCCCAGGGCGGTGCGAACGTGTCGACGTCACCCCAGTCATGTTCGTTCTTTTCAGACCAGGAAGGACGGGTTGGTCTCTGCGTTGGCGTGTGTCCGGCCGGTGCACGCCTTTGTTTTGAACCTGTTTTTAAAGTCTTTTATGTAAGTGTATACGTTCGTTTTTTGCAAATTAAAATCATTGGTTTTACACTATCTGGAGCCTATGTTTTTCCCTATGTGATACCACGTTGAGTTGGGAGTGACATTTGGAGCAACAGCCACAGCCCTATTGCGTGAAGGATTCGGGATCGCCTGAGGGGGAACCGTTACCCGGATATCCTTTGATTGTTTCTGCCTGCGGTGACCCTCTGTAACGGGGGGTCGCTTGGATTTGGTAAGGAGCCAATTCATTCATTCGGTGATGGGAAAAGCACATTATATTTCTGGAGAAGATTTTTATTTTGTGCACTTCTAATCCAGCTCTTACATGAAGTTTTTCTTCACCGGTGTTATTTACTATATGGACATTTTATAATATTTTGGTATATAACTATATGGACATTATATAGAGTGTCTCAGAATATATATTTTTTGACAATTTATTTTATGTAAAAAAATTGGAAACAAAATAATTTTTTTCATTTTAGGGGTATATGCACAGAGATCTACACAATCTGTATTGCGTTTGGGTAATTCACATTATTAACACGTATCTGTGTCCCATTTTTGTATTTAATTTCACTTATTTGCACACATAATAGTATGCATTATATTTTTGAGGTGGTCTTAGAGACAATAAGACACTAAGACTCATATCGTGGGTTTGGCACATACACATACCCCATTCACTTTGGGTATTTGAGGTTAGCGCAGTTCTCTTTTTTTCTCATTTTGTTTAGTGTATTTTTGGTGTACATTTGAATTGCAGCTTCCGACCAATATCATTCTTATTCCGTAGCGCAGTTTCTTCCTCTTTGCTTTTTACTATTTCTCACACACAGCATATGCATACCACAAATTACACCCCAAAACACATTTTGCTATTACTCCCGAGTATGGCAATACCACATGTGTGAGACTTTTACACAGCGTGGCCACATACAGAGGGCCAACATGCAGGGAGCACCTTCAGGTGTTCTGGAGCACCCAGGCCAATTCTGACATTTCTCTCCTACATGTAAAAACCATCATTTATTTGCTAGAAAATTACATAGAACCCCCAAAAATTTAATATTTTCTTTAGCAAAGACCCTAGAGAATGCAATTTATCTAGCACGGTACTTGCGCAGCAATTTTTCAAACACTTTTTTTTGGAGAAAAACAGTTTTGTGCTTTATAAAAAACAAAACAGTTAAGTTAGCCCAATGATTTTGCAGAATGTGAAAAAAGAAGTCACGCCGAGTAAATAGATACCTAACATTTCACCCTTAAAATTTGCACACGCTCATGGAATGGCACCAAATTTTGCTACTTAAAAATCCCCATAGGTGACGCTTTTTACTGGTTACATATTGTGAGTTACAGAGGAGGTCTATGGCCAAAATAATTGCTTTAGCTCTAAAGTTTGCAGCTATACCTCACATGTGTGGTGTGAACACCATTTTCATATGTGGGCGGGACTTACGTATGCCTTCGCTTCTACATACGAGCACAGTTTTTATTTTTTTTTAATTGTTAATTTTACTTTATTTATTTTAGTTTGAAACTTCCCCCCCCCCACCCAATTTTTTTTATCACTTTTATTCCTATTACAAGGAATGTAAACATCCCTTGTTAAGGGAATATGACAAGACAGGTCCTCTTTACAGTGAGATATGGGGTCAGTAAGACCCCACATCTCACCTCTAGGCTGGAAAGCCTGAAATAATAAAATAAAACGATCCTGGCTTCAATCATATCTGTGAGTCGGTAGAAGCACCAAGCAGTGGAACAGCCATTATGATCATTCATATGGTGTAGGGAATCGCCGGCTGAAAAAGCTGATATCTGAATGATGCATGTAGCTGCACCATCTGCTCGTCTGATCTCAGAGGCTTAGCAGGGTTGAGCCTGGTAAGTACCTGGATGGAAGATGGCCTGGGAATACCAGGTGCCATAGGCTTCTTTTTTTGTTGTTGGTGTTGACTTGTTTTTTTTTCACTTGTTTCCCATGGTGACCATCTTGGCATTTGTCAAGAGGGTTGAGAGTGCCTGAAGAGATTGTCTATGGCCACATCACTCTGGAAGCGCCTGATCTCATCTGATCTCCGAGGTATAAGCAGAGTCGGGCCTGGTTAGTACCTGGATGGGAGACCGCCTGGGAATACCAGGTGCCGTAGGCTTTTTTCCATTATGTTGTTGGCTTTGGCGACCTGCTGTATTTTTCCCCTCCATTGCCCGAGGTGACCACCTTGGCTTTTGTCAAGAGAGTTGTAAGTAGGGTGCAAGATTGCCTACGGCTACATCACCCTGAATGCGCTCGATCCCGTCTGATCTCGGATGCTAAGCAGGGTCGGGACTGGTTAGTACCTGGATGGGAGACCGCCTGCGAATACCAGGTGCCGTAGGCTTTTTTTTCATTATGTTGTTGGCTTTGGCGACCTGCTGTATTTTTCCTCTCGATTGCAAGAGGTGACCACCTTGGCTTTTGTCAAGAGAGTTGTAAGTAGGGTGCAAGATCGCCTACAGCCACATCACCCTGAATGCGCTCGATCTCGTCTGATCTTGGATGCAAAGCAGGGTCGGGCCTGGTTAGTACCTGGATGGGAGTCCGCCTGGGAATACCAGGTGCCGTAGGCTTTTTTACATCATGTTGTTGGCTTTGGCGACCTGCTGTATTTTTCCTCTCGATTGCCCGAGGTGACCACCTTGGCTTTTGTCAAGAGAGTTGTAAGTAGGGTGCAAGATCGCCTACGGCCACATCACCCGGAATGCGCTCGATCTCGTCTGATCTCAGATGCTAAGCAGGGTCGGGCCTGGTTAGTACCTGGATTGGAGACCGCCTGGGAATACCAGGTGCCGTAGGCTTTTTTCCATTATGTTGTTGGCTTTGGAGACCTGCTGTATTTTTCCTCTCGATTGCCCGAGGTGACCACCTTGGCTTTTGTCAAGAGAGTTGTAAGTAGGGTGCAAGATCGCCTATGGCCACATCACCCTGAATGCGCTCGATCTCGTCTGATCTCGGATGCTAAGCAGGGTCGGGCCTGGTTAGTACCTGGATGGGAGACCGCCTGGGAATACAAGGTGCCGTAGGCTTTTTTCCATTATGTTGTTGGCTTTGGCGACCTGCTGTATATTTCCTCTCGATTGCCCGAGGTGACCACCTTGGCTTTTGTCAAGAGAGTTGTAAGTAGGGTGCAAGATCGCCTACGGCCACATCACCCTGAATGCGCTCGATCTCGTCTGATCTCGGATGCTAAGCAGGGTCGGGCCTGGTTAGTACCTGGATGGGAGACCGCTTGGGAATACCAGGTGCCGTAGGCTTTTTTCCATTATGTTGTTGGCTTTGGCGACCTGCTGTATTTTTCCTCTCGATTGCCCGAGGTGACCACCTTGGCTTTTGTCAAGAGAGTTGTAAGTAGGGTGCAAGATCGCCTACGGCCACATCACCCTGGATGCGCTCCATCTCGTCTGATCTCGGATGCTAAGCAGGGTCGGGCCTGGTTAGTACCTGGATGGGAGACCGCCTGGGAATACCAGGTGCCGTAGGCTTTTTTCCATTATGTTGTTGGCTTTGGCGACCTGCTGTATTTTTCCTCTCGATTGCCCGAGGTGACCACCTTGGCTTTTGTCAAGAGAGTTGTAAGTAGGGTGCAAGATCGCCTACGGCCACATCACCCTGAATGCGCTCAATCTCGTCTGATCTCGGATGCCAAGCAGGGTCGGGCCTGGTTAGTACCTGGATGGGAGACCGCCTGGGAATACCAGGTGCCGTAGGTTTTTTTCCATTATGTTGTTGGCTTTGGCGACCTGCTGTATTTTTCCTCTCGATTTGCTCGAGGTGACCACCTTGGCTTTTGTCAAGAGAGTTGTAAGTAGGGTGCAAGGGGGGCGTGGTTTGGTGCCTGAGGAAGATGGACGCTCGCTTCTAAGCTCTCTCTCCCAGAGATCCAGCTATCTATTCATCGGGTATCTATCTCACCGAAAAACATGGGGAGCACACCGCAAAACCCTTCTGGTTTACCCTCCCGTTCGTCCAGGAGCCAAGACGCCCTTATAAACCAACACATACCGGAGATATTCCGTGCGCGGCCTAGAGGAGCAGCGTCTGACTCGCACGCAGCACCGCGCGACGATTCACCTCATGGCAGAGGGCCTAACAGATCCAGAAGCCGGAGCCCACAATCTCAACCCACGGATCCACCGTCGTCTCCATCGCTCAGTCTTGCAGATTTGAAAGCTATGACGGCGGATATCAAAGGAGCACTCGCGGCTGCGGTCTCCAAACTACGCGCGGACTTTCAGTCGATGATCCTGAGGGTGGAAGACATAGAAGACACACAAGCCCGCCATGACACTACTCTTTGCCGATTGCAACAAGTCTCGGAATCCCACGCGGTCCACTTCAGGGACATTAACCGCCACCTGGAAGACCTTGACAACCGTGGAAGAAGACACAACGTTCGAGTACGAGGTCTTCCAGAGTCCGTGGAACCTACACAGCTTGCCCGCTCTGTCACGGCCATTTTCAATGGCCTCTTAGAGAGGCCTCCCGATACGCCTATTGTCCTAGAGCGCATTCATCGAGCCCTACGACCCAGGGGAAGGGATGCTGATCCCCCTAGGGATGTCATATGCTGCATAGCCGATTATATCCTTAAGGAAGAAATTATGCGGAGGGCGAGGAATGGAGGGCGGATGCTTCATCAAGGCCCTGAAATTAAACTTTTCCAAGACCTGTCGGCCATTACTCTACAGAGAAGACGAGAGCTAAAACCGGTCCTAGATCTCTTGAGAGCCCGCGCTATTCCATACAGATGGAAATTCCCTCTTTGTCTCTCAGTCAACTATAATGGTCACTCGGTTAATCTCAGAGTTCCTGAAGATCTTGATCATTTTTGTAGTACTCTCAATTTGCCCCACGTTGAAGTGCCTGACTGGTACAGTGATTTTCGTCTCCCCGTGTTACGGAGAGCTGACTCTATGGAAGGCATTGCAGAGGCAGGCAACTTTAACATCGGCAGACGCAGGAGGAGCCATCCCCCTGCCTCATCACCGAGAGCTCGAGGCAACGTGCGCAATCTCAGCCCTACAGCCTCACCGGACCACCGAAAGCCCAGGAGATCGTAAAGTCTCTTCTTCCTGGAAATCCGTCTCGTTGACACACAACCCCACGAACCTTGTTCTCTGTTTTCCCGGTTACCTGAGTTAAGTGCAGTCCCACATGAAACCTAGAACCTATACTGCTCTGAGGATTTCTACTTCTTTTTTCATTCGACAACCACTATGGATGTATGAGAAATTTTGCGATTTACTGACCTAGAATGTACCCCGGATACACTCGATTGGAGTCTTTTACCACGAATGTTCTCCTGCACCCTCAACGCACCACCTACAGACTCTACTGCACTGCATTGGATTTCGTACGTCAAACCTGTAGGTAAGCTGTCTGGCTGGACAATATCTATATCCACGATGCGATCCCTAATAGTTGGTGAACTTACACTTGGACTTTGTCATCATCTCCTGCTTAATTTTTTCCTTTTTCTTTTTTCTTTTTGGTGGTGCAGTGCTATCTTACTTTTCCTTTTCTAATTATTGGTATATTATTTTTCTGTTTTTTCCCAAGTTTTCTTGGATCTCTGTATATCTGATAACCCAGCTGCATGATGAGTGTATCCGTTCAGTTTGACATGCTTTATAGATTTTCATTTACTGTTGTTTGCTTAATAACCTTCTCGTTCGATTTATGCATGAATATCGCATAACACTGTATATCCACTGAACATCTGGCTACGAACACTTGTTCTCTCTGAGGCAACCCTCGCGAGGAGAATCGATCCCACTTCATTCATTGAATATACAGTTAACTTGCACCTCAGTATGTATGCTCCCAGACCCTGATTACTTGCTCCAAGAGTTGTTATAAAGACTGCCTTCGGTTTTCATGCTTATGTTCTAGTTTGGATTTGTAGAGTACGGTATTAAGAACTCACATCCGATCCCTCATAGTTATATTGTGCATCTTCCTGATCAGAAGTGCCTCTCTTCATGATCTCTTTGTAGAATCTACCCACTCCCCGTACCTTTACATAACAATATCTCCATTTTCTTCCATGTTTGTGTATTTCCTCTCATGATATCTTTGTCGCCACAAACGAACTGATACCCCTCCTTCTCCCTTCTCGACCTCAAGGGACATGGAGCATATCCCATCTTTGTCGGGTTACCGAACACTCTCCACCACAGGAATCTCTATGAGATCCACCTGACCTTTACTGGTATTATTTACTGTCGGGAAGTTTCTAATAATACTTCCGGACCCCAGTTGTATTTACACCCCAAAAACCCACCTTTTTTGTCACATACTATCTACAATACACTTACCTTTGATCAGTCCTTCTACTGTCGTATCTGATCCCTCACCTCCCCCCTTCTTCTTTTTTTCTTTCTTTTTTCTTTCTTTTTCTTTCCTGTAGTTTATTATCCTGCCCTTCGCATTCCCTTTCCCAACCCCCTGGGTTTTCTGCTACTCGCCGTCTATTTCTCTGCTGGTCACTTACGATTTCGTTCATCATGCCCTCCCAGCACTCGATACACACACCACAATTTAGATCTCTCAAGATAGTATCTCTAAATGCGAAAGGTCTTAACACGCCCGAAAAAAGATCTCAACTTTTGGCCCATATGAAATCTATGAAAGCTGATATCATTTTTATTCAGGAAACCCATTTTAGCTCTCAGGCCACGCCTAAATTCTCCAACTTACACTACCCTCAGGGTTATCACTCCACCACTCCGAATTCTAAAACGAAGGGTGTATCCATTCTCATATCCAAGCGGACTCCCTTACAAATTATTGATACCAAGATCGATGATCATGGTAGGTACATTTTTCTTAAGGGCTCAGTACACGACAAACCGATTACATTAGCAAATATATATAGCCCTAATTCTGCACAAGTCCCCTTCTTTAGGTTAATCTCCAATCAACTGGCTACTTTTCAATCAGGTATGTTGATTCTAGGGGGCGACTTTAATGTCCCCCTAGATCCTCTGATTGACACCTCGACCGGTTCCTCTACTCTCCCTTACAGGGCCCTAAAACAAATTAGACTGACGCTACAAGATCTACTTCTCCACGATACTTGGAGAACCCTTCATCCGACCGAAAAAGACTTCACCTTCTATTCTAACCCTCACGACAAATACTCTAGACTTGACTACCTTTTCTTAACCCAGACTGATCTATCATATCTCAAACATGCAACTATAGAACCTATGGTCCTGTCGGATCATCACCCTATTTCGATCACTCTGACATTCCCTGAGACTCATGACCACACATATATCTGGAAATTGGATCCAAGTATCCTGACTGACACTATTCACACTTCTCAACTCCGACAATGTCTCACAGATTATTTCACTGAAAACACTACCCCAGATACCTCTTCTGTCACTCAATGGGCAGCTCACAAAACTGTTATCAGAGGGAAACTCATATCCATTTCTGCTGAGCTCAATAGAGAACGAAAACGTCGCCTATCCGATATTTTCATGCGTCTTAGAAAGTTAGAGACAGCACACAAATGTACGCTGGCTGAGCAGACCCTCCACGATTTACAAGCAATTCGTTCCTCCATTCGTGAGGAATTGGGGAAATCTATCCGGAAAAAATATATGCTCTCTCAGAAACTCTTTTACCAGTTCGGCAATAAAAGTGGTCATCTTCTAGCCCAAGCCTTGAAAGCCAAACGATCGAAGACGATTGTACATTCCTTACATACTTCCACAGGTAAAAAACTCACATCGAACGAAGAGATAGCCAAAGAATTCGAATGCTTCTACTCTAATTTATACAATCTTAAAAACTCTGATGAACCCCCCTTAGCTAAACTTCACAGACAACGAACGATGGAGGGATTTTTATACCAATTCTGTCCCAAAATTCAAAACCCAGACATCATATCCTCTCTAGAGGACCCGATTACCCCTTTAGATTGGAAGACCGCCCTTAAGCAGACCAAAACTGGAAAGAGCCCAGGTCCAGATGGACTGCCCGCGGTTTATTACAAAACCTTTTCGGACGTTCTCTTAGATCCCTTCTGTAGAGCCTTCAACTCCATTTCAGACACTACCCCCCTTCATCAGGATATGCTAGAAGCCCATATAGTGGTAATTCCGAAGGGTGACAAAGATCCAACCAAAGCTGAAAATTATAGACCTATCTCACTACTTAATGTTGATTTGAAACTTTTCTCTAAAATTCTTGCTAACAGAATTCTTCCTCTTATCCCTAAACTGATCTCTTGTGACCAAGTCGGATTCGTCCCTGGCCGTGAGGCCCCGGGACAATACGATTAAAGCCATTAACTTGCATCACTTAATCAAAACCTCTGGACAAAAAGGTTTTTTCCTTTCCCTTGACGCGGAGAAGGCATTCGATAGGGTAGCATGGGATTACATGCACTGTGTTTTGAAAACCATCGGATTAGGACCTCGCTTTCTCCGCTTTATTGATGCCCTATACATTAACCCGAAAGCGAAAATCAGAGTGAATAATACCTTATCGAATGCCTTCTCCATACGAAACGGGACCAGACAGGGATGTCCCCTGTCCCCTATTCTATATATTCTCACCTTGGAACTTTTCTTAAATAGCTTAAGATGTAACCCAGATATCACTGGAATTAAATCTAAAACAAAAGGGGGGCGCATGCGCGGAGGCTCCGAAGATGGACGCTTAGTCTGAGAGCTCCGTCCCGCCGCAGCAGCTCCGGCCTCTATACCGGCACCCTCGGACGCAATCTTCGCCTGAAACGAAGCCTCTAAACGAGCGGAAGCCTCGGGGACACCTCCGATGTACGCGGGAGCGGTGAGAAGAAATTTAATGACCGCTTTTGACGCCGCAGTGTCCCTGTCAGATTCAGTCAAGATGGCGGCGGCCTCGCGCTGCCCGGGCCCCGCTCGCCTGCCTAACTCAAACAATGCTGCATCCCCATCCATTTTGGCACCAGACCCCTTGCCTGACTTCCCCCCCCCGGGAGCCACTTCTCCTGCTTCTACAGCATCCCTCCTGGAGCATACCCTAGCAGACCTGGGTCTCTCACCAATGGAGGCTGGCCCACCTCAGTCTCCTCACACACTACAGCCTAAGGCTTCAGGCCTACCGCAAAATCTGAATGTGGCTGATCTCTTTGCAAAATTTGCAGATCTCCTGAACATAACAGCGAATAAAATTACAAGCGATATTAAGGCAGACCTTCACAATATTGGCTCCCGCATAGAAATAGTGGAATCTAATTTGGAAACTACAATTTCTAGGACCAATCAAAATACGGCTTGCATACAGAATCTACAGGAGCAATTGGAGACTGCACAAGCTAAAATTGACGATCTCGAAAATAGAAATCGAAGGTATAATTTTAGGATCAGGGGGCTCCCTGAATCCTACAAGGAGGTTCCTGAAACGGTCTCATCTCTCATCAAAACACTTATTCCGGATATCCCGCACCACCGACTGGAACTAGACAGAGCTCACAGGGCTCTCAGGCCCCCCAGAGCGGATGGGCTCCCCCGAGACATTGTGGTTAAGCCCCACTTTTTTTCAGTCAAAGAGGAAATAATGCGCAAATCAAGATCCCTACCAAAGATCATTTTCCAAGGGCATCATTTACAGATCTTTGCAGACTTATCCCCGTCCACTATCCAAAAAAGAAGAGCCCTGAAACCCCTGCTTCAAGTTTTGCTGGACAAAGAAATTAAATACTGGTGGCTTTTTCCTTTCCAACTCAAATTCATGTTGCGTGGCAAAGCCTACACTTTTGGTTCCCTACATGAAGGGGAAAAACTCCTGCTGCAGCTAGGCCTTATCAGCCAAATTCCACATCCTACTCCTCAAGGAAACACGTTCCAGTCAGCTAAACGACAACTGCCCACCAGCCCCCTACCTCCAGTGTGGGAGACTGTACGATCCAAGAAATCTAAGGAAACTGGTCCCCCCTGAGTGTATCAACCACAGGACCTTCGAGTATTTTGCAACTTCTCAGATGCTCCCTGGGAGCAATTACCACCTTACTTGTGCCTTGGACTCTAGACCTTTCCTCTGTCCTCTAGTTTAGCACCCATCTACAGAGGTGGTGCGGCGGGCATTGGAGGGTATCTAGGCCGTGCTACCCTCATGGGACTTTCCATTGTTGCTTACAATGCCCCATCTAATCCTAATAATTTTTTTCAGGGGGTGGGGAGGGTGAAGAAGATTGGTTCTTTTTTTTCTCCTGTGATGGCTCTGGGGGTGGTCCCGGAGGCCCCTCTCCCTGCCTCCCCTTATTGCTGTTTTTCACCATTTCCCCTGCCAAATATCCGAGACTTTCGCTTCCCCTAAGTTTCAGGTGTTATATATAGTTCTGTTCATATGTAATACAATTATTGCTACATAATGGGCTCACGGTCCTCCTTCCTTATGTCATTTTTAGTTTATCCCAATTTATTGCCAATGGAGGAGACACGAGGGCCATCGCTCTATGGGTGCCGTGTTTAAGTTCAAGATTATTTTACTATGTATTATGGTTTTCCATAATTGTTGAGGCCTTCCTGCTGGGGCGGTACTCATGTACCCCCCATTTGTCTGGCTCACTGGGACTTTTTGGTCCTGGTAACTGGACAAACCTTATCCCTACTTTTAGTAGGGTTGGGTTGTTTGATTGATTTGTCCTCACAGGTGGAGGACTCTGTCCCCTCCACTCTACGGATGACTCTCTTGTCACCCGTCTTTCTCTTCATTCCTATTCCCTTTCTTCCTCATCAGGGTCCTCCTCTATGGAATGTAAGTTGGTTTGGAAATAGAGGATTTTGCAGAGTAAGTGCTTTTGTTTTTGCTGGCGGTCCTCCCTCTCTGCTCAATGGCTGATGCGACCTTACCTCCACTAACTCCACTCAAAATAATTTCCCACAATTCCCAAGGTCTAAACTCTCCCCTTAAACGGCGCAAAGTATTTCAGTATCTACACAAACATGGGGTGGATGTAGCTCTGCTTCAGGAAACACACTTCCCTAAAAGATTTAACCCCTCCTTTATACACTCCAAATTTCCCCTATTTTTTCTGGTCAATGCAGAGGATAAAACTAGGGGAGTGGGCATCTTTATCTCTAATAGATGCAAATTCACACTGAAATCTGAATTCCAGGATGCGGAGGGTAGGTTTTTGTTATTAGTGGGTGAGCTTGATGGTAAACTATACTCCTTTGTATCTTACTATGCCCCCAACAAGGGCCAGTTAGCCTTTTTCCACCGTATGCTCTCCACCTTAACACCGTTACTTGAGGGTACGGTTCTTTTTGGAGGGGACTCCAACATCGCGTTTGACCAGGGTTTGGACACATCACGCCCCTTGGGCAAACGCTTGACTAGACCCACTAATCAAAGCTTACGTATAGCCAAGCTGCTTTTCCAGCAAGGTCTGGTTGATGTCTGGAGAGAGGTTAACCCGACTTTAAGAGACTTTACACACTATTCTAACCCTCACGGTTCCTTCTCCCGGATAGACCACATTCTTGTTGAATCTGCTTCCATTTCTCTTGCTCAAAGGGCTAGTATTAAGGAAGTGGTCTGGTCGGATCACTCAATGGTTGTCTTGACTCTCTCTCGTCCTGCATGCCACAGACCAAGTAGACGTTGGAGACTCAACGAGTCTATTTTGAGTGATCCCGCTAGAGCTCAGGAAATTGAACAAAGTATCCTACAATACTTTGCTACTAATGACACTCCCGACATAGATGATACCTGTCTGTGGGCAGCCCATAAGGCAGTAATTAGGGGTCATCTTATTCATATTTCTTCCCAAATTAACAAAACCAACAAAACTAATATTGATAACTTAGACAGGGAATACACAAAGCTAGCCAAACAACATAAAAAGAACCCAAGTTCTGTTCCAGTCTCCAAACTGGATGCTGCTAAATTGGCTTTGAACCTGGCCCTGACCACCAAAGCCGAAAAATGGTTGCGCTGGAACAGAGCCAGATTTTACTATCAGGGCGATAATATTGGTTCTATGCTGGCCAAGAGACTAACACCTAAATTCCGAGAGCCGGCCTTCCCTAAAATTAGAATCCAAGGCGGCTCCATGTCCCAAAACCCCCAGCGCATAATGCACGAATTCCGTGACTTCTACACTTCATTATACAGTGGTACCCACAGCCCATCCCCTGCGGACATCAACAAATTCCTTGACACCCTCCCGATCCCCTCATTAGAGGATAGACACAAAGCAAGGTTGGATTCGCCCATCTCAGCAGAGGAGGTGTGTGCAGTGATTAAACATTTGAAAATGCATTCGGCCCCTGGACCGGATGGCTTTTCGATACCATACTATAAAGCGTTCGTCCCCACTCTTGCACCATACATGGCCCGTTTCTTCAACAACCTCCGTAGGGGGGGAAGTCTTGATTCCTCTCTCAATGAGGCTTATATCACGGTCCTCCCTAAACCCAATAAAGATGCTAGTTCAGTCAGTAATTATAGACCGATTTCCCTCATCAACAATGATTTGAAGATTCTGACTAAAATCCTTGCGGACCGTCTGGCTTCCTTCATTAGTTTATACATACACAAAGATCAAGTAGGATTCATTCCGGGACGACAGGGCCCTGATCAAACGCGTAGGGCCATAGACATCGTGTCGCTTCTTAATTCCAATTGGGATGGGAATTCTGCCAGGCAGGGTTGCCTCTTATCTTTAGATCTCCAAAAAGCGTTCGACTCCGTGCGCTGGTCATATATTTTTACAACATTACAACGTTGGGGTTTTGGCGATTCCTTCCTCAATGTTTTGCGTGCCCTATACTCGTCTCCTACAGCCCAGGTTCCTATGCAGGGATTTTACTCAGAATCTTTCCCCATATCAAGAGGTACCAGACAAGGTTGTCCACTATCCCCTTTGGTTTTTGCAATAGCAATCGAATCTTTGGCTATAGCCATTAGGCATAATCCAAATATTCAAGGTATTCACTGTGGTTCTCAACAGCACAAATGTGCCTTATTTGCAGACGACATTCTGATGTTCGTCTCGTCTCCCCTGACTTCGTTGCCCAACATTTGCAGTCTCCTTACGGAATTTGGTTTAGTATCAGGTCTCAGGGTCAATTATCATAAATCTCAGGCTCTCAATGTTAATATCCCTGGCCCACTTATGGAAAGGCTCAGGGACAGCTTTAAATTCACCTGGAGTGATACTACGATATCATACCTGGGGATCAAATTAACCTCCAGGATTGATCTCCTCCATCAAGCTAATTACCCACCATTATTCCACAAACTGGAGGAGGATCTAAACAGGTGGTCTGGGCTGTCCCTGGGCTGGCTAGGTAGAATCAACACCATTAAGATGACGCTGCTCCCTCGTATTCTGTATCATTTCAGAGCTCTTCCCATCCCAGTAGACAGGGTGCGCTTAGAACGTTTTCAAGCTAAAGTTGTTAAATTTGTTTGGGGAAAGGGAGGACATAGATTCTCTAAATCCATTTTGTTCAGATCCAAATCGGAAGGAGGCTTGGGTCTCCCAAATTTACGTCTATACTACCAAGCAGCCCAGCTGGCACAGTTATCAGCTATCTTTTCTAGATGGGAGAAACCTGACTGGATACAGATCGAGAGACAGGCGGTTCCCAGGCACACGCTGGACTTTCTTATGTGGTGCCCCAAAAAAATGAGGCCCCCGATACTGTCCCCAACTCTTTCCCACTCCTTTTCAGTTTGGGATGGTCTAAAAAATAATTGTTGCCTTATTTCCCCGTTAAAACCTTTGTCCCACCTCTTTCATAACCCAGAATTTCCTCCGGGACGGGACATTAAAGCCTTTCAATGGTGGCTGGACAAGGGGATGTATAGAATAGGTCACTTCCTTCGACCTTTGGGCCCTGTTTCTAAAGCCTATTGTATCAGCAAACTTGACATGCCCTCTACTGAACTCTTTCGTTTCACTCAGATTACGAATTTCCTGCACAAAAAATGTAGACATCTTCCTAGTGGTCCCCAAGTGACTCCATATGAAACATGGTGCGGTCAGTACAGCGAGCAGAGGGGGGGGGGATTTCAGTTGTTTATAAGGCACTCTCTTCCACACGCTCCAAAACAACTTACATGCTAGCATGGGAAGAGGATCTTAACCAATCCTGGAGCATTGACTTATGGCAAGGGCTTTTTCTCAAATCCTTCAAAGGCATTCTTAACTCGAGTATGATAGAAGCCGGTGTCAAGGTGATAACAAGATGGTACTTGGTTCCTTCGAAATTAGCTAAAATGTTTCCATCCACTCCCCCTCTGTGTTTCCGGGGTTGCGGCCTACGGGGTGACATGATACATACCTGGTGGACTTGCCCTAGAATACGGCAGTTCTGGTACAGGATTTTTACCTGGATCTCCAAAATCTCTACCATACCGGTCCAGATGTCTCCTCTGGTGGCGCTCCTCAATTTCCCTGTAGAGGGAGCCTCCAGGAGTACGCAACGCCTCATCACTTTTATTTTACTAGGAGCTAAGCTTACTCTTGCCAAGGCCTGGAAACAACCCACTATTTCCACTGTATTGGCCAAGAGAAAAGTGTCCTGGATCATGCTCCAAGAAAAGTCGGCAAGCGTACTCCTGGACCGCTCGGACAAATTCAGGGCCATTTGGGAGCCCTGGGCGAGCTTCGTGGGAGTAGCCATTTCCCCATAATTGCGCTAGGATTTGGACCCTGGATATGATTTTATCCCCCCACGGTCGACTCCTGCTGGTAGTTGTCCTTCATCTTTTTATCTTTATTTTCCTTTTCTTTTCTTTCTTATTCCCTCTTCTCCGTTCCCTTTCTTTTCCCCCACTTTTAGCTTTCTTCTATGACGCCTAGAGGGGTACAATCTGCAGTAGACGCTTCATTGTAGAGCGAGGTCAAGTCAATTGAACTCAATACCTGCCCTTGCGCTACCATGTTGACCTCAGTTTGTTGTTTTCGGTTTCCGGGAACCTGGGCTCCTTTACACCTAACTAGTTATGTTGGACCCCCAGATGCAATTTGTTTGGGTTTCCTATTTTGGTTTCATTGAATAGATCAATACCTCTGATGTGCATGTTCCTGGTCTTCTCTGATCTGAGTTACGGCGGGGGGTGGGGGGTTCTCGGCCACAGCAAGAGCCCTTATGGGGTGGTGGAGGACTCTACCTTCTTCCTGGACATTTCTTCTTACTAGGATTCTGCACAAATGTATTAGTTAATTCTGGTCGGTTAGAGGCTATTGACTTTTCCAGATGTTTAAGTTTGTACTCCCTATAACCCTTACTTTATATGGGCTCATGGTTCTTCTCCAATTATATTGATTGCCTGTTCACCCTCTAGGCGATTCAGGACGATGAATGGTTACACATCTGTATTACCTTTTGCTGTGTTATAGTATTTTCTACAATGTCTCTGTTACATTTTATTGATGCAAATAAAAATATATTGAAACGAAAATCTAAAACAAAAGAATACAAAATCGCAGCGTACGCTGACGACATCTTACTATTTCTCACCAATCCCCTTATAACGATTCCATCCCTTTTAAAAGCATTTGGCTCATTTAATACCTTGTCCAACCTAAAAATTAACTTTAGTAAATCCTATGCCCTCAATATCTCTCTACCCCATGAATTGGCCGAACAATGTAAACTTAACTTCCCATTTCAATGGACAAATTAGACTATTACCTATCTGGGCATACAACTCCCAAAAAATTTAGACGACCTGTACGCTAAAAACTACCTACCCATCCTACATAAGATATTGTTGGACTTAAAACTATGGAACAAACCAATCTTTTCGTGGTTCGGTAGGGCTGCTATTCTCAAAATGAACATCCTCCCTCGCATCCTGTATCTTTTACAAGCCGTCCCGATTAAACTCCCCATAGCTTTTTTTAAATCGTACAAACGAGCATGTACGAATTACTTGTGGAATACGCACAGACCCAGAATTAGCTATCACCAACTCTCCCTACCCAAAGCCAAAGGTGGCATAGGTCTCCCTGACATCGCTAACTACTACAAAGCCACTCATATGACGAGGATAATTGACTGGAACATCCACTCACCTTACAAAGATTGGATTGCTCTAGAAGCTTCGTTCGTGGACTCCCCTCTTCGACATTTTCCATGGGTACAGCGCTCACACATGTTCGCTTCGACTAAATCCCATCCATTAATAGCCCCAACTTTACAATGCTTCTCTACTATATGCGCTCAAAAGGAAATTTCATCTAATCCTGGACCAATGACTCCACTGAAACAGAACCCACTCTTCCCGCCAGGCATGCACGAATCCTTCCTTGTTAAACATTGGACTAACGATCCGATTCTCATTAACTCCTTTTACAACAAAGGAAGACTGCTCACGGCACAACAAATCGCAGAAAACTTACAAATGCCCCCAATCCCCATGTGGACCTACCAACAAATTAGATTTTACCTGCAATTCACAAATTAACAAAGTGACTGCACTAGATCCCTGACTCCCTTCGAGAAACTCTGCACCTCACAGACCCCCCTGACTCACCTCGTTTCTTCGACTCATTCACTTCTATTTCAAAATTACAATCCTGGCACTTCGTTGGCTTGCAAGGCTTGGGAGAAAGACCTGGAATCTTCCTTTTCACAGGAAGAATGGGAACGTATCTTTCTACATATTCATAAAGGTTCGCTGAACGTATCAACGCAGGAAAATGGATATAAACTACAATGCCGCTGGTACCGTACTCCTGCTCTGATCCACTCCTGGGATGCAAAGACTCCGGATACATGCTGGAGATGTCACAATCCGGGTGGCACCCTCCTATACTTGTGGTGGCTTTGCTCAGCCATACGTCCTTTCTGGCAGATAATACATAGGAAAATTGAAAAAATTACGAGCTCGACAATACCCTTCTCTCCAGCACTTTTCTTGCTACATCACGATGCCCACTCTAGCACGCCTTACCGAAAATCTCTCACACTCCACTTAATCAGTGCAGCAAAGCAATGCATCCCAATCTATTGGAAGTCTCCTACCATCCCTTCCATTGCAGAATGGCTTCGTAGAGTTGATAAGATAGCAAACATAGAAGAACTGATCCACATTCATGCTGACACTCAGACGAAGTTTAGCTCCAAATGGGCACCTTGGATCCACTTTCGGACTACTGCTGACTTTCACGACCTTATTCAAAATCCCTCCTGACTAACCTTCGCATATTTAGATACCCGTAATTAGCACCGAGTACCCCCTGGGTTTCCTACCACACGACACCTCAACCGTCCACCCTAAAAGGGTGTTAGTTCGTAGACGGCGAGTAGCAGATCTCCTGAACCCCTGTCTGATTCTTTTACCTAAAGACATAACCTCCCTTCTCTCTGCCCTTTCTCACTCGTTCTTTATCCCGTCTCTCTTTTACATAGTTCCCTCTCCCCACCCTTCTCTCTACAAGGATACGCATCTCCAGAACAGAAGGTGTAAACCTATAACATCCCCCCTTACCTCCTTCTCGATCTTTCCTTACCTCGACACGTTCTTTGTTGTCGCGGTCGGGCAATCCAACTTTAGACCTGTTGATCATAGTACAACTCTACACCTACGCAATCAAACGATCTGATTTTATCTGCATTTGGAATCTCTTCCATAGATTTCTACATCTTGTTAACTGTTTACTTAGACCTAAGGTTCCATTCTACATCTACTGTATAACCATATCCAATTTGTTTGTATTATTCTTGCTCAACATGGATTGCCTGTTATATATATATATATATATGTTATTATTCTTCTGTATGATGTATTTTGAAAACCAATAAAAACCTTTGGTAAGTAGGGTGCAAGATCGCCTACGGCCACATCACCCTGAATGCGCTCGATCTCGTCTGATCTCGGATGCTAAGCAGGGTCGGGCCTGGTTAGCACCTGGTTGGGAGACCGCCTGGGAATACCAGGTGCCGTAGGCTTTTTTCCATTATGTTGTTGGCTTTGGCGACCTGCTGTATTTTTCCTCTCGATTGCCCGAGGTGACCACCTTGGCTTTTGTCAAGAGAGTTGTAAGTAGGGTGCAAGATAGCCTACAGCCACATCACCCTGAATGCGCTCCATCTCGTCTGATCTTGGATGCTAAGCAGGGTCATGCCTGGTTAGTACCTGCATGGGAGACCGGCCTGGGAATACCAGGTGCTGTAGGCTTTTTTCCATTATGTTGTTGGCTTTGGCGACCTGCTGTATTTTTCCTCTCGATTGCCCGAGGTGACCACCTTGGCTTTTGTCAAGAGAGTTGTAAGTAGGTCGTAAGATCGCCTACGGCCACATCACCCTGAATGCGCTCGATCTCGTCTGATCTCGGATGCTAAGCAGGGTCGGGCCTTGGCGACCTGCTGTATTTTTCTTCTCGATTGCCCGAGGTGACCACCTTGGCTTTTGTCAAGAGAGTTGTAAGTAGGGTGCAAGATAGCCTACAGCCACATCACCCTGAATGCGCTCTATCTCGTCTGATCTCGGATGCTAAGCAGGGTCGGGCCTGGTTAGTACCTGGATGGGAGACCGCCTGGGAATACCAGGTGCCGTAGGCTTTTTTCCATTACGTTGTTGGCTTTGGCGACCTGCTGTATTTTTCCTCTCGATTGCCCGAGGTGACCACCTTGGCTTTTGTCAAGAGAGTTGTAAGTAGGGTGCAAGATCGCCTACGGCCACATCACCCTGAATGCGCTCGATCTCGTCTGATCTCGGATGCTAAGCAGGGTCGGGCCTGGTTAGTACCTGGATGGGAGACCGCCTGGGAATACCAGGTGCCGTAGGCTTTTTTCCATTATGTTGTTGGCTTTGGCGACCTGCTGTATTTTTCCTCTCGATTGCCCGAGGTGACCACCTTGGCTTTTGTCAAGAGAGTTGTAAGTAGGGTGCAAGATAGCCTACAGCCACATCACCCTGAATGCGCTCTATCTCGTCTGATCTCGGATGCTAAGCAGGGTCGGGCCTGGTTAGTCCCTGGATGGGAGACCGCCTGGGAATACCAGGTGCCGTAGGCTTTTTTCCATTACGTTGTTGGCTTTGGCGACCTGCTGTATTTTTCCTCTCGATTGCCCGAGGTGACCACCTTGGCTTTTGTCAAGAGAGTTGTAAGTAGGGTGCAAGATCGCCTACGGCCACATCACCCTGAATGCGCTCGATCTCGTCTGATCTCGGATGCTAAGCAGGGTCGGGCCTGGTTAGTACCTGGATGGGAGACCGCCTGGGAATACCAGGTGCCGTAGGCTTTTTTCCATTATGTTGTTGGCTTTGGCGACCTGCTGTATTTTTCCTCTCGATAGCCCGAGGTGACCACCTTGGCTTTTGTCAAGAGAGTTGTAAGTAGGTCGTAAGATCGCCTACGGCCACATCACCCTGAATGCGCTCGATATCGTCTGATCTCGGATGCTAAGCAGGGTCGGGCCTGGTTAGTACCTGGATGGGAGACCGCCTGGGAATACCATGTGCCGTAGGCTTTTTTCCATTATGTTGTTGGCTTTGGCGACCTGCTGTATTTTTCCTCTCGATTGCCCGAGGTGACCACCTTGGCTTTTGTCAAGAGAGTTGTAAGTAGGGTGCAAGATAGCCTACAGCCACATCACCCTGAATGCGCTCTATCTCGTCTGATCTCGGATGCTAAGCAGGGTCGGGCCTGGTTAGTACCTGGATGGGAGACTGCCTTTGAATACCAGGTGCCGTAGGCTTTTTTCCATTACGTTGTTGGCTTTGGCGACCTGCTGTATTTTTCCTCTCGATTGCCCGAGGTGACCACCTTGGCTTTTGTCAAGAGAGTTGTAAGTAGGGTGCAAGAACGCCTACGGCCACATCACCCTGAATGCGCTCGATCTCGTCTGATCTCGGATGCTAAGCAGGGTCGGGCCTGGTTAGTACCTGGATGGGAGACCGCCTGGGAATACCAGGTGCCGTAGGCTTTTTTCCATTATGTTGTTGGCTTTGGCGACCTGCTGTATTTTTCCTCTCGATTGCCCGAGGTGACCACCTTGGCTTTTGTCAAGAGAGTTGTAAGTAGGGTGCAAGATCGCCTACGGCCACATCACCGTGAATGCGTTCGATCTCATTTGATCTCGGATGCTAAGCAGGGTCGGTCCTGGTTAGTACCTGGATGGGAGACCGCCTGGGAATACCAGGTGCCGTAGGCTTTTTTCCATTATGTTGTTGGCTTTGGCGACCTGCTGTATTTTTCCTCTCGATTGCCCGAGGTGACCACCTTGGCTTTTGTCAAGAGAGTTGTAAGTAGGGTGCAAGATTGCCTACGGCCACATCACCCTGAATGCGCTCGATCTCGTCTGATCTCGGATGCTAAGCAGGGTCTGGCCTGGTTAGTACCTGGATGGGAGACCGCCTTTGAATACCAGGTGCCGTAGGCTTTTTTCCATTACGTTGTTGGCTTTGGCGACCTGCTGTATTTTTCCTCTCGATTGCCCGAGGTGACCACCTTGGCTTTTGTCAAGAGAGTTGTAAGTAGGGTGCAAGAACGCCTACGGCCACATCACCCTGAATGCGCTCGATCTCGTCTGATCTCGGATGCTAAGCAGGGTCGGGCCTGGTTAGTACCTGGATGGGAGACCGCCTGGGAATACCAGGTGCCGTAGGCTTTTTTCCATTATGTTGTTGGCTTTGGCGACCTGCTGTATTTTTCCTCTCGATTGCCCGAGGTGACCACCTTGGCTTTTGTCAAGAGAGTTGTAAGTAGGGTGCAAGATCGCCTACGGCCACATCACCGTGAATGCGTTCGATCTCATTTGATCTCGGATGCTAAGCAGGGTCGGTCCTGGTTAGTACCTGGATGGGAGACCGCCTGGGAATACCAGGTGCCGTAGGCTTTTTTCCATTATGTTGTTGGCTTTGGCGACCTGCTGTATTTTTCCTCTCGATTGCCCGAGGTGACCACCTTGGCTTTTGTCAAGAGAGTTGTAAGTAGGGTGCAAGATTGCCTACGGCCACATCACCCTGAATGCGCTCGATCTCGTCTGATCTCGGATGCTAAGCAGGGTCTGGCCTGGTTAGCACCTGGATGGGAGACCGCCTGAGAACACCAGGTGCCGTAGGCTTTTTTCCATTATGTTGTTGGCTTTGGCGATCTGCTGTATTGTTCCTCTCGATTGCCCGAGGTGACCACCTTGGCTTTTGTCAAGAGAGTTGTAAGTAGGATGCAAGATTGCCTACGGCCACATCACCCTGAATGTGCTCGATCTCGTCTGATCTCGGATGCTAAGCAGGGTCGGGCCTGGTTAGTACCTGGAAGGGAGACCGCCTGGGAATACCAGGTGCCGTAGGCTTTTTTCCATTATGTTGTTGGGTTTGGCGACCTGCTGTATTTTTCCTCTCGATTGCCCGAGGTGACCACCTTGGCTTTTGTCAAGAGAGTTGTAAGTAGGGTGCAAGATCGCCTACGGCTACATCACCCTGAATGCGCTCGATCTCGTCTGATCTCGGATGCTAAGCAGGGTCGGGCCTGGTTAATACCCGGATGGGAGACCGCCTGGGAATACCAGGTGACGTAGGCTTTTTTTCATTATGTTGTTGGCTTTGGCGACCTGCTGTATTTTTCCTCTCGATTGCCCGAGGTGACCACCTTGGCTTTTGTCAAGAGAGTTGTAAGTAGGGTGCAAGATACCCTACGGTCACATCACCCTGAATGCGCTCGATCTCATCTGATCTCGGATGCTAAGCAGGGTCGGGCCTGGTTAGTACCCGGATGGGAGACCGCCTGGGAATACCAGGTGCTGTAGGCTTTTTTCCATTATGTTGTTGGCTTTGGCGACCTGCTGTATTTTTCCTCTCGATTGCCCGAGGTGACCACCTTGGCTTTTGTCAAGAGAGTTGTAAGTAGGGTGCAAGATCGCCTATGGCCACGTCACCCTGAATGCGCTCGATCTCGTCTGATCTCGGATGCTAAGCAGGGTCGGGCCTGGTTAGTAGTTGGATGGGAGACCACCTGGGAATACCAGGTGCCGTAGGCTTTTTTTCATTATGTTGTTGGCTTTGGCGACCTGCTGTATTTTTCCTCTCGATTGCCCGAGGTGACCACCTTGGCTTTTGTCAAGAGAGTTGTAGGTAAGGTGCAAGATTGCCTACAGCCACATCACCCTGAATGCGCTCGATCTCGTCTGATCTCGGATGCTAAGCAGGGTCGGGCCTGGTTAGTACCTGGATGGGAGACCGCCTGGGAATACCAGGTGCCGTAGGCTTTTTTCCATTATGTTGTTGGCTTTGGCGACCTGCTGTGTTTTTCCTCTCGATTGCCCGAGGTGACCACCTTGGCTTTTGTCAAGAGAGTTGTAAGTAGGGTGCAAGATCGCCTACAGCCACATCACCCTGAATGCGCTCGATCTCGTCTGATCTCGGATGCTAAGCAGGGTCAGGCCTGGTTAGTACCTGGATGGGAGACCGCCTGGGAATACCAGGTGCCGTAGGCTTTTTTCCATTATGTTGTTGGCTTTGGCGACCTGCTGTATTTTTCCTCTCGATTGCCCGAGGTGACCACCTTGGCTTTTGTCAAGAGAGTTGTAAGTAGGGTGCAAGATCGCCTACGGCCACATCACCCCGAATGCGCTCGATCTCGTCTGATCTCGGATGCTAAGCAGGGTCGGGCCTGCTTAGTACCTGGATGGGAGACCACCTGGGAATACCAGGTGCTGTAGGCTTTTTTCCATTATGTTGTTGGCTTTGGCGACCAGCTGTATTTTTCCTCTCGATTGCCCGAGGTGACCACCTTGGCTTTTGTCAAGAGAGTTGTAAGTAGGGTGCAAGATCGCCTACGGCCACGTCACCCTGAATGCGCTCGATCTCGTCTGATCTCGGATGCTAAGCAGGGTCAGGCCTGGTTAGTACCTGGATGGGAGACCGCCTGGCAATAGCAGGTGCCGTAGGCTTTTTTCCATTATGTTGTTGGCTTTGGCGACCAGCTGTATTTTTCCTCTCGATTGCCCGAGGTGACCACCTTGGCTTTTGTCAAGAGAGTTGTAAGTAGGGTGCAAGATCGCCTACGGCCACATCACCCTGAATGCGCTCGATCTCGTCTGATCTCGGATGCTAAGCAGGGTCGGGCCTGCTTAGTACCTGGATGGGAGACCACCTGGGAATACCAGGTGCTGTAGGCTTTTTTCCATTATGTTGTTGGCTTTGGCGACCAGCTGTATTTTTCCTCTCGATTGCCCGAGGTGACCACCTTGGCTTTTGTCAAGAGAGTTGTAAGTAGGGTGCAAGATCGCCTACGGCCACGTCACCCTGAATGCGCTCGATCTCGTCTGATCTCGGATGCTAAGCAGGGTCAGGCCTGGTTAGTACCTGGATGGGAGACCGCCTGGCAATAGCAGGTGCCGTAGGCTTTTTTCCATTATGTTGTTGGCTTTGGCGACCTGCGGTATTTTTCCTCTCGATTGCCCGAGGTGACCACCTTGGCTTTTGTCAAGAGAGTTGTAAGTAGGGTGCAAGATCGCCTAAGGCCACATCACCCTGAATGCGCTCGATCTCGTCTGATTTCGGATGGTAAGCAGGGTCGGGCCTGGTTAGTACCTGGATGGGAGACCGCCTGGGAATACCAGGTGCCGTAGGCTTTTTTCCATTATGTTGTTGGCTTTGGCGACCTGCTGTATTTTTCCTCTCGATTGCCCGAGGTGACCACTTTGGCTTTTGTCAAGAGAGTTGTAAGTAGGGTGCAAGATCGCCTACGGCCACATCACCCTGAATGCGCTCGATCTCGTCTGATCTCGGATGCTAAGCAGGGTCGGGCCTGGTTAGTACCTGGATGGGAGACCGCCTGGGATTACCAGGTGCCGTAGGCTTTTTTCCGTTATGTTTTTGGCTTTGGCGACCTGCTGTATTTTTCCTCTCGATTGCCCGAGGTGACCACCTTGGCTTTTGTCAAGAGAGTTGTAAGTAGGGTGCAAGATCGCCTACGGCCACATCACCCTGAATGCGCTCAATCTCGTCTGATCTCGGATGCTAAGCAGGGTCGGGCCTGCTTAGTACTTGGATGGGAGACCACCTGGGAATACCAGGTGCAGTAGGCTTTTTTCCATTATGTTGTTGGCTTTGGCGACCAGCTGTATTTTTCCTCTCGATTGCCCGAGGTTACCACCTTGGCTTTTGTCAAGAGAGTTGTAAGTAGGGTGCAAGATCGCATATGGCCACGTCACCCTGAATGGGCTCAATCTCGTCTGATCTCGGATGCTAAGCAGGGTCAGGCCTGGTTAGTACCTGGATGGGAGACCGCTTGGGAATAGCAGGTGCCGTAGGCTTTTTTCCATTATGTTGTTGGCTTTGGCGACCTGCGGTATTTTTCCTCTCGATTTCCCGAGGTGACCACCTTGGCTTTTGTCAAGAGAGTTGTAGGTAAGGTGCAAGATTGCCTACAGCCACATCACCCTGAATGCGCTCGATCTCGTCTGATCTCGGATGCTAAGCAGGGTCGGGCCTGGTTAGTACCTGGATGGGAGACCGCCTGGGAATACCAGGTGCCGTAGGCTTTTTTCCATTATGTTGTTGGCTTTGGCGACCTGCTGTGTTTTTCCTCTCGATTGCCCGAGGTGACCACCTTGGCTTTTGTCAAGAGAGTTGTAAGTAGGGTGCAAGATCGCCTACAGCCACATCACCCTGAATGCGCTCGATCTCGTCTGATCTCGGATGCTAAGCAGGGTCAGGCCTGGTTAGTACCTGGATGGGAGACCGCCTGGGAATACCAGGTGCCGTAGGCTTTTTTCCATTATGTTGTTGGCTTTGGCGACCTGCTGTGTTTTTCCTCTCGATTGCCCGAGGTGACCACCTTGGCTTTTGTCAAGAGAGTTGTAAGTAGGGTGCAAGATCGCCTAAGGCCACATCACCCTGAATGCGCTCGATCTCGTCTGATTTCGGATGGTAAGCAGGGTCGGGCCTGGTTAGTACCTGGATGGGAGACCGCCTGGGAATACCAGGTGCCGTAGGCTTTTTTCCATTATGTTGTTGGCTTTGGCGACCTGCTGTATTTTTCCTCTCGATTGCCCGAGGTGACCACCTTGGCTTTTGTCAAGAGAGTTGTAAGTAGGGTGCAAGATCGCCTACGGCCACATCACCCTGAATGCGCTCGATCTCGTCTGATCTCGGATGCTAAGCAGGGTCGGGCCTGCTTAGTACTTGGATGGGAGACCACCTGGGAATACCAGGTGCAGTAGGCTTTTTTCCATTATGTTGTTGGCTTTGGCGACCAGCTGTATTTTTCCTCTCGATTGCCCGAGGTTACCACCTTGGCTTTTGTCAAGAGAGTTGTAAGTAGGGTGCAAGATCGCCTATGGCCACGTCACCCTGAATGGGCTCAATCTCGTCTGATCTCGGATGCTAAGCAGGGTCAGGCCTGGTTAGTACCTGGATGGGAGACCGCTTGGGAATAGCAGGTGCCGTAGGCTTTTTTCCATTATGTTGTTGGCTTTGGCGACCTGCGGTATTTTTCCTCTCGATTGCCCGAGGTGACCACCTTGGCTTTTGTCAAGAGAGTTGTAGGTAAGGTGCAAGATTGCCTACAGCCACATCACCCTGAATGCGCTCGATCTCGTCTGATCTCGGATGCTAAGCAGGGTCGGGCCTGGTTAGTACCTGGATGGGAGACCGCCTGGGAATACCAGGTGCCGTAGGCTTTTTTCCATTATGTTGTTGGCTTTGGCGACCTGCTGTGTTTTTCCTCTCGATTGCCCGAGGTGACCACCTTGGCTTTTGTCAAGAGAGTTGTAAGTAGGGTGCAAGATCGCCTACAGCCACATCACCCTGAATGCGCTCGATCTCGTCTGATCTCGGATGCTAAGCAGGGTCAGGCCTGGTTAGTACCTGGATGGGAGACCGCCTGGGAATACCAGGTGCCGTAGGCTTTTTTCCATTATGTTGTTGGCTTTGGCGACCTGCTGTGTTTTTCCTCTCGATTGCCCGAGGTGACCACCTTGGCTTTTGTCAAGAGAGTTGTAAGTAGGGTGCAAGATCGCCTACAGCCACATCACCCTGAATGCGCTCGATCTCGTCTGATCTCGGATGCTAAGCAGGGTCAGGCCTGGTTAGTACCTGGATGGGAGACCGCCTGGGAATACCAGGTGCCGTAGGCTTTTTTCCATTATGTTGTTGGCTTTGGCGACCTGCTGTATTTTTCCTCTCGATTGCCCGAGGTGACCACCTTGGCTTTTGTCAAGAGAGTTGTAAGTAGGGTGCAAGATCGCCTACGGCCACATCACCCTGAATGCGCTCGAT
The DNA here is from genome assembly GCF_037356315.1 of Lithobates pipiens. Classification (NCBI taxonomy): domain Eukaryota; kingdom Metazoa; phylum Chordata; class Amphibia; order Anura; family Ranidae; genus Lithobates; species Lithobates pipiens. Next base: position 149,086,187 of record NW_027507791.1, on the reverse strand, counting down.
CTCGTCTGATCTCGGATGCTAAGCAGGGTCGGGCCTGCTTAGTACCGGGATGGGAGACCACCTGGGAATACCAGGTGCTGTAGGCTTTTTTCCATTATGTTGTTGGCTTTGGCGACCTGCTGTATTTTTCCTCTCGATTGCCCGAGGTGACCACCTTGGCTTTTGTCAAGAGAGTTGTAAGTAGGGTGCAAGATCGCCTACGGCCACGTCACCCTGAATGCGCTCGATCTCGTCTGATCTCGGATGCTAAGCAGGGTCAGGCCTGGTTAGTACCTGGATGGGAGACCGCCTGGCAATAGCAGGTGCCGTAGGCTTTTTTCCATTATGTTGTTGGCTTTGGCGACCTGCGGTATTTTTCCTCTCGATTGCCCGAGGTGACCACCTTGGCTTTTGTCAAGAGAGTTGTAAGTAGGGTGCAAGATCGCCTAAGGCCACATCACCCTGAATGCGCTCGATCTCGTCTGATTTCGGATGCTAAGCAGGGTCGGGCCTGGTTAGTACCTGGATGGGAGACCGCCTGGGAATACCAGGTGCCGTAGGCTTTTTTCCATTATGTTGTTGGCTTTGGCGACCTGCTGTATTTTTCCTCTCGATTGCCCGAGGTGACCACCTTGGCTTTTGTCAAGAGAGTTGTAAGTAGGGTGCAAGATCGCCTACGGCCACATCACCCTGAATGCGCTCGATCTCGTCTGATCTCGGATGCTAAGCAGGGTCGGGCCTGGTTAGTACCTGGATGGGAGACCGCCTGGGATTACCAGGTGCCGTAGGCTTTTTTCCGTTATGTTTTTGGCTTTGGCGACCTGCTGTATTTTTCCTCTCGATTGCCCGAGGTGACCACCTTGGCTTTTGTCAAGAGAGTTGTAAGTAGGGTGCAAGATCACCTACGGCCACATCACCCTGAATGCGATCGATCTCGTCTGATCTCGGATGCTAAGCAGGGTCGGGCCTGCTTAGTACCTGGATGGGAGACCACCTGGGAATACCAGGTGCTGTAGGCTTTTTTCCATTATGTTGTTGGCTTTGGCGACCAGCTGTATTTTTCCTCTCGATTGCCCGAGGTTACCACCTTGGCTTTTGTCAAGAGAGTTGTAAGTAGGGTGCAAGATCGCCTACGGCCACGTCACCCTGAATGGGCTCAATCTCGTCTGATCTCGGATGCTAAGCAGGGTCAGGCCTGGTTAGTACCTGGATGGGAGACCGCCTGGGAATAGCAGGTGCCGTAGGCTTTTTTCCATTATGTTGTTGGCTTTGGCGACCTGCGGTATTTTTCCTCTCGATTGCCCGAGGTGACCACCTTGGCTTTTGTCAAGAGAGTTGTAAGTAGGGTACAAGATCGCCTACGGCCACATCACCCTGAATGCGCTCGATCTCGTCTGATTTCGGATGCTAAGCAGGGTCGGGCCTGGATAGTACCTGGATGGGAGACCGCCTGGGAATACCAGGTGCCGTAGGCTTTTTTCCATTATGTTGTTGGCTTTGGCGACCTGCTGTATTTTTCCTCTCGATTGCCCGAGGTGACCACCTTGGCTTTTGTCAAGAGAGTTTTAAGTAGGGTGCAAGATCGCCTACGGCCACATCACCCTGAATGCACTCGATCTCGTCTGATCTCAGATGCTAAGCAGGGTCGGGCCTGGTAAGTACCTGGATGGGAGACCGCCTGGGATTACCAGGTGCCGTAGGCTTTTTTCCGTTATGTTGTTGGCTTTGGCGACCTGCTGTATTTTTCCTCTCGATTGCCCGAGGTGACCACCTTGGCTTTTGTCAAGAGAGTTGTAAGTAGGGTGCAAGATCGCCTACGGCCACATCACCCTGAATGCGCTCGATCTCGTCTGATCTCGGATGCTAAGCAAGGTCGGGCCTGGTTAGTACCTGGATGGGAGACCGCCTGGGAATACCAGGTGCCGTAGGCTTTTTTCCATTATGTTGTTGGCTTTGGCGACCTGCTGTATTTTTCCTCTCGATTGCCCGAGGTGACCACCTTGGCTTTTGTCAAGAGAGTTGTAAGTAGGCTGCAAGATCGCCTACGGCCACATCACCCTGAATGCGCTCGATCTCGTCTGATCTCGGATGCTAAGCAGGGTCGGGCCTGCTTAGTACCTGGATGGGAGACCACCTGGGAATACCAGGTGCTGTAGGCTTTTTTCCATTATGTTGTTGGCTTTGGCGACCAGCTGTATTTTTCCTCTCGATTGCCCGAGGTGACCACCTTGGCTTTTGTCAAGAGAGTTGTAAGTAGGGTGCAAGATCGCCTACAGCCACATCACCCTGAATGCGCTCGATCTCGTCTGATCTCGGATGCTAAGCAGGGTCAGGCCTGGTTAGTACCTGGATGGGAGACCGCCTGGGAATACCAGGTGCCGTAGGCTTTTTTCCATTATGTTGTTGGCTTTGGCGACCTGCTGTATTTTTCCTCTCGATTGCCCGAGGTGACCACCTTGGCTTTTGTCAAGAGAGTTGTAAGTAGGGTGCAAGATCGCCTACGGCCACATCACCCTGAATGCGCTCGATCTCGTCTGATCTCGGATGCTAAGCAGGGTCGGGCCTGCTTAGTACCTGGATGGGAGACCACCTGGGAATACCAGGTGCTGTAGGCTTTTTTCCATTATGTTGTTGGCTTTGGCGACCAGCTGTATTTTTCCTCTCGATTGCCCGAGGTGACCACCTTGGCTTTTGTCAAGAGAGTTGTAAGTAGGGTGCAAGATCGCCTACGGACACGTCACCCTGAATGCGCTCGATCTCGTCTGATCTCGGATGCTAAGCAGGGTCAGGCCTGGTTAGTACCTGGATGGGAGACCGCCTGGCAATAGCAGGTGCCGTAGGCTTTTTTCCATTATGTTGTTGGCTTTGGCGACCTGCGGTATTTTTCCTCTCAATTGCCCGAGGTGACCACCTTGGCTTTTGTCAAGAGAGTTGTAAGTAGGGTGCAAGATCGCCTAAGGCCACATCACCCTGAATGCGCTCGATCTCGTCTGATTTCGGATGCTAAGCAGGGTCTGGCCTGGTTAGTACCTGGATGGGAGACCGCCTGGGAATACCAGGTGCCGTAGGCTTTTTTCCATTATGTTGTTGGCTTTGGCGACCTGCTGTATTTTTCCTCTCGATTGCCCGAGGTGACCACTTTGGCTTTTGTCAAGAGAGTTGTAAGTAGGGTGCAAGATCGCCTACGGCCACATCACCCTGAATGCGCTCGATCTCGTCTGATCTCGGATGCTAAGCAGGGTCGGGCCTGGTTAGTACCTGGATGGGAGACCGCCTGGGATTACCAGGTGCCGTAGGCTTTTTTCCGTTATGTTTTTGGCTTTGGCGACCTGCTGTATTTTTCCTCTCGATTGCCCGAGGTGACCACCTTGGCTTTTGTCAAGAGAGTTGTAAGTAGGGTGCAAGATCGCCTACGGCCACATCACCCTGAATGCGCTCGATCTCGTCTGATCTCGGATGCTAAGCAGGGTCGGGCCTGCTTAGTACCTGGATGGGAGACCACCTGGGAATACCAGGTGCTGTAGGCTTTTTTCCATTATGTTGTTGGCTTTGGCGACCAGCTGTATTTTTCCTCTCGATTGCCCGAGGTTACCACCTTGGCTTTTGTCAAGAGAGTTGTAAGTAGGGTGCAAGATCGCCTACGGCCACGTCACCCTGAATGGGCTCAATCTTGTCTGATCTCGGATGCTAAGCAGGGTCAGGCCTGGTTAGTACCTGGATGGGAGACCGCCTGGGAATAGCAGGTGCCGTAGGCTTTTTTCCATTATGTTGTTGGCTTTGGCGACCTGCGGTATTTTTCCTCTCGATTGCCCGAGGTGACCACCTTGGCTTTTGTCAAGAGAGTTGTAAGTAGGGTGCAAGATCGCCTACAGTCACATCACCCTGAATGCGCTCGATCTCGTCTGATCTCGGATGCTAAGCAGGGTCGGGCCTGGTTAGTACCTGGATGGGAGACCGCCTGGGAATACCAGGTGCCGTAGGCTTTTTTCCATTATGTTGTTGGCTTTGGCGACCTGCTGTGTTTTTCCTCTCGATTGCCTGAGGTGACCACCTTGGCTTTTGTCAAGAGAGTTGTAAGTAGGGTGCAAGATCGCCTACAGCCACATCACCCTGAATGCGCTCGATCTCGTCTGATCTCGGATGCTAAGCAGGGTCAGTCCTGGTTAGTACCTGGATGGGAGACCACCTGGGAATACCAGGTGCCGTAGGCTTTTTTCCATTATGTTGTTGGCTTTGGCGACCTGCTGTATTTTTCCTCTCGATTGCCCGAGGTGACCACCTTGGCTTTTGTCAAGAGAGTTGTAAGTAGGGTGCAAGATCGCCTACAGTCACATCACCCTGAATGCGCTCGATCTCGTCTGATCTCGGATGCTAAGCAGGGTCAGGCCTGGTTAGTACCTGGATGGGAGACCGCCTGGGAATACCAGGTGCCGTAGGCTTTTTTCCATTATGTTGTTGGCTTTGGCGACCTGCTGTATTTTTCCTCTCGATTGCCCGAGGTGACCACCTTGGCTTTTGTCAAGAGAGTTGTAAGTAGGGTGCAAGATCGCCTACGGCCACATCACCCTGAATGCGCTCGATCTCGTCTGATCTCGGATGCTAAGCAGGGTCAGGCCTGGTTAGTACCTGGATGGGAGACCGCCTGGGAATACCAGGTGCCGTAGGCTTTTTTCCATTATGTTGTTGGCTTTGGCGACCTGCTGTGTTTTTCCTCTCGATTGCCCGAGGTGACCACCTTGGCTTTTGTCAAGAGAGTTGTAAGTAGGGTGCAAGATCGCCTACAGCCACATCACCCTGAATGCGCTCGATCTCGTCTGATCTCGGATGCTAAGCAGGGTCAGGCCTGGTTAGTGCCTGGATGGGAGACCGCCTGGGAATACCAGGTGCCGTAGGCTTTTTTCCATTATGTTGTTGGCTTTGGCGACCTGCTGTATTTTTCCTCTCGATTGCCCGAGGTGACCACCTTGGCTTTTGTCAAGAGAGTTGTAAGTAGGGTGCAAGATCGCCTACGGCCACATCACCCTGAATGCGCTCGATCTCGTCTGATCTCGGATGCTAAGCAGGGTCGGGCCTGCTTAGTACCTGTATGGGAGACCGCCTGGCAATAGCAGGTGCCGTAGGCTTTTTTCCATTATGTTGTTGGCTTTGGCGACCTGCGGTATTTTTCCTCTCGATTGCCCGAGGTGACCACCTTGGCTTTTGTCAAGAGAGTTGTAAGTAAGGTGCAAGATCGTCTAAGGCCACATCACCCTGAATGCGCTCGATCTCGTCTGATTTCGGATGCTAAGCAGGGTCGGGCCTGGTTAGTACCTGGATGGGAGACCGCCTGGGAATACCAGGTGCCGTAGGCTTTTTTCCATTATGTTGTTGGCTTTGGCGACCTGCTGTATTTTTCCTCTCGATTGCCCGAGGTGACCACCTTGGCTTTTGTCAAGAGAGTTGTAAGTAGGCTGCAAGATCGCCTACGGCCACATCACCCTGAATGCGCTCGATCTCGTCTGATCTCGGATGCTAAGCAGGGTCGGGCCTGCTTAGTACCTGGATGGGAGACCACCTGGGAATACCAGGTGCTGTAGGCTTTTTTCCATTATGTTGTTGGCTTTGGCGACCAGCTGTATTTTTCCTCTCGATTGCCCGAGGTGACCACCTTGGCTTTTGTCAAGAGAGTTGTAAGTAGGGTGCAAGATCGCCTACAGCCACATCACCCTGAATGCGCTCGATCTCGTCTGATCTCGGATGCTAAGCAGGGTCAGGCCTGGTTAGTACCTGGATGGGAGACCGCCTGGGAATACCAGGTGCCGTAGGCTTTTTTCCATTATGTTGTTGGCTTTGGCGACCTGCTGTATTTTTCCTCTCGATTGCCCGAGGTGACCACCTTGGCTTTTGTCAAGAGAGTTGTAAGTAGGGTGCAAGATCGCCTACGGCCACATCACCCTGAATGCGCTCGATCTCGTCTGATCTCGGATGCTAAGCAGGGTCGGGCCTGCTTAGTACCTGGATGGGAGACCACCTGGGAATACCAGGTGCTGTAGGCTTTTTTCCATTATGTTGTTGGCTTTGGCGACCAGCTGTATTTTTCCTCTCGATTGCCCGAGGTGACCACCTTGGCTTTTGTCAAGAGAGTTGTAAGTAGGGTGCAAGATCGCCTACGGACACGTCACCCTGAATGCGCTCGATCTCGTCTGATCTCGGATGCTAAGCAGGGTCAGGCCTGGTTAGTACCTGGATGGGAGACCGCCTGGCAATAGCAGGTGCCGTAGGCTTTTTTCCATTATGTTGTTGGCTTTGGCGACCTGCGGTATTTTTCCTCTCAATTGCCCGAGGTGACCACCTTGGCTTTTGTCAAGAGAGTTGTAAGTAGGGTGCAAGATCGCCTAAGGCCACATCACCCTGAATGCGCTCGATCTCGTCTGATTTCGGATGCTAAGCAGGGTCTGGCCTGGTTAGTACCTGGATGGGAGACCGCCTGGGAATACCAGGTGCCGTAGGCTTTTTTCCATTATGTTGTTGGCTTTGGCGACCTGCTGTATTTTTCCTCTCAATTGCCCGAGGTGACCACTTTGGCTTTTGTCAAGAGAGTTGTAAGTAGGGTGCAAGATCGCCTACGGCCACATCACCCTGAATGCGCTCGATCTCGTCTGATCTCGGATGCTAAGCAGGGTCGGGCCTGGTTAGTACCTGGATGGGAGACCGCCTGGGATTACCAGGTGCCGTAGGCTTTTTTCCGTTATGTTTTTGGCTTTGGCGACCTGCTGTATTTTTCCTCTCGATTGCCCGAGGTGACCACCTTGGCTTTTGTCAAGAGAGTTGTAAGTAGGGTGCAAGATCGCCTACGGCCACATCACCCTGAATGCGCTCGATCTCGTCTGATCTCGGATGCTAAGCAGGGTCGGGCCTGCTTAGTACCTGGATGGGAGACCACCTGGGAATACCAGGTGCTGTAGGCTTTTTTCCATTATGTTGTTGGCTTTGGCGACCAGCTGTATTTTTCCTCTCGATTGCCCGAGGTTACCACCTTGGCTTTTGTCAAGAGAGTTGTAAGTAGGGTGCAAGATCGCCTACGGCCACGTCACCCTGAATGGGCTCAATCTCGTCTGATCTCGGATGCTAAGCAGGGTCAGGCCTGGTTAGTACCTGGATGGGAGACCGCCTGGGAATAGCAGGTGCCGTAGGCTTTTTTCCATTATGTTGTTGGCTTTGGCGACCTGCGGTATTTTTCCTCTCGATTGCCCGAGGTGACCACCTTGGCTTTTGTCAAGAGAGTTGTAAGTAGGGTGCAAGATCGCCTACAGTCACATCACCCTGAATGCGCTCGATCTCGTCTGATCTCGGATGCTAAGCAGGGTCGGGCCTGGTTAGTACCTGGATGGGAGACCGCCTGGGAATACCAGGTGCCGTAGGCTTTTTTCCATTATGTTGTTGGCTTTGGCGACCTGCTGTGTTTTTCCTCTCGATTGCCTGAGGTGACCACCTTGGCTTTTGTCAAGAGAGTTGTAAGTAGGGTGCAAGATCGCCTACAGCCACATCACCCTGAATGCGCTCGATCTCGTCTGATCTCGGATGCTAAGCAGGGTCAGTCCTGGTTAGTACCTGGATGGGAGACCACCTGGGAATACCAGGTGCCGTAGGCTTTTTTCCATTATGTTGTTGGCTTTGGCGACCTGCTGTATTTTTCCTCTCGATTGCCCGAGGTGACCACCTTGGCTTTTGTCAAGAGAGTTGTAAGTAGGGTGCAAGATCGCCTACAGTCACATCACCCTGAATGCGCTCGATCTCGTCTGATCTCGGATGCTAAGCAGGGTCAGGCCTGGTTAGTACCTGGATGGGAGACCGCCTGGGAATACCAGGTGCCGTAGGCTTTTTTCCATTATGTTGTTGGCTTTGGCGACCTGCTGTATTTTTCCTCTCGTTTGCCCGAGGTGACCACCTTGGCTTTTGTCAAGAGAGTTGTAAGTAGGGTGCAAGATCGCCTACGGCCACATCACCCTGAATGCGCTCGATCTCATCTGATCTCGGATGCTAAGCAGGGTCAGGCCTGGTTAGTACCTGGATGGGAGACCGCCTGGGAATACCAGGTGCCGTAGGCTTTTTTCCATTATGTTGTTGGCTTTGGCGACCTGCTGTGTTTTTCCTCTCGATTGCCCGAGGTGACCACCTTGGCTTTTGTCAAGAGAGTTGTAAGTAGGGTGCAAGATCGCCTACAGCCACATCACCCTGAATGCGCTCGATCTCGTCTGATCTCGGATGCTAAGCAGGGTCAGGCCTGGTTAGTACCTGGATGGGAGACCGCCTGGGAATACCAGGTGCCGTAGGCTTTTTTCCATTATGTTGTTGGCTTTGGCGACCTGCTGTATTTTTCCTCTCGATTGCCCGAGGTGACCACCTTGGCTTTTGTCAAGAGAGTTGTAAGTAGGGTGCAAGATCGCCTACGGCCACATCACCCTGAATGCGCTCGATCTCGTCTGATCTCGGATGCTAAGCAGGGTCAGGCCTGGTTAGTACCTGGATGGGAGACCGCCTGGGAATACCAGGTGCCGTAGGCTTTTTTCCATTATGTTGTTGGCTTTGGCGACCTGCTGTGTTTTTCCTCTCGATTGCCCGAGGTGACCACCTTGGCTTTTGTCAAGAGAGTTGTAAGTAGGGTGCAAGATCGTCTAAGGCCACATCACCCTGAATGCGCTCGATCTCGTCTGATTTCGGATGCTAAGCAGGGTCGGGCCTGGTAAGTACCTGGATGGGAGACCGCCTGGGATTACCAGGTGCCGTAGGCTTTTTTCCGTTATGTTGTTGGCTTTGGCGACCTGCTGTATTTTTCCTCTCGATTGCCCGAGGTGACCACCTTGGCTTTTGTCAAGAGAGTTGTAAGTAGGGTGCAAGATCGCCTACGGCCACATCACCCTGAATGCGCTCGATCTCGTCTGATCTCGGATGCTAAGCAAGGTCGGGCCTGGTTAGTACCTGGATGGGAGACCGCCTGGGAATACCAGGTGCCGTAGGCTTTTTTCCATTATGTTGTTGGCTTTGGCGACCTGCTGTATTTTTCCTCTCGATTGCCCGAGGTGACCACCTTGGCTTTTGTCAAGAGAGTTGTAAGTAGGGTGCAAGATCGCCTACGGCCACATCACCCTGAATGCGCTCGATCTCGTCTGATCTCGGATGCTAAGCAGGGTCGGGCCTGGTTAGTACCTGGATGGGAGACTGCCTGGGATTACCAGGTGCCGTAGACTTTTTTCCGTTATGTTTTTGGCTTTGGCGACCTGCTGTATTTTTCCTCTCGATTGCCCGAGGTGACCACCTTGGCTTTTGTCAAGAGAGTTGTAAGTAGGGTGCAAGATCGCCTACGGCCACATCACCCTGAATGCGCTCGATCTCGTCTGATCTCGGATGCTAAGCAGGGTCGGGCCTGCTTAGTACCTGGATGGGAGACCACCTGGGAATACCAGGTGCTGTAGGCTTTTTTCCATTATGTTGTTGGCTTTGGCGACCAGCTGTATTTTTCCTCTCGATTGCCCGAGGTTACCACCTTGGCTTTTGTCAAGAGAGTTGCAAGTAGGGTGCAAGATCGCTTACGGCCACGTCACCCTGAATGGGCTCAATCTCGTCTGATCTCGGATGCTAAGCAGGGTCAGGCCTGGTTAGTACCTGGATGGGAGACCGCCTGGGAATAGCAGGTGCCGTAGGCTTTTTTCCATTATGTTGTTGGCTTTGGCGACCTGCGGTATTTTTCCTCTCGATTGCCCGAGGTGACCACCTTGGCTTTTGTCAAGAGAGTTGTAAGTAGGGTACAAGATCGCCTACGGCCACATCACCCTGAATGCGCTCGATCTCGTCTGATTTCGGATGCTAAGCAGGGTCGGGCCTGGATAGTACCTGGATGGGAGACCGCCTGGGAATACCAGGTGCCGTAGGCTTTTTTCCATTATGTTGTTGGCTTTGGCGACCTGCTGTATTTTTCCTCTCGATTGCCCGAGGTGACCACCTTGGCTTTTGTCAAGAGAGTTTTAAGTAGGGTGCAAGATCGCCTACGGCCACATCACCCTGAATGCACTCGATCTCGTCTGATCTCGGATGCTAAGCAGGGTCGGGCCTGGTAAGTACCTGGATGGGAGACCGCCTGGGATTACCAGGTGCCGTAGGCTTTTTTCCGTTATGTTGTTGGCTTTGGCGACCTGCTGTATTTTTCCTCTCGATTGCCCGAGGTGACCACCTTGGCTTTTGTCAAGAGAGTTGTAAGTAGGGTGCAAGATCGCCTACGGCCACATCACCCTGAATGCGCTCGATCTCGTCTGATCTCGGATGCTAAGCAAGGTCGGGCCTGGTTAGTACCTGGATGGGAGACCGCCTGGGAATACCAGGTGCCGTAGGCTTTTTTCCATTATGTTGTTGGCTTTGGCGACCTGCTGTATTTTTCCTCTCGATTGCCCGAGGTGACCACCTTGGCTTTTGTCAAGAGAGTTGTAAGTAGGCTGCAAGATCGCCTACGGCCACATCACCCTGAATGCGATCGACCTCGTCTGATCTTGGATGCTAAACAGGGTCAGGCCTGGTTAGTACCTGGATGGGAGACCGCCTGGGAATACCAGGTGCCGTAGGCTTTTTTCCATTATGTTGTTGGCTTTGGTGACCTGCGGTATTTTTCCTCTCGATTGCCCGAGGTGACCACCTTGGCTTTTGTCAAGAGAGTTGTAAGTAGGGTGCAAGATCGCCTACGGCCACATCACCCTGAATGCGCTCGATCTCGTCTGATCTCGGATGCTAAGCAAGGTCGGGCCTGGTTAGTACCTGGATGGGAGACCGCCTGGGAATACCAGGTGCCGTAGGCTTTTTTCCATTATGTTGTTGGCTTTGGCGACCTGCTGTATTTTTCCTCTCGATTGCCCGAGGTGACCACCTTGGCTTTTGTCAAGAGAGTTGTAAGTAGGCTGCAAGATCGCCTACGGCCACATCACCCTGAATGCGATCGACCTCGTCTGATCTTGGATGCTAAACAGGGTCAGGCCTGGTTAGTACCTGGATGGGAGACCGCCTGGGAATACCAGGTGCCGTAGGCTTTTTTCCATTATGTTGTTGGCTTTGGTGACCTGCGGTATTTTTCCTCTCGATTGCCCGAGGTGACCACCTTGGCTTTTGTCAAGAGAGTTGTAAGTAGGGTGCAAGATCGCCTACAGCCACATCACCCTGAATGCGCTCGATCTCGTCTGATTTCGGATGCTAAGCAGGGTCGGGCCTGGTTAGTACCTGGATGGGAGACCGCCTGGAAATACCAGGTGCCGTAGGCTTTTTTCCATTATGCTGTTGGCTTTGCCGACCTGCTGTATTTTTCCTCTCGATTGCCCGAGGTGACCACCTTGGCTTTTGTCAAGAGAGTTGTAAGTAGGGTGCAAGATCGCCTACAGCCACGTCACCCTGAATGCGCTCGATCTCGTCTGATCTCAGATGCTAAACAGGGTCGGGCCTGGTTAGTACCTGGATGGGAGACCGCCTGGGAATACCAGGTGCCGTAGGCTTTTTTCCATTATGTTGTTGGCTTTGGCGACCTGCTGTATTTTTCCTCTCGATAGCCCGAGGAGACCACCTTGGCTTTTGTCAAGAGAGTTGTAAGTAGGGTGCAAGATCGCCTACGGCCACATCACCCTGAATGCGCTCGATCTCGTCTGATCTCGCATGCTAAGCAGGGTCGGGCCTGGTTAGTACCTGGATGGGAGACCGCCTGGGAATACCAGGTGCCGTAGGCTTTTTTCCATTATGTTGTTGGCTTTGGCGACCTGCTGTATTTTTCCTCTCGATAGCCCGAGGAGACCACCTTGGCTTTTGTCAAGAGAGTTGTAAGTAGTGGGCAAGATCACCTACGGCCACATCACCCTGAATGCGCTCGATCTCGTCTGATCTTGGATGCTAAGCAGGGTCGGGCCTGGTTAGTACCTGGATGGGAGACCGCCTGGGAATACCAGGTGCCGTAGGCTTTTTTCCATTATGTTGTTGGCTTTGGCAACCTGCTGTATTTTTCCTCTCGATTGCCCGAGGTGACCACCTTGGCTTTTGTCAAGAGAGTTGTAAGTAGGGTGCAAGATCGCCTACGGCCACATCACCCTGAATGCGCTCGATCTCGTATGCTGAGCAGGGTCGGGCCTGGTTGGTACCTGGATGGGAGACCGCCTGGGAATACCAGGTGCCGTAGGCTTTTTTCCATTATGTTGTTGGCTTTGGCGACCTGCTCTATTTTTCCTCTCGATTACCCGAGGTGACCACCTTGGCTTTTGTCAAGAGAGTTGTAAGTAGGGTGTAAGATTGCCTACGGCCACATCACCCTGAATGCGCTTGATCTCGTCTGATCTCGGATGCTAAGCAGGGTCGGCCCTGGTTAGTACCTGGATGGGAGACCGCCTGGGAATACCAGGTGCCGTAGGCTTTTTTCCATCATGTTGTTGGCTTTGGCGACCTTCTGTATTTTTCCTCTCGATTGCCCGAGGTGACCACCTTGGCTTTTGTCAAGAGAGTTGTAAGTAGGGTGCAAGATCGCTTACGGCCACATCACCCTGAATGCGCTTGATCTCGTCTGATCTCGGATGCTAAGCAGGGTCGGGCCTGGTTAGTACCTGGATGGGAGACCACCTGGGAATACCGGGTGCCGTAGGCTTTTTACCATTATGTTGTTGGCTTTGGCAGCCTGCTGTATTTTTCCTCTCGATTGCCCGAGGTGACCACCTTGGCTTTTGTCAAGAGAGTTGTAAGTAGGGTGCAAGATCGCCTACGGCCACATCACCCTGAATGCGCTTGATCTCGTCTGATCTCGGATGCTAAGCTGGGTCGGGCCTGGTTAGTACCTGGATGGGAGACCGCCTGGGAATACCGGGTGCCATAGGCTTTTTTCCATTATGTTGTTGGCTTTGGCGACCTGCTGTATTTTTCCTCTTGATTGCCCGAGGTGACCACCTTGGCTTTTGTCAAGAGAGTTGTAAGTAGGGTGCAAGATCGCCTACGGCCACATCACCCTGAATGCGCTCGATCTCGTCTGATCTCAGATGCTAAGCAGGGTCGGGCCTGGTTAGTACCTGGATGGGAGACCGCCTGGGAATACCAGGTGCCGTAGGCTTTTTTCCATTATGTTGTTGGTTTTGGCGACCTGCTGTATTTTTCCTCTTGATTGCCCGAGTTGACCACCTTGGCTTTTGTCAAGAGAGTTGTAAGTAGGGAGCAAGATCGCCTACGGCCACATCACCCGGAATGCGCTCGATCTCGTCTGATTTCGGATGCTAAGCAGGGTTGGGCTTGGTTAGTACCTGGATGGGAGACCGCCTGGGATTACCAGGTGCCGTAGGCTTTTTTCCGTTATGTTTTTGGCTTTGGCGACCTGCTGTATTTTTCCTCTCGATTGCCCGAGGTGACCACCTTGGCTTTTGTCAAGAGAGTTGTAAGTAGGGTGCAAGATCGCCTACGGCCACATCACCCTGAATGCGCTCGATCTCGTCTGATCTCGGATGCTAAGCAGGGTCGGGCCTGCTTAGTACCTGGATGGGAGACCACCTGGGAATACCAGGTGCTGTAGGCTTTTTTCCATTATGTTGTTGGCTTTGGCGACCAGCTGTATTTTTCCTCTCGATTGCCCGAGGTTACCACCTTGGCTTTTGTCAAGAGAGTTGTAAGTAGGGTGCAAGATCGCCTACGGCCACGTCACCCTGAATGGGCTCGATCTCGTCTGATCTCGGATGCTAAGCAAGGTCGGGCCTGGTTAGTACCTGGATGGGAGACCGCCTGGGAATACCAGGTGCTGTAGGCTTTTTTCCATTATGTTGTTGGCTTTGGCGACCTGCTGTATTTTTCCTCTCGATTGCCCGAGGTGACCACCTTGGTTTTTGTCAAGAGAGTTGTAAGTAGGCTGCAAGATCGCCTACGGCCACATCACCCTGAATGCGATCGACTTCGTCTGATCTCGGATACTAAGCAGGGTCAGGCCTGGTTAGTACCTGGATGGGAGACCGCCTGGGAATAGCAGGTGCCGTAGGCTTTTTTCCATTATGTTGTTGGCTTTGGTGACCTGCGGTATTTTTCCTCTCGATTGCCCGAGGTGACCACCTTGGCTTTTGTCAAGAGAGTTGTAAGTAGGGTGCAAGATCGCCTACGGCCACATCACCCTGAATGCGCTCGATTTCATCTGATTTCGGATGCTAAGCAGGGTCGGGCCTGGATAGTACCTGGATGGGAGACCGCCTGGAAATACCAGGTGCCGTAGGCTTTTTTCCATTATGCTGTTGGCTTTGCCGACCTGCTGTATTTTTCCTCTCGATTGCCCGAGGTGACCACCTTGGCTTTTGTCAAGAGAGTTGTAAGTAGGATGCAAGGATGCCTACGGCCACATCACCCTGAATGCGCTCGATCTCGTCTGATCTCAGATGCTAAGCAGGGTCGGGCCTGGTTAGTACCTGGATGGGAGACCGCCTGGGAATACCAGGTGCCGTAGGCTTTTTTCCATTATGTTGTTGGCTTTGGCGACCTGCTGTATTTTTCCTCTCGATTGCCTGAGGTGACCACCTTGGCTTTTGTCAAGAGAGTTGTAAGTAGGGTGCAAGATCGCCTACAGCCACGTCACCCTGAATGCGCTCGATCTCGTCTGATCTCGGATGCTAAACAGGGTCGGGCCTGGTTAGTACCTGGATGGGAGACCGCCTGGGAATACCAGGTGCCATAGGCTTTTTTCCATTATGTTGTTGGCTTTGGCGACCTGCTGTATTTTTCCTCTTCATAGCCCGAGGAGACCACCTTGGCTTTTGTCAAGAGAGTTGTAAGTAGGGTGCAAGATCGCCTACGGCCACATCACCCTGAATGCGCTCGATCTCGTCTGATCTCGCATGCTAAGCAGGGTCGGGCCTGGTTAGTACCTGGATGGGAGACCGCCTGGGAATACCAGGTGCCGTAGGCTTTTTTCCATTATGTTGTTGGCTTTGGCAACCTGCTGTATTTTTCCTCTCGATTGCCCGAGGTGACCACCTTGGCTTTTGTCAAGAGAGTTGTAAGTAGGGTGCAAGATCGCCTACGGCCACATCACCCTGAATGCGCTCGATCTCGTATGCTGAGCAGGGTCGGGCCTGGTTGGTACCTGGATGGGAGACCGCCTGGGAATACCAGGTGCCGTAGGCTTTTTTCCATTATGTTGTTGGCTTTGGCGACCTGCTGTATTTTTCCTCTCTATTACCCGAGGTGGCCACCTTGGCTTTTGTCAAGAGAGTTGTAAGTAGGGCGTAAGATTGCCTACGGCCACATCACCCTGAATGCGCTTGATCTCGTCTGATCTCGGATGCTAAGCAGGGTCGGCCCTGGTTAGTACCTGGATGGGAGACCGCCTGGGAATACCAGGTGCCGTAGGCTTTTTTCCATCATGTTGTTGGCTTTGGCGACCTTCTGTATTTTTCCTCTCGATTGCCCGAGGTGACCACCTTGGCTTTTGTCAAGAGAGTTGTAAGTAGGGTGCAAGATCGCTTACGGCCACATCACCCTGAATGCGCTCGATCTCGTCTGATCTCGGATGCTAAGCAGGGTCGGGCCTGGTTAGTACCTGGATGGGAGACCGCCTGGGAATACCGGGTGCCGTAGGCTTTTTACCATTATGTTGTTGGCTTTGGCGACCTGCTGTATTTTTCCTCTCGATTGCCCGAGGTGACCACCTTGGCTTTTGTCAAGAGAGTTGTAAGTAGGGTGCAAGATCGCCTACGGCCACATCACCCTGAATGCGCTCGATCTCGTCTGATCTCAGATGCTAAGCAGGGTCGGGCCTGGTTAGTACCTGGATGGGAGACCGCCTGGGATTACCAGGTGCCGTAGGCTTTTTTCCGTTATGTTGTTGGCTTTGGCGACCTGCTGTATTTTTTCTCTCGATTGCCCGAGGTGACCACCTTGGCTTTTGTCAAGAGAGTTGTAAGTAGGGTGCAAGATCGCTTACGGCCACATCACCCTGAATGCGCTCGTTCTCGTCTGATCTCGGATGCTAAGCAAGGTCGGGCCTGGTTAGTACCTGGATGGGAGACCGCCTGGGAATACCAGGTGCCGTAGGCTTTTTTCCATTATGTTGTTGGCTTTGGCGACCTGCTGTATTTTTCCTCTCGATTGCCCGAGGTGACCACCTTGGCTTTTGTCAAGAGAGTTGTAAGTAGGGTGCAAGATGGCCTACGGCCACATCACCCTGAATGCGCTTGATCTCGTCTGATCTCGGATGCTAAGCTGGGTCGGGCCTGGTTAGTACCTGGATGGGAGACCGCCTGGGAATACCGGGTGCCATAGGCTTTTTTCCATTATGTTGTTGGCTTTGGCGACCTGCTGTATTTTTCCTCTTGATTGCCCGAGGTGACCACCTTGGCTTTTATCAAGAGAGTTGTAAGTAGGGTGCAAGATCGCCTACGGCCACATCACCCTGAATGCGCTCAATCTCGTCTGATCTCAGATGCTAAGCAGGGTCGGGTCTGGTTATTACCTGGATGGGAGACCGCCTGGGAATACCAGGTGCCGTAGGCTTTTTTCCATTATGTTGTTGGCTTTGGCGACCTGCTGTATTTTTCCTCTCGATTGCCCGAGGTGACCACCTTGGCTTTTGTCAAGAGAGTTGTAAGTAGGGGGCAAGATCGCCTACGGCCACATCACCCTGAATGCGCTCAATCTCGTCTGATCTCGGATGCTAAGCAGGGTCGGCCCTGGTTAGTACCTGGATGGGAGACTGCCTGGGAATACCAGGTGCCGTAGGCTTTTTTCCATTATGTTGTTGGCTTTGGCGACCTGCTGTATTTTTCCTCTCGATTGCCCGAGGTAACCACCTTGGCTTTTGTCAAGAGAGTTGTAAGTAGGGTGCACGATTGCCTACGGCCACATCACCCAGAATGCGTTCGATTTCGTCTGATCTCAGATGCTAAGCAGGGTCGGGCCTGGTTATTACCTGGATGGGAGACCGCCTGGGAATACCAGGTGCCGCAGGCTTTTTTCCATTATGTTGTTGGCTTTGGCGACCTGCTGTATTTTTCCTCTCGATTGCCTGAGGTGACCACATTGGCTTTTGTCAATAGAGTTGTAAGTAGGGGACACGATCGCCTACGGCCACATCACCCTGAATGCGCTCGATCTCGTCTGATCTCGGATGCTAAGCAGGGGCGGGCCTGGTTAGTACCTGGATGCGAGACCGCCTGGGAATACCAGGTGCCGTAGGCTTTTTTCCATTATGTTGTTGGCTTTGGTGACCTGCTGTATTTTTCCTCTCGATTGCCCGAGGTGACCACCTTGGCTTTTGTCAAGAGAGTTGTAAGTAGCCTGCAAAATCGTCTACGGCCACATCACCCTGAATGCGCTCTATCTCGTCTGATCTCGGATGCTAAGCAGGGGCGGGCCAGGTTAGTACCTGGATGCGAGACCGCCTGGGAATACCAGGTGCCGTAGGCTTTTTTCCATTATGTTTTTGGCTTTGGCGACCTGCTGTATTTTTCCTCTCGATTGCCCAAGGTGACCACCTTGGCTTTTGTCAAGAGAGTTGTAAGTAGGGTGCAAGATCGCTTACAGCCACATCACCCTGAATGCGCTCGATCTCGTCTGATCTCGGATGCTAAGCAGTGTCGGGCCTGGTTAGTACCTGGATGGGAGACTGCCTGGGAATACCAGGTGCCGTAGGCTTTTTTCCATTATGTTGTTGGCTTTGGCGTCCTGCTGTATTTTTCCTCTCGATTGCCCGAGGTGACCACCTTGGCTTTTGTCAAGAGAGTTGTAAGTAGGATGTAAGATCGCCTACGGCCACATCACCCTGAATGCGCTCAATCTCGTCTGATCTCGGCTGCTAAGCAGAGTCGGGCCTGGTTAGTACCTGGATGGGAGACCGCCTGGGAATACCAGGTGCCGTAGGCTTTTTTCCATTATGTTGTTGGCTTTGGCGACCTGCTGTATTTTTCCTCTCGATTGCCCGAGGTGACCACCTTGGCTTTTGTCAAGAGAGTTGTAAGTAGGGTGCTAGATCGCCTGCGGCCACATCACCCTAAATGCGCTCGATCTCGTCTGATCTCGGATGCTAAACAGGGTTGGGCCTGGTTAGTGCCTGGAAGGGAGACCGCCTGGGAATACCAGGTGCCGTAGGCTTTTTTCCATTATGTTGTTGGCTTTGGCGACCTGCTGTATTTTTCCTCTCTATTGCCCGAGGTGACCACCTTGGCTTTTGTCAAGAGAGTTGTAAGTAGGGCGCAAGGTCGCCTACGGCCACATCACCCTGAATGCGCTCGATGTCGTCTGATCTCGGATGCTAAGCAGGGTCGGGCCTGGTTAGTACCTGGATGGGAGACCGCCTGGGAATACCAGGTGCCGTAGGTTTTTTTCCATTATGTTGTTGGCTTTGGCGACCTGCTGTATTTTTCCTCTCGATTGCTCGAGGTGACCACCTTGGCTTTTGTCAAGAGAGTTGTAAGTAGGGTGCAAGATCGCCTACGGCCACATCACCCTGAATGTGCTCAATCTCGTCTGATCTCAGATGCTAAGCAGGGTCAGGCCTGGTTATTACCTGGATGCGAGACCGCCTGGGAATACCAGGTGCCGTAGGCTTTTTTCCATTATGTTGTTGGCTTTGGTGACCTGCTGTATTTTTCCTCTCGATTGCCCAAGGTGACCACCTTGGCTTTTGTCAAGAGAGTTGTAAGTAGGGTGCAAGATCGCTTACAGCCACATCACCCTGAATGTGCTCGATCTCGTCTGATCTCGGATGCTAAGCAGTGTCGGGCCTGGTTAGTACCTGAATGGGAGACTGCCTGGGAATACCAGGTGCCATAGGCTTTTTTCCATTATGTTGTTGGCTTTGGCGTCCTGCTGTATTTTTCCTCTCGATTGCCCGAGGTGACCACCTTGGCTTTTGTCAAGAGAGTTGTAAGTAGGGTGCAAGATCGCCTACGGCCACATCACCCTGAATGCGCTCAATCTCGTCTGATCTCGGATGTTAAGCAGGGTCGGGCCTGGTTATTACCTGGATGGGAGACCGCCTGGGAATACCAGGTGCCGTAGGCTTTTTTCCATTATGTTGTTGGCTTTGGCGACCTGCTGTATTTTTCCTCTCTATTGCCCGAGGTGACCACATTGGCTTTTGTCAATAGAGTTGTAAGTAGGGGACAAGATCGCCTACGGCCACATCACCCTGAATGCGTTCGATCTCGTCTGATCTCGGATGCTAAGCAGGGTCGGGCCTGGTTAGTACCTGGATGGGAGACCGCCTGGGAATACCAGGTGCCGTAGGCTTTTTTCCATTATGTTGTTGGCTTTGGCGACCTGCTGTATTTTTCCTCTCGTTTGCCCGAGGTGACCACCTTGGCTTTTGTCAAGAGAGTTGTAAGTAGCCTGCAAAATCGTCTACGGCCACATCACCCTGAATGCGCTCTATCTCGTCTGATCTCGGATACTAAGCAGGGGCGGGCCTGGTTAGTACCTGGATGCGAGACCGCCTGGGAATACCAGGTGCCGTAGGCTTTTTTCCATTATGTTGTTGGCTTTGGTGACCTGCTGTATTTTTCCTCTCGATTGCCCAAGGTGACCACCTTGGCTTTTGTCAAGAGAGTTGTAAGTAGGGTGCAAGATCGCTTACAGCCACATCACCCTGAATGCGCTCGATCTCGTCTGATCTCGGATGCTAAGCAGTGTCGGGCCTGGTTAGTACCTGAATGGGAGACTGCCTGGGAATACCAGGTGCTATAGGCTTTTTTCCATTATGTTGTTGGCTTTGGCGTCCTGCTGTATTTTTCCTCTCGATTGCCCGAGGTGACCACCTTGGCTTTTGTCAAGAGAGTTGTAAGTAGGGTGCAAGATCGCCTACAGCCACATCACCCTGAATGCGCTCAATCTCGTCTGATCTCGGATGCTAAGCAGGGTGGGGCCTGGATATTACCTGGATGGGAGACCGCCTGGGAATACCAGGTGCCGTAGGCTTTTTTCCATTATGTTGTTGGCTTTGGCGACCTGCTGTATTTTTCCTCTCGATTGCCCGAGGTGACCACATTGGCTTTTGTCAATAGAGTTGTAAGTAGGGGACAAGATCGCCTACGGCCACATCACCCTGAATGCGTTCGATCTTGTCTGATCTCGGATGCTAAGCAGGGTCGGGCCTGGTTAGTACCTGGATGGGAGACCGCCTGGGAATACCAGGTGCCGTAGGCTTTTTTCCATTATGTTGTTGGCTTTGGCGACCTGCTGTATTTTTCCTCTCGTTTGCCCGAGGTGACCACCTTGGCTTTTGTCAAGAGAGTTGTAAGTAGCCTGCAAAATCGTCTATGGCCACATCACCCTGAATGCGCTCTATCTCGTCTGATCTCGGATGCTAAGCAGGGGCGGGCGTGGTTAGTACCTGGATGCGAGACCGCCTGGGAATACCAGGTGCCGTAGGCTTTTTTCCATTATGTTGTTGGCTTTGGCGACCTGCTGTATTTTTCCTCTCGATTGCCCGAGGTGACCACATTGGCTTTTGTCAATAGAGTTGTAAGTAGGGGACAAGATCGCCTACGGCCACATCACCCTGAATGCGTTCGATCTTGTCTGATCTCGGATGCTAAGCAGGGTCGGGCCTGGTTAGTACCTGGATGGGAGACCGCCTGGGAATACCAGGTGCCGTAGACTTTTTTCCATTATGTTGTTGGCTTTGGCGACCTGCTGTATTTTTCCTCTCGTTTGCCCGAGGTGACCACCTTGGCTTTTGTCAAGAGAGTTGTAAGTAGCCTGCAAAATCGTCTACGGCCACATCACCCTGAATGCGCTCTATCTCGTCTGATCTCGGATGCTAAGCAGGGGCGGGCGTGGTTAGTACCTGGATGCGAGACCGCCTGGGAATACCAGGTGCCGTAGGCTTTTTTCCATTATGTTGTTGGCTTTGGTGACCTGCTGTATTTTTCCTCTCGATTGCCCCGAGGTGACCACCTTGGCTTTTGTCAAGAGAGTTTTAAGTAGCCTGCAAAATCGTCTACGGCCACATCACCCTGAATGCGCTCTATCTTGTCTGATCTCAGATGCTAAGCAGGGGCGGGCCTGGTTAGTACCTGGATGCGAGACCGCCTGGGAATACCAGGTGCCGTAGGCTTTTTTCCATTATGTTGTTGGCTTTGGTGACCTGCTGTATTTTTCCTCTCGATTGCCCAAGGTGACCACCTTGGCTTTTGTCAAGAGAGTTGTAAGTAGGGAGCAAGATCGTCTATGGCCACATCACCCTGAATGCGCTCTATCTCGTCTGATCTCGGATGCTAAGCAGGGGCGGGCGTGGTTAGTACCTGGATGCGAGACCGCCTGGGAATACCAGGTGCCGTAGGCTTTTTTCCATTATGTTGTTGGCTTTGGCGACCTGCTGTATTTTTCCTCTCGATTGCCCGAGGTGACCACATTGGCTTTTGTCAATAGAGTTGTAAGTAGGGGACAAGATCGCCTACGGCCACATCACCCTGAATGCGTTCGATCTTGTCTGATCTCGGATGCTAAGCAGGGTCGGGCCTGGTTAGTACCTGGATGGGAGACCGCCTGGGAATACCAGGTGCCGTAGACTTTTTTCCATTATGTTGTTGGCTTTGGCGACCTGCTGTATTTTTCCTCTCGTTTGCCCGAGGTGACCACCTTGGCTTTTGTCAAGAGAGTTGTAAGTAGCCTGCAAAATCGTCTACGGCCACATCACCCTGAATGCGCTCTATCTCGTCTGATCTCGGATGCTAAGCAGGGGCGGGCGTGGTTAGTACCTGGATGCGAGACCGCCTGGGAATACCAGGTGCCGTAGGCTTTTTTCCATTATGTTGTTGGCTTTGGTGACCTGCTGTATTTTTCCTCTCGATTGCCCCGAGGTGACCACCTTGGCTTTTGTCAAGAGAGTTTTAAGTAGCCTGCAAAATCGTCTACGGCCACATCACCCTGAATGCGCTCTATCTTGTCTGATCTCAGATGCTAAGCAGGGGCGGGCCTGGTTAGTACCTGGATGCGAGACCGCCTGGGAATACCAGGTGCCGTAGGCTTTTTTCCATTATGTTGTTGGCTTTGGTGACCTGCTGTATTTTTCCTCTCGATTGCCCAAGGTGACCACCTTGGCTTTTGTCAAGAGAGTTGTAAGTAGGGAGCAAGATCGCTTACAGCCACATCACCCTGAATGCGCTCGATCTCGTCTGATCTTGGATGCTAAGCAGTGTCGGGCCTGGTTAGTACCTGGATGGGAGACTGCCTGGGAATACCAGGTGCCGTAGGCTTTTTTCCATTATGTTGTTGGCTTTGGCGTCCTGCTGTATTTTTCCTCTCGATTGCCCGAGGTGACCACCTTGGCTTTTGTCAAGAGAGTTGTAAGTAGGGTGCAAGATCGCCTACGGCCACATCACCCTGAATGCGCTCAATCTCGTCTGATCTCGGATGCTAAGCAGAGTCGGGCCTGGTTAGTACCTGGATGGGAGACCGCCTGGGAATACCAGGTGCCGTAGGCTTTTTTCCATTATGTTGTTGGCTTTGGCGACCTGATGTATTTTTCCTCTCGATTGCCCGAGGTGACCACATTGGCTTTTGTCAATAGAGTTGTAAGTAGGGGACAAGTTCTCCTACGGCCACATCACCCTGAATGCGCTCGATCTCGTCTGATCTCGGATGCTAAGCAGGGTCGGGCCTGGTTCGTACCTGGATGCGAGACCGCCTGGGAATACCAGGTGCCGTAGGCTTTTTTCCATTATGTTGTTGGCTTTGGTGACCTGCTGTATTTTTCCTCTCGATTGCCCACGGTGACCACCTTGGCTTTTGTCAAGAGAGTTGTAAGTAGGGTGCAAGATCGCTTACAGCCACATCACCCTGAATGCGCTCGATCTCGTCTGATCTCGGATGCTAAGCAGTGTCGGGCCTGGTTAGTACCTGAATGGGAGACTGCCTGGGAATACCAGGTGCCATAGGCTTTTTTCCATTATGTTGTTGGCTTTGGCGTCCTGCTGTATTTTTCCTCTCGATTTCCCGAGGTGACCACCTTGGCTTTTGTCAAGAGAGTTGTAAGTAGGGTGCAAGATCGCCTACGGCCACATCACCCTGAATGCGCTCAATCTCGTCTGATCTCGGATGCTAAGCAGGGTCGGGCCTGGTTATTACCTGGATGGGAGACCGCCTGGGAATACCAGGTGCCGTAGGCTTTTTTCCATTATGTTGTTGGCTTTGGCGACCTGCTGTATTTTTCCTCTCGATTGCCTGAGGTGACCACATTGGCTTTTGTCAATAGAGTTGTAAGTAGGGGTCAAGATCGCCTACGGCCACATCACCCTGAATGCGTTCGATCTCGTCTGATCTCGGATGCTAAGCAGGGTCGGGCCTGGTTAGTACCTGGATGGGAGACCGCCTGGGAATACCAGGTGCCGTAGGCTTTTTTCCATTATGTTGTTGGCTTTGGCGACCTGCTGTATTTTTCCTCTCGTTTGCCCGAGGTGACCACCTTGGCTTTTGTCAAGAGAGTTGTAAGTAGGGTGCAAGATTGCCTAAAGCCACATCACCCTGAATGCGCTCGATCTCGTCTGATCTCGGATGCTAAGCAGGGTCTGGCCTGGTTAGTACCTGGATATGAGACCGCCTTGGAATACGAGGTGCCATAGGCTTTTTTCCATTATGTTGTTGGCTTTGGCGGCCTGCTGTATTTTTCCTCTCGATTGCCCAAGGTGACCACCTTGGCTTTTGTCAAGAGAGTTGTAAGTAGGGTGCAAGATCACCTACGGCCACATCACCCTGAATGGGCTCGATCTCGTCTGATCTCGGATGCTAAGCAGGGTTGGGCCTGGTTAGTACCTGGATGGGAGACCGCCTGGGAATACCAGGTGACGTAGGCTTTTTTCCATTATGTTGTTGGCTTTGGCGACCTGCTGTATTTTTCCTCTCGATTGCCCGAGGTGACCACCTTGGCTTTTGTCAAGAGAGTTGTAAGTAGGGTGCAAGATCGCCTACGGCCACATCACCCTGAATGCGCTCGAGCTCATCTGATCTCGGATGCTAAGCAGGGTCGGGCCTGATTAGTACCTGCATGGGAGACCACCTGGGAATACCAGGTGCCGTAGGCTTTTTTCCATTATGTTGTTGGCTTTGGCGACCTGCTGTATTTTTCCTCTCGATTGCCCGAGATGACCACCTTGGCTTTTGTCAAGAGAGTTGTAAGTAGGGTGCAAGATCGCCTATGGCCACATCACCCTGAATGTGCTCGATCTCGTCTGATCTCGGATGATAAGCAGGGTCGGGCCTGGTTAGTACCTGGATGGGAGACCGCCTGGGAATACCAGGTGCCGTAGCCTTTTTTCCATTATGTTGTTGGCTTTGGCGACCTGCTGTATTTTTCCTCTCGATTGTCCGAGGTGACCACCTTGGCTTTTGTCAAGAGAGTTGTAAGTATGGTGCAAGATCACCTACGGCCACATCACCCTGAATGCGCTCGATCTCGTCTGATCTCGGATGCTAAGCAGGGTCGGGCCTGGTTAGTACCTGGATGGGAGACCGCCTGGGAATACCAGGTGCCGTAGGCTTTTTTCCATTATGTTGTTGGCTTTGGCGACCTGCTGTATTTTTCCTCTCGATTGCCCGAGGTGACCACCTTGGCTTTTGTCAAGAGAGTTGTAAGTAGAGTGCAAGATCGCCTACGGGCACATCACCCTGAATGCGCTCGATCTCGTCTGATCTCGGATGCTAAGCAGGGTCGGGCCTGGTTAGTACCTGGATGGGAGACCGCCTGGGAATACCAGGTGCAGTAGGCTTTTTTCCATTATGTTGTTGGCTTTGGCGACCTGCTGTATTTTTCCTCTCGATTGCCCGAGGTGACCACCTTGGCTTTTGTCAAGAGAGTTGTGAGTAGGGTGCAAGATCGCCTACGGCCGCATCACCCTGAATGCGCTCGATCTCGTCTGATCTCGGATGCTAAGCAGGGTCGGGCCTGGTTAGTACCTGGATGGGAGACCGCCTGGGAATACCAGGTGCCGTAGGCTTTTTTCCATTATGTTGTTGGCTTTGGCGACCTGCTGTATTTTTCCTCTCGATTGCCCGAGGTGACCACCTTGGCTTTTGTCAAGAGAGTTGTAAGTAGGGGGCAAGATCGCCTACGGCCACATCACCCTAAATGCGCTTGATCTCGTCTGATCTCGGATGCTAAGCAGGGTCGGGCCTGGTTAGTACCTGGATGGGAGACCGCCTGGGAATACCAGGTGCCGTAGGCTTTTTTCCATTATGTTGTTGGTTTTGGCGACCTGCTGTATTTTTCCTCTCCATTGCCCGAGGTGATCACCTTGGCTTTTGTCAAGAGAGTTCTAAGTAGGGTGCAAGATCGCCTACGGCCACATCACCCTGAATGCGCTCGATTTCGTCTGATCTCGGATGCTAAGCAGGGTCGGGCCTGGTAAGAACCTGGATGGGAGACCGCCTGGGAATACCTGGTGCCGTAGGCTTTGTTCCATTATGTTGTTGGCTTTGGCGACCTGCTGTATTTTTCCTCTCGATTGCCCGAGGTGACCACCTTGGCTTTTGTCAAGAGAGTTGTAAGTAGGGTGCAAGATCGCCTACGGCCACATCACCCTGAATGCGCTCGATCTCGTCTGATCTCAGATGCTAAGCAGGGTCGGGCCTGGTTAGTACCTGGATGGGAGACCGCCTGGGAATACCAGGAGCGGTAGGCTTTTTTCCATTATGTTGTTGGCTTTGGCAACCTGCTGTATTTTTCCTCTCGTTTGCCCGAGGTGACCACCTTGGCTTTTGTCAAGAGAGTTGTAAGTAGGGTGCAAGATCGCCTACGGCCACATCACCCTGAATGCACTCGATCTTGTCTGATCTCGCATGCTAAGCAGGGTCGGGCCTGGTTAGTACCTGGATGGGAGACCGCCTGGGTATACCAGGTGCCGTAGGCTTTTTTCCATTATGTTGTTGGCTTTGGCGACCTGCTGTATTTTTCCTCTCGATTGCCCGAGGTGACCACCTTGGCTTTTGTCAAGAGAGTTGTAAGTAGGGTGCAAGATCGCCTACGGCCACATCACCCTGAATGCGCTCGATCTCGTCTGATCTCGGATGCTAAGCAGGGTCGGGCATGGTTATTACCTGGATGGGAGACCGCCTGGTAATACCAGGTGCCATAGGCTTTTTTCCATTATGTTTTTGGCTTTGGCGACCTGCTGTATTTTTCCTCTCCATTGCCCGAGGTGACCACCTTGGCTTTTGTCAAGAGAGTTGTAAGTAGGGTGCAAGATCGTCTATGGCCACATCAACCTGAATACGCCCGATCTCGTCTGATCTCGGATGCTAAGCAGGGTCGGGCCTTGTTAGTACCTGGATGGGAGACCGCCTAGGAATACCAGGTGCCGTAGGCTTTTTTCCATTATGTTGTTGGCTTTGGCGACCTGCTGTATTTTTCCTCTCGATTACCCGAGTTGACCACCTTGGCTTTTGTCAAGAGAGTTGTAAGTTGGGTGCAAGATCGCCTATGGCCACATCACCCTGAATGCGCTCGATCTCGTCTGATCGCGCATGCTATGCAGGGTCGGGCCTGGTTAGTACCTGGATGGGAGACCGCCTGGGAACACCAGGTGCCGTAGGCTTTTTTCCATTATGTTGTTGGCTTTGGCGACCTGCTGTATTTTTCCTCTCGATTGCCCGAGGTGACCACCTTGGCTTTTGTCAAGAGAGTTGTAAGTAGGGTGCAAGATCGCCTATGGCCACATCACCCTGAAAGCGCTCGATCTCGTCTGATCTCGGATGCTAAGCAGGGTCGGGCCTGGTTAGTACCTGGATGGGAGACCGCCTGGGAATACCAGGTGCCGTAGGCTTTTTTCCATTATGTTGTTGGCTTTGGCGACCTGCTGTATTTTTCCTCTTGATTGCACGAGGTGACCACCTTGGCTTTTGTCAAGAGAGTTGTAAGTAGGGTGCAAGATTGCCTACGGCCACATCACCCTGAAAGCGCTAGATCTCATCTGATCTTGGATGCTAAGCAGGGTCGGGCCTGGTTAGTACCTGGATGGGAGACCGCCTGGGAATACCAGGTGCCGTAGGCTTTTTTCCATTATGTTGTTGGCTTTGGCGACCTGCTGTATTTTTCCTCTCGATTGCCCGAGTTGACCACCTTGGCTTTTGTCAAGAGAGTTGTAAGTTGGGTGCAAGATCGCCTATGGCCACATCACCCTGAATGCGCTCGATCTCGTCTGATCTCGGATGCTAAGCAGGGTCAGGCCTGGTTAATACCTGGATGGGAGACCGCCTGGGAATACCAGGTGCCATAGGCTTTTTTCCATTATGTTGTTGGCTTTGGCGACCTGCTGTATTTTCCCTCTCGATTGCCCGAGGTGACCACCTTGGCTTTTGTCAAGAGAGTTGTAAGTAGGGTGCAAGATTGCCTATGGCCACATCACCCTGAATGCGCTCGATCTCGTCTGATCGCGCATGCTAAGCAGGGTCGGGCCTGGTTAGTACCTGGATGGGAGACCGCCTGGGAACACCAGGTGCCGTAGGCTTTTTTCCATTATGTTGTTGGCTTTGGCGACCTGCTGTATTTTCCCTCTCGATTGCCCGAGGTGACCACCTTGGCTTTTGTCAAGAGAGTTGTAAGTAGGGTGCAAGATCGCCTATGGCCACATCACCCTGAAAGCGCTCGATCTCGTCTGATCTCGGATGCTAAGCAGGGTCGGGCCTGGTTAGTACCTGGATGGGAGACCGCCTGGGAATACCAGGTGCCGTAGGCTTTTTTCCATTATGTTGTTGGCTTTGGCGACCTGCTGTATTTTTCCTCTTGATTGCACGAGGTGACCACCTTGGCTTTTGTCAAGAGAGTTGTAAGTAGGGTGCAAGATTGCCTACGGCCACATCACCCTGAAAGCGCTAGATCTCGTCTGATCTTGGATGCTAAGCAGGGTCGGGCCTGGTTAGTACCTGGATGGGAGACCGCCTGGGAATACCAGGTGCCGTAGGCTTTTTTCCATTATGTTGTTGGCTTTGGCGACCTGCTGTATTTTTCCTCTCGATTGCCCGAGGTGACCACCTTGGCTTTTGTCAAGAGAGTTGTAAGTAGGGTGCAAGGATGCCTAAGGCCACATCACCCTGAATGCTCTCGATCTCGTCTGATCTCGGATGCTAAGCAGGGTCAGGCCTGGTTAGTACCTGGATGGGAGACCGCCTGGGAATACCAGGTGCCGTAGGCTTTTTTCCATTATGTTTTTGGCCTTGGCGACCTGCTGTATTTTTCCTCTCGATTGCCCGAGGTGACCACCTTGGCTTTTGTCAAGAGAGTTGTAAGTAGGGTGCAAGGTCACCTACGGCCACATCACCCTGAATGCTCTCGATCTCGTCTGATCTCGTCGGATCTCGGATGCTAAGCAGGCTCAGGCCTGGTTAGTACCTGGATGGGAGACCGCCTGGGAATACCAGGTGCCGTAGGCTTTTTTCCATTATGTTTTTGGCTTTGGCGACCTGCTGTATTTTTCCTCTCGATTGCCCGAGGTGACCACCTTGGCTTTTGTCAAGAGAGTTGTAAGTAGGGTGCAAGGTCGCCTACGGCCACATCACCCTGAATGCACTCGATCTCGTCTGATCTCGGATGCTAAGCAGGGTCGGGCCTGGAAAGTACCTGGATAGGAGACCGCTTGGGAATACGAGGTGCCGTAGGCTTTTTTCCATTATGTTGTTGGCTTTGGCGACCTGCTGTATTTTTCCTCTCAATTGCCCGAGGTGACCACCTTGGCTTTTGTCAAGAGAGTTGTAAGTAGGATGCCAGATCGCCTACAGCCACATCACCCTGAATGCGCTCTATCTCGTCTGATTTCGGATGCTAAGCAGGGTCAGGCCTGGTTAGTACCTGGATGGGAGACCGCCTGGGAACACCTGGTGCCGTAGGCTTTTTTCCATTATGTTGTTGGCTTTGGCGACCTGCTGTATTTTTCCTCTCGATTGCCCGAGGTGACCACCTTGGCTTTTGTCAAGAGAGTTATAAGTAGGGTGCAAAATCGCCTGCGGCCACATCACCCTGAATGCGCTCAATCTCGTCTGACCTCGGATGCTAAGCAGGGTCGGGCCTGGTTAGTACCTGGATGGGAGACCGCCTGGGAATACCAGGTGCCGTAGGCTTTTTTCCATTATGTTGTTGGCTTTGGCGACCTGCTGTATTTTTCCTCTCGATTGCCCGAGGTGACCACCTTGGCTTTTGTCAAGAGAGTTGTAAGTAGGGTGCAAGATTGCTTACGGCCACATCACCCTGAAAGCGCTTGACCTCGTCTGATCTCGGATGCCAAGCAGGGTCGGGCCTGGTTAGTACCTTGATGGGAGACCGCCTGGGAATACCAGGTGCCGTAGGCTTTTTTCCATTATGTTGTTGGCTTTGGCGACCTGCTGTATTTTTCCTCTCGATTGCCCGAGGTGACCACCTTGGCTTTTGTCAAGAGAGTTGGAAGTAGGTTGCAAGATCGCCTACGGCCACATCACCCTGAATGCGCTCGATCTCGTCTGATCTCGGATGCTAAGCAGGGTCGGGCCTGGTTATTGCCTGGTTAGTACCTGGATGGGAGACCGCCTGGGAATACCAGGTGCCGTAGGCTTTTTTCCATTATGTTGTTGGCTTTGGCGACCTGCTGTATTTTTCCTCTCGATTGCCCGAGGTGACCACCTTGGCTTTTTTCAAGAGAGTTGTAAGTAGAGTGCAAGATCGCCTACAGCCACATCACCCTGAATGCGCTTGATCTCGTCTGATCTCGGATGCTACGCAGGGTCGGGTCTGGTTAGTACCTGGATGGGAGACCGCCTGGGAATACCAGGTGCCGTAGGCTTTTTTCCATTATGTTGTTGGCTTTGGCGACCTGCTGTATTTTTCCTCTCGATTGCCCGAGGTGACCACCTTGGCTTTTGTCAAGAGAGTTGTAAGTAGGGTGCAAGATTGCCTATGGCCACATCACCCTGAATGCGCTCGATCTCGTCTGATCTCGGATGCTAAGCAGAGTCGGGCCTAGTTAGTACCTGGGTGGGAGACCGCCTGGGTATACCAGGTGCCGTAGGCTTTTTTCCATTATGTTGTTGGCTTTGGCGACCTGCTGTATTTTCCCTCTCGATTGCCCGAGGTGACCACCTTGGCTTTTGTCAAGAGAGTTGTAAGTAGGGTGCAAGATCGCCTATGGCCACATCACCCTGAAAGCGCTCGATCTCGTCTGATCTCGGATGCTAAGCAGGGTCGGGCCTGGTTAGTACCTGGATGGGAGACCGCCTGGGAATACCAGGTGCCGTAGGCTTTTTTCCATTATGTTGTTGGCTTTGGCGACCTGCTGTATTTTTCCTCTTGATTGCACGAGGTGACCACCTTGGCTTTTGTCAAGAGAGTTGTAAGTAGGGTGCAAGATTGCCTACGGCCACATCACCCTGAAAGCGCTAGATCTCGTCTGATCTTGGATGCTAAGCAGGGTCGGGCCTGGTTAGTACCTGGATGGGAGACCGCCTGGGAATACCAGGTGCCGTAGGCTTTTTTCCATTATGTTGTTGGCTTTGGCGACCTGCTGTATTTTTCCTCTCGATTGCCCGAGGTGACCACCTTGGCTTTTGTCAAGAGAGTTGTAAGTAGGGTGCAAGGATGCCTAAGGCCACATCACCCTGAATGCTCTCGATCTCGTCTGATCTCGGATGCTAAGCAGGGTCAGGCCTGGTTAGTACCTGGATGGGAGACCGCCTGGGAATACCAGGTGCCGTAGGCTTTTTTCCATTATGTTTTTGGCCTTGGCGACCTGCTGTATTTTTCCTCTCGATTGCCCGAGGTGACCACCTTGGCTTTTGTCAAGAGAGTTGTAAGTAGGGTGCAAGGTCACCTACGGCCACATCACCCTGAATGCTCTCGATCTCGTCTGATCTCGTCTGATCTCGGATGCTAAGCAGGCTCAGGCCTGGTTAGTACCTGGATGGGAGACCGCCTGGGAATACCAGGTGCCGTAGGCTTTTTTCCATTATGTTTTTGGCTTTGGCGACCTGCTGTATTTTTCCTCTCGATTGCCCGAGGTGACCACCTTGGCTTTTGTCAAGAGAGTTGTAAGTAGGGCGCAAGGTCGCCTACGGCCACATCACCCTGAATGCACTCGATCTCGTCTGATCTCGGATGCTAAGCAGGGTCGGGCCTGGAAAGTACCTGGATAGGAGACTGCTTGGGAATACGAGGTGCCGTAGGCTTTTTTCCATTATGTTGTTGGCTTTGGCGACCTGCTGTATTTTTCCTCTCAATTGCCCGAGGTGACCACCTTGGCTTTTGTCAAGAGAGTTGTAAGTAGGTTGCAAGATCGCCTACGGCCACATCACCCTGAATGCGCTCGATCTCGTCTGATCTCGGATGCTAAGCAGGGTCGGGCCTGGTTAGTACCTGGATGGGAGACCGCCTGGGAATACCAGGTGCCGTAGGCTTTTTTCCATTATGTTTTTGGCTTTGGCGACCTGCTGTATTTTTCCTCTCAATTGCCCGAGGTGACCACCTTGGCTTTTGTCAAGAGAGTTGTAAGTAGGATGCCAGATCGCCTACAGCCACATCACCCTGAATGCGCTCTATCTCGTCTGATTTCGGATGCTAAGCAGGGTCAGGCCTGGTTAGTACCTGGATGGGAGACCGCCTGGGAACACCTGGTGCCGTAGGCTTTTTTCCATTATGTTGTTGGCTTTGGCGACCTGCTGTATTTTTCCTCTCGATTGCCCGAGGTGACCACCTTGGCTTTTGTCAAGAGAGTTATAAGTAGGGTGCAAAATCGCCTGCGGCCACATCACCCTGAATGCGCTCAATCTCGTCTGACCTCGGATGCTAAGCAGGGTCGGGCCTGGTTAGTACCTGGATGGGAGACCGCCTGGGAATACCAGGTGCCGTAGGCTTTTTTCCATTATGTTGTTGGCTTTGGCGACCTGCTGTATTTTTCCTCTCGATTGCCCGAGGTGACCACCTTGGCTTTTGTCAAGAGAGTTGTAAGTAGGGTGCAAGATCGCCTACGGCCACATCACCCTGAATGCGCTTGACCTCGTCTGATCTCGGATGCCAAGCAGGGTCGGGCCTGGTTAGTACCTGGATGGGAGACCGCCTGGGAATACCAGCTGCCGTAGGCTTTTTTCCATTATGTTGTTGGCTTTGGCGACCTGCTGTATTTTTCCTCTCGATTGCCCGAGGTGACCACCTTGGCTTTTGTCAAGAGAGTTGGAAGTAGGTTGCAAGATCGCCTACGGCCACATCACCCTGAATGCGCTCGATCTCGTCTGATCTCGGATGCTAAGCAGGGTCGGGCCTGGTTATTGCCTGGTTAGTACCTGGATGGGAGACCGCCTGGGAATACCAGGTGCCGTAGGCTTTTTTCCATTATGTTGTTGGCTTTGGCGACCTGCTGTATTTTTCCTCTCGATTGCCCGAGGTGACCACCTTGGCTTTTTTCAAGAGAGTTGTAAGTAGAGTGCAAGATCGCCTACAGCCACATCACCCTGAATGCGCTTGATCTCGTCTGATCTCGGATGCTACGCAGGGTCGGGTCTGGTTAGTACCTGGATGGGAGACCGCCTGGGAATACCAGGTGCCGTAGGCTTTTTTCCATTATGTTGTTGGCTTTGGCGACCTGCTGTATTTTTCCTCTCGATTGCCCGAGGTGACCACCTTGGCTTTTGTCAAGAGAGTTGTAAGTAGGGTGCAAGATTGCCTATGGCCACATCACCCTGAATGCGCTCGATCTCGTCTGATCTCCGATGCTAAGCAGAGTCGGGCCTAGTTAGTACCTGGGTGGGAGACCGCCTGGGTATACCAGGTGCCGTAGGCTTTTTTCCATTATGTTGTTGGCTTTGGCGACCTGCTGTATTTTCCCTCTCGATTGCCCGAGGTGACCACCTTGGCTTTTGTCAAGAGAGTTGTAAGTAGGGTGCAAGATCGCCTATGGCCACATCACCCTGAAAGCGCTCGATCTCGTCTGATCTCGGATGCTAAGCAGGGTCGGGCCTGGTTAGTACCTGGATGGGAGACCGCCTGGGAATACCAGGTGCCGTAGGCTTTTTTCCAATATGTTGTTGGCTTTGGCGACCTGCTGTATTTTTCCTCTTGATTGCACGAGGTGACCACCTTGGCTTTTGTCAAGAGAGTTGTAAGTAGGGTGCAAGATTGCCTACGGCCACATCACCCTGAAAGCGCTAGATCTCGTCTGATCTTGGATGCTAAGCAGGGTCGGGCCTGGTTAGTACCTGGATGGGAGACCGCCTGGGAATACCAGGTGCCGTAGGCTTTTTTCCATTATGTTGTTGGCTTTGGCGACCTGCTGTATTTTTCCTCTCGATTGCCCGAGGTGACCACCTTGGCTTTTGTCAAGAGAGTTGTAAGTAGGGTGCAAGGATGCCTAAGGCCACATCACCCTGAATGCTCTCGATCTCGTCTGATCTCGGATGCTAAGCAGGGTCAGGCCTGGTTAGTACCTGGATGGGAGACCGCCTGGGAATACCAGGTGCCGTAGGCTTTTTTCCATTATGTTTTTGGCCTTGGCGACCTGCTGTATTTTTCCTCTCGATTGCCCGAGGTGACCACCTTGGCTTTTGTCAAGAGAGTTGTAAGTAGGGTGCAAGGTCACCTACGGCCACATCACCCTGAATGCTCTCGATCTCGTCTGATCTCGTCTGATCTCGGATGCTAAGCAGGCTCAGGCCTGGTTAGTACCTGGATGGGAGACCGCCTGGGAATACCAGGTGCCGTAGGCTTTTTTCCATTATGTTTTTGGCTTTGGCGACCTGCTGTATTTTTCCTCTCGATTGCCCGAGGTGACCACCTTGGCTTTTGTCAAGAGAGTTGTAAGTAGGGCGCAAGGTCGCCTACGGCCACATCACCCTGAATGCACTCGATCTCGTCTGATCTCGGATGCTAAGCAGGGTCGGGCCTGGAAAGTACCTGGATAGGAGACTGCTTGGGAATACGAGGTGCCGTAGGCTTTTTTCCATTATGTTGTTGGCTTTGGCGACCTGCTGTATTTTTCCTCTCAATTGCCCGAGGTGACCACCTTGGCTTTTGTCAAGAGAGTTGTAAGTAGGTTGCAAGATCGCCTACGGCCACATCACCCTGAATGCGCTCGATCTCGTCTGATCTCGGATGCTAAGCAGGGTCGGGCCTGGTTAGTACCTGGATGGGAGACCGCCTGGGAATACCAGGTGCCGTAGGCTTTTTTCCATTATGTTTTTGGCTTTGGCGGCCTGCTGTATTTTTCCTCTCAATTGCCCGAGGTGACCACCTTGGCTTTTGTCAAGAGAGTTGTAAGTAGGATGCCAGATCGCCTACAGCCACATCACCCTGAATGCGCTCTATCTCGTCTGATTTCGGATGCTAAGCAGGGTCAGGCCTGGTTAGTACCTGGATGGGAGACCGCCTGGGAACACCTGGTGCCGTAGGCTTTTTTCCATTATGTTGTTGGCTTTGGCGACCTGCTGTATTTTTCCTCTCGATTGCCCGAGGTGACCACCTTGGCTTTTGTCAAGAGAGTTGTAAGTAGGGTGCAAAATCGCCTGCGGCCACATCACCCTGAATGCGCTCAATCTCGTCTGACCTCGGATGCTAAGCAGGGTCGGGCCTGGTTAGTACCTGGATGGGAGACCGCCTGGGAATACCAGGTGCCGTAGGCTTTTTTCCATTATGTTGTTGGCTTTGGCGACCTGCTGTATTTTTCCTCTCGATTGCCCGAGGTGACCACCTTGGCTTTTGTCAAGAGAGTTGTAAGTAGGGTGCAAGATCGCCTACGGCCACATCACCCTGAATGCGCTTGACCTCGTCTGATCTCGGATGCCAAGCAGGGTCGGGCCTGGTTAGTACCTGGATGGGAGACCGCCTGGGAATACCAGCTGCCGTAGGCTTTTTTCCATTATGTTGTTGGCTTTGGCGACCTGCTGTATTTTTCCTCTCGATTGCCCGAGGTGACCACCTTGGCTTTTGTCAAGAGAGTTGGAAGTAGGTTGCAAGATCGCCTACGGCCACATCACCCTGAATGCGCTCGATCTCGTCTGATCTCGGATGCTAAGCAGGGTCGGGCCTGGTTATTGCCTGGTTAGTACCTGGATGGGAGACCGCCTGGGAATACCAGGTGCCGTAGGCTTTTTCCATTATGTTGTTGGCTTTGGCGACCTGCTGTATTTTTCCTCTCGATTGCCCGAGGTGACCACCTTGGCTTTTTTCAAGAGAGTTGTAAGTAGAGTGCAAGATCGCCTACAGCCACATCACCCTGAATGCGCTTGATCTCGTCTGATCTCGGATGCTACGCAGGGTCGGGTCTGGTTAGTACCTGGATGGGAGACCGCCTGGGAATACCAGGTGCCGTAGGCTTTTTTCCATTATGTTGTTGGCTTTGGCGACCTGCTGTATTTTTCCTCTCGATTGCCCGAGGTGACCACCTTGGCTTTTGTCAAGAGAGTTGTAAGTAGGGTGCAAGATTGCCTATGGCCACATCACCCTGAATGCGCTCGATCTCGTCTGATCTCGGATGCTAAGCAGAGTCGGGCCTAGTTAGTACCTGGGTGGGAGACCGCCTGGGTATACCAGGTGCCGTAGGCTTTTTTTCATTATGTTGTTGGCTTTGGCGACCTGCTGTATTTTTCCTCTCGATTGCCCGAGGTGACCACCTTGGCTTTTGTCAAGAGAGTTGTAAGTAGGGTCCAAGATCGCCTACGGCCACATCACCCTGAAAGCGCTCGATCTCGTCTGATCTCGGATGCTAAGCAGGGTCGGGCCTGGTGAGTACCTGGATGGGAGACCGCCTGGGAATACCAGGAGCGGTAGGCTTTTTTCCATTATGTTGATGGCTTTGGCGACCTGCTGTATTTTTCCTCTCGTTTGCCCGAGGTGACCACCTTGGCTTTTGTCAAGAGAGTTGTAAGTAGGGTGCAAGATCGCATACGGCCACATCACCCTGAATGCGCTCGATCTCGTCTGATCTCGGATGCTAAGCAGGGTCGGGCCTGGTTAGTACCTGGATGGGAGATCGCCTGGGAATACCAGGTGCCGTAGGCTTTTTTCCATTATGTTGTTGGCTTTGGCGACCTGCTGTATTTTTCCTCTCGATTGCCCGAGATGTCCACCTTGGCTTTTGTCAAGATAGTTGTAATATAATCCAAGATCGCCTACGGCCACATCACCCTGAATGCGCTCCATCTCGGATGCTAAGCAGGGTCGGGCCTGGTTAGTACCTGGATGGGAGACCGCCTGGGAATACCAGGTGCCGTAGGCTTTTTTCCACTATGTTGTTGGCTTTGGCGACCTGCTGTATTTTTCCTCTTGATTGCACGAGGTGACCACCTTGGCTTTTGTCAAGAGAGTTGTAAGTAGGGTGCAAGATTGCCTACGGCCACATCACCCTGAAAGCGCTAGATCTCGTCTGATCTTGGATGCTAAGCAGGGTCGGGCCTGGTTAGTACCTGGATGGGAGACCGCCTGGGAATACCAGGTGCCGTAGGCTTTTTTCCATTATGTTGTTGGCTTTGGCGACCTGCTGTATTTTTCCTCTCGATTGCCCGAGGTGACCACCTTGGCTTTTGTCAAGAGAGTTGTAAGTAGAGTGCAAGGACGCCTACGGCCACATCACCCTGAATGCTCTCGATCTCATCTGATCTCGGATGCTAAGCAGGGTCAGGCCTGGTTAGTACCTGGATGGGAGACCGCCTGGGAATACCAGGTGCCGTAGGCTTTTTTCCATTATGTGTTTGGCTTTGGTGACCTGCTGTATTTTTCCTCTCGATTGCCCGAGGTGACCACCTTGGCTTTTGTCAAGAGAGTTGTAAGTAGGGTGCAAGGTCACCTACGGCCACATCACCCTGAATGCTCTCAATCTCGTCTGATCTCGGATGCTAAGCAGGGTCAGGCCTGGTTAGTACCTAGATGGGAGACCGCCTGGGAGTACCAGGTGCCGTAGGCTGTTTTCCATTATGTTGTTGGCTTTGGCGACCTGCTGTATTTTTCCTCTCGATTGCCCGAGGTGACCACCTTGGCTTTTGTCAAGAGAGTTGTAAGTAGGGTGCAAGGACGCCTACGGCCACATCACCCTGAATGCTGTCGATCTCGTCTGATCTCGGATGCTAAGCAGGGTCAGGCCTGGTTAGTACCTGGATGGGAGACCGCCTGGGAATACCAGGTGCCGTAGGCTTTTTTCCATTATGTTTTTGGCTTTGGCGACCTGCTGTATTTTTCCTCTCGATTGCCCGAGGTGACCACCTTGGCTTTTGTCAAGAGAGTTGTAAGTAGGGTGCAAGGTCACCTACGGCCACATCACCCTGAATGCTCTCGATCTCGTCTTATCTCGGATGCTAAGCAGGGTCAGGCCTGGTTAGTACCTGGATGGGAGACCGCCTGGGAGTACCAGGTGCCGTAGGCTTTTTTCCATTATGTTTTTGGCTTTGGCGACCTGCTGTATTTTTCCTCTCGATTGCCCGAGGTGACCACCTTGGCTTTTGTCAAGAGAGTTGTAAGTAGGGTGCAAGGTCACCTACGGCCACATCACCCTGAATGCTCTCGATCTCGTCTGATCTCGTCTGATCTCGGATGCTAAGCAGGGTCAGGCCTGGTTAGTACCTGGATGGGAGACCGCCTGGGAATACCAGGTGCCGTAGGCTTTTTTCCATTATGTTTTTGGCTTTGGCGACCTGCTGTATTTTTCCTCTCGATTGCCCGAGGTGACCACCTTGGCTTTTGTCAAGAGAGTTGTAAGTAGGGTGCAAGGTCGCCTACGGCCACATCACCCTGAATGCACTCGATCTCGTCTGATCTCGGATGCTAAGCAGGGTCGGGCCTGGAAAGTACCTGGATAGGAGACCGCTTGGGAATACGAGGTGCCGTAGGCTTTTTTCCATTATGTTGTTGGCTTTGGCGACCTGCTGTATTTTTCCTCTCAATTGCCCGAGGTGACCACCTTGGCTTTTGTCAAGAGAGTTGTAAGTAGGTTGCAAAATCGCCTACGGCCACATCACCCTGAATGCGCTCGATCTCGTCTGATCTCGGATGCTAAGCAGGGTCGGGCCTGGTTAGTACCTGGATGGGAGACCGCCTGGGAATACCAGGTGCCGTAGGCTTTTTTCCATTATGTTGTTGGCTTTGGCGACCTGCTGTATTTTTCCTCTCGATTGCCCGAGGTGACCACCTTGGCTTTTGTCAAGAGAGTTGTAAGTAGGGTGCAAGATTGCTTACGGCCACATCACCCTGAAAGCGCTTGACCTCGTCTGATCTCGGATGCCAAGCAGGGTCGGGCCTGGTTAGTACCTTGATGGGAGACCGCCTGGGAATACCAGGTGCCGTAGGCTTTTTTCCATTATGTTGTTGGCTTTGGCGACCTGCTGTATTTTTCCTCTCGATTGCCAGAGGTGACCACCTTGGCTTTTGTCAAGAGAGTTGTAAGTAGGGTGCAAGTTCGCCTACGGCCACATCACCCTGAATGCGCTTGACCTCGTCTGATCTCGGATGCCAAGCAGGGTCGGGCCTGGTTAGTACCTGGATGGGAGACCACCTGGGAATACCAGCTGCCGTAGGCTTTTTTCCATTATGTTGTTGGCTTTGGCGACCTGCTGTATTTTTCCTCTCGATTGCCCGAGGTGACCACCTTGGCTTTTGTCAAGAGAGTTGTAAGTAGGTTGCAAGATCGCCTACGGCCACATCACCCTGAATGCGCTCGATCTCGTCTGATCTCGGATGCTAAGCAGGGTCGGGCCTGGTTATTGCCTGGTTAGTACCTGGATGGGAGACCGCCTGGGAATACCAGGTGCCGTAGGCTTTTTTCCATTATGTTGTTGGCTTTGGCGACCTGCTGTATTTTTCCTCTCGATTGCCCGAGGTGACCACCTTGGCTTTTGTCAAGAGAGTTGTAAGTAGAGTGCAAGATCGCCTACAGCCACATCACCCTGAATGCGCTTGATCTCGTCTGATCTCGGATGCTACGCAGGGTCGGGTCTGGTTAGTACCTGGATGGGAGACCGCCTGGGAATACCAGGTGCCGTAGGCTTTTTTCCATTATGTTGTTGGCTTTGGCGACCTGCTGTATTTTTCCTCTCGATTGCCCGAGGTGACCACCTTGGCTTTTGTCAAGAGAGTTGTAAGTAGGGTGCAAGGATGCCTACGGCCACATCACCCTGAATGCTCTCGATCTCGTTTGATCTCGGATGCTAAGCAGGGTCAGGCCTGGTTAGTACCTGGATGGGAGACCGCCTGGGAATACCAGGTGCCGTAGGCTTTTTTCCATTATGTTTTTGGCTTTGGCGACCTGCTGTATTTTTCCTCTCGATTGCCCGAGGTGACCACCTTGGCTTTTGTCAAGAGAGTTGTAAGTAGGGTGCAAGGTCGCCTACGGCCACATCACCCTGAATGCTCTCGATCTCGTCTGATCTCGGATGCTAAGCAGGGTCAGGCCTGGTTAGTACCTGGATGGGAGACCGCCTGGGAATACCAGGTGCCGTAGGCTTTTTTCCATTATGTTTTTGGCTTTGGCGACCTGCTGTATTTTTCCTCTCGATTGCCCGAGGTGACCACCTTGGCTTTTGTCAAGAGAGTTGTAAGTAGGGTGCAAGGTCGCCTACGGCCACATCACCCTGAATGCACTCGATCTCGTCTGATCTCGGATACTAAGCAGGGTCGGGCCTGGTTAGTACCTGGATAGGAGACCGCTTGGGAATACGAGGTGCCGTAGGCTTTTTTCCATTATGTTTTTGGCTTTGGCGACCTGCTGTATTTTTCCTCTCGATTGCCCGAGGTGACCACCTTGGCTTTTGTCAAGAGAGTTGTAAGTAGGGTGCAAGATTGCCTATGGCCACATCACCCTGAATGCGCTCGATCTCGTCTGATCTCGGATGCTAAGCAGAGTCGGGCCTAGTTAGTACCTGGGTGGGAGACCGCCTGGGTATACCAGGTGCCGTAGGCTTTTTTCCATTATGTTGTTGGCTTTGGCGACCTGCTGTATTTTTCCTCTCGATTGCCCGAGGTGACCACCTTGGCTTTTGTCAAGAGAGTTGTAAGTAGGGTCTAAGATCGCCTACGGCCACATCACCCTGAAAGCGCTCGATCTCGTCTGATCTCGGATGCTAAGCAGGGTCGGGCCTGGTTAGTACCTGGATGGGAGACCGCCTGGGAATACCAGGAGCGGTAGGCTTTTTTCCATTATGTTGATGGCTTTGGCGACCTGCTGTATTTTTCCTCTCGTTTGCCCGAGGTGACCACCTTGGCTTTTGTCAAGAGAGTTGTAAGTAGGGTGCAAGATCGCATACGGCCACATCACCCTGAATGCGCTCGATCTCGTCTGATCTCGGATGCTAAGCAGGGTCGGGCCTGGTTAGTACCTGGATGGGAGATCGCCTGGGAATACCAGGTGCCGTAGGCTTTTTTCCATTATGTTGTTGGCTTTGGCGACCTGCTGTATTTTTCCTCTCGATTGCCCGAGGTGACCACCTTGGCTTTTGTCAAGAGAGTTGTAAGTAGGGTGCAAGATAGCATACGGCCACATCACCCTGAATGCGCTCGATCTCGTCTGATCTCGGATGCTAAGCAGGGTCGGGCCTGGTTAGTGCCTGGTTAGTACCTGGATGGGAGACCGCATGGGAATACCAGGAGCGGTAGGCTTTTTTAAATTATGTTGTTGGCTTTGGCGACCTGCTGTATTTTTCCTCTCGATTGCCCGAGGTGACCACCTTGGCTTTTGTCAAGAGAGTTGTAAGTAGGATGCAAGATA
This sequence comes from Lithobates pipiens, assembly GCF_037356315.1. Classification (NCBI taxonomy): domain Eukaryota; kingdom Metazoa; phylum Chordata; class Amphibia; order Anura; family Ranidae; genus Lithobates; species Lithobates pipiens. The sequence goes on along the minus strand of NW_027507791.1, from coordinate 149,045,571 downwards.
GCATACGGCCACATCACCCTGAATGCGCTCGATCTCGTCTGATCTCGGATGCTAAGCAGGGTCAGGCCTGGTTAGTACCTGGATGGGAGACCGCCTGGGAATACCAGGTGCCGTAGGCTTTTTTCCATTATGTTTTTGGCTTTGGCGACCTGCTGTATTTTTCCTCTCGATTGCCCGAGGTGACCACCTTGGCTTTTGTCAAGAGAGTTGTAAGTAGGGTGCAAGGTCGCCTACGGCCACATCACCCTGAATGCACTCGATCTCGTCTGATCTCGGATGCTAAGCAGGGTCGGGCCTGGTTAGTACCTGGATAGGAGACCGCTTGGGAATACGAGGTGCCGTAGGCTTTTTTCCATTATGTTGTTGGCTTTGGCGACCTGCTGTATTTTTCCTCTCGATTGCCCGAGGTGACCACCTTGGCTTTTGTCAAGAGAGTTGTAAGTAGGGTGCAAGATTGCCTATGGCCACATCACCCTGAATGCGCTCGATCTCGTCTGATCTCGGCTGCTAAGCAGAGTCGGGCCTAGTTAGTACCTGGATGGGAGACCGCCTGGGTATACCAGGTGCCGTATGCTTTTTTCCATTATGTTGTTGGCTTTGGCGACCTGCTGTATTTTTCCTCTCGATTGCCCGAGGTGACCACCTTGGCTTTTGTCAAGAGAGTTGTAAGTAGGGTCCAAGATCGCCTACGGCCACATCACCCTGAAAGCGCTCGATCTCGTCTGATCTCGGATGCTAAGCAGGGTCGGGCCTGGTTAGTACCTGGATGGGAGACCGCCTGGGAATACCAGGAGCGGTAGGCTTTTTTCCATTAGGTTGATGGCTTTGGCGACCTGCTGTATTTTTCCTCTCGTTTGCCCGAGGTGACCACCTTGGCTTTTGTCAAGAGAGTTGTAAGTAGGGTGCAAGATCGCATACGGCCACATCACCCTGAATGCGCTCGATCTCGTCTGATCTCGGATGCTAAGCAGGGTCGGGCCTGGTTAGTACCTGGATGGGAGATCGCCTGGGAATACCAGGTGCCGTAGGCTTTTTTCCATTATGTTGTTGGCTTTGGCGACCTGCTGTATTTTTCCTCTCGATTGCCCGAGGTGACCACCTTGGCTTTTGTCAAGAGAGTTGTAAGTAGGGTGCAAGATAGCATACGGCCACATCGCCCTGAATGCGCTCGATCTCGTCTGATCTCGGATGCTAAGCAGGGTCGGGCCTGGTTAGTACCTGGATGGGAGACCGCATGGGAATACCAGGAGCGGTAGGCTTTTTTCCATTATGTTGTTGGCTTTGGCGACCTGCTGTATTTTTCCTCTCGTTTGCCCGAGGTGACCACCTTGGCTTTTGTCAAGAGAGTTGTAAGTAGGGTGCAAGATCGCCTACGGCCACATCACCCTGAATGCACTCGATCTCGTCTGATCTCGCATGCTAAGCAGGGTCGGGCCTGGTTAGTACCTGGATGGGAGACCGCCTGGGTATACCAGGTGCCGTAGGCTTTTTTCCATTATGTTGTTGGCTTTGGCGACCTGCTGTATTTTTCCTCTCGATTGCCCGAGGTGACCACCTTGGCTTTTGTCAAGAGAGTTGTAAGTAGGGTGCAAGATCGCCTACGGCCACATCACCCTGAAAGCGCTCGATCTCGTCTGATCTCGGATGCTAAGCAGGGTTGGGCCTGGTTATTACCTGGATGGGAGACCGCCTGGGAATACCAGGTGCCATAGGCTTTTTTCCATTATGTTTTTGGCTTTGGCGACCTGCTGTATTTTTCCTCTCGATTGCCCGAGGTGACCACCTTGGCTTTTGTCAAGAGAGTTGTAAGTAGGGTGCAAGATCGCCTATGGCCACATCAACCTGAATGCGCCCGATCTCATCTGATCTCGGATGCTAAGCAGGGACGGGCCTTGTTAGTACCTGGATGGGAGACCGCCTGGGAATACCAGGTGCCGTAGGCTTTTTTCCATTATGTTGTTGGCTTTGGCGACCTGCTGTATTTTTCCTCTCGATTGCCCGAGGTGACCACCTTGGCTTTTGTCAAGAGAGTTGTAAGTAGGGTGCAAGGTCACCTACGGCCACATCACCCTGAATGCTCTCAATCTCGTCTGATCTCAGATGCTAAGCAGGGTCAGGCCTGGTTAGTACCTGGATGGGAGACCGCCTGGGAATACCAGGTGCCGTAGGCTTTTTTCCATTATGTTTTTGGCTTTGGCGACATGCTGTATTTTTCCTCTCGATTGCCCGAGGTGACCACCTTGGCTTTTGTCAAGAGAGTTGTAAGTAGGGTGCAAGGTCGCCTACGGCCACATCACCCTGAATGCACTCGATCTCGTCTGATCTCGGATGCTAAGCAGGGTCGGGCCTGGAAAGTACCTGGATAGGAGACCGCTTGGGAATACGAGGTGCCGTAGGCTTTTTTCCATTATGTTGTTGGCTTTGGCGACCTGCTGTATTTTTCCTCTTGATTGCACGAGGTGACCACCTTGGCTTTTGTCAAGAGAGTTGTAAGTAGGGTGCAAGATTGCCTACGGCCACATCACCCTGAAAGCGCTAGATTTCGTCTGATCTTGGATGCTAAGCAGGGTCGGGCCTGGTTAGTACCTGGATGGGAGACCGCCTGGGAATACCAGGTGCCGTAGGCTTTTTTCCATTATGTTGTTGGCTTTGGCGACCTGCTGTATTTTTCCTCTCGATTGCCCGAGGTGACCACCTTGGCTTTTGTCAAGAGAGTTGTAAGTAGGGTGCAAGATCGCCTCCGGCCACAACACTCTGAATGCGCTTGATCTCGTCTGATCTCGGATGCTAAGCAGGGTCGGGCCTGGTTAGTACCTGGATGGGAGACCGCCTGGGAATACCAGGTGCCGTAGGCTTTTTTCCATTATGTTGTTGGCTTTGGCGACCTGCTGTATTTTTCCTCTTGATTGCACGAGGTGACCACCTTGGCTTTTGTCAAGAGAGTTGTAAGTAGGGTGCAAGATTGCCTACGGCCACATCACCCTGAAAGCGCTAGATCTCGTCTGATCTTGGATGCTAAGCAGGGTCGGGCCTGGTTAGTACCTGGATGGGAGACCGCCTGGGAATACCAGGTGCCGTAGGCTTTTTTCCATTATGTTGTTGGCTTTGGCGACCTGCTGTATTTTTCCTCTCGATTGCCCGAGGTGACCACCTTGGCTTTTGTCAAGAGAGTTGTAAGTAGGGTGCAAGGACGCCTACGGCCACATCACCCTGAATGCTCTCGATCTCGTCTGATCTCGGATGCTAAGCAGGGTCAGGCCTGGTTAGTACTTGGATGGGAGACCGCCTGGGAATACCAGGTGCCGTAGGCTTTTTTCCATTATGTTTTTGGCTTTGGTGACCTGCTGTATTTTTCCTCTCGATTGCCCGAGGTGACCACCTTGGCTTTTGTCAAGAGAGTTGTAAGTAGGGTGCAAGGTCACCTACGGCCACATCACCCTGAATGCTCTCAATCTCGTCTGATCTCGGATGCTAAGCAGGGTCAGGCCTGGTTAGTACCTGGATGGGAGACCGCCTGGGAATACCAGGTGCCGTAGGCTTTTTTCCATTATGTTTTTGGCTTTGGCGACATGCTGTATTTTTCCTCTCGATTGCCCGAGGTGACCACCTTGGCTTTTGTCAAGAGAGTTGTAAGTAGGGTGCAAGGTCGCCTACGGCCACATCACCCTGAATGCACTCGATCTCGTCTGATCTCGGATGCTAAGCAGGGTCGGGCCTGGAAAGTACCTGGATAGGAGACCGCTTGGGAATACGAGGTGCCGTAGGCTTTTTTCCATTATGTTGTTGGCTTTGGCGACCTGCTGTATTTTTCCTCTTGATTGCACGAGGTGACCACCTTGGCTTTTGTCAAGAGAGTTGTAAGTAGGGTGCAAGATTGCCTACGGCCACATCACCCTGAAAGCGCTAGATTTCGTCTGATCTTGGATGCTAAGCAGGGTCGGGCCTGGTTAGTACCTGGATGGGAGACCGCCTGGGAATACCAGGTGCCGTAGGCTTTTTTCCATTATGTTGTTGGCTTTGGCGACCTGCTGTATTTTTCCTCTCGATTGCCCGAGGTGACCACCTTGGCTTTTGTCAAGAGAGTTGTAAGTAGGGTGCAAGGACGCCTACGGCCACATCACCCTGAATGCTCTCGATCTCGTCTGATCTCGGATGCTAAGCAGGGTCAGGCCTGGTTAGTACCTGAATGGGAGACCGCCTGGGAATACCAGGTGCCGTAGGCTTTTTTCCATTATGTTTTTGGCTTTGGTGACCTGCTGTATTTTTCCTCTCGATTGCCCGAGGTGACCACCTTGGCTTTTGTCAAGAGAGTTGTAAGTAGGGTGCAAGGTCACCTACGGCCACATCACCCTGAATGCTCTCAATCTCGTCTGATCTCGGATGCTAAGCAGGGTCAGGCCTGGTTAGTACCTAGATGGGACACCGCCTGGGAGTACCAGGTGCCGTAGGCTGTTTTCCATTATGTTGTTGGCTTTGGCGACCTGCTGTATTTTTCCTCTCGATTGCCCGAGGTGACCACCTTGGCTTTTGTCAAGAGAGTTGTAAGTAGGGTGCAAGGACGCCTACTGCCACATCACCCTGAATGCTGTCGATCTCGTCTGATCTCGGATGCTAAGCAGGGTCAGGCCTGGTTAGTACCTGGATGGGAGACCGCCTGGGAATACCAGGTGCCGTAGGCTTTTTTCCATTATGTTTTTGGCTTTGGCGACCTGCTGTATTTTTCCTCTCGATTGCCCGAGGTGACCACCTTGGCTTTTGTCAAGAGAGTTGTAAGTAGGGTGCAAGGTCACCTACGGCCACATCACCCTGAATGCTCTCGATCTCGTCTTATCTCGGATGCTAAGCAGGGTCAGGCCTGGTTAGTACCTGGATGGGAGACCGCCTGGGAGTACCAGGTGCCGTAGGCTTTTTTCCATTATGTTTTTGGCTTTGGCGACCTGCTGTATTTTTCCTCTCGATTGCCCGAGGTGACCACCTTGGCTTTTGTCAAGAGAGTTGTAAGTAGGGTGCAAGGTCGCCTACGGCCACATCACCCTGAATGCACTCGATCTCGTCTGATCTCGGATGCTAAGCAGGGTCGGGCCTGGAAAGTACCTGGATAGGAGACCGCTTGGGAATACGAGGTGCCGTAGGCTTTTTTCCATTATGTTTTTGGCTTTGGCGACCTGCTGTATTTTTCCTCTCAATTGCCCGAGGTGACCACCTTGGCTTTTGTCAAGAGAGTTGTAAGTAGGTTGCAAGATCGCCTACGGCCACATCACCCTGAATGCGCTCGATCTCGTCTGATCTCGGATGCTAAGCAGGGTCGGGCCTGGTTAGTACCTGGATGGGAGACCGCCTGGGAATACCAGGTGCCGTAGGCTTTTTTCCATTATGTTTTTGGCTTTGGCGACCTGCTGTATTTTTCCTCTCAATTGCCCGAGGTGACCACCTTGGCTTTTGTCAAGAGAGTTGTAAGTAGGATGCCAGATCGCCTACAGCCACATCACCCTGAATGAGCTCGATCTCGTCTGATTTCGGATGCTAAGCAGGGTCAGGCCTGGTTAGTACCTGGATGGGAGACCGCCTGGGAACACCTGGTGCCGTAGGCTTTTTTCCATTATGTTGTTGGCTTTGGCGACCTGCTGTATTTTTCCTCTCGATTGCCCGAGGTGACCACCTTGGCTTTTGTCAAGAGAGTTGTAAGTAGGGTGCAAGATTGCTTACGGCCACATCACCCTGAAAGCGCTTGACCTCGTCTGATCTCGGATGCCAAGCAGGGTCGGGCCTGGTTAGTACCTTGATGGGAGACCGCCTGGGAATACCAGGTGCCGTAGGCTTTTTTCCATTATGTTGTTGGCTTTGGCGACCTGCTGTATTTTTCCTCTCGATTGCCAGAGGTGACCACCTTGGCTTTTTTCAAGAGAGTTGTAAGTAGGGTGCAAGATCACCTACAGCCACATCACCCTGAATGCGCTTGACCTCGTCTGATCTCGGATGCCAAGCAGGGTCGGGCCTGGTTAGTACCTGGATGGGAGACCGCCTGGGAATACCAGGTGCCGTAGGCTTTTTTCCATTATGTTGTTGGCTTTGGCGACCTGCTGTATTTTTCCTCTCGATTGCCCGAGGTGACCACCTTGGCTTTTGTCAAGAGAGTTGTAAGTAGGTTGCAAGATCGCCTACGGCCACATCACCCTGAATGCGCTCGATCTCGTCTGATCTCGGATGCTAAGCAGGGTCCGGCCTGGTTAGTGCCTGGTTAGTACCTGGATGGGAGACCGCCTGGGAATACCAGGTGCCGTAGGCTTTTTTCCATTATGTTGTTGGCTTTGGCGACCTGCTGTATTTTTCCTCTCGATTGCCCGAGGTGACCACCTTGGCTTTTGTCAAGAGAGTTGTAAGTAGGGTGCAAGATCGCCTACAGCCACATCACCCTGAATGCGCTTGATCTCTTCTGATCTCGGATGCTACGCAGGGTCGGGTCTGGTTAGTACCTGGATGGGAGACCGCCTGGGAATACCAGGTGCCGTAGGCTTTTTTCCATTATGTTGTTGGCTTTGGCGACCTGCTGTATTTTTCCTCTCGATTGCCCGAGGTGACCACCTTGGCTTTTGTCAAGAGAGTTGTAAGTAGGGTGCAAGGATGCCTATGGCCACATCACCCTGAATGCTCTCGATCTCGTTTGATCTCGTATGCTAAGCAGGGTCAGGCCTGGTTAGTACCTGGATGGGAGACCGCCTGGGAATACCAGGTGCCGTAGGCTTTTTTCCATTATGTTTTTGGCTTTGGCGACCTGCTGTATTTTTCCTCTCGATTGCCCGAGGTGACCACCTTGGCTTTTGTCAAGAGAGTTGTAAGTAGGGTGCAAGGTCTCCTACGGCGACATCACCCTGAATGCTCTCGATCTCGTCTGATCTCGGATGCTAAGCAGGGTCAGGCCTGGTTAGTACCTGGATGGGAGACCGCCTGGGAATACCAGGTGCCGTAGGCTTTTTTCCATTATGTTTTTGGCTTTGGCGACCTGCTGTATTTTTCCTCTCGATTGCCCGAGGTGACCACCTTGCCTTTTGTTAAGAGAGTTGTAAGTAGGGTGCAAGGTCGCCTACGGCCACATCACTCTGAATGCACTCGATCTCGTCTGATCTCGGATGCTAAGCAGGGTCGGGCCTGGTTAGTACCTGGATAGGAGACCGCTTGGGAATACGAGGTGCCGTAGGCTTTTTTCCATTATGTTGTTGGCTTTGGCGACCTGCTGTATTTTTCCTCTCGATTCCCCGAGGTGACCACCTTGGCTTTTGTCAAGAGAGTTTTAAGTAGGGTGCAAGATTGCCTATGGCCACATCATCCTGAATGCGCTTGATCTCGTCTGATCTTGGATGCTAAGCAGGGTCGGGCCTGGTTAGTACCTGGATGGGAATCCGCCTGGGAATACCAGGTGCCGTAGGCTTTTGGCCATTATGTTGATGGCTTTGGCGACCTGCTGTATTTTTCCTCTCGATTGCCCGAGGTGACCACCTTGGCTTTTGTCAAGAGAGTTGTAAGTAGGGTGCAAGATCGCCTACGGCCACATCACCCTGAATGTGCTCGATCTCGTCTGATCTTGGATGCTAAGCAGGGTCGGGCCTGGTTAGTACCTGGATGGGAGACGGCCTGCGAATACCAGGTGCCGTAGGCTTTTTTCCATTATGTTGTTGGCTTTGGCGACCTGCTGTATTTTTCCTCTCGATTGCCCGAGGTGACCACCTTGGCTTTTGTCAAGAGAGTTGTAAGTAGGGTCCAAGATTGCCTACGGCCACATCACCCTGAATGCGCTCGATCTCGTCTGATCTCGGATGCTAAGCAGGGTCGGGCCTGGTTAGTACCTGGATGGGAGACCGCCTGCGAATACCAGGTGCCGTAGGCTTTTTTCCATTATGTTGTTGGCTTTGGCGACCTGCTGTATTTTTCCTCTCGTTTGCCCAAGGTGACCACCTTGGCTTTTGTCAAGAGAGTTGTAAGTAGGGTGCAAGATAGCATACGGCCACATCACCCTGAATGTGCTCGATCTCGTCTGATCTCAGATGCTAAGCAGGGTCGGGCCTGGTTAGTACCTGGATGGGAGACCGCCTGGGAATACCAGGAGCGGTAGGCTTTTTTCCATTATGTTGTTGGCTTTGGCGACCTGCTGTATTTTTCCTCTCGTATGCCCGAGGTGACCACCTTGGCTTTTGTCAAGAGAGTTGTAAGTAGGGTGCAAGATCGCCTACGGCCACATCACCCTGAATGCACTCGATCTCGTCTGATCTCGCATGCTAAGCAGGGTCGGGCCTGGTTAGTACCTGGATGGGAGACCGCCTGGGTATACCAGGTGCCGTAGGCTTTTTTCCATTATGTTGTTGGCTTTGGCGACCTGCTGTATTTTTCCTCTCGATTGCCCGAGGTGACCACCTTGGCTTATGTCAAGGGAGTTGTAAGTAGAGCGCAAGATCACCTACGGCCACATCACCCTGAATGCGCTCGATCTCGTCTGATCTCGGATGCTAAGCAGGGTTGGGCCTGGTTAGTACCTGGATGGGAGACCGCCTGGGAATACCAGGTGCCGTAGGCTTCTTTCCATTATGTTGTTGGCTTTGGCGACCTGCTGTATTTTTCCTCTCGATTGCCCGAGGTGACCACCTTGGCTTTTGTCAAGAGAGTTGTAAGTAGGGTGCAAGATCGCCTATGGCCACATCACCCTGAATGCGCTTGATTTTGTCTGATCTCGGATGCTAAGCAGTGTCGGGCCTGGTTAGTACCCGGATGGGAGACCGCCTGGGAACACCAGGTGCCGTAGGCTTTTTCCCATTATGTTGTTGGCTTTGGCGACCTGCTGTATTTTTCCTCTCGATTGCCCGAGGTGACCACCTTGGCTTTTGTCAAGAGAGTTGTAAGTAGGGTGCAAGATCGCCTATGGCCACATCACCCTGAATGCGCTCGATCTCGTCTGATCTCGGATGCTAAGCAGGGTCGGGCCTGGTTAGTACCTGGATGGGAGACCGCCTGGGAATACCAGGTGCCGTAGGCTTTTTTCCATTATGTTGTTGGCTTTGGCGACCTGCTGTATTTTTCCTCTCGATTGCCCGAGGTGACCACCTTGGCTTTTGTCAAGAGAGTTGTAAGTAGGGTGCAAGATTGCCTCCGGCCACAACACTCTGAATGCGCTTGATCTCGTCTGATCTCGAATGCTAAGCAGGGTCGGGCCTGGTTAGTACCTGGATGGGAGACCGCCTGGGAATACCAGGTGCCGTAGGCTTTTTTCCATTATGTTGTTGGCTTTGGCGACCTGCTGTATTTTTCCTCTTGATTGCACGAGGTGACCACCTTGGCTTTTGTCAAGAGAGTTGTAAGTAGGGTGCAAGATTGCCTACGGCCACATCACCCTGAAAGCGCTAGATCTCGTCTGATCTTGGATGCTAAGCAGGGTCGGGCCTGGTTAGTACCTGGATGGGAGACCGCCTGGGAATACCAAGTGCCGTAGGCTTTTTTCCATTATGTTGTTGGCTTTGGCGACCTGCTGTATTTTTCCTCTCGATTGCCCGAGTTGACCACCTTGGCTTTTGTCAAGAGAGTTGTAAGTAGGGTGTAAGGATGCCTACGGCCACATCACCCTGAATGCTCTCGATCTCGTCTGATCTCGGATGCTAAGCAGGGTCAGGCCTGGTTAGTACCTGGATGGGAGACCGCCTGGGAATACCAGGTGCCATAGGCTTTTTTCCATTATGTCGTTGGCTTTGGCGACCTGCTGTATTTTTCCTCTCGATTGCCCGAGGTGACCACCTTGGCTTTTGTCAAGAGAGTTGTGAGTAGGGTGCAACTTTGCCTACGGCCACATCACCCTGAATGCGCTCGATCTCGTCTGATCTCGGATGCTAATTAGGGTCGGGCCTGATTAGTACCTGGATGGGAGACCGCCTGCGAATACCAGGTGCCGTAGGCTTTTTTCCATTATGTTGTTGGCTTTGGCGACCTGCTGTATTTTTCCTCTCGATTGCCCGAGGTGACCACCTTGGCTTTTGTCAAGAGAGTTGTAAGTAGGGTGCAAGATCACCTACGGCCACATCACCCTGAATGCGCTCGATCTCGTCTGATCTCGGATGCTAAGCAGGGTCGGGCCTGGTTATTACCTGGATGGGAGACCGCCTGGTAATACCAGGTGCCATAGGCTTTTTTCCATTATGTTTTTGGCTTTGGCGACCTGCTGTATTTTTCCTCTCGATTGCCCGAGGTGACCACCTTGGCTTTTGTCAAGAGAGTTGTAAGTAGGCTGCAAGATCGCCTATGGCCACATCAACCTGAATGCGGCCGATCTCGTCTGATCTCGGATGCTAAGCAGGGTCGGGCCTTGTTAGTACCTGGATGGGAGACCGCCTGGGAATACCAGGTGCCGTAGGCTTTTTTCCATTATGTTGTTGGCTTTGGCGACCTGCTGTATTTTTCCTCTCGATTGCCCGAGTTGACCACCTTGGCTTTTGTCAAGAGAGTTGTAAGTTGGGTGCAAGATCGCCTATGGCCACATCACCCTGAATGCGCTCGATCTCGTCTGATCGCGCATGCTAAGCAGGGTCGGGCCTGGTTAGTACCCGGATGGGAGACCGCCTGGGAACACCAGGTGCCGTAGGCTTTTTTCCATTATGTTGTTGGCTTTGGCGACCTGCTGTATTTTTCCTCTCGATTGCCCGAGGTGACCACCTTGGCTTTTGTCAAGAGAGTTGTAAGTAGGGTGCAAGATCGCCTACGGCCACATCACCCTGAATGTGCTCGATCTCGTCTGATCTTGGATGCTAAGCAGGGTCGGGCCTGGTTAGTACCTGGATGGGAGACCGCCTGGGAATACCAGGTGCCGTAGGCTTTTTTCCATTATGTTGTTGGCTTTGGCGACCTGCTGTATTTTTCCTCTCGATTGCCCGAGGTGACCACCTTGGCTTTTGTCAAGAGAGTTGTAAGTAGGGTGCAAGATCACCTACGGCCACATCACCCTGAATGCGCTCGATCTCGTCTGATCTCGGATGCTAAGCAGGGTCGGGCCTGGTTATTACCTGGATGGGAGACCGCCTGGTAATACCAGGTGCCATAGGCTTTTTTCCATTATGTTTTTGGCTTTGGCGACCTGCTGTATTTTTCCTCTCGATTGCCCGAGGTGACCACCTTGGCTTTTGTCAAGAGAGTTGTAAGTAGGCTGCAAGATCGCCTATGGCCACATCAACCTGAATGCGGCCGATCTCGTCTGATCTCGGATGCTAAGCAGGGTCGGGCCTTGTTAGTACCTGGATGGGAGACCGCCTGGGAATACCAGGTGCCGTAGGCTTTTTTCCATTATGTTGTTGGCTTTGGCGACCTGCTGTATTTTTCCTCTCGATTGCCCGAGTTGACCACCTTGGCTTTTGTCAAGAGAGTTGTAAGTTGGGTGCAAGATCGCCTATGGCCACATCACCCTGAATGCGCTCGATCTCGTCTGATCGCGCATGCTAAGCAGGGTCGGGCCTGGTTAGTACCTGGATGGGAATCCGCCTGGGAATACCAGGTGCCGTAGGCTTTTGGCCATTATGTTGATGGCTTTGGCGACCTGCTGTATTTTTCCTCTCGATTGCCCGAGGTGACCACCTTGGCTTTTGTCAAGAGAGTTGTAAGTAGGGTGCAAGATCGCCTACGGCCACATCACCCTGAATGTGCTCGATCTCGTCTGATCTTGGATGCTAAGCAGGGTCGGGCCTGGTTAGTACCTGGATGGGAGACGGCCTGCGAATACCAGGTGCCGTAGGCTTTTTTCCATTATGTTGTTGGCTTTGGCGACCTGCTGTATTTTTCCTCTCGATTGCCCGAGGTGACCACCTTGGCTTTTGTCAAGAGAGTTGTAAGTAGGGTCCAAGATTGCCTACGGCCACATCACCCTGAATGCGCTCGATCTCGTCTGATCTCGGATGCTAAGCAGGGTCGGGCCTGGTTAGTACCTGGATGGGAGACCGCCTGCGAATACCAGGTGCCGTAGGCTTTTTTCCATTATGTTGTTGGCTTTGGCGACCTGCTGTATTTTTCCTCTCGTTTGCCCAAGGTGACCACCTTGGCTTTTGTCAAGAGAGTTGTAAGTAGGGTGCAAGATAGCATACGGCCACATCACCCTGAATGTGCTCGATCTCGTCTGATCTCAGATGCTAAGCAGGGTCGGGCCTGGTTAGTACCTGGATGGGAGACCGCCTGGGAATACCAGGAGCGGTAGGCTTTTTTCCATTATGTTGTTGGCTTTGGCGACCTGCTGTATTTTTCCTCTCGTATGCCCGAGGTGACCACCTTGGCTTTTGTCAAGAGAGTTGTAAGTAGGGTGCAAGATCGCCTACGGCCACATCACCCTGAATGCACTCGATCTCGTCTGATCTCGCATGCTAAGCAGGGTCGGGCCTGGTTAGTACCTGGATGGGAGACCGCCTGGGTATACCAGGTGCCGTAGGCTTTTTTCCATTATGTTGTTGGCTTTGGCGACCTGCTGTATTTTTCCTCTCGATTGCCCGAGGTGACCACCTTGGCTTTTGTCAAGGGAGTTGTAAGTAGAGCGCAAGATCACCTACGGCCACATCACCCTGAATGTGCTCGATCTCGTCTGATCTCGGATGCTAAGCAGGGTTGGGCCTGGTTAGTACCTGGATGGGAGACCGCCTGGGAATACCAGGTGCCGTAGGCTTCTTTCCATTATGTTGTTGGCTTTGGCGACCTGCTGTATTTTTCCTCTCGATTGCCCGAGGTGACCACCTTGGCTTTTGTCAAGAGAGTTGTAAGTAGGGTGCAAGATCGCCTATGGCCACATCACCCTGAATGCGCTTGATTTTGTCTGATCTCGGATGCTAAGCAGTGTCGGGCCTGGTTAGTACCCGGATGGGAGACCGCCTGGGAACACCAGGTGCCGTAGGCTTTTTCCCATTATGTTGTTGGCTTTGGCGACCTGCTGTATTTTTCCTCTCGATTGCCCGAGGTGACCACCTTGGCTTTTGTCAAGAGAGTTGTAAGTAGGGTGCAAGATCGCCTATGGCCACATCACCCTGAATGCGCTCGATCTCGTCTGATCTCGGATGCTAAGCAGGGTCGGGCCTGGTTAGTACCTGGATGGGAGACCGCCTGGGAATACCAGGTGCCGTAGGCTTTTTTCCATTATGTTGTTGGCTTTGGCGACCTGCTGTATTTTTCCTCTCGATTGCCCGAGGTGACCACCTTGGCTTTTGTCAAGAGAGTTGTAAGTAGGGTGCAAGATTGCCTCCGGCCACAACACTCTGAATGCGCTTGATCTCGTCTGATCTCGAATGCTAAGCAGGGTCGGGCCTGGTTAGTACCTGGATGGGAGACCGCCTGGGAATACCAGGTGCCGTAGGCTTTTTTCCATTATGTTGTTGGCTTTGGCGACCTGCTGTATTTTTCCTCTTGATTGCACGAGGTGACCACCTTGGCTTTTGTCAAGAGAGTTGTAAGTAGGGTGCAAGATTGCCTACGGCCACATCACCCTGAAAGCGCTAGATCTCGTCTGATCTTGGATGCTAAGCAGGGTCGGGCCTGGTTAGTACCTGGATGGGAGACCGCCTGGGAATACCAAGTGCCGTAGGCTTTTTTCCATTATGTTGTTGGCTTTGGCGACCTGCTGTATTTTTCCTCTCGATTGCCCGAGTTGACCACCTTGGCTTTTGTCAAGAGAGTTGTAAGTAGGGTGTAAGGATGCCTACGGCCACATCACCCTGAATGCTCTCGATCTCGTCTGATCTCGGATGCTAAGCAGGGTCAGGCCTGGTTAGTACCTGGATGGGAGACCGCCTGGGAATACCAGGTGCCATAGGCTTTTTTCCATTATGTCGTTGGCTTTGGCGACCTGCTGTATTTTTCCTCTCGATTGCCCGAGGTGACCACCTTGGCTTTTGTCAAGAGAGTTGTGAGTAGGGTGCAACTTTGCCTACGGCCACATCACCCTGAATGCGCTCGATCTCGTCTGATCTCGGATGCTAATTAGGGTCGGGCCTGATTAGTACCTGGATGGGAGACCGCCTGCGAATACCAGGTGCCGTAGGTTTTTTTCCATTATGTTGTTGGCTTTGGCGACCTGCTGTATTTTTCCTCTCGATTGCCCGAGGTGACCACCTTGGCTTTTGTCAAGAGAGTTGTAAGTAGGGTGCAAGATCACCTACGGCCACATCACCCTGAATGCGCTCGATCTCGTCTGATCTCGGATGCTAAGCAGGGTCGGGCCTGGTTATTACCTGGATGGGAGACCGCCTGGTAATACCAGGTGCCATAGGCTTTTTTCCATTATGTTTTTGGCTTTGGCGACCTGCTGTATTTTTCCTCTCGATTGCCCGAGGTGACCACCTTGGCTTTTGTCAAGAGAGTTGTAAGTAGGCTGCAAGATCGCCTATGGCCACATCAACCTGAATGCGGCCGATCTCGTCTGATCTCGGATGCTAAGCAGGGTCGGGCCTTGTTAGTACCTGGATGGGAGACCGCCTGGGAATACCAGGTGCCGTAGGCTTTTTTCCATTATGTTGTTGGCTTTGGCGACCTGCTGTATTTTTCCTCTCGATTGCCCGAGTTGACCACCTTGGCTTTTGTCAAGAGAGTTGTAAGTTGGGTGCAAGATCGCCTATGGCCACATCACCCTGAATGCGCTCGATCTCGTCTGATCGCGCATGCTAAGCAGGGTCGGGCCTGGTTAGTACCCGGATGGGAGACCGCCTGGGAACACCAGGTGCCGTAGGCTTTTTTCCATTATGTTGTTGGCTTTGGCGACCTGCTGTATTTTTCCTCTCGATTGCCCGAGGTGACCACCTTGGCTTTTGTCAAGAGAGTTGTAAGTAGGGTGCAAGATCGCCTATGGCCACATCACCCTGAATGCGCTCGATCTCGTCTGATCTCGGATGCTAAGCAGGGTCGGGCCTGGTTAGTACCTGGATGGGAGACCGCCTGGGAATACCAGGTGCCGTAGGCTTTTTTCCATTATGTTGTTGGCTTTGGCGACCTGCTGTATTTTTCCTCTTGATTGCCCGAGGTGACCACCTTGGCTTTTGTCAAGAGAGTTGTAAATAGGGTGCAAGGATGCCTACGGCCACATCACCCTGAATGCTCTCGATCTCGTCTGATCTCGGATGCTAAGCAGGGTCAGGCCTGGTTAGTACCTGGATGGGAGACCGCCTGGGAATACCAGGTGCCGTAGGCTTTTTTCCATTATGTTTTTGGCTTTGGCGACCTGCTGTATTTTTCCTCTCGATTGCCCGAGGTGACCACCTTGGCTTTTGTCAAGAGAGTTGTAAGTAGGGTGCAAGGTCACCTACGGCCACATCACCCTGAATGCTCTCGATCTCGTCTGATCTCGGATGCTAAGCAGGGTCAGGCCTGGTTAGTACCTGGATGGGAGACCGCCTGGGAATACCAGGTGCCGTAGGCTTTTTTCCATTATGTTTTTGGCTTTGGCGACCTGCTGTATTTTTCCTCTCGATTGCCCGAGGTGACCACCTTGGCTTTTGTCAAGAGAGTTGTAAGTAGGGTGCAAGGTCACCTACGGCCACATCACCCTGAATGCTCTCGATCTCGTCTGATCTCGGATGCTAAGCAGGGTCAGGCCTGGTTAGTACCTGGATGGGAGACCGCCTGGGAATACCAGGTGCCGTAGGCTTTTTTCCATTATGTTTTTGGCTTTGGCGACCTGCTGTATTTTTCCTCTCGATTGCCCGAGGTGACCACCTTGGCTTTTGTCAAGAGAGTTGTAAGTAGGGTGCAAGGTCGCCTACGGCCACATCACCCTGAATGCACTCGATCTCGTCTGATCTCGGATGCTAAGCAGGGTCGGGCCTGGAAAGTACCTGGATAGGAGACCGCTTGGGAATACGAGGTGCCGTAGGCTTTTTTCCATTATGTTGTTGGCTTTGGCGACCTGCTGTATTTTTCCTCTCGATTGCCCGAGGTGACCACCTTGGCTTTTGTCAAGAGAGTTGTAAGTAGGCTGCAAAATCGCCTGCGGCCACATCACCCTCAATGCGCTCAATCTCGTCTGACCTCGGATGCTAAGCAGGGTCGGGCCTGGTTAGTACCTGGATGGGAGACTGCCTGGGAATACCAGGTGCCGTAGGCTTTTTTCCATTATGTTGTTGGCTTTGGCGACCTGCTGTATTTTTCCTCTCGATTGCCCGAGGTGACCACCTTGGCTTTTGTCAAGAGAGTTGTAAGTAGGGTGCAAGATTGCTTACGGCCACATCACCCTGAAAGCGCTTGACCTCGTCTGATCTCGGATGCCAAGCAGGGTCGGGCCTGGTTAGTACCTTGATGGGAGACCGCCTGGGAATACCAGGTGCCGTAGGGTTTTTTCCATTATGTTGTTGGCTTTGGCGACCTGCTGTATTTTTCCTCTCGATTGCCAGAGGTGACCACCTTGGCTTTTGTCAAGAGAGTTGTAAGTAGGGTGCAAGATCGCCTACGGCCACATCACCCTGAATGCGCTTGACCTCGTCTGATCTCGGATGCCAAGCAGGGTCGGGCCTGGTTAGTACCTGGATGGGAGACCGCCTGGGAATACCAGCTGCCGTAGGCTTTTTTCCATTATGTTGTTGGCTTTGGCGACCTGCTGTATTTTTCCTCTCGATTGCCCGAGGTGACCACCTTGGCTTTTGTCAAGAGAGTTGTAAGTAGGTTGCAAGATCGCCTACGGCCACATCACCCTGAATGCGCTCGATCTCGTCTGATCTCGGATGCTAAGCAGCGTCGGGCCTGGTTAGTGCCTGGTTAGTACCTGGATGGGAGACCGCCTGGGAATACCAGGTGCCGTAGGCTTTTTTCCATTATGTTGTTGGCTTTGGCGACCTGCTGTATTTTTCCTCTCGATTGCCCGAGGTGACCACCTTGGCTTTTGTCAAGAGAGTTGTAAGTAGGGTGCAAGATTGCCTCCGGCCACAACACTCTGAATGCGCTTGATCTCGTCTGATCTCGAATGCTAAGCAGGGTCGGGCCTGGTTAGTACCTGGATGGGAGACCGCCTGGGAATACCAGGTGCCGTAGGCTTTTTTCCATTATGTTGTTGGCTTTGGCGACCTGCTGTATTTTTCCTCTCGATTGCCCGAGGTGACCACCTTGGCTTTTGTCAAGAGAGTTGTAAGTAGGGTGCAAGATTGCCTACGGCCACATCACCCTGAAAGCGCTAGATCTCGTCTGATCTTGGATGCTAAGCAGGGTCGGGCCTGGTTAGTACCTGGATGGGAGACCGCCTGGGAATACCAAGTGCCGTAGGCTTTTTTCCATTATGTTGTTGGCTTTGGCGACCTGCTGTATTTTTCCTCTCGATTGCCCGAGTTGACCACCTTGGCTTTTGTCAAGAGAGTTGTAAGTTGGGTGCAAGATCGCCTATGGCCACATCACCCTGAATGCGCTCGATCTCGTCTGATCGCGCATGCTAAGCAGGGTCGGGCCTGGTTAGTACCCGGATGGGAGACCGCCTGGGAACACCAGGTGCCGTAGGCTTTTTTCCATTATGTTGTTGGCTTTGGCGACCTGCTGTATTTTTCCTCTCGATTGCCCGAGGTGACCACCTTGGCTTTTGTCAAGAGAGTTGTAAGTAGGGTGCAAGATCGCCTACGGCCACATCACCCTGAATGTGCTCGATCTCGTCTGATCTTGGATGCTAAGCAGGGTCGGGCCTGGTTAGTACCTGGATGGGAGACCGCCTGGGAATACCAGGTGCCGTAGGCTTTTTTCCATTATGTTGTTGGCTTTGGCGACCTGCTGTATTTTTCCTCTCGATTGCCCGAGGTGACCACCTTGGCTTTTGTCAAGAGAGTTGTAAGTAGGGTGCAAGATCACCTACGGCCACATCACCCTGAATGCGCTCGATCTCGTCTGATCTCGGATGCTAAGCAGGGTCGGGCCTGGTTATTACCTGGATGGGAGACCGCCTGGTAATACCAGGTGCCATAGGCTTTTTTCCATTATGTTTTTGGCTTTGGCGACCTGCTGTATTTTTCCTCTCGATTGCCCGAGGTGACCACCTTGGCTTTTGTCAAGAGAGTTGTAAGTAGGCTGCAAGATCGCCTATGGCCACATCAACCTGAATGCGGCCGATCTCGTCTGATCTCGGATGCTAAGCAGGGTCGGGCCTTGTTAGTACCTGGATGGGAGACCGCCTGGGAATACCAGGTGCCGTAGGCTTTTTTCCATTATGTTGTTGGCTTTGGCGACCTGCTGTATTTTTCCTCTCGATTGCCCGAGTTGACCACCTTGGCTTTTGTCAAGAGAGTTGTAAGTTGGGTGCAAGATCGCCTATGGCCACATCACCCTGAATGCGCTCGATCTCGTCTGATCGCGCATGCTAAGCAGGGTCGGGCCTGGTTAGTACCTGGATGGGAATCCGCCTGGGAATACCAGGTGCCGTAGGCTTTTGGCCATTATGTTGATGGCTTTGGCGACCTGCTGTATTTTTCCTCTCGATTGCCCGAGGTGACCACCTTGGCTTTTGTCAAGAGAGTTGTAAGTAGGGTGCAAGATCGCCTACGGCCACATCACCCTGAATGTGCTCGATCTCGTCTGATCTTGGATGCTAAGCAGGGTCGGGCCTGGTTAGTACCTGGATGGGAGACGGCCTGCGAATACCAGGTGCCGTAGGCTTTTTTCCATTATGTTGTTGGCTTTGGCGACCTGCTGTATTTTTCCTCTCGATTGCCCGAGGTGACCACCTTGGCTTTTGTCAAGAGAGTTGTAAGTAGGGTCCAAGATTGCCTACGGCCACATCACCCTGAATGCGCTCGATCTCGTCTGATCTCGGATGCTAAGCAGGGTCGGGCCTGGTTAGTACCTGGATGGGAGACCGCCTGCGAATACCAGGTGCCGTAGGCTTTTTTCCATTATGTTGTTGGCTTTGGCGACCTGCTGTATTTTTCCTCTCGTTTGCCCAAGGTGACCACCTTGGCTTTTGTCAAGAGAGTTGTAAGTAGGGTGCAAGATAGCATACGGCCACATCACCCTGAATGTGCTCGATCTCGTCTGATCTCAGATGCTAAGCAGGGTCGGGCCTGGTTAGTACCTGGATGGGAGACCGCCTGGGAATACCAGGAGCGGTAGGCTTTTTTCCATTATGTTGTTGGCTTTGGCGACCTGCTGTATTTTTCCTCTCGTATGCCCGAGGTGACCACCTTGGCTTTTGTCAAGAGAGTTGTAAGTAGGGTGCAAGATCGCCTACGGCCACATCACCCTGAATGCACTCGATCTCGTCTGATCTCGCATGCTAAGCAGGGTCGGGCCTGGTTAGTACCTGGATGGGAGACCGCCTGGGTATACCAGGTGCCGTAGGCTTTTTTCCATTATGTTGTTGGCTTTGGCGACCTGCTGTATTTTTCCTCTCGATTGCCCGAGGTGACCACCTTGGCTTTTGTCAAGGGAGTTGTAAGTAGAGCGCAAGATCACCTACGGCCACATCACCCTGAATGCGCTCGATCTCGTCTGATCTCGGATGCTAAGCAGGGTTGGGCCTGGTTAGTACCTGGATGGGAGACCGCCTGGGAATACCAGGTGCCGTAGGCTTCTTTCCATTATGTTGTTGGCTTTGGCGACCTGCTGTATTTTTCCTCTCGATTGCCCGAGGTGACCACCTTGGCTTTTGTCAAGAGAGTTGTAAGTAGGGTGCAAGATCGCCTATGGCCACATCACCCTGAATGCGCTTGATTTTGTCTGATCTCGGATGCTAAGCAGTGTCGGGCCTGGTTAGTACCCGGATGGGAGACCGCCTGGGAACACCAGGTGCCGTAGGCTTTTTCCCATTATGTTGTTGGCTTTGGCGACCTGCTGTATTTTTCCTCTCGATTGCCCGAGGTGACCACCTTGGCTTTTGTCAAGAGAGTTGTAAGTAGGGTGCAAGATCGCCTATGGCCACATCACCCTGAATGCGCTCGATCTCGTCTGATCTCGGATGCTAAGCAGGGTCGGGCCTGGTTAGTACCTGGATGGGAGACCGCCTGGGAATACCAGGTGCCGTAGGCTTTTTTCCATTATGTTGTTGGCTTTGGCGACCTGCTGTATTTTTCCTCTCGATTGCCCGAGGTGACCACCTTGGCTTTTGTCAAGAGAGTTGTAAGTAGGGTGCAAGATTGCCTCCGGCCACAACACTCTGAATGCGCTTGATCTCGTCTGATCTCGAATGCTAAGCAGGGTCGGGCCTGGTTAGTACCTGGATGGGAGACCGCCTGGGAATACCAGGTGCCGTAGGCTTTTTTCCATTATGTTGTTGGCTTTGGCGACCTGCTGTATTTTTCCTCTTGATTGCACGAGGTGACCACCTTGGCTTTTGTCAAGAGAGTTGTAAGTAGGGTGCAAGATTGCCTACGGCCACATCACCCTGAAAGCGCTAGATCTCGTCTGATCTTGGATGCTAAGCAGGGTCGGGCCTGGTTAGTACCTGGATGGGAGACCGCCTGGGAATACCAAGTGCCGTAGGCTTTTTTCCATTATGTTGTTGGCTTTGGCGACCTGCTGTATTTTTCCTCTCGATTGCCCGAGTTGACCACCTTGGCTTTTGTCAAGAGAGTTGTAAGTAGGGTGTAAGGATGCCTACGGCCACATCACCCTGAATGCTCTCGATCTCGTCTGATCTCGGATGCTAAGCAGGGTCAGGCCTGGTTAGTACCTGGATGGGAGACCGCCTGGGAATACCAGGTGCCATAGGCTTTTTTCCATTATGTCGTTGGCTTTGGCGACCTGCTGTATTTTTCCTCTCGATTGCCCGAGGTGACCACCTTGGCTTTTGTCAAGAGAGTTGTGAGTAGGGTGCAACTTTGCCTACGGCCACATCACCCTGAATGCGCTCGATCTCGTCTGATCTCGGATGCTAATTAGGGTCGGGCCTGATTAGTACCTGGATGGGAGACCGCCTGCGAATACCAGGTGCCGTAGGCTTTTTTCCATTATGTTGTTGGCTTTGGCGACCTGCTGTATTTTTCCTCTCGATTGCCCGAGGTGACCACCTTGGCTTTTGTCAAGAGAGTTGTAAGTAGGGTGCAAGATCACCTACGGCCACATCACCCTGAATGCGCTCGATCTCGTCTGATCTCGGATGCTAAGCAGGGTCGGGCCTGGTTATTACCTGGATGGGAGACCGCCTGGTAATACCAGGTGCCATAGGCTTTTTTCCATTATGTTTTTGGCTTTGGCGACCTGCTGTATTTTTCCTCTCGATTGCCCGAGGTGACCACCTTGGCTTTTGTCAAGAGAGTTGTAAGTAGGCTGCAAGATCGCCTATGGCCACATCAACCTGAATGCGGCCGATCTCGTCTGATCTCGGATGCTAAGCAGGGTCGGGCCTTGTTAGTACCTGGATGGGAGACCGCCTGGGAATACCAGGTGCCGTAGGCTTTTTTCCATTATGTTGTTGGCTTTGGCGACCTGCTGTATTTTTCCTCTCGATTGCCCGAGTTGACCACCTTGGCTTTTGTCAAGAGAGTTGTAAGTTGGGTGCAAGATCGCCTATGGCCACATCACCCTGAATGCGCTCGATCTCGTCTGATCGCGCATGCTAAGCAGGGTCGGGCCTGGTTAGTACCCGGATGGGAGACCGCCTGGGAACACCAGGTGCCGTAGGCTTTTTTCCATTATGTTGTTGGCTTTGGCGACCTGCTGTATTTTTCCTCTCGATTGCCCGAGGTGACCACCTTGGCTTTTGTCAAGAGAGTTGTAAGTAGGGTGCAAGATCGCCTATGGCCACATCACCCTGAATGCGCTCGATCTCGTCTGATCTCGGATGCTAAGCAGGGTCGGGCCTGGTTAGTACCTGGATGGGAGACCGCCTGGGAATACCAGGTGCCGTAGGCTTTTTTCCATTATGTTGTTGGCTTTGGCGACCTGCTGTATTTTTCCTCTTGATTGCCCGAGGTGACCACCTTGGCTTTTGTCAAGAGAGTTGTAAATAGGGTGCAAGGATGCCTACGGCCACATCACCCTGAATGCTCTCGATCTCGTCTGATCTCGGATGCTAAGCAGGGTCAGGCCTGGTTAGTACCTGGATGGGAGACCGCCTGGGAATACCAGGTGCCGTAGGCTTTTTTCCATTATGTTTTTGGCTTTGGCGACCTGCTGTATTTTTCCTCTCGATTGCCCGAGGTGACCACCTTGGCTTTTGTCAAGAGAGTTGTAAGTAGGGTGCAAGGTCACCTACGGCCACATCACCCTGAATGCTCTCGATCTCGTCTGATCTCGGATGCTAAGCAGGGTCAGGCCTGGTTAGTACCTGGATGGGAGACCGCCTGGGAATACCAGGTGCCGTAGGCTTTTTTCCATTATGTTTTTGGCTTTGGCGACCTGCTGTATTTTTCCTCTCGATTGCCCGAGGTGACCACCTTGGCTTTTGTCAAGAGAGTTGTAAGTAGGGTGCAAGGTCACCTACGGCCACATCACCCTGAATGCTCTCGATCTCGTCTGATCTCGGATGCTAAGCAGGGTCAGGCCTGGTTAGTACCTGGATGGGAGACCGCCTGGGAATACCAGGTGCCGTAGGCTTTTTTCCATTATGTTTTTGGCTTTGGCGACCTGCTGTATTTTTCCTCTCGATTGCCCGAGGTGACCACCTTGGCTTTTGTCAAGAGAGTTGTAAGTAGGGTGCAAGGTCGCCTACGGCCACATCACCCTGAATGCACTCGATCTCGTCTGATCTCGGATGCTAAGCAGGGTCGGGCCTGGAAAGTACCTGGATAGGAGACCGCTTGGGAATACGAGGTGCCGTAGGCTTTTTTCCATTATGTTGTTGGCTTTGGCGACCTGCTGTATTTTTCCTCTCGATTGCCCGAGGTGACCACCTTGGCTTTTGTCAAGAGAGTTGTAAGTAGGCTGCAAAATCGCCTGCGGCCACATCACCCTCAATGCGCTCAATCTCGTCTGACCTCGGATGCTAAGCAGGGTCGGGCCTGGTTAGTACCTGGATGGGAGACTGCCTGGGAATACCAGGTGCCGTAGGCTTTTTTCCATTATGTTGTTGGCTTTGGCGACCTGCTGTATTTTTCCTCTCGATTGCCCGAGGTGACCACCTTGGCTTTTGTCAAGAGAGTTGTAAGTAGGGTGCAAGATTGCTTACGGCCACATCACCCTGAAAGCGCTTGACCTCGTCTGATCTCGGATGCCAAGCAGGGTCGGGCCTGGTTAGTACCTTGATGGGAGACCGCCTGGGAATACCAGGTGCCGTAGGGTTTTTTCCATTATGTTGTTGGCTTTGGCGACCTGCTGTATTTTTCCTCTCGATTGCCAGAGGTGACCACCTTGGCTTTTGTCAAGAGAGTTGTAAGTAGGGTGCAAGATCGCCTACGGCCACATCACCCTGAATGCGCTTGACCTCGTCTGATCTCGGATGCCAAGCAGGGTCGGGCCTGGTTAGTACCTGGATGGGAGACCGCCTGGGAATACCAGCTGCCGTAGGCTTTTTTCCATTATGTTGTTGGCTTTGGCGACCTGCTGTATTTTTCCTCTCGATTGCCCGAGGTGACCACCTTGGCTTTTGTCAAGAGAGTTGTAAGTAGGTTGCAAGATCGCCTACGGCCACATCACCCTGAATGCGCTCGATCTCGTCTGATCTCGGATGCTAAGCAGCGTCGGGCCTGGTTAGTGCCTGGTTAGTACCTGGATGGGAGACCGCCTGGGAATACCAGGTGCCGTAGGCTTTTTTCCATTATGTTGTTGGCTTTGGCGACCTGCTGTATTTTTCCTCTCGATTGCCCGAGGTGACCACCTTGGCTTTTGTCAAGAGAGTTGTAAGTAGAGTGCAAGATCGCCTACAGCCACATCACCCTGAATGCGCTTGATCTCGTCTGATCTCGCATGCTACGCAGGGTCGGGTCTGGTTAGTACCTGGATGGGAGACCGCCTGGGAATACCAGGTGCCGTAGGCTTTTTTCCATTATGTTGTTGGCTTTGGCGACCTGCTGTATTTTTCCTCTCGATTGCCCGAGGTGACCACCTTGGCTTTTGTCAAGAGAGTTGTAAGTAGGTTGTAAGTAGGGTGCAAGGATGCCTACGGCCACATCACCCTGAATGCTCTCGATCTCGTCTGATCTCGGATGCTAAGCAGGGTCAGGCCTGGTTAGTACCTGGATGGGAGACCGCCTGGGAATACCAGGTGCCGTAGGCTTTTTTCCATTATGTTTTTGGCTTTGGCGACCTGCTGTATTTTTCCTCTCGATTGCCCGAGGTGACCACCTTGGCTTTTGTCAAGAGAGTTGTAAGTAGGGTGCAAGGTGGCCTACGGCCACATCACCCTGAATGCTCTCGATCTCGTCTGATCTCGGATGCTATGCAGGGTCAGGCCTGGTTAGTACCTGGATGGGAGACCGCCTGGGAATACCAGGTGCCGTAGGCTTTTTTCCATTATGTTTTTGGCTTTGGCGACCTGCTGTATTTTTCCTCTCGATTGCCCGAGGTGACCACCTTGGCTTTTGTCAAGAGAGTTGTAAGTAGGGTGCAAGGTCGCCTACGGCCACATCACCCTGAATGCACTCGATCTCATCTGATCTCGGATGCTAAGCAGGGTCGGGCCTGGTTAGTACCTGGATAGGAGACCGCTTGGGAATACGAGGTGCCGTAGGCTTTTTTCCATTATGTTGTTGGCTTTGGCGACCTGCTGTATTTTTCCTCTCGATTGCCCGAGGTGACCACCTTGGCTTTTGTCAAGAGAGTTGTAAGTAGGGTGCAAGATTGCCTACGGCCACATCACCCTGAATGCGCTCGATCTCGTCTGATCTCGGATGCTAAGCAGAGTCGGGCCTGGTTAGTACCTGGATGGGAGACCGCCTGGGTATACCAGGTGCCGTAGGCTCTTTTCCATTATGTTGTTGGCTTTGGCGACCTGCTGTATTTTTCCTCTCGATTGCCCGAGGTGACCACCTTGGCTTTTGTCAAGAGAGTTGTAAGTAGGGTCTAAGATCGCCTAGGGCCACATCACCCTGAAAGCGCTCGATCTCGTCTGATCTCGGATGCTAAGCAGGGTCGGGCCTGGTTAGTACCTGGATGGGAGACCGCCTGGGAATACCAGGAGCGGTAGGCTTTTTTCCATTATGTTGATGGCTTTGGCGACCTGCTGTATTTTTCCTCTCGTTTGCCCGAGGTGACCACCTTGGCTTTTGTCAAGAGAGTTGTAAGTAGGGTGCAAGATCGCATACAGCCACATCACCCTGAATGCGCTCGATCTCGTTCGATCTCGTCTGATCTCGGATGCTAAGCAGGGTCGGGCCTGGTTAGTACCTGGATGGGAGACCGCCTGGGAATACCAGGTGCCGTAGGCTTTTTTCCATTATGTTGTTGGCTTTGGCGACCTGCTGTATTTTTCCTCTCGTTTGCCCAAGGTGACCACCTTGGCTTTTGTCAAGAGAGTTGTAAGTAGGGTGCAAGATAGCATACGGCCACATCACCCTGAATGCGCTCGATCTCGTCTGATCTCGGATGCTAAGCAGGGTCGGGCCTGGTTAGTACCTGGATGGGAGACCGCCTGGGAATACCAGGAGCGGTAGGCTTTTTTCCATTATGTTGTTGGCTTTGGCGACCTGCTGTATTTTTCCTCTCGTTTGCCCGAGGTGACCACCTTGGCTTTTGTCAAGAGAGTTGTAAGTAGGGTGCAAGATCGCCTACGGCCACATCACCCTGAAAGCACTCGATCTCGTCTGATCTCGCATGCTAAGCAGGGTCGGCCCTGGTTAGTACCTGGATGGGAGACCGCCTGGGTATACCAGGTGCCGTAGGCTTTTTTCCATTATGTTGTTGGCTTTGACGACCTGCTGTATTTTTCCTCTCGATTGCCCGAGGTGACCACCTTGGCTTTTGTCAAGAGAGTTGTAAGTAGGGTGCAAGATCGCCTACGGCCACATCACCCTGAAAGCGCTCGAACTCGTCTGATCTCGGATGCTAAGCAGGGTCGGGCCTGGTTATTACCTGGATGGGAGACCGCCTGGGAATACCAGGTGCCATAGGCTTTTTTCCATTATGTTTTTGGCTTTGGCGACCTGCTGTATTTTTCCTCTCGATTGCCCGAGGTGACCACCTTGGCTTTTGTCAAGAGAGTTGTAAGTAGGGTGCAAGATCGCCTATGGCCACATCAACCTGAATGCGCCCGATCTCGTCTGATCTCGGATGCTAAGCAGGGACGGGCCTTGTTAGTACCTGGATGGGAGACCGCCTGGGAATACCAGGTGCCGTAGGCTTTTTTCCATTATGTTGTTGGCTTTGGCGACCTGCTGTATTTTTCCTCTCGATTGCCCGAGTTGACCACCTTGGCTTTTGTCAAGAGAGTTGTAAGTTGGGTGCAAGATCGCCTATGGCCACATCACCCTGAATGCGCTCGATCTCGTCTGATCTCCGATGCTAAGCAGGGTCGGGCCTGGTTAATACCTGGATGGGAGATCGCCTGGGAATACCAGGTGCCGTAGGCTTTTTTCCATTATGTTGTTGGCTTTGGCGACCTGCTGTATTTTTCCTCTCGATTGCCGGAGGTGACCACCTTGGCTTTTGTCAAGAGAGTTGTAAGTAGGGTGCAAGATCGCCTATGGCCACATCATCCTGAATGCGCTCGATCTCGTCTGATCGCGCATGCTAAGCAGGGTCGGGCCTGGTTAGTACCTGGATGGGAGACCGCCTGGGAACACCAGGTGCCGTAGGCTTTTTTCCATTATGTTGTTGGCTTTGGCGACCTGCTGTATTTTTCCTCTCGATTGCCCGAGGTGACCACCTTGGCTTTTGTCAAGAGAGTTGTAAGTAGGGTGCAAGATTGCCTATGGCCACATCACCCTGAATGCGCTCAATCTCGTCTGATCTCGGATGCTAAGCAGGGTCGGGCCTGGTTAGTACCTGGATGGGAGACCGCCTGGGAATACCAGGTGCCGTAGGCTTTTTTCCATTATGTTGTTGGCTTTGGCGACCTGCTGTATTTTTCCTCTCGATTGCCCGAGGTGACCACCTTGGCTTTTGTCAAGAGAGTTGTAAGTAGGGTGCAAGATTGCCTCCGGCCACAACTCTCTGAATGCGCTTGATCTCGTCTGATCTCGGATGCTAAGCAGGGTCGGGCCTGGTTAGTACCTGGATGGGAGACCACCTGGGAATACCAGATGCCGTAGGCTTTTTTCCATTATGTTGTTGGCTTTGGCGACCTGCTGTATTTTTCCTCTTGATTGCACGAGGTGACCACCTTGGCTTTTGTCAAGAGAGTTGTAAGTAGGGTGCAAGATCGCATACGGCCACATCACCCTGAATGCGCTCGATCTCGTCTGATCTCGGATGCTAAGCAGGGTCGGGCCTGGTTAGTACCTGGATGGGAGACCGCCTGGGAATACCAGGTGCCGTAGGCTTTTTTCCATTATGTTGTTGGCTTTGGCGACCTGCTGTATTTTTCCTCTCGTTTGCCCAAGGTGACCACCTTGGCTTTTGTCAAGAGAGTTGTAAGTAGGGCGCAAGATAGCATACGGCCACATCACCCTGAATGCGCTCGATCTCGTCTGATCTCGGATGCTAAGCAGGGTCGGGCCTGGTTAGTACCTGGATGGGAGACCGCCTGGGAATACCAGGAGCGGTACGCTTTTTTCCATTATGTTGTTGGCTTTGGCGACCTGCTGTATTTTTCCTCTCGTTTGCCCGATGTGACCACCTTGGCTTTTGTCGAGAGAGTTGTAAGTAGGGTGCAAGATCGCCTACGGCCACATCACCCTGAAAGCACTCGATCTCGTCTGATCTCGCATGCTAAGCAGGGTCGGGCCTGGTTAGTACCTGGATGGGAGACCGCCTGGGTATACCAGGTGCCGTAGGCTTTTTTCCATTATGTTGTTGGCTTTGGCGACCTGCTGTATTTTTCCTCTCGATTGCCCGAGGTGACCACCTTGGCTTTTGTCAAGAGAGTTGTAAGTAGGGTGCAAGATCGCCTACGGCCACATCACCCTGAAAGCGCTCGATCTCGTCTGATCTCGGATGCTAAGCAGGGTCGGGCCTGGTTATTACCTGGATGGGAGACCGCCTGGGAATACCAGGTGCCATTGGCTTTTTTCCATTATGTTGTTGGCTTTGGCGACCTGCTGTATTTTTCCTCTCGATTGCCCGAGGTGACCACCTTGGCTTTTGTCAAGAGAGTTGTAAGTAGGGTGCAAGATCGCCTATGGCCACATCAACCTGAATGCACCCGATCTCATCTGATCTCGGATGCTAAGCAGGGACGGGCCTTGTTAGTACCTGGATGGGAGACCGCCTGGGAATACCAGGTGCCGTAGGCTTTTTTCCATTATGTTGTTGGCTTTGGCGACCTGCTGTATTTTTCCTCTCGTTTGCCCAAGGTGACCACCTTGGCTTTTGTCAAGAGAGTTGTAAGTAGGGTGCAAGATAGCATACGGCCACATCACCCTGAATGCGCTCGATCTCGTCTGATCTCGGATGCTAAGCAGGGTCGGGCCTGGTTAGTACCTGGATGGGAGACCGCCTGGGAATACCAGGAGCGGTAGGCTTTTTTCCATTATGTTGTTGGCTTTGGCGACCTGCTGTATTTTTCCTCTCGATTGCCCGAGGTGACCACCTTGGCTTTTGTCAAGAGAGTTGTAAGTAGGGTGCAAGATCGCCTACAGCCACATCACCCTGAATGCGCTTGATCTCGTCTGATCTCGGATGCTACGCAGGGTCGGGTCTGGTTAGTACCTGGATGGGAGACCGCCTGGGAATACCAGGTGCCGTAGGCTTTTTTCCATTATGTTGTTGGCTTTGGCGACCTGCTGTATTTTTCCTCTCGATTGCCCGAGGTGACCACCTTGGCTTTTGTCAAGAGAGTTGTAAGTAGGTTGCAAGATCGCCTACGGCCACATCACCCTGAATGCGCTCGATCTCGTCTGATCTCGGATGCTAAGCAGGGTCGGGCCTGGTTAGTACCTGGATGGGAGACCGCCTGGGAATACCAGGTGCCGTAGGCTTTTTTCCATTATGTTTTTGGCTTTGGCGACCTGCTGTATTTTTCCTCTCGATTGCCCGAGGTGACCACCTTGGCTTTTGTCAAGAGAGTTGTAAGTAGGGTGCAAGGTCGCCTACGGCCACATCACTCTGAATGCACTCGATCTCGTCTGATCTCGGATGCTAAGCAGGGTCGGGCCTGGTTAGTACCTGGATAGGAGACCGCTTGGGAATACGAGGTGCCGTAGGCTTTTTTCCATTATGTTGTTGGCTTTGGCGACCTGCTGTATTTTTCCTCTCGATTGCCCGAGGTGACCACCTTGGCTTTTGTCAAGAGAGTTTTAAGTAGGGTGCAAGATTGCCTATGGCCACATCATCCTGAATGCGCTCGATCTCGTCTGATCTCGGATGCTAAGCAGGGTCGGGCCTGGTTAGTACCTGAATGGGAAACCGCCTGGGAATACCAGGTGCCGTAGGCTTTTGGCCATTATGTTGATGGCTTTGGCGACCTGCTGTATTTTTCCTCTCGATTGCCCGAGGTGATCACCTTGGCTTTTGTCAAGAGAGTTGTAAGTAGGGTGCAAGATCGCCTACGGCCACATCACCCTGAATGCGCTCGATCTCGTCTGATCTTGGATGCTAAGCAGGGTCGGGCCTGGTTAGTACCTGGATGGGAGACCGCCTGGGAATACCAGGTGCCGTAGGCTTTTTTCCATTATGTTGTTGGCTTTGGCGACCTGCTGTATTTTTCCTCTCGATTGCCCGAGGTGTCCACCTTGGCTTTTGTCAAGATAGTTGTAATATAATCCAAGATCGCCTACGGCCACATCACCCTGAATGCGCTCCATCTCGGATGCTAAGCAGGGTCGGGCCTGGTTAGTACCTGGATGGGAGACCGCCTGGGAATACCGGGTGCCGTAGGCTTTTTTCCACTATGTTGTTGGCTTTGGCGACCTGCTGTATTTTTCCTCTCGATTGCCCGAGGTGACCACCTTGGCTTTTGTCAAGAGAGTTGTAAGTAGGGCACAAGATTGCCTATGGCCACATCACCCTGAATGCGCTCGATCTCGTCTGATCTCAGATGCTAAGCAGGGTCGGGCCTGGTTAGTACCAGGATGGGAGACCGCCTGGGAATACCAGGTGCCGTAGGCTTTTTTCCATTATGTTGTTGGCTTTGGCGACCTGCTGTATTTTTCCTCTTGATTGCCTGAGGTGACCACCTTGGCTTTTGTCAAGAGAGTTGTAAGTAGGACACAAGATCGCCTACGGCCACATCACCCTGAATGCGCTCGATCTCGTCTGATCTTGGATGCTAAGCAGGGTCGGGCCTGGTTAGTACCTGGATGGGAGACCGCCTGGGAATACCAGGTGCCGTAGGCTTTTTTCCATTATGTTGTTGGCTTTGGCGACCTGCTGTATTTTTCCTTTCGATTGCCCGAGGTGTCCACCTTGGCTTTTGTCAAGATAGTTGTAATATAATCCAAGATCGCCTACGGCCACATCACCCTGAATGCGCTCGATCTCGGATGCTAAGCAGGGTTGGGCCTGGTTAGTACCTGGATGGGAGACCGCCTGGGAATACCAGGTGCCGTAGGCTTTTTTCCATTATGTTGTTGGCTTTCTCGACCTGCTGTATTTTTCCTCTCGATTGCCCGAGGTGACCACTTTGGCTTTTGTCAAGAGAGTTGTAAGTAGGGTGCAAGATCGCCTACAGCCACATGTCCCTGAATGCGCTCGATCTCGTCTGATCTCGGATGCTAAGCAGTGTCGGGCCTTGTTAGTACTTGGATGGAAGACCGCCTGGGAATACCAGGTGCTGTAGGCTTTTTTACATTATGTTGTTGGCTTTGGCGACCTGCTGTATTTTTCCTCTCGATTGCCCGAGGTGACCACCTTGGCTTTTGTCAAGAGAGTTGTAAGTAGGGTGCAAGATCGCCTACGGCCATATCACCATGAATGCGCACGATCTCGTCTTATCTCGGATGCTAAGCAGGGCCCGGCCTGGTTAGTACCTGGATGGGAGACCGCCTGGGAATGCCAGGTGCCGTAGGCTTTTTTCCATTATGTTGTTGGCTTTGGCGACCTGCTGTATTTTTCCTCTCGATTGCCCGAGGTGACCACCTTGGCTTTTGTCAAGAGAGTTGTAAGTAGGGTGCAAGATTACCTACGGCCACATCACCCTGAATGCGCTCGATCTCGTCTGATCTCAGATGCTAAGCAGGGTCGGGCCTGGTTAGTACCTGGATGGGAGACCGCCTGGGAATACCAGGTGCCGTAGGCTTTTTTCCATTATGTTGTTGGCTTTGGCGACCTGCTGTATTTTTCCTCTCGATTGCCCGAGGTGACCACCTTGGCCTTTGTCAAGAGAGTTGTAAGTAGGGTGCAAGATCGCCTACGGCCACATCACCCTGAATGCGCTCGATCTCGTCTGATCTCGGATGCTAAGCAGGGTCGGGCATGGTTAGTACCTGGATGGGAGACCGCCTGGGAATACCAGGTGCCGTAGGCTTTTTTCCATAATGTTGTTGGCTTTGGCGACCTGTGGTATTTTTCCTCTCGATTGCCCGAGGTGACTGTCAAGAGAGTTGTAAGTAGAGTGCAAGATCGCCTACGGCCACATCACCCTGAATGCGCTCAATCTCGTCTGATCTCGGATGCTAAGCAGGGTCGTGCCTGGTTAGTACCTGGATGGGAGACCGCCTGGGAATACCAGGTGCCGTAGGCTTTTTTCCATTATGTTGTTGGCTTTGGCGACCTTCTGTATTTTTCCTCTCGATTGCCCGAGGTGACCACCTTGGCTTTTGTCAAGAGAGTTTTAAGTAGGGTGCAAGATTGCCTATGGCCACATCATCCTGAATGCGCTCGATCTCGTCTGATCTTGGATGCTAAGCAGGGTCGGGCCTGGTTAGTACCTGAATGGGAAACCGCCTGGGAATACCAGGTGCCGTAGGCTTTTGGCCATTATGTTGATGGCTTTGGCGACCTGCTGTATTTTTCCTCTCGATTGCCCGAGGTGACCACCTTGGCTTTTGTCAAGAGAGTTGTAAGTAGGGTGCAAGATCGCCTACGGCCACATCACCCTGAATGCGCTCGATCTCGTCTGATCTTGGATGCTAAGCAGGGTCGGGCCTGGTTAGTACCTGGATGGGAGACCGCCTGGGAATACCAGGTGCCGTAGGCTTTTTTCCATTATGTTGTTGGCTTTGGCGACCTGCTGTATTTTTCCTCTCGATTGCCCGAGATGTCCACCTTGGCTTTTGTCAAGATAGTTGTAATATAATCCAAGATCGCCTACGGCCACATCACCCTGAATGCGCTCCATCTCGGATGCTAAGCAGGGTCGGGCCTGGTTAGTACCTGGATGGGAGACCGCCTGGGAATACCAGGTGCCGTAGGCTTTTTTCCACTATGTTGTTGGCTTTGGCGACCTGCTGTATTTTTCCTCTCGATTGCCCGAGGTGACCACCTTGGCTTTTGTCAAGAGAGTTGTAAGTAGGGCGCAAGATTGCCTATGGCCACATCACCCTGAATGCGCTCGATCTCGTCTGATCTCGGATGCTAAGCAGGGTCGGGCCTGGTTAGTACCAGGATGGGAGACCGCCTGGGAATACCGGGTGCCGTAGGCTTTTTTCCATTATGTTTTTGGCTTTGGCGACCTGCTGTATTTTTACTCTCGATTGCCCGAGGTGACCACCTTGGCTTTTGTCAAGAGAGTTGTAAGTAGGGTGCAAGATCGCCTACGGCCACATCACCCTGAATGCGCTCGATCTCGTCTGATCTTGGATGCTAAGCAGGGTCGGGCCTGGTTAGTACCTGGATGGGAGACCGCCTCGGAATACCAGGTGCCGTAGGCTTTTTTCCATTATGTTGTTGGCTTTGGCGACCTGCTGTATTTTTCCTCTCGATTGCCCGAGGTGTCCACCTTGGCTTTTGTCAAGATAGTTGTAATATAATCCAAGATCGCCTACGGCCACATCACCCTGAATGCGCTCCATCTCGGATGCTAAGCAGGGTCGGGCCTGGTTAGTACCTGGATGGGAGACCGCCTGGGAATACCAGGTGCCGTAGGCTTTTTTCCACTATGTTGTTGGCTTTGGCGACCTGCTGTATTTTTCCTCTCGATTGCCCGAGGTGACCACCTTGGCTTTTGTCAAGAGAGTTGTAAGTAGGGCACAAGATTGCCTATGGCCACATCACCCTGAATGCGCTCGATCTCGTCTGATCTCGGATGCTACGCAGGGTCGGGTCTGGTTAGTACCTGGATGGGAGACCGCCTGGGAATACCAGGTGCCGTAGGCTTTTTTCCATTATGTTGTTGGCTTTGGCGACCTGCTGTATTTTTCCTCTCGATTGCCCGAGGTGACCACCTTGGCTTTTGTCAAGAGAGTTGTAAGTAGGGTGCAAGATCGCCTACGGCCACATCACCCTGAATGCGCTCAATCTCGTTTGATCTCAGATGCTAAGCAGGGTCACGCCTGGTTAGTACCTGGATGGGAGACCGCCTAGGAATACCAGGTGCCGTAGGCTTTTTTCCATTATGTTGTTGGCTTTGGCGACCTGCTGTATTTTTCCTCTCGATTGCCCGAGGTGACCACCTTTGCTTTTGTCAAGAGAGTTGTAATTAGGGTGCAAGGTTGCCTACAGCCACAACACCCTGAATGCACTCGATCTCGTCTGATCTTGGATGCTAAGCAGGGTTGGGCCTGGTTAGTACCTGGATGGGAGACCGCCTGGGAATACCAGGTGCCGTAGGCTTTTTTCCATTATGTTGTTGGCTTTGGCGACCTGCTGTATTTTTCCTCTCGATTGCCCGAGGTGACCACCTTGGCTTTTGTCAAGAGAGTTGTAAGTAGGGTGCAAGATCGCCTACGGCCACATCACCCAGCATGCGCTCAATCTCGTCTGATCTCAGATGCTAAGCAGGGTCGGGCCTAGTTAGTACCTGGATGGGAGACCGCCTGGGAATATCAGGTGCCGTAGGCTTTTTTCCATTATGTTGTTGGCTTTGGCGACCTGCTGTATTTTTCCTCCCGATTGCCCGAGGTGACCACCTTGGCTTTTGTCAAGAGAGTTGTAAGTAGGGTGCAAGCTCGCCTATGGCCACATCACCCTGAATGAGCTCGATCTCGTCTGATCTCGCATGCTAAGCAGAGTCGGTCCTGGTTAGTACCTGGATGGGAGACCGCCTGGGAATACCAGGTGCCGTAGGCTTTTTTCCATTATGTTGTTGGCTTTGGCGACCGGCTGTATTTTTCTTCTCGATTGCCCGAGGTGACCACCTTGGCTTTTGTCAAGAGAGTTGTAAGTAGGGTGCAAGATCGCCTACGGCCACATCACCCTGAATGCGCTCGATTTCGTCTGATCTCGGATGCTAAGCAGGGTTGGGCCTGGTTAGTACCTGGATGGGAGACCGCCTGGGAATACCAGGTGTCGTAGGCTTTTTTCCATTATGTTGTTGGCTTTGGCGACCTGCTGTATTTTTCCTCTCGATTGCCCGAGGCGACCACCTTGGCTTTTGTCAAGAGAGTTGTAAGTAGGATGCGAGATCGCCTACGGCCACATCACCCTGAATGCGCTCGATCTCGTCTAATCTCGGATGCTAAGCAGGGTCGGGCCTGGTTAGTACCTGGATGGGAGACCGCCTGGGAATACCAGGTGCCGTAGGCTTTTTTCCATTATGTTGTTGGCTTTGGCGACCTGCTGTATTTTTCCTCTAGATTGCCCGAGGTGACCACCTTGGCTTTTGTCAAGAGAGTTGTAAGTAGGGTGCAAGATCGCCTACAGCAACATCACCCTGAATGCGCTCGATCTCGTCTGATCTCGGATGCTACGCAGGGTCGGGTCTGGTTAGTACCTGGATGGGAGACCGCCTGGGAATACCAGGTGCCGTAGGCTTTTTTCCATTATGTTGTTGGCTTTGGCGACCTGCTGTATTTTTCCTCTCGATTGCCCGAGGTGACCACCTTGGCTTTTGTCAAGAGAGTTGTAAGTAGGGTGCAAGATCGCCTACGGCCACATCACCCTGAATGCGCTCAATCTCGTTTGATCTCAGATGCTAAGCAGGGTCGCGCCTGGTTAGTACCTGGATGGGAGACCGCCTAGGAATACCAGGTGCCGTAGGCTTTTTTCCATTATGTTGTTGGCTTTGGCGACCTGCTGTATTTTTCCTCTCGATTGCCCGAGGTGACCACCTTGGCTTTTGTCAAGAGAGTTGTAAGTAGGGTGCAAGATCGCCTACGGCCACATCACCCAGCATGCGCTCAATCTCGTCTGATCTCAGATGCTAAGCAGGGTCGGGCCTAGTTAGTACCTGGATGGGAGACCGCCTGGGAATATCAGGTGCCGTAGGCTTTTTTCCATTATGTTGTTGGCTTTGGCGACCTGCTGTATTTTTCCTCTCGATTGCCCGAGGTGACCACCTTGGCTTTTGTCAAGAGAGTTGAAAGTAGGATGCAAGATCGCCTACGGCCACATCACCCTGAATGCGCTCGATCTCGTCTAATCTCGGATGCTAAGCAGGGTCGGGCCTGGTTAGTACCTGGATGGGAGACCGCCTGGGAATACCAGGTGCCGTAGGCTTTTTTCCATTATGTTGTTGGCTTTGGCGACCTGCTGTATTTTTCCTCTCGATTGCCCGAGGTGACCACCTTGGCTTTTGTCAAGAGAGTTGTAAGTAGGGTGCAAGATCGCCTACGGCCACATCCCCCTGAATGCGCTCGATCTCGTCTGATCTCGTATGCTAAGCAGGGTCGTGCCTGGTTAGTACCTGGGTGGGAGACCGCCTGGGAATACCAGGTGCCGTAGGCTTTTTTCCATTATGTTGTTGGCTTTGGCGACCTGCTGTATTTTTCCTCTCGATTGCCCGAGGTGACCACCTTGGCTTTTGTCAAGAGAGTTGTAAGTAGGATGCAAGATCGCCTACGGCCACATCACCCTGAATGCGCTCGATCTCGTCTGATCTCGGATGTTAAGCAGGGTCGGGCCTGGTTAGTACCTGGATGGGAGACCGCCTGGGAATACCAGGTGCCGTAGGCTTTTTTCCATTATGTTGTTGGCTTTGGCGACCTGCTGTATTTTTCCTCTCGATTGCCCGAGGTGACCACCTTGGCTTTTGTCAAGAGAGTTGTAAGTAGGATGCAAGATCGCCTACGGCCACATCACCCTGAATGCGCTCGATCTCGTCTGATCTCGGATGTTAAGCAGGGTCGTGCCTGGTTAGTACCTGGGTGGGAGACCGCCTGGGAATACCAGGTGCCGTAGGCTTTTTTCCATTATGTTGTTGGCTTTGGCGACCTGCTGTATTTTTCCTCTCGATTGCCCGAGGTGACCACCTTGGCTTTTGTCAAGAGAGTTGTAAGTAGTGTGCAAGATCGCCTACGGCCACATCACCCTGAATGCTCTCAATCTCGTCTGATCTCGGATGCCAAGCAGGGTCGGGCCTGGTTAGTACCTGGATGGGAGACCGCCTGGGAATACCAGGTGCCGTAGGCTTTTTTCCATTATGTTGTTGGCTTTGGCGACCTGCTGTATTTTTCCTCTCGATTGCCCGAGGTGACCACCTTGGCTTTTGTCAAGAGAGTTGTAAGTAGGGTGCAAGATCGCCTACGGCCACATCACCCTGAATGCGCTCGATCTCGTCTGATCTCGGATGCTAAGCAGGGTCGGGCCTGGTTAGTACCTGGATGGGAGACCGCCTGGGAATACCAGGTGCCGTAGGCTTTTTTCCATTATGTTGTTGGCTTTGGCGACCTGCTGTATTTTTCCTCTCTATTGCAAGAGGTGACCACCTTGGCTTTTGTCAAGAGAGTTGTAAGTAGGGTGCAAGATCGCCTACAGCCACATCACCCTGAATGCACTCGATCTCGTCTGATCTCGGATGCTAAACAGGGTCGGGCCTGGTTAGTACCTGGATGGTAGACCGCCTGGGAATACCAGGTGCCGTAGGCTTTTTTCCATTATGTTGTTGGCTTTGGCGACCTGCTGTATTTTTCCTCTCTATTGCCCGAGGTGACCACCTTGGCTTTTGTCAAGAGAGTTGTAAGTAGGGTGCAAGATTGCCTACGGCCACATCACCCTGAATGCGCTCGATCTCGTCTGATCTCGGATGCTAAGCAGGGTCGGGCCTGGTTAGTACCTGGATGGGAGACCGCCTGGGAATACCAGGTGCCGTAGGCTTTTTTCCATTATGTTGTTGGCTTTGGCGACCTGCTGTATTTTTCCTCTCGATTGCCCGAGGTGACCACCTTGGCTTTTGTCAAGAGAGTTGTAAGTAGGGTGCAAGATCGCCTACGGCCACATCACCCTGAATGCGCTCGATCTCGTCTGATTTCGGATGCTAAGCAGGGTCGTGCCTGGTTAGTACCTGGATGGGAGACCGCCTGGGAATACCAGGTGCGGTAGGCTTTTTTCCATTATGTTGTTGGCTTTGGCGACCTGCTGTATTTTTCCTCTCGATTGCCCGAGGTGACCACCTTGGCTTTTGTCAAGAGAGTTGTAAGTAGGGTGCAAGATCGCCTACGGCCACATCACCCTGAATGCGCTCGATCTCGTCTGATTTCGGATGCTAAGCAGGGTCGTGCCTGGTTAGTACCTGGATCGGAGACCGCCTGGGAATACCAGATGCCGTAGGCTTTTTTCCATTATGTTGTTGGCTTTGGCGACCTGCTGTATTTTTCCTCTCGATTTCCCGAGGTGACCACCTTGGCTTTTGTCAAGAGAGTTGTAAGTAGGGTGCAAGATCGCCTATGGCCACATCACCCTGAATGCGCTCAATCTCGTCTGATCTCGGATGCCAAGCAGGGTCGGGCCTGGTTAGTACCTGGATGGCAGACCGCCTGGGAATACCAGGTGCCATTGGCTTTTTTCCATTATGTTGTTGGCTTTGGCGACCTGCTGTATTTTTCCTCTCTATTGCCCGAGGTGACCACCTTGGCTTTTGTCAAGAGAGTTGTAAGTAGGGTGCAAAGTTGCCTACGGCCACATCACCCTGAATGCGCTCGATCTTGTCTGATCTCGGATGCTAAGCAGGGTCAGGCCTGGTTAGTACCTGGATGGGAGACCGCCTGGGAATACAAGGTGCCGTAGGTTTTTTCCATTATGTTGTTGGCTTTGGCGACCTGCTGTATTTTTCCTCTCGATTGCCTGAGGTGACCACCTTGGCTTTTGTCAAGAGAGTTGTAAGTAGGGAGCAAGGTCGCCTACAGCCACAACACCCTGAATGCACTCGATCTCGTCTGATCTCGGATGCTAAGCAGGGTCGGGCCTGGTTAGTACCTGGATGGGAGACCGCCTGGGAATACCAGGTGCCGTAGGCTTTTTTCCATTATGTTGTTGGCTTTGGCGACCTGCTGTATTTTTCCTCTCCATTGCCCGAGGTGACCACCTTGGCTTTTGTCAAGAGAGTTGTAAGTAGGGTGCAAGATCGCCAAAAGCCACATCACCCTTAATGCGCTCGATCTCGTCTGATCTCGGATGCTACGCAGGGTCGGGCCTGGTTAGTACCTGGATGGGAGACCGCCTGGGAATACCAGGTGCCGTAGGCTTTTTTCCATTATGTTGTTGGCTTTGGCGACCTGCTGTATTTTTCCTCTCGATTGCCCGAGGTGACCACCTTGGCTTTTGTCAAGAGAGTTGTAAGTAGGGTGCAAGATCGCCTATGGCCACATCACCCTGAATGCACTCAATCTTGTCTGATCTCAGATGCTAAGCAGGGTTGGGCCTGGTTAGTACCTGGATGGGAGACCGCCTGGGAATACCAGGTGCCGTAGGCTTTTTTCCATTATGTTGTTGGCTTTGGCGACCTGCTGTATTTTTCCTCTCTCGATTGCCCGAGGTGACCACCTTGGCTTTTGTCAAGAGAGTTGTAAGTAGGGTGCAAGATCGCCTCCGGCCACATCACCCTGAATGCGCTTGATCTCGTCTGATCTCGGATGCTAAGCAGGGTCGGGCCTGGTTAGTACCTGGATGGGAGACCGCCTGGGAATACCAGGTGCCGTAGGCTTTTTTCCATTATGTTGTTGGCTTTGGCGACCTGCTGTATTTTTCCTCTCGATTGCCCGAGGTGACCACCTTGGCTTTTGTCAAGAGAGTTGTAAGTAGGGTGCGAGATCGCCTGCAGCCACCTCACCCTGAATGCACTCGATCTCGGATGCTAAGCAGGGTCGGGCCTGGTTAGTACCTGGATGGGAGACCGCCCGGGAATACCAGGTGCCGTAGGCTTTTTTCCATTATGTTGTTGGCTTTGGCGACCTGCTGTATTTTTCCTCTCGATTGCCCGAGGTGACCACCTTGGCTTTTGTCAAGAGAGTTGTAAGTAGGGTGCAAGATCGCCTACGGCCACATCACCCTGAATGCGCTCAATCTCGTCTGATCTCGGATGCCAAGCAGGGTCGGGCCTGGTTAGTACCTGGATGGCAGACCGCCTGGGAATACCAGGTGCCGTTGGCTTTTTTCCATTATGTTGTTGGCTTTGGCGACCTGCTGTATTTTTCCTCTCTATTGCCCGAGGTGATCACCTTGGCTTTTGTCAAGAGAGTTGTAAGTAGGGAGCAAGGTCGCCTACAGCCACAACACCCTGAATGCACTCGATCTCGTCTGATCTCGGATGCTAAGCAGGGTCGGGCCTGGTTAGTACCTGGATGGGAGACCGCCTGGGAATACCAGGTGCCGTAGGCTTTTTTCCATTATGTTGTTGGCTTTGGCGACCTGCTGTATTTTTCCTCTCGATTGCCCGAGGTGACCACCTTGGCTTTTGTCAAGAGAGTTGTAAGTAGGGTGCGAGATCGCCTGCAGCCACCTCACCCTGAATGCACTCGATCTCGGATGCTAAGCAGGGTCGGGCCTGGTTAGTACCTGGATGGGAGACCGCCCGGGAATACCAGGTGCCGTAGGCTTTTTTCCATTATGTTGTTGGCTTTGGCGACCTGCTGTATTTTTCCTCTCGATTGCCCGAGGTGACCACCTTGGCTTTTGTCAAGAGAGTTGTAAGTAGGGTGCAAGATCGCCTACGGCCACATCACCCTGAATGCGCTCAATCTCGTCTGATCTCGGATGCCAAGCAGGGTCGGGCCTGGTTAGTACCTGGATGGCAGACCGCCTGGGAATACCAGGTGCCGTTGGCTTTTTTCCATTATGTTGTTGGCTTTGGCGACCTGCTGTATTTTTCCTCTCTATTGCCCGAGGTGATCACCTTGGCTTTTGTCAAGAGAGTTGTAAGTAGGGAGCAAGGTCGCCTACAGCCACAACACCCTGAATGCACTCGATCTCGTCTGATCTCGGATGCTAAGCAGGGTCGGGCCTGGTTAGTACCTGGATGGGAGACCGCCTGGGAATACCAGGTGCCGTAGGCTTTTTTCCATTATGTTGTTGGCTTTGGCGACCTGCTGTATTTTTCCTCTCTATTGCCCGAGGTGACCACCTTGGCTTTTGTCAAGAGAGTTGTAAGTAGTGTACAAAATTGCCTACGGCCACATCACCCTGAATGCGCTTGATCTTGTCTGATCTTGGATGCTAAGCAGGGTCGGGCCTGGTTAGTACCTGGATGGGAGACCGCCTGGGAATGCCAGGTGCCGTAGGCTTTTTTCCATTATGTTGTTGGCTTTGGCGACCTGCTGTATTTTTCCTCTCGATTGCCCGAGGTGACCACCTTGGCTTTTGTCAAGAGAGTTGTAAGTAGAGTACAAGATCGCCTACGGCCACATCACCCTGAATGCGCTCGATCTCGTCTGATCTCGGATGCTAAGCAGGGTCGGGCCTAGTTAGTACCTGGATGGGAGACCGCCTGGGAATACCAGGTGCTGTAGGCTTTTTTCCATTATGTTGTTGGTTTTGGCGACCTGCTGTATTTTTCCTCTCGATTGCCCGAGGTGACCACCTTGGCTTTTGTCAAGAGAGTTGTAAGTAGGGTGCAAGATCGCCAAAAGCCACATCACCCTTAATGCGCTCGATCTCGTCTGATCTCGGATGCTACGCAGGGTCGGGCCTGGTTAGTACCTGGATGGGAGACCGCCTGGGAATACCAGGTGCCGTAGGCTTTTTTCCATTATGTTGTTGGCTTTGGCGACCTGCTGTATTTTTCCTCTTGATTGCCCGAGGTGACCACCTTGGCTTTTGTCAAGAGAGTTGTAAGTAGGGTGCGAGATCGCCTGCAGCCACCTCACCCTGAATGCACTCGATCTTGGATGCTAAGCAGGGTCGGGCCTGGTTAGTACCTGGATGGGAGACCACCCGGGAATACCAGGTGCCGTAGGCTTTTTTCCATTATGTTGTTGGCTTTGGCGACCTGCTGTATTTTTCCTCTCGATTGCCCGAGGTGACCACCTTGGCTTTTGTCAAGAGAGTTGTAAGTAGGGTGCAAGGTCGCCTACAGCCACAACAGCCTGAATGCACTCGATCTCGTCTGATCTTGGATGCTAAGCAGGGTCGGGCCTGGTTAGTACCTGGATGGGAGACCGCTTGGGAATACCAAGTTCCGTAGGCTTTTTTCCATTATGTTGTTGGCTTTGGCGACCTGCTGTATTTTTCCTCTCTATTGCCCGAGGTGACCACCTTGGCTTTTGTCAAGAGAGTTGTAAGTAGGGTGCAAAATTGCCTGCGGCCACATCACCCTGAATGCGCTCGATCTCGTCTGATCTCGGATGCTAAGTAGGGTCAGGCCTGGTTAGTACCTGGATGGGAGACCGCCTGGGAATACCAGGTGCCGTAAGCTTTTTTCCATTATGTTGTTGGCTTTGGCGACCTGCTGTATTTTTCCTCTCGATTACCCGAGGTGACCACCTTGGCTTTTGTCAAGAGAGTTGTAAGTAAGGTGCAAGATCGCCTACGGCCACATCACCCTGAATGCGCTCAATCTCGTCTGATCTCGGATGCTAAGCAGGGTCGGGCCTGGTTAGTACCTGGATGGGAGACCGCCTGGGAATACCAGGTGCCGTAGGCTTTTTTCCATTATGTTGTTGGCTTTGGCGACCTGCTGTATTTTTCCTCTCGATTGCCCGAGGTGACCACCTTGGCTTTTGTCAAGAGAGTTGTAAGTAGGGTGCAAGGTTGCCTACAGCCACAACACCCTGAATGCACTCGATCTCGTCTGATCTCGGATGCTAAGCAGGGTCGGGCCTGGTTAGTACCTGGATGGTAGACCGCCTGGGAATACCAGGTGCCGTAGGCTTTTTTCCATTATGTTGTTGGCTTTGGCGACCTGCTGTATTTTTCCTCTCTATTGCCCGAGGTGACCACCTTGGCTTTTGTCAAGAGAGTTGTAAGTAGGGTGCAAAATTGCCTACGGCCACATCACCCTCAATGCGCTCGATCTCGTCTGATCTCGGATGCTAAGCAGGGTCGGTCCTGGTTAGTACCTGGATGGGAGACCGTCTGGGAATACCAGGTGCCGTAGGCTTTTTTCCATTATGTTGTTGGCTTTGGCGACCTGCTGTATTTTTCCTCTCGATTGCCCGAGGTGACCACCTTGGCTTTTGTCAAGAGAGTTGTAAGTAGGGTGCAAGATTGCCTACAGCCACATCACCCTGAATGCACTCGATCTCGTCTGATCTCAAATGCTAAGCAGGGTCAGGCCTGGTTAGTACCTGGATGGGAGACCGCCTGGGAATACCAGGTGCCGTAGGCTTTTTTCCATTATGTTGTTGGCTTTGGCGACCTGCTGTATTTTTTTCCTCTCGATTGCCCGAGGTGACCACCTTGGCTTTTGACAAGAGAGTTGTAAGTAGGGTGCAAGATCGCCAAAAGCCACATCACCCTGAATGCGCTCGATCTCGTCTGATCTCGGATGCTACGCAGGGTCGGGCCTGGTTAGTACCTGGATGGGACACCACCTGGGAATACCAGGTGCCGTAGGCTTTTTTCCATTATGTTGTTGGCTTTGGCGACCTGCTGTATTTTTCCTCTCGATTGCCCGAGGTGACCACCTTGGCTTTTGTCAAGAGAGTTGTAAGTAGGGTGCAAGATCGCCTATGGCTACATCACCCTGAATGCATTCAATCTTGTCTGATCTCAGATGCTAAGCAGGGTTGGGCCTGGTTAGTACCTGGATGGGAGACCGCCTGGGAATACCAGGTGCCGTAGGCTTTTTTCCATTATGTTGTTGGCTTTGGCGACCTGCTGTATTTTTCCTCTCTATTGCCCGAGTTGACCACCTTGGCTTTTGTCAAGAGAGTTGTAAGTAGGGAGCAAGATCACCTACGGCCACATCACCCTGAATGCGCTCGATCTCGTCTGATCTCAGATGCTAAGCAGGGTCGTGCCTGGTTAGTACCTGGATGGGAGACCGCCTGGGAATACCAGGTGCCGTAGGCTTTTTTCCATTATGTTGTTGGCTTTGGCGACCTGCTGTATTTTTCCTCTCTCGATTGCCCGAGGTGACCACCTTGGCTTTTGTCAAGAGAGTTGTAAGTAGGGAGCAAGATCGCCTACGGCCACATCACCCTGAATGCGCTTGATCTCATCTGATCTCGGATGCTAAGCAGGGTCGGGCCTGGTTAGTACCTGGATGGGAGACCGCCTGGGAATACCAGGTGCCGTAGGCTTTTTTCCATTATGTTGTTGGCTTTGGCGACCTGCTGTATTTTTCCTCTCGATTGCCCGAGGTGACCACCTTGGCTTTTGTCAAGAGAGTTGTAAGTAGGGTGCGAGATCGCCTGCAGCCACATCACCCTGAATGCACTCGATCTCGGATGCTAAGCAGGGTCGGGCCTGGTTAGTACCTGGATGGGAGACCGCCTGGGAATACCAGGTGTCGTAGGCTTTTTTCCATTATGTTGTTGGCTTTGGCGACCTGCTGTATTTTTCCTCTCGATTGCCCGAGGTGACCACCTTGGCTTTTGTCAAGAGAGTTGTAAGTAGGGTGCAAAATTGCCTACGGCCACATCACCCTGAATGCGCTCGATCTCGTCTGATCTCGGATGCTAAGCAGGGTCAGGCCTGGTTAGTACCTGGATGGGAGACCGCCTGGGAATACCAGGTGCCGTAGGCTTTTTTCCATTATGTTGTTGGCTTTGGCGACCTGCTGTATTTTTCCTCTCGATTCCCCGAGGTGACCACCTTGGCTTTTGTCAAGAGAGTTTTAAGTAGGGTGCGAGATCCCCTACAGCCACATCACCCTGAATGCGCTCGATCTCGTCAGATCTCAGATGCTAAGCAGGGTCGGGCCTGGTTAGTACCTGGATGGGAGACCGCCTGGGAATACCAGGTGCCGTAGGCTTTTTTCCATTATGTTGTTGGCTTTGGCGACCTGCTGTATTTTTCCTCTCGATTGCCCGAGGTGACCACCTTGGCTTTTGTCAAGAGAGTTGTAAATAGGGTGCAAGATCGCCTGCAGCCACATCACCCTGAATGCGCTCGATCTCGGATGCTAAGCAGGGTCGGGCCTGGTTGGTACCTGGATGGGAGACCGCCTGGGAATACCAGGTGCCGTAGGCTTTTTTCCATTATGTTGTTGGTTTTGGCGACCTGCTGTATTTTTCCTCTCGATTGCCCGAGGTGACCACCTTGGCTTTTGTCAAGAGAGTTGTAAGTAAGGTGCAAGATCGCCTACGGCCACATCACCCTGAATGCGCTCAATCTCGTCTGATCTCTGATGCTAAGCAGGGTCGGGCCTGGTTAGTACCTGGATGGGAGACCGCCTGGGAATACCAGGTGCCGTAGGCTTTTTTCCATTATGTTGTTGGCTTTGGCGACCTGCTGTATTTTTCCTCTCTCGATTGCCCGAGGTGA
This sequence comes from Lithobates pipiens, assembly GCF_037356315.1. NCBI lineage: Eukaryota > Metazoa > Chordata > Amphibia > Anura > Ranidae > Lithobates > Lithobates pipiens. Next base: position 149,000,973 of record NW_027507791.1, on the reverse strand, counting down.
CCACCTTGGCTTTTGTCAAGAGAGTTGTAAGTAGGGAGCAAGATCGCCTACGGCCACATCACCCTGAATGCGCTTGATCTCGTCTGATCTCGGATGCTAAGCAGGGTCGGGCCTGGTTAGTACCTGGATGGGAGACCGCCTGGGAATACCAGGTGCCGTAGGCTTTTTTCCATTATGTTGCTGGCTTTGGCGACCTGCTGTATTTTTCCTCTCGATTGCCCGAGGTGACCACCTTGGCTTTTGTCAAGAGAGTTGTAAGTAGGGTGCGAGATCGCCTGCAGCCACATCACCCTGAATGCACTCGATCTCTGATGCTAAGCAGGGTCGGGCCTGGTTAGTACCTGGATGGGAGACCGCCTGGGAATACCAGGTGCCGTAGGCTTTTTTCCATTATGTTGTTAGCTTTGGCGACCTGCTGTATTTTTCCTCTCGATTGCCCGAGGTGACCACCTTGGCTTTTGTCAAGAGAGTTGTAAGTAGGGTGCAAGGTCGCCTACAGCCACAACAGCCTGAATGCACTCGATCTCGTCTGATCTCAGATGCTAAGCAGGGTCGGGCCTGGTTAGTACCTGGATGGGAGACCGCCTGGGAATACCAAGTTCCGTAGGCTTTTTTCCATTATGATGTTGGCTTTGGCGACCTGCTGTATTTTTCCTCTCTATTGCCCAAGGTGACCACCTTGGCTTTTGTCAAGAGAGTTGTAAGTAGGGTGCAAAATTGCCTACGGCCACATCACCCTGAATGCGCTCGATCTCGTCTGATCTCGGATGCTAAGCAGGGTCAGGCCTGGTTAGTACCTGGATGGGAGACCGCCTGGGAATACCAGGTGCCGTAGGCTTTTTTCCATTATGTTGTTGGCTTTGGCGACCTGCTGTATTTTTCCTCTCGATTCCCCGAGGTGACCACCTTGGCTTTTGTCAAGAGAGTTTTAAGTAGGGTGCGAGATCCCCTACAGCCACATCACCCTGAATGCGCTCGATCTCGTCAGATCTCAGATGCTAAGCAGGGTCGGGCCTGGTTAGTACCTGGATGGGAGACCGCCTGGGAATACCAGGTGCCGTAGGCTTTTTTCCATTATGTTGTTGGCTTTGGCGACCTGCTGTATTTTTCCTCTCGATTGCCCGAGGTGACCACCTTGGCTTTTGTCAAGAGAGTTGTAAGTAGGGTGCAAGATCGCCTGCAGCCACATCACCCTGAATGCGCTCGATCTCGGATGCTAAGCAGGGTCGGGCCTGGTTGGTACCTGCATGGGAGACCGCCTGGGAATACCAGGTGCCGTAGGCTTTTTTCCATTATGTTGTTGGCTTTGGCGACCTGCTGTATTTTTCCTCTCGATTGCCCGAGGTGACCACCTTGGCTTTTGTCAAGAGAGTTGTAAGTAAGGTGCAAGATCGCCTACGGCCACATCACCCTGAATGCGCTCAATCTCGTCTGATCTCTGATGCTAAGCAGGGTCGGGCCTGGTTAGTACCTGGATGGGAGACCGCCTGGGAATTCCAGGTGCCGTAGGCTTTTTTCCATTATGTTGTTGGCTTTGGCGACCTGCTGTATTTTTCCTCTCGATTGCCCGAGGTGACCACCTTGGCTTTTGTCAAGAGAGTTGTAAGTAGGGTGCAAGGTCGCCTACAGCCACAACACCCTGAATGCACTCGATCTCCTCTGATCTCGGATGCTAAGCAGGGTCGGGCCTGGTTAGTACCTGGATGGGAGACCGCCTGGGAATACCAGGTGCCGTAGGCTTTTTTCCATTATGTTGTTGGCTTTGGCGACCTGCTGTATTTTTCCTCTCGATTGCCCGAGGTGACCACCTTGGCTTTTGTCAAGAGAGTTGTAAGTAGGGTGCAAGATTGCCTACAGCCACATCACCCTGAATGCGCTCGATCTCGTCTGATCTCAAATGCTAAGCAGGGTCAGGCCTGGTTAGTACCTGGATGGGAGACCGCCTGGGAATACCAGGTGCCGTAGGCTTTTTTCCATTATGTTGTTGGCTTTGGCGACCTGCTGTATTTTTTTCCTCTCGATTGCCCGAGGTGACCACCTTGGCTTTTGACAAGAGAGTTGTAAGTAGGGTGCAAGATCGCCAAAAGCCACATCACCCTGAATGCGCTCGATCTCGTCTGATCTCGGATGCTACGCAGGGTCGGGCCTGGTTAGTACCTGGATGGGACACCACCTGGGAATACCAGGTGCCGTAGGCTTTTTTCCATTATGTTGTTGGCTTTGGCGACCTGCTGTATTTTTCCTCTCGATTGCCCGAGGTGACCACCTTGGCTTTTGTCAAGAGAGTTGTAAGTAGGGTGCAAGATCGCCTATGGCCACATCACCCTGAATGCACTCAATCTTGTCTGATCTCAGATGCTAAGCAGGCTTGGGCCTGGTTAGTACCTGGATGGGAGACCGCCTGGGAATACCAGGTGCCGTAGGCTTTTTTCCATTATGTTGTTGGCTTTGGCGACCTGCTGTATTTTTCCTCTCTATTGCCCGAGGTGACCACCTTGGCTTTTGTCAAGAGAGTTGTAAGTAGGGAGCAAGATCACCTACGGCCACATCACCCTGAATGCGCTCGATCTCGTCTGATCTCAGATGCTAAGCAGGGTCGGGCCTGGTTAGTACCTGGATGGGAGACCGCCTGGGAATACCAGGTGCCGTAGGCTTTTTTCCATTATGTTGTTGGCTTTGGCGACCTGCTGTATTTTTCCTTTCTCGATTGCCCGAGGTGACCACCTTGGCTTTTGTCAAGAGAGTTGTAAGTAGGGAGAAAGATCGCCTACGGCCACATCACCCTGAATGCGCTTGATCTCGTCTGATCTCGGATGCTAAGCAGGGTCGGGCCTGGTTAGTACCTGGATGGGAGACCGCCTGGGAATACCAGGTGTCGTAGGCTTTTTTCCATTATGTTGTTGGCTTTGGCGACCTGCTGTATTTTTCCTCTCGATTGCCCGAGGTGACCACATTGGCTTTTGTCAAGAGAGTTGTAAGTAGGGTGCAAGGTCGCCTACAGCCACAACAGCCTGAATGCACTCGATTTCGTCTGATCTCGGATGCTAAGCAGGGTCGGGCCTGGTTAGTACCTGGATGGGAGACCGCCTGGGAATACCAAGTTCCGTAGGCTTTTTTCCATTATGTTGTTGGCTTTGGCGACCTGCTGTATTTTTCCTCTCTATTGCCCGAGGTGACCACCTTGGCTTTTGTCAAGAGAGTTGTAAGTAGGGTGCAAAATTGCCTACGGCCACATCACCCTGAATGCGCTCGATCTCGTCTGATCTCGGATGCTAAGCAGGGTCAGGCCTGGTTAGTACCTGGATGGGAGACCGCCTGGGAATACCAGGTGCCGTAGGCTTTTTTCCATTATGTTGTTGGCTTTGGCGACCTGCTGTATTTTTCCTCTCGATTGCCCGAGGTGACCACCTTGGCTTTTGTCAAGAGAGTTGTAAGTAGGGTGCAAGATCGCCTACGGCCACATCACCCTGAATGCGCTCGATCTCGTCTGATCTCGAATGCTAAGCAGGGTCGGGCCTGGTTAGTACCTGGATGGGAGACCGCCTGGGAATACCAGGTGCCGTAGGCTTTTTTCCATTATGTTGTTGGCTTTGGCGACCTGCTGTATTTTTTCTCTCGATTGCCCGAGGTGACCACCTTGGCTTTTGTCAAGAGAGTTGTAAGTAGGGTGCAAACTTACCTACGGCCACATCACCCTGAATGCGCTTGATCTTGTCTGATCTCGGATGCTAAGCAGGGTCAGGCCTGGCTAGTACCTGGAGGGGAGACCGCCTGGGAATACCAGGTGCCGTAGGCTTTTTTCCATTATGTTGTTGGCTTTGGCGACCTGCTGTATTTTTCCTCTCGTTTGCCCGAGGTGACCACCTTGGCTTTTGTCAAGAGAGTTGTAAGTAGGGTGCAAGATCCCCTATGGCCACATCACCCTGAATGCGCTCGATCTCGTCTGATCTCGGATGCTAAGCAGGGTCGGGCCTTGTTAGTACCTGGATGGGAGACCGCCTGGGAATACCAGGTGCCGTAGGCTTTTTTCCATTATGTTGTTGGCTTTGGCGACCTGCTGTATTTTTCCTCTCTCGATTGCCCGAGGTGACCACCTTGGCTTTTGTCAAGAGAGTTGTAAGTAGGGTGCAAGATCGCCTACGGCCACATCACCCTGAATGCGCTTGATTCTCGTCTGATCTCGGATGCCAAGCAGGGTCGGGCCTGGTTAGTACCTGGATGGGAGACCGCCTGGGAATACCAGGTGCCGTAGGCTTTTTTCCATTATGTTGTTGGCTTTGGCGACCTGCTGTATTTTTCCTCTCGATTGCCCGAGGTGACCACCTTGGCTTTTGTCAAGAGAGTTGTAAGTAGGGTGCAAGATCGCCTACGGCCACATCACCCTGCATGCGCTCGATCTCGTCTGATCTCGGATGCTAAGCAGGGTCGGGCCTGGTTAGTACCTGGATGGGAGACCGCCTGGGAATACCAGATGCCGTAGGCTTTTTTCCATTATGTTGTTGGCTTTGGCGACCTGCTGTATTTTTCCTCTCGATTTCCCGAGGTGACCACCTTGGCTTTTGTCAAGAGAGTTGTAAGTAGGGTGCAATATCGCCTACGGCCACATCACCCTGAATACGCTCAATCTCGTCTGATCTCGGATGCCAAGCAGGGTCGGGCCTGGTTAATACCTGGATGGCAGACCGCCTGGGAATACCAGGTGCCGTTGGCTTTTTTCCATTATGTTGTTGGCTTTGGCGACCTGCTGTATTTTTCCTCTCTATTGCCCGAGGTGACCACCTTGGCTTTTGTCAAGAGAGTTGTAAGTAGGGTGCAAAGTTGCCTACGGCCACATCACCCTGAATGCGCTCGATCTCGTCTGATCTCAGATGCTAAGCAGGGTCAGGCCTGGTTAGTACCTGGATGGGAGACCGCCTGGGAATACAAGGTGCCGTAGGTTTTTTCCATTATGTTGTTGGCTTTGGCGACCTGCTGTATTTTTCCTCTCGATTGCCCGAGGTGACCACCTTGGCTTTTATCAAGAGAGTTGTAAGTAGGGTGCAAGATCCCCTATGGCCACATCACCCTGAATGCGCTCGATCTCGTCTGATCTCGGATGCTAAGCAGGGTCGGGCCTGGTTAGTACCTGGATGGGAGACCGCCTGGGAATACCAGGTGCCGTAGGCTTTTTTCCATTATGTTGTTGGCTTTGGCGACCTGCTGTATTTTTCCTCTCCATTGCCCGAGTTGACCACCTTGGCTTTTGTCAAGAGAGTTGTAAGTAGGGTGCAAGATCGCCTACAGCCACATCACCCTGAATGCGCTCGATCTCGTCTGATCTCGGATGCTACGCAGGGTCGGGTCTGGTTAGTACCTGGATGGGAGACCGCCCGGGAATACCAGGTGCCGTAGGCTTTTTTCCATTATGTTGTTGGCTTTGGCGACCTGCTGTATTTTTCCTCTCGATTGCCCGAGGTGACCACCTTGGCTTTTGTCAAGAGAGTTGTAAGTAGGGTGCAAGATCGCCTACGGCCACATCACCCTGAATGCGCTCAATCTCGTTTGATCTCAGATGCTAAGCAGGGTCGGGCCTGGATAGTACCTGGATGGGAGACCGCCTAGGAATACCAGGTGCCGTAGGCTTTTTTCCATTATGTTGTTGGCTTTGGCGACCTGCTGTATTTTTCCTCTCGATTGCCCGAGGTGACCACCTTGGCTTTTGTCAAGAGAGTTGTAAGTAGGGTGCAAGGTCGCCTACAGCCACAACACCCTGAATGCACTCGATCTTGTCTGATCTCAGATGCTAAGCAGGGTCGGGCCTGGTTAGTACCTGGATGGGAGACCGCCTGGGAATACCAGGTGCCGTAGGCTTTTTTCCATTATGTTGTTGGCTTTGGCGACCTGCTGTATTTTTCCTCTCTATTGCCCGAGGTGACCACCTTGGCTTTTGTCAAGAGAGTTGTAAGTAGGGTGCAAAGTTGCCTACGGCCACATCACCCTGAATGCGCTCGATCTCGTCTGATCTCGGATGCTAAGCAGGGTCAGGCCTGGTTAGTACCTGGATGGGAGACCGCCTGGGAATACCAGGTGCCGTAGGCTTTTTTCCATTATGTTGTTGGCTTTGGCGACCTGCTGTATTTTTCCTCTCGATTCCCCGAGGTGACCACCTTGGCTTTTGTCAAGAGAGTTTTAAGTAGGGTGCGAGATCCCCTACAGCCACATCACCCTGAATTCGCTCGATCTCGTCAGATCTCAGATGCTAAGCAGGGTCGGGCCTGGTTAGTACCTGGATGGGAGACCGCCTGGGAATACCAGGTGCCGTAGGCTTTTTTCCATTATGTTGTTGGCTTTGGCGACCTGCTGTATTTTTCCTCTCGATTGCCCGAGGTGACCACCTTGGCTTTTGTCAAGAGAGTTGTAAGTAGGGTGCAAGATCGCCTGCAGCCACATCACCCTGAATGCGCTCAATCTCGTCTGATCTCGGATGCCAAGCAGGGTCGGGCCTGGTTAGTAACTGGATCGGAGACCGCCTTGGAATACCAGGTGCCATAGGCTTTTTTCCATTATGTTGTTGGCTTTGACGACCTGCTGTATTTTTCCTCTCGTTTGCCCGAGGTGACCACCTTGGCTTTTGTCAAGAGAGTTGTATGTAGGGTGCAAAATCATCTATAGCCACATCACCCTGAATGCGCTCGATCTCATCTGATCTCGGATGCTAAGCAGTGTCGGACCTGGTTAGTACCTGCATGGGTGACCGCCTGGGAATACCAAGTGCCGTAGGCTTTTTTCCATTATGTTGTTGGCTTTGGCGACCTGCTGTATTTTTCTTCTCGATTGCCCGAGATGACCACCTTGGCTTTTGTCAAGAGAGTTGTAAGTAGGGTGCAAGATCGCCTACGGCCACATCACCCTGAATGCGCTCGATCTCGTCTGATCTCGGATGCTAAGCAGGGTCAGGCCTGGTTAGTACCTGGATGGGAGACCACCTGGGAATACCAGGTGCCGTAGGCTTTTTTCCATTATGTTGTTGGCTTTGGCGACCTGCTGTATTTTTCCTCTCGATTGCCCGAGGTGACCACCTTGGCTTTTGTCAAGAGAGTTGTAAGTAGCGTGCAAAATCGCCTACGGCCACATCACTCTGATTGCGCTCGATCTCGTCTGATCGCGGATGCTAAGCAGGGTCGGACCTGGTTAGTACCTGGATGGGAGACCGCCTGGGATTACCAGGTGCCGTAGGCTTTTTTCCATTATTTTGTTGGCTTTGGCGACCTGCTGTATTTTTCCTCTCGATTGCCCGAGGTGACCACCTTGGCTTTTGTCAAGAGAGTTGTAAGTAGGGTGCAAGATCGCCTACGGCCACATCACCCTGAATGCGCTCGATCTCGTCTGATCTCGGATGCTCAGCAGGGTCGGGCCTGGTTAGTAACTGGATCGGAGACCGCCTTGGAATACCAGGTGCCATAGGCTTTTTTCCATTATGTTGTTGGCTTTGACGACCTGCTGTATTTTTCCTCTCGTTTGCCCGAGGTGACCACCTTGGCTTTTGTCAAGAGAGTTGTAAGTAGGGTGCAAGATTGCCTACGGCCACATCACCCTGAATGCGCTCGATCTCGTCTGATCTCGGATGCTAAGCAGGGTCGGGTCTGGTTAGTACCTGCATGGGAGACCGCCTGGGAATACCAGGTGCCGTAGGCTTTTTTCCATTATGTTGTTGGCTTTGGCGACCTGCTGTATTTTTCCTCTTGCTTGCCCGAGGTGACCACCTTGGCTTTTGTCAAGAGAGTTGTAAGTAGGGTGCAAGATCGCCTACAGCCACATCACCCTGAATGCGCTCGATCTCGTCTGATCTCGGATGCTAAGCAGGGTTGGGCCTGGTTAGCACCTGCGATGGGAGACCGCCTGGGAATACCAGGTGCCGTAGGCTTTTTTCCATTATGTTGTTGGCTTTGGCGACCTGCTGTATTTTTCTTCTCTATTGCCCGAGGTGACCACCTTGGCTTTTGTCAAGAGAGTTTTAAGTAGGGTGCAAGATCGCCTACGGCCACATCACCCTGAATGCGCTCGATCTCGTCTGATCTCGAATGCTAAGCAGGGTCAGGCCTGGTTAGTACCTGGATGGGAGACCGCCTGGGAATACCAGGTGCCGTAGGCTTTTTTCCATTATGTTGTTGGCTTTGGCGACCTGCTGTATTTTTCCTCTCGATTGCCCGAGGTGACCACCTTGGCTTTTGTCAAGAGAGTTGTAAGTAGGGTGCAAGATCGCCTACGGCCACATCACCCTGAATGCGCTCAATCTTGTCTGATCTCTGATGCTAAGCAGGGTCGGGCCTGGTTAGTACCTGGATGGGAGACCGCCTGGGAATACCAGGTGACGTAGGCTTTTTTCCATTATGTTGTTGGCTTTGGCGACCTGCTGTATTTTTCCTCTCGATTGCCCGAGGTGACCACCTTGGCTTTTGTCAAGAGAGTTGTAAGTAGGGTGCAAGATCGCCTACGGCCACATCACCCTGAATGCGCTCGATCTCATCTGATCTCGCATGCTAAGCAGGGTCGGGCCTGGTTAGTACCTGGATATGGAGACCGCCTGGGAATACCAGGTGCCATAGGCTTTTTTCCATTATGTTGTTGGCTTTGGCGACCTGCTGTATTTTTCCTCTCGTTTGCACGAGGTGACCACCTTGGCTTTTGTCAAGAGAGTTGTAAGTAGGGTGCAAGATTGCCTACAGCCACATCACCCTGAATGCGCTCGATCTCGTCTGATCTCAGATACTAAGCAGGGTCGGGCCTGGTTAGTACCTGGATGGGAGACCGCCTGGGAATACCAGGTGCCGTAGGCTTTTTTCCATTATGTTGTTGGCTTTGGCGACCTGCTGTATTTTTCCTCTCGATTGCCCGAGGTGACCACCTTGGCTTTTGTCAAGAGAGTTGTAAGTAGCGTGCAAAATCGCCTACGGCCACATCACTCTGATTGCGCTCGATCTCGTCTGATCGCGGATGCTAAGCAGGGTCGGACCTGGTTAGTACCTGGATGGGAGACCGCCTGGGAATACCAGGTGCCGTAGGCTTTTTTCCATTATGTTGTTGGCTTTGGCGACCTGCTGTATTTTTCCTCTCGATTGCCCGAGGTGACCACCTTGGCTTTTGTCAAGAGAGTTGTAAGTAGGGTGCAAGATCGCCTACGGCTACACAACACCCTGAATGCGCTCGATCTCATCTGATCGCGGATGCTAAGCACTGTTTGGCCTGGTTAGTACCTGGATGGGAGGCCGCCTGGGAATACCAGGTGCCGTAGGCTTTTTTCCATTATTTTGTTGGCTTTGGCGACCTGCTGTATTTTTCCTCTCGATTGCCCGAGGTGACCACCTTGGCTTTTGTCAAGAGAGTTGTAAGTAGGGGGCAAGATTGCCTACGGCCACATCACCCTGAATGCGCTCGATCTCGTCTGATCTCGGATGCTAAGCAGGGTCAGGCCTGGTTAGTACCTGGATGGGAGACCGCCTGGGAATACCAGGTGCCGTAGGCTTTTTTCCATTATGTTGTTGGCTTTGGCGAGCTGCTGTATTTTTCCTCTCGATTGCCCGAGGTGACCACCTTGGCTTTTGTCAAGAGAGTTGTAAGTAGAGTGCAAGATCGCCTACGGCCGCATCACCCTGAATGCGCTCGATCTCGTCTGATCTCGGATGCTCAGCAGGGTCGGGCCTGGTTAGTACCTGGATGGGAGACCGCCTGGGAATACCAGGTGCCGTAGGCTTTTTTCCATTATGTTGTTGGCTTTGGCGACCTGCTGTATTTTTCCTCTCTATAGCCCGAGGTGACCACCTTGGCTTTTGTCAAGAGAGTTGTAAGTAGGGTGCAAGATTGCCTATGGCCACATCACCCTGAATGCGCTCGATCTCATCTGATCTCGGATGCTAAGCAGGGTCGGGCCTGGTTAGTACCTGGATGGGAGACCGTCTGGGAATACCAGGTGCCGTAGGCCTTTTTCCATTATTTTGTTGGCTTTGGCGACCTGCTGTATTTTTCCTCTCGATTGCCCGAGGTGACCACCTTGGCTTTTGTCAAGAGAGTTGTAAGTAGCGTGCAAGATCGAATACGGCCACATCACCCTGAATGCGCTCGATCTCGTCTGATCTCCGATGCTAAGCAGGGTCGGGCCTGGTTAGTACCTGGATGGGAGACCGCCTGGGAATACCAGGTGCCATAGGCTTTTTTCCATTATGTTGTTGGCTTTGGCGACCTGCTGTATTTTTCCTCTCGTTTGCACGAGGTGACCACCTTGGCTTTTGTCAAGAGAGTTGTAAGTAGGGTGCAAGATTGCCTACAGCCACATCACCCTGAATGCGCTCGATCTCGTCTGATCTCAGATACTAAGCAGGGTCGGGCCTGGTTAGTACCTGGATGGGAGACCGCCTGGGAATACCAGGTGCCGTAGGCTTTTTTCCATTATGTTGTTGGCTTTGGCGACCTGCTGTATTTTTCCTCTCGATTGCCCGAGGTGACCACCTTGGCTTTTGTCAAGAGAGTTGTAAGTAGCGTGCAAAATCGCCTACGGCCACATCACTCTGATTGCGCTCGATCTCGTCTGATCGCGGATGCTAAGCAGGGTCGGACCTGGTTAGTACCTGGATGGGAGACCGCCTGGGATTACCAGGTGCCGTAGGCTTTTTTCCATTATTTTGTTGGCTTTGGCGACCTGCTGTATTTTTCCTCTCGATTGCCCGAGGTGACCACCTTGGCTTTTGTCAAGAGAGTTGTAAGTAGGGTGCAAGATCGCCTACGGCCACATCACCCTGAATGCGCTCGATCTCGTCTGATCTCGGATGCTCAGCAGGGTCGGGCCTGGTTAGTAACTGGATCGGAGACCGCCTTGGAATACCAGGTGCCATAGGCTTTTTTCCATTATGTTGTTGGCTTTGACGACCTGCTGTATTTTTCCTCTCGTTTGCCCGAGGTGACCACCTTGGCTTTTGTCAAGAGAGTTGTAAGTAGGGTGCAAGATTGCCTACGGCCACATCACCCTGAATGCGCTCGATCTCGTCTGATCTCGGATGCTAAGCAGGGTCGGGTCTGGTTAGTACCTGCATGGGAGACCGCCTGGGAATACCAGGTGCCGTAGGCTTTTTTCCATTATGTTGTTGGCTTTGGCGACCTGCTGTATTTTTCCTCTTGCTTGCCCGAGGTGACCACCTTGGCTTTTGTCAAGAGAGTTGTAAGTAGGGTGCAAGATCGCCTACAGCCACATCACCCTGAATGCGCTCGATCTCGTCTGATCTCGGATGCTAAGCAGGGTTGGGCCTGGTTAGCACCTGCGATGGGAGACCGCCTGGGAATACCAGGTGCCGTAGGCTTTTTTCCATTATGTTGTTGGCTTTGGCGACCTGCTGTATTTTTCTTCTCTATTGCCCGAGGTGACCACCTTGGCTTTTGTCAAGAGAGTTTTAAGTAGGGTGCAAGATCGCCTACGGCCACATCACCCTGAATGCGCTCGATCTCGTCTGATCTCGAATGCTAAGCAGGGTCAGGCCTGGTTAGTACCTGGATGGGAGACCGCCTGGGAATACCAGGTGCCGTAGGCTTTTTTCCATTATGTTGTTGGCTTTGGCGACCTGCTGTATTTTTCCTCTCGATTGCCCGAGGTGACCACCTTGGCTTTTGTCAAGAGAGTTGTAAGTAGGGTGCAAGATCGCCTACGGCCACATCACCCTGAATGCGCTCAATCTTGTCTGATCTCTGATGCTAAGCAGGGTCGGGCCTGGTTAGTACCTGGATGGGAGACCGCCTGGGAATACCAGGTGCCGTAGGCTTTTTTCCATTATGTTGTTGGCTTTGGCGACCTGCTGTATTTTTCCTCTCGATTGCCCGAGGTGACCACCTTGGCTTTTGTCAAGAGAGTTGTAAGTAGGGTGCAAGATCGCCTACGGCCACATCACCCTGAATGCGCTCGATCTCATCTGATCTCGCATGCTAAGCAGGGTCGGGCCTGGTTAGTACCTGGATATGGAGACCGCCTGGGAATACCAGGTGCCATAGGCTTTTTTCCATTATGTTGTTGGCTTTGGCGACCTGCTGTATTTTTCCTCTCGTTTGCACGAGGTGACCACCTTGGCTTTTGTCAAGAGAGTTGTAAGTAGGGTGCAAGATTGCCTACAGCCACATCACCCTGAATGCGCTCGATCTCGTCTGATCTCAGATACTAAGCAGGGTCGGGCCTGGTTAGTACCTGGATGGGAGACCGCCTGGGAATACCAGGTGCCGTAGGCTTTTTTCCATTATGTTGTTGGCTTTGGCGACCTGCTGTATTTTTCCTCTCGATTGCCCGAGGTGACCACCTTGGCTTTTGTCAAGAGAGTTGTAAGTAGCGTGCAAAATCGCCTACGGCCACATCACTCTGATTGCGCTCGATCTCGTCTGATTGCGGATGCTAAGCAGGGTCGGACCTGGTTAGTACCTGGATGGGAGACCGCCTGGGAATACCAGGTGCCGTAGGCTTTTTTCCATTATGTTGTTGGCTTTGGCGACCTGCTGTATTTTTCCTCTCGATTGCCCGAGGTGACCACCTTGGCTTTTGTCAAGAGAGTTGTAAGTAGGGTGCAAGATCGCCTACGGCTACACAACACCCTGAATGCGCTCGATCTCATCTGATCGCGGATGCTAAGCACTGTTTGGCCTGGTTAGTACCTGGATGGGAGGCCGCCTGGGAATACCAGGTGCCGTAGGCTTTTTTCCATTATTTTGTTGGCTTTGGCGACCTGCTGTATTTTTCCTCTCGATTGCCCGAGGTGACCACCTTGGCTTTTGTCAAGAGAGTTGTAAGTAGGGGGCAAGATCGCCTACGGCCACATCACCCTGAATGCGCTCGATCTCGTCTGATCTCGGATGCTAAGCAGGGTCAGGCCTGGTTAGTACCTGGATGGGAGACCGCCTGGGAATACCAGGTGCCGTAGGCTTTTTTCCATTATGTTGTTGGCTTTGGCGAGCTGCTGTATTTTTCCTCTCGATTGCCCGAGGTGACCACCTTGGCTTTTGTCAAGAGAGTTGTAAGTAGAGTGCAAGATCGCCTACGGCCGCATCACCCTGAATGCGCTCGATCTCGTCTGATCTCGGATGCTCAGCAGGGTCGGGCCTGGTTAGTACCTGGATGGGAGACCGCCTGGGAATACCAGGTGCCGTAGGCTTTTTTCCATTATGTTGTTGGCTTTGGCGACCTGCTGTATTTTTCCTCTCTATAGCCCGAGGTGACCACCTTGGCTTTTGTCAAGAGAGTTGTAAGTAGGGTGCAAGATTGCCTATGGCCACATCACCCTGAATGCGCTCGATCTCATCTGATCTCGGATGCTAAGCAGGGTCGGGCCTGGTTAGTACCTGGATGGGAGACCGTCTGGGAATACCAGGTGCCGTAGGCCTTTTTCCATTATTTTGTTGGCTTTGGCGACCTGCTGTATTTTTCCTCTCGATTGCCCGAGGTGACCACCTTGGCTTTTGTCAAGAGAGTTGTAAGTAGCGTGCAAGATCGAATACGGCCACATCACCCTGAATGCGCTCGATCTCGTCTGATCTCCGATGCTAAGCAGGGTCGGGCCTGGTTAGTACCTGGATGGGAGACCGCCTGGGAATACCAGGTGCCATAGGCTTTTTTCCATTATGTTGTTGGCTTTGGCGACCTGCTGTATTTTTCCTCTCGTTTGCACGAGGTGACCACCTTGGCTTTTGTCAAGAGAGTTGTAAGTAGGGTGCAAGATTGCCTACAGCCACATCACCCTGAATGCGCTCGATCTCGTCTGATCTCAGATACTAAGCAGGATCGGGCCTGGTTAGTACCTGGATGGGAGACCGCCTGGGAATACCAGGTGCCGTAGGCTTTTTTCCATTATGTTGTTGGCTTTGGCGACCTGCTGTATTTTTCCTCTCGATTGCCCGAGGTGACCACCTTGGCTTTTGTCAAGAGAGTTGTAAGTAGGGTGCAAGATCACCTACGGCCACGTCACCCTGAATGCGCTCGATCTCGTCTGATCTCGGATGCTGAGCAGGGTCGGGCCTGGTTAGTACCTGGATGGGAGACCACCTGGGAATACCAGGTGCCGTAGGCTTTTTTCCATTATGTTGTTGGCTTTGGCGACCTGCTGTATTTTTCCTCTCGATTGCCCGAGGTGACCACCTTGGCTTTTGTCAAGAGAGTTGTAAGTAGCGTGCAAAATCGCCTACGGCCACATCACTCTGATTGCGCTCGATCTCGACTGATCGCGGATGCTAAGCAGGGTCGGACCTGGTTAGTACCTGGATGGGAGACCGCCTGGGAATACCAGGTGCCGTAGGCTTTTTTCCATTATGTTGTTGGCTTTGGCGACCTGCTGTATTTTTCCTCTCGATTGCCCGAGGTGACCACCTTGGCTTTTGTCAAGAGAGTTGTAAGTAGGGTGCAAGATCGCCTACGGCTACACAACACCCTGAATGCGCTCGATCTCATCTGATCGCGGATGCTAAGCACTGTTTGGCCTGGTTAGTACCTGGATGGGAGGCCGCCTGGGAATACCAGGTGCCGTAGGCTTTTTTCCATTATTTTGTTGGCTTTGGCGACCTGCTGTATTTTTCCTCTCGATTGCCCGAGGTGACCACCTTGGCTTTTGTCAAGAGAGTTGTAAGTAGGGTGCAAGATCGCCTACGGCCACATCACCCTGAATGCGCTCGATCTCGTCTGATCTCGGATGCTAAGCAGGGTCAGGCCTGGTTAGTACCTGGATGGGAGACCGCCTGGGAATACCAGGTGCCGTAGGCTTTTTTCCATTATGTTGTTGGCTTTGGCGAGCTGCTGTATTTTTCCTCTCGATTGCCCGAGGTGACCACCTTGGCTTTTGTCAAGAGAGTTGTAAGTAGAGTGCAAGATCGCCTACGGCCACATCACCCTGAATGCGCTCGATCTCATCTGATCTCGCATGCTAAGCAGGGTCGGGCCTGGTTAGTACCTGGATATGGAGACCGCCTGGGAATACCAGGTGCCATAGGCTTTTTTCCATTATGTTGTTGGCTTTGGCGACCTGCTGTATTTTTCCTCTCGTTTGCACGAGGTGACCACCTTGGCTTTTGTCAAGAGAGTTGTAAGTAGGGTGCAAGATTGCCTACAGCCACATCACCCTGAATGCGCTCGATCTCGTCTGATCTCAGATACTAAGCAGGGTCGGGCCTGGTTAGTACCTGGATGGGAGACCGCCTGGGAATACCAGGTGCCGTAGGCTTTTTTCCATTATGTTGTTGGCTTTGGCGACCTGCTGTATTTTTCCTCTCGATTGCCCGAGGTGACCACCTTGGCTTTTGTCAAGAGAGTTGTAAGTAGGGTGCAAGATCACCTACGGCCACGTCACCCTGAATGCGCTCGATCTCGTCTGATCTCAGATGCTGAGCAGGGTCGGGCCTGGTTAGTACCTGGATGGGAGACCACCTGGGAATACCAGGTGCCGTAGGCTTTTTTCCATTATGTTGTTGGCTTTGGCGACCTGCTGTATTTTTCCTCTCGATTGCCCGAGGTGACCACCTTGGCTTTTGTCAAGAGAGTTGTAAGTAGCGTGCAAAATCGCCTACGGCCACATCACTCTGATTGCGCTCGATCTCGTCTGATCGCGGATGCTAAGCAGGGTCGGACCTGGTTAGTACCTGGATGGGAGACCGCCTGGGAATACCAGGTGCCGTAGGCTTTTTTCCATTATGTTGTTGGCTTTGGCGACCTGCTGTATTTTTCCTCTCGATTGCCCGAGGTGACCACCTTGGCTTTTGTCAAGAGAGTTGTAAGTAGGGTGCAAGATCGCCTACGGCTACACAACACCCTGAATGCGCTCGATCTCATCTGATCGCGGATGCTAAGCACTGTTTGGCCTGGTTAGTACCTGGATGGGAGGCCGCCTGGGAATACCAGGTGCCGTAGGCTTTTTTCCATTATGTTGTTGGCTTTGGCGACCTGCTGTATTTTTCCTCTCGATTGCCCGAGGTGACCACCTTGGCTTTTGTCAAGAGAGTTGTAAGTAGGGTGCAAGATCGCCTACGGCCACATCACCCTGAATGCGCTCGATCTCGTCTGATCTCGGATGCTAAGCAGGGTCAGGCCTGGTTAGTACCTGGATGGGAGACCGCCTGGGAATACCAGGTGCCGTAGGCTTTTTTCCATTATGTTGTTGGCTTTGGCGAGCTGCTGTATTTTTCCTCTCGATTGCCCGAGGTGACCACCTTGGCTTTTGTCAAGAGAGTTGTAAGTAGAGTGCAAGATCGCCTACGGCCGCATCACCCTGAATGCGCTCGATCTCGTCTGATCTCGGATGCTCAGCAGGGTCGGGCCTGGTTAGTACCTGGATGGGAGACCGCCTGGGAATACCAGGTGCCGTAGGCTTTTTTCCATTATGTTGTTGGCTTTGGCGACCTGCTGTATTTTTCCTCTCTATAGCCCGAGGTGACCACCTTGGCTTTTGTCAAGAGAGTTGTAAGTAGGGTGCAAGATTGCCTATGGCCACATCACCCTGAATGCGCTCGATCTCATCTGATCTCGGATGCTAAGCAGGGTCGGGCCTGGTTAGTACCTGGATGGGAGACCGTCTGGGAATACCAGGTGCCGTAGGCCTTTTTCCATTATTTTGTTGGCTTTGGCGACCTGCTGTATTTTTCCTCTCGATTGCCCGAGGTGACCACCTTGGCTTTTGTCAAGAGAGTTGTAAGTAGCGTGCAAGATCGCTTACGGCCACATCACCCTGAATGCGCTCGATCTCGTCTGATCTCCGATGCTAAGCAGGGTCGGGCCTGGTTAGTAACTGGATCGGAGACCGCCTTGGAATACCAGGTGCCATAGGCTTTTTTCCATTATGTTGTTGGCTTTGACGACCTGCTGTATTTTTCCTCTCGATTGCCCGAGGTGACCACCTTGGCTTTTGTCAAGAGAGTTGTAAGTAGGGTGCAAGATCGCCTACGGCCACATCACCCTGAATGCGCTCGATCTCGTCTTATCTCGGATGCTAAGCAGGGTCTTGCCTGGTTAGTACCTGGATGGGAGACCGCCTGGGAATACCAGGTGCCGTAGGCTTTTTTACATTATGTTGCTGGCTTTGGCGACCTGCTGTATTTTTCCTCTCGATTGCCCGAGGTGACCACCTTGGCTTTTGTCAAGAGAGTTGTAAGTAGGGTGCACAATCGCCTACGGCAACATCACCCTGAATGCGCTCAATCTCGTCTGATCTCGGATGCTAAGCAGGGTCGGGCCTGGTTAGTACCTGGATGGGAGACCGCCTGGGAATACCAGGTGCCTTAGGCTTTTTTCCATTATGTTGTTGGCTTTGGCGACCTGCTGTATTTTTCTTCTCGATTGCCCGAGGTGACCACCTTGGCTTTTGTCAAGAGAGTTGTAAGTAGGGGGCAAGATCACCTACGGCCACATCACCCTGAATGCGCTCGATCTCGTCTGATCTCGGATGCTAAGCAGGGTCCGGCCTGGTTAGTACCTGGATGGGAGACCGCCTGGGAATACCAGGTACCGTAGGCTTTTTTCCATTATGTTGTTGGCTTTGGCGACCTGCTGTATTTTTCCTCTCGATTGCCCGAGGTGACCACCTTGGCTTTTGTCAAGAGAGTTGTAAGTAGGGGGCAAGATCACCTACGGCCACATCACCCTGAATGCGCTCGATCTCGTCTGATCTTGGATGCTAAGCAAGGTCCGGCCTGGTTAGTACCTGGATGGGAGACCGCCTGGGAATACCAGGTGCCGTAGGCTTTTTTCCATTATGTTGTTGGCTTTGGCGAACTGCTGTATTTTTCCTCTCGTTTGCCAGAGGTGACCACCTTGGCTTTTGTCAAGAGAGTTGTAAGTAGGGTGCAAGATCGCCTACGGCCACATCACCCTGAATGCGCTCGATCTCGTCTGATCTCGGATGCTAAGCAGGGTTTGGCCTGGTTAGTACCTGGATGGGAGACCGCCTGGGAATACCAGGTGCCGTAGGCTTTTTTCCATTATGTTGTTGGCTTTGGCGACCTGCTGTATTTTTCCTCTCGATTGCCCGAGGTGACCACCTTGGCTTTTGTCAAGAGAGTTGTAAGTAGGGAGCAAGATCCCCTACGGCCACATCACCCTGAACGCGCTCGATCTCGTCTGATCTCGGATCCTAAGCAGGGTCGGGCCTGGTTAGTACCTGGATGGGAGACCGCCTGGGAATACCAGGTGCCGTAGGCTTTTTTCCATTATGTTGTTGGCTTTGGCGACCTGCTGTATTTTTCTTCTCTATTGCCCGAGGTGACCACCTTGGCTTTTGTCAAGAGAGTTTTAAGTAGGGTGCAAGATCGCCTACGGCCACATCAACCTGAATGCGCTCGATCTCGTCTGATCTCGAATGCTAAGCAGGGTCAGGCCTGGTTAGTACCTGGATGGGAGACCGCCTGGGAATACCAGGTGCCGTAGGCTTTTTTCCATTATGTTGTTGGCTTTGGCGACCTGCTGTATTTTTCCTCTCGATTGCCCGAGGTGACCACCTTGGCTTTTGTCAAGAGAGTTGTAAGTAGGGAGCAAGATCGCCTACGGCCACATCACCCTGAATGCGCTCAATCTCGTCTGATCTCTGATGCAAAGCAGGGTCGGGCCTGGTTAGTACCTGGATGGGAGACCGCCTGGGAATACCAGGTGCCGTAGGCTTTTTTCCATTATGTTGTTGGCTTTGGCGACCTGCTGTATTTTTCCTCTCGATTGCCCGAGGAGACCACCTTGGCTTTTGTCAAGAGAGTTGTAAGTAGGGTGCAAGATCGCCTACGGCCACATCACCCTGAATGCGCTCGATCTCATCTGATCTCGCATGCTAAGCAGGGTCGGGCCTGGTTAGTACCTGGATATGGAGACCGCCTGGGAATACCAGGTGCCATAGGCTTTTTTCCATTATGTTGTTGGCTTTGGCGACCTGCTGTATTTTTCCTCTCGTTTGCACGAGGTGACCACCTTGGCTTTTGTCAAGAGAGTTGTAAGTAGGGTGCAAGATTGCCTACAGCCACATCACCCTGAATGCGCTCGATCTCGTCTGATCTCAGATGCTAAGCAGGGTCGGGCCTGGTTAGTACCTGGATGGGAGACCGCCTGGGAATACCAGGTGCCGTAGGCTTTTTTCCATTATGTTGTTGGCTTTGGCGACCTGCTGTATTTTTCCTCTCGATTGCCCGAGGTGACCACCTTGGCTTTTGTCAAGAGAGTTGTAAGTAGGGTGCAAGATCACCTACGGCCACGCCACCCTGAATGCGCTCGATCTTGTCTGATCTCGGATGCTGAGCAGGGTCGGGCCTGGTTAGTACCTGGATGGGAGACCACCTGGGAATACCAGGTGCCGTAGGCTTTTTTCCATTATGTTGTTGGCTTTGGCGACCTGCTGTATTTTTCCTCTCGATTGCCCGAGGTGACCACCTTGGCTTTTGTCAAGAGAGTTGTAAGTAGCGTGCAAAAACGCCTACGGCCACATCACTCTGATTGCGCTCGATCTCGTCTGATCGCGGATGCTAAGCAGGGTCGGACCTGGTTAGTACCTGGATGGGAGACGGCCTGGGAATACCAGGTGCCGTAGGCTTTTTTCCATTATGTTGTTGGCTTTGGCGACCTGCTGTATTTTTCCTCTCGATTGCCCGAGGTGACCACCTTGGCTTTTGTCAAGAGAGTTGTAAGTAGGGTGCAAGATCGCCTACGGCTACACAACACCCTGAATGCGCTCGATCTCATCTGATCGCGGATGCTAAGCACTGTTTGGCCTGGTTAGTACCTGGATGGGAGACCGCCTGGGAATACCAGGTGCCGTAGGCTTTTTTCCATTATTTTGTTGGCTTTGGCGACCTGCTGTATTTTTCCTCTCGATTGCCCGAGGTGACCACCTTGGCTTTTGTCAAGAGAGTTGTAAGTAGGGTGCAAAATTGCCTACGGCCACATCACCCTGAATGCGCTCGATCTCGTCTGATCTCGGATGCTAAGCAGGGTCGGGCCTGGTTAGTACCTGGATGGGAGACCGCCTGGGAATACCAGGTGCCGTAGGCTTTTTTCCATTATTTTGTTGGCTTTGGCGACCTGCTGTATTTTTCCTCTCGATTGCCCGAGGTGACCACCTTGGCTTTTGTCAAGAGAGTTGTAAGTAGCGTGCAAAATCGCCTACGGCCACATCACTCTGATTGCGCTCGATCTCGTCTGATCGCGGATGCTAAGCAGGGTCGGACCTGGTTAGTACCTGGATGGGAGACCGCCTGGGATTACCAGGTGCCGTAGGCTTTTTTCCATTATTTTGTTGGCTTTGGCGACCTGCTGTATTTTTCCTCTCGATTGCCCGAGGTGACCACCTTGGCTTTTGTCAAGAGAGTTGTAAGTAGGGTGCAAGATCGCCTACGGCCACATCACCCTGAATGCGCTCGATCTCGTCTGATCTCGGATGCTCAGCAGGGTCGGGCCTGGTTAGTAACTGGATCGGAGAGCGCCTTGGAATACCAGGTGCCATAGGCTTTTTTCCATTATGTTGTTGGCTTTGACGACCTGCTGTATTTTTCCTCTCGTTTGCCCGAGGTGACCACCTTGGCTTTTGTCAAGAGAGTTGTAAGTAGGGTGCAAGATTGCCTACGGCCACATCCCCCTGAATGCGCTCGATCTCGTCTGATCTCGGATGCTAAGCAGGGTCGGGTCTGGTTAGTACCTGCATGGGAGACCGCCTGGGAATACCAGGTGCCGTAGGCTTTTTTCCATTATGTTGTTGGCTTTGGCGACCTGCTGTATTTTTCCTCTTGCTTGCCCGAGGTGACCACCTTGGCTTTTGTCAAGAGAGTTGTAAGTAGGCTACAAGATCGCCTACAGCCACATCACCCTGAATGCGCTCGATCTCGTCTGATCTCGGATGCTAAGCAGGGTTGGGCCTGGTTAGCACCTGCGATGGGAGACCGCCTGGGAATACCAGGTGCCGTAGGCTTTTTTCCATTATGTTGTTGGCTTTGGCGACCTGCTGTATTTTTCCTCTCGATTGCCCGAGGTGACCACCTTGGCTTTTGTCAAGAGAGTTGTAAGTAGGGTGCAAGATCGCCTACGGCCACATCACCCTGAATGCGCTCAATCTTGTCTGATCTCTGATGCTAAGCAGGGTCGGGCCTGGTTAGTACCTGGATGGGAGACCGCCTGGGAATACCAGGTGCCGTAGGCTTTTTTCCATTATGTTGTTGGCTTTGGCGACCTGCTGTATTTTTCCTCTCGATTGCCCGAGGTGACCACCTTGGCTTTTGTCAAGAGAGTTGTAAGTAGGGTGCAAGATCGCCTACGGCCACATCACCCTGAATGCGCTCGATCTCATCTGATCTCGCATGCTAAGCAGGGTCGGGCCTGGTTAGTACCTGGATATGGAGACCGCCTGGGAATACCAGGTGCCATAGGCTTTTTTCCATTATGTTGTTGGCTTTGGCGACCTGCTGTATTTTTCCTCTCGTTTGCACGAGGTGACCACCTTGGCTTTTGTCAAGAGAGTTGTAAGTAGGGTGCAAGATTGCCTACAGCCACATCACCCTGAATGCGCTCGATCTCGTCTGATCTCAGATACTAAGCAGGGTCGGGCCTGGTTAGTACCTGGATGGGAGACCGCCTGGGAATACCAGGTGCCGTAGGCTTTTTTCCATTATGTTGTTGGCTTTGGCGACCTGCTGTATTTTTCCTCTCGATTGCCCGAGGTGACCACCTTGGCTTTTGTCAAGAGAGTTGTAAGTAGGGTGCAAGATCACCTACGGCCACGTCACCCTGAATGCGCTCGATCTCGTCTGATCTCGGATGCTGAGCAGGGTCGGGCCTGGTTAGTACCTGGATGGGAGACCACCTGGGAATACCAGGTGCCGTAGGCTTTTTTCCATTATGTTGTTGGCTTTGGCGACCTGCTGTATTTTTCCTCTCGATTGCCCGAGGTGACCACCTTGGCTTTTGTCAAGAGAGTTGTAAGTAGCGTGCAAAATCGCCTACGGCCACATCACTCTGATTGCGCTCGATCTCGTCTGATCGCGGATGCTAAGCAGGGTCGGACCTGGTTAGTACCTGGATGGGAGACCGCCTGGGAATACCAGGTGCCGTAGGCTTTTTTCCATTATGTTGTTGGCTTTGGCGACCTGCTGTATTTTTCCTCTCGATTGCCCGAGGTGACCACCTTGGCTTTTGTCAAGAGAGTTGTAAGTAGGGTGCAAGATCGCCTACGGCTACACAACACCCTGAATGCGCTCGATCTCATCTGATCGCGGATGCTAAGCACTGTTTGGCCTGGTTAGTACCTGGATGGGAGGCCGCCTGGGAATACCAGGTGCCGTAGGCTTTTTTCCATTATTTTGTTGGCTTTGGCGACCTGCTGTATTTTTCCTCTCGATTGCCCGAGGTGACCACCTTGGCTTTTGTCAAGAGAGTTGTAAGTAGGGTGCAAGATCGCCTACGGCCACATCACCCTGAATGCGCTCGATCTCGTCTGATCTCGGATGCTAAGCAGGGTCAGGCCTGGTTAGTACCTGGATGGGAGACCGCCTGGGAATACCAGGTGCCGTAGGCTTTTTTCCATTATGTTGTTGGCTTTGGCGAGCTGCTGTATTTTTCCTCTCGATTGCCCGAGGTGACCACCTTGGCTTTTGTCAAGAGAGTTGTAAGTAGAGTGCAAGATCGCCTACGGCCGCATCACCCTGAATGCGCTCGATCTCGTCTGATCTCGGATGCTCAGCAGGGTCGGGCCTGGTTAGTACCTGGATGGGAGACCGCCTGGGAATACCAGGTGCCGTAGGCTTTTTTCCATTATGTTGTTGGCTTTGGCGACCTGCTGTATTTTTCCTCTCTATAGCCCGAGGTGACCACCTTGGCTTTTGTCAAGAGAGTTGTAAGTAGGGTGCAAGATTGCCTATGGCCACATCACCCTGAATGCGCTCGATCTCATCTGATCTCGGATGCTAAGCAGGGTCGGGCCTGGTTAGTACCTGGATGGGAGACCGTCTGGGAATACCAGGTGCCGTAGGCCTTTTTCCATTATTTTGTTGGCTTTGGCGACCTGCTGTATTTTTCCTCTCGATTGCCCGAGGTGACCACCTTGGCTTTTGTCAAGAGAGTTGTAAGTAGCGTGCAAGATCGCCTACGGCCACATCACCCTGAATGCGCTCGATCTCGTCTGATCTCCGATGCTAAGCAGGGTCGGGCCTGGTTAGTAACTGGATCGGAGACCGCCTTGGAATACCAGGTGCCATAGGCTTTTTTCCATTATGTTGTTGGCTTTGACGACCTGCTGTATTTTTCCTCTCGATTGCCCGAGGTGACCACCTTGGCTTTTGTCAAGAGAGTTGTAAGTAGGGTGCAAGATCGCCTACGGCCACATCACCCTGAATGCGCTCGATCTCGTCTTATCTCGGATGCTAAGCAGGGTCTTGCCTGGTTAGTACCTGGATGGGAGACCGCCTGGGAATACCAGGTGCCGTAGGCTTTTTTACATTATGTTGCTGGCTTTGGCGACCTGCTGTATTTTTCCTCTCGATTGCCCGAGGTGACCACCTTGGCTTTTGTCAAGAGAGTTGTAAGTAGGGTGCACAATCGCCTACGGCAACATCACCCTGAATGCGCTCAATCTCGTCTGATCTCGGATGCTAAGCAGGGTCGGGCCTGGTTAGTACCTGGATGGGAGACCGCCTGGGAATACCAGGTGCCTTAGGCTTTTTTCCATTATGTTGTTGGCTTTGGCGACCTGCTGTATTTTTCTTCTCGATTGCCCGAGGTGACCACCTTGGCTTTTGTCAAGAGAGTTGTAAGTAGGGGGCAAGATCACCTACGGCCACATCACCCTGAATGCGCTCGATCTCGTCTGATCTCGGATGCTAAGCAGGGTCCGGCCTGGTTAGTACCTGGATGGGAGACCGCCTGGGAATACCAGGTACCGTAGGCTTTTTTCCATTATGTTGTTGGCTTTGGCGACCTGCTGTATTTTTCCTCTCGATTGCCCGAGGTGACCACCTTGGCTTTTGTCAAGAGAGTTGTAAGTAGGGGGCAAGATCACCTACGGCCACATCACCCTGAATGCGCTCGATCTCGTCTGATCTTGGATGCTAAGCAAGGTCCGGCCTGGTTAGTACCTGGATGGGAGACCGCCTGGGAATACCAGGTGCCGTAGGCTTTTTTCCATTATGTTGTTGGCTTTGGCGAACTGCTGTATTTTTCCTCTCGTTTGCCAGAGGTGACCACCTTGGCTTTTGTCAAGAGAGTTGTAAGTAGGGTGGAAGATGGCCTACGGCCACATCACCCTGAATGCACTCAATCTCGTCTGATCTCAGATGCTAAGCAGGGTCGGGCCTGGTTAGTACCTGGATGGGAGACAGCCTGGGAATACCAGGTGCCGTAGGCTTTTTTCCATTATGTTGTTGGCTTTGGCGACCTGCTGTATTTTTCCTCTCGATTGCCCGAGGTGACCACCTTGGCTTTTGTCAAGAGAGTTGTAAGTAGGGTGCAAGATCGCCTACGGCCACATCACCCTGAATGCGCTCGATCTCGTCTGATCTCGGATGCTAAGCAGGGTTTGGCCTGGTTAGTACCTGGATGGGAGACCGCCTGGGAATACCAGGTGCCGTAGGCTTTTTTCCATTATGTTGTTGGCTTTGGCGACCTGCTGTATTTTTCCTCTCGATTGCCCGAGGTGACCACCTTGGCTTTTGTCAAGAGAGTTGTAAGTAGGGAGCAAGATCCCCTACGGCCACATCACCCTGAACGCGCTCGATCTCGTCTGATCTCGGATCCTAAGCAGGGTCGGGCCTGGTTAGTACCTGGATGGGAGACCGCCTGGGAATACCAGGTGCCGTAGGCTTTTTTCCATTATGTTGTTGGCTTTGGCGACCTGCTGTATTTTTCTTCTCTATTGCCCGAGGTGACCACCTTGGCTTTTGTCAAGAGAGTTTTAAGTAGGGTGCAAGATCGCCTACGGCCACATCACCCTGAATGCGCTCGATCTCGTCTGATCTCGAATGCTAAGCAGGGTCAGGCCTGGTTAGTACCTGGATGGGAGACCGCCTGGGAATACCAGGTGCCGTAGGCTTTTTTCCATTATGTTGTTGGCTTTGGCGACCTGCTGTATTTTTCCTCTCGATTGCCCGAGGTGACCACCTTGGCTTTTGTCAAGAGAGTTGTAAGTAGGGAGCACGATCGCCTACGGCCACATCACCCTGAATGCGCTCAATCTCGTCTGATCTCTGATGCAAAGCAGGGTCGGGCCTGGTTAGTACCTGGATGGGAGACCGCCTGGGAATACCAGGTGCCGTAGGCTTTTTTCCATTATGTTGTTGGCTTTGGCGACCTGCTGTATTTTTCCTCTCGATTGCCCGAGGTGACCACCTTGGCTTTTGTCAAGAGAGTTGTAAGTAGGGTGCAAGATCGCCTACGGCCACATCACCCTGAATGCGCTCGATCTCATCTGATCTCGCATGCTAAGCAGGGTCGGGCCTGGTTAGTACCTGGATATGGAGACCGCCTGGGAATACCAGGTGCCATAGGCTTTTTTCCATTATGTTGTTGGCTTTGGCGACCTGCTGTATTTTTCCTCTCGTTTGCACGAGGTGACCACCTTGGCTTTTGTCAAGAGAGTTGTAAGTAGGGTGCAAGATTGCCTACAGCCACATCACCCTGAATGCGCTCGATCTCGTCTGATCTCAGATGCTAAGCAGGGTCGGGCCTGGTTAGTACCTGGATGGGAGACCGCCTGGGAATACCAGGTGCCGTAGGCTTTTTTCCATTATGTTGTTGGCTTTGGCGACCTGCTGTATTTTTCCTCTCGATTGCCCGAGGTGACCACCTTGGCTTTTGTCAAGAGAGTTGTAAGGAGGGTGCAAGATCACCTACGGCCACGCCACCCTGAATGCGCTCGATCTTGTCTGATCTCGGATGCTGAGCAGGGTCGGGCCTGGTTAGTACCTGGATGGGAGACCACCTGGGAATACCAGGTGCCGTAGGCTTTTTTCCATTATGTTGTTGGCTTTGGCGACCTGCTGTATTTTTCCTCTCGATTGCCCGAGGTGACCACCTTGGCTTTTGTCAAGAGAGTTGTAAGTAGCGTGCAAAAACGCCTACGGCCACATCACTCTGATTGCGCTCGATCTCGTCTGATCGCGGATGCTAAGCAGGGTCGGACCTGGTTAGTACCTGGATGGGAGACGGCCTGGGAATACCAGGTGCCGTAGGCTTTTTTCCATTATGTTGTTGGCTTTGGCGACCTGCTGTATTTTTCCTCTCGATTGCCCGAGGTGACCACCTTGGCTTTTGTCAAGAGAGTTGTAAGTAGGGTGCAAGATCGCCTACGGCTACACAACACCCTGAATGCGCTCGATCTCATCTGATCGCGGATGCTAAGCACTGTTTGGCCTGGTTAGTACCTGGATGGGAGACCGCCTGGGAATACCAGGTGCCGTAGGCTTTTTTCCATTATTTTGTTGGCTTTGGCGACCTGCTGTATTTTTCCTCTCGATTGCCCGAGGTGACCACCTTGGCTTTTGTCAAGAGAGTTGTAAGTAGGGTGCAAAATTGCCTACGGCCACATCACCCTGAATGCGCTCGATCTCGTCTGATCTCGGATGCTAAGCAGGGTCAGGCCTGGTTAGTACCTGGATGGGAGACCGCCTGGGAATACCAGGTGCCGTAGGCTTTTTTCCATTATGTTGTTGGCTTTGGCGAGCTGCTGTATTTTTCCTCTCGATTGCCCGAGGTGACCACCTTGGCTTTTGTCAAGAGAGTTGTAAGTAGAGTGCAAGATCGCCTACGGCCGCATCACCCTGAATGCGCTCGATCTCGTCTGATCTCGGATGCTCAGCAGGGTCGGGCCTGGTTAGTACCTGGATGGGAGACCGCCTGGGAATACCAGGTGCCGTAGGCTTTTTTCCATTATGTTGTTGGCTTTGGCGACCTGCTGTATTTTTCCTCTCGATTGCCCGAGGTGACCACCTTGGCTTTTGTCAAGAGAGTTGTAAGTAGGGTGCAAGATCGCCTACGGCCGCATCACCCTGAATGCGCTCGATCTCGTCTGATCTCGGATGCTCAGCAGGGTCGGGCCTGGTTAGTACCTGGATGGGAGACCGCCTGGGAATACCAGGTGCCGTAGGCTTTTTTCCATTATGTTATTGGCTTTGGTGACCTGCTGTATTTTTCCTCTCTATAGCCCGAGGTGACCACCTTGGCTTTTGTCAAGAGAGTTGTAAGTAGGGTGCAAGATCGCCTACGGCCACATCACCCTGAATGCGCTCGATCTCATCTGATCTTGGATGCTAAGCAGGGTCGGGCCTGGTTAGTACCTGGATGGGAGACCGTCTGGGAATACCAGGTGCCGTAGGCCTTTTTCCATTATTTTTTTGGCTTTGGCGACCTGCTGTATTTTTCCTCTCGATTGCCCGAGGTGACCACCTTGGCTTTTGTCAAGAGAGTTGTAAGTAGTGTGCAAGATCGCCTACAGCCACATCACCCTGAATGCGCTCGATCTCGTCTGATCTCCGATGCTAAGCAGGGTCGGGCCTGGTTAGTAACTGGATCGGAGACCGCCTTGGAATACCAGGTGCCATAGGCTTTTTTCCATTATGTTGTTGGCTTTGACGACCTGCTGTATTTTTCCTCTCGATTGCCCGAGGTGACCACCTTGGCTTTTGTCAAGAGAGTTGTAAGTAGGGTGCAAGATCGCCTACGGCCACATCACCCTGAATGCGCTCGATCTCGTCTGATCTCGGATGCTAAGCAGGGTCGGGCCTGGTTAGTACCTGGATGGGAGACCGCCTGGGAATACCAGGTGCCGTAGGCTTTTTTACATTATGTTGTTGGCTTTGGCGACCTGCTGTATTTTTCCTCTCGATTGCCCGAGGTGACCACCTTGGCTTTTGTCAAGAGAGTTGTAAGTAGGGTGCACAATCACCTACGGCAACATCACCCTGAATGCGTCCAATCTCGTCTGATCTCGGATGCTAAGCAGGGTCGGGCCTGGTTAGTACCTGGATGGGAGACCGTCTGGGAATACCAGGTGCCTTAGGCTTTTTTCCATTATGTTGTTGGCTTTGGCGACCTGCTGTATTTTTCCTCTCCATTGCCCGAGGTGACCACCTTGGCTTTTGTCAAGAGAGTTGTAAGTAGGAGGCAAGATCACCTACGGCCACATCACCCTGAATGCACTCGATCTCGTCTGATCTCCGATGCTAAGCAGGGTCCGGCCTGGTTACTACCTGGATGGGAGACCGCCTGGGAATACCAGGTACCGTAGGCTTTTTTCCATTATGTTGTTGGCTTTGGCGACCTGCTGTATTTTTCCTCTTGATTGCCCGAGGTGACCACCTTGGCTTTTGTCAAGAGAGTTGTAAGTAGAGGGCAAGATCACCTACGGCCACAGCACCCTGAATGCACTCGATCTCGTCTGATCTCGGATGCTAAGCAGGGTCCGGCCTGGTTAGTACCTGGATGGGAGACCGCCTGGGAATACCAGGTGCCGTAGGCTTTTTTCCATTATGTTGTTGGCTTTGGCGAACTGCTGTATTTTTCCTCTCGTTTGCCAGAGTTGACCACCTTGGCTTTTGTCAAGAGAGTTGTAAGTAGGGTGCAAGATCGCCTACGGCCACATCACCCTGAATGCACTCGATCTTGTCTGATCTCGGATGCTAAGCAGGGTCGGACCTGGTTAGTACCTGGATGGGAGACCGCCTGGGAATACCAGGTGCCGTAGGCTTTTTTTTTATTATGTTGTTGGCTTTGGCGACCTGCTGTATTTTTCCTCTCGATTGCCCGAGGTGACCACCTTGGCTTTTGTCAAGAGAGTTGTAAGTAGGGTGCAAGATCGCCTATGGCCACATCACCCTGAATGCGCTCGATCTCGTCTGATCTTGGATGCTAAGCAGGGTCGGGCCTGGTTATTACCTGGATCGGAGACCGCCTGGGAATACCAGGTGCCGTAGGCTTTTTTCCATTATGTTGTTGGCTTTGGCGACCTGCTGTATTTTTCCTCTCGTTTGCCCGAGGTAACCACCTTGGCTTTTGTCAAGAGAGTCAGTAAGTAGGGTGCAAGTTTGCCTACGGCCACATCACCCTGAATGCGCTCGATCTCGTCTGATCTTGGATGCTAAGCAGGGTCGGGCCTGGTTAGTACCTGGATGGGAGACCGCCTTGGAATACCAGGTGCCGTAGGCTTTTTTCCATTATGTTGTTGGCTTTGGCGACCTGCTGTATTTTTCCTCTCGATTGCCCGAGGTGACCACCTTGGCTTTTGTCAAGAGAGTTGTAAGTAGGGTGCAAGATCGCCTACGGCCACATCACCCTGAATGCGCTCGATCTCGTCTGATCTCGGATGCTAAGCAGGGTCGGGCCTGGTTAGTACCTGGATGGGAGACCGCCTGGGAATACCAGGTGCCGTAGGCTTTTTTCCATAATGTTGTTGGCTTTGGCGACCTGCTGTATTTTTCCTCTCGATTGCCCAAGGTGACCACCTTGGCTGTTGTCAAGAGAGTTGTAAGTAGGGTGCAAAGATCGCCTACGGCCACATCACTCTGAATGCGCTCGATCTCGTCTGATCTCGGATGCTAAGCAGGGTCGGGCATGATTATTACCTGGATCGGAGACCGCCTGGGAATACCAGGTGCCGTAGGCTTTTTTCCATTATGTTGTTGGCTTTGGCGACCTGCTGTATTTTTCCTCTCGATTGCCCGAGGTGACCACCTTGGCTTTTGTCAAGAGAGTTGTAAGTAGGGTGCAAGATCGCCTACGGCCACATCACCCTGAATGCGCTCGATCTCGTCTGATCTCAGATGCTAAGCAGGGTCGGGCCTGGTTATTACCTGGATCGGAGACCGCCTGGGAATACCATGTGCCGTAGGCTTTTTTCCATTATGTTGTTGGCTTTGGCGACCTGCTGAATTTTTCCTCTCTTTTGCCCGAGGTGACCACCTTGGCTTTTGTCAAGAGAGTTGTAAGTAGGGTGCAAGTTTGCCTACGGCCACATCACCCTGAATGCGCTCGATCTCGTCTGATCTTGGATGCTAAGCAGGGTCGGGCCTGGTTAGTACCTGGATGGGAGACCGCCTTGGAATACCAGGTGCCGTAGCCTTTTTTCCATTATGTTGTTGGCTTTGGCGACCTGCTGTATTTTTCCTCTCGATTGCCCGAGGTGACCACCTTGGCTTTTGTCAAGAGAGTTGTAAGTAGGGTGCAAGATCGCCTACGGCCACATCACCCTGAATGCGCTCGATCTCGTCTGATCTCGGATGCTAAGCAGGGTCAGGCCTGGTTAGTACCTGGATGGGAGACCGCCTGGGAATACCAGGTGCCGTAGGCTTTTTTCCATTATGTTGTTGGCTTTGGCGACCTGCTGTATTTTTCCTCTCGATTACCCGAGGTGACCACCTTGGCTTTTGTCAAGAGAGTTGTAAGTAGGGTGCAAGATCGCCTACGGCCACATCACCCAGAATGCGCTCAATCTCATCTGATTCCGGATGCTAAGCAGGGTCGGGCCTGGTTAGTACCTAGATGGGAGACCGCCTGGGAATGCCAGGTGCCGTAGGCTTTTTTCCATTATGTTGTTGGCTTTGGCGACCTGCTGTATTTTTCCTCTCGATTGCCCGAGGTGACCACCTTGGCTTTTGTCAAGAGAGTTGTAAGAAGGTTGTAAGAAGGTTGCAAGATCGCCTACGGCCACATCACCCTGAATGCGCTCGATCTTGTCTGATCTCGGATGCTAAACAGGGTCGGGCCTGGTTAGTACCTGGATGGGAGACCGCCTGGGAATACCAGGTGCCATAGGCTTTTTTCCATTATGTTGTTGGCTTTGGCGACCTGCTGTATTTTTCCTCTCGATTGCCCGAGGTGACCACCTTGGCTTTTGTCAAGAGAGTTGTAAGTAGGATGCAAGATCGCCTACAGCCACATCACCCTGAATGCGCTCAATCTCGTCTGATCTCGGATGCAAAGCAGGGTCGGGCCTGGTTAGTAACTGGATCGGAGACCGCCTTGGAATACCAGGTGCCATAGGCTTTTTTCCATTATGTTGTTGGCTTTGACGACCTGCTATATTTTTCCTCTCGTTTGCCCGAGGTGACCACCTTGGCTTTTGTCAAGAGAGTTGTATGTAGGGTGCAAGATCGCCTATGGCCCCATCACCCTGAATGCGTTCGATCTCGTCTGATCTCGGATGCTAAGCAGGGTCGGGCCTGGTTAGTACCTGGATGCTGGATGGGAGACCGCCTGGGAATACCAGGTGCCGTAGGCTTTTTTCCATTATGTTGTTGGCTTTGGCGACCTGCTGTATTTTTCCTCTCGATTGCCCGAGGTGACCACCTTGGCTTTTGTCAAGAGAGTTGTAAGTAGGGTGCAAGATCACCTGCGGCCACATCACCCTGCATGCGCTCGATCTCGTCTGACCTCGGATGCTAAGCAGGGTCGGGCCTGGTTAGTACCTGGATGGGAGACCGCCTGGGAATACCAGGTGCCGTAGGCTTTTTTCCATTATGTTGTTGGCTTTGGCGACCTGCTGTATTTTTCCTCTCGTTTGCCCGAGGTGACCACCTTGGCTTTTGTCAAGAGAGTTGTAAGTAGGGTGCAAGATCACCTACGGCCACATCACCCTGAATGCGCTCGATCTCGTCTGATCTTGGATGCTAAGCAGGGTCGGGCCTGGTTAGTACCTGGATGGGAGACCGCCTGGGAATACCAGGTGCCATAGGCTTTTTTCCATTGTGTTGTTGGCTTTGGCGACCTGCTGTATTTTTCCTCTCGATTGCCCGAGGTGACCACCTTGGCTTTTGTCAAGAGAGTTGTAAGTAGGGTGCAAGATCGCCTACTGCCACATCACCCTGAATGCGCTCGATCTCGTCTGATCTCGGATGCTAAGCAGGGTCGGGCCTGGTTAGTACCTGGATGGGAGACCGCCTGGGAATACCAGGTGCCGTAGGCTTTTTTCCATTATGTTGTTGGCTTTGGCGACCTGCTGTATTTTTCTTCCCGATTGCCCGAGGTGACCACCTTGGCTTTTGTCAAGAGAGTTGTAAGTAGGGTGCAAAAACGCCTACAGCCACATCACGCTGAATGCGCTCGATCTCGTCTGATCTCGGATGCTAAGCAGGGTTGGGCCTGGTTAGTACCTGGATGGGAGACCGCCTGGGAATACCAGGTGTCGTAGGCTTTTTTCCATTATGTTGTTGGCTTTGGCGACCTGCTGTATTTTTCCTCTCGATTGCCCGAGGTGACCACCTTGGCTTTTGTCAAGAGAGTTGTAAGTAGGATGCAAGATCACCTACGGCCACATCACCCTGAATGTGCTCGATCTCGTCTGATCTCGGATGCTAAGCAGGGTTGGGCCTGGTTAGTACCTGGATGGGAGACCGCCTGGGAATACCAGGTGCCGTAGGTTTTTTTCCATTATGTTGTTGGCTTTGGCGACCTGCTGTATGTTTCCACTCGATTGAACGAGGTGACCACCTTGGCTTTTGTCAAGAGAGTTGTAAGTAGGGTGCAAGATCGCCTACGGCCACATCCCCCTGAATGCGCTCGATCTCGTCTGATCTCGTATGCTAAGCAGGGTCGTGCCTGGTTAGTACCTGGGTGGGAGACCGCCTGGGAATACCAGGTGCCGTAGGCTTTTTTCCATTATGTTGTTGGCTTTGGCGACCTGCTGTATGTTTCCACTCGATTGCCCGAGGTGACCACCTTGGCTTTTGTCAAGAGAGTTGTAAGTAGTGTGCAAGATCGCCTACGGCCACATCACCCTGAATGCTCTCAATCTCGTCTGATCTCGGATGCCAAGCAGGGTCGGGCCTAGGTTAGTACCTGGATGGGAGACCGCCTGGGAATACCAGGTGCCGTAGGCTTTTTTCCATTATGTTGTTGACTTTGGCGACCTGCTGTATTTTTCCTCTCAATTGCCCGAGGTAACCACCTTGGCTTTTGTCAAGAGAGTTGTAAGTAGGGTGCAAGATCGCCTACGGCCACGTCACCCTGAATGCGCTCGATCTCGTCTGATCTCGGATGCTAAGCAGGGTCGGGCCTGGTTAGTACCTGGATGGGAGACCGCCTGGGAATACCAGGTGCCGTAGGTTTTTTTCCATTATGTTGTTGGCTTTGGCGACCTGCTGTATTTTTCCTCTCGATTGCCCGAGGTGACCACCTTGGCTTTTGTCAAGAGAGTTGTAAGTAGGGTGCAAGATCGCCTACGGCCACATCACCCTAAATGCGCTCGATCTCGTCTGGTTTCGGATGCTAAGCAGGGTCGTGCCTGGTTAGTACCTGGATGGGAGACCGTCTGGGAATACCAGATGCCGTAGTCTTTTTTCCATTATGTTGTTGGCTTTGGCGACCTGCTGTATTTTTCCTCTCGATTGCCCGAGGTGACCACCTTGGCTTTTGTCAAGAGAGTTGTAAGTAGGGCGCAAGCTCGCCTACGGCCACATCATCCTGAATGCGCTCGATCTCGTCTGATCTCGGATGCTAAGCAGGGTCGGGCCTGGTTAGTAACTGGATGGGAGACCGCCTGGGAATACCAGGTGCCGTAGGCTTTTTTTCCATTATGTTGTTGGCTTTGGCGACCTGCTGTATTTTTCCTCTCCATTGCCCGAGGTGACCACCTTGGCTTTTGTCAAGAGAGTTGTAAGTAGGATGCAAGCTCGCCTACGGCCACATCATCCTGAATGCGCTCGATCTCGTCTGATCTCGGATGCTAAGCAGGGTCGGGCCTGGTTAGTACCTGGATGGGAGACCGCCTGGGAATACCAGATGCCGTAGGCTTTTTTCCATTATGTTGTTGGCTTTGGCGACCTGCTGTATTTTTCCTCTCCATTGCCCGAGGTGACCACCTTGGCTTTTGTCAAGAGAGTTGTAAGTAGGGCGCAAGCTCGCCTACGGCCACATCATCCTGAATGCGCTCGATCTCGTCTGATCTCGGATGCTAAGCAGGGTCGGGCCTGGTTAGTAACTGGATGGGAGACCGCCTGGGAATACCAGGTGCCGTAGGCTTTTTTCCATTATGTTGTTGGCTTTGGCGACCTGCTGTATTTTTCCTCTCCATTGCCCGAGGTGACCACCTTGGCTTTTGTCAAGAGAGTTGTAAGTAGGACGCAAGCTCGCCTACGGCCACATCATCCTGAATGCGCTCGATCTCGTCTGATCTCGGATGCTAAGCAGGGTCGGGCCTGGTTAGTAACTGGATGGGAGACCGCCTGGGAATACCAGGTGCCGTAGGCTTTTTTCCATTATGTTGTTGGCTTTGGCGACCTGCTGTATTTTTCCTCTCCATTGCCCGAGGTGACCACCTTGGCTTTTGTCAAGAGAGTTGTAAGTAGTGTGCAAGATCGCCTATGGCAACATCACCCTGAATGCGCTCGATCTCGTCTGATCTCGGATGCTAAGCAGGGTCGGGCCTGGTTAGTACCTGGATGGGAGACCGCCTGGGAATACCAGGTGCCGTAGGCTTTTTTCCATTATGTTGTTGGCTTTGGCGACCTGCTGTATTTTTCCTCTCGATTGCCCGAGGTGACCACCTTGGCATTTGTCAAGAGAGTTGTAAGTAGGGAGCAAGATC
The DNA here is from genome assembly GCF_037356315.1 of Lithobates pipiens. Lineage (NCBI taxonomy): Eukaryota > Metazoa > Chordata > Amphibia > Anura > Ranidae > Lithobates > Lithobates pipiens. The sequence goes on along the minus strand of NW_027507791.1, from coordinate 148,966,468 downwards.
GCCTATAGCCACATCACCCTGAATGCGCTCGATCTCGTCTGATCTCGGATGCTAAGCAGGGTCGGGCCTGGTTAGTACCTGGATGGGAGACCGCCTGGGAATACCAGGTGCCGTAGGCTTTTTTCCATTATGTTGTTGGCTCTGGCGACCTGCTGTATTTTTCCTCTCGATTGCCCGAGGTGACCACCTTGGCTTTTGTCACGAGAGTTGTAAGTAGAGCGCAAGATCGCCTACAGCCACATCACCCTGAATGCGCTCGATCTCGTCTGATCTCGGATGCTAAGTAGGGTCGGGCCTGGTTAGTACCTGGATGGGAGACCGCCTGGGAATACCAGGTACCGTAGGCTTTTTTCCATTATGTTGTTGGCTTTGGCGACCTGCTGTATTTTTCCTCTCGATTGCCCGAGGTGACCACCTTGGCTTTTGTCAAGAGAGTTGTAAGTAGGGTGCAAGATCACCTACGGCCACATCACCCTGAATGCGCTCGATCTCGTCTGATCTCGGATGTTAAGCAGGGTCGGGCCTGGTTAGTACCTGGATGGGAGACCGCCTGGGAATACCAGGTGCCGTAGGCTTTTTGCCATTATGTTGTTGGCTTTGGCGACCTGCTGTATTTTTCCTCTCGATTGCCCGAGGTGACCACCTTGGCTTTTGTCAAGAGAGTTGTAAGTAGGGTGCAAGATCGCCTACGGCCACATCCCCCTGAATGCGCTCGATCTCGTCTGATCTCGTATGCTAAGCAGGGTCGTGCCTGGTTAGTACCTGGGTTGGAGACCGCCTGGGAATACCAGGTGCCGTAGGCTTTTTTCCATTATGTTGTTGGCTTTGGCGACCTGCTGTATTTTTCATCTCGATTGCCCGAGGTGACCACCTTGGCTTTTGTCAAGAGAGTTGTAAGTAGTGTGCAAGATCGCCTACGGCCACATCACCCTGAATGCTCTCAATCTCGTCTGATCTCGGATGCCAAGCAGGGTCGGGCCTGGTTAGTACCTGGATGGGAGACCGCCTGGGAATACCAGGTGCCGTAGGCTTTTTTCCATTATGTTGTTGGCTTTGGCGACCTGCTGTATTTTTCCTCTCGATTGCCCGAGGTGACCACCTTGGCTTTTGTCAAGAGAGTTGTAAGTAGGGTGCAAGATCGCCTACGGCCACATCACCCTGAATGCGCTCGATCTCGTCTGATCTCGGATGTTAAGCAGGGTCGGGCCTGGTTAGTACCTGGATTGGAGACCGCCTGGGAATACCAGGTGCCGTAGGCTTTTTTCCATTATGGTGTTGGCTTTGGCGACCTGCTGTATTTTTCCTCTCGATTGCCTGAGGTGACCACCTTGGCTTTTGTCAAGAGAGTTGTAAGTAGGGTGCAAGATCGCCTACGGCCACATCACCCTGAATGCGCTCGATCTTGTCTGATTTCGGATGCTAAGCCGGGTCGTGCCTGGTTAGTACCTGGATGGGAGACCGCCTGGGAATACCAGATGCCGTAGGCTTTTTTCCATTATGTTGTTGGCTTTGGCGACCTGCTGTATTTTTCCTCTCGATTGCCCGAGGTGACCACCTTGGCTTTTGTCAAGAGAGTTGTAAGTAGGGTGCAAGATCGCCTACAGCCACATCACCTTGAATGCGCTCAATCTCGTCTGATCTCGGATGCCAAGCAGGGTCGGGCCTGGTTAGTACCTGGATGGGAGACCGCCTGGGAATACCAGGTGCCGTTGGCTTTTTTCCATTATGTTGTTGGCTTTGGCGACCTGCTGTATTTTTCCTCTCGATTGCCCGAGGTGACCACCTTGGCTTTTGTCAAGAGAGTTGTAAGTAGGGTGCAAAGATTGCCTACGGCCACATCACCTGAATGCGCTCAATCTCGTCTGATCTCGGATGCTAAGCAGGGTCGGGCCTGGTTAGTACCTGGATGGGAGACCGCCTGGGAATTCCAGGTGCCGTAGGCTTTTTTCCATTATGTTGTTGGCTTTGGTGACCTGCTGTATTTTTCCTCTCGATTGCCCGAGGTGACCACCTTGGCTTTTGTCAAGAGAGTTGTAAGTATGGTGTAAGATTGCCTACGGCCACCTCACCCTGAATGCGCTCGATCTCGTCTGATCTCGGATGCTAAGCAGGGTCGGGCCTGGTTAGTACCTGGATGGGAGACCGCCAGGGAATACCAGGTGCCGTATGCTTTTTTCCATTATGTTGTTGGCTTTGGCGACCTGCTGTATTTTTTTCCTCTCGATTGCCCGAGGTGACTACCTTGGCTTTTGTCAAGAGAGTTGTAAGTAGTGTGCAAGATCGCCTACGGCCACATCACCCTGAATGCTCTCAATCTCGTCTGATCTCGGATGCCAAGCAGGGTCGGGCCTACGTTAGTACCTGGATGGGAGACCGCCTGGGAATACCAGGTGCCGTAGGCTTTTTTCCATTATGTTGTTGACTTTGGCGACCTGCTGTATTTTTCCTCTCGATTGCCCGAGGTAACCACCTTGGCTTTTGTCAAGAGAGTTGTAAGTAGGGTGCAAGATCGCCTACGGCCACGTCACCCTGAATGCGCTCGATCTCGTCTGATCTCGGATGCTAAGCAGGGTTGGGCCTGGTTAGTACCTGGATGGGAGACCGCCTGGGAATACCAGGTGCCGTAGGTTTTTTTCCATTATGTTGTTGGCTTTGGCGACCTGCTGTATTTTTCCTCTCGATTGCCCGAGGTGACCACCTTGGCTTTGGTCAAGAGAGTTGTAAGTAGGGTGCAAGATCGCCTACGACCACATCACCATGAATGCGCTCGATCTCGTCTGATTTCGGATGCTAAGCAGGGTCGTGCCTGGTTAGTACCTGGATGGGAGACCGCCTGGGAATACCAGATGCCGTAGGCTTTTTTCCATTATGTTGTTGGCTTTGGCGACCTGCTGTATTTTTCCTCTAGATTGCCCGAGGTGACCACCTTGGCTTTGGTCAAGAGAGTTGTAAGTAGGGTGCAAGATCGCCTACGGCCACATCACCCTGAATGCGCTCGATCTCGTCTGATCTCGGATGCTAAGCAGGGTCGCGCCTGGTTAGTACCTGGATGGGAGACCGCCTGGGAATACCAGGTGCCGTAGGCTTTTTTCCATTATGTTGTTGGCTTTGGCGACCTGCTGTATTTTTCCTCTCGATTGCCCGAGGTGACCACCTTGGCTTTTGTCAAGAGAGTTGTAAGTAGGGTGCAAGATCGCCTACGGCCACATCACCCTGAATGCGCTCGATCTCGTCTGATCTCGTATGCTAAGCAGGGTCGTGCCTGGTTAGTACCTGGGTTGGAGACCGCCTGGGAATACCAGGTGCCGTAGGCTTTTTTCCATTATGTTGTTGGCTTTGGCGACCTGCTGTATTTTTCATCTCGATTGCCCGAGGTGACCACCTTGGCTTTTGTCAAGAGAGTTGTAAGTAGGGTGCAAGATCGCCTACGGCCACATCACCCTAAATGCGCTCGATCTTGGATGCTAAGCAGGGTTGGGCCTGGTTAGTACCTGGATGGGAGACCGCCTGGGAATACCAGGTGCCGTAGGCTTTTTTCCATTATGTTGTTGGCTTTGGCGACCTGCTGTATTTTTCCTCTCGATTGCCCGAGGTGACCACCTTGGCTTTTGTCAAGAGAGTTGTAAGTAGGGTGCAAGATCACCTGCGGCCACATCACCCTGCATGCGCTCGATCTCGTCTGACCTCGGATGCTAAGCAGGGTCGGGCCTGGTTAGTACCTGGATGGGAGACCGCCTGGGAATACCAGGTGCCGTAGGCTTTTTTCCATTATGTTGTTGGCTTTGGCGACCTGCTGTATTTTTCCTCTCGTTTGCCCGAGGTGACCACCTTGGCTTTTGTCAAGAGAGTTGTAAGTAGGGTGCAAGATCACCTACGGCCACATCACCCTGAATGCGCTCGATCTCGTCTGATCTTGGATGCTAAGCAGGGTCGGGCCTGGTTAGTACCTGGATGGGAGACCGCCTGGGAATACCAGGTGCCATAGGCTTTTTTCCATTGTGTTGTTGGCTTTGGCGACCTGCTGTATTTTTCCTCTCGATTGCCCGAGGTGACCACCTTGGCTTTTGTCAAGAGAGTTGTAAGTAGGGTGCAAGATCACCTGCGGCCACATCACCCTGCATGCGCTCGATCTCGTCTGACCTCGGATGCTAAGCAGGGTCGGGCCTGGTTAGTACCTGGATGGGAGACCGCCTGGGAATACCAGGTGCCGTAGGCTTTTTTCCATTATGTTGTTGGCTTTGGCGACCTGCTGTATTTTTCCTCTCGTTTGCCCGAGGTGACCACCTTGGCTTTTGTCAAGAGAGTTGTAAGTAGGGTGCAAGATCACCTACGGCCACATCACCCTGAATGCGCTCGATCTCGTCTGATCTTGGATGCTAAGCAGGGTCGGGCCTGGTTAGTACCTGGATGGGAGACCGCCTGGGAATACCAGGTGCCATAGGCTTTTTTCCATTGTGTTGTTGGCTTTGGCGACCTGCTGTATTTTTCCTCTCGATTGCCCGAGGTGACCACCTTGGCTTTTGTCAAGAGAGTTGTAAGTAGGGTGCAAGATCGCCTACTGCCACATCACCCTGAATGCGCTCGATCTCGTCTGATCTCGGATGCTAAGCAGGGTCGGGCCTGGTTAGTACCTGGATGGGAGACCGCCTGGGAATACCAGGTGCCGTAGGCTTTTTTCCATTATGTTGTTGGCTTTGGCGACCTGCTGTATTTTTCTTCCCGATTGCCCGAGGTGACCACCTTGGCTTTTGTCAAGAGAGTTGTAAGTAGGGTGCAAAAACGCCTACAGCCACATCACGCTGAATGCGCTCGATCTCGTCTGATCTCGGATGCTAAGCAGGGTTGGGCCTGGTTAGTACCTGGATGGGAGACCGCCTGGGAATACCAGGTGTCGTAGGCTTTTTTCCATTATGTTGTTGGCTTTGGCGACCTGCTGTATTTTTCCTCTCGATTGCCCGAGGTGACCACCTTGGCTTTTGTCAAGAGAGTTGTAAGTAGGATGCAAGATCGCCTACGGCCACATCACCCTGAATGTGCTCGATCTCGTCTGATCTCGGATGCTAAGCAGGGTTGGGCCTGGTTAGTACCTGGATGGGAGACCGCCTGGGAATACCAGGTGCCGTAGGTTTTTTTCCATTATGTTGTTGGCTTTGGCGACCTGCTGTATGTTTCCACTCGATTGCACGAGGTGACCACCTTGGCTTTTGTCAAGAGAGTTGTAAGTAGGGTGCAAGATCGCCTACGGCCACATCCCCCTGAATGCGCTCGATCTCGTCTGATCTCGTATGCTAAGCAGGGTCGTGCCTGGTTAGTACCTGGGTGGGAGACCGCCTGGGAATACCAGGTGCCGTAGGCTTTTTTCCATTATGTTGTTGGCTTTGGCGACCTGCTGTATGTTTCCACTCGATTGCCCGAGGTGACCACCTTGGCTTTTGTCAAGAGAGTTGTAAGTAGTGTGCAAGATCGCCTACGGCCACATCACCCTGAATGCTCTCAATCTCGTCTGATCTCGGATGCCAAGCAGGGTCGGGCCTAGGTTAGTACCTGGATGGGAGACCGCCTGGGAATACCAGGTGCCGTAGGCTTTTTTCCATTATGTTGTTGACTTTGGCGACCTGCTGTATTTTTCCTCTCGATTGCCCGAGGTAACCACCTTGGCTTTTGTCAAGAGAGTTGTAAGTAGGGTGCAAGATCGCCTACGGCCACGTCACCCTGAATGCGCTCGATCTCGTCTGATCTCGGATGCTAAGCAGGGTCGGGCCTGGTTAGTACCTGGATGGGAGACCGCCTGGGAATACCAGGTGCCGTAGGTTTTTTTCCATTATGTTGTTGGCTTTGGCGACCTGCTGTATTTTTCCTCTCGATTGCCCGAGGTGACCACCTTGGCTTTTGTCAAGAGAGTTGTAAGTAGGGTGCAAGATCGCCTACGGCCACATCACCCTAAATGCGCTCGATCTCGTCTGATTTCGGATGCTAAGCAGGGTCGGGCCTGGTTAGTAACTGGATGGGAGACCGCCTGGGAATACCAGGTGCCGTAGGCTTTTTTCCATTATGTTGTTGGCTTTGGCGACCTGCTGTATTTTTCCTCTCCATTGCCCGAGGTGACCACCTTGGCTTTTGTCAAGAGAGTTGTAAGTAGGACGCAAGCTCGCCTACGGCCACATCTTCCTGAATGCGCTCGATCTCGTCTGATCTCGGATGCTAAGCAGGGTCGGGCCTGGTTAGTACCTGGATGGGAGACCGCCTGGGAATACCAGATGCCGTAGGCTTTTTTCCATTATGTTGTTGGCTTTGGCGACCTGCTGTATTTTTCCTCTCCATTGCCCGAGGTGACCACCTTGGCTTTTGTCAAGAGAGTTGTAAGTAGGGCGCAAGCTCACCTACGGCCACATCATCCTGAATGCGCTCGATCTCGTCTGATCTCGGATGCTAAGCAGGGTCGGGCCTGGTTAGTAACTGGATGGGAGACCGCCTGGGAATACCAGGTGCCGTAGGCTTTTTTCCATTATGTTGTTGGCTTTGGCGACCTGCTGTATTTTTCCTCTCCATTGCCCGAGGTGACCACCTTGGCTTTTGTCAAGAGAGTTGTAAGTAGGACGCAAGCTCGCCTACGGCCACATCATCCTGAATGCGCTCGATCTCGTCTGATCTCGGATGCTAAGCAGGGTCGGGCCTGGTTAGTAACTGGATGGGAGACCGCCTGGGAATATCAGGTGCCGTAGGCTTTTTTCCATTATGTTGTTGGCTTTGGCGACCTGCTGTATTTTTCCTCTCCATTGCCCGAGGTGACCACCTTGGCTTTTGTCAAGAGAGTTGTAAGTAGTGTGCAAGATCGCCTATGGCAACATCACCCTGAATGCGCTCGATCTCGTCTGATCTCGGATGCTAAGCAGGGTCGGGCCTGGTTAGTACCTGGATGGGAGACCGCCTGGGAATACCAGGTGCCGTAGGCTTTTTTCCATTATGTTGTTGGCTTTGGCGACCTGCTGTATTTTTCCTCTCGATTGCCCGAGGTGACCACCTTGGCATTTGTCAAGAGAGTTGTAAGTAGGGAGCAAGATCGCCTATAGCCACATCACCCTGAATGCGCTCGATCTCGTCTGATCTCGGATGCTAAGTAGGGTCGGGCCTGGTTAGTACCTGGATGGGAGACCGCCTGGGAATACCAGGTACCGTAGGCTTTTTTCCATTATGTTGTTGGCTTTGGCGACCTGCTGTATTTTTCCTCTCGATTGCCCGAGGTGACCACCTTGGCTTTTGTCAAGAGAGTTGTAAGTAGGGTGCAAGATCACCTACGGCCACATCACCCTGAATGCGCTCGATCTCGTCTGATCTCGGATGTTAAGCAGGGTCGGGCCTGGTTAGTACCTGGATGGGAGACCGCCTGGGAATACCAGGTGCCGTAGGCTTTTTGCCATTATGTTGTTGGCTTTGGTGACCTGCTGTATTTTTCCTCTCGATTTCCCGAGGTGACCACCTTGGCTTTTGTCAAGAGAGTTGTAAGTAGGGTGCAAGATTGCCTACGGCCACATCACCCTGAATGTGCTCGATCTCGTCTGTTCTCGGATGCTAAGCAGGGTCGGCCTGGTTAGTACCTGGATGGGAGACCGCCTGGGAATACCAGATGCCGTAGGCTTTTTTCCATTATGTTGTTGGCTTTGGCGACCTGCTGTATTTTTCCTCTCGATTGCCCGAGGTGACCACCTTGGCTTTTGTCAAGAGAGTTGTAAGTAGGGTGCAAGATCGCCTACGGCCACATCACCCTGAATAGGCTTGATCTTGTCTGATCTTGGACGCTAAGCAGGGTCAGGCCTGGTTAGTACCTGGATGGGAGACCGCCTGGGAATACCAGGTGCCGTAGGCTTTTTTCCATTATGTTGTTGGCTTTTTGTGACCTGCTGTTTTTTTCCTCTCGATTGCCCAAGGTGACCACCTTGGCATTTGTCAAGAGATTTGTAAGTAGGGTGCAAGATTGCCTACAGCCACATCACCCTGAATGCGCTCGATCTCGTCTGATTTCGGATGCTAAGCAGGGTCGGGCCTGGTTAGTACATGGATGGAAGACCGCCTGGGAATACCAGGGGCCGTAGGCTTTTTTCCCTTATGTTGTTGGCTTTGGCGACCTGCTGTATTTTTCCTCTCGATTGCCCGAGGTGACCACCTTGGCTTTTGTCAAGAGAGTTGTAAGTAGGGTGCAAGATGGCCTACGGCCACATCACCCTGAATGCGCTCAATCTCGTCTGATCTCGGATGCTAAGCAGGGTCGGGCCTGGTTAGTACCTGGGTGGGAGACCGCCTGGGAATACCAGGTGCCGTAGGCTTTTTTCCATTATGTTGTTGGCTTTGGCGACCTGCTGTATTTTTCCTCTCGATTGCCCGAGGTGACCACCTTGGCTTTTGTCAAGAGAGTTGTAAGTAGGGTGCAAGATTGCCTACGGCCACATCAACTTGAATGCGCTCGATCTCGTCTGATCTCGGATGCTAAGCAGGGTCGGGCCTGGTTAGTACCGGGATGGGAGACCGCCTGGGAATACCAGGTGCCATAGGCTTTTTTCCATTATGTTGTTGGCTTTGGCGACCTGCTGTATTTTTCGTCTCGATTGCCCGAGGTGACCACCTTGGCTTTTGTCAAGAGAGTTCTAAGTAGGGTGCAAGATCGCCTACTGCCACATCACCCTGAATGCGCTCGATCTCGTCTGATCTCGGATGCTAAGCAGGGTCGGGCCTGGTTATTACCTGGATGGGAGACCGCCTGGGAATACAAGGTGCCGTAGGCTTTTTTCCATTATGTTGTTGGCTTTGGCGACCTGCTGTATTTTTCTTCTCGATTGCCCGAGGTGACCACCTTGGCTTTTGTCAAGAGAGTTGTAAGTAGGATGTAAGATAGCCTATGGCCACATCACCCTGAATGTGCTCGATCTCGTCTGATCTCAGATGCTAAGCAGGGTCGGGCCTGGTTAGTACCTGGATGGGAGACCGCCTGGGAATACCAGGTGCCGTAGGCTTTTTTCCATTATGTTGTTGGCTTTGGCGACCTGCTGTATGTTTCCTCTCGATTGCACGAGGTGACCACCTTGGCTTTTGTCAAGAGAGTTGTAAGTAGGGTGCAAGATCGCCTACGGCCACATCCCCCTGAATGCGCTCGATCTCGTCTGATCTCGTATGCTAAGCAGGGTCGTGCCTGGTTAGTACCTGGGTGGGAGACCGCCTGGGAATACCAGTTGCCGTAGGCTTTTTTCCATTATGTTGTTGGCTTTGGCGACCTGCTGTATTTTTCATCTCGATTGCCCGAGGTGACCACCTTGGCTTTTGTCAAGAGAGTTGTAAGTAGTGTGCAAGATCGCCTACGGCCACATCACCCTGAATGCACTCGATCTCGTCTGATTTCGGATGCTAAGCAGGGTCACGCCTGGTTAGTACCTGGATGGGAGACCGCCTGGGAATACCAGGTGCCGTAAGCTTTTTTCCATTATGTTGTTGGCTTTGGCGACCTGCTGTATTTTTCCTCTCGATTGCCCGAGGTGACCACCTTGGCTTTTGTCAAGAGAGTTGTAAGTAGGGTGCAAGATCGCCTACGGCCACATCCCCCTGAATGCGCTCGATCTCGTCTGATCTCGTATGCTAAGCAGGGTCGTGCCTGGTTAGTACCTGGGTTGGAGACCGCCTGGGAATACCAGGTGCCGTAGGCTTTTTTCCATTATGTTGTTGGCTTTGGCGACCTGCTGTATTTTTCATCTCGATTGCCCGAGGTGACCACCTTGGCTTTTGTCAAGAGAGTTGTAAGTAGTGTGCAAGATCGCCTACGGCCACATCACCCTGAATGCTCTCAATCTCGTCTGATCTCGGATGCCAAGCAGGGTCGGGCCTGGTTAGTACCTGGATGGGAGACCGCCTGGGAATACCAGGTGCCGTAGGCTTTTTTCCATTATGTTGTTGGCTTTGGCGACCTGCTGTATTTTTCCTCTCGATTGCCCGAGGTGACCACCTTGGCTTTTGTCAAGAGAGTTGTAAGTAGGGTGCAAGATCGCCTACGGCCACATCACCCTGAATGCGCTCGATCTCGTCTGATCTCGGATGCTAAGCAGGGTCGGGCCTGGTTAGTACCTGGATGGGAGACCGCCTGGGAATACCAGGTGCCGTAGGCTTTTTTCCATTATGGTGTTGGCTTTGGCGACCTGCTGTATTTTTCCTCTCGATTGCCTGAGGTGACCACCTTGGCTTTTGTCAAGAGAGTTGTAAGTAGGGTGCAAGATCGCCTACGGCCACATCACCCTGAATGCGCTCGATCTTGTCTGATTTCGGATGCTAAGCCGGGTCGTGCCTGGTTAGTACCTGGATGGGAGACCGCCTGGGAATACCAGATGCCGTAGGCTTTTTTCCATTATGTTGTTGGCTTTGGCGACCTGCTGTATTTTTCCTCTCGATTGCCCGAGGTGACCACCTTGGCTTTTGTCAAGAGAGTTGTAAGTAGGGTGCAAGATCGCCTACAGCCACATCACCTTGAATGCGCTCAATCTCGTCTGATCTCGGATGCCAAGCAGGGTCGGGCCTGGTTAGTACCTGGATGGGAGACCGCCTGGGAATACCAGGTGCCGTTGGCTTTTTTCCATTATGTTGTTGGCTTTGGCGACCTGCTGTATTTTTCCTCTCGATTGCCCGAGGTGACCACCTTGGCTTTTGTCAAGAGAGTTGTAAGTAGGGTGCAAAGATTGCCTACGGCCACATCACCCTGAATGCGCTCAATCTTGTCTGATCTCGGATGCTAAGCAGGGTCGGGCCTGGTTAGTACCTGGATGGGAGACCGCCTGGGAATTCCAGGTGCCGTAGGCTTTTTTCCATTATGTTGTTGGCTTTGGTGACCTGCTGTATTTTTCCTCTCGATTGCCCGAGGTGACCACCTTGGCTTTTGTCAAGAGAGTTGTAAGTATGGTGTAAGATTGCCTACGGCCACCTCACCCTGAATGCGCTCGATCTCGTCTGATCTCGGATGCTAAGCAGGGTCGGGCCTGGTTAGTACCTGGATGGGAGACCGCCAGGGAATACCAGGTGCCGTATGCTTTTTTCCATTATGTTGTTGGCTTTGGCGACCTGCTGTATTTTTTTCCTCTCGATTGCCCGAGGTGACTACCTTGGCTTTTGTCAAGAGAGTTGTAAGTAGTGTGCAAGATCGCCTACGGCCACATCACCCTGAATGCTCTCAATCTCGTCTGATCTCGGATGCCAAGCAGGGTCGGGCCTACGTTAGTACCTGGATGGGAGACCGCCTGGGAATACCAGGTGCCGTAGGCTTTTTTCCATTATGTTGTTGACTTTGGCGACCTGCTGTATTTTTCCTCTCGATTGCCCGAGGTAACCACCTTGGCTTTTGTCCAGAGAGTTGTAAGTAGGGTGCAAGATCGCCTACGGCCACGTCACCCTGAATGCGCTCGATCTCGTCTGATCTCGGATGCTAAGCAGGGTTGGGCCTGGTTAGTACCTGGATGGGAGACCGCCTGGGAATACCAGGTGCCGTAGGTTTTTTTCCATTATGTTGTTGGCTTTGGCGACCTGCTGTATTTTTCCTCTCGATTGCCCGAGGTGACCACCTTGGCTTTTGTCAAGAGAGTTGTAAGTAGGGTGCAAGATCGCCTACGGCCACATCACCATGAATGCGCTCGATCTCGTCTGATTTCGGATGCTAAGCAGGGTCGTGCCTGGTTAGTACCTGGATGGGAGACCGCCTGGGAATACCAGATGCCGTAGGCTTTTTTCCATTATGTTGTTGGCTTTGGCGACCTGCTGTATTTTTCCTCTCGATTGCCCGAGGTGACCACCTTGGCTTTGGTCAAGAGAGTTGTAAGTAGGGTGCAAGATCGCCTACGGCCACATCACCCTGAATGCGCTCGATCTCGTCTGATCTCGGATGCTAAGCAGGGTCGCGCCTGGTTAGTACCTGGATGGGAGACCGCCTGGGAATACCAGGTGCCGTAGGCTTTTTTCCATTATGTTGTTGGCTTTGGCGACCTGCTGTATTTTTCCTCTCGATTGCCCGAGGTGACCACCTTGGCTTTTGTCAAGAGAGTTGTAAGTAGGGTGCAAGATCGCCTACGGCCACATCACCCTGAATGCGCTCAATCTCGTCTGATCTCGTATGCTAAGCAGGGTCGTGCCTGGTTAGTACCTGGGTTGGAGACCGCCTGGGAATACCAGGTGCCGTAGGCTTTTTTCCATTATGTTGTTGGCTTTGGCGACCTGCTGTATTTTTCATCTCGATTGCCCGAGGTGACCACCTTGGCTTTTGTCAAGAGAGTTGTAAGTAGGGTGCAAGATCGCCTACGGCCACATCACCCTAAATGCGCTCGATCTTGGATGCTAAGCAGGGTCGGGCCTGGTTAGTACCTGGATGGGAGACCGCCTGGGAATACCAGGTGCCGTAGGCTTTTTTCCATCATGTTGTTGGCTTTGGCGACCTGCTGTATTTTTCATCTCGATTGCCCGAGGTGACCACCTTGGCTTTTGTCAAGAGAGTTGTAAGTAGGGTGCAAGATCGCCTACAGCCACATCACCCTGAATGCGCTCGATCTCATCTGATCTCGGATGCTAAGCAGGGTCGGGCCTGGCTAGTACCTGGATGGGAGACCACCTTGGAATACCAGGTGCCGTAGGCTTTTTTCCATTATGTTGTTGGCTTTGGCGACCTGCTGTATTTTTCCTCTCGATTGCCCGAGGTGACCACCTTGGCTTTTGTCAAGAGAGTTGTAAGTAGGGTGCAAGATCGCCTACAGCCACATCACCCTGAATGCGCTCGATCTCGTCTGATCTCGGATGCTAAGCAGGGTCGGGCCTGGTTAGTACCTGGATTGGAGACCGCCTTGGAATACCATGTGCCGTAGGCATTTTTCCATTATGTTGTTGGCTTTGGCGACCTGCTGTATTTTTCCTCTCGATTGCCCGAGGTGACCACCTTGGCTTTTGTCAAGAGAGTTGTAAGTAGGGTGCAGGATCGCCCACAGCCACATCACCCTGAATGCGCTCGATCTCGTCTGATCTCGGATGCTAAGCAGGGTTGGGCCTGGTTAGTACCTGGATGGGAGACCGCCTGGGAATACCAGGTGCCGTAGGCTTTTTTCCATTATGTTGTTGGCTTTGGCGACCTGCTGTATTTTTCCTCTCGATTGCCCGAGGTGATCACCTTGGCTTTTGTCAAGAGAGTTGGAAGTAGGGTGCAAGATCGCATACGGCCACATCACCCTGAATGTGCTCAATCTCGTCTGATCTTGGATGCTAAGCAGGGTTGGGCCTGGTTAGTACCTGGATGGGAGACCGCCTGGGAATACCAGGTGCCGTAGGCTTTTTTCCATTATGTTGTTGGCTTTGGCGACCTGCTTTATTTTTCCTCTCGATTGCCCAAAGGTGACCACCTTGGCTTTTGTCAAGAGTGTTGTAAGTATGGTGCAAGATCGCCTGCGGCCGCATCACCCTGAATGCGCTTGATCTCATCTGATCTCGGATGCTAAGCAGGGTCGGGCCTGGTCAGTACCTGGATGGGAGACCGCCTGGGAATACCAGGTGCCGTAGGCTTTTTTCCGTTATGTTGTTGGCTTTGGCGACCTGCTGTATTTTTCCTCTCGATTGCCCAAAGGTGACCACCTTGGCTTTTGTCAAGAGAGTTGTAAGTAGGGTGCAAGATCACCTACGGCCACATCACCCTGAATGCGCTTGATCTCGTCTGATCTCGGATGCTATGCAGGGTCCGGCCTGGTTAGTACCTGGATGGGAGACCACCTGGGAATACCAGGTGCCGTAGGCTTTTTTCCATTATGTTGTTGGCTTTGGCGACCTGCTGTATTTTTCCTCTTTATTCCCCGAGGTGACCACCTTGGCTTTTGTCAAGAGAGTTGTAAGTAGGGTGCAAGATCCCCTACGGCCACATCACCCTGAATGCGCTCGATCTCGTCTGATCTCGGATGCTAAGCAGGGTCGGGCCTGGTTAGTACCTGGATGGGATACCGCCTGGGAATACCAGGTGCCGTAGGCTTTTTTCCATTATGTTGTTGGCTTTGGCGACCTGCTGTATTTTTCCTCTCGATTGCCCGAGGTGATCACCTTGGCTTTTGTCAAGAGAGTTGGAAGTAGGGTGCAAGATCGCCTGCGGCCACATCACCCTGAATGTGCTCAATCTCGTCTGATCTCGGATGCTAAGCAGGGTTGGGCCTGGTTAGTACCTGGATGGGAGACCGCCTGGGAATACCAGGTGCCGTAGGCTTTTTTCCATTATGTTGTTGGCTTTGGCGACCTGCTTTATTTTTCCTCTCGATTGCCCAAAGGTGATCACCTTGGCTTTTGTCAAGAGAATTGTAAGTAGGGTGCAAGATCGCCTGCGGCCGCATCACCCTGAATGCGCTTGATCTCATCTGATCTCGGATGCTAAGCAGGGTCGGGCCTGGTTAGTACCTGGATGGGAGACCGCCTGGGAATACCAGGTGCCGTAGGCTTTTTTCCGTTATGTTGTTGGCTTTGGCGACCTGCTGTATTTTTCCTCTCGATTGCCCAAAGGTGACCACCTTGGCTTTTGTCAAGAGAGTTGTAAGTAGGGTGCAAGATCACCTACGGCCACATCACCCTGAATGCGCTTGATCTTGTCTGATCTCGGATGCTATGCAGGGTCGGGCCTGGTTAGTACCTGGATGGGAGACCGCCTGGGAATACCATGTGCCGTAGGCATTTTTCCATTATGTTGTTGGCTTTGGCGACCTGCTGTATTTTTCCTCTCGTTTGCCTGAGGTGACCACCTTGGCTTTTGTCAAGAGAGTTGTAAGTAGGGTGCAAGATCGCTTATGGCCACATCACCCTGAATGCGCTCGATCTCGTCTGATCTCAGATGCTAAGCAGGGTCGGGGCTGGTTAGTACCTGGATGTGAGACGGCCTGGGAATACCAGGTGCCGTAGGCTTTTTTCATTTATGTTGTTGGCTTTGGCGACCTGCTTTATTTTTCCTCTCGTTTGCCCGAGGTGACCACCTTGGCTTTTGTCAAGAGAGTTGTAAGTAGGGTGCATGATCGCTTACGGCCGCATCACCCTGAATACGCTCGATCTCGTCTGATCTCGGATGCAAAGCAGGGTCTGGCCTGGTTAGTACCTGGATGGGAGACCGCCTGGGAATACCAGGTGCCGTAGGCTTTTTTCCATTATGTTGTTGGCTTTGGTGACCTGCTGTATTTTTCCTCTCGATTGCCCGAGGTGACCACCTTGGCTTTTGTCAAGAGAGTTGTAAGTAGGGTGCAAGATCGCCTACGGCCACATCACCCTGAATGCGCTCGATCTCGTCTGATCTCGTATGCTAAGCAGGGTCGGGCCTGGTTAGTACCTGGATGGGAGACCGCCTGGGAATACCAGGTGCCGTAGGCTTTTTTCTGTTATGTTGTTGGCTTTGGCGACCTGCTGTATTTTTCCTCTCGATTGCCCGAGGTGACCACCTTGGCTTTGGTCAAGAGAGTTGTAAGTAGGGTTCAAGATCGCCTACGGCCACATCACCCTGAATTTGCTCGATCTCATCTGATCTCAGATGCTAAGCAGGGTTGGGCCTGGTTAGTACCTGAATGGGAGACCGCCTGGGAATACCAGGTGCCGTAGGCTTTTTTCCATTATGTTGTTGGCTTTGGCGACCTGCTGTATTTTTCCTCTCGATTGCCTGAGGTGACCACCTTGGCTTTTGTCAAGAGAGTTGTAAGTAGAGTGCAAGATCGCCTACGGCCACATCACCCTGAATGCGCTCGATCTCGTCTGATCTTGGATGCTAAGCAGGGTCAGGCCTGGTTAGTACCTGGATGGGAGACCGCCTGGGAATACCAGGTGCCGTAGGCTTTTTTCCATTATGTTGTTGGCTTTGGCGACCTGCTGTATTTTTCCTCTCGATTGCCCGAGGTGACCACCTTGGCTTTTGTCAAGAGAGTTGTAAGTAGGGTGCAAGATTGCCTACAGCCACATCACCCTGAATGCGCTCGATCTCGTCTGATCTCGGATGCTAAGCAGAGTCGGGCCTGGTTAGTACCTGGATGGGAGACCGCCTGGGAATACCAGATGCCGTAGGCTTTTTTCCATTATGTTGTTGGCTTTGGCGACCTGCTGTATTTTTCCTCTCGATTGCCCGAGGTGACCACCTTGGCTTTTGTCAAGAGAGTTGTAAGTAGGGTGCAAGATCGCCTATGGCCATATCGCCCTGAATGCGCTCGATCTCGTCTGATCTCGGTTGCTAAGCAGGGTCGGGCCTGGTTAGTACCTGGATGGGAGACCGCCTGGGAATACCAGGTGCCGTAGGCTTTTTTCCGTTATGTTGTTGGCTTTGGCGACCTGCTGTATTTTTCCTCTCGATTGCCCAAAGGTGACCACCTTGGCTTTTGTCAAGAGATTTGTAAGTAGGGTGCAAGATCGCCTACGGCCACATCACCCTGAATGCGCTTGATCTCGTCTGATCTTGGATGCTAAGCAGGGTCGGGCCTGGTTAGTACCTGGATGGGAGACCGCCTGGGAATACCAGGTGCCGTAGGCTTTTTTCCATTATGTTGTTGGCTTTGGTGACCTGCTGTATTTTTCCTCTCTATTGCCCGAGGTGACCACCTTGGCTTTTGTCTAGAGAGTTGTAAGTAGAGTGCAAGATCACCTACGGCCACATCACCCTGAATGCGCTCGATCTCGTCTGATCTTGGATGCTAAGCAGGGTCAGGCCTGGTTAGTACCTGGATGGGAGACCGCCTGGGAATACCAGGTGCCGTAGGCTTTTTTCCATTATGTTGTTGGCTTTGGCGACCTGCTGTATTTTTCCTCTCGATTGCCCGAGGTGACCACCTTGGCTTTTGTCAAGAGAGTTGTAAGTAGGGTGCAAGATTGCCTACAGCCACATCACCCTGAATGCGCTCGATCTCGTCTGATTTCGGATGCTAAGCAGAGTCGGGCCTGGTTAGTACCTGGATGGGAGACCGCCTGGGAGTACCAGGTGCCGTAGGCTTTTTTCCATTATGTTGTTGGCTTTGGCGACCTGCTGTATTTTTCCTCTCGATTGCCCGAGGTGACCACCTTGGCTTTTGTCAAAAGAGTTGTAAGTAGGGTGCAAGATCGCCTACGGCCACATCACCCTGAATGCGCTTGATCTCGTCTGATCTCGGATGCTAAGCAGGGTCGGGCCTGGTTAATACCTGGATGGGAGACCGCCTGGGAATACCAGGTGCCGTAGGCTTTTTTCCATTATGTTGTTGGCTTTGGCGACCTGCTGTATTTTTCCTCTCGATTCCCCGAGGTGACCACCTTGGCTTTTGTCAAGAGAGTTGGAAGGAGGGTGCAAGATCGCCTACAGCCACATCACCCTGAATGTGCTCAATCTCGTCTGATCTCGGATGCTAAGCAGGGTCGGGCCTGGTTAGTACCTGGATGGGAGACCACCTGGGAATACCAGGTGCCGTAGGCTTTTTTCCGTTATGTTGTTGGCTTTGGCGACCTGCTGTATTTTTCCTCTCGATTGCCCAAAGGTGACCACCTTGGCTTTTGTCAAGAGAGTTGTAAGTAGGGTGAAAGATCGCCTACGGCCACATCACCCTGAATGCGCTTGATCTCGTCTGATCTCGGATGCTAACCAGGGTCGGGCCTGGTTAGTACCTGGTTGGGAGACCGCCTGGGAATACCAGGTGCCGTAGTCTTTTTTCCATTATGTTGTTGGCTTTGGCGACCTGCTGTATGCTTCCTCTCGATTGCCCGAGGTGACCACCTTGGCTTTTGTCAAGAGAGTTGTAAGTAGGGTGCAAGATCGCCTACGGCCACATCACACTGATTTCGCTCGATCTCGTCTGATCTCGGATGCTAAGCAGGGTCGGGCCTGGTTAGTACCTGGATGGGAGACCGCCTGGGAATACCAGGTGCCGTAGGCTTTTTTCCATTATGTTGTTGGCTTTGGCGACCTGCTGTATTTTTCCTCTCGATTGCCCGAGGTGACCACCTTGGCTTTTGTCAAGAGAGTTGTAAGTAGGGTGCAAGCTCGCTTATGGCCACATCACCCTGAATGCGCTCGATCTCGTCTGATCTCGGATGCTAAGCAGGGTCTGGCCTGGTTAGTACCTGGATGGGAGACCACCTGGGAATACCAGGTGCCGTAGGCTTTTTTCCGTTATGTTGTTGGCTTTGGCGACCTGCTGTATTTTTCCTCTCGATTGCCCAAAGGTGACCACCTTGGCTTTTGTCAAGAGAGTTGTAAGTAGGGTGAAAGATCGCCTACGGCCACATCACCCTGAATGCGCTTGATCTCGTCTGATCTCGGATGCTAACCAGGGTCGGGCCTGGTTAGTACCTGGTTGGGAGACCGCCTGGGAATACCAGGTGCCGTAGTCTTTTTTCCATTATGTTGTTGGCTTTGGCGACCTGCTGTATGCTTCCTCTCGATTGCCCGAGGTGACCACCTTGGCTTTTGTCAAGAGAGTTGTAAGTAGGGTGCAAGATCGCCTACGGCCACATCACACTGATTTCGCTCGATCTCGTCTGATCTCGGATGCTAAGCAGGGTCGGGCCTGGTTAGTACCTGGATGGGATACCGCCTGGGAATACCAGGTGCCGTAGGCTTTTTTCCATTATGTTGTTGGCTTTGGCGACCTGCTGTATTTTTCCTCTCGATTGCCCGAGGTGACCACCTTGTCTTTTGTCAAGAGAGTTGTAAGTAGGGTGCAAGATTGCCTACAGCCACATCACCCTGAATGCGCTCGATCTCGTCTGATCTCGGATGCTAAGCAGAGTCGGGCCTGGTTAGTACCTGGATGGGAGACCGCCTGGGAATACCAGGTGCCGTAGGCTTTTTTCCATTATGTTGTTGGCTTTGGCGACCTGCTGTATTTTTCCTCTCGATTGCCCGAGGTGACCACCTTGGCTTTTGTCAAGAGAGTTGTAAGTAGGGTGCATGATCGCTTACGGCCGCATCACCCTGAATACGCTCGATCTCGTCTGATCTCGGATGCAAAGCAGGGTCTGGCCTGGTTAGTACCTGGATGGGAGACCGCCTGGGAATACCAGGTGCCGTAGGCTTTTTTCCATTATGTTGTTGGCTTTGGTGACCTGCTGTATTTTTCCTCTCGATTGCCCGAGGTGACCACCTTGGCTTTTGTCAAGAGAGTTGTAAGTAGGGTGCAAGATCGCCTACGGCCACATCACCCTGAATGCGCTCGATCTCGTCTGATCTCGTATGCTAAGCAGGGTCGGGCCTGGTTAGTACCTGGATGGGAGACCGCCTGGGAATACCAGGTGCCGTAGGCTTTTTTCTGTTATGTTGTTGGCTTTGGCGACCTGCTGTATTTTTCCTCTCGATTGCCCGAGGTGACCACCTTGGCTTTTGTCAAGAGAGTTGTAAGTAGGGTGCAAGATCGCTTATGGCCACATCACCCTGAATGCGCTTGATCTCGTCTGATCTCGGATGCTAAGCAGGGTCGGGCCTGGTTAGTACCTGGATGGGATACCGCCTGGGAATACCAGGTGCCCTAGGCTTTTTTCCATTATGTTGTTGGCTTTGGCGACCTGCTGTATTTTTCCTCTCGATTGCCCGAGGTGACCACCTTGTCTTTTGTCAAGAGAGTTGTAAGTAGGGTGCAAGATTGCCTACAGCCACATCACCCTGAATGCGCTCGATCTCGTCTGATCTCGGATGCTAAGCAGAGTCGGGCCTGGTTAGTACCTGGATGGGAGACCGCCTGGGAATACCAGGTGCCGTAGGCTTTTTTCCATTATGTTGTTGGCTTTGGCGACCTGCTGTATTTTTCCTCTCGATTGCCCGAGGTGACCACCTTGGCTTTTGTCAAGAGAGTTGTAAGTAGGGTGCATGATCGCTTACGGCCGCATCACCCTGAATACGCTCGATCTCGTCTGATCTCGGATGCAAAGCAGGGTCTGGCCTGGTTAGTACCTGGATGGGAGACCGCCTGGGAATACCAGGTGCCGTAGGCTTTTTTCCATTATGTTGTTGGCTTTGGTGACCTGCTGTATTTTTCCTCTCGATTGCCCGAGGTGACCACCTTGGCTTTTGTCAAGAGAGTTGTAAGTAGGGTGCAAGATCGCCTACGGCCACATCACCCTGAATGCGCTCGATCTCGTCTGATCTCGTATGCTAAGCAGGGTCGGGCCTGGTTAGTACCTGGATGGGAGACCGCCTGGGAATACCAGGTGCCGTAGGCTTTTTTCTGTTATGTTGTTGGCTTTGGCGACCTGCTGTATTTTTCCTCTCGATTGCCCGAGGTGACCACCTTGGCTTTGGTCAAGAGAGTTGTAAGTAGGGTTCAAGATCGCCTACGGCCACATCACCCTGGATTTGCTCGATCTCATCTGATCTCAGATGCTAAGCAGGGTTGGGCCTGGTTAGTACCTGAATGGGAGACCGCCTGGGAATACCAGGAGCCGTAGGCTTTTTTCCATTATGTTGTTGGCTTTGGCGACCTGCTGTATTTTTCCTCTCGATTGCCTGAGGTGACCACCTTGGCTTTTGTCAAGAGAGTTGTAAGTAGAGTGCAAGATCGCCTACGGCCACATCACCCTGAATGCGCTCGATCTCGTCTGATCTTGGATGCTAAGCAGGGTCAGGCCTGGTTAGTACCTGGATGGGAGACCGCCTGGGAATACCAGGTGCCGTAGGCTTTTTTCCATTATGTTGTTGGCTTTGGCGACCTGCTGTATTTTTCCTCTCGATTGCCCGAGGTGACCACCTTGGCTTTTGTCAAGAGAGTTGTAAGTAGGGTGCAAGATTGCCTACAGCCACATCACCCTGAATGCGCTCGATCTCGTCTGATCTCGGATGCTAAGCAGAGTCGGGCCTGGTTAGTACCTGGATGGGAGACCGCCTGGGAATACCAGATGCCGTAGGCTTTTTTCCATTATGTTGTTGGCTTTGGCGACCTGCTGTATTTTTCCTCTCGATTGCCCGAGGTGACCACCTTGGCTTTTGTCAAGAGAGTTGTAAGTAGGGTGCAAGATCGCCTATGGCCATATCGCCCTGAATGCGCTCGATCTCGTCTGATCTCGGTTGCTAAGCAGGGTCGGGCCTGGTTAGTACCTGGATGGGAGACCGCCTGGGAATACCAGGTGCCGTAGGCTTTTTTCCGTTATGTTGTTGGCTTTGGCGACCTGCTGTATTTTTCCTCTCGATTGCCCAAAGGTGACCACCTTGGCTTTTGTCAAGAGATTTGTAAGTAGGGTGCAAGATCGCCTACGGCCACATCACCCTGAATGCGCTTGATCTCGTCTGATCTTGGATGCTAAGCAGGGTCGGGCCTGGTTAGTAGCTGGATGGGAGACCGCCTGGGAATACCAGGTGCCGTAGGCTTTTTTCCATTATGTTGTTGGCTTTGGTGACCTGCTGTATTTTTCCTCTCGATTGCCCGAGGTGACCACCTTGGCTTTTGTCTAGAGAGTTGTAAGTAGAGTGCAAGATCACCTACGGCCACATCACCCTGAATGCGCTCGATCTCGTCTGATCTTGGATGCTAAGCAGGGTCAGGCCTGGTTAGTACCTGGATGGGAGACCGCCTGGGAATACCAGGTGCCGTAGGCTTTTTTCCATTATGTTGTTGGCTTTGGCGACCTGCTGTATTTTTCCTCTCGATTGCCCGAGGTGACCACCTTGGCTTTTGTCAAGAGAGTTGTAAGTAGGGTGCAAGATTGCCTACAGCCACATCACCCTGAATGCGCTCGATCTCGTCTGATCTCGGATGCTAAGCAGAGTCGGGCCTGGTTAGTACCTGGATGGGAGACCGCCTGGGAGTACCAGGTGCCGTAGGCTTTTTTCCATTATGTTGTTGGCTTTGGCGACCTGCTGTATTTTTCCTCTCGATTGCCCGAGGTGACCACCTTGGCTTTTGTCAAAAGAGTTGTAAGTAGGGTGCAAGATCGCCTACGGCCACATCACCCTGAATGCGCTTGATCTCGTCTGATCTCGGATGCTAAGCAGGGTCGGGCCTGGTTAATACCTGGATGGGAGACCGCCTGGGAATACCAGGTGCCGTAGGCTTTTTTCCATTATGTTGTTGGCTTTGGCGACCTGCTGTATTTTTCCTCTCTATTGCCCGAGGTGACCACCTTGGCTTTTGTCAAGAGAGTTGTAAGTAGGGTGCAAGATCTCATATGGCCACATCACCCTGAATGCGCTCAATCTCATCTGATCTCGGATGCTAACCAGGGTCGGGCCTGGCTAGTACCTGGATAGGAGACCGCCTGGGAATAGAAGGTGCCGTAGGCTTTTTTCCATTATGTTGTTGGCTTTGGCGACCTGCTGTATTTTTCCTCTCGATTGCAAGAGGTGACCACCTTGGCTTTTGTCAAGAGAGTTGTAAGTAGGGTGCAAGATCGCCTACGGCCACATCACCCTGAATGCGCTCGATCTCGTCTGATCTCGGATGCTAAGCAGGGTCGGGCCTGGTTAGTACCTGGATGGGAGACCGCCTGGGAATACCAGGTGCCGTAGGCTTTTTTCCATTATGTTGTGTGGCTTTGGCGAGCTGCTGTATTTTTCCTCTTGATTGCCCGAGGTGACCACCTTGGCTTTTGTCAAGAGAGTTGTAAGTAGGGTGCAAGATCGCCTACAGCCACATCACCCTGAATGCGCTCGATCTCGTCTGATCTCGGATGGTAAGCAGGGTCGGGCCTGGTTAGTACCTGGATGGCAGACCGCCTGGGAATACCAGGTGCCGTAGGCTTTTTTCCATTATGTTGTTGGCTTTGGCGACCTGCTGTATTTTTCCCCTCGTTTGCCCGAGGTGACCACCTTGGCTTTTGTCAAGAGAGTTGTAAGTAGGGTGCAAGATTGCCTACGGCCACATCACCCTGTATGCGCTCGATCTCGTCTGATCTCGGATGCCTAGCAGGGTCGGGCCTGGTTAGTACCTGGATGGGAGACCGCCTGGGAATACCAGGTGCCGTAGGCTTTTTTCCATTATGTTGTTGGCTTTGGCGACCTGCTGTATTTTTCCTCTCGATTGCCTGAGGTGACCACCTTGGCTTTTGTCAAGAGAGTTGTAAGTAGGGTGCAAGATCGCTTATGGCAACATCACCCTGAATGCGCTCGATCTCGTCTGATCTCGGATGCTAAGCAGGGTCTGGCCTGGTTAGTACCTGGATGGGAGACCACCTGGGAATACCAGGTGCCGTAGGCTTTTTTCCGTTATGTTGTTGGCTTTGGCGACCTGCTGTATTTTTCCTCTCGATTGCCCAAAGGTGACCACCTTGGCTTTTGTCAAGAGAGTTGTAAGTAGGGTGCAAGATCGCCTACAGCCACATCACCCTGAATGCGCTCGATCTCGTCTGATCTCGGATGCTAAGCAGGGTTGGGCCTGGTTAGTACCTGGATGGGAGACCGCCTGGGAATACCAGGTGCCGTAGGCTTTTTTTCCATTATGTTGTTGGTTTTGGCGACCTGCTGTATTTTTCCTCTCGATTGCCCGAGGTGACCACCTTGGCTTTTGTCAAGAGAGTTCTAAGTAGGTAGGATGCAAAATCGCCTACGGCCACATCACCCTGAATGCGCTTGATCTCGTCTGATCTCAGATGCTAAGCAGGGTCGGGCCTCATTAGTACCTGGATGGGAGACCGCCTGGGAATACCAGGTGCCGTAGGCTTTTTTCCATTATGTTGTTGGCTTTGGCGACCTGCTGTATTTTTCCTCTCGTTTGCCCAAGGTGACCACCTTGGCTTTTGTCAAGAGAGTTGTAAGTAGGGTGCAAGATCGCCTACGGCCACATCACCCTGAATGCGCTCGATCTCGTCTGATCTCGGATGCTGTGCAGAATCGGCCTGGTTAGTACCTGGATGGGAGACCGCCTGGGAATACCCGGTGCCGTAGGCTTTTTTCCATTATGTTGTTGGCTTTGGCGACCTGCTGTATTTTTCCTCTCGATTGCCCGAGGTGACCACCTTGGCTTTTGTCAAGAGAGTTGTAAGTAGGGTGCAAGATCGCCTATGGCCACATCACCCTGAATGCGCTCGATCTCGTCTGATCTCGGATGCTAAGCAGGGTCGGGCCTGGTTAGTACCTGGAAAGGAGACCGCCTGGGAATACCAGGTGCCGTAGGATTTTTTCCATTATGTTGTTGGCTTTGGCGACCTGCTGTATTTTTCCTCTCGATTGCCCGAGGTGACCACCTTGGCTTTTGTCAAGAGAGTTGTAAGTAGGGTGCAAGATCGCTTATGGCCACATCACCCTGAATGCGCTCGATCTCATCTGATCTCGGATGCTAAGCAGGGTCTGGCCTGGTTAGTACCTGGATGGGAGACCACCTGGGAATACCAGGTGCCGTAGGCTTTTTTCCGTTATGTTGTTGGCTTTGGCGACCTGCTGTATTTTTCCTCTCGATTGCCCGAAGGTGACCACCTTGGCTTTTGTCAAGAGAGTTGTAAGTAGGGTGCAAGACCGCCTACAGCCACATCACCCTGAATGCGCTCCATCTCGTCTGATCTCGGATGCTAAGCAGGGTTGGGCCTGGTTAGTACCTGGATGGGAGACCGCCTGGGAATACCAGGTGCCGTAGGCTTTTTTCCATTATGTTGTTGGTTTTGGCGACCTGCTGTATTTTTCCTCTCGTTTGCCCGAGGTGACCACCTTGGCTTTTGTCAAGAGAGTTCTAAGTAGGTAGGATACAAAATCGCCTACGGCCACATCACCCTGAATG
Organism: Lithobates pipiens; assembly: GCF_037356315.1. NCBI lineage: Eukaryota > Metazoa > Chordata > Amphibia > Anura > Ranidae > Lithobates > Lithobates pipiens. Next base: position 148,941,812 of record NW_027507791.1, on the reverse strand, counting down.
CGCTTGATCTCGTCTGATCTCGGATGCTAAGCAGGGTCGGGCCTCGTTAGTACCTGGATGGGAGACCGCCTGGGAATACCAGGTGCCGTAGGCTTTTTTCCGTTATGTTGTTGGCTTTGGCGACCTGCTGTATTTTTCCTCTCGATTGCCCGAGGTGACCACCTTGGCTTTTGTCAAGAGAGTTGTAAGTAGGGAACAAGATCACCTACGGCCACATCACCCTGAATGCGCTCGATCTCGTCTGATCTCGGATGCTAAGCAGGGTCGGGCCTGGTTAGTACCTGGATGGGAGACCGCCTGGGAATACCAGGTGCCGTAGGCTTTTTTCCATTATGTTGTTGGCTTTGGCGACCTGCTGTATTTTTCCTCTCGATTGCCCGAGGTGACCACCTTGGATTTTGTCAAGAGAGTTGTAAGTAGGGTGCAAGATCGCCTACGGCCACATCACCCTGAATGCGCTCGATCTCGTCTGATCTCGGATGCTAAGCAGGGTCGGGCCTGGTTAGTACCTGGATGCGAGACCGCCTGGGAATACCAGGTGCCGTAGGCTTTTTTCCATTATGTTGTTGGCTTTGGCGACCTGCTGTATTTTTCCTCTCGATTGCCCGAGGTGACCACCTTGGCTTTTGTCAAGAGAGTTGTAAGTAGGGTGCAAGATCGCCTACGGCCACATCACCCTGAATGCGCTCGATCTCGTCTGATCTCGGATGCTAAGCAGGGTCGGGCCTGGTTAGTACCTGGATGGCAGACCGCCTGGGAATCATTGCTGCCGTAGGCTTTTTTCCATTATGTTGTTTGGCTTTGGCGACCTGCTGTATTTTTCCTCTCGATTGCCCGAGGTGACCACCTTGGCTTTTGTCAAGAGAGTTGTAAGTAGGGTGCAAGATTGCCTACGGCCACATCACCCTGAATGCGCTCGATCTCGTCTGATCTCGGATGCCTAGCAGGGTCGGGCCTGGTTAGTACCTGGATGGGAGACCGCCTGGGAATACCAGGTGCCGTAGGCTTTTTTCCATTATGTTGTTGGCTTTGGCGACCTGCTGTATTTTTCCTCTCGATTGCCCGAGGTGACCAACTTGGCTTTTGCCAAGAGAGTTGTAAGTAGGGTGCAAGATTGCCTACAGCCACATTACCCTGAATGCGCTCGATCTCGTCTGATCTCGGATGCTAAGCTGGGTCGGGCCTGGTTAATACCTGGATGGGAGACCGCCTGGGAATACCAGGTGCCGTAGGCTTTTTTCCATTATGTTGTTGGCTTTGGCGACCTGCTGTATTTTTCCCCTCTATTGCAAGAGGTGACCACCTTGGCTTTTGTCAAGAGAGTTGTAAGTAGGGTGCAAGATCGCCTACGGCCACATCACCCTGAATGCGCTCGATCTCGTCTGATCTCGGATGCTAAGCAGGGTCGGGCCTGGTTAGTACCTGGATGGGAGACCGCCTGGGAATACCAGGTGCCGTAGGCTTTTTTCCATTATGTTGTTGGCTTTGGCGACCTGCTGTATTTTTCCCCTCGATTGCTCGAGGTGACCACCTTGGCTTTTGTCAAGAGAGTTGTAAGTAGGGTGCAAGATCGCCTACGGCCACATCACCCTGAATGCGCTCGATCTCGTCTGATCTTGGATTCCAAGCAGGGTCGGGCCTGGTTAGTACCTGGATGGGAGACCGCCTGGGAATACCAGGTGCCGTAGGCTTTTTTCCATTATGTTGTTGGCTTTGGCGACCTGCTGTATTTTTCCTCTCGATTGCCCGAGGTGACCACCTTGGCTTTTGTCAAGAGAGATGTAAGTAGGGTGCAAAGATTGCCTACGGCCACATCACCCTGAATGCGCTCGATCTCGTCTGATCTCGGATGCTAAGCAGGGTCGGGCCTGGTTAGTACCTGGATGGGAGACTGCCTGGGAATGCCAGGTGCCGTAGGCTTTTTTCCATTATGTTGTTGGCTTTGGCGACCTGCTGTATTTTTCCTCTCGATTGCCCGAGGTGACCACCTTGGCTTTTGTCAAGAGAGTTGTAAGTAGGGTGCAAGATCTGCTACGGCCACATCACCCTGAATGCGCTTGATCTCATCTGATCTCGGATGCTAAGCAGGGTCGGGCCTGGTTAGTACCTGGATGGGAGACCGCCCGGGAATCCCAGGTGCTGTAGGCTTTTTTCCATTATGTTGTTGGCTTTGGCGACCTGCTGTATTTTTCCTCTCGATTGCCCGAGGTGACCACCTTGGCTTTTGTCAAGAGAGTTGTAAGTAGAGTGCAAAATTGCCTATGGCCACATCACCCTGAATGCGCTCGATCTCGTCTGATCTTGGATGCTAAGCAGAGTCGGGCCCGGTTAGTACCTGGATGGGAGACCGCCTGGGAATACTAGGTGCCGTAGGCTTTTTCCATTACGTTGTTGGCTTTGGCGACCTGCTGTATTTTTCCTCTCTATTGCCCGAGGTGACCACCTTGGCTTTTGTCAAGAGAGTTGTAAGTAGGGTGCAAGATCTCATATGGCCACATCACCCTGAATGCGCTCAATCTCATCTGATCTTGGATGCTAAGCAGGGTCGGGCCTGGCTAGTACCTGGATAGGAGACCGCCTGGGAATAGAAGGTGCCGTAGGCTTTTTTCCATTATGTTGTTGGCTTTGGCGACCTGCTGTATTTTTCCTCTCGATTGCAAGAGGTGACCACCTTGGCTTTTGTCAAGAGAGTTGTAAGTAGGGTGCAAGATTGCCTACGGCCACATCACCCTGAATGCGCTCGATCTCGTCTGATCTCGGATGCTAAGCAGGGTCGGGCCTGGTTAGTACCTGGATGCGAGACCGCCTGGGAATACCAGGTGCCGTAGGCTTTTTTCCATTATGTTGTTGGCTTTGGCGACCTGCTGTATTTTTCCTCTCGATTGCCCGAGGTGACCACCTTGGCTTTTGTCAAGAGAGTTGTAAGTAGGGTGCAAGATCGCCTACGGCCACATCACCCTGAATGCGCTCGATCTCGTCTGATCTCGGATGCTAAGCAGGGTCGGGCCTGGTTAGTACCTGGATGGCAGACCGCCTGGGAATCATTGCTGCCGTAGGCTTTTTTCCATTATGTTGTTTGGCTTTGGCGACCTGCTGTATTTTTCCTCTCGATTGCCCGAGGTGACCACCTTGGCTTTTGTCAAGAGAGTTGTAAGTAGGGTGCAAGATTGCCTACGGCCACATCACCCTGAATGCGCTCGATCTCGTCTGATCTCGGATGCCTAGCAGGGTCGGGCCTGGTTAGTACCTGGATGGGAGACCGCCTGGGAATACCAGGTGCCGTAGGCTTTTTTCCATTATGTTGTTGGCTTTGGCGACCTGCTGTATTTTTCCTCTCGATTGCCCGAGGTGACCAACTTGGCTTTTGCCAAGAGAGTTGTAAGTAGGGTGCAAGATTGCCTACAGCCACATTACCCTGAATGCGCTCGATCTCGTCTGATCTCGGATGCTAAGCTGGGTCGGGCCTGGTTAATACCTGGATGGGAGACCGCCTGGGAATACCAGGTGCCGTAGGCTTTTTTCCATTATGTTGTTGGCTTTGGCGACCTGCTGTATTTTTCCCCTCTATTGCAAGAGGTGACCACCTTGGCTTTTGTCAAGAGAGTTGTAAGTAGGGTGCAAGATCGCCTACGGCCACATCACCCTGAATGCGCTCGATCTCGTCTGATCTCGGATGCTAAGCAGGGTCGGGCCTGGTTAGTACCTGGATGGGAGACCGCCTGGGAATACCAGGTGCCGTAGGCTTTTTTCCATTATGTTGTTGGCTTTGGCGACCTGCTGTATTTTTCCCCTCGATTGCTCGAGGTGACCACCTTGGCTTTTGTCAAGAGAGTTGTAAGTAGGGTGCAAGATCGCCTACGGCCACATCACCCTGAATGCGCTCGATCTCATCTGATCTTGGATTCCAAGCAGGGTCGGGCCTGGTTAGTACCTGGATGGGAGACCGCCTGGGAATACCAGGTGCCGTAGGCTTTTTTCCATTATGTTGTTGGCTTTGGCGACCTGCTGTATTTTTCCTCTCGATTGCCCGAGGTGACCACCTTGGCTTTTGTCAAGAGAGATGTAAGTAGGGTGCAAAGATTGCCTACGGCCACATCACCCTGAATGCGCTCGATCTCGTCTGATCTCGGATGCTAAGCAGGGTCGGGCCTGGTTAGTACCTGGATGGGAGACCGCCTGGGAATGCCAGGTGCCGTAGGCTTTTTTCCATTATGTTGTTGGCTTTGGCGACCTGCTGTATTTTTCCTCTCGATTGCCCGAGGTGACCACCTTGGCTTTTGTCAAGAGAGTTGTAAGTAGGGTGCAAGATCGCCTACGGCCACATCACCCTGAATGCGCTCGATCTCGTCTGATCTCGGATGCTAAGCAGGGTCGGGCCTGGTTAGTACCTGGATGGCAGACCGCCTGGGAATCATTGCTGCCGTAGGCTTTTTTCCATTATGTTGTTTGGCTTTGGCGACCTGCTGTATTTTTCCTCTCGATTGCCCGAGGTGACCACCTTGGCTTTTGTCAAGAGAGTTGTAAGTAGGGTGCAAGATTGCCTACGGCCACATCACCCTGAATGCGCTCGATCTCGTCTGATCTCGGATGCCTAGCAGGGTCGGGCCTGGTTAGTACCTGGATGGGAGACCGCCTGGGAACACCAGGTGCCGTAGGCTTTTTTCCATTATGTTGTTGGCTTTGGCGACCTGCTGTATTTTTCCTCTCGATTGCCCGAGGTGACCAACTTGGCTTTTGCCAAGAGAGTTGTAAGTAGGGTGCAAGATTGCCTACAGCCACATTACCCTGAATGCGCTCGATCTCGTCTGATCTCGGATGCTAAGCTGGGTCGGGCCTGGTTAATACCTGGATGGGAGACCGCCTGGGAATACCAGGTGCCGTAGGCTTTTTTCCATTATGTTGTTGGCTTTGGCGACCTGCTGTATTTTTCCCCTCTATTGCAAGAGGTGACCACCTTGGCTTTTGTCAAGAGAGTTGTAAGTAGGGTGCAAGATCACCTACGGCCACATCACCCTGAATGCGCTCGATCTCGTCTGATCTCGGATGCTAAGCAGGGTCGGGCCTGGTTAGTACCTGGATGGGAGACCGCCTGGGAATACCAGGTGCCGTAGGCTTTTTTCCATTATGTTGTTGGCTTTGGCGACCTGCTGTATTTTTCCCCTCGATTGCTCGAGGTGACCACCTTGGCTTTTGTCAAGAGAGTTGTAAGTAGGGTGCAAGATCGCCTACGGCCACATCACCCTGAATGCGCTCGATCTCGTCTGATCTTGGATTCCAAGCAGGGTCGGGCCTGGTTAGTACCTGGATGGGAGACCGCCTGGGAATACCAGGTGCCGTAGGCTTTTTTCCATTATGTTGTTGGCTTTGGCGACCTGCTGTATTTTTCCTCTCGATTGCCCGAGGTGACCACCTTGGCTTTTGTCAAGAGAGATGTAAGTAGGGTGCAAAGATTGCCTACGGCCACATCACCCTGAATGCGCTCGATCTCGTCTGATCTCGGATGCTAAGCAGGGTCGGGCCTGGTTAGTACCTGGATGGGAGACCGCCTGGGAATGCCAGGTGCCGTAGGCTTTTTTCCATTATGTTGTTGGCTTTGGCGACCTGCTGTATTTTTCCTCTCGATTGCCCGAGGTGACCACCTTGGCTTTTGTCAAGAGAGTTGTAAGTAGGGTGCAAGATCTGCTACGGCCACATCACCCTGAATGCGCTCGATCTCATCTGATCTCGGATGCTAAGCAGGGTCGGGCCTGGTTAGTACCTGGATGGGAGACCGCCCGGGAATCCCAGGTGCTGTAGGCTTTTTTCCATTATGTTGTTGGCTTTGGCGACCTGCTGTATTTTTCCTCTCGATTGCCCGAGGTGACCACCTTGGCTTTTGTCAAGAGAGTTGTAAGTAGAGTGCAAAATTGCCTATGGCCACATCACCCTGAATGCGCTCGATCTCGTCTGATCTTGGATGCTAAGCAGAGTCGGGCCCGGTTAGTACCTGGATGGGAGACCGCCTGGGAATACTAGGTGCCGTAGGCTTTTTCCATTACGTTGTTGGCTTTGGCGACCTGCTGTATTTTTCCTCTCTATTGCCCGAGGTGACCACCTTGGCTTTTGTCAAGAGAGTTGTAAGTAGGGTGCAAGATCTCATATGGCCACATCACCCTGAATGCGCTCAATCTCATCTGATCTTGGATGCTAAGCAGGGTCGGGCCTGGCTAGTACCTGGATAGGAGACCGCCTGGGAATAGAAGGTGCCGTAGGCTTTTTTCCATTATGTTGTTGGCTTTGGCGACCTGCTGTATTTTTCCTCTCGATTGCAAGAGGTGACCACCTTGGCTTTTGTCAAGAGAGTTGTAAGTAGGGTGCAAGATTGCCTACGGCCACATCACCCTGAATGCGCTCGATCTCGTCTGATCTCGGATGCTAAGCAGGGTCGGGCCTGGTTAGTACCTGGATGCGAGACCGCCTGGGAATACCAGGTGCCGTAGGCTTTTTTCCATTATGTTGTTGGCTTTGGCGACCTGCTGTATTTTTCCTCTCGATTGCCCGAGGTGACCACCTTGGCTTTTGTCAAGAGAGTTGTAAGTAGGGTGCAAGATCGCCTACGGCCACATCACCCTGAATGCGCTCGATCTCGTCTGATCTCGGATGCTAAGCAGGGTCGGGCCTGGTTAGTACCTGGATGGCAGACCGCCTGGGAATCATTGCTGCCGTAGGCTTTTTTCCATTATGTTGTTTGGCTTTGGCGACCTGCTGTATTTTTCCTCTCGATTGCCCGAGGTGACCACCTTGGCTTTTGTCAAGAGAGTTGTAAGTAGGGTGCAAGATTGCCTACGGCCACATCACCCTGAATGCGCTCGATCTCGTCTGATCTCGGATGCCTAGCAGGGTCGGGCCTGGTTAGTACCTGGATGGGAGACCGCCTGGGAATACCAGGTGCCGTAGGCTTTTTTCCATTATGTTGTTGGCTTTGGCGACCTGCTGTATTTTTCCTCTCGATTGCCCGAGGTGACCAACTTGGCTTTTGCCAAGAGAGTTGTAAGTAGGGTGCAAGATTGCCTACAGCCACATTACCCTGAATGCGCTCGATCTCGTCTGATCTCGGATGCTAAGCTGGGTCGGGCCTGGTTAATACCTGGATGGGAGACCGCCTGGGAATACCAGGTGCCGTAGGCTTTTTTCCATTATGTTGTTGGCTTTGGCGACCTGCTGTATTTTTCCCCTCTATTGCAAGAGGTGACCACCTTGGCTTTTGTCAAGAGAGTTGTAAGTAGGGTGCAAGATCGCCTACGGCCACATCACCCTGAATGCGCTCGATCTCGTCTGATCTCGGATGCTAAGCAGGGTCGGGCCTGGTTAGTACCTGGATGGGAGACCGCCTGGGAATACCAGGTGCCGTAGGCTTTTTTCCATTATGTTGTTGGCTTTGGCGACCTGCTGTATTTTTCCCCTCGATTGCTCGAGGTGACCACCTTGGCTTTTGTCAAGAGAGTTGTAAGTAGGGTGCAAGATCGCCTACGGCCACATCACCCTGAATGCGCTCGATCTCGTCTGATCTTGGATTCCAAGCAGGGTCGGGCCTGGTTAGTACCTGGATGGGAGACCGCCTGGGAATACCAGGTGCCGTAGGCTTTTTTCCATTATGTTGTTGGCTTTGGCGACCTGCTGTATTTTTCCTCTCGATTGCCCGAGGTGACCACCTTGGCTTTTGTCAAGAGAGATGTAAGTAGGGTGCAAAGATTGCCTACGGCCACATCACCCTGAATGCGCTCGATCTCGTCTGATCTCGGATGCTAAGCAGGGTCGGGCCTGGTTAGTACCTGGATGGGAGACCGCCTGGGAATGCCAGGTGCCGTAGGCTTTTTTCCATTATGTTGTTGGCTTTGGCGACCTGCTGTATTTTTCCTCTCGATTGCCCGAGGTGACCACCTTGGCTTTTGTCAAGAGAGTTGTAAGTAGGGTGCAAGATCTGCTACGGCCACATCACCCTGAATGCGCTCGATCTCATCTGATCTCGGATGCTAAGCAGGGTCGGGCCTGGTTAGTACCTGGATGGGAGACCGCCCGGGAATCCCAGGTGCTGTAGGCTTTTTTCCATTATGTTGTTGGCTTTGGCGACCTGCTGTATTTTTCCTCTCGATTGCCCGAGGTGACCACCTTGGCTTTTGTCAAGAGAGTTGTAAGTAGAGTGCAAAATTGCCTATGGCCACATCACCCTGAATGCGCTCGATCTCGTCTGATCTTGGATGCTAAGCAGAGTCGGGCCCGGTTAGTACCTGGATGGGAGACCGCCTGGGAATACTAGGTGCCGTAGGCTTTTTCCATTACGTTGTTGGCTTTGGCGACCTGCTGTATTTTTCCTCTCTATTGCCCGAGGTGACCACCTTGGCTTTTGTCAAGAGAGTTGTAAGTAGGGTGCAAGATCTCATATGGCCACATCACCCTGAATGCGCTCAATCTCATCTGATCTTGGATGCTAAGCAGGGTCGGGCCTGGCTAGTACCTGGATAGGAGACCGCCTGGGAATAGAAGGTGCCGTAGGCTTTTTTCCATTATGTTGTTGGCTTTGGCGACCTGCTGTATTTTTCCTCTCGATTGCAAGAGGTGACCACCTTGGCTTTTGTCAAGAGAGTTGTAAGTAGGGTGCAAGATTGCCTACGGCCACATCACCCTGAATGCGCTCGATCTCGTCTGATCTCGGATGCTAAGCAGGGTCGGGCCTGGTTAGTACCTGGATGGGAGACCGCCTGGGAATACCAGGTGCCGTAGGCTTTTTTCCATTATGTTGTGTGGCTTTGACGACCTGCTGTATTTTTCCTCTCGATTGCCCGAGGTGACCACCTTGGCTTTTGTCAAGAGAGTTGTAAGTAGGGTGCAAGATCGCCTACGGCCACATCACCCTGAATGCGCTCGATCTCGCCTGATCTTGGATGCTAAGTAGGGTCAGGCCTGGTTAGTACCTGGATGGGAGACCGCCTGGGAATGCCAGGTGCCGTAGGCTTTTTTCCATTATGTTGTTGGCTTTGGCGACCTGCTGTATTTTTCCTCTCGATTGCCCGAGGTGACCACCTTGGCTTTTGTCAAGAGAGTTGTAAGTAGGGTGCAAGATCTGCTACGGCCACATCACCCTGAATGCGCTCGATCTCATCTGATCTCGGATGCTAAGCAGGGTCGGGCCTGGTTAGTACCTGGATGGGAGACCGCCCGGGAATCCCAGGTGCTGTAGGCTTTTTTCCATTATGTTGTTGGCTTTGGCGACCTGCTGTATTTTTCCTCTCGATTGCCCGAGGTGACCACCTTGGCTTTTGTCAAGAGAGTTGTAAGTAGGGTGCAAAATTGCCTATGGCCACATCACCCTGAATGCGCTCGATCTCGTCTGATCTTGGATGCTAAGCAGAGTCGGGCCCGGTTAGTACCTGGATGGGAGACCGCCTGGGAATACTAGGTGCCGTAGGCTTTTTCCATTACGTTGTTGGCTTTGGCGACCTGCTGTATTTTTCCTCTCTATTGCCCGAGGTGACCACCTTGGCTTTTGTCAAGAGAGTTGTAAGTAGGGTGCAAGATCTCATATGGCCACATCACCCTGAATGCGCTCAATCTCATCTGATCTTGGATGCTAAGCAGGGTCGGGCCTGGCTAGTACCTGGATAGGAGACCGCCTGGGAATAGAAGGTGCCGTAGGCTTTTTTCCATTATGTTGTTGGCTTTGGCGACCTGCTGTATTTTTCCTCTCGATTGCAAGAGGTGACCACCTTGGCTTTTGTCAAGAGAGTTGTAAGTAGGGTGCAAGATCGCCTACGGCCACATCACCCTGAATGCGCTCGATCTCGTCTGATCTCGGATGCTAAGCAGGGTCGGGCCTGGTTAGTACCTGGATGGGAGACCGCCTGGGAATACCAGGTGCCGTAGGCTTTTTTCCATTATGTTGTGTGGCTTTGGCGACCTGCTGTATTTTTCCTCTCGATTGCCCGAGGTGACCACCTTGGCTTTTGTCAAGAGAGTTGTAAGTAGGGTGCAAGATCGCCTACGGCCACATCACCCTGAATGCGCTCGATCTCGTCTGATCTTGGATGCTAAGCAGGGTCAGGCCTGGTTAGTACCTGGATGGGAGACCGCCTGGGGATACCAGGTGCCGTAGGCTTTTTTCCATTATGTTGTTGGCTTTGGCGACCTGCTGTATTTTAACTCTCGATTGCCCGAGGTGACCACCTGGCTTTTGTCAAGAGAGTTGTAAGTAGGATGCAGATCGCTTATGGCCACATCACCCGGAATGCGCTCGATCTCATCTGATCTCGGATGCTAAGCAGGGTCGGGCCTGGTTAGTACCTGGATGGGAGACCGCCTGGGAATACCAGGTGTCGTAGGCTTTTTTCCATTACGTTGTTGGCTTTGGCGACCTGCTGTATTTTTCCTCTCGATTACCCGAGGTGACCACCTTGGCTTTTGTCAAGAGAGTTGTAAGTAGGGTGCAAGACCACCTACGGCCACATCACCCTGAATGCACTCGATCTCGTCTGATCTCGGATGCTAAGCAGGGTCCGGCCTGGTTAGTACCTGGATGGGAGACCGCCTGGGAATACTAGGTGCCGTAGTCTTTTTTCCATTATGTTGTTGGCTTTGGCGACCTGCTGTATTTTTCTTCTCGATTGCCCGAGGTGACCACCTTGGCTTTTGTCAAGAGAGTTGTAAGTAGGGTGCAAGACCGCCTACGGCCACATCACCCTGAATGTGTTCGATCTCGTCTGATCTCGGATGCTAAGCAGGGTCGGGCCTGGTTAGTACCTGTATGGGAGACCGCCTGGGAATACCATGTGCCGTAGGCTTTTTTCCATTATGTTGTTGGCTTTGGCGACCTGCTGTATTTTTCCTCTCGATTACCCGAGGTGACCACCTTGGCTTTTGTCAAGAGAGTTGTAAGTAGGGTGCAAGATCACCTACGGCCACATCACCCTGAATGCACTCGATCTCGTCTGATCTCGGATGCTAAGCAGGGTCCGGCCTGGTTAGTTCGTGGATGGGAGACCGCCTGGGAATACTAGGTGCCGTAGTCTTTTTTCCATTATGTTGTTGGCTTTGGCGACCTGCTGTATTTTTCCTCTCGATTGCCCGAGGTGACCACCTTGGCTTTTGTCAAGAGAGTTGTAAGTAGGGTGCAAGATCGCCTACGGCCACATCACCCTAAATGCGTTCGATCTCGTCTGATCTCGGATGCTAAGCAGGGTCGGGCCTGGTTAGTACCTGGATGGGAGACCGCCTGGGAATACCAGGTGCCGTAGGCTTTTTTCCATTATGTTGTTGGCTTTGGCGACCTGCTGTATTTTTCCTCTCGATTGCAAGAGGTGACCACCTTGGCTTTTGTCAAGAGAGTTGTAAGTAGGGTGCAAGATCACCTACAGCCACATCACCCTGAATGCGCTCGATCTCGTCTGATCTCGGATGCTAAGCAGGGTCCGGCCTGGTTAGTACCTGGATGGGAGACCGCCTGGGAATACCAGGTGCCGTAGGCTTTTTTCCATTATGTTGTTGGCTTTGGCGACCTGCTGTAATTTTCCTCTCGATTGCCCGAGGTGACCACCTTGGCTTTTGTCAAGAGAGTTGTAAGTAGGGTGCAAGATCACCTACGGCCACATCACCCTGAATGCGCTCGATCTCGTCTGATCTCGGATGCTAAGCAGGGTCGGGCCTGGTTAGTACCTGGATGGGAGACCGCCTGGGAATACCAGGTGTCGTAGGCTTTTTTCCATTATGTTGTTGGCTTTGGCGACCTGCTGTATTTTTCCTCTCGATTCCCCGAGGTGACCACCTTGGCTTTTGTCAAGAGAGTTGTAAGTAGGGTGCAAGATCGCCTATGGCCACATCACCCTGAATGCGCTCGATCTCGTCTGATCTCGGATGCTAAGCAGGGTCGGGCCTGGTTAGTACCTGGATGGGAGACCGCCTGGGAATACCAGGTGCCGTAGGCTTTTTTCCATTATGTTGTTGGCTTTGGCGACCTGCTGTATTTTTCCTCTCGATTGCAAGAGGTGACCACCTTGGCTTTTGTCAAGAGAGTTGTAAGTAGGGTTCAAGATTGCCTACAGCCACATCACCCTGAATGCGCACAATCTCGTCTGATCTCGGATGCTAAGCAGGGTCGGGCCTGGTTAGTACCTGGATGGGAGACCGCCTGGGAATACCAGGTGCCGTAGGCTTTTTTCCATTATGTTGTTGGCTTTGGCGACCTGCTGTATTTTTCCTCTTGATTGCCCGAGGTGACCACCTTGGCTTTTTTCAAGAGAGTTGTAAGTAGGGGGCAAGATCGCCTACGGCCACATCACCCTGAATGCGCTCAATCTCGTCTGATCTCGGATGCTAAGCAGGGTCGGGCCTGGTTAGTACCTGGATGGGAGACCGCCTGGGAATACCAGGTGCCGTAGGCTTTTTTCCATTATGTTGTTGGCTTTGGCGACCTGCTGTATTTTTCCTCTCGATTGCCCGAGGTGACCACCTTGGCTTTTGTCAAGAGAGTTGTAAGTAGGGTGCAAAGATTGCCTATGGCCACATCACCCTGAATGCGTTTGATCTCGTCTGATCTCGGAAGCTAAGCAGGGTCGGGCCTGGTTAGTACCTGGATGGGAGACCAACTGGGAATACCAGGTGCCGTAGGCTTTTTTCCATTATGTTGTTGGCTTTGGCGACCTGCTGTATTTTTCCTCTCGATTGCCCAAGGTGACCACCTTGGCTTTTGTCAAGAGAGTTGTAAGTAGGGTGCCAGATCGCCTACGGCTACATCACCCTGAATGCGCTCGATCTCGTCTGATCTCGGATGCTAAGCAGGGTCGGGCCTGGTTAGTACCTGGATGGGAGACCGCCTGGGAATACCAGGTGCCGTAGGCTTTTTTCCATTATGTTGTTGGCTTTGGCGACCTGCTGTATTTTTCCTCTCTATTGCAAGAGGTGACCACCTTGGCTTTTGTCAAGAGAGTTGTAAGTAGGGTGCAAGATCGCCTACAGCCACATCACCCTGAATGCACTTGATCTCGTCTGATCTCGGATGCTAAGCAGGGTTGGGCCTGGTTAGTACCTGGATGGGAGACCGCCTGGGAATACCAGGTGCCGTAGGCTTTTTTCCATTATGTTGTTGGCTTTGGCGACCTGCTGTATTTTTCCTCTCTATTGCCCGAGGTGACCACCTTGGCTTTTGTCAAGAGAGTTGTAAGTAGTGTGCAAGATCGCCTACGGCCACATCACCCTGAATGCGTTCGATCTCATCTGATCTCGGATGCTAAGCAGGGTCGGGCCTGGTTAATACCTGTATGGGAGACCGCCTGGGAATACCAGGTGCCGTAGGCTTTTTTCCATTATGTTGTTGGCTTTGGCGACCTGCTGTATTTTTCCTCTCGATTGCCCGAGGTGACCACCTTGGCTTTTGTCAAGAGAGTTGTAAGTAGGGTGCAAGATCGCCTACAGCCACATCACCCTGAATGCGCTTGATCTCGTCTGATCTCGGATGCTACGCAGGGTCGGGTCTGGTTAGTACCTGGATGGGAGACCGCCTGGGAGTACCAGGTGCCGTAGGCTTTTTTCCATTATGTTGTTGGCTTTGGCGACCTGCTGTATTTTTCCTCTCGATTGCCCGAGGTGACCACCTTGGCTTTTGTCAAGAGAGTTGTAAGTAGGGTGCAAAGATTGCCTATGGCCACATCACCCTGAATGCGTTTGATCTCGTCTGATCTCGGAAGCTAAGCAGGGTCGGGCCTGGTTAGTACCTGGATGGGAGACCAACTGGGAATACCAGGTGCCGTAGGCTTTTTTCCATTATGTTGTTGGCTTTGGCGACCTGCTGTATTTTTCCTCTCGATTGCCCAAGGTGACCACCTTGGCTTTTGTCAAGAGAGTTGTAAGTAGGGTGCCAGATCGCCTACGGCTACATCACCCTGAATGCGCTCGATCTCGTCTGATCTCGGATGCTAAGCAGGGTCGGGCCTGGTTAGTACCTGGATGGGAGACCGCCTGGGAATACCAGGTGCCGTAGGCTTTTTTCCATTATGTTGTTGGCTTTGGCGACCTGCTGTATTTTTCCTCTCTATTGCAAGAGGTGACCACCTTGGCTTTTGTCAAGAGAGTTGTAAGTAGGGTGCAAGATCGCCTACAGCCACATCACCCTGAATGCACTTGATCTCGTCTGATCTCGGATGCTAAGCAGGGTTGGGCCTGGTTAGTACCTGGATGGGAGACCGCCTGGGAATACCAGGTGCCGTAGGCTTTTTTCCATTATGTTGTTGGCTTTGGCGACCTGCTGTATTTTTCCTCTCTATTGCCCGAGGTGACCACCTTGGCTTTTGTCAAGAGAGTTGTAAGTAGTGTGCAAGATCGCCTACGGCCACATCACCCTGAATGCGTTCGATCTCATCTGATCTCGGATGCTAAGCAGGGTCGGGCCTGGTTAATACCTGTATGGGAGACCGCCTGGGAATACCAGGTGCCGTAGGCTTTTTTCCATTATGTTGTTGGCTTTGGCGACCTGCTGTATTTTTCCTCTCGATTGCCCGAGGTGACCACCTTGGCTTTTGTCAAGAGAGTTGTAAGTAGGGTGCAAGATCGCCTACAGCCACATCACCCTGAATGCGCTTGATCTCGTCTGATCTCGGATGCTACGCAGGGTCGGGTCTGGTTAGTACCTGGATGGGAGACCGCCTGGGAGTACCAGGTGCCGTAGGCTTTTTTCCATTATGTTGTTGGCTTTGGCGACCTGCTGTATTTTTCCTCTCGATTGCCCGAGGTGACCACCTTGGCTTTTGTCAAGAGAGTTGTAAGTAGGGTGCAAGATTGCCTACGGCGACATCACCCTTAATGCACTCGATCTTGTCTTATCTCGGATGCTAAGCAGGGTCGGGCCTGGTTAGTACCTGGATGGGAGACCGCCTGGGAATACCAGGTGCTGTAGGCTTTTTTCCATTATGTTGTTGGCTTTGGCGACCTGCTGTATTTTTCCTCTCAATTGGCCGAGATGACCACCTTGGCTTTTGTCAAGAGAGTCTTAAGTAGGGTGCAAAGATTGCCTACGGCCACATCACCCTGAATGCGCTCGATCTCGTCTGATCTCGGATGCTAAGCAGGGTCGGGCCTGGTTAGTACCTGGATGGGAGACCGCCTGGGAATACCAGGTGCCGTAGGCTTTTTCCCATTATGTTGTTGGCTTTGGCGACCTGCTGTATTTTTCCTCTCGATTGCCCGAGGTGACCACCTTGGCTTTTGTCAAGAGAGTTGTAAGTAGGGTGCAAGATTGCCTACTGCCACATCACCCTGAATGCGCTCGATCTTGTCTGATCTCGGATGCTAAGCAGGGTCGGGCCTGGTTAGTACCTGGATGGGAGACCGCCTGAGAATACCAGGTGCCGTAGGCTTTTTTCCATTATGTTGTTGGCTTTGGCGACCTGCTGTATTTTTCCTCTCGATTGCACGAGGTGACCACCTTGGCTTTTGTCAAGAGAGTTGTAAGTAGGGTGCAAGATCGCCTACGGCCACATCACCCTGAATGCGCTCGATCTCGTCTGATCTCGGATGCTAAGCAGGGTCGGGCCTGGTTAGTACCTGCATGGGAGACCGCCTCGGAATACCAGGTGCCGTAGGCTTTTTTCCATTATGTTGTTGGCTTTGGCGACCTGCTGTATTTTTCTTATCGATTGCCTGAGGTGACCACCTTGGCTTTTGTCAAAAGAGTTGTAAGTAGGGTGCAAGATCGCCTATGGCCACATCACCCTGAATGCGCTCGATCTCGTCTGATCTCAGATGCTAAGCAGGGTCGAGCCTGATTAGTACCTGGATGGGCTAACGAATGGGAATACTAGGTGCCGTAGGCTTTTTTCCATTATGTTGTTGGCTTTGGCGACCTGCTGTATTTTTCCTCTCGATTGCCCGAGGTGACCACCTTGGCTTTTGTCAAGAGAGTTGTAAGTAGTGTGCAAGATCGCCTACGGCCACATCACCCTGAATGCGCTCGATCTCGTCTGATCTCGGATGCTAAGCAGGGTCGGGCCTGGTTAGTACCTGGATGGGAGACCGCCTGGGAATACCAGGTGCCGTAGGCTTTTTTCCATTATGTTATTGGCTTTGGCGACCTGCTGTATTTTTCCCCTCGATTGCCCGAGGTGACCACCTTGGCTTTTGTCAAGAGAGTTGTAAGTAGTGTGCAAGATCGCCTACGGCCACATCACCCTGAATGCGCTCGATCTCGTCTGATCTCGGATGCCAAGCAGGGTTGGGCCTGGTTAGTACCTCAATGGGAGACCGCCTGGGAATACCAGGTGCCGTAGGCTTTTTTCCATTATGTTGTTGGCTTTGGCGACCTGCTGTATTTTTCCTCTCGATTGCCCGAGGTGACCACCTTGGCTTTTGTCAAGAGAGTTGTAAGTAGGGTGCAAAGATTGCCTACGGCCACATCACCCTGAATGCGCTCGATCTCGTCTGAACTCGGATGCTAAGCAGGGTCAGGCCTGGTTAGTACCTGGATGGGAGACCGCCTGGGAATACCAGGTGCCGTAGGCTTTTTTCCATTATGTTGTTGGCTTTGGCGACCTGCTGTATTTTTCCTCTCGATTGCCCGAGGTGACCACCTTGGCTTTTGTCAAGAGAGTTGTAAATAGGGTGCAAGATCGCCTACGGCCATATCACCCTGAATACGCTCGATCTCGTCTGATCTCGGATGCTAAGCAGAGTCGGGCCTGGTTAGTACCTGGATGGGAGACCGCCTGGGAATACCAGGTGCCGTAGGCTTTTTTCCATTATGTTGTTGGCTTTGGCGACCTGCTCTATTTTTCCTCTCGATTGCCCGAGGTGACAACCTTGGCTTTTGTCAAGAGAGTTGTAAGTAGGGTGCAAGATCTCTTACGGCTACATCACCCTGAATGCGCTCAATCTCATCTGATCTCGGATGCTAAGTAGGGTCAGGCCTGGCTAGTACCTGGATGGGAGACCGCCTGGGAATACCAGGTGCCGTAGGCTTTTTCCCATTATGTTGTTGGCTTTGGCGACCTGCTGTATTTTTCCTCTCGATTGCCCGAGGTGACCACCTTGGCTTTTGTCAAGAGAGTTGTAAGTAGGGTGCAAGATTGCCTACTGCCACATCACCCTGAATGCGCTCGATCTTGTCTGATCTCGGATGCTAAGCAGGGTCGGGCCTGGTTAGTACCTGGATGGGAGACCGCCTGAGAATACCAGGTGCCGTAGGCTTTTTTCCGTTATGTTGTTGGCTTTGGCGACCTGCTGTATTTTTCCTCTCGATTGCCCGAGGTGACCACCTTGGCTTTTGTCAAGAGAGTTGTAAGTAGGGTGCAAGATCGCCTACGGTCACATCACCCTGAATGCGCTCGATCTCGTCTGATCTCGGATGCTAAGCAGGGTTGGGCCTGGTTAGTACCTGGATGGGAGACCGCCTGGGAATACCAGGTGCCGTAGGCTTTTTTCCATTATGTTGTTGGCTTTGGCGACCTGCTGTATTTTTCCTCTCGATTGCCCGAGGTGACCACCTTGGCTTTTGTCAAGAGAGTTGTAAGTAGGGTGCAAGATCAGCCACAGCCACATCACGCTGAATGCGCTCGATCTTGTCTGATCTCGGATGCTAAGCAGGGTCGGGCCTGGTTAGTACCTGGATGGGAGACCGCCTGGGAATACCAGGTGCCGTAGGCTTTTTTCCATTATGTTGTTGGCTTTGGCGACCTGCTGTATTTTTCTTCTCGATTGCCCGAGGTGACCACCTTGGCTTTTGTCAAGAGAGTTGTAAGTAGGGTGCAAGATCTCCTACGGCCACATCACCCTGAATGCGCTCAATCTCATCTGATCTCGGATGCTAAGCAGGGTCAGGCCTGGCTAGTACCTGGATGGGAGACCGCCTGGGAATACCAGGTGCCGTAGGCTTTTTTCCATTATGTTGTTGGCTTTGGCGACCTGCTGTATTTTTCCTCTCGATTGCCCGAGGTGACCACCTTGGCTTTTGTCAAGAGAGTTGTAAGTAGGGTGCAAGATGGCCTACGGCCACATCACCCTGAATGCGCTCGATCTCATCTGATCTCGGATTCTAAGCAGGGTCGGGCCTGGTTAGTACCTGGATGGGAGACCGCCTGGGAATACCAGGTGCTGTAGGCTTTTTCCCATTATGTTGTTGGCTTTGGCGACCTGCTGTATTTTTCCTCTCAATTGCCCGAGGTGACCACCTTGGCTTTTGTCAAGAGAGTTGTAAGTAGGGTGCAAGATTGCCTACTGCCACATCACCCTGAATGCGCTCGATCTTGTCTGATCTCGGATGCTAATCAGCGTCGGGCCTGGTTAGTACCTGGATGGGAGACCGCCTGAGAATACCAGGTGCCGTAGGCTTTTTTCCATTATGTTGTTGGCTTTGGCGACCTGCTGTATTTTTCCTCTCGATTGCCCGAGGTGACCACCTTGGCTTTTGTCAAGAGAGTTGTAAGTAGGGTGCAAGATCGCCTACGGGCACATCACCCTGAATGCGCTCGATCTCGTCTGATCTCGGATGCTAAGCAGGGTTGGGCCTGGTTAGTACCTGGATGGGAGACCGCCTGGGAATACCAGGTGCCGTAGGCTTTTTTCCATTATGTTGTTGGCTTTGGCGACCTGCTGTATTTTTCCTCTCGATTGCCCGAGGTGACCACCTTGGCTTTTGTCAAGAGAGTTGTAAGTAGGGTGCAAGATCGGCCACGGCCACATCACGCTGTATGTGCTCGATCTCGTCTGATCTCGGATGCTAAGCAGGGTCGTGCCTGGTTAGTACCTGAATGGGAGACCGCCTGGGAATTCCAGGTGCCGTAGGCTTTTTTCCATTATGTTGTTGGCTTTGGCGACCTGCTGTATTTTTCCTCTCGATTGCCTGAGGTGACCACCTTGGCTTTTGTCAAGAGAGTTGTAAGTAGGGTGCAAGATCGCCTACGGCCACATCACCCTGAATGCGCTCGATCTCGTCTGATCTCGCATGCTAAGCAGGGTCAGGCCTGGTTAGTACCTGGATGGGAGACCGCCTGGGAATACCAGGTGGCGTAGGCTTTTTTCCATTATGTTGTTGGCTTTGGCGACCTGCTGTATTTTTCCTCTCGATTGCCCGAGGTGACCACCTTGGCTTTTGTCAAGAGAGTTGTAAGTAGGGTGCCAGAACGCCTACGGCCACATCACCCTGAATGCGCTCGATCTCGTCTGATCTCGGATACTAAGTAGGGTCGGGCCTGGTTAGTACCTGGATGGGAGACCGCCTGGGAATACCAGGTGCCGTTGGCTTTTTTCCATTATGTTGTTGGCTTTGGCGACCTGCTGTAATTTTCCTCTCTATTGCCCGAGGTGACCACCTTGGCTTTTGTCAAGAGAGTTGTAAGTAGGGTGCCAGATTGCCTACGGCCACATCACCCTGAATGCGCTTGATCTCGTCTGATCTTGGATGCTAAGCAGGGTCGGGCCTGCTTAGTACCTGGATGGTAGACCGCCTGGGAATACCAGGTGCCGTAGGCTTTTTTCCATTATGTTGCTGGCTTTGGCGACCTGCTGTATTTTTCCTCTCTATTGCCCGAGGTGACCACCTTGGCTTTTGTCAAGAGAGTTGTAAGTAGGGTGCAAAGATCGCCTATGGCCACATCACCCTGAATGCGCTCGATCTCGTCTGATCTCTGATGCTAAGCAGGGTCGGGCCTGGTTAGTATCTGGATGGGAGACCGCCTGGGAATACCAGGTGCCGTAGGCTTTTTTCCATTATGTTGTTGGCTTTGGCGACTTGCTGTATTTTATCTCTCGATTGCCCGAGGTGACCACCTTGGCTTTTGTCAAGAGAGTTGTAAGTAGGGTGCCAGATTCCCTACGGCCACATCGCCCTGAATGCGTTCGATCTCGTCTGATCTCGGATGCTAAGCAGGGTCGGGCCTGGTTAGTACCTGGATGGGAGACCGCCTGGGAATACCAGGTGCCGTAGGCTTTTTTCCATTATGTTGTTGGCTTTGGCGACCTGCTGTATTTTTCCTCTCGATTGCCCGAGGTGACCACCTTGGCTTTTGTCAAGAGAGTTGTAAGTAGGGTGCAAGATTGCCTACGGCCACATCACCCTGAATGCGCGCGATCTCGTCTGATCTCGGATGCTAAGCAGGGTCGGGCCTGGTTAGTACCTGGATGGGAGACCGCCTGGCAATACCAGGTGCCATAGGCTTTTTTCCATTATGTTGTTGGCTTTGGCGACCTGCTGTATTTTTCCTCTCTATTGCCCGAGGTGACCACCTTGGCTTTTGTCAAGAGAGTTGTAAGTAGGATGCAAAGATCGCCTATGGCCACATCACCCTGAATGCACTCGATCTCATCTGATCTCGGATGCTAAGCAGGGTCGGGCCTGGTTAGTATCTGGATGGGAGACCGCCTGGGAATACCAGGTGCCGTAGGCTTTTTTCCATTATGTTGTTGGCTTTGGCGACCTGCTGTATTTTATCTCTCGATAGCCCGAGGTGACCACCTTGGCTTTTGTCAAGAGAGTTGTAAGTAGGGTGCCAGATCGCCTACGGCCACATCGCCCTGAATGCGCTCGATCTCGTCTGATCTTGGATGCTAAGCAGGGTCGGGCCTGGTTAGTACCTGGATGGGAGACCGCCTGGGAATACCAGGTGCCGTAGGCTTTTTTCCATTATGTTGTTGGCTTTGGCGACCTGCTGTATTTTTCCTCTCGATTCCCCGAGGTGACCACCTTGGCTTTTGTCAAGAGAGTTGTAAGTAGGGTGCAAGATCGCCTACGCCTACATCACCCTGAATGCGCTCGATCTCGTCTGATCTCGGATGCTAAGCAGGGTCAGGCCTGGTTAGTACCTGGATGGGAGACCGCCTGGGAATACCAGGTGCCGTAGGCTTTTTTCCATTATGTTGTTGGCTTTGGCGACCTGCTGTATTTTTCCTCTCTATTGCCCGAGGTGACCACCTTGGCTTTTGTCAAGAGAGTTGTAAGTAGGGTGCAAGATTGCCTACGGCCACATCACCCTGAATGCGCTCGATCTCGTCTGATCTCGGATGCTAAGCAGGGTCGGGCCTGGTTAGTACCTGGATGGGAGACCGCCTGGCAATACCAGGTGCCGTAGGCTTTTTTCCATTATGTTGTTGGCTTTGGCGACCTGCTGTATTTTTCCTCTCTATTGCCCGAGGTGACCACCTTGGCTTTTGTCAAGAGAGTTGTAAGTAGGGTGCAAAGATCGCCTATGGCCACATCACCCTGAATGCTCTCGATCTCGTCTGATCTCGGATGCTAAGCAGGGTCGGGCCTGCTTAGTATCTGGATGGGAGACCGCCTGGGAATACCAGGTGCCGTAGGCTTTTTTCCATTATGTTGTTGGCTTTGGCGACCTGCTGTATTTTTCCTCTCGATTGCCCGAGGTGACCACCTTGGCTTTTGTCAAGAGAGTTGTAAGTAGGGTGCAAGATTGCCTACGGCCACATCACCCTGAATGCGCTCAATCTCGTCTGATCTCGGATGCTAAGCAGGGTCGGGCCTGGTTAGTACCTGGATGGGAGACCGCCTGGGAATACCAGGTGCCGTAGGCTTTTTTCCATTATGTTGTTGGCTTTGGCGACCTGCTGTATTTTTCCTCTCGATTGCCCGAGGTGACCACCTTGGCTTTTGTCAAGAGAGTTGTAAGTAGGGTGCAAGATCGCCTATGGCCACATCACCCTGAATGCGCTCAATCTCGTCTGATCTCGGATGCTAAGCAGGGTCGGGCCTTGTTAGTACCTGGATGGGAGACCGCCTGGGAATACCAGGTGCCGTAGGCTTTTTTCCATTATGTTGTTGGCTTTGGCGACCTGCTGTATTTTTCCTCTCGATTGCACGAGGTGACCACCTTGGCTTTTGTCAAGAGAGTTGTAAGTAGAATGCAAGAACGCCTACAGCCACATCACCCTGAATGCGCTCGATCGCGTCTAATCTCGGATGCTAAGCAGGGTCTGGCCTGGTTAGTACCTGGATGGGAGACCGCCTGGGAATACCAGGTGCCGTAGGCTTTTTTCCATTATGTTGTTGGCTTTGGCGACCTGCTGTATTTTTCCACTCGATTGCCCGAGGTGACCACCTTGGCTTTTGTCAAGAGAGTTGTAAGTAGGGTGCAAAGATCGCCTATGGCCACATCACCCTGAATGCACTCGATCTCGTGTGATCTCGGATGCTAAGCAGGGTCGGGCCTGGTTAGTATCTGGATGGGAGACCGCCTGGGAATACCAGGTGCCGTAGGCTTTTTTCCATTATGTTGTTGGCTTTGGCGACCTGCTGTATTTTTCCTCTCGATTGCCCGAGGTGACCACCTTGGCTTTTGTCAAGAGAGTTGTAAGTAGGGTGCAAGATGGCCTACGGCCACATCACCCTGAATGCGCTCGATCTCGTCTGATCTCGGATGCTAAGCAGGGTCGGGCCTGGTTAGTACCTGGATGGGAGACCGCCTGGGAATACCAGGTGCCGTAGGCTTTTTTCCATTATGTTGTTGGCTTTGGCGACCTGCTGTATTTTTCCTCTCGATTGCCCGAGGTGATCACCTTGGCTTTTGTCAAGAGAGTTGTAAGTAGGGTGCAAGATAGCCTATGGCCACATCACCCTGAATGCGCTCAATCTCGTCTGATCTCGGATGCTAAGCAGGGTCGGGCCTTGTTAGTACCTGGATGGGAGACCGCCTGGTAATACCAGGTGCCGTAGGCTTTTTTCCATTATGTTGTTGGCTTTGGCGACCTGCTGTATTTTTCCTCTCGATTGCACGAGGTGACCACCTTGGCTTTTGTCAAGAGAGTTGTAAGTAGAATGCAAGAACGCCTACAGCCACATCACCCTGAATGCGCTCGATCGCGTCTAATCTCGGATGCTAAGCAGGGTCTGGCCTGGTTAGTACCTGGATGGGAGACCGCCTGGGAATACCAGGTGCCGTAGGCTTTTTTCCATTATGTTGTTGGCTTTGGCGACCTGCTGTATTTTTCCACTCGATTGCCCGAGGTGACCACCTTGGCTTTTGTCAAGAGAGTTGTAAGTAGGGTGCAAGATGGCCTACGGCCACATCACCCTGAATGCGCTCGATCTCGTCTGATCTCGGATGCTAAGCAGGGTCGGGCCTGGTTAGTACCTGGATGGCAGACCGCCTGGGAATACCAGGTGCCATAGGCTTTTTTCCATTATGTTGTTGGCTTTGGCGACCTGCTGTATTTTTCCTCTCGATTGCCCGAGGTGACCACCTTGGCTTTTGTCAAGAGAGTTGTAAGTAGGGTGCAAGATCACCTACAGCCACATCACCCTGAATGCGCTCGATCTCGTCTGATCTCGGATGCTAAGCAGGGTCGGGCCTGGTTAGTACCTGGATGGGAGACCGCCTGGGAATACCAGGTGCCGTAGGCTTTTTTCCATTATGTTGTTGGCTTTGGTGACCTGCTGTATTTTTCCTCTCGATTGCCCGAGGTGACCACCTTGGCTTTTGTCAAGAGAATTGTAAGTACGGTGCAAGATCGCCTATGGCCACATCACCCTGAATGTGCTCGATCTCGTCTGATCTCGGATGCTAAGCAGGGTCGGGCCTGGTTAGTACCTGGATGGCAGACCGCCTGGGAATACCAGGTGCTGTAGGCTTTTTCCATTATGTTGTTGGCTTTGGCGACCTGCTGTATTTTTCCTCTCGATTGCCCGAGGTGACCACCTTGGCTTTTGTCAAGAGAGTTGTAAGTAGGGTGCAAGATCACCTACAGCCACATCACCCTGAATGCGCTCGATCTCGTCTGATCTCGGATGCTAAGCAGGGTCGGGCCTGGTTAGTACCTGGATGGGAGACCGCCTGGGAATACCAGGTGCCGTAGGCTTTTTTCCATTATGTTGTTGGCTTTGGCGACCTGCTGTATTTTTCCTCTCGATTCCCCGAGGTGACCACCTTGGCTTTTGTCAAGAGAGTTGTAAGTAGGGTGCAAGATCGCCTACGCCTACATCACCCTGAATGCGCTCGATCTCGTCTGATCTCGGATGCTAAGCAGGGTCAGGCCTGGTTAGTACCTGGATGGGAGACCGCCTGGGAATACCAGGTGCCGTAGGCTTTTTTCCATTATGTTGTTGGCTTTGGCGACCTGCTGTATTTTTCCTCTCTATTGCCCGAGGTGACCACCTTGGCTTTTGTCAAGAGAGTTGTAAGTAGGGTGCAAGATTGCCTACGGCCACATCACCCTGAATGCGCTCGATCTCGTCTGATCTCGGATGCTAAGCAGGGTCGGGCCTGGTTAGTACCTGGATGGGAGACCGCCTGGCAATACCAGGTGCCGTAGGCTTTTTTCCATTATGTTGTTGGCTTTGGCGACCTGCTGTATTTTTCCTCTCTATTGCCCGAGGTGACCACCTTGGCTTTTGTCAAGAGAGTTGTAAGTAGGGTGCAAAGATCGCCTATGGCCACATCACCCTGAATGCTCTCGATCTCGTCTGATCTCGGATGCTAAGCAGGGTCGGGCCTGCTTAGTATCTGGATGGGAGACCGCCTGGGAATACCAGGTGCCGTAGGCTTTTTTCCATTATGTTGTTGGCTTTGGCGACCTGCTGTATTTTTCCTCTCGATTGCCCGAGGTGACCACCTTGGCTTTTGTCAAGAGAGTTGTAAGTAGGGTGCAAGATTGCCTACGGCCACATCACCCTGAATGCGCTCAATCTCGTCTGATCTCGGATGCTAAGCAGGGTCGGGCCTGGTTAGTACCTGGATGGGAGACCGCCTGGGAATACCAGGTGCCGTAGGCTTTTTTCCATTATGTTGTTGGCTTTGGCGACCTGCTGTATTTTTCCTCTCGATTGCCCGAGGTGACCACCTTGGCTTTTGTCAAGAGAGTTGTAAGTAGGGTGCAAGATCGCCTATGGCCACATCACCCTGAATGCGCTCAATCTCGTCTGATCTCGGATGCTAAGCAGGGTCGGGCCTTGTTAGTACCTGGATGGGAGACCGCCTGGGAATACCAGGTGCCGTAGGCTTTTTTCCATTATGTTGTTGGCTTTGGCGACCTGCTGTATTTTTCCTCTCGATTGCACGAGGTGACCACCTTGGCTTTTGTCAAGAGAGTTGTAAGTAGAATGCAAGAACGCCTACAGCCACATCACCCTGAATGCGCTCGATCGCGTCTAATCTCGGATGCTAAGCAGGGTCTGGCCTGGTTAGTACCTGGATGGGAGACCGCCTGGGAATACCAGGTGCCGTAGGCTTTTTTCCATTATGTTGTTGGCTTTGGCGACCTGCTGTATTTTTCCACTCGATTGCCCGAGGTGACCACCTTGGCTTTTGTCAAGAGAGTTGTAAGTAGGGTGCAAAGATCGCCTATGGCCACATCACCCTGAATGCACTCGATCTCGTGTGATCTCGGATGCTAAGCAGGGTCGGGCCTGGTTAGTATCTGGATGGGAGACCGCCTGGGAATACCAGGTGCCGTAGGCTTTTTTCCATTATGTTGTTGGCTTTGGCGACCTGCTGTATTTTTCCTCTCGATTGCCCGAGGTGACCACCTTGGCTTTTGTCAAGAGAGTTGTAAGTAGGGTGCAAGATGGCCTACGGCCACATCACCCTGAATGCGCTCGATCTCGTCTGATCTCGGATGCTAAGCAGGGTCGGGCCTGGTTAGTACCTGGATGGGAGACCGCCTGGGAATACCAGGTGCCGTAGGCTTTTTTCCATTATGTTGTTGGCTTTGGCGACCTGCTGTATTTTTCCTCTCGATTGCCCGAGGTGATCACCTTGGCTTTTGTCAAGAGAGTTGTAAGTAGGGTGCAAGATAGCCTATGGCCACATCACCCTGAATGCGCTCAATCTCGTCTGATCTCGGATGCTAAGCAGGGTCGGGCCTTGTTAGTACCTGGATGGGAGACCGCCTGGTAATACCAGGTGCCGTAGGCTTTTTTCCATTATGTTGTTGGCTTTGGCGACCTGCTGTATTTTTCCTCTCGATTGCACGAGGTGACCACCTTGGCTTTTGTCAAGAGAGTTGTAAGTAGAATGCAAGAACGCCTACAGCCACATCACCCTGAATGCGCTCGATCGCGTCTAATCTCGGATGCTAAGCAGGGTCTGGCCTGGTTAGTACCTGGATGGGAGACCGCCTGGGAATACCAGGTGCCGTAGGCTTTTTTCCATTATGTTGTTGGCTTTGGCGACCTGCTGTATTTTTCCACTCGATTGCCCGAGGTGACCACCTTGGCTTTTGTCAAGAGAGTTGTAAGTAGGGTGCAAGATGGCCTACGGCCACATCACCCTGAATGCGCTCGATCTCGTCTGATCTCGGATGCTAAGCAGGGTCGGGCCTGGTTAGTACCTGGATGGCAGACCGCCTGGGAATACCAGGTGCCATAGGCTTTTTTCCATTATGTTGTTGGCTTTGGCGACCTGCTGTATTTTTCCTCTCGATTGCCCGAGGTGACCACCTTGGCTTTTGTCAAGAGAGTTGTAAGTAGGGTGCAAGATCACCTACAGCCACATCACCCTGAATGCGCTCGATCTCGTCTGATCTCGGATGCTAAGCAGGGTCGGGCCTGGTTAGTACCTGGATGGGAGACCGCCTGGGAATACCAGGTGCCGTAGGCTTTTTTCCATTATGTTGTTGGCTTTGGTGACCTGCTGTATTTTTCCTCTCGATTGCCCGAGGTGACCACCTTGGCTTTTGTCAAGAGAATTGTAAGTACGGTGCAAGATCGCCTATGGCCACATCACCCTGAATGTGCTCGATCTCGTCTGATCTCGGATGCTAAGCAGGGTCGGGCCTGGTTAGTACCTGGATGGCAGACCGCCTGGGAATACCAGGTGCTGTAGGCTTTTTCCATTATGTTGTTGGCTTTGGCGACCTGCTGTATTTTTCCTCTCGATTGCCCGAGGTGACCACCTTGGCTTTTGTCAAGAGAGTTGTAAGTAGGGTGCAAGATTGCCTACGGCCACATCACCCTGAATGCGCTCGATCTCATCTGATCTCGGATGCTAAGCAGGGTCGGTCCTGGTTAGTACCTGGAAGGGAGACCGCCTGTGAATACCAGGTGCCGTAGGCTTTTTTCCATTATGTTGTTGGCTTTGGCGACCTGCTGTATTTTTCCTCTCGATTGCCCGAGGTGACCACCTTGGCTTTTGTCAAGAGAGTTGTAAGTAGGGTGCAAGATCGCTTACGGCCACATCACCCTGAATGCGCTCGATCTCATCTGATGTGGGATGCTAAGCAGCGTCGGGCCTGGTTAGTACCTTGATGGGAGACCGCCTGGGAATACCAGGTGCCGTAGGCTTTTTTCCATTATGTTGTTGGCTTTGGCGACCTGCTGTATTTTTCATCTCGATTGCCCGAGGTGACCACCTTGGCTTTTGTCAAGAGAGTTGTAAGTAGGGTGCAAGATTGCCTATGGCCAAATCACCCTGAATGCGCTCGATCTCATCTGATCTCGGATGCTAAGCAGGGTCGGGCCTGGTTAGTACCTGGATGGGAGACCGCCTGTGAATACCAGGTGCCGTAGGCTTTTTTCCATTATGTTGTTGGCTTTGGCGACCTGCTGTAATTTTCCTCTCGATTGCCCGAGGTGACCACCTTGGCTTTTGTCAAGAGAGTTGTAAGTAGGGTGCAGGATTGCCTACGGCCACATCACCCTGAATGCACTCAATCTCATCTGATCTCAGATGCCAAGCAGGGCCAGGCCTGGTCAGTACCTGGATGGGAGACCGCCTGGGAATACCAGGTGCCGTAGGCTTTTTTCCATTATGTTGTTGGCTTTGGCGACCTGCTGTATTTTTCCTCTTGGTTGCCCGAGGTGACCACCTTGGCTTTTGTCAAGAGAGTTGTAAGTAGGGTGCAAGATCGCCTACGGCCACATCACCCTGAATGCGCTTGATCTCGTCTGATCTCGGATGCTAAGCAGGGTCGGGGCTGGTTAGTACCTGGATGGGAGACCACCTGGGAATACCAGGTGCCGTAGGCTTTTTTCCATTATGTTGTTGGCTTTGGCGACCTGCTGTATTTTTCCTCTCGATTGCCCGAGGTGACCACCTTGGCTTTTGTCAAGAGAGTTGTAAGTAGGGTGCAAAGATCGCCTATGGCCACATCACCCTGAATGCGTTTGATCTCGTCTGATCTCGGAAGCTAAGCAGGGTCGGTCCTGGTTAGTACCTGGATGGGAGACTGCCTGGGAATACCATGTGCCATAGGCTTTTTTCCATTATGTTGTTGGCTTTGGTGACCTGCTGTATTTTTCCTCTCGATTTCCCGAGGTGACCACCTTGGCTTTTGTCAAGAGAGTTGTAAGTAGGGTGCAAGATTGCCTACGGCCACATCACCCTGAATGCGCTCGATCTCATCTGATCTCGGATGCTAAGCAGGGTCGGGCCTGGTTAGTACCTGGATGGGAGACCGCCTGCGAATACCAGGTGCCGTAGGCTTTTTTCCATTATGTTGTTGGCTTTGGCGACCTGCTGTTTTTTTCCTCTCGTTTGCAAGAGGTGACCACCTTGGCTTTTGTCAAGAGAGTTGTAAGTAGGGTGCAAGATCGCCTTCGGCCACATCACCCTGAATGTGCTCGATCTCGTCTGATCTCGGATGCTAAGCAGGGTCGGGCCTGGTTAGTCCCTGGATGGGAGACCGCCTGGGAATACCAGGTGCCGTAGGCTTTTCTCCATTATGTTGTTGGCTTTGGCGACCTGCTGTATTTTTCCTCTCTATTGCAAGAGGTGACCACCTTGGCTTTTGTCAAGAGAGTTGTAAGTAGGGTGCAAGATCGCCTATGGCCACATCACCCTGAATGCGCTCGATCTCGTCTGATCTCGGATGCTAAGCAGGGTCGGGCCTGTTTAGTCCCTGGATGGGAGACCGCCTGGGAATACCAGGTGCCGTAGGCTTTTTTCCATTATGTTGTTGGCTTTGGCGACCTGCTGTATTTTTCCTCTCGATTGCAAGAGGTGACCACCTTGGCTTTTGTCAAGAGAGTTGTAAATAGGGTGCAAGATCGCCTACGGCCACATCACCCTGAATGCGCTCGATCTCGTCTGATCTCGGATGCTAAGCAGGGTCGGGCCTGGTTAGTAAATGGATGGGGGCGTGGCTTGGTGTCCGAGGAAGATGGACGCACGCTGCTGAAGCTCTCTCTCCCAGAGGTCCAGGGTTCATCCCAGCGGCTACCTACTCCACAGAAAACATGGGGAATACACCACAAAACTCCTCAGGACTGTCCACCCGTTCTTCCAGGGGCCAAGACGTCCACGCCAGCCAACAAATACCGGAGATCTTCCGGGCGCGGCCTAGAGGCCCAGCGCCCGATCCACACGCTACACTACGCGAGTCATCTCCGCATGGCAGGGGAGCTCCCAGATCCAGGAGCCGGAGCCCGCAAGTTCACTCTCCTGACCCGCCACCCCCGCAGGCACTTAGCCTCGCGGATTTACGAGCCATGACTGCGGACATCAAGGGAGCTCTTGCAGCTGCAGTCGCGGAACTACGCGCCGACTTCCAGTCGATGGTCCTGAGGGTTGAGGACATTGAAGAGACGCAGGCCCGCCATGACACCACTCTTTGCCACGTCCAACAAGTCTCCGAATCCCACGCTATCCATCTCAGAGACATCAACCGCCATCTGGAAGACCTCGATAATCGCGGAAGGAGACACAACGTGCGGGTAAGAGGTCTTCCAGAATCCATAGAACCCACACAGCTCACGCACGCAGTTACATCCATCTTTAATGGCCTTCTAGAAAGGCCCCCTGACACCCCTATTGTCTTGGAGCGCATACACAGGGCCTTGAGACCCAGAGGGAGAGAGACTGATCCCCCTAGGGACGTTATTTGCTGTGTAGCTGACTATCTCTTAAAAGAGGAAATAATGAGAAAAGCCAGAAATGGGGGACGACTACATCACCAAGGAGCTGAAATTAAACTATTTCAGGATCTGTCAGCAATCACCTTACAGAGAAGAAGGGAGCTAAAACCCATCCTAGACCTGCTAAGGGCGCGTGCAATCCCTTATAGATGGAAATTCCCTCTCTGTCTTTCTGTCACCTATAATGGCCACACTGTCAATCTTAGGGTCCCTGAAGATTTGGAACACTTCTGCAGCACCCTTAATTTGCCACCTATGGAGGTTCCTGATTGGTACAGTGACTTCCGTCTTCCTTTGCTTCGCAGAGTGGACTCCATGGAAGGCATAGCTGAGGCAGGAAATTTTAACATAGGTAGGCGCAGAAGAGCTCACCCACCTGCCTCTTCTCCACGGGCCCATGGCAACTTACGTAACCTCAGCCCCACTGCCTCTCCTGACCACAGGAAACCAAGAAGATCATAAGGATCCCTCCTATATCGTCAAGACATGTTGGATCACAGTTTGTTACACTTCATACCACGTTATCTTCGCCACATGAAGCTTGCTCAGTCTTTTTTTTTTTTTCTCTTACTGTGTTTTGCTGTTGCTACAAGACTCTCCGTCCATCGCTACCTCTCCAGGC
This sequence comes from Lithobates pipiens, assembly GCF_037356315.1. Classification (NCBI taxonomy): domain Eukaryota; kingdom Metazoa; phylum Chordata; class Amphibia; order Anura; family Ranidae; genus Lithobates; species Lithobates pipiens. The sequence goes on along the minus strand of NW_027507791.1, from coordinate 148,911,381 downwards.
TCTATTGGTAAGAGAAGGATCTCACAGATGCTCATGTTTTGCTGTTAACTCGTCAGCCATTTTGCTTATCTCTTTCTCCCCACGGCTGCTGCCCACCCTCTCCACTTCTTCTCTGCCACAATTCTTCACAGTCATTGTACTTATCGTATGACCGCTGCTGAGCTATATGACAAACTTCTTCATTAACTCATACTTTGGCCCACATCCTTGCCTTTTATCTTTGGACCTTCCCTTAACCCTTCAGCTAACTTCCGAGGAATGGAATAGCTCGATCCCCCTCATTATCCTTTTTTTGTAATGTACCTGCTTTTTTGATCGCCCTTATCTGCTTTTGTTTTGTTTTTTCTCTTTCTTCTTTTTTCTTTTCTTTTCTTTTTCTCTCTATTTGCTTTTATTTAGTGCCCGATGGATCAGCTGGACATACACCACGAGTAAAGGTACTGTCTCAATACTCCAGATTGCCTCTCTTTTCACTACTTTAGCCTTGCTTAGCCCTGCAGCCGGGCTCCATACCAGCTGTCTGATGTACTTTATCTACCGGTACCAAGTTGGTACTGTCAGCAAGATCCCCTTGCCTGCATTATTCGAAGGGTAGATGGACTTATATAGCGTAATGTTTTTACTGCAAAAGTTTTCATTGCTATGTTCATGGTATATGATTTCCTTGTTACTGCAGCATATGTAAACCATTTTGTTCCTCTTACTCTAGGGTACATGTTTATTCTCTATGTATGATATTTCTCCCTCTCCCTGGATGCATAACATTCCTATTACATTACGGAAGGTGATAGCACCTTATATTCCTATTACACCTGAAACCCCGGGTCTCCGTATTTACGTCATCAGGTTCCCATCCAAGCTCATGATGTCAGCCCAGCTCCCCTAGGCTGCTAAAGGTTAAGATGATCATTCCCCCGACATACACATACGTACACGTCTGCCCCCACAGTCTCGTGCTGCTTTCTACTCTTTCACTCCCCATTTTAAAGCCATCAGATCTGTTCACTATCGGTATCCTCCTCATTCCCTTCTGACCTCAAGGGATATAGAGTCCACACTTTTCCTTGCTCGACCACCTTCCACCCTCCGCCACAGGGATCTCCGTGAGACTTCCCTGACCCGTACTGGTACTGTTCCTAGTCAGGAAGGTTTTAATTAGACCTCCTGACCCCAGTAATTGTTTTACCTTGCTCCCCCCCCCACCTACCTGTATATACTTGTATTCTCCACGTGACCTCGACCCCTCACCCCCCCTCCCCCCTTTCTCTTTTTGTACTTCACCCTCTTCCCTAACCCTTTCCTTCTTTCATTAATATCTCTGTAGATCCGCCACTCGCCGCTTTCTCTTCTACAAATTTAATTCCCTTTCAATCATCATGTACCCGCCTAAACCTCCACAATCACCAGGCTCTACCTCCCTTAAGGTAGTATCCCTAAACGCAAAAGGTTTGAACACCCCAGAGAAACACTCTCAACTTTTAATTCATATGAAATCTATGAAAGCTGATGTTATCTTTATCCAAGAGACACACTTTAGTTCTCAATCTGTCCCTAAATTTGCCAATTACCATTACCCGACCGGATACCATTCAACCACCCCCAATTCTAAAACCAAAGGGGTCTCCATTCTAGTGTCTAAAAACACCCCTCTTCAAATCACAGACAAGATGATTGATGACCAAGGTAGATACGTTTTCATTAAAGGATCCCTACACAACAAACCCATTAACCTAGCTAACATATATAGCCCTAATACGGCTCAGGTTCCATTCTTCAGGACGATCACAAACCATCTGGCGACGTTTCAATCTGGCCTGTTGATACTAGGGGGCGATTTTAATGTCTCCTTGGATCCTCACATGGATACTTCCGCAGGATCCTCCCACCTCCCCTTTAGGGCCCTTAGACAAATCAAGTTATCTCTCCAAACTCTTCTTTTACACGATACATGGAGGACTCTCCACCCGACGGAGAAGGACTTCACATTTTACTCTAGTCCCCATGACAGGTACTCAAGAATTGATTATATATTTCTGACACAGGCTGATCTTCCATACCTCTCACAAGCGACAATAGAACCTATGGTTCTCTCAGACCATCACCCCACTTCGATCACTCTGCTCTTCCCGGTTATTCAAGAACGATCGCGTGTCTGGAAACTAGATCCAAATATCCTGACTGACACTACTCGAGCGTTGCAGATCCAGCAATGTCTCACTGATTATTTCACAGAAAATAATACGCAAGACACGTCCTTTCTCACCCAATGGGAAGCCCACAAAAGTGTGATACGTGGGAAACTGATTTCTATCTCGGCCCAACTTAATAGGGAACGAAAACGCCGCTTATCCGTTCTTTACTCATCACTTAAGACACTTGAAACTGCACACAAACGTACGTTGGCCGAGCAGACCCTCCAAGAATTACAGCAAGTTCGTACCTCCATTCAAGAGGAGCTGGGAAAATCCGTTAAGAAAAAATACATGCTTTCCCAGAAGCTTTTCTACGAGTTCGGCAATAAAAGCGGTCACTTTTTGGCCCGAGCCTTGAAAGCCAAACAATCTAAAAACACGGTGCACTCTTTACATACATCTTCTGGTACAAAACTCACATCCAACACGGACATAGCTAGCGAATTCTAAAAATTTTACTCTGATTTATATAACATCAAACAACCTGACTCATCCCCCGCTGCCGCTTTTACCAGACAACAGACGATGGAACAATTCCTGAATAAATTTTGCCCGACCATTCAAAACCCTAACACAATATCTGACTTAGATGGTCCCATCACTCCATTGGAATGGACAAAAGCCCTTAAGCAGACGAAAAACGGCAAAAGCCCAGGCCCAGATGGGCTCCCCGCGGTTTATTACAAGACCTTTTCAGAAATTCTCCAAGACCCCTTTAGAAGAGCCTTTAATTCCATTTCTGACACCACACCCCTTCACCAAGACATGCTGGAGGCTCAAATCGTAGTCATTCCGAAGGGAGACAAGGACCCGACCAAGACTGGAAATTATCGACCAATATCGCTACTCAACGTTGACCTGAAACTGTTTTCCAAAATTATTGCCAACAGACTCCTCCCGCTCATCCCTACACTGATCTCCCCTGACCAAGTCAGCTTTGTCCCAGGCCGGGAGGCGCGGGACAACACGATAAAAGCTATCAACTTGCACCATTTAATTAATAGCACCGGACAAAAAGGTTTTTTTCTCTCACTTGACGCGGAGAAGGCATTCGATAGGGTTGCATGGGACTACATGCACTGTGTCCTCCGAAACATTGGTTTGGGACCCCAACTGCTATGCTTCATTAACGCTTTATACATCACACCGAGAGCTAGAATAAGAGTTAACAACACCCTATCGAATGCCTTCTCCATACAAAACGGGACCAGACAAGGATGCCCCTTATCCCCTATCCTATATATTCTCACACTAGAACCTTTCCTAAACAGTTTGAGACAAAATCCGGATATCTCAGGGATTCGTTCCAAATCCAAAGACTATAAAATTGCCGCCTACGCGGACGATATCCTACTGTTCCTGACCAACCCCTTGATCACGATCCCATCCCTTCTAAAAGCATTTAAACTATTCAACACGCTGTCCAATCTAAAAATAAACTTTAATAAGTCCTACGCTCTCAACATATCCTTAGACCACACCGTTACTCAACAGTGTAAACTTAACTTTCCGTTCCAATGGACTGATGATGCCATCACGTACTTGGGCATACAAATTACAAAAAACATGAGTGATCTCTATATTAAAAACTATGTACCTATTTTACACAAGATTATAACGGACCTGAAACAGTGGAACAAGCCAATTTTCTCTTGGTTTGGCAGAGCTTCCATTTTAAAAATGAACATCCTTCCTCGCATCTTATACCTTCTACAAGCAGTGCCAATCAAACTCCCAACTGCTTTTTTCAAATCGTACAGACAAACCTGCTCCAATTTTCTGTGGGGCTCGCATAGACCCAGAGTTAGCTACTCTCAGCTCTCTCTACCTAAAAGTAAGGGTGGTATAGGCCTTCCAGATATTACCAATTATTATAAAGCTGCCCACTTGACACGAATAATTGACTGGAACATTCATTCTCCGTATAAAGACTGGGTCAACCTGGAAGCGTCATTTATAGACTCTCCACTCCACTCTCTACCTTGGGTACAGCGTGCTCACGTCTTCCCCATGGTCAAATCCCATCCACTTATTGCCCCGACACTAGCGTGCTTCCGCACTGCCTGTTTACAAGACGGTATCTCATCTACGCCTGGACCACTGACCCCACTTAAAATGAACCCAGACTTCCCCCCGGGTATGCACGAATCCTTTCTTGTCAAGCATTGGACACAAATTCCGTTAGTGATATCATCCTTTTACAAAAACGGGCGACTACTTACAGCCCAGCAATTAGCCACTGACCTGAAGACACCTCCGATTCCCATGTGGACCTATCAACAGATTCAACATTAGTTACATGACACTAACAAAAAAAAGGATTGTACTAGACCTCTGACCCCCTTTGAGAATCTTTGCTCTTCTAAAACGCCTCTGACTCATCTCATCTCCTTAACACACTCCCTATTATATCAAAGATATACTCCTGGAGATTCTTTGGCTTGCAAGGCTTGGGAAAAAGACCTCGACTTATCCCTTTCTAGTGAGGACTGGGAAAATATCTTTCTTAATATTCACAAAGGCACCCTCAATGTTTCCACTCAAGAAAACGGCTTCAAGCTTCAATGCAGATGGTACAGAACCCCTGCTCAGATCCACTCCTGGGACACTCAGGTATCGGATACCTGCTGGAGATGCCACAACCACCGTGGCACTCTTTTACACTTATGGTGGCTCTGCTCGGCCATCCAACCTTTCTGGCAGAAAATACATCGGCTGATTAGCGAAATTACAGGTACAGACCTACCCTTCAACCCAGCCTTATTTCTTCTGCACCACAGAGTTCCCTTTAAAACATCTTATCGTAAATCCCTTACACTCCATCTACTCAGTGCGGCCAAACAATGCATTCCACTCCATTGGAAATCTTCTACTACCCCCTCTGCTAATACATGGCTTTGGAGAGTGGATAAAATAGCACAACTGGAGGAACTCATCCACATTAACAATGACACCCCGACCAAATATGGTTCGAAGTGGGCTCCTTGGCAACACTTCCGAACCACTGAAACCTTTCGCAACCTAACCCAACACCCAATCTAATTGACTGCTTACTGCTGCATAGTCACACGACTCTGTACTCCCTGGAACCTTTCCCTCGATTACTGTCTACTCACATCCATTATAACATATCCGCTACCATTTGACCTTGCAGAAGAACACTTTCTTCACCCAGAACCTGCGAGCGGCGAGTGGCGGAACTCGCATAGTCCTCATTAGGAGCCTACCTCACCCACCTGTCTACCCAAGAAATCCATCCTCACCTTAGGTCTTCCATGCTACTCTCCCCCCCCCATCCCCCCTTTATTCTCTTTCCCCTTCCCCCCCCTCCTCCATAACCTTACACACACTCAGCATGATGGACGAAAACCTCCCCCCTATCCCTTCCTCCCACTCCCTAATTTTTTCTTGTTTCCCTCGATCAGCCCGATATGGTACTATCACAGTGTGCACATTGCAGACTCTCTCAATACACCACACACACGTAAACAAGAATGCTATGTTTTGAGTGCATTTAGCAACTTCTCCAACACCTCTTTCATATTGAACGGATGAACCCGTGTAATCTATTTCTATGTTTCCACTGAGCGATTGTATCCTATATTATTTGATACTGTTTAAACCGTTTGTTCACTTATACCGTTTATTTATTTTTTCTCGGTAATGAGTACCTGCCATAAGGTGTATATTATCTGTATATTGTTTTATGGAAACATAATAAAATTTTTTGAAAAAAAAAAAAAAAAAGAAAGTAAATGGATGGGAGACCGTCTGGGAATACCAGGTGCCGTAGGCTTTTTTCCATTATGTTGTTGGCTTTGGCGACCTGCTGTATTTTTTCCTCTTGATTGCAAGAGGTGACCACCTTGGCTTTTGTCAAGAGAGTTGTAAGTAGGGTGCAAGATTGCCTATGGCCACATCACCCTGAATGCGCTCGATCTCGTCTGGTCTCGGATGCTAAGCAGGGTCGGGCCTGGTTAGTACCTGGATGGGAGAACGCCTGGGAATACCAGGTGCCGTAGGCTTTTTTCCATTATGTTGTTGGTTTTGGCGACCTGCTGTATTTTTCCTCTCGATTGCAAGAGGTGACCACCTTGGCTTTTGTCAAGAGAGTTGTAAGTAGGGTGCAAGATCGCCTACAGCCACATCACCCTGAATGCGTTCGATCTCGTCTGATCTCGGATGCTAAGCAGGGACTGGCCTGGTTAGTAAATGGATGGGAGACCGCCTGGGAATATCAGGTGCCGTAGGCTTTTTTCCATTATGTTGTTGGCTTTGGCGACCTGCTGTATTTTTCCTCTCGATTGCCCGAGGTGACCACCTTGGCTTTGGTCAAGAGAGTTGTAAGTAGGGCGCAAGATTGCCTACGGCCACATCACCCTGAATGCGCTCGATCTCGTCTGATCTCGGATGCTAAGCAGGGTCGGGCCTGGTTAGTACCTGGATGGGAGACCGCCTGGGAATACCAGGTGCCGTAGGCTTTTTTCCATTATGTTGTTGGCTTTGGCGACCTGCTGTATTTTTCCTCTCGATTGCCCGAGGTGACCACCTTGGCTTTTGTCAAGAGAGTTGTAAGTAGGGTGGAAGATCACCTACGGCCACCTCACCCTGAATGCGCTCGATCTCGTCTGATCTCGGATGCTAAGCAGGGTCGGGCCTGGTTAGTACCTGGATGGGATTTCGCCTGGGAATACCAGGTGCCGTAGGCTTTTTTCATTATGTTGTTGGCTTTGGCGACCTGCTGTATTTTTCCTCTCGATTGCCCGAGGTGACCACCTTGGCTTTTGTCAAGAGAGTTGTAAGTAGGGTGCAAGATCGCCTACGGCCAAATCACCCTGAATGCGCTCGATCTCGTCGGATCTCGGATGCTAAGCAGTGTCGGGCCTGGTTAGTACCTGGATGGGATTCCGCCTGGGAATACCAGGTGCCGTAGGCTTTTTTCCATTATGTTGTTGGCTTTGGCGACCTGCTGTATTTTTCCTCTCGATTGCCCGAGGTGACCACCTTGGCTTTTGTCAAGAGAGTTGTAAGTAGGGAGCAAGATCGCCTACGGCCACATCACCCTGAATGTGCTCGATCTCGTCTGATCTCGGATGCTAAGCAGGGTCGCGCCTGGTTAGTACCTGGATGGGAGACCGCCTGGGAATACCAGGTGCCGTAGGCTTTTTTCCATTATGTTGTTGGCTTTGGCGACCTGCTGTATTTTTCCTCTCGATTGCCCGAGGTGACCACCTTGGCTTTTGTCAAGAGAGTTGTAAGTAGGGTGCAAGATCGCCTACGGCCACATCACCCTGAATGCGCTAGATCTCGTCTGATCTCGGATGCTAAGCAGGGTTGGGCCTGGTTAGTACCTGGATGGGAGACCGCCTGAGAATACCAGGTGCCGTAGGCTTTTTTCCATTATGTTGTTGGCTTTGGCGACCTGCTGTATTTTTCCTCTCGATTGCCCGAGGTGACCACCTTGGCTTTTGTCAAGAGAGTTGTAAGTAGGGTGCAAGATCGCCTATGGCCAAATCACCCTGAATGCGCTTGATCTCGTCTGATCTTGGATGCTAAGCAGGGTCGTGCCTGGTTAGTACCTGGATGGGAGACTGCCTGGGAATACCAGGTGCCGTAGGCTTTTTTCCATTATGTTGTTGGCTTTGGCGACCTGCTGTATTTTTCCTCTCGATTGCCCGAGGTGACCACCTTGGCTTTTGTCAAGAGAGTTGTAAGTAGGGTGCAAAATCGCCTACGGCCACATCACCCTGAATGCGCTCGATCTCGTCTGATCTCGGATGCTAAGCAGGGTGGGGCCTGGTTAGTACCTGGATGGGAGACCGCCTGGGAATACCAGGTGCCGTAGGCTTTTTTCCATCATGTTATTGGCTTTGGCGACCTGCTGTATTTTTCCTCTCTATTGCCCGAGGTGACCACCTTGGCTTTTGTCAAGAGAGTTGTGTGTAGGGTGCAAGATCGCCTACGGCCACATCACCCTGAATGCGCTCGATCTCGTCTGATCTCGGATGCTAAGCAGGGTCGTGCCTGGTTAGTACCTGGATGGGAGAGCGCCTGGGAATACCAGGTGCCGTAGGCTTTTTTCCATTATGTTGTTGGCTTTGGCGACCTGCTGTATTTTTCCTCTCGATTGCCCGAGGTGACCACCTTGGCTTTAGTCAAGAGAGTTGTAAGTAGGGTGCAAGATCGCCTACGGCCACATCACCCTGAATGCGCTCGATCTCGTCTGATCTCGGATGCTAAGCAGGGTCGGGCCTGGTTATTACCTGGATGGGAGACCGCCTGGGAATACCAGGTGCCGTAGGCTTTTTTCCATTATGTTGTTGGCTTTGGCGACCTGCTGTATTTTTCCTCTCGATTGCAAGAGGTGACCACCTTGGCTTTTGTCAAGACAGTTGTAAGTAGGGTGCAAGATCGCCTACGGCCACATCACCCTGAATGCGCTCGATCTCGTCTGATCTCGGATGCTAAGCAGGGTCAGGCCTGGTTAGTACCTGGATGGGAGACCGCCTGGGAATACCAGGTGCCGTAGGCTTTTTTCCATTATGTTGTTGGCTTTGGCGACCTGCTGTATTTTTCCTCTCGATTGCCCGAGGTGACCACCTTGGCTTTTGTCAAGAGAGTTGTAAGTAGGGTGCAAGATCACCTACGGCCACATCACCCTGAATGCGCTCGATCTCGTCTGATCTCGGATGCTAAGCAGGGTCAGGCCTGGTTAGTACCTGGATGGGAGACCGCCTGGGAATACCAGGTGCCGTAGGCTTTTTTCCATTATGTTGTTGGCTTTGGCGACCTGCTGTATTTTTCCTCTCGATTGCCCGAGGTGACCACCTTGGCTTTTGTCAAGAGAGTTGTAAGTAGGGTGCAAAATCGCCTACGGCCACATCACCCTGAATGCGCTCAATCTCGTCTGATCTCTGATGCTAAGCAGGGTCGGGCCTGGTTAGTACCTGGATGGGAGACCGCCTGGGAATACCAGGTGCCGTAGGCTTTTTTCCATTATGTTGTTGGCTTTGGCGACCTGCTGTATTTTTCCTCTCGATTGCCCAAGGTGACCACCTTGGCTTTTGTCAAGAGAGTTGTAAGTAGGGTGCAAAGTCGCCTATGGCCACATCACCCTGAATGCGCTCGATCTCGTCTGATCTCGGATGCTAAGCAGGGTCAGGCCTGGTTAGTACCTGGATGGGAGACCGCCTGGGAATACCAGGTGCCGTAGGCTTTTTTCCATTATGTTGTTGGCTTTGGCGACCTGCTGTATTTTTCCTCTCGATTGCCCGAGGTGACCACCTTGGCTTTTGTCAAGAGAGTTGTAAGTAGGGTGCAAGATCACCTACGGCCACATCACCCTGAATGCGCTTGATCTCGTCTGATCTCGGATGCTAAGCAGGGTCAGGCCTGGTTAGTACCTGGATGGGAGACCGCCTGGGAATACCAGGTGCCGTAGGCTTTTTTCCATTATGTTGTTGGCTTTGGCGACCTGCTGTATTTTTCCTCTCGATTGCCCGAGGTGACCACCTTAGCTTTTGTCAAGAGAGTTGTAAGTAGGGTGCAAAATTGCCTACGGCCACATCACCCTGAATGCGCTCGATCTCGTCTGATCTCGGATGCTAAGCAGGGTTGGGCCTGGTTAGTACCTGGATGGGAGACCGCCTGAGAATACCAGATGCCGTAGGCTTTTTTCCATTATGTTGTTGGCTTTGGCGACCTGCTGTATTTTTCCTCTCGATTGCCCGAGGTGACCACCTTGGCTTTTGTCAAGAGAGTTGTAAGTAGGGTGCAAGATCGCCTATGGCCAAATCACCCTGAATGCGCTCGATCTCGTCTGACCTCGGATACTAAGCAGGGTCGGGCCTGGTTAGTACCTGGATGGGAGACCGCCTGGGGATACCAGGTGCCGTAGGCTTTTTTCCATTATGTTGTTGGCTTTGGCAACCTGCTGTATTTTTCCTCTCGGTTGCCCGAGGTGACCACCTTGGCTTTTGTCAAGAGAGTTGTAAGTAGGGTGCAAGATCACCTACTGCCACATCACCCTGAATGCGCTTGATCTCGTCTGATTTCGGATGCTAAGCAGGGTCGGGCCTGGTTAGTACCTGGATGGGAGGCCGCCTGGGAATACCAGGTTCCGTAGGCTTTTTTCCATTATGTTGTTGGCTTTGGCGACCTGCTGTATTTTTCCTCTCGATTGCAAGAGGTGACCACCTTGGCTTTTGTCAAGAGATTTGTAAGTAGGATGCAAGATCCCCTACGGCCACATCACCCGGAATGCGCTCGATCTCGTCTGATCTCGGATGCTAAGCAGGGTCGGGCCTGGTTAGTACCTGGATGGGAGACCACCTGGGAATACCAGGTGCCATAGGCTTTTTTCCATTATGTTGTTGGCTTTGGCGACCTGCTGTATTTTTCCTCTCGATTGCCCGAGGTGACCACCTTGGCTTTTGTCAAGAGAGTTGTAAGTAGGGTGCAAGATCGCCTACGGCCACATCACCCTGAATGCGCTCGATCTCGTCTGATCTGGGATGCTAAGTAAGGTCGGGCCTGGTTAGTACCTGGATGGGAGACCGCCTGCGAATACCAGGTGCCGTAGGCTTTTTCCATTATGTTGTTGGCTTTGGCGACCTGCTGTATTTTTCCTCTCGATTGCCCAAGGTGACCACCTTGGCTTTTGTCAAGAGAGTTGTAAGTAGGGTTCAAGATTGCCTACGGCCACATCACCCTAAATGCGCTCGATCTAGTCTGATCTTGGATGCTAAGCAGGGTCGGGCCTGGTTAGTAACTGGATGGGAGACCGCCTGGGAATACCAGGTGCCGTAGGCTTTTTTCCATTATGTTGTTGGCTTTGGCGACCTGCTGTATTTTTTCTCTCGATTGCCCGAGGTGACCACCTTGGCTTTTGTCAAGAGAGTTGTAGGTAGGGTGCAAGATCACCTACGGCCACATCACCCTGAATGCGCTCGATCTCGGATGCTAAGCAGGGTCGGGCCTGGTTAGTACCTGGATGGGAGACCGCCTGGGAATACCAGGTGCCGTAGGCTTTTTTCCATTATGTTGTTGGCTTTGGCGACCTGCTGTATTTTTCCTCTCGATTGCCCGAGGTGACCACCTTGGCTTTTGTCAAGAGAGTTGTAAGTAGGGTGCAAGATCGCCTACGGCCACATCACCCTGAATGCGCTCGATCTCGTCTGATCTCGGATGCTAAGCAGGGTCGGGCCTGGTTAGTACCTGGATGGGAGACCGCCTGGGAATACCTGGTGCCGTAGGCTTTTTTCCATTATGTTGTTGGCTTTGGCAACCTGCTGTATTTTTCCTCTCGATTGCCCGAGGTGACCACCTTGGCTTTTGTCAAGAGAGTTGTAAGTAGGGTGCAAGATCGCCTACGGCCACATCACCCTGAATGCGCTTGATCTCGTCTGATTTCGGATGCTAAGCAGGGTCGGGCCTGGTTAGTACCTGGATGGGAGGCCGCCTGGGAATACCAGGTTCCGTAGGCTTTTTTCCATTATGTTGTTGGCTTTGGCGACCTGCTGTATTTTTCCTCTCGATTGCAAGAGGTGACCACCTTGGCTTTTGTCAAGAGATTTGTAAGTAGGGTGCAAGATCGCCTACGGCCACATCACCCGGAATGCGCTCGATCTCGTCTGATCTCGGATGCTAAGCAGGGTCGGGCCTGGTTAGTACCTAGATGGGAGACCGCCTGGTAATACCAGGTGCCGTAGGCTTTTTCCATTATGTTGTTGGCTTTGGCGACCTGCTGTATTTTTCCTCTCGATTGCCCGAGGTGACCACCTTGGCTTTTGTCAAGAGAGTTGTAAGTAGGGTGCAAGATCGGCTACGGCCACATCACCCTGAATGCGCTCGATCTCGTCTGATCTCGGATGCTAAGCAGGGTCGGGCCTGGTTAGTACCTGGATGGGAGACCGCCTGGGAATACCAGGTGCCGTAGGCTTTTTTCCATTATGTTGTTGGCTTTGGCGACCTGCTGTATTTTTCCTCTCGATTGCCCGAGGTGACCACCTTGGCTTTTGTCAAGAGAGTTGTAAGTAGGGTGCAAGAACACGTATGGCCACATCACCCTGAATGCGCTCGATCTCGTCTGATCTCGGATGCTAAGCAGGGTCGGGCCTGGTTAGTACCTGGATGGGAGACCGCCTGGGAAAACCAGGTGCCGTAGGCTTTTTTCCATTATGTTGTTGGCTTTGGCGACCTGCTGTATTTTTCTTCTCGATTGCCCGAGGTGACCACCTTGGCTTTTGTCAAGAGAGTTGTAAGTAGGGTGCAAGATCGCCTACAGCCACATCACCCTGAATGCGCTCGATCTCGTCTGATCTCGGATGCTAAGCAGGGTCGGGCCTGGTTAGTACCTGGATGGGAGACCACCTGGGAATACCAGGTGCCATAGGCTTTTTTCCATTATGTTGTTGGCTTTGGCGACCTGCTGTATTTTTCCTCTCGATTGCCCGAGGTGACCACCTTGGCTTTTGTCAAGAGAGTTGTAAGTAGGGTGCAAGATCGCCTACGGCCACATCACCCTGAATGCGCTCGATCTCGTCTGATCTGGGATGCTAAGTAAGGTCGGGCCTGGTTAGTACCTGGATGGGAGACCGCCTGCGAATACCAGGTGCCGTAGGCTTTTTCCATTATGTTGTTGGCTTTGGCGACCTGCTGTATTTTTCCTCTCGATTGCCCAAGGTGACCACCTTGGCTTTTGTCAAGAGAGTTGTAAGTAGGGTTCAAGATTGCCTACGGCCACATCACCCTAAATGCGCTCGATCTAGTCTGATCGTGGATGCTAAGCAGGGTCGGGCCTGGTTAGTACCTGGATGGGAGACCGCCTGGGAATACCAGGTGCCGTAGGCTTTTTTCCATTATGTTGTTGGCTTTGGCGACCTGCTGTATTTTTTCTCTCGATTGCCCGAGGTGACCACCTTGGCTTTTGTCAAGAGAGTTGTAAGTAGGGTGCAAGATCACCTACGGCCACATCACCCTGAATGCGCTCGATCTCGGATGCTAAGCAGGGTCGGGCCTGGTTAGTACATGGATGGGAGACCGCCTGGGAATACCAGGTGCCGTAGGCTTTTTTCCATTATGTTGTTGGCTTTGGCGACCTGCTGTATTTTTCCTCTCGATTGCCCGAGGTGACCACCTTGGCTTTTGTCAAGAGAGTTGTAAGTAGGGTGCAAGATCGCCTACAGCCACATCACCCTGAATGCGCTCGATCTCATCTGATCTCGGATGCTAAGCAGGGTCGGGCCTGATTAGTACCCGGATGGGAGACCGCCTGGGAATACCAGGTGCCGTAGGCTTTTTTCCATTATGTTGTTGGCTTTGGCGACCTGCTGTATTTTTCCTCTCGATTGCCCGAGGTGACCACCTTGGCTTTTGTCAAGAGAGTTGTAAGTAGGGTGCAAGATCGCCTACGGCCACATCACCCTGAATGTGCTCGATCTCGTCTGATCTCGGATGCTAAGCAGGGTCTGGCCTGGTTAGTACCTGGGTGGGAGACCGCCTGGGAATACCAGGTACCGTAGGCTTTTTTCCATTATGTTGTTGGCTTTGGCGAACCGCTGTATTTTTCCTCTCGATTGCCCGAGGTGACCACCTTGGCTTTTGTCAAGAGAGTTGTAAGTAGTGTTAAAGATCGCCTACGGCCACATCACCCAGAATGCTCTCAATCTCGTCTGATCTCGGATGCCAAGCAGGGTCGAGCCTGGTTAGTACTTGGATGGGAGACCGCCTGGGAATACCAGGTGCCGTAGGCTTTTTTCCATTATGTTGTTGGCTTTGGCGACCTGCTGTATTTTTCATCTCGATTGCCCGAGGTGACCACCTTGGCTTTTGTCAAGAGAGTTGTAAGTAGGGAGCAAGGTTGCCTACAGCCACAACACCCTGAATGCATTCGATCTCGTCTGATCTCGGATGCTAAGCAGGGTCGGGCCTGGTTAGTACCTGGATGGGGGACCGCCTGGGAATACCAGGTGCCGTAGGCTTTTTTCCATTATGTTGTTGGCTTTGGCGACCTGCTGTATTTTTCCTCTCTATTGCCCGAGGTGACCACCTTGGCTTTTGTCAAGAGAGTTGTAAGTAGGGTGCAAGATCGCCTATGGCCACATCACCCTGAATGCGCTCGATCTCGTCTGATCTCGGATGCTAAGCAGGGTCGGGCCTGGTTAGTACCTGGATGGGAGACCGCCTGCGAATACCAGGTGCCGTAGGCTTTTTTCCATTATGTTGTTGGTTTTGGCGACCTGCTGTATTTTTCCTCTCGATTGCCCGAGGTGACCACGTTGGCTTTTGTCAAGAGAGTTGTAAGTAGGGTGCAAGATCGCCTACGGCCACATCACCCTGAATGCGCTCGATCTCGTCTGATCTCGGATGCTCAGCAGGGTCGGGCCTGGTTAGTACCTGGATGGGAGACCGCCTGGGAATACCAGGTGCCGTAGGCTTTTTTCCATTATGTTGTTGGCTTTGGCGACCTGCTGTATTTTTCCTCTCGATTGCCCGAGGTGACCACCTTGGCTTTTGTCAAGAGAGTTCTAAGTAGGGTGCAAGATCGCCTACCTTCAAATCACCCTGAATGCGCTCGATCTCGTCTGATCTCGGATGCTAAGCAGCGTCGGGCCTGGTTAGTACCTGGATGGGAGACCGCCTGGGAATACCAGGTGCCGTAGGCTTTTTTCCATTATGTTGTTGGCTTTGGCGACCTGCTGTATTTTTCCTCTCGATTGCCCGAGGTGACCACCTTGGCTTTTGTCAAGAGAGTTGTAAGTAGGATGCAAGATCGCCTATGGCCACATCACCCTGAATGCGCTCGATCTCGTCTGATCTCGGATGCCAAGCAGGGTGGGCCCTGGTTAGTACCTGGATGGGAGACCACCTGGGAATACCAGGTGCCGTAGGCTTTTTTACATTATGTTGTTGTCTTTGGCGACCTGCTGTATTTTTCCTCTCGATTGCCCGAGGTGACCACCTTGGCTTTTGTCAAGAGAGTTGTATATAGGATGCAAGATCACCTACGGCCACATAACCCTGAATGCGCTCGATCTCGTCTGATCTCGGATCCTAAGCAGGGTCGGCCCTGGTTAGTACCTGGATGGGAGACCACCTGGGAATACCAGATGCTGTAGGCTTTTTTCCATTATGTTGTTGGCTTTGGCGACCTGCTGTATTTTTCCTCTCGATTGCCCGAGGTGACCACCTTGGCTTTTGTCAAGAGAGTTGTAAGTAGAGTGCAAGATCGCCTACAGCCACATCACCCTGAATGCGCTCGATCTCGTCTGATCTCGGATGCTAAACAGGGTCGGGCCTGGTTAGTACCTGGATGGGAGACGGCCTGGGAATACCAGGTGCCGTAGGCTTTTTTTCATTATGTTGTTGGCTTTGGCGACCTGCTGTATTTTTCCTCTCGATTGCCCGAGGTGACCACCTTGGCTTTTGTCAAGAGAGTTGTAAGTAGGGTGCAAGATCGCCTACAGCCACATCACCCTGAATGCGCTCGATCTTGTCTGATCTCGGATGCCAAGCAGGGTGGGCCCTGGTTAGTACCTGGATGGGAGACCACCTTGGAATACCAGGTGCCGTAGGCATTTTTACATTATGTTGTTGGCTTTGGCGACCTGCTGTATTTTTCCTCTCGATTGCCCGAGGTGACCACCTTGGCTTTTGTCAAGAGAGTTGTAAGTAGGATGCAAGATCACCAACGGCCACATAACCTTGAATGCACTCGATCTCGTCTGATCTCGGATCCTAAGCAGGGTGTGCCCTGGTTAGTACCTGGATGGGAGACCACCTGGGAATACCAGGTGCTGTAGGCTTTTTTCCATTATGTTGTTGGCTTTGGCGACCTGCTGTATTTTCCCTCTCGATTGCCCGAGGTGACCACCTTGGCTTTTGTCAAGAGAGTTGTAAGTAGAGTGCAAGATCGCCTACAGCCACATCACCCTGAATGCGCTCGATCTCGTCTGATCTCGGATGCTAAACAGGGTCGGGCCTGGTTAGTACCTGGATGGGAGACGGCCTGGGAATACCAGGTGCCGTAGGCTTTTTTCCATTATGTTGTTGGCTTTGGCGACCTGCTGTATTTTTCCTCTCGATTGCCCGAGGTGACCACCTTGGCTTTTGTCAAGAGAGTTGTAAGTAGGGTGCAAGATCGCCTACGGCCACATCACCCTGAATGCGCTCGATCTTGTCTGATCTCGGATGTTAATCAGGGTCGGGCCTGGTTAGTACCTGGATGGGACACCGCCTGGGAATACCAGGTGCCTTAGGCTTTTTTACGTTATGTTGTTGGCTTTTGGCGACCTGCTGTATTTTTCCTCTCGATTGCCCGAGGTGACCACCTTGGCTTTTGTCAAGAGAGTTGTAAGTAGGGTGCAAGATCGCCTACGGCCACATCACCCTGAATGCGCTCGATCTCGTCTGATCTCGGATGCTAAGCAGGGTCGGGCCTGGTTAGTACCTGGATGGGAGACCGCCTGGTAATACCAGGTGCCGTAGGCTTTTTCCATTATGTTGTTGGCTTTGGCGACCTGCTGTATTTTATCTCTCTATAGCCCGAGGTGACCACCTTGGCTTTTGTCAAGAGAGTTGTAAGTAGGGTGCAAGATCGCCTACGGCCATATCACCCTGAATGCGCTCGATCTCGTCTGATTTCAGATGCTAAGCAGGGTCGGGCCTGGTTAGTACCTGGATGGGAGACCGCCTGGGAAAATCAGGTGCCGTAGGCTTTTTTCCATTATGTTGTTGGCTTTGGCGACCTGCTGTATTTTTCCTCTCGATTGCCCGAGGTGACCACCTTGGCTTTTGTCAAGAGAGTTGTAAGTAGGGTGCAAGATCGCCTACGGCCACATCACCCTGAATGCGCTCGATCTCGTCTGATCTCGGATGCTAAGCAGGGTCGGGCCTGGTTAGTACCTGGATGGGAGACCACCTGGGAATACCAGGTGCCATAGGTTTTTTTCCATTATGTTGTTGGCTTTGGCGACCTGCTGTATTTTTCCTCTCGATTGCCCGAGGTGACCACCTTGGCTTTTGTCAAGAGAGTTGTAAGTAGGATGCAAGATCGCCTACGGCCACATCACCCTGAATGCGCTCGATCTCGTCTGATCTGGGATGCTAAGTAAGGTCGGGCCTGGTTAATACCTGGATGGGAGACCGCCTGCGAATACCAGGTGCCGTAGGCTTTTTCCATTATGTTGTTGGCTTTGGCGACCTGCTGTATTTTTCCTCTCGATTGCCCAAGGTGACCACCTTGGCTTTTGTCAAGAGAGTTGTAAGTAGGGTTCAAGATTGCCTACGGCCACATCACCCTAAATGCGCTCGATCTAGTCTGATCTTGGATACTAAGCAGGGTCGGGCCTGGTTAGTACCTGGATGGGAGACCGCCTGGGAATACCAGGTGCCGTAGGCTTTTTTCCATTATGTTGTTGGCTTTGACGACCTGCTGTATTTTTTCTCTCGATTGCCCGAGGTGACCACCTTGGCTTTTGTCAAGAGAGTTGTAACTAGGGTGCAAGATCACCTACGGCCACATCACCCTGAATGCGCTCGATCTCGGATGCTAAGCAGGGTCGGGCCTGGTTAGTACATGGATGGGAGACCGCCTGGGAATACCAGTTGCCGTAGGCTTTTTTCCATTATGTTGTTGGCTTTGGCGACCTGCTGTATTTTTCCTCTCGATTGCCCGAGGTGACCACCTTGGCTTTTGTCAAGAGAGTTGTAAGTAGGGTGCAAGATCGCCTACGGCCACATCACCCTGAATGCGCTCGATCTCATCTGATCTCGGATGCTAAGCAGGGTCGGGCCTGATTAGTACCCGGATGGGAGACCGCCTGGGAATACCAGGTGCCGTAGGCTTTTTTCCATTATGTTGTTGGCTTTGGCGACCTGCTGTATTTTTCCTCTCAATTGCCCGAGGTGACCACCTTGGCTTTTGTCAAGAGAGTTGTAAGTAGGGTGCAAGATCGCCTACGGCCACATCACCCTGAATGTGCTCGATCTCGTCTGATCTCGGATGCTAAGCAGGGTCTGGCCTGGTTAGTACCTGGGTGGGAGACCGCCTGGGAATACCAGGTACCGTAGGCTTTTTTCCATTATGTTGTTGGCTTTGGCGAACTGCTGTATTTTTCCTCTCGATTGCCCGAGGTGACCACCTTGGCTTTTGTCAAGAGAGTTGTAAGTAGTGTTAAAGATCGCCTACGGCCACATCACCCAGAATGCTCTCAATCTCGTCTGATCTCGGATGCCAAGCAGGGTCGAGCCTGGTTAGTACTTGGATGGGAGACCGCCTGGGAATACCAGGTGCCGTAGGCTTTTTTCCATTATGTTGTTGGCTTTGGCGACCTGCTGTATTTTTCATCTCGATTGCCCGAGGTGACCACCTTGGCTTTTGTCAAGAGAGTTGTAAGTAGGGAGCAAGGTTGCCTACAGCCACAACACCCTGAATGCATTCGATCTCGTCTGATCTCGGATGCTAAGCAGGGTCGGGCCTGGTTAGTACCTGGATGGGGGACCGCCTGGGAATACCAGGTGCCGTAGGCTTTTTTCCATTATGTTGTTGGCTTTGGCGACCTGCTGTATTTTTCCTCTCTATTGCCCGAGGTGACCACCTTGGCTTTTGTCAAGAGAGTTGTAAGTAGGGTGCAAGATCGCCTATGGCCACATCACCCTGAATGCGCTCGATCTCGTCTGATCTCGGATGCTAAGCAGGGTCGGGCCTGGTTAGTACCTGGATGGGAGACCGCCTGCGAATACCAGGTGCCGTAGGCTTTTTTCCATTATGTTGTTGGTTTTGGCGACCTGCTGTATTTTTCCTCTCGATTGCCCGAGGTGACCACCTTGGCTTTTGTCAAGAGAGTTGTAAGTAGGGTGCAAAATCGCCTACGGCCACATCACCCTGAATGCGCTCGATCTCGTCTGATCTCGGATGCTAAGCAGGGTCGGGCCTGGTTAGTACCTGGATGGGAGACCGCCTGGGAATACCAGGTGCCGTAGGCCTTTTTCCATTATGTTGTTGGCTTTGGCGACCTGCTGTATTTTTCCTCTCGATTGCCCGAGGTGACCACCTTGGCTTTTGTCAAGAGAGTTGTAAGTAGGGAGCAAGGTCGCCTACAGCCACATCACCCTGAATGCGCTTGATCTCGTCTGATCTCGGATGCTAAGCAGGATCGGGCCTGGTTTGTACCTGGATGGGAGACCGCCTGGGAATACCAGGTGCCGTAGGCATTTTTCCATTATGTTGTTGGCTTTGGCGACCTGCTGTATTTTTCCTCTCGATTGCCCGAGGTGACCACCTTGGCTTTTGTCAAGAGAGTTGTAAGTAGGGTGCAAGATCGCCTACGGCCACATCACCCTGAATGCGCTCGATCTCGTCTGATCTCGGATGCTAAGCAGGGTCGGGCCTGGTTAGTACCTGGATGGGAGACCGCCTGCGAATACCAGGTGCCGTAGGCTTTTTTCCATTATGTTGTTGGTTTTGGCGACCTGCTGTATTTTTCCTCTCGATTGCCCGAGGTGACCACCTTGGCTTTTGTCAAGAGAATTGTAAGTAGGGTGCAAAATCGCCTACGGCCACATCACCCTGAATGTGCTCGATCTCGTCTGATCTCGGATGCTAAGCAGGGTCGGGCCTGTTTAGTACCTGGATGGGAGACCGCCTGGGAATACCAGGTGCCATAGGCCTTTTTCCATTATGTTGTTGGCTTTGGCGAAAGGCTGTATTTTTCCTCTCGATTGCCCGAGGTGACCACCTTGGCTTTTGTCAAGAGAGTTGTAAGTAGGGTGCAAGATCGCCTACGGCCACATCACCCTGAATGTGCTCGATCTCGTCTGATCTCGGATGCTAAATAGGGTCGGGCCTGGTTAGTACCTGGATGGGAGACCACCTGCGAATACCAGGTGCCGTAGGCTTTTTTCCATTATGTTGTTGGCTTTGGCGACCTGCTGTATTTTTCCTCTCCATTCCCCGAGGTGACCACCTTGGCTTTTGTCAAGAGAGTTGTAAGTAGGGTGCAAGATCGCCTACGGCCACATCACCCTCAATGTGCTCGATCTCGTCTGATCTCGGATGCTAAGTAGGGTCGGGCCTGGTTAGTACCTGGATGGGAGACCACCTGCGAATACCAGGTACCGTAGGCTTTTTTCCATTATGTTGTTGGCTTTGGCGACCTGCTGTATTTTTCCTCTCGATTGCCCGAGGTGACCACCTTGGCTTTTGTCAAGAAAGTTGTAAGTAGGGAGCAAGGTTGCCTACAGCCACAACACCCTGAATGCACTCAATCTCGTCTGATCTCGGATGCTAAGCAGGGTCGGGCCTGGTTAGTACCTGGATGGGGGACCGCCTGGGAATACCAGGTGCCGTAGGCTTTTTTCCATTATGTTGTTGGCTTTGGCGACCTGCTGTATTTTTCCTCTCTATTGCCCGAGGTGACCACCTTGGCTTTTGTCAAGAGAGTTGTAAGTAGGGTGCAAGATCGCCTACAGCCACATCACCCTGAATGCGCTCGATCTCGTCTGATCTCGGATGCTAAGCAGGGTCGGGCCTGGTTAGTACCTGGATGGGAGACCGCCTGCGAATACCAGGTGCCGTAGGCTTTTTTCCATTATGTTGTTGGTTTTGGCGACCTGCTGTATTTTTCCTCTCGATTGCCCGAGGTGACCACCTTGGCTTTTGTCAAGAGAGTTGTAAGTATGGTGCAAAATCGCCTACGGCCACATCACCCTGAATGCGCTCGATCTCGTCTGATCTCGGATGCTAAGCAGGGTCGGGCCTGGTTAGTACCTGGATGGGAGACCGCCTGGTAATACCAGGTGCCGTAGGCCTTTTTCCATTATGTTGTTGGCTTTGGCGACCTGCTGTATTTTTCCTCTCGATTGCCCGAGGTGACCACCTTGGCTTTTGTCAAGAGAGTTGTAAGTAGGGAGCAAGGTCGCCTACAGCCACATCACCCTGAATGCGCTCGATCTCGTCTGATCTCGGATGCTAAGCAGGATCGGGCCTGGTTAGTACCTGGATGGGAGACCGCCTGGGAATACCAGGTGCCGTAGGCATTTTTCCATTATGTTGTTGGCTTTGGCGACCTGCTGTATTTTTCCTCTCGATTGCCCGAGGTGACCACCTTGGCTTTTGTCAAGAGAGTTGTAAGTAGGGTGCAAGATCGCCTACGGCCACATCACCCTGAATGCGCTCGATCTCGTCTGATCTTGGATGCTAAGCAGGGTCGGGCCTGGTTAGTACCTGGATGGGAGACCGCCTGCGAATACCAGGTGCCGTAGGCTTTTTTCCATTATGTTGTTGGTTTTGGCGACCTGCTGTATTTTTCCTCTCGATTGCCCGAGGTGACCACCTTGGCTTTTGTCAAGAGAATTGTAAGTAGGGTGCAAAATCGCCTACGGCCACATCACCCTGAATGCGCTCGATCTCGTCTGATCTCGGATGCTAAGCAGGGTCGGGCCTGGTTAGTACCTGGATGGGAGACCGCCTGGGAATACCAGGTGCCGTAGGCCTTTTTCCATTATGTTGTTGGCTTTGGCGAAAGGCTGTATTTTTCCTCTCGATTGCCCGAGGTGACCACCTTGGCTTTTGTCAAGAGAGTTGTAAGTAAGGTGCAAGATCGCCTACGGCCACATCACCCTGAATGTGCTCGATCTCGTCTGATCTCGGATGCTAAGTAGGGTCGGGCCTGGTTAGTACCTGGATGGGAGACCGCCTGCGAATACCAGGTGCCGTAGGCTTTTTTCCATTATGTTGTTGGCTTTGGCGACCTGCTGTATTTTTCCTCTCGATTCCCCGAGGTGACCACCTTGGCTTTTGTCAAGAGAGTTGTAAGTAGGGTGCAAGATCGCCTACGGCCACATCACCCTGAATGTGCTCGATCTCGTCTGATCTCGGATGCTAAGTAGGGTCGGGCCTGGTTAGTACCTGGATGGGAGACCGCCTGCGAATACCAGGTGCCGTAGGCTTTTTTCCATTATGTTGTTGGGTTTGGCGACCTGCTGTATTTTTCCTCTCGATTGCAAGAGGTGACCACCTTGGCTTTTGTCAAGAGAGTTGTAAGTAGGGTGCAAGATCGCCTACAGCCACATCACCCTGAATGCGCTCGATCTCGTCTGATCTCGGATGCAAAGCAGGGTCGGGCCTGCTTAGTACCTGGATGGGAGACCGCCTGCGAATACCAGGTGCCGTAGGCTTTTTTCCATCATGTTGTTGGCTTTGGCGACCTGCTGTATTTTTCCTCTCGATTGCCCGAGGTGACCACCTTGGCTTTTGTCAAGAGAGTTGTAAGTAGGGTGCAAGATCGTCTATGGCCACATCACCCTGAATGCACTCGATCTCGTCTGATCTCGGATGCTAAGCAGGGTCGGGCCTGTTTAGTACCTGGATGGGAGACCGCCTGGGAATACCAGGTGCCGTAGGCTTTTTTCCATTATGTTGTTGGCTTTGGCGACCTGCTGTATTTTTCCTCTCGATTGCCCGAGGTGACCACCTTGGCTTTTGTCAAGAGAGTTGTAAGTAGGGTGCAAGATCACCTACGGCCACATCACCCAGAATGTGCTCAATCTCGTCTGATCTCAGATGCTAAGCAGGGTCGGGCCTAGTTAGTACCTGGATGGGAGACCGCCTAAGAATATCAGGTGCCGTAGGCTTTTTTCCATTATGTTGTTGGCTTTGGCGACCTGCTGTATTTTTCCTCTCGATTGCCCGAGGTGACCACCTTGGCTTTTGTCAAGAGAGTTGTAAGTAGGGTGCAAGATCGCCTATGGCCACATCACCCTGAATGCGCTCGATCTTGTCTGATCTCGGATGCTAAGCAGGGTCGGGCCTGGTTAGTACCTGGATGGGAGACCGCCTGGGAATACCAGGTGCCGTAGGCTTTTTTCCATTATGTTGTTGGCTTTGGCGACCTGCTGTATTTTTCCTCTCTATTGCCCGAGGTGACCACCTTGGCTTTTGTCAAGAGAGTTGTAAGTAGGGTGCAAAATTGCCTACGGCCACATCACCCTGAATGCGCTCGATCTCGTCTGATCTCGGATGCTAAGCAGGGTCAGGCCGGGTTAGTACCTGGATGGGAGACCGCCTGGGAATACAAGGTGCCGTAGGTTTTTTCCATTATGTTGTTGGCTTTGGCGACCTGCTGTATTTTTCCTCTCGATTGCCCGAGGTGACCACCTTGGCTTTTATCAAGAGAGTTGTAAGTAGGGTGCAAGATCCCCTACGGCCACATCACCCTGAATGCGCTCGATCTCGTCTGATCTCGGATGCTAAGCAGGGTCGTGCCTGGTTAGTACCTGGATGGGAGACCGCCTGGGAATACCAGTTGCCGTAGGCTTTTTTCCATTATGTTGTTGGCTTTGGCGACCTGCTGTATTTTTCCTCTCGATTGCCCGAGGTGACCACCTTGGCTTTTGTCAAGAGAGTTGTAAGTAGGGTGCAAGATCGCCTACGGCCACATCACCCTGAATGCGCTCGATCTCATCTGATCTCGGATGCTAAGCAGGGTCGGGCCTGATTAGTACCCGGATGGGAGACCGCCTGGGAATACCAGGTGCCGTAGGCTTTTTTCCATTATGTTGTTGGCTTTGGCGACCTGCTGTATTTTTCCTCTCGATTGCCCGAGGTGACCACCTTGGCTTTTGTCAAGAGAGTTGTAAGTAGGGTGCAAGATCGCCTACGGCCACATCACCCTGAATGTGCTCGATCTCGTCTGATCTCGGATGCTAAGCAGGGTCTGGCCTGGTTAGTACCTGGGTGGGAGACCGCCTGGGAATACCAGGTACCGTAGGCTTTTTTCCATTATGTTGTTGGCTTTGGCGAACTGCTGTATTTTTCCTCTCGATTGCCCGAGGTGACCACCTTGGCTTTTGTCAAGAGAGTTGTAAGTAGTGTTAAAGATCGCCTACGGCCACATCACCCAGAATGCTCTCAATCTCGTCTGATCTCGGATGCCAAGCAGGGTCGAGCCTGGTTAGTACTTGGATGGGAGACCGCCTGGGAATACCAGGTGCCGTAGGCTTTTTTCCATTATGTTGTTGGCTTTGGCGACCTGCTGTATTTTTCATCTCGATTGCCCGAGGTGACCACCTTGGCTTTTGTCAAGAGAGTTGTAAGTAGGGAGCAAGGTTGCCTACAGCCACAACACCCTGAATGCATTCGATCTCGTCTGATCTCGGATGCTAAGCAGGGTCGGGCCTGGTTAGTACCTGGATGGGGGACCGCCTGGGAATACCAGGTGCCGTAGGCTTTTTTCCATTATGTTGTTGGCTTTGGCGACCTGCTGTATTTTTCCTCTCTATTGCCCGAGGTGACCACCTTGGCTTTTGTCAAGAGAGTTGTAAGTAGGGTGCAAGATCGCCTATGGCCACATCACCCTGAATGCGCTCGATCTCGTCTGATCTCGGATGCTAAGCAGGGTCGGGCCTGGTTAGTACCTGGATGGGAGACCGCCTGCGAATACCAGGTGCCGTAGGCTTTTTTCCATTATGTTGTTGGTTTTGGCGACCTGCTGTATTTTTCCTCTCGATTGCCCGAGGTGACCACCTTGGCTTTTGTCAAGAGAGTTGTAAGTAGGGTGCAAAATCGCCTACGGCCACATCACCCTGAATGCGCTCGATCTCGTCTGATCTCGGATGCTAAGCAGGGTCGGGCCTGGTTAGTACCTGGATGGGAGACCGCCTGGGAATACCAGGTGCCGTAGGCCTTTTTCCATTATGTTGTTGGCTTTGGCGACCTGCTGTATTTTTCCTCTCGATTGCCCGAGGTGACCACCTTGGCTTTTGTCAAGAGAGTTGTAAGTAGGGAGCAAGGTCGCCTACAGCCACATCACCCTGAATGCGCTTGATCTCGTCTGATCTCGGATGCTAAGCAGGATCGGGCCTGGTTTGTACCTGGATGGGAGACCGCCTGGGAATACCAGGTGCCGTAGGCATTTTTCCATTAT
This sequence comes from Lithobates pipiens, assembly GCF_037356315.1. Lineage (NCBI taxonomy): Eukaryota > Metazoa > Chordata > Amphibia > Anura > Ranidae > Lithobates > Lithobates pipiens. Next base: position 148,886,264 of record NW_027507791.1, on the reverse strand, counting down.
GTTGTTGGCTTTGGCGACCTGCTGTATTTTTCCTCTCGATTGCCCGAGGTGACCACCTTGGCTTTTGTCAAGAGAGTTGTAAGTAGGGTGCAAGATCGCCTACGGCCACATCACCCTGAATGCGCTCGATCTCGTCTGATCTCGGATGCTAAGCAGGGTCGGGCCTGGTTAGTACCTGGATGGGAGACCGCCTGCGAATACCAGGTGCCGTAGGCTTTTTTCCATTATGTTGTTGGTTTTGGCGACCTGCTGTATTTTTCCTCTCGATTGCCCGAGGTGACCACCTTGGCTTTTGTCAAGAGAATTGTAAGTAGGGTGCAAAATCGCCTACGGCCACATCACCCTGAATGCGCTCGATCTCGTCTGATCTCGGATGCTAAGCAGGGTCGGGCCTGTTTAGTACCTGGATGGGAGACCGCCTGGGAATACCAGGTGCCATAGGCCTTTTTCCATTATGTTGTTGGCTTTGGCGAAAGGCTGTATTTTTCCTCTCGATTGCCCGAGGTGACCACCTTGGCTTTTGTCAAGAGAGTTGTAAGTAGGGTGCAAGATCGCCTACGGCCACATCACCCTGAATGTGCTCGATCTCGTCTGATCTCGGATGCTAAATAGGGTCGGGCCTGGTTAGTACCTGGATGGGAGACCACCTGCGAATACCAGGTGCCGTAGGCTTTTTTCCATTATGTTGTTGGCTTTGGCGACCTGCTGTATTTTTCCTCTCCATTCCCCGAGGTGACCACCTTGGCTTTTGTCAAGAGAGTTGTAAGTAGGGTGCAAGATCGCCTACGGCCACATCACCCTCAATGTGCTCGATCTCGTCTGATCTCGGATGCTAAGTAGGGTCGGGCCTGGTTAGTACCTGGATGGGAGACCACCTGCGAATACCAGGTACCGTAGGCTTTTTTCCATTATGTTGTTGGCTTTGGCGACCTGCTGTATTTTTCCTCTCGATTGCCCGAGGTGACCACCTTGGCTTTTGTCAAGAAAGTTGTAAGTAGGGAGCAAGGTTGCCTACAGCCACAACACCCTGAATGCACTCAATCTCGTCTGATCTCGGATGCTAAGCAGGGTCGGGCCTGGTTAGTACCTGGATGGGGGACCGCCTGGGAATACCAGGTGCCGTAGGCTTTTTTCCATTATGTTGTTGGCTTTGGCGACCTGCTGTATTTTTCCTCTCTATTGCCCGAGGTGACCACCTTGGCTTTTGTCAAGAGAGTTGTAAGTAGGGTGCAAGATCGCCTACAGCCACATCACCCTGAATGCGCTCGATCTCGTCTGATCTCGGATGCTAAGCAGGGTCGGGCCTGGTTAGTACCTGGATGGGAGACCGCCTGCGAATACCAGGTGCCGTAGGCTTTTTTCCATTATGTTGTTGGTTTTGGCGACCTGCTGTATTTTTCCTCTCGATTGCCCGAGGTGACCACCTTGGCTTTTGTCAAGAGAGTTGTAAGTATGGTGCAAAATCGCCTACGGCCACATCACCCTGAATGCGCTCGATCTCGTCTGATCTCGGATGCTAAGCAGGGTCGGGCCTGGTTAGTACCTGGATGGGAGACCGCCTGGTAATACCAGGTGCCGTAGGCCTTTTTCCATTATGTTGTTGGCTTTGGCGACCTGCTGTATTTTTCCTCTCGATTGCCCGAGGTGACCACCTTGGCTTTTGTCAAGAGAGTTGTAAGTAGGGAGCAAGGTCGCCTACAGCCACATCACCCTGAATGCGCTCGATCTCGTCTGATCTCGGATGCTAAGCAGGATCGGGCCTGGTTAGTACCTGGATGGGAGACCGCCTGGGAATACCAGGTGCCGTAGGCATTTTTCCATTATGTTGTTGGCTTTGGCGACCTGCTGTATTTTTCCTCTCGATTGCCCGAGGTGACCACCTTGGCTTTTGTCAAGAGAGTTGTAAGTAGGGTGCAAGATCGCCTACGGCCACATCACCCTGAATGCGCTCGATCTCGTCTGATCTTGGATGCTAAGCAGGGTCGGGCCTGGTTAGTACCTGGATGGGAGACCGCCTGCGAATACCAGGTGCCGTAGGCTTTTTTCCATTATGTTGTTGGTTTTGGCGACCTGCTGTATTTTTCCTCTCGATTGCCCGAGGTGACCACCTTGGCTTTTGTCAAGAGAATTGTAAGTAGGGTGCAAAATCGCCTACGGCCACATCACCCTGAATGCGCTCGATCTCGTCTGATCTCGGATGCTAAGCAGGGTCGGGCCTGGTTAGTACCTGGATGGGAGACCGCCTGGGAATACCAGGTGCCGTAGGCCTTTTTCCATTATGTTGTTGGCTTTGGCGAAAGGCTGTATTTTTCCTCTCGATTGCCCGAGGTGACCACCTTGGCTTTTGTCAAGAGAGTTGTAAGTAAGGTGCAAGATCGCCTACGGCCACATCACCCTGAATGTGCTCGATCTCGTCTGATCTCGGATGCTAAGTAGGGTCGGGCCTGGTTAGTACCTGGATGGGAGACCGCCTGCGAATACCAGGTGCCGTAGGCTTTTTTCCATTATGTTGTTGGCTTTGGCGACCTGCTGTATTTTTCCTCTCGATTCCCCGAGGTGACCACCTTGGCTTTTGTCAAGAGAGTTGTAAGTAGGGTGCAAGATCGCCTACGGCCACATCACCCTGAATGTGCTCGATCTCGTCTGATCTCGGATGCTAAGTAGGGTCGGGCCTGGTTAGTACCTGGATGGGAGACCGCCTGCGAATACCAGGTGCCGTAGGCTTTTTTCCATTATGTTGTTGGGTTTGGCGACCTGCTGTATTTTTCCTCTCGATTGCAAGAGGTGACCACCTTGGCTTTTGTCAAGAGAGTTGTAAGTAGGGTGCAAGATCGCCTACAGCCACATCACCCTGAATGCGCTCGATCTCGTCTGATCTCGGATGCAAAGCAGGGTCGGGCCTGCTTAGTACCTGGATGGGAGACCGCCTGCGAATACCAGGTGCCGTAGGCTTTTTTCCATCATGTTGTTGGCTTTGGCGACCTGCTGTATTTTTCCTCTCGATTGCCCGAGGTGACCACCTTGGCTTTTGTCAAGAGAGTTGTAAGTAGGGTGCAAGATCGTCTATGGCCACATCACCCTGAATGCACTCGATCTCGTCTGATCTCGGATGCTAAGCAGGGTCGGGCCTGTTTAGTACCTGGATGGGAGACCGCCTGGGAATACCAGGTGCCGTAGGCTTTTTTCCATTATGTTGTTGGCTTTGGCGACCTGCTGTATTTTTCCTCTCGATTGCCCGAGGTGACCACCTTGGCTTTTGTCAAGAGAGTTGTAAGTAGGGTGCAAGATCACCTACGGCCACATCACCCAGAATGTGCTCAATCTCGTCTGATCTCAGATGCTAAGCAGGGTCGGGCCTAGTTAGTACCTGGATGGGAGACCGCCTAAGAATATCAGGTGCCGTAGGCTTTTTTCCATTATGTTGTTGGCTTTGGCGACCTGCTGTATTTTTCCTCTCGATTGCCCGAGGTGACCACCTTGGCTTTTGTCAAGAGAGTTGTAAGTAGGGTGCAAGATCGCCTATGGCCACATCACCCTGAATGCGCTCGATCTTGTCTGATCTCGGATGCTAAGCAGGGTCGGGCCTGGTTAGTACCTGGATGGGAGACCGCCTGGGAATACCAGGTGCCGTAGGCTTTTTTCCATTATGTTGTTGGCTTTGGCGACCTGCTGTATTTTTCCTCTCTATTGCCCGAGGTGACCACCTTGGCTTTTGTCAAGAGAGTTGTAAGTAGGGTGCAAAATTGCCTACGGCCACATCACCCTGAATGCGCTCGATCTCGTCTGATCTCGGATGCTAAGCAGGGTCAGGCCGGGTTAGTACCTGGATGGGAGACCGCCTGGGAATACAAGGTGCCGTAGGTTTTTTCCATTATGTTGTTGGCTTTGGCGACCTGCTGTATTTTTCCTCTCGATTGCCCGAGGTGACCACCTTGGCTTTTATCAAGAGAGTTGTAAGTAGGGTGCAAGATCCCCTACGGCCACATCACCCTGAATGCGCTCGATCTCGTCTGATCTCGGATGCTAAGCAGGGTCGGGCCTGGTTAGTACCTGGATGGGAGACCGCCTGGGAATACCAGGTGCCGTAGGCTTTTTTCCATTATGTTGTTGGCTTTGGCGACCTGCAGTATTTTTCCTCTCGATTGCCCGAGGTGACCACCTTGGCTTTTGTCAAGAGAGTTGTAAGTAGGGAGCAAGATTGCCTACGGCCACATCACCCTGAATGCGCTCGATCTCGTCTGATCTCGGATGCTAAGCAGGGTCGGGCCTGGTTAGTACCTGGATGGGAGACCGCCTAGGAATACCAGGTGCCGTAGGCTTTTTTCCATTATGTTGTTGGCTTTGGCGACCTGCTGTATTTTTTTCCTCTCGATTGCCCGCGGTGACCACCTTGGCTTTTATCAAGAGAGTTGTAAGTAGGGTGCAAGATCGCCAACAGCCACATCACCCTGAATGCGCTCGATCTCGTCTGATCTCGGATGCTACGCAGGGTCGGGCCTGGTTAGTACCTGGATGGGAGACCGCCTGGGAATACCAGGTGCCGTAGGCTTTTTTCCATTATGTTGTTGGCTTTGGCGACCTGCTGTATTTTTCCTCTCGATTGCCCGAGGTGACCACCTTGGCTTTTGTCAAGAGAGTTGTAAGTAGGGTGCAAGATCGCCTACGGCCACATCCCCCTGAATGCGCTCGATCTCGTCTGATCTCCTATGCTAAGCAGGGTCGTGCCTGGTTAGTACCTGGGTGGGAGACCGCCTGGGAATACCAGGTGCCGTAGGCTTTTTTCCATTATGTTGTTGGCTTTGGCGACCTGCTGTATTTTTCATCTCGATTGCCCGAGGTGACCACCTTGGCTTTTGTCAAGAGAGTTGTAAGTAGTGTGCAAGATCGCCTACGGCCACATCACCCTGAATGCTCTCAATCTTGTCTGATCTCGGATGCCAAGCAGGGTCGGGCCTGGTTAGTACCTGGATGGGAGACCGCCTGGGAATACCAGGTGCCATAGTCTTTTTTCCATTATGTTGTTGGCTTTGGCGACCTGCTGTATTTTTCCTCTCGATTGCCCGAGGTTACCACCTTGGCTTTTGTCAAGAGAGTTGTAAGTAGGGTCCAAGATCGCCTATGGCCACGTCACCCTGAATGCGCTCACTCTCGTCTGATCTCGGATGCTAAGCAGGGTCGGGCCTGGTTAGTACCTGGATGGGAGACCGCCTGGGAATACCAGGTGCCGTAGGCTTTTTTCCATCATGTTGTTGGCTTTGGCGACCTGCTGTATTTTTCCTCTCTATTGCCCGAGGTGACCACCTTGGCTTTTGTCAAGAGAGTTGTAAGTAGGGTGCAAGATCGCCTATGGCCACATCACCCTGAATGCACTCGATCTCGTCTGATCTCGGATGCTAAGCAGGGTCGGGCCTGGTTAGTACCTGGATGGGAGACCGCCTGGGAATACCAGGTGCCGTAGGCTTTTTTCCATTATGTTGTTGGCTTTGGCGACCTGCTGTATTTTTCCTCTCGATTGCCCGAGGTGACCACCTTGGCTTTTGTCAAGAGAGTTGTAAGTAGGGTGCAAAGATTGCCTACGGCCACATCACCCTGAATGCGCTCGATCTCGTCTGATCTTGGATGCTAAGCAGGGTCTGGCCTGGTTAGTACCTGGATGGGAGACCACCTGGGAATACCAGGTGCCGTATGCTTTTTTCCATTATATTGTTGGCTTTGGCGACCTGCTGTATTTTTTTCCTCTCGATTGCCCGAGGTGACCACCTTGGCTTTTGTCAAGAGAGTTGTAAGTAGGGTGCAAGATCGCCTACAGCCACATCACCCTGAATGCGCTCGATCTCGTCTGATCTCGGATGCTACGCAGGGTCGGGTCTGGTTAGTACCTGGATGGGAGACCGCCTGGGAATACCAGGTGCCGTAGGCTTTTTTCCATTATGTTGTTGGCTTTGGCGACCTGCTGTATTTTTCCTCTCGATTGCCCGAGGTGACCACCTTGGCTTTTGTCAAGAGAGTTGTAAGTAGGGTGCAAGATCGCCTACGGCCACATCACCCTGAATGCGCTCAATCTCGTTTGATCTCAGATGCTAAGCAGGGTCGCGCCTGGTTAGTACCTGGATGGGAGACCGCCTAGGAATACCAGGTGCCGTAGGCTTTTTTCCATTATGTTGTTGGCTTTGGCGACCTGCGGTATTTTTCCTCTTTATTGCAAGAGGTGACCACCTTGGCTTTTGTCAAGAGAGTTGTAAGTAGGGTGCAAGATCGCCTACAGCCACATCACCCTGAACGCACTCGATCTCGTCTGATCTCGGATGCTAAGCAGGGTCGGGCCTGGTTAGTACCTGGATGGGAGACCGCCTGGGAATAACAGGTGCCGTAGGCTTTTTTCCATTATGTTGTTGGCTTTGGCGACCTGCTGTATTTTTCCTCTCTATTGCCCGAGGTGACCACCTTGGCTTTTGTCAAGAGAGTTGTAAGTAGGGTGCAAGATCGCCTACGGCCACATCACACTGATTGCACTCGATCTCGTCTGATCTCGGATGCTAAGCAGGGTCGGGCCTGGTTAGTACCTGGATGGGAGACCGCCTGGGAATACCAGGTGCCGTAGGCTTTTTTCCATTATGTTGTTGGCTTTGGCGACCTGCTGTATTTTTCCTCTCGATTGCCCGAGGTGACCACCTTGGCTTTTGTCAAGAGAGTTGTAAGTAGGGTGCAAGATCCCCTACGGCCACATCACCCTGAATGCGCTCGATCTCATCTGATCTCGGATGCTAAGCAGGGTCGGGCCTGGTTAGTACCTGGATGGGAGACCGCCTGGGAATACCAGGTGCCGTAGGCTTTTTTCCATTATGTTGTTGGCTTTGGCGACCTGCAGTATTTTTCCTCTCCATTGCCCGAGGTGACCACCTTGGCTTTTGTCAAGAGAGTTGTAAGTAGGGTGCAAGATTGCCTACGGCCACATCACCCTGAATGCGCTCGATCTCGTCTGATCTCGGATGCTAAGCAGGGTCGGGCCTGGTTAGTACCTGGATGGGAGACCGCCTGGGAATACCAGGTGCCGTAGGCTTTTTTCCATTATGTTGTTGGCTTTGGCGACCTGCTGTATTTTTTTCCTCTCGATTGCCCGCGGTGACCACCTTGGCTTTTATCAAGAGAGTTGTAAGTAGGGTGCAAGATCGCCAACAGCCACATCACCCTGAATGCGCTCGATCTCGTCTGATCTCGGATGCTACGCAGGGTCGGGCCTGGTTAGTACCTGGATGGGAGACCGCCTGGGAATACCAGGTGCCGTAGGCTTTTTTCCATTATGTTGTTGGCTTTGGCGACCTGCTGTATTTTTCCTCTCGATTGCCCGAGGTGACCACCTTGGCTTTTGTCAAGAGAGTTGTAAGTAGGGTGCAAGATCGCCTACGGCCACATCCCCCTGAATGCGCTCGATCTCGTCTGATCTCGTATGCTAAGCAGGGTCGTGCCTGGTTAGTACCTGGGTGGGAGACCGCCTGGGAATACCAGGTGCCGTAGGCTTCTTTCCATTATGTTGTTGGCTTTGGCGACCTGCTGTATTTTTCATCTCGATTGCCCGAGGTGACCACCTTGGCTTTTGTCAAGAGAGTTGTAAGTAGTGTGCAAGATCGCCTATGGCCACATCACCCTGAATGCTCTCAATCTTGTCTGATCTCGGATGCCAAGCAGGGTCGGGCCTGGTTAGTACCTGGATGGGAGACCGCCTGGGAATACCAGGTGCCATAGTCTTTTTTCCATTATGTTGTTGGCTTTGGCGACCTGCTGTATTTTTCCTCTCGATTGCCCGAGGTTACCACCTTGGCTTTTGTCAAGAGAGTTGTAAGTAGGGTCCAAGATCGCCTATGGCCACGTCACCCTGAATGCGCTCAATCTCATCTGATCTCGGATGCTAAGCAGGGTCGTGCCTGGTTAGTACCTGGATGGGAGACCGCCTGGGAATACCAGGTGCCGTAGGCTTTTTTCCATCATGTTGTTGGCTTTGGCGACCTGCTGTATTTTTCCTCTCTATTGCCCGAGGTGACCACCTTGGCTTTTGTCAAGAGAGTTGTAAGTAGGGTGCAAGATCGCCTATGGCCACATCACCCTGAATGCACTCGATCTCGTCTGATCTCGGATGCTAAGCAGGGTCGGGCCTGGTTAGTACCTGGATGGGAGACCGCCTGGGAATACCAGGTGCCGTAGGCTTTTTTCCATTATGTTGTTGGCTTTGGCGACCTGCTGTATTTTTCCTCTCGATTGCCCGAGGTGACCACCTTGGCTTTTGTCAAGAGAGTTGTAAGTAGGGTGCAAAGATTGCCTACGGCCACATCACCCTGAATGCGCTCGATCTCGTCTGATCTTGGATGCTAAGCAGGGTCTGGCCTGGTTAGTACCTGGATGGGAGACCACCTGGGAATACCAGGTGCCGTATGCTTTTTTCCATTATGTTGTTGGCTTTGGCGACCTGCTGTATTTTTTTCCTCTCGATTGCCCGAGGTGACCACCTTGGCTTTTGTCAAGAGAGTTGTAAGTAGGGTGCAAGATCGCCTACAGCCACATCACCCTGAATGCGCTCGATCTCGTCTGATCTCGGATGCTACGCAGGGTCGGGTCTGGTTAGTACCTGGATGGGAGACCGCCTGGGAATACCAGGTGCCGTAGGCTTTTTTCCATTATGTTGTTGGCTTTGGCGACCTGCTGTATTTTTCCTCTCGATTGCCCGAGGTGACCACCTTGGCTTTTGTCAAGAGAGTTGTAAGTAGGGTGCAAGATCGCCTACGGCCACATCACCCTGAATGCGCTCAATCTCGTTTGATCTCAGATGCTAAGCAGGGTCGCGCCTGGTTAGTACCTGGATGGGAGACCGCCTAGGAATACCAGGTGCCGTAGGCTTTTTTCCATTATGTTGTTGGCTTTGGCGACCTGCGGTATTTTTCCTCTTTATTGCAAGAGGTGACCACCTTGGCTTTTGTCAAGAGAGTTGTAAGTAGGGTGCAAGATCGCCTACAGCCACATCACCCTGAACGCACTCGATCTCGTCTGATCTCGGATGCTAAGCAGGGTCGGGCCTGGTTAGTACCTGGATGGGAGACCGCCTGGGAATAACAGGTGCCGTAGGCTTTTTTCCATTATGTTGTTGGCTTTGGCGACCTGCTGTATTTTTCCTCTCTATTGCCCGAGGTGACCACCTTGGCTTTTGTCAAGAGAGTTGTAAGTAGGGTGCAAGATCGCCTACGGCCACATCACACTGATTGCACTCGATCTCGTCTGATCTCGGATGCTAAGCAGGGTCGGGCCTGGTTAGTACCTGGATGGGAGACCGCCTGGGAATACCAGGTGCCGTAGGCTTTTTTCCATTATGTTGTTGGCTTTGGCGACCTGCTGTATTTTTCCTCTCGATTGCCCGAGGTGACCACCTTGGCTTTTGTCAAGAGAGTTGTAAGTAGGGTGCAAGATCGCCTACAGCCACATCACCCTGAATGCGCTTGATCTCGTCTGATCTCGGATGCTACACAGGCTCGGGTCTGGTTAATACCTGGATCTGAGACCGCCTGGGAATACCAGGTGCCGTAGGCTTTTTTCCATTATGTTGTTGGCTTTGGCGACCTGCTGTATTTTTCCTCTCGATTGCCCGAGGTGACCACCTTGGCTTTTGTCAAGAGAGTTGTAAGTAGGGTGCAAGATTGCCTACGGCGACATTACCTTAATGCGCTCGATCTTGTCTTATCTTGGATGCTAAGCAGGGGCGAGCCAGGTTAGTACCTGGATGAGAGACCGCCTGGGAATACCAGGTGCTGTAGGCTTTTTTCCATTATGTTGTTGGCTTTGGCGACCTGCTGTATTTTTCCTTTCGATTGCCCGAGGTGACCACCTTGGCTTTTGTCAAGAGAGTTGTAAGTAGGGTGCAAAGATTGCCTACGGCCACATCACCCTGAATGCGCTTGATCTCGTCTGATCTCGGATGCTAAGCAGGGTCGGGCCTGGTTAGTACCTGGATGGGAGACCACCTGGGAATACCAGGTGCCGTATGCTTTTTTCCATTATGTTGTTGGCTTTGGCGACCTGCTGTATTTTTTTCCTCTCGATTGCCCGAGGTGACCACCTTGGCTTTTGTCAATAGAGTTGTAAGTAGGGTGCAAGATCGCCTACAGCCACATCACCCTGAATGCTCTCGATCTCGTCTGATCTCGGATGCTACGCAGGGTCGGGTCTGGTTAGTACCTGGATGGGAGACCGCCTGGGAATACCAGGTGCCGTAGGCTTTTTTCCATTATGTTGTTGGCTTTGGCGACCTGCTGTATTTTTCCTCTCGATTGCCCGAGGTGACCACCTTGGCTTTTGTCAAGAGAGTTGTAAGTAGGGTGCAAGATCGCCTACGGTCACATCACCCTGAATGCGCTCGATCTCGTCTGATTTCGGATGCTAAGCAGGGTCGTGCCTGGTTAGTACCTGGGTGGGAGACCGCCTGGGAATACCAGGTGCCGTAGGCTTTTTTCCATTATGTTGTTGGCTTTGGCGACCTGCTGTATTTTTCCTCTCGATTGCCCGAGGTGACCACCTTGGCTTTTGTCAAGAGAGTTGTAAGTAGGATGCAAGATTGCTTACAGCCACATCACCCTGAATGTGCTCTAACTCGTCTGATCTCGGATGCTAAGCAGGGTCGTGCCTGGTTAGTACCTGGGTGGGAGACCGCCTGGGAATACCAGGTGCCGTAGGCTTTTTTCCATTATGTTGTTGGTTTTGGCGACCTGCTGTATTTTTCCTCTCGATTGCCCGAGGTGACCACCTTGGCTTTTGTCAAGAGAGTTGTAAGTAGGGTGCAAGATCGCCTACAGCCACATCACCCTGAATGCGCTCGATCTCGTCTGATCTCGGATGCTACGCAGGGTCGGGTCTGGTTAGTACCTGGATGGGAGACCGCCTGGGAATACCAGGTGCTGTAGGCTTTTTTCCATTATGTTGTTGGTTTTGGCGACCTGCTGTATTTTTCCTCTCGATTGCCCGAGGTGACCACCTTGGCTTTTGTCAAGAGAGTTGTAAGTAGGGTGCAAGATCGCCTACAGCCACATCACCCTGAATGCGCTCGATCTCGTCTGATCTCGGATGCTACGCAGGGTCGGGTCTGGTTAGTACCTGGATGGGAGACCGCCTGGGAATACCAGGTGCTGTAGGCTTTTTTCCATTATGTTGTTGGCTTTGGCGACCTGCTGTATTTTTCCTCTCGATTGCCCGAGGTGACCACCTTGGCTTTTGTCAAGAGAGTTGTAAGTAGGGTGCAAGATCGCCTACAGCCACATCACCCTGAATGTGCTCGATCTCGTCTGATCTCGGATGCTAAGCAGGGTCGTGCCTGGTTAGTACCTGGGTGGGAGACCGCCTGGGAATATCAGGTGCCGTAGGCTTTTTTCCATTATGTTGTTGGCTTTGGCGACCTGCTGTATTTTTCCTCTCGATTGCCCGAGGTGACCACCTTGGCTTTTGTCAAGAGAGTTGTAAGTAGGGTGCAAGATCGCCTACGGCCACATCACCCTGAATGCGCTCAATCTCGTTTGATCTCAGATGCTAAGCAGGGTCGCGCCTGGTTAGTACCTGGATGGGAGACCGCCTGGGAATACCAGGTGCCGTATGCTTTTTTCCATTATGTTGTTGGCTTTGGCGACCTGCTGTATTTTTCCTCTCGATTGCCCGAGGTGACCACCTTGGCTTTTGTCAAGAGAGTTGTAAGTAGGGTGCAAGATCGCCTACGGCCACATCACCCTGAATGCGCTCAATCTCGTTTGATCTCAGATGCTAAGCAGGGTCGCGCCTGGTTAGTACCTGGATGGGAGACCGCCTAGGAATACCAGGTGCCGTAGGCTTTTTTCCATTATGTTGTTGGCTTTGGCGACCTGCGGTATTTTTCCTCTTTATTGCAAGAGGTGACCACCTTGGCTTTTGTCAAGAGAGTTGTAAGTAGGGTGCAAGATCGCCTACAGCCACATCACCCTGAACGCACTCGATCTCGTCTGATCTCGGATGCTAAGCAGGGTCGGGCCTGGTTAGTACCTGGATGGGAGACCGCCTGGGAATAACAGGTGCCGTAGGCTTTTTTCCATTATGTTGTTGGCTTTGGCGACCTGCTGTATTTTTCCTCTCTATTGCCCGAGGTGACCACCTTGGCTTTTGTCAAGAGAGTTGTAAGTAGGGTGCAAGATCGCCTACGGCCACATCACACTGATTGCACTCGATCTCGTCTGATCTCGGATGCTAAGCAGGGTTGGGCCTGGTTAGTACCTGGATGGGAGACCGCCTGAGAATACCAGATGCCGTAGGCTTTTTTCCATTATGTTGTTGGCTTTGGCGACCTGCTGTATTTTTCCTCTCGATTGCCCGAGGTGACCACCTTGGCTTTTGTCAAGAGAGTTGTAAGTAGGGTGCAAGATCGCCTACGGCCACATCACCCTAAATGCGCTCGATCTCGTCTGATCTCGGATGCTAAGCAGGGTCGGACCTGGTTAGTACCTGGATGGGAGACCGCCTGGGAATACCAGGTGCCGTAGGCTTTTTTCCATTATGTTGTTGGCTTTGGCGACCTGCTGTATTTTTCCTCTCGATTGCCCGAGGTGACCACCTTAGCTTTTGTCAAGAGAGTTGTAAGTAGGGTGCAAAATTGCCTACGGCCACATCACCCTGAATGCGCTCGATCTCGTCTGATCTCGGATGCTAAGCAGGGTTGGGCCTGGTTAGTACCTGGATGGGAGACCGCCTGAGAATACCAGATGCCGTAGGCTTTTTTCCATTATGTTGTTGGCTTTGGCGACCTGCTGTATTTTTCCTCTCGATTGCCCGAGGTGACCACCTTGGCTTTTGTCAAGAGAGTTGTAAGTAGGGTGCAAGATCGCCTATGGCCAAATCACCCTGAATGCGCTCGATCTCGTCTGACCTCGGATACTAAGCAGGGTCGGGCCTGGTTAGTACCTGGATGGGAGACCGCCTGGGGATACCAGGTGCCGTAGGCTTTTTTCCATTATGTTGTTGGCTTTGGCAACCTGCTGTATTTTTCCTCTCGGTTGCCCGAGGTGACCACCTTGGCTTTTGTCAAGAGAGTTGTAAGTAGGGTGCAAGATCACCTACTGCCACATCACCCTGAATGCGCTTGATCTCGTCTGATTTCGGATGCTAAGCAGGGTCGGGCCTGGTTAGTACCTGGATGGGAGGCCGCCTGGGAATACCAGGTTCCGTAGGCTTTTTTCCATTATGTTGTTGGCTTTGGCGACCTGCTGTATTTTTCCTCTCGATTGCAAGAGGTGACCACCTTGGCTTTTGTCAAGAGATTTGTAAGTAGGATGCAAGATCCCCTACGGCCACATCACCCGGAATGCGCTCGATCTCGTCTGATCTCGGATGCTAAGCAGGGTCGGGCCTGGTTAGTACCTGGATGGGAGACCACCTGGGAATACCAGGTGCCATAGGCTTTTTTCCATTATGTTGTTGGCTTTGGCGACCTGCTGTATTTTTCCTCTCGATTGCCCGAGGTGACCACCTTGGCTTTTGTCAAGAGAGTTGTAAGTAGGGTGCAAGATCGCCTACGGCCACATCACCCTGAATGCGCTCGATCTCGTCTGATCTGGGATGCTAAGTAAGGTCGGGCCTGGTTAGTACCTGGATGGGAGACCGCCTGCGAATACCAGGTGCCGTAGGCTTTTTCCATTATGTTGTTGGCTTTGGCGACCTGCTGTATTTTTCCTCTCGATTGCCCAAGGTGACCACCTTGGCTTTTGTCAAGAGAGTTGTAAGTAGGGTTCAAGATTGCCTACGGCCACATCACCCTAAATGCGCTCGATCTAGTCTGATCTTGGATGCTAAGCAGGGTCGGGCCTGGTTAGTAACTGGATGGGAGACCGCCTGGGAATACCAGGTGCCGTAGGCTTTTTTCCATTATGTTGTTGGCTTTGGCGACCTGCTGTATTTTTCCTCTCGATTGCCCGAGGTGACCACCTTGGCTTTTGTCAAGAGAGTTGTAAGTAGGGTGCAAGATCGCCTACGGCCACATCACCCTGAATGCGCTCGATCTCGTCTGATCTCGGATGCTAAGCAGGGTCGGGCCTGGTTAGTACCTGGATGGGAGACCGCCTGGGAATACCTGGTGCCGTAGGCTTTTTTCCATTATGTTGTTGGCTTTGGCGACCTGCTGTATTTTTCCTCTCGATTGCCCGAGGTGACCACCTTGGCTTTTGTCAAGAGAGTTGTAAGTAGGGTGCAAGATCGCCTGCGGCCACATCACCCTGAATCCGCTCGATCTCGTCTGACCTCGGATACTAAGCAGGGTCGGGCCTGGTTAGTACCTGGATGGGAGACCGCCTGGGAATACCAGGTGCCGTAGGCTTTTTTCCATTATGTTGTTGGCTTTGGCAACCTGCTGTATTTTTCCTCTCGATTGCCCGAGGTGACCACCTTGGCTTTTGTCAAGAGAGTTGTAAGTAGGGTGCAAGATCGCCTACGGCCACATCACCCTGAATGCGCTTGATCTCGTCTGATTTCGGATGCTAAGCAGGGTCGGGCCTGGTTAGTACCTGGATGGGAGGCCGCCTGGGAATACCAGGTTCCGTAGGCTTTTTTCCATTATGTTGTTGGCTTTGGCGACCTGCTGTATTTTTCCTCTCGATTGCAAGAGGTGACCACCTTGGCTTTTGTCAAGAGATTTGTAAGTAGGGTGCAAGATCGCCTATGGCCACATCACCCGGAATGCGCTCGATCTCGTCTGATCTCGGATGCTAAGCAGGGTCGGGCCTGGTTAGTACCTAGATGGGAGACCGCCTGGTAATACCAGGTGCCGTAGGCTTTTTCCATTATGTTGTTGGCTTTGGCGACCTGCTGTATTTTTCCTCTCGATTGCCCGAGGTGACCACCTTGGCTTTTGTCAAGAGAGTTGTAAATAGGGTGCAAGATCGGCTACGGCCACATCACCCTGAATGCGCTCGATCTCGTCTGATCTCGGATGCTAAGCAGGGTCGGGCCTGGTTAGTACCTGGATGGGAGACCGCCTGGGAATACCAGGTGCCGTAGGCTTTTTTCCATTATGTTGTTGGCTTTGGCGACCTGCTGTATTTTTCCTCTCGATTGCCCGAGGTGACCACCTTGGCTTTTGTCAAGAGAGTTGTAAGTAGGGTGCAAGAACGCGTATGGCCACATCACCCTGAATGCGCTCGATCTCGTCTGATCTCGGATGCTAAGCAGGGTCGGGCCTGGTTAGTACCTGGATGGGAGACCGCCTGGGAAAACCAGGTGCCGTAGGCTTTTTTCCATTATGTTGTTGGCTTTGGCGACCTGCTGTATTTTTCTTCTCGATTGCCCGAGGTGACCACCTTGGCTTTTGTCAAGAGAGTTGTAAGTAGGGTGCAAGATCGCCTACAGCCACATCACCCTGAATGCGCTCGATCTCGTCTGATCTCGGATGCTAAGCAGGGTCGGGCCTGGTTAGTACCTGGATGGGAGACCACCTGGGAATACCAGGTGCCATAGGCTTTTTTCCATTATGTTGTTGGCTTTGGCGACCTGCTGTATTTTTCCTCTCGATTGCCCGAGGTGACCACCTTGGCTTTTGTCAAGAGAGTTGTAAGTAGGGTGCAAGATCGCCTACGGCCACATCACCCTGAATGCGCTCGATCTCGTCTGATCTGGGATGCTAAGTAAGGTCGGGCCTGGTTAGTACCTGGATGGGAGACCGCCTGCGAATACCAGGTGCCGTAGGCTTTTTCCATTATGTTGTTGGCTTTGGCGACCTGCTGTATTTTTCCTCTCGATTGCCCAAGGTGACCACCTTGGCTTTTGTCAAGAGAGTTGTAAGTAGGGTTCAAGATTGCCTACGGCCACATCACCCTAAATGCGCTCGATCTAGTCTGATCGTGGATGCTAAGCAGGGTCGGGCCTGGTTAGTACCTGGATGGGAGACCGCCTGGGAATACCAGGTGCCGTAGGCTTTTTTCCATTATGTTGTTGGCTTTGGCGACCTGCTGTATTTTTCCTCTCTATTGCCCGAGGTGACCACCTTGGCTTTTGTCAAGAGAGTTGTAAGTTGGGTGCAAGATCGCCTACGGCCACATCACCCTGAATGCGCTCGATCTCGGATGCTAAGCAGGGTCGGGCCTGGTTAGTACCTGGATGGGAGACCGCCTGGGAATACCAGGTGCTGTAGGCTTTTTTCCATTATGTTGTTGGCTTTGGCGACCTGCTGTATTTTTCCTCTCGATTGCCCGAGGTGACCACCTTGGCTTTTGTCAAGAGAGTTGTAAGTAGGGTGCAAGATCGCCTACGGCCACATCACCCTGAATGCGCTCGATCTCGTCTGATCTCGGATGCTAAGCAGGGTCGGGCCTGGTTAGTACCTGGATGGGAGACCGCCTGGGAATACCTGGTGCCGTAGGCTTTTTTCCATTATGTTGTTGGCTTTGGCGACCTGCTGTATTTTTCCTCTCGATTGCCCGAGGTGACCACCTTGGCTTTTGTCAAGAGAGTTGTAAGTAGGGTGCAAGATCGCCTGCGGCCACATCACCCTGAATCCGCTCGATCTCGTCTGACCTCGGATACTAAGCAGGGTCGGGCCTGGTTAGTACCTGGATGGGAGACCGCCTGGGAATACCAGGTGCCGTAGGCTTTTTTCCATTATGTTGTTGGCTTTGGCAACCTGCTGTATTTTTCCTCTCGATTGCCCGAGGTGACCACTTTGGCTTTTGTCAAGAGAGTTGTAAGTAGGGTGCAAGATCGCCTACGGCCACATCACCCTGAATGCGCTTGATCTCGTCTGATTTCGGATGCTAAGCAGGGTCGGGCCTGGTTAGTACCTGGATGGGAGGCCGCCTGGGAATACCAGGTTCCGTAGGCTTTTTTCCATTATGTTGTTGGCTTTGGCGACCTGCTGTATTTTTCCTCTCGATTGCAAGAGGTGACCACCTTGGCTTTTGTCAAGAGATTTGTAAGTAGGGTGCAAGATCGCCTATGGCCACATCACCCGGAATGCGCTCAATCTCGTCTGATCTCGGATGCTAAGCAGGGTCGGGCCTGGTTAGTACCTAGATGGGAGACCGCCTGGTAATACCAGGTGCCGTAGGCTTTTTCCATTATGTTGTTGGCTTTGGCGACCTGCTGTATTTTTCCTCTCGATTGCCCGAGGTGACCACCTTGGCTTTTGTCAAGAGAGTTGTAAGTAGGGTGCAAGATCGGCTACGGCCACATCACCCTGAATGCGCTCGATCTCGTCTGATCTCGGATGCTAAGCAGGGTCGGGCCTGGTTAGTACCTGGATGGGAGACCGCCTGGGAATACCAGGTGCCGTAGGCTTTTTTCCATTATGTTGTTGGCTTTGGCGACCTGCTGTATTTTTCCTCTCGATTGCCGAGTTTACCACCTTGGCTTTTGTCAAGAGAGTTGTAAGTAGGGTGCAAGAACGCGTATGGCCACATCACCCTGAATGCGCTCGATCTCGTCTGATCTCGGATGCTAAGCAGGGTCGGGCCTGGTTAGTACCTGGATGGGAGACCGCTTGGGAAAACCAGGTGCCGTAGGCTTTTTTCCATTATGTTGTTGGCTTTGGCGACCTGCTGTATTTTTCTTCTCGATTGCCCGAGGTGACCACCTTGGCTTTTGTCAAGAGAGTTGTAAGTAGGGTGCAAGATCGCCTACAGCCACATCACCCTGAATGCGCTCGATCTCGTCTGATCTCGGATGCTAAGCAGGGTCGGGCCTGGTTAGTACCTGGATGGGAGACCACCTGGGAATACCAGGTGCCATAGGCTTTTTTCCATTATGTTGTTGGCTTTGGCGACCTGCTGTATTTTTCCTCTCGATTGCCCGAGGTGACCACCTTGGCTTTTGTCAAGAGAGTTGTAAGTAGGGTGCAAGATCGCCTACGGCCACATCACCCTGAATGCGCTCGATCTCGTCTGATCTGGGATGCTAAGTAAGGTCGGGCCTGGTTAGTACCTGGATGGGAGACCGCCTGCGAATACCAGGTGCCGTAGGCTTTTTCCATTATGTTGTTGGCTTTGGCGACCTGCTGTATTTTTCCTCTCGATTGCCCAAGGTGACCACCTTGGCTTTTGTCAAGAGAGTTGTAAGTAGGGTTCAAGATTGCCTACGGCCACATCACCCTAAATGCGCTCGATCTAGTCTGATCGTGGATGCTAAGCAGGGTCGGGCCTGGTTAGTACCTGGATGGGAGACCGCCTGGGAATACCAGGTGCCGTAGGCTTTTTTCCATTATGTTGTTGGCTTTGGCGACCTGCTGTATTTTTTCTCTCGATTGCCCGAGGTGACCACCTTGGCTTTTGTCAAGAGAGTTGTAAGTAGGGTGCAAGATCACCTACGGCCACATCACCCTGAATGCGCTCGATCTCGGATGCTAAGCAGGGTCGGGCCTGGTTAGTACATGGATGGGAGACCGCCTGGGAATACCAGGTGCCGTAGGCTTTTTTCCATTATGTTGTTGGCTTTGGCGACCTGCTGTATTTTTCCTCTCGATTGCCCGAGGTGACCACCTTGGCTTTTGTCAAGAGAGTTGTAAGTAGGGTGCAAGATCGCCTACGGCCACATCACCCTGAATGCGCTCGATCTCATCTGATCTCGGATGCTAAGCAGGGTCGGGCCTGATTAGTACCCGGATGGGAGACCGCCTGGGAATACCAGGTGCCGTAGGCTTTTTTCCATTATGTTGTTGGCTTTGGCGACCTGCTGTATTTTTCCTCTCGATTGCCCGAGGTGACCACCTTGGCTTTTGTCAAGAGAGTTGTAAGTAGGGTGCAAGATCGCCTACGGCCACATCACCCTGAATGTGCTCGATCTCGTCTGATCTCGGATGCTAAGCAGGGTCTGGCCTGGTTAGTACCTGGGTGGGAGACCGCCTGGGAATACCAGGTACCGTAGGCTTTTTTCCATTATGTTGTTGGCTTTGGCGAACCGCTGTATTTTTCCTCTCGATTGCCCGAGGTGACCACCTTGGCTTTTGTCAAGAGAGTTGTAAGTAGTGTTAAAGATCGCCTACGGCCACATCACCCAGAATGCTCTCAATCTCGTCTGATCTCGGATGCCAAGCAGGGTCGAGCCTGGTTAGTACTTGGATGGGAGACCGCCTGGGAATACCAGGTGCCGTAGGCTTTTTTCCATTATGTTGTTGGCTTTGGCGACCTGCTGTATTTTTCATCTAGATTGCCCGAGGTGACCACCTTGGCTTTTGTCAAGAGAGTTGTAAGTAGGGAGCAAGGTTGCCTACAGCCACAACACCCTGAATGCATTCGATCTCGTCTGATCTCGGATGCTAAGCAGGGTCGGGCCTGGTTAGTACCTGGATGGGGGACCGCCTGGGAATACCAGGTGCCGTAGGCTTTTTTCCATTATGTTGTTGGCTTTGGCGACCTGCTGTATTTTTCCTCTCTATTGCCCGAGGTGACCACCTTGGCTTTTGTCAAGAGAGTTGTAAGTAGGGTGCAAGATCGCCTATGGCCACATCACCCTGAATGCGCTCGATCTCGTCTGATCTCGGATGCTAAGCAGGGTCGGGCCTGGTTAGTACCTGGATGGGAGACCGCCTGCGAATACCAGGTGCCGTAGGCTTTTTTCCATTATGTTGTTGGTTTTGGCGACCTGCTGTATTTTTCCTCTCGATTGCCCGAGGTGACCACGTTGGCTTTTGTCAAGAGAGTTGTAAGTAGGGTGCAAGATCGCCTACGGCCACATCACCCTGAATGCGCTCGATCTCGTCTGATCTCGGATGCTCAGCAGGGTCGGGCCTGGTTAGTACCTGGATGGGAGACCGCCTGGGAATACCAGGTGCCGTAGGCTTTTTTCCATTATGTTGTTGGCTTTGGCGACCTGCTGTATTTTTCCTCTCGATTGCCCGAGGTGACCACCTTGGCTTTTGTCAAGAGAGTTCTAAGTAGGGTGCAAGATCGCCTACGGCCAAATCACCCTGAATGCGCTCGATCTCGTCTGATCTCGGATGCTAAGCAGCGTCGGGCCTGGTTAGTACCTGGATGGGAGACCGCCTGGGAATACCAGGTGCCGTAGGCTTTTTTCCATTATGTTGTTGGCTTTGGCGACCTGCTGTATTTTTCCTCTCGATTGCCCGAGGTGACCACCTTGGCTTTTGTCAAGAGAGTTGTAAGTAGGATGCAAGATCGCCTATGGCCACATCACCCTGAATGCGCTCGATCTCGTCTGATCTCGGATGCCAAGCAGGGTGGGCCCTGGTTAGTACCTGGATGGGAGACCACCTGGGAATACCAGGTGCCGTAGGCTTTTTTACATTATGTTGTTGTCTTTGGCGACCTGCTGTATTTTTCCTCTCGATTGCCCGAGGTGACCACCTTGGCTTTTGTCAAGAGAGTTGTAAGTAGAGTGCAAGATCGCCTACAGCCACATCACCCTGAATGCGCTCGATCTCGTCTGATCTCGGATGCTAAACAGGGTCGGGCCTGGTTAGTACCTGGATGGGAGACGGCCTGGGAATACCAGGTGCCGTAGGCTTTTTTTCATTATGTTGTTGGCTTTGGCGACCTGCTGTATTTTTCCTCTCGATTGCCCGAGGTGACCACCTTGGCTTTTGTCAAGAGAGTTGTAAGTAGGGTGCAAGATCGCCTACAGCCACATCACCCTGAATGCGCTCGATCTTGTCTGATCTCGGATGCCAAGCAGGGTGGGCCCTGGTTAGTACCTGGATGGGAGACCACCTTGGAATACCAGGTGCCGTAGGCATTTTTACATTATGTTGTTGGCTTTGGCGACCTGCTGTATTTTTCCTCTCGATTGCCCGAGGTGACCACCTTGGCTTTTGTCAAGAGAGTTGTAAGTAGGATGCAAGATCACCAACGGCCACATAACCTTGAATGCACTCGATCTCGTCTGATCTCGGATCCTAAGCAGGGTGGGCCCTGGTTAGTACCTGGATGGGAGACCACCTGGGAATACCAGGTGCTGTAGGCTTTTTTCCATTATGTTGTTGGCTTTGGCGACCTGCTGTATTTTCCCTCTCGATTGCCCGAGGTGACCACCTTGGCTTTTGTCAAGAGAGTTGTAAGTAGAGTGCAAGATCGCCTACAGCCACATCACCCTGAATGCGCTCGATCTCGTCTGATCTCGGATGCTAAACAGGGTCGGGCCTGGTTAGTACCTGGATGGGAGACGGCCTGGGAATACCAGGTGCCGTAGGCTTTTTTCCATTATGTTGTTGGCTTTGGCGACCTGCTGTATTTTTCCTCTCGATTGCCCGAGGTGACCACCTTGGCTTTTGTCAAGAGAGTTGTAAGTAGGGTGCAAGATCGCCTACGGCCACATCACCCTGAATGCGCTCGATCTTGTCTGATCTCGGATGTTAATCAGGGTCGGGCCTGGTTAGTACCTGGATGGGACACCGCCTGGGAATACCAGGTGCCTTAGGCTTTTTTACGTTATGTTGTTGGCTTTTGGCGACCTGCTGTATTTTTCCTCTCGATTGCCCGAGGTGACCACCTTGGCTTTTGTCAAGAGAGTTGTAAGTAGGGTGCAAGATCGCCTACGGCCACATCACCCTGAATGCGCTCGATCTCGTCTGATCTCGGATGCTAAGCAGGGTCGGGCCTGGTTAGTACCTGGATGGGAGACCGCCTGGTAATACCAGGTGCCGTAGGCTTTTTCCATTATGTTGTTGGCTTTGGCGACCTGCTGTATTTTATCTCTCTATAGCCCGAGGTGACCACCTTGGCTTTTGTCAAGAGAGTTGTAAGTAGGGTGCAAGATCGCCTACGGCCATATCACCCTGAATGCGCTCGATCTCGTCTGATTTCAGATGCTAAGCAGGGTCGGGCCTGGTTAGTACCTGGATGGGAGACCGCCTGGGAAAATCAGGTGCCGTAGGCTTTTTTCCATTATGTTGTTGGCTTTGGCGACCTGCTGTATTTTTCCTCTCGATTGCCCGAGGTGACCACCTTGGCTTTTGTCAAGAGAGTTGTAAGTAGGGTGCAAGATCGCCTACGGCCACATCACCCTGAATGCGCTCGATCTCGTCTGATCTCGGATGCTAAGCAGGGTCGGGCCTGGTTAGTACCTGGATGGGAGACCACCTGGGAATACCAGGTGCCATAGGTTTTTTTCCATTATGTTGTTGGCTTTGGCGACCTGCTGTATTTTTCCTCTCGATTGCCCGAGGTGACCACCTTGGCTTTTGTCAAGAGAGTTGTAAGTAGGGTGCAAGATCGCCTACGGCCACATCACCCTGAATGCGCTCGATCTCGTCTGATCTGGGATGCTAAGTAAGGTCGGGCCTGGTTAATACCTGGATGGGAGACCGCCTGCGAATACCAGGTGCCGTAGGCTTTTTCCATTATGTTGTTGGCTTTGGCGACCTGCTGTATTTTTCCTCTCGATTGCCCAAGGTGACCACCTTGGCTTTTGTCAAGAGAGTTGTAAGTAGGGTTCAAGATTGCCTACGGCCACATCACCCTAAATGCGCTCGATCTAGTCTGATCTTGGATACTAAGCAGGGTCGGGCCTGGTTAGTACCTGGATGGGAGACCGCCTGGGAATACCAGGTGCCGTAGGCTTTTTTCCATTATGTTGTTGGCTTTGGCGACCTGCTGTATTTTTTCTCTCGATTGCCCGAGGTGACCACCTTGGCTTTTGTCAAGAGAGTTGTAACTAGGGTGCAAGATCACCTACGGCCACATCACCCTGAATGCGCTCGATCTCGGATGCTAAGCAGGGTCGGGCCTGGTTAGTACATGGATGGGAGACCGCCTGGGAATACCAGGTGCCGTAGGCTTTTTTCCATTATGTTGTTGGCTTTGGCGACCTGCTGTATTTTTCCTCTCGATTGCCCGAGGTGACCACCTTGGCTTTTGTCAAGAGAGTTGTAAGTAGGGTGCAAGATCGCCTACGGCCACATCACCCTGAATGCGCTCGATCTCATCTGATCTCGGATGCTAAGCAGGGTCGGGCCTGATTAGTACCCGGATGGGAGACCGCCTGGGAATACCAGGTGCCGTAGGCTTTTTTCCATTATGTTGTTGGCTTTGGCGACCTGCTGTATTTTTCCTCTCGATTGCCCGAGGTGACCACCTTGGCTTTTGTCAAGAGAGTTGTAAGTAGGGTGCAAGATCGCCTACGGCCACATCACCCTGAATGTGCTCGATCTCGTCTGATCTCGGATGCTAAGCAGGGTCTGGCCTGGTTAGTACCTGGGTGGGAGACCGCCTGGGAATACCAGGTACCGTAGGCTTTTTTCCATTATGTTGTTGGCTTTGGCGAACTGCTGTATTTTTCCTCTCGATTGCCCGAGGTGACCACCTTGGCTTTTGTCAAGAGAGTTGTAAGTAGTGTTAAAGATCGCCTACGGCCACATCACCCAGAATGCTCTCAATCTCGTCTGATCTCGGATGCCAAGCAGGGTCGAGCCTGGTTAGTACTTGGATGGGAGACCGCCTGGGAATACCAGGTGCCGTAGGCTTTTTTCCATTATGTTGTTGGCTTTGGCGACCTGCTGTATTTTTCATCTCGATTGCCCGAGGTGACCACCTTGGCTTTTGTCAAGAGAGTTGTAAGTAGGGAGCAAGGTTGCCTACAGCCACAACACCCTGAATGCATTCGATCTCGTCTGATCTCGGATGCTAAGCAGGGTCGGGCCTGGTTAGTACCTGGATGGGGGACCGCCTGGGAATACCAGGTGCCGTAGGCTTTTTTCCATTATGTTGTTGGCTTTGGCGACCTGCTGTATTTTTCCTCTCTATTGCCCGAGGTGACCACCTTGGCTTTTGTCAAGAGAGTTGTAAGTAGGGTGCAAGATCGCCTACGGCCACATCACCCTGAATGCGCTCGATCTCGTCTGATCTCGGATGCTAAGCAGGGTCGGGCCTGGTTAGTACCTGGATGGGAGACCGCCTGCGAATACCAGGTGCCGTAGGCTTTTTTCCATTATGTTGTTGGTTTTGGCGACCTGCTGTATTTTTCCTCTCGATTGCCCGAGGTGACCACCTTGGCTTTTGTCAAGAGAGTTGTAAGTAGGGAGCAAGGTCGCCTACAGCCACATCACCCTGAATGGGCTTGATCTCGTCTGATCTCGGATGCTAAGCAGGATCGGGCCTGGTTTGTACCTGGATGGGAGACCGCCTGGGAATACCAGGTGCCGTAGGCATTTTTCCATTATGTTGTTGGCTTTGGCGACCTGCTGTATTTTTCCTCTCGATTGCCCGAGGTGACCACCTTGGCTTTTGTCAAGAGAGTTGTAAGTAGGGTGCAAGATCGCCTACGGCCACATCACCCTGAATGCGCTCGATCTCGTCTGATCTCGGATGCTAAGCAGGGTCGGGCCTGGTTAGTACCTGGATGGGAGACCGCCTGCGAATACCAGGTGCCGTAGGCTTTTTTCCATTATGTTGTTGGTTTTGGCGACCTGCTGTATTTTTCCTCTCGATTGCCCGAGGTGACCACCTTGGCTTTTGTCAAGAGAATTGTAAGTAGGGTGCAAAATCGCCTACGGCCACATCACCCTGAATGCGCTCGATCTCGTCTGATCTCGGATGCTAAGCAGGGTCGGGCCTGGTTAGTACCTGGATGGGAGACCGCCTG
Organism: Lithobates pipiens; assembly: GCF_037356315.1. Taxonomy (NCBI): domain Eukaryota; kingdom Metazoa; phylum Chordata; class Amphibia; order Anura; family Ranidae; genus Lithobates; species Lithobates pipiens. The sequence goes on along the minus strand of NW_027507791.1, from coordinate 148,861,700 downwards.
GGAATACCAGGTGCCATAGGCCTTTTTCCATTATGTTGTTGGCTTTGGCGAAAGGCTGTATTTTTCCTCTCGATTGCCCGAGGTGACCACCTTGGCTTTTGTCAAGAGAGTTGTAAGTAGGGTGCAAGATCGCCTACGGCCACATCACCCTGAATGTGCTCGATCTCGTCTGATCTCGGATGCTAAATAGGGTCGGGCCTGGTTAGTACCTGGATGGGAGACCACCTGCGAATACCAGGTGCCGTAGGCTTTTTTCCATTATGTTGTTGGCTTTGGCGACCTGCTGTATTTTTCCTCTCCATTCCCCGAGGTGACCACCTTGGCTTTTGTCAAGAGAGTTGTAAGTAGGGTGCAAGATCGCCTACGGCCACATCACCCTCAATGTGCTCTATCTCGTCTGATCTCGGATGCTAAGTAGGGTCGGGCCTGGTTAGTACCTGGATGGGAGACCACCTGCGAATACCAGGTACCGTAGGCTTTTTTCCATTATGTTGTTGGCTTTGGCGACCTGCTGTATTTTTCCTCTCGATTGCCCGAGGTGACCACCTTGGCTTTTGTCAAGAGAGTTGTAAGTAGGGTGCAAGATCGCCTACAGCCACATCACCCTGAATGCGCTCGATCTCGTCTGATCTCGGATGCTAAGCAGGGTCGGGCCTGGTTAGTACCTGGATGGGAGACCGCCTGCGAATACCAGGTGCCGTAGGCTTTTTTCCATTATGTTGTTGGTTTTGGCGACCTGCTGTATTTTTCCTCTCGATTGCCCGAGGTGACCACCTTGGCTTTTGTCAAGAGAGTTGTAAGTATGGTGCAAAATCGCCTACGGCCACATCACCCTGAATGCGCTCGATCTCGTCTGATCTCGGATGCTAAGCAGGGTCGGGCCTGGTTAGTACCTGGATGGGAGACCGCCTGGGAATACCAGGTGCCGTAGGCCTTTTTCCATTATGTTGTTGGCTTTGGCGACCTGCTGTATTTTTCCTCTCGATTGCCCGAGGTGACCACCTTGGCTTTTGTCAAGAGAGTTGTAAGTAGGGAGCAAGGTCGCCTACAGCCACATCACCCTGAATGCGCTCGATCTCGTCTGATCTCGGATGCTAAGCAGGATCGGGCCTGGTTAGTACCTGGATGGGAGACCGCCTGGGAATACCAGGTGCCGTAGGCATTTTTCCATTATGTTGTTGGCTTTGGCGACCTGCTGTATTTTTCCTCTCGATTGCCCGAGGTGACCACCTTGGCTTTTGTCAAGAGAGTTGTAAGTAGGGTGCAAGATCGCCTACGGCCACATCACCCTGAATGCGCTCGATCTCGTCTGATCTTGGATGCTAAGCAGGGTCGGGCCTGGTTAGTACCTGGATGGGAGACCGCCTGCGAATACCAGGTGCCGTAGGCTTTTTTCCATTATGTTGTTGGTTTTGGCGACCTGCTGTATTTTTCCTCTCGATTGCCCGAGGTGACCACCTTGGCTTTTGTCAAGAGAATTGTAAGTAGGGTGCAAAATCGCCTACGGCCACATCACCCTGAATGCGCTCGATCTCGTCTGATCTCGGATGCTAAGCAGGGTCGGGCCTGGTTAGTACCTGGATGGGAGACCGCCTTGGAATACCAGGTGCCGTAGGCCTTTTTCCATTATGTTGTTGGCTTTGGCGAAAGGCTGTATTTTTCCTCTCGATTGCCCGAGGTGACCACCTTGGCTTTTGTCAAGAGAGTTGTAAGTAGGGTGCAAGATCGCCTACGGCCACATCACCCTGAATGTGCTCGATCTCGTCTGATCTCGGATGCTAAGTAGGGTCGGGCCTGGTTAGTACCTGGATGGGAGACCGCCTGCGAATACCAGGTGCCGTAGGCTTTTTTCCATTATGTTGTTGGCTTTGGCGACCTGCTGTATTTTTCCTCTCGATTCCCCGAGGTGACCACCTTGGCTTTTGTCAAGAGAGTTGTAAGTAGGGTGCAAGATCGCCTACGGCCACATCACCCTGAATGCGCTCGATCTCGTCTGATCTCAGATGCTAAGCAGGGTCGGGCCTGGTTAGTACCTGGATGGGAGACCGCCTAGGAATACCAGGTGCCGTAGGCTTTTTTCCATTATGTTGTTGGCTTTGGCGACCTGCTGTATTTTTTTCCTCTCGATTGCCCGAGGTGACCACCTTGGCTTTTGTCAAGAGAGTTGTAAGTAGGGTGCAAGATCGCCTACGGCCACATCACCCTGAATGTGCTCGATCTCGTCTGATCTCGGATGCTAAGTAGGGTCGGGCCTGGTTAGTACCTGGATGGGAGACCGCCTGCGAATACCAGGTGCCGTAGGCTTTTTTCCATTATGTTGTTGGGTTTGGCGACCTGCTGTATTTTTCCTCTCGATTGCAAGAGGTGACCACCTTGGCTTTTGTCAAGAGAGTTGTAAGTAGGGTGCAAGATCGCCTACAGCCACATCACCCTGAATGCGCTCGATCTCGTCTGATCTCGGATGCAAAGCAGGGTCGGGCCTGCTTAGTACCTGGATGGGAGACCGCCTGCGAATACCAGGTGCCGTAGGCTTTTTTCCATCATGTTGTTGGCTTTGGCGACCTGCTGTATTTTTCCTCTCGATTGCCCGAGGTGACCACCTTGGCTTTTGTCAAGAGAGTTGTAAGTAGGGTGCAAGATCGTCTATGGCCACATCACCCTGAATGCACTCGATCTCGTCTGATCTCGGATGCTAAGCAGGGTCGGGCCTGTTTAGTACCTGGATGGGAGACCGCCTGGGAATACCAGGTGCCGTAGGCTTTTTTCCATTATGTTGTTGGCTTTGGCGACCTGCTGTATTTTTCCTCTCGATTGCCCGAGGTGACCACCTTGGCTTTTGTCAAGAGAGTTGTAAGTAGGGTGCAAGATCACCTACGGCCACATCACCCAGAATGTGCTCAATCTCGTCTGATCTCAGATGCTAAGCAGGGTCGGGCCTAGTTAGTACCTGGATGGGAGACCGCCTGGGAATATCAGGTGCCGTAGGCTTTTTTCCATTATGTTGTTGGCTTTGGCGACCTGCTGTATTTTTCCTCTCGATTGCCCGAGGTGACCACCTTGGCTTTTGTCAAGAGAGTTGTAAGTAGGGTGCAAGATCGCCTATGGCCACATCACCCTGAATGCGCTCGATCTTGTCTGATCTCGGATGCTAAGCAGGGTCGGGCCTGGTTAGTACCTGGATGGGAGACCGCCTGGGAATACCAGGTGCCGTAGGCTTTTTTCCATTATGTTGTTGGCTTTGGCGACCTGCTGTATTTTTCCTCTCTATTGCCCGAGGTGACCACCTTGGCTTTTGTCAAGAGAGTTGTAAGTAGGGTGCAAAATTGCCTACGGCCACATCACCCTGAATGCGCTCGATCTCGTCTGATCTCGGATGCTAAGCAGGGTCAGGCCGGGTTAGTACCTGGATGGGAGACCGCCTGGGAATACAAGGTGCCGTAGGTTTTTTCCATTATGTTGTTGGCTTTGGCGACCTGCTGTATTTTTCCTCTCGATTGCCCGAGGTGACCACCTTGGCTTTTATCAAGAGAGTTGTAAGTAGGGTGCAAGATCCCCTACGGCCACATCACCCTGAATGCGCTCGATCTCGTCTGATCTCGGATGCTAAGCAGGGTCGGGCCTGGTTAGTACCTGGATGGGAGACCGCCTGGGAATACCAGGTGCCGTAGGCTTTTTTCCATTATGTTGTTGGCTTTGGCGACCTGCAGTATTTTTCCTCTCGATTGCCCGAGGTGACCACCTTGGCTTTTGTCAAGAGAGTTGTAAGTAGGGTGCAAGATTGCCTACGGCCACATCACCCTGAATGCGCTCGATCTCGTCTGATCTCGGATGCTAAGCAGGGTCGGGCCTGGTTAGTACCTGGATGGGAGACCGCCTAGGAATACCAGGTGCCGTAGGCTTTTTTCCATTATGTTGTTGGCTTTGGCGACCTGCTGTATTTTTTTCCTCTCGATTGCCCGCGGTGACCACCTTGGCTTTTATCAAGAGAGTTGTAAGTAGGGTGCAAGATCGCCAACAGCCACATCACCCTGAATGCGCTCGATCTCGTCTGATCTCGGATGCTACGCAGGGTCGGGCCTGGTTAGTACCTGGATGGGAGACCGCCTGGGAATACCAGGTGCCGTAGGCTTTTTTCCATTATGTTGTTGGCTTTGGCGACCTGCTGTATTTTTCCTCTCGATTGCCCGAGGTGACCACCTTGGCTTTTGTCAAGAGAGTTGTAAGTAGGGTGCAAGATCGCCTACGGCCACATCCCCCTGAATGCGCTCGATCTCGTCTGATCTCCTATGCTAAGCAGGGTCGTGCCTGGTTAGTACCTGGGTGGGAGACCGCCTGGGAATACCAGGTGCCGTAGGCTTTTTTCCATTATGTTGTTGGCTTTGGCGACCTGCTGTATTTTTCATCTCGATTGCCCGAGGTGACCACCTTGGCTTTTGTCAAGAGAGTTGTAAGTAGTGTGCAAGATCGCCTACGGCCACATCACCCTGAATGCTCTCAATCTTGTCTGATCTCGGATGCCAAGCAGGGTCGGGCCTGGTTAGTACCTGGATGGGAGACCGCCTGGGAATACCAGGTGCCATAGTCTTTTTTCCATTATGTTGTTGGCTTTGGCGACCTGCTGTATTTTTCCTCTCGATTGCCCGAGGTTACCACCTTGGCTTTTGTCAAGAGAGTTGTAAGTAGGGTCCAAGATCGCCTATGGCCACGTCACCCTGAATGCGCTCACTCTCGTCTGATCTCAGATGCTAAGCAGGGTCGGGCCTGGTTAGTACCTGGATGGGAGACCGCCTGGGAATACCAGGTGCCGTAGGCTTTTTTCCATCATGTTGTTGGCTTTGGCGACCTGCTGTATTTTTCCTCTCTATTGCCCGAGGTGACCACCTTGGCTTTTGTCAAGAGAGTTGTAAGTAGGGTGCAAGATCGCCTATGGCCACATCACCCTGAATGCACTCGATCTCGTCTGATCTCGGATGCTAAGCAGGGTCGGGCCTGGTTAGTACCTGGATGGGAGACCGCCTGGGAATACCAGGTGCCGTAGGCTTTTTTCCATTATGTTGTTGGCTTTGGCGACCTGCTGTATTTTTCCTCTCGATTGCCCGAGGTGACCACCTTGGCTTTTGTCAAGAGAGTTGTAAGTAGGGTGCAAAGATTGCCTACGGCCACATCACCCTGAATGCGCTCGATCTCGTCTGATCTTGGATGCTTAGCAGGGTCTGGCCTGGTTAGTACCTGGATGGGAGACCACCTGGGAATACCAGGTGCCGTATGCTTTTTTCCATTATATTGTTGGCTTTGGCGACCTGCTGTATTTTTTTCCTCTCGATTGCCCGAGGTGACCACCTTGGCTTTTGTCAAGAGAGTTGTAAGTAGGGTGCAAGATCGCCTACAGCCACATCACCCTGAATGCGCTCGATCTCGTCTGATCTCGGATGCTACGCAGGGTCGGGTCTGGTTAGTACCTGGATGGGAGACCGCCTGGGAATACCAGGTGCCGTAGGCTTTTTTCCATTATGTTGTTGGCTTTGGCGACCTGCTGTATTTTTCCTCTCGATTGCCCGAGGTGACCACCTTGGCTTTTGTCAAGAGAGTTGTAAGTAGGGTGCAAGATCGCCTACGGCCACATCACCCTGAATGCGCTCAATCTCGTTTGATCTCAGATGCTAAGCAGGGTCGCGCCTGGTTAGTACCTGGATGGGAGACCGCCTAGGAATACCAGGTGCCGTAGGCTTTTTTCCATTATGTTGTTGGCTTTGGCGACCTGCGGTATTTTTCCTCTTTATTGCAAGAGGTGACCACCTTGGCTTTTGTCAAGAGAGTTGTAAGTAGGGTGCAAGATCGCCTACAGCCACATCACCCTGAACGCACTCGATCTCGTCTGATCTCGGATGCTAAGCAGGGTCGGGCCTGGTTAGTACCTGGATGGGAGACCGCCTGGGAATAACAGGTGCCGTAGGCTTTTTTCCATTATGTTGTTGGCTTTGGCGACCTGCTGTATTTTTCCTCTCTATTGCCCGAGGTGACCACCTTGGCTTTTGTCAAGAGAGTTGTAAGTAGGGTGCAAGATCGCCTACGGCCACATCACACTGATTGCACTCGATCTCGTCTGATCTCGGATGCTAAGCAGGGTCGGGCCTGGTTAGTACCTGGATGGGAGACCGCCTGGGAATACCAGGTGCCGTAGGCTTTTTTCCATTATGTTGTTGGCTTTGGCGACCTGCTGTATTTTTCCTCTCGATTGCCCGAGGTGACCACCTTGGCTTTTGTCAAGAGAGTTGTAAGTAGGGTGCAAGATCCCCTACGGCCACATCACCCTGAATGCGCTCGATCTCATCTGATCTCGGATGCTAAGCAGGGTCGGGCCTGGTTAGTACCTGGATGGGAGACCGCCTGGGAATACCAGGTGCCGTAGGCTTTTTTCCATTATGTTGTTGGCTTTGGCGACCTGCAGTATTTTTCCTCTCGATTGCCCGAGGTGACCACCTTGGCTTTTGTCAAGAGAGTAGTAAGTAGGGTGCAAGATTGCCTACGGCCACATCACCCTGAATGCGCTCGATCTCGTCTGATCTCGGATGCTAAGCAGGGTCGGGCCTGGTTAGTACCTGGATGGGAGACCGCCTGGGAATACCAGGTGCCGTAGGCTTTTTTCCATTATGTTGTTGGCTTTGGCGACCTGCTGTATTTTTTTCCTCTCGAGCGCCCGCGGTGACCACCTTGGCTTTTATCAAGAGAGTTGTAAGTAGGGTGCAAGATTGCCAACAGCCACATCACCCTGAATGCGCTCGATCTCGTCTGATCTCGGATGCTACGCAGGGTCGGGCCTGGTTAGTACCTGGATGGGAGACCGCCTGGGAATACCAGGTGCCGTAGGCTTTTTTCCATTATGTTGTTGGCTTTGGCGACCTGCTGTATTTTTCCTCTCGATTGCCCGAGGTGACCACCTTGGCTTTTGTCAAGAGAGTTGTAAGTAGGGTGCAAGATCGCCTACGGCCACATCCCCCTGAATGCGCTCGATCTCGTCTGATCTCGTATGCTAAGCAGGGTCGTGCCTGGTTAGTACCTGGGTGGGAGACCGCCTGGGAATACCAGGTGCCGTAGGCTTTTTTCCATTATGTTGTTGGCTTTGGCGACCTGCTGTATTTTTCATCTCGATTGCCCGAGGTGACCACCTTGGCTTTTGTCAAGAGAGTTGTAAGTAGTGTGCAAGATCGCCTACGGCCACATCACCCTGAATGCTCTCAATCTTGTCTGATCTCGGATGCCAAGCAGGGTCGGGCCTGGTTAGTACCTGGATGGGAGACCGCCTGGGAATACCAGGTGCCATAGTCTTTTTTCCATTATGTTGTTGGCTTTGGCGACCTGCTGTATTTTTCCTCTCGATTGCCCGAGGTTACCACCTTGGCTTTTGTCAAGAGAGTTGTAAGTAGGGTCCAAGATCGCCTATGGCCACGTCACCCTGAATGCGCTCAATCTCGTCTGATCTCGGATGCTAAGCAGGGTCGTGCCTGGTTAGTACCTGGATGGGAGACCGCCTGGGAATACCAGGTGCCGTAGGCTTTTTTCCATCATGTTGTTGGCTTTGGCGACCTGCTGTATTTTTCCTCTCTATTGCCCGAGTTGACCACCTTGGCTTTTGTCAAGAGAGTTGTAAGTAGGGTGCAAGATCGCCTATGGCCACATCACCCTGAATGCACTCGATCTCGTCTGATCTTGGATGCTAAGCAGGGTCGGGCCTGGTTAGTACCTGGATGGGAGACCGCCTGGGAATACCAGGTGCCGTAGGCTTTTTTCCATTATGTTGTTGGCTTTGGCGACCTGCTGTATTTTTCCTCTCGATTGCCCGAGGTGACCACCTTGGCTTTTGTCAAGAGAGTTGTAAGTAGGGTGCAAAGATTGCCTACGGCCACATCACCCTGAATGCGCTCGATCTCGTCTGATCTTGGATGCTAAGCAGGGTCTGGCCTGGTTAGTACCTGGATGGGAGACCGCCTGGGAATACCAGGTGCCGTAGGCTTTTTTCCATTATGTTGTTGGCTTTGGCGACCTGCTGTATTTTTCCTCTCGATTGCCCGAGGTGACCACCTTGGCTTTTGTCAAGAGAGTTGTAAGTAGGGTGCAAGATCGCCTACGGCCACATCACCCTGAATGCGCTCAATCTCGTTTGATCTCAGATGCTAAGCAGGGTCGCGCCTGGTTAGTACCTGGATGGGAGACCGCCTAGGAATACCAGGTGCCGTAGGCTTTTTTCCATTATGTTGTTGGCTTTGGCGACCTGCGGTATTTTTCCTCTTTATTGCAAGAGGTGACCACCTTGGCTTTTGTCAAGAGAGTTGTAAGTAGGGTGCAAGATCGCCTACAGCCACATCACCCTGAACGCACTCGATCTCGTCTGATCTCGGATGCTAAGCAGGGTCGGGCCTGGTTAGTACCTGGATGGGAGACCGCCTGGGAATAACAGGTGCCGTAGGCTTTTTTCCATTATGTTGTTGGCTTTGGCGACCTGCTGTATTTTTCCTCTCTATTGCCCGAGGTGACCACCTTGGCTTTTGTCAAGAGAGTTGTAAGTAGGGTGCAAGATCGCCTACGGCCACATCACACTGATTGCACTCGATCTCGTCTGATCTCGGATGCTAAGCAGGGTCTGGCCTGGTTAGTACCTGGATGGGAGACCGCCTGGGAATACCAGGTGCCGTAGGCTTTTTTCCATTATGTTGTTGGCTTTGGCGACCTGCTGTATTTTTCCTCTCGATTGCCCGAGGTGACCACCTTGGCTTTTGTCAAGAGAGTTGTAAGTAGGGTGCAAGATCGCCTACGGCCACATCACCCTGAATGCGCTCAATCTCGTTTGATCTCAGATGCTAAGCAGGGTCGCGCCTGGTTAGTACCTGGATGGGAGACCGCCTAGGAATACCAGGTGCCGTAGGCTTTTTTCCATTATGTTGTTGGCTTTGGCGACCTGCGGTATTTTTCCTCTTTATTGCAAGAGGTGACCACCTTGGCTTTTGTCAAGAGAGTTGTAAGTAGGGTGCAAGATCGCCTACAGCCACATCACCCTGAACGCACTCGATCTCGTCTGATCTCGGATGCTAAGCAGGGTCGGGCCTGGTTAGTACCTGGATGGGAGACCGCCTGGGAATAACAGGTGCCGTAGGCTTTTTTCCATTATGTTGTTGGCTTTGGCGACCTGCTGTATTTTTCCTCTCTATTGCCCGAGGTGACCACCTTGGCTTTTGTCAAGAGAGTTGTAAGTAGGGTGCAAGATCGCCTACGGCCACATCACACTGATTGCACTCGATCTCGTCTGATCTCGGATGCTAAGCAGGGTCGGGCCTGGTTAGTACCTGGATGGGAGACCGCCTGGGAATACCAGGTGCCGTAGGCTTTTTTCCATTATGTTGTTGGCTTTGGCGACCTGCTGTATTTTTCCTCTCGATTGCCCGAGGTGACCACCTTGGCTTTTGTCAAGAGAGTTGTAAGTAGGGTGCAAGATCGCCTACAGCCACATCACCCTGAATGCGCTTGATCTCGTCTGATCTCGGATGCTACACAGGGTCGGGTCTGGTTAATACCTGGATCTGAGACCGCCTGGGAATACCAGGTGCCGTAGGCTTTTTTCCATTATGTTGTTGGCTTTGGCGACCTGCTGTATTTTTCCTCTCGATTGCCCGAGGTGACCACCTTGGCTTTTGTCAAGAGAGTTGTAAGTAGGGTGCAAGATTGCCTACGGCGACATTACCTTAATGCGCTCGATCTTGTCTTATCTTGGATGCTAAGCAGGGTCGAGCCAGGTTAGTACCTGGATGAGAGACCGCCTGGGAATACCAGGTGCTGTAGGCTTTTTTCCATTATGTTGTTGGCTTTGGCGACCTGCTGTATTTTTCCTTTCGATTGCCCGAGGTGACCACCTTGGCTTTTGTCAAGAGAGTTGTATGTAGGGTGCAAAGATTGCCTACGGCCACATCACCCTGAATGCGCTCGATCTCGTCTGATCTCGGATGCTAAGCAGGGTCGGGCCTGGTTAGTACCTGGATGGGAGACCGCCTGGGAATACCAGGTGCCGTATGCTTTTTTCCATTATGTTGTTGGCTTTGGCGACCTGCTGTATTTTTTTCCTCTCGATTGCCCGAGGTGACCACCTTGGCTTTTGTCAATAGAGTTGTAAGTAGGGTGCAAGATCGCCTACAGCCACATCACCCTGAATGCTCTCGATCTCGTCTGATCTCGGATGCTACGCAGGGTCGGGTCTGGTTAGTACCTGGATGGGAGACCGCCTGGGAATACCAGGTGCCGTAGGCTTTTTTCCATTATGTTGTTGGCTTTGGCGACCTGCTGTATTTTTCCTCTCGATTGCCCGAGGTGACCACCTTGGCTTTTGTCAAGAGAGTTGTAAGTAGGGTGCAAGATCGCCTACGGTCACATCACCCTGAATGCGCTCGATCTCGTCTGATTTCGGATGCTAAGCAGGGTCGTGCCTGGTTAGTACCTGGGTGGGAGACCGCCTGGGAATACCAGGTGCCGTAGGCTTTTTTCCATTATGTTGTTGGCTTTGGCGACCTGCTGTATTTTTCCTCTCGATTGCCCGAGGTGACCACCTTGGCTTTTGTCAAGAGAGTTGTAAGTAGGATGCAAGATTGCTTACAGCCACATCACCCTGAATGTGCTCTAACTCGTCTGATCTCGGATGCTAAGCAGGGTCGTGCCTGGTTAGTACCTGGGTGGGAGACCGCCTGGGAATACCAGGTGCCGTAGGCTTTTTTCCATTATGTTGTTGGTTTTGGCGACCTGCTGTATTTTTCCTCTCGATTGCCCGAGGTGACCACCTTGGCTTTTGTCAAGAGAGTTGTAAGTAGGGTGCAAGATCGCCTACAGCCACATCACCCTGAATGCACTCGATCTCGTCTGATCTCGGATGCTACGCAGGGTCGGGTCTGGTTAGTACCTGGATGGGAGACCGCCTGGGAATACCAGGTGCTGTAGGCTTTTTTCCATTATGTTGTTGGTTTTGGCGACCTGCTGTATTTTTCCTCTCGATTGCCCGAGGTGACCACCTTGGCTTTTGTCAAGAGAGTTGTAAGTAGGGTGCAAGATCGCCTACAGCCACATCACCCTGAATGCGCTCGATCTCGTCTGATCTCGGATGCTACGCAGGGTCGGGTCTGGTTAGTACCTGGATGGGAGACCGCCTGGGAATACCAGGTGCTGTAGGCTTTTTTCCATTATGTTGTTGGCTTTGGCGACCTGCTGTATTTTTCCTCTCGATTGCCCGAGGTGACCACCTTGGCTTTTGTCAAGAGAGTTGTAAGTAGGGTGCAAGATCGCCTACAGCCACATCACCCTGAATGTGCTCGATCTCGTCTGATCTCGGATGCTAAGCAGGGTCGTGCCTGGTTAGTACCTGGGTGGGAGACCGCCTGGGAATATCAGGTGCCGTAGGCTTTTTTCCATTATGTTGTTGGCTTTGGCGACCTGCTGTATTTTTCCTCTCGATTGCCCGAGGTGACCACCTTGGCTTTTGTCAAGAGAGTTGTAAGTAGGGTGCAAGATCGCCTACGGCCACATCACCCTGAATGCGCTCAATCTCGTTTGATCTCAGATGCTAAGCAGGGTCGCGCCTGGTTAGTACCTGGATGGGAGACCGCCTGGGAATACCAGGTGCCGTATGCTTTTTTCCATTATGTTGTTGGCTTTGGCGACCTGCTGTATTTTTCCTCTCGATTGCCCGAGGTGACCACCTTGGCTTTTGTCAAGAGAGTTGTAAGTAGGGTCCAAGATCGCCTATGGCCACGTCACCCTGAATGCGCTCACTCTCGTCTGATCTCGGATGCTAAGCAGGGTCGGGCCTGGTTAGTACCTGGATGGGAGACCGCCTGGGAATACCAGGTGCCGTATGCTTTTTTCCATTATGTTGTTGGCTTTGGCGACCTGCTGTATTTTTCCTCTCGATTGCCCGAGGTGACCACCTTGGCTTTTGTCAAGAGAGTTGTAAGTAGGGTGCAAGATCGCCTACGGCCACATCACCCTGAATGCGCTCAATCTCGTTTGATCTCAGATGCTAAGCAGGGTCGCGCCTGGTTAGTACCTGGATGGGAGACCGCCTAGGAATACCAGGTGCCGTAGGCTTTTTTCCATTATGTTGTTGGCTTTGGCGACCTGCGGTATTTTTCCTCTTTATTGCAAGAGGTGACCACCTTGGCTTTTGTCAAGAGAGTTGTAAGTAGGGTGCAAGATCGCCTACAGCCACATCACCCTGAACGCACTCGATCTCGTCTGATCTCGGATGCTAAGCAGGGTCGGGCCTGGTTAGTACCTGGATGGGAGACCGCCTGGGAATAACAGGTGCCGTAGGCTTTTTTCCATTATGTTGTTGGCTTTGGCGACCTGCTGTATTTTTCCTCTCTATTGCCCGAGGTGACCACCTTGGCTTTTGTCAAGAGAGTTGTAAGTAGGGTGCAAGATCGCCTACGGCCACATCACACTGATTGCACTCGATCTCGTCTGATCTCGGATGCTAAGCAGGGTCGGGCCTGGTTAGTACCTGGATGGGAGACCGCCTGGGAATACCAGGTGCCGTAGGCTTTTTTCCATTATGTTGTTGGCTTTGGCGACCTGCTGTATTTTTCCTCTCGATTGCCCGAGGTGACCACCTTGGCTTTTGTCAAGAGAGTTGTAAGTAGGGTGCAAGATCGCCTACGGCCACATCACCCTGAATGCGCTCAATCTCGTTTGATCTCAGATGCTAAGCAGGGTCGCGCCTGGTTAGTACCTGGATGGGAGACCGCCTAGGAATACCAGGTGCCGTAGGCTTTTTTCCATTATGTTGTTGGCTTTGGCGACCTGCGGTATTTTTCCTCTTTATTGCAAGAGGTGACCACCTTGGCTTTTGTCAAGAGAGTTGTAAGTAGGGTGCAAGATCGCCTACAGCCACATCACCCTGAACGCACTCGATCTCGTCTGATCTCGGCTGCTAAGCAGGGTCGGGCCTGGTTAGTACCTGGATGGGAGACCGCCTGGGAATAACAGGTGCCGTAGGCTTTTTTCCATTATGTTGTTGGCTTTGGCGACCTGCTGTATTTTTCCTCTCTATTGCCCGAGGTGACCACCTTGGCTTTTGTCAAGAGAGTTGTAAGTAGGGTGCAAGATCGCCTACGGCCACATCACACTGATTGCACTCGATCTCGTCTGATCTCGGATGCTAAGCAGGGTCGGGCCTGGTTAGTACCTGGATGGGAGACCGCCTGGGAATACCAGGTGCCGTAGGCTTTTTTCCATTATGTTGTTGGCTTTGGCGACCTGCTGTATTTTTCCTCTCGATTGCCCGAGGTGACCACCTTGGCTTTTGTCAAGAGAGTTGTAAGTAGGATGCAAGATCCCCTACGGCCACATCACCCTGAATGCGCTCAATCTCGTCTGATCTCGGATGCTAAGCAGGGTCGGGCCTGGTTAGTACCTGGATGGGAGACCGCCTGGGAATACCAGGTGCCGTAGGCTTTTTTCCATTATGTTGTTGGCTTTGGCGACCTGCTGTATTTTTTTCCTCTTGATTGCCCGCGGTGACCACCTTGGCTTTTATTAAGAGAGTTGTAAGTAGGGTGCAAGATCGCCAACAGCCACATCACCCTGAATGCGCTCGATCTCGTCTGATCTCGGATGCTACGCAGGGTCGGGCCTGGTTAGTACCTGGATGGGAGACCGCCTGGGAATACCAGGTGCCGTAGGCTTTTTTCCATTATGTTGTTGGCTTTGGCGACCTGCTGTATTTTTCCTCTCGATTGCCCGAGGTGACCACCTTGGCTTTTGTCAAGAGAGTTGTAAGTAGGGTGCAAGATCGCCTACGGCCACATCCCCCTGAATGCGCTCGATCTCGTCTGATCTCGTATGCTAAGCAGGGTCGTGCCTGGTTAGTACCTGGGTGGGAGACCGCCTGGGAATACCAGGTGCCGTAGGCTTTTTTCCATTATGTTGTTGGCTTTGGCGACCTGCTGTATTTTTCATCTCGATTGTCCGAGGTGACCACCTTGGCTTTTGTCAAGAGAGTTGTAAGTAGTGTGCAAGATCGCCTACGGCCACATCACCCTGAATGCTCTCAATCTTGTCTGATCTCGGATGCCAAGCAGGGTCGGGCCTGGTTAGTACCTGGATGGGAGACCGCCTGGGAATACCAGGTGCCATAGTCTTTTTTCCATTATGTTGTTGGCTTTGGCGACCTGCTGTATTTTTCCTCTCGATTGCCCGAGGTTACCACCTTGGCTTTTGTCAAGAGAGTTGTAAGTAGGGTCCAAGATCGCCTATGGCCACGTCACCCTGAATGCGCTCAATCTCGTCTGATCTCGGATGCTAAGCAGGGTCGGGCCTGGTTAGTACCTGGATGGGAGACCGCCTGGGAATACCAGGTGCCGTAGGCTTTTTTCCATCATGTTGTTGGCTTTGGCGACCTGCTGTATTTTTCCTCTCTATTGCCCGAGGTGACCACCTTGGGTTTTGTCAAGAGAGTTGTAAGTAGGGTGCAAGATCGCCTATGGCCACATCACCCTGAATGCACTCGATCTCGTCTGATCTCGGATGCTAAGCAGGGTCGGGCCTGGTTAGTACCTGGATGGGAGACCGCCTGGGAATACCAGGTGCCGTAGGCTTTTTTCCATTATGTTGTTGGCTTTGGCGACCTGCTGTATTTTTCCTCTCGATTGCCCGAGGTGACCACCTTGGCTTTTGTCAAGAGAGTTGTAAGTAGGGTGCAAGATCGCCTACGGCCACATCACCCTGAATGCGCTCAATCTCGTTTGATCTCAGATGCTAAGCAGGGTCACGCCTGGTTAGTACCTGGATGGGAGACCGCCTAGGAATACCAGGTGCCGTAGGCTTTTTTCCATTATGTTGTTGGCTTTGGCGACCTGCGGTATTTTTCCTCTTTATTGCAAGAGGTGACCACCTTGGCTTTTGTCAAGAGAGTTGTAAGTAGGGTGCAAGATCGCCTACAGCCACATCACCCTGAACGCACTCGATCTCGTCTGATCTCGGATGCTAAGCAGGGTCGGGCCTGGTTAGTACCTGGATGGGAGACCGCCTGGGAATAACAGGTGCCGTAGGCTTTTTTCCATTATGTTGTTGGCTTTGGCGACCTGCTGTATTTTTCCTCTCTATTGCCCGAGGTGACCACCTTGGCTTTTGTCAAGAGAGTTGTAAGTAGGGTGCAAGATCGCCTACGGCCACATCACACTGATTGCACTCGATCTCGTCTGATCTCGGATGCTAAGCAGGGTCGGGCCTGGTTAGTACCTGGATGGGAGACCGCCTGGGAATACCAGGTGCCGTAGGCTTTTTTCCATTATGTTGTTGGCTTTGGCGACCTGCTGTATTTTTCCTCTCGATTGCCCGAGGTGACCACCTTGGCTTTTGTCAAGAGAGTTGTAAGTAGGGTGCAAGATCCCCTACGGCCACATCACCCTGAATGCGCTCGATCTCGTCTGATCTCGGATGCTAAGCAGGGTCGGGCCTGGTTAGTACCTGGATGGGAGACCGCCTGGGAATACCAGGTGCCGTAGGCTTTTTTCCATTATGTTGTTGGCTTTGGCGACCTGCTGTATTTTTTTCCTCTCGATTGCCCGCGGTGACCACCTTGGCTTTTATCAAGAGAGTTGTAAGTAGGGTGCAAGATCGCCAACAGCCACATCACCCTGAATGCGCTCGATCTCGTCTGATCTCGGATGCTACGCAGGGTCGGGCCTGGTTAGTACCTGGATGGGAGACCGCCTGGGAATACCAGGTGCCGTAGGCTTTTTTCCATTATGTTGTTGGCTTTGGCGACCTGCTGTATTTTTCCTCTCGATTGCCCGAGGTGACCACCTTGGCTTTTGTCAAGAGAGTTGTAAGTAGGGTGCAAGATCGCCTACGGCCACATCCCCCTGAATGCGCTCGATCTCGTCTGATCTCGTATGCTAAGCAGGGTCGTGCCTGGTTAGTACCTGGGTGGGAGACCGCCTGGGAATACCAGGTGCCGTAGGCTTTTTTCCATTATGTTGTTGGCTTTGGCGACCTGCTGTATTTTTCATCTCGATTGTCCGAGGTGACCACCTTGGCTTTTGTCAAGAGAGTTGTAAGTAGTGTGCAAGATCGCCTACGGCCACATCACCCTGAATGCTCTCAATCTTGTCTGATCTCGGATGCCAAGCAGGGTCGGGCCTGGTTAGTACCTGGATGGGAGACCGCCTGGGAATACCAGGTGCCATAGTCTTTTTTCCATTATGTTGTTGGCTTTGGCGACCTGCTGTATTTTTCCTCTCGATTGCCCGAGGTTACCACCTTGGCTTTTGTCAAGAGAGTTGTAAGTAGGGTCCAAGATCGCCTATGGCCACGTCACCCTGAATGCGCTCAATCTCGTCTGATCTCGGATGCTAAGCAGGGTCGGGCCTGGTTAGTACCTGGATGGGAGACCGCCTGGGAATACCAGGTGCCGTAGGCTTTTTTCCATCATGTTGTTGGCTTTGGCGACCTGCTGTATTTTTCCTCTCTATTGCCCGAGGTGACCACCTTGGCTTTTGTCAAGAGAGTTGTAAGTAGGGTGCAAGATCGCCTATGGCCACATCACCCTGAATGCACTCGATCTCGTCTGATCTCGGATGCTAAGCAGGGTCGGGCCTGGTTAGTACCTGGATGGGAGACCGCCTGGGAATACCAGGTGCCGTAGGCTTTTTTCCATTATGTTGTTGGCTTTGGCGACCTGCTGTATTTTTCCTCTCGATTGCCCGAGGTGACCACCTTGGCTTTTGTCAAGAGAGTTGTAAGTAGGGTGCAAGATCGCCTACGGCCACATCACCCTGAATGCGCTCAATCTCGTTTGATCTCAGATGCTAAGCAGGGTCGCGCCTGGTTAGTACCTGGATGGGAGACCGCCTAGGAATACCAGGTGCCGTAGGCTTTTTTCCATTATGTTGTTGGCTTTGGCGACCTGCGGTATTTTTCCTCTTTATTGCAAGAGGTGACCACCTTGGCTTTTGTCAAGAGAGTTGTAAGTAGGGTGCAAGATCGCCTACAGCCACATCACCCTGAACGCACTCGATCTCGTCTGATCTCGGATGCTAAGCAGGGTCGGGCCTGGTTAGTACCTGGATGGGAGACCGCCTGGGAATAACAGGTGCCGTAGGCTTTTTTCCATTATGTTGTTGGCTTTGGCGACCTGCTGTATTTTTCCTCTATATTGCCCGAGGTGACCACCTTGGCTTTTGTCAAGAGAGTTGTAAGTAGGGTGCAAGATCGCCTACGGCCACATCACACTGATTGCACTCGATCTCGTCTGATCTCGGATGCTAAGCAGGGTCGGGCCTGGTTGGTACCTGGATGGGAGACATCCTGGGAATACCAGGTGCCGTAGGCTTTTTTCCATTATGTTGTTGGCTTTGGCGACCTGCTGTATTTTTCCTCTCGATTGCCCGAGGTGACCACCTTGGCTTTTGTCAAGAGAGTTGTAAGTAGGGTGCAAGATCCCCTACGGCCACATCACCCTGAATGCGCTCGATCTCGTCTGATCTCGGATGCTAAGCAGGGTCGGGCCTGGTTAGTACCTGGATGGGAGACCGCCTGGGAATACCAGGTGCCGTAGGCTTTTTTCCATTATGTTGTTGGCTTTGGCGACCTGCAGTATTTTTCCTCTCGATTGCCCGAGGTGACCACCTTGGCTTTTGTCAAAAGAGTTGTAAGTAGGGTGCAAGATTGCCTACGGCCACATCACCCTGAATGCGCTCGATCTCTTCTGATCTCGGATGCTAAGCAGGGTCGGGCCTGGTTAGTACCTGGATGGGAGACCGCCTGGGAATACCAGGTGCCGTAGGCTTTTTTCCATTATGTTGTTGGCTTTGGCGACCTGCTGTATTTTTTTCCTCTCGATTGCCCGCGGTGACCACCTTGGCTTTTATCAAGAGAGTTGTAAGTAGGGTGCAAGATCGCCAACAGCCACATCACCCTGAATGCGCTCGATCTCGTCTGATCTCGGATGCTAAGCAGGGTCGGGCCTGGTTAGTACCTGGATGGGAGACCGCCTGGGAATACCAGGTGCCGTAGGCTTTTTTCCATTATGTTGTTGGCTTTGGCGACCTGCTGTATTTTTCCTCTCGATTGCCCGAGGTGACCACCTTGGCTTTTGTCAAGAGAGTTGTAAGTAGGGTGCAAGATCGCCTACGGCCACATCCCCCTGAATGCGCTCGATCTCGTCTGATCTCGTATGCTAAGCAGGGTCGTGCCTGGTTAGTACCTGGGTGGGAGACCGCCTGGGAATACCAGGTGCCGTAGGCTTTTTTCCATTATGTTGTTGGCTTTGGCGACCTGCTGTATTTTTTTCCTCTCGATTGCCCGCGGTGACCACCTTGGCTTTTATCAAGAGAGTTGTAAGTAGGGTGCAAGATCGCCAACAGCCACATCACCCTGAATGCGCTCGATCTCGTCTGATCTCGGATGCTACGCAGGGTCGGGCCTGGTTAGTACCTGGATGGGAGACCGCCTGGGAATACCAGGTGCCGTAGGCTTTTTTCCATTATGTTGTTGGCTTTGGCGACCTGCTGTATTTTTCCTCTCGATTGCCCGAGGTGACCACCTTGGCTTTTGTCAAGAGAGTTGTAAGTAGGGTGCAAGATCGCCTACGGCCACATCCCCCTGAATGCGCTCGATCTCGTCTGATCTCGTATGCTAAGCAGGGTCGTGCCTGGTTAGTACCTGGGTGGGAGACCGCCTGGGAATACCAGGTGCCGTAGGCTTTTTTCCATTATGTTGTTGGCTTTGGCGACCTGCTGTATTTTTCATCTCGATTGTCCGAGGTGACCACCTTGGCTTTTGTCAAGAGAGTTGTAAGTAGTGTGCAAGATCGCCTACGGCCACATCACCCTGAATGCTCTCAATCTTGTCTGATCTCGGATGCCAAGCAGGGTCGGGCCTGGTTAGTACCTGGATGGGAGACCGCCTGGGAATACCAGGTGCCATAGTCTTTTTTCCATTATGTTGTTGGCTTTGGCGACCTGCTGTATTTTTCCTCTCGATTGCCCGAGGTTACCACCTTGGCTTTTGTCAAGAGAGTTGTAAGTAGGGTCCAAGATCGCCTATGGCCACGTCACCCTGAATGCGCTCAATCTCGTCTGATCTCGGATGCTAAGCAGGGTCGGGCCTGGTTAGTACCTGGATGGGAGACCGCCTGGGAATACCAGGTGCCGTAGGCTTTTTTCCATCATGTTGTTGGCTTTGGCGACCTGCTGTATTTTTCCTCTCTATTGCCCGAGGTGACCACCTTGGCTTTTGTCAAGAGAGTTGTAAGTAGGGTGCAAGATCGCCTATGGCCACATCACCCTGAATGCACTCGATCTCGTCTGATCTCGGATGCTAAGCAGGGTCGGGCCTGGTTAGTACCTGGATGGGAGACCGCCTGGGAATACCAGGTGCCGTAGGCTTTTTTCCATTATGTTGTTGGCTTTGGCGACCTGCTGTATTTTTCCTCTCGATTGCCCGAGGTGACCACCTTGGCTTTTGTCAAGAGAGTTGTAAGTAGGGTGCAAGATCGCCTACGGCCACATCACCCTGAATGCGCTCAATCTCGTTTGATCTCAGATGCTAAGCAGGGTCGCGCCTGGTTAGTACCTGGATGGGAGACCGCCTAGGAATACCAGGTGCCGTAGGCTTTTTTCCATTATGTTGTTGGCTTTGGCGACCTGCGGTATTTTTCCTCTTTATTGCAAGAGGTGACCACCTTGGCTTTTGTCAAGAGAGTTGTAAGTAGGGTGCAAGATCGCCTACAGCCACATCACCCTGAACGCACTCGATCTCGTCTGATCTCGGATGCTAAGCAGGGTCGGGCCTGGTTAGTACCTGGATGGGAGACCGCCTGGGAATAACAGGTGCCGTAGGCTTTTTTCCATTATGTTGTTGGCTTTGGCGACCTGCTGTATTTTTCCTCTCTATTGCCCGAGGTGACCACCTTGGCTTTTGTCAAGAGAGTTGTAAGTAGGGTGCAAGATCGCCTACGGCCACATCACACTGATTGCACTCGATCTCGTCTGATCTCGGATGCTAAGCAGGGTCGGGCCTGGTTGGTACCTGGATGGGAGACATCCTGGGAATACCAGGTGCCGTAGGCTTTTTTCCATTATGTTGTTGGCTTTGGCGACCTGCTGTATTTTTCCTCTCGGTTGCCCGAGGTGACCACCTTGGCTTTTGTCAAGAGAGTTGTAAGTAGGGTGCAAGATCCCCTACGGCCACATCACCCTGAATGCGCTCGATCTCGTCTGATCTCGGATGCTAAGCAGGGTCGGGCCTGGTTAGTACCTGGATGGGAGACCGCCTGGGAATACCAGGTGCCGTAGGCTTTTTTCCATTATGTTGTTGGCTTTGGCGACCTGCAGTATTTTTCCTCTCGATTGCCCGAGGTGACCACCTTGGCTTTTGTCAAGAGAGTTGTAAGTAGGGTGCAAGATTGCCTACGGCCACATCACCCTGAATGCGCTCGATCTCGTCTGATCTCGGATGCTAAGCAGGGTCGGGCCTGGTTAGTACCTGGATGGGAGACCGCCTGGGAATACCAGGTGCCGTAGGCTTTTTTCCATTATGTTGTTGGCTTTGGCGACCTGCTGTATTTTTTTCCTCTCGATTGCCCGCGGTGACCACCTTGGCTTTTATCAAGAGAGTTGTAAGTAGGGTGCAAGATCGCCAACAGCCACATCACCCTGAATGCGCTCGATCTCGTCTGATCTCGGATGCTACGCAGGGTCGGGCCTGGTTAGTACCTGGATGGGAGACCGCCTGGGAATACCAGGTGCCGTAGGCTTTTTTCCATTATGTTGTTGGCTTTGGCGACCTGCTGTATTTTTCCTCTCGATTGCCCGAGGTGACCACCTTGGCTTTTGTCAAGAGAGTTGTAAGTAGGGTGCAAGATCGCCTACGGCCACATCCCCCTGAATGCGCTCGATCTCGTCTGATCTCGTATGCTAAGCAGGGTCGTGCCTGGTTAGTACCTGGGTGGGAGACCGCCTGGGAATACCAGGTGCCGTAGGCTTTTTTCCATTATGTTGTTGGCTTTGGCGACCTGCTGTATTTTTCATCTCGATTGCCCGAGGTGACCACCTTGGCTTTTGTCAAGAGAGTTGTAAGTAGAGTGCAAGATCGCCTACGGCCACATCACCCTGAATGCTCTCAATCTTGTCTGATCTCGGATGCCAAGCAGGGTCGGGCCTGGTTAGTACCTGGATGGGAGACCGCCTGGGAATACCAGGTGCCATAGTCTTTTTTCCATTATGTTGTTGGCTTTGGCGACCTGCTGTATTTTTCCTCTCGATTGCCCGAGGTTACCACCTTGGCTTTTGTCAAGAGAGTTGTAAGTAGGGTCCAAGATCACCTATGGCCACGTCACCCTGAATGCGCTCAATCTCGTCTGATCTCGGATGCTAAGCAGGGTCGGGCCTGGTTAGTACCTGGATGGGAGACCGCCTGGGAATACCAGGTGCCGTAGGCTTTTTTCCATCATGTTGTTGGCTTTGGCGACCTGCTGTATTTTTCCTCTCTATTGCCCGAGGTGACCACCTTGGCTTTTGTCAAGAGAGTTGTAAGTAGGGTGCAAGATCGCCTACGGCCACATCACCCTGAATGCGCTCAATCTCGTTTGATCTCAGATGCTAAGCAGGGTCTGGCCTGGTTAGTACCTGGATGGGAGACCACCTGGGAATACCAGGTGCCGTATGCTTTTTTCCATTATGTTGTTGGCTTTGGCGACCTGCTGTATTTTTTTCCTCTCGATTGCCCGAGGTGACCACCTTGGCTTTTGTCAAGAGAGTTGTAAGTAGGGTGCAAGATCGCCTACAGCCACATCACCCTGAATGCGCTCGATCTCGTCTGATCTCGGATGCTACGCAGGGTCGGGTCTGGTTAGTACCTGGATGGGAGACCGCCTGGGAATACCAGGTGCCGTAGGCTTTTTTCCATTATGTTGTTGGCTTTGGCGACCTGCTGTATTTTTCCTCTCGATTGCCCGAGGTGACCACCTTGGCTTTTGTCAAGAGAGTTGTAAGTAGGGTGCAAGATCGCCTACGGCCACATCACCCTGAATGCGCTCAATCTCGTTTGATCTCAGATGCTAAGCAGGGTCGCGCCTGGTTAGTACCTGGATGGGAGACCGCCTAGGAATACCAGGTGCCGTAGGCTTTTTTCCATTATGTTGTTGGCTTTGGCGACCTGCGGTATTTTTCCTCTTTATTGCAAGAGGTGACCACCTTGGCTTTTGTCAAGAGAGTTGTAAGTAGGGTGCAAGATCGCCTACAGCCACATCACCCTGAACGCACTCGATCTCGTCTGATCTCGGATGCTAAGCAGGGTCGGGCCTGGTTAGTACCTGGATGGGAGACCGCCTGGGAATAGCAGGTGCCGTAGGCTTTTTTCCATTATGTTGTTGGCTTTGGCGACCTGCTGTATTTTTCCTCTCTATTGCCCGAGGTGACCACCTTGGCTTTTGTCAAGAGAGTTGTAAGTAGGGTGCAAGATCGCCTACGGCCACATCACACTGATTGCACTCGATCTCGTCTGATCTCGGATGCTAAGCAGGGTCGGGCCTGGTTAGTACCTGGATGGGAGACCGCCTGGGAATACCAGGTGCCGTAGGCTTTTTTCCATTATGTTGTTGGCTTTGGCGACCTGCTGTATTTTTCCTCTCGATTGCCCGAGGTGACCACCTTGGCTTTTGTCAAGAGAGTTGTAAGTAGGGTGCAAGATCGCCTACAGCCACATCACCCTGAATGCGCTTGATCTCGTCTGATCTCGGATGCTACACAGGGTCGGGTCTGGTTAATACCTGGATCTGAGACCGCCTGGGAATACCAGGTGCCGTAGGCTTTTTTCCATTATGTTGTTGGCTTTGGCGACCTGCTGTATTTTTCCTCTCGATTGCCCGAGGTGACCACCTTGGCTTTTGTCAAGAGAGTTGTAAGTAGGGTGCAAGATTGCCTACGGCGACATTACCTTAATGCGCTCGATCTTGTCTTATCTTGGATGCTAAGCAGGGTCGAGCCAGGTTAGTACCTGGATGAGAGACCGCCTGGGAATACCAGGTGCTGTAGGCTTTTTTCCATTATGTTGTTGGCTTTGGCGACCTGCTGTATTTTTCCTTTCGATTGCCCGAGGTGACCACCTTGGCTTTTGTCAAGAGAGTTGTAAGTAGGGTGCAAAGATTGCCTACGGCCACATCACCCTGAATGCGCTCGATCTCGTCTGATCTCGGATGCTAAGCAGGGTCGGGCCTGGTTAGTACCTGGATGGGAGACCGCCTGGGAATACCAGGTGCCGTATGCTTTTTTCCATTATGTTGTTGGCTTTGGCGACCTGCTGTATTTTTTTCCTCTCGATTGCCCGAGGTGACCACCTTGGCTTTTGTCAATAGAGTTGTAAGTAGGGTGCAAGATCGCCTACAGCCACATCACCCTGAATGCTCTCGATCTCGTCTGATCTCGGATGCTACGCAGGGTCGGGTCTGGTTAGTACCTGGATGGGAGACCGCCTGGGAATACCAGGTGCCGTAGGCTTTTTTCCATTATGTTGTTGGCTTTGGCGACCTGCTGTATTTTTCCTCTCGATTGCCCGAGGTGACCACCTTGGCTTTTGTCAAGAGAGTTGTAAGTAGGGTGCAAGATCGCCTACGGTCACATCACCCTGAATGCGCTCGATGTCGTCTGATTTCGGATGCTAAGCAGGGTCGTGCCTGGTTAGTACCTGGGTGGGAGACCGCCTGGGAATACCAGGTGCCGTAGGCTTTTTTCCATTATGTTGTTGGCTTTGGCGACCTGCTGTATTTTTCCTCTCGGTTGCCCGAGGTGACCACCTTGGCTTTTGTCAAGAGAGTTGTAAGTAGGATGCAAGATTGCTTACAGCCACATCACCCTGAATGTGCTCGATCTCGTCTGATCTCGGATGCTAAGCAGGGTCGTGCCTGGTTAGTACCTGGGTGGGAGACCGCCTGGGAATACCAGGTGCCGTAGGCTTTTTTCCATTATGTTGTTGGCTTTGGCGACCTGCGGTATTTTTCCTCTTTATTGCAAGAGGTGACCACCTTGGCTTTTGTCAAGAGAGTTGTAAGTAGGGTGCAAGATCGCCTACAGCCACATCACCCTGAACGCACTCGATCTCGTCTGATCTCGGATGCTAAGCAGGGTCGGGCCTGGTTAGTACCTGGATGGGAGACCGCCTGGGAATAGCAGGTGCCGTAGGCTTTTTTCCATTATGTTGTTGGCTTTGGCGACCTGCTGTATTTTTCCTCTCGATTGCCCGAGGTGACCACCTTGGCTTTTGTCAAGAGAGTTGTAAGTAGGGTGCAAGATCGCCTACGGCCACATCACACTGATTGCACTCGATCTCGTCTGATCTCGGATGCTAAGCAGGGTCGGGCCTGGTTAGTACCTGGATGGGAGACCGCCTGGGAATACCAGGTGCCGTAGGCTTTTTTCCATTATGTTGTTGGCTTTGGCGACCTGCTGTATTTTTCCTCTCGATTGCCCGAGGTGACCACCTTGGCTTTTGTCAAGAGAGTTGTAAGTAGGGTGCAAGATCGCCTACAGCCACATCACCCTGAATGCGCTTGATCTCGTCTGATCTCGGATGCTACACAGGGTCGGGTCTGGTTAATACCTGGATCTGAGACCGCCTGGGAATACCAGGTGCCGTAGGCCTTTTTCCATTATGTTGTTGGCTTTGGCGACCTGCTGTATTTTTCCTCTCGATTGCCCGAGGTGACCACCTTGGCTTTTGTCAAGAGAGTTGTAAGTAGGGTGCAAGATTGCCTACGGCGACATTACCTTAATGCGCTCGATCTTGTCTTATCTTGGATGCTAAGCAGGGTCGAGCCAGGTTAGTACCTGGATGAGAGACCGCCTGGGAATACCAGGTGCTGTAGGCTTTTTTCCATTATGTTGTTGGCTTTGGCGACCTGCTGTATTTTTCCTTTCGATTGCCCGAGGTGACCACCTTGGCTTTTGTCAAGAGAGTTGTAAGTAGGGTGCAAAGATTGCCTACGGCCACATCACCCTGAATGCGCTCGATCTCGTCTGATCTCGGATGCTAAGCAGGGTCGGGCCTGGTTAGTACCTGGATGGGAGACCGCCTGGGAATACCAGGTGCCGTATGCTTTTTTCCATTATGTTGTTGGCTTTGGCGACCTGCTGTATTTTTTTCCTCTCGATTGCCCGAGGTGACCACCTTGGCTTTTGTCAATAGAGTTGTAAGTAGGGTGCAAGATCGCCTACAGCCACATCACCCTGAATGCACTCGATCTCGTCTGATTTCGGATGCTAAGCAGGGTCGTGCCTGGTTAGTACCTGGGTGGGAGACCGCCTGGGAATACCAGGTGCCGTAGGCTTTTTTCCATTATGTTGTTGGCTTTGGCGACCTGCTGTATTTTTCCTCTCGATTGCCCGAGGTGACCACCTTGGCTTTTGTCAAGAGAGTTGTAAGTAGGATGCAAGATTGCTTACAGCCACATCACCCTGAATGTGCTCGATCTCGTCTGATCTCGGATGCTAAGCAGGGTCGTGCCTGGTTAGTACCTGGGTGGGAGACCGCCTGGGAATACCAGGTGCCGTAGGCTTTTTTCCATTATGTTGTTGGTTTTGGCGACCTGCTGTATTTTTCCTCTCGATTGCCCGAGGTGACCACCTTGGCTTTTGTCAAGAGAGTTGTAAGTAGGGTGCAAGATCGCCTACAGCCACATCACCCTGAATGCGCTCGATCTCGTCTGATCTCGGATGCTACGCAGGGTCGGGTCTGGTTAGTACCTGGATGGGAGACCGCCTGGGAATACCAGGTGCTGTAGGCTTTTTTCCATTATGTTGTTGGCTTTGGCGACCTGCTGTATTTTTCCTCTCGATTGCCCGAGGTGACCACCTTGGCTTTTGTCAAGAGAGTTGTAAGTAGGGTGCAAGATCGCCTACGGCCACATCACCCTGAATGCGCTCAATCTCGTTTGATCTCAGATGCTAAGCAGGGTCGCGCCTGGTTAGTACCTGGATGGGAGACCGCCTGGGAATACCAGGTGCCGTATGCTTTTTTCCATTATGTTGTTGGCTTTGGCGACCTGCTGTATTTTTCCTCTCTATTGCCCGAGGTGACCACCTTGGCTTTTGTCAAGAGAGTTGTAAGTAGGGTGCAAGATCGCCTACAGCCACATCACCCTGAATGTGCTCGATCTCGTCTGATCTCGGATGCTAAGCAGGGTCGTGCCTGGTTAGTACCTGGGTGGGAGACCGCCTGGGAATATCAGGTGCCGTAGGCTTTTTTCCATTATGTTGTTGGCTTTGGCGACCTGCTGTATTTTTCCTCTCGATTGCCCGAGGTGACCACCTTGGCTTTTGTCAAGAGAGTTGTAAGTAGGGTGCAAGATCGCCTACGGCCACATCACCCTGAATGCGCTCAATCTCGTTTGATCTCAGATGCTAAGCAGGGTCGCGCCTGGTTAGTACCTGGATGGGAGACCGCCTGGGAATACCAGGTGCCGTATGCTTTTTTCCATTATGTTGTTGGCTTTGGCGACCTGCTGTATTTTTCCTCTCTATTGCCTGAGGTGACCACCTTGGCTTTTGTCAAGAGAGTTGTAAGTAGGGTGCGAGATCGCCTACGGCCACATCACCCTGAATGCGCTCGATCTCGTCTGATTTCGGATGCTAAGCAGGGTCGGGCCTGGTTAGTACCTGGATGGGAGACCGCCTGGGTATACCAGGTGCCGTAGGCTTTTTTCCATTATGTTGTTGGCTTTGGCGACCTGCTGTATTTTTCCTCTCTATTGCCCGAGGTGACCACCTTGGCTTTTGTCAAGAGAGTTGTAATTAGGGTGTAAGATCGCCTACGGCCACATCACCCTGAATGCGCTCGATCTCGTCTGATCTCGGATGCTAAGCAGGGTCAGGCCTGGTTAATACCTGGATGGGAGACCGCCTGAGAATACCAGGTGCCGTAGGCTTTTTTCCATTATGTTGTTGGCTTTGGCGACCTGCTGTATTTTTCCTCTCGATTGCCCGAGGTGACCACCTTGGCTTTTGTCAAGAGAGTTGTAAGTAGGCTGCAAGATTGCCTACAGCAACATCCCCCTGAATGCGCTTGATCTCGTCTGATCTCGGATGCTACGCAGGGTCGGGTCTGGTTAGTACCTGGATGGGAGACCGCCTGGGAATACCAGGTGCCGTAGGCTTTTTTCCATTATGTTGTTGGCTTTGGCGACCTGCTGTATTTTTCCTCTCGATTGAACGAGGTGACCACCTTGGCTTTTGTCAAGAGAGTCTTAAGTAGGGTGCAAAGATTGCCTACGGCCACATCACCCTGAATGCGCTCGATCTCGTCTGATCTCGGATGCTAAGCAGGGTCGGGCCTGGTTAGTACCTGGATGGGAGACCGCCTGGGAATACCAGGTGCCGTATGCTTTTTTCCATTATGTTGTTGGCTTTGGCGACCTGCTGTATTTTTTTCCTCTCGATTGCCCGAGGTGACCACCTTGGCTTTTGTCAAGAGAGTTGTAAGTAGGGTGCAAGATCGCTTACGGCCGCATCACCCTGAATGCGCTCAATCTCGTTTGATCTCAGATGCTAAGCAGGGTCGCGCCTGGTTAGTACCTGGATGGGAGACCGCCTGGGAATACCAGGTGCCGTAGGCTTTTTTCCATTATGTTGTTGGCTTTGGCGACCTGCTGTATTTTTCCTCTCGATTGCCCGAGGTGACCACCTTGGCTTTTGTCAAGAGAGTTGTAAGTAGGGTGCAAGATCGCCTACGGCCACATCACCCTGAATGCGCTCGATCTCGTCTGATCTCGGATGCTACGCAGGGTCGGGTCTGGTTAGTACCTGGATGGGAGACCGCCTGGGAATACCAGGTGCCATAGGCTTTTTTCCATTATGTTATTGGCTTTGGCGACCTGCTGTATTTTTCCTCTCGATTGCCCGAGGTGACCACCTTGGCTTTTGTCAAGAGAGTTGTAAGTAGGGTGCAAGATCGCTTACGGCCGCATCACCCTGAATGCGCTCAATCTCGTTTGATCTCAGATGCTAAGCAGGGTCGCGCCTGGTTAGTACCTGGATGGGAGACCGCCTGGGAATACCAGGTGCCGTAGGCTTTTTTCCATTATGTTGTTGGCTTTGGCGACCTGCTGTATTTTTCCTCTCGATTGCCCGAGGTGACCACCTTGGCTTTTGTCAAGAGAGTTGTAAGTAGGGTGCAAGATCGCCTACGGCCACATCACCCTGAATGTGCTCGATCTTGTCTGATCTCGGATGCTAAGCAGTGTCGTGCCTGGTTAGTAGCTGGGTGGGAGACCGCCTGGGAATACCAGGTGCCGTAGGCTTTTTTCCATTATGTTGTTGGCTTTGGCGACCTGCTGTATTTTTCCTCTCGATTGCCCGAGGTGACCACCTTGGCTTTTGTCAAGAGAGTTGTAAGTAGGGTGCAAGATTGCCTATGGCCACATCACCCTGAATGCGCTCGATCTTGTCTGATCTCGGATGCTAAGCAGGGTCGGGCCTGGTTAGTACCTGGATGGGAGACCGCCTGGGAATACCAGGTGCCGTATGCTTTTTACCATTATGTTGTTGGCTTTGGCGACCTGCTGTATTTTTTTCCTCTCTATTGCCCGAGGTGACCACCTTGGCTTTTGTCAAGAGAGTTGTAAGTAGGGTGCAAGATCGCCTACAGCCACATCACCCTGAATGCGCTAGATCTCGTCTGATCTCGGATGCTACGCAGGGTCGGGTCTGGTTAGTACCTGGATGGGAGACCGCCTGGGAATACCAGGTGCCGTAGGCTTTTTTCCATTATGTTGTTGGCTTTGGCGACCTGCTGTATTTTTCCTCTCGATTGCCCGAGGTGACCACCTTGGCTTTTGTCAAGAGAGTTGTAAGTAGGGTGCAAGATCGCCTACGGCCACATCACCCTGAATGCGCTCAATCTCGTTTGATCTCAGATGCTAAGTAGGGTCGCGCCTGGTTAGTACCTGGATGGGAGACCGCCTGGGAATACCAGGTGCCGTAGGCTTTTTTCCATTATGTTGTTGGCTTTGGCGACCTGCTGTATTTTTCCTCTCGATTGCCCGAGGTGACCACCTTGGCTTTTGTCAAGAGAGTTGTAAGTAGGGTGCGAGATCGCCTACGGCCACATCACCCTGAATGCGCTCGATCTCGTCTGATCTCGGATGCTAAGCAGGGTCGTGCCTGGTTAGTACCTGGGTGGGAGACTGCCTGGGAATACCAGGTGCCGTAGGCTTTTTTCCATTATGTTGTTGGCTTTGGCGACCTGCTGTATTTTTCCTCTCGATTGCCCGAGGTGACCACCTTGGCTTTTGTCAAGAAAGTTGTAAGTAGGGTGCAAGGTCGCCTATGGCCACATCACCCTGAATGCGCTCGATCTCGTCTGATCTCAGATGCTAAGCAGGGTTGGGCCTGGTTAGTACCTGGATGGGAGACCGCCTGGGAATACCAGGTGCCGTAGGCTTTTTTCCATTATGTTGTTGGCTTTGGCGACCTGCTGTATTTTTCCTCTCGATTGCCCGAGGTGACCACCTTGGCTTTTGTCAAGAGAGTTGTAAGTAGGGTGTAAGATCGCCTACAGCCACATCACCCTGAATGCACTCGATCTCGTCTGATCTCGGATGCTAAGCAGGGTCGGGCCTGGTTGGTACCTGGATGGGAGACCGCCTGGGAATACCAGGTGCCGTAGGCTTTTTTCCATTATGTTGTTGGCTTTGGCAACCTGCTGTATTTTTCCTCTCGATTGCCCGAGGTATCCACCTTGGCTTTTGTCAAGAGAGTTGTAAGTAGGGTGTAAGATCGCCTACGGCCACATCACCCTGAATGTGCTCGATCTCCTTTTATCTCGGATGCTAAACAGGGTCGGGCCTGGTTAGTACCTGGATAGGAGACCGCCTGGGAATACCAGGTGCCGTAGGCTTCTTTCCATTATGTTGTTGGCTTTGGCGACCTGCTGTATTTTTCCTCTCGATTGCCCGAGGTGACCACCTTGGCTTTTGTCAAGAGAGTTGTAAGTAGGGCACAAGATTGCCTATGGCCACATCACCCTGAATGCAATCGATCTCGTCTGATCTCGGATGCTAAGCAGGGTCGGGCCTGGTAATGTACCTGGATGGGAGACCGCCTGGGAATACCAGGTGCCGTAGGTTTTTTTCCATTATGTTGTCGGCATTGGCGACCTGCTGTATTTTTCCTCTCGATTGCCCGAGGTGACCACCTTGGCTTTTGTCAAGAGAGTTGTAAGTAGGGTGAAAGATCGACTACGGCCACATCACCCTGAATGAACTCGATCTCGTCTGATCTCGGATGCTAAGCAGGGTGGGGCCTGGTTAGTACCTGGATGGGAGACCGCCTGGGAATACCAGGTGCCATAGGCTTTTTTCCATTATGTTGTTGGCTTTGGCGACCTGCTGTATTTTTCCTCTCGATTACCCGAGGTGACCACCTTGGCTTTTGTCAAGAGAGTTGTAATTAGGGTGTAAGATCGCCTACGGCCACATCACCCTGAATGCGCTCGATCTCGTCTGATCTCGGATGCTAAGCAGGGTGGGCCTGGTTAGTACCTGGATGGGAGACCGCCTGGGAATACCAGGTGCCGTAGGCTTTTTTCCACCACGTTGTTGGCTTTGGCGACCTGCTGTATTTTTCCTCTCGATTGCCCGAGGTGACCACCTTGGCTTTTGTCAAGAGAGTTGTAATTAGGGTGTAAGATCGCCTACGGCCACATCACCCTGAATGCGCTCGATCTCGTCTGATCTCGGATGCTAAGCAGGGTCAGGCCTGGTTAATACCTGGATGGGAGACCGCCTGAGAATACCAGGTGCCGTAGGCTTTTTTCCATTATGTTGTTGGCTTTGGCGACCTGCTGTATTTTTCCTCTCGATTGCCCGAGGTGACCACCTTGGCTTTTGTCAAGAGAGTTGTAAGTAGGCTGCAAGATTGCCTACAGCAACATCCCCCTGAATGCGCTTGATCTCGTCTGATCTCGGATGCTACGCAGGGTCGGGTCTGGTTAGTACCTGGATGGGAGACCGCCTGGGAATACCAGGTGCCGTAGGCTTTTTTCCATTATGTTGTTGGCTTTGGCGACCTGCTGTATTTTTCCTCTCGATTGAACGAGGTGACCACCTTGGCTTTTGTCAAGAGAGTCTTAAGTAGGGTGCAAAGATTGCCTACGGCCACATCACCCTGAATGCGCTCGATCTCGTCTGATCTCGGATGCTAAGCAGGGTCGGGCCTGGTTAGTACCTGGATGGGAGACCGCCTGGGAATACCAGGTGCCGTATGCTTTTTTCCATTATGTTGTTGGCTTTGGCGACCTGCTGTATTTTTTTCCTCTCGATTGCCCGAGGTGACCACCTTGGCTTTTGTCAAGAGAGTTGTAAGTAGGGTGCAAGATCGCTTACGGCCGCATCACCCTGAATGCGCTCAATCTCGTTTGATCTCAGATGCTAAGCAGGGTCGCGCCTGGTTAGTACCTGGATGGGAGACCGCCTGGGAATACCAGGTGCCGTAGGCTTTTTTCCATTATGTTGTTGGCTTTGGCGACCTGCTGTATTTTTCCTCTCGATTGCCCGAGGTGACCACCTTGGCTTTTGTCAAGAGAGTTGTAAGTAGGGTGCAAGATCGCCTACGGCCACATCACCCTGAATGCGCTCGATCTCGTCTGATCTCGGATGCTACGCAGGGTCGGGTCTGGTTAGTAGCTGGGTGGGAGACCGCCTGGGAATACCAGGTGCCGTAGGCTTTTTTCCATTATGTTGTTGGCTTTGGCGACCTGCTGTATTTTTCCTCTCGATTGCCCGAGGTGACCACCTTGGCTTTTGTCAAGAGAGTTGTAAGTAGGGTGCAAGATTGCCTATGGCCACATCACCCTGAATGCGCTCGATCTTGTCTGATCTCGGATGCTAAGCAGGGTCGGGCCTGGTTAGTACCTGGATGGGAGACCGCCTGGGAATACCAGGTGCCGTATGCTTTTTACCATTATGTTGTTGGCTTTGGCGACCTGCTGTATTTTTTTCCTCTCTATTGCCCGAGGTGACCACCTTGGCTTTTGTCAAGAGAGTTGTAAGTAGGGTGCAAGATCGCCTACAGCCACATCACCCTGAATGCGCTAGATCTCGTCTGATCTCGGATGCTACGCAGGGTCGGGTCTGGTTAGTACCTGGATGGGAGACCGCCTGGGAATACCAGGTGCCGTAGGCTTTTTTCCATTATGTTGTTGGCTTTGGCGACCTGCTGTATTTTTCCTCTCGATTGCCCGAGGTGACCACCTTGGCTTTTGTCAAGAGAGTTGTAAGTAGGGTGCAAGATCGCCTACGGCCACATCACCCTGAATGCGCTCAATCTCGTTTGATCTCAGATGCTAAGTAGGGTCGCGCCTGGTTAGTACCTGGATGGGAGACCGCCTGGGAATACCAGGTGCCGTAGGCTTTTTTCCATTATGTTGTTGGCTTTGGCGACCTGCTGTATTTTTCCTCTCGATTGCCCGAGGTGACCACCTTGGCTTTTGTCAAGAGAGTTGTAAGTAGGGTGCGAGATCGCCTACGGCCACATCACCCTGAATGCGCTCGATCTCGTCTGATCTCGGATGCTAAGCAGGGTCGTGCCTGGTTAGTACCTGGGTGGGAGACTGCCTGGGAATACCAGGTGCCGTAGGCTTTTTTCCATTATGTTGTTGGCTTTGGCGACCTGCTGTATTTTTCCTCTCGATTGCCCGAGGTGACCACCTTGGCTTTTGTCAAGAAAGTTGTAAGTAGGGTGCAAGGTCGCCTATGGCCACATCACCCTGAATGCGCTCGATCTCGTCTGATCTCAGATGCTAAGCAGGGTTGGGCCTGGTTAGTACCTGGATGGGAGACCGCCTGGGAATACCAGGTGCCGTAGGCTTTTTTCCATTATGTTGTTGGCTTTGGCGACCTGCTGTATTTTTCCTCTCGATTGCCCGAGGTGACCACCTTGGCTTTTGTCAAGAGAGTTGTAAGTAGGGTGTAAGATCGCCTACAGCCACATCACCCTGAATGCACTCGATCTCGTCTGATCTCGGATGCTAAGCAGGGTCGGGCCTGGTTGGTACCTGGATGGGAGACCGCCTGGGAATACCAGGTGCCGTAGGCTTTTTTCCATTATGTTGTTGGCTTTGGCAACCTGCTGTATTTTTCCTCTCGATTGCCCGAGGTATCCACCTTGGCTTTTGTCAAGAGAGTTGTAAGTAGGGTGTAAGATCGCCTACGGCCACATCACCCTGAATGTGCTCGATCTCCTTTTATCTCGGATGCTAAACAGGGTCGGGCCTGGTTAGTACCTGGATAGGAGACCGCCTGGGAATACCAGGTGCCGTAGGCTTCTTTCCATTATGTTGTTGGCTTTGGCGACCTGCTGTATTTTTCCTCTCGATTGCCCGAGGTGACCACCTTGGCTTTTGTCAAGAGAGTTGTAAGTAGGGCACAAGATTGCCTATGGCCACATCACCCTGAATGCAATCGATCTCGTCTGATCTCGGATGCTAAGCAGGGTCGGGCCTGGTAATGTACCTGGATGGGAGACCGCCTGGGAATACCAGGTGCCGTAGGTTTTTTTCCATTATGTTGTCGGCATTGGCGACCTGCTGTATTTTTCCTCTCGATTGCCCGAGGTGACCACCTTGGCTTTTGTCAAGAGAGTTGTAAGTAGGGTGAAAGATCGACTACGGCCACATCACCCTGAATGAACTCGATCTCGTCTGATCTCGGATGCTAAGCAGGGTGGGGCCTGGTTAGTACCTGGATGGGAGACCGCCTGGGAATACCAGGTGCCATAGGCTTTTTTCCATTATGTTGTTGGCTTTGGCGACCTGCTGTATTTTTCCTCTCAATTGCCCGAGGTGACCACCTTGGCTTTTGTCAAGAGAGTTGTAAGTAGGGGGCGAGATCGCCTACGGCCACATCACCCTGAATGCACTTGATCTCGTTTGATCTCGGATGCTAAGCAGGGTCGGGCCTGGTTGGTAGCCTGGATGGGAGACCGCCTGGGAATACCAGGTGCCGTAGGCTTTTTTCCATTATGTTGTTGGCTTTGGCGACCTGCTGTATTTTTCCTCTCCATTGCCCGAGGTGACCACCTTGGCTTTTGTCAAGAGAGTTGTAAGTAGGGCGCAAGTTCGCCTATGGCCACATCACCCTGAATGCGCTCGATCTCATCTGATCTCGGATGCCAAGCAGGGTTGGGCCTGGTTAGTACCTGGATGGGAGACCGCCTGGGAATACCAGGTGCCGTAGGCTTTTTTCCATTATGTTGTTGGCTTTGGCGACCTGCTGTATTTTTCCTCTCGATTGCCTGAGGTGACCACCTTGGCTTTTGTCAAGAGAGTTGTAAGTAGGGTGAAAGATCGCCTACGGCCACATCACCCTGAATGTGCTCGATCTCCTTTTATCTCGGATGCTAAACAGGGTCGGGCCTGGTTAGTACCTGGATAGGAGACCGCCTGGGAATACCAGGTGCCGTAGGCTTTTTTCCATTATGTTGTTGGCTTTGGCGACCTGCTGTATTTTTCCTCTCGATTGCCCGAGGTGACCACCTTGGTTTTTGTCAAGAGAGTTGTAAGTAGGGGACAAGATTGCCTATGGCCACATCACCCTGAATGCACTCGATCTCGTCTGATCTCGGATGCTAAGCAGGGTCGGGCCTGGTAATGTACCTGGATGGGAGACCGCCTGGGAATACCAGGTGCCGTAGGTTTTTTTCCATTATGTTGTCGGCATTGGCGACCTGCTGTATTTTTCCTCTCGATTGCCCGAGGTGACCACCTTGGCTTTTGTCAAGAGAGTTGTAAGTAGGGTGAAAGATCGACTACGGCCACATCACCCTGAATGAACTCGATCTCGTCTGATCTCGGATGCTAAGCAGGGTGGGGCCTGGTTAGTACCTGGATGGGAGACCGCCTGGGAATACCAGGTGCCATAGGCTTTTTTCCATTATGTTGTTGGCTTTGGCGACCTGCTGTATTTTTCCTCTCAATTGCCCGAGGTGACCACCTTGGCTTTTGTCAAGAGAGTTGTAAGTAGGGTGCGAGATCGCCTACGGCCACATCACCCTGAATGCGCTCGATCTCGTCTGATCTCGGATGCTAAGCAGGGTCGGGCCTGGTTAGTACCTGGATGGGAGACCGCCTGGGAATACCAGGTGCCGTAGGCTTTTTTCCATTATGTTGTTGGCTTTGGCGACCTGCTGTATTTTTCCTCTCGATTGCCTGAGGGGACCACCTTGGCTTTTGTCAAGAGAGTTTTAAGTAGGGTGCAAAATCGCCTATGGCCACATCACCCTGAAAGCGCTCGATCTCGTCTGATCTCGGATGCGAAGCAGGGTCGGGTCTGGTTAGTACCTGGATGGGAGACCGCCTGGGAATACCAGGTGCCGTAGGCTTTTTTCCATTATGTTGTTGGCTTTGGCGACCTGCTGTATTTTTCCTCTCGATTGCCCGAGGTGACCACCTTGGCTTTTGTCAAGAGAGTTGTAAGTAGGGTGCAAGACCGCCTACGGCCACATCACCCTGAATGCGCTCGATCTCGTTTGATCTCGGATGCTAAGCAGGGTCAGGCCTGGCTAGTACCTGGATGGGAGACCGCCTGGGAATACCAGGTGCCGTAGGCTTTTTTCCATTATGTTGTTGGCTTTGGCGACCTGCTGTATTTTTCCTCTCGATTGCCCGAGGTGACCACCTTGGCTTTTGTCAAGAGAGTTGTAAGTAGGGTACAAGATTGTCTACGGCCACATCACCCTGAATGCGCTCGATCTCGTCTGATCTCGGATGCTAAGCAGGGTCGGGCCTGGTTAGTACCTGGATGGGAGACCGCCTGGGAATACCATGTGCCGTAGGCTTTTTTCCATTATGTTGTTGGCTTTGGTGACCTGCTGTATTTTTCCTCTCGATTGCCGAAGTGACCACCTTGGCTTTTGTCAAGAGAGTTGTAAGTAGGGTGAAAGATCGCCTACGGCCACATCACCCTGAATGCGCTCGATCTCGTCTGATCTCGGATGCTAAGTAGGGTGGGCCCTGGTTAGTACCTGGATGGGAGACCACCTGGGAATATCAGGTGCCGTAGGCTTTTTTCCATTATGTTGTTGGCTTTGGCGACCTGCTGTATTTTTCCTCTCGATTGCCCGAGGTGACCACCTTGGCTTTTGTCAAGAGAGTTGTAAGTAGGGTGAAAGATCGCCTACGGCCACATCACCCTGAATGCACTCCATCTCGTCTGATCTCGGATGCTAAGCAGGGTCGGGCCTGGTTGGTACCTGGATGGGAGACCGCCTGGGAATACCAGGTGCCGTAGGCTTTTTTCCATTATGTTGTTGGCTTTGGCAACCTGCTGTATTTTTCCTCTCGTTTGCCCGAGGTATCCACCTTGGCTTTTGTCAAGAGAGTTGTAAGTAGGGTGTAAGATCGCCTACGGCCACATCACCCTGAATGCACTCGATCTCGTCTGATCTCGGATGCTAAGCAGAGTCGGGCCTGGTTGGTAGCCTGGATGGGAGACCGCCTGGGAATACCAGGTGCCGTAGGCTTTTTTCCATTATGTTGTTGGCTTTGGCGACCTGCTGTATTTTTCCTCTCGATTGCCCGAGGTGACCACCTTGGCTTTTGTCAAGAGAGTTGTAAGTAGGGTGTAAGATTGCCTACGGCCACATCCCCCTGAATGTGCTCGATCTCATCTGATCTCGGATGCTAAGCAGGGGCAGGCCTGGTTAGTACCTGGATGGGAGACCGCCTGGGAATTCCAGGTGCCGTAGGCTTTTTTCCATTATGTTGTTGGCTTTGGCGACCTACTGTATTTTTCCTCTCGATTCCCCCGAGGTGACCACCTTGGCTTTTGTCAAGAGAGTTGTAAGTAGGGTGAAAGATTGACTATGGCCACATCACCCTGAATGAACTCGATCTCATCTGATCTCGGATGCTAAGCAGGGTGGGGCCTGGTTAGTACCTGGATGGGAGACCGCCTGGGAATACCAGGTGCCATAGGCTTTTTTCCATTATGTTGTTGGCTTTGGCGACCTGCTGTATTTTTCCTCTCAATTGCCCGAGGTGACCACCTTGGCTTTTGTCAAGAGAGTTGTAAGTAGGGGGCGAGATTGCCTACGGCCACATCACCATGAATGCACTCGATCTCGTTTGATCTCGGATGCTAAGCAGGGTCGGGCCTGGTTAGTACCTGGATGGGAGACCGCCTGGGAATACCAGGTGCCGTAGGCTTTTTTCCATTATGTTGTTGGCTTTGGCGACCTGCTGTATTTTTCCTCTCGATTGCCCGAGGTGACCACCTTGGCTTTTGTCAAGAGAGTTGTAAGTAGGATGCAAGATCGCCTACGGCCACATCACCCTGAATGCGCTCGATCTCGTCTGATCTCGGATGCTAAGTAGGGTGGGCCCTGGTTAGTACCTGGATGGGAGACCACCTGGGAATATCAGGTGCCGTAGGCTTTTTTCCATTATGTTGTTGGCTTTGGCGACCTGCTGTATTTTTCCTCTCGATTGCCCGAGGTGACCACCTTGGCTTTTGTCAAGAGAGTTGTAAGTAGGGTGAAAGATCGCCTACGGCCACATCACCCTGAATGCACTCCATCTCGTCTGATCTCGGATGCTAAGCAGGGTCGGGCCTGGTTGGTACCTGGATGGGAGATCGCCTGGGAATACCAGGTGCCGTAGGCTTTTTTCCATTATGTTGTTGGCTTTGGCAACCTGCTGTATTTTTCCTCTCGTTTGCCCGAGGTATCCACCTTGGCTTTTGTCAAGAGAGTTGTAAGTAGGGTGTAAGATCGCCTACGGCCACATCACCCTGAATGCACTCGATCTCGTCTGATCTCGGATGCTAAGCAGAGTCGGGCCTGGTTGGTAGCCTGGATGGGAGACCGCCTGGGAATACCAGGTGCCGTAGGCTTTTTTCCATTATGTTGTTGGCTTTGGCGACCTGCTGTATTTTTCCTCTCGATTGCCCGAGGTGACCACCTTGGCTTTTGTCAAGAGAGTTGTAAGTAGGGTGCAAGTTCGCCTATGGCCACATCACCCTGAATGCGCTCGATCTCATCTGATCTCGGATGCCAAGCAGGGTTGGGCCTGGTTAGTACCTGGATGGGAGACCGCCTGGGAATACCAGGTGCCGTAGGCTTTTTTCCATTATGTTGTTGGCTTTGGCGACCTGCTGTATTTTTCCTCTCGATTGCCTGAGGTGACCACCTTGGCTTTTGTCAAGAGAGTTGTAAGTAGGGTGAAAGATCGCCTACGGCCACATCACCCTGAATGTGCTCGATCTCCTTTTATCTCGGATGCTAAACAGGGTCGGGCCTGGTTAGTACCTGGATAGGAGACCGCCTGGGAATACCAGGTGCCGTAGGCTTTTTTCCATTATGTTGCTGGCTTTGGCGACCTGCTGTATTTTTCCTCTCGATTGCCCGAGGTGACCACCTTGGTTTATGTCAAGAGAGTTGTAAGTAGGGCACAAGATTGCCTATGGCCACATCACCCTGAATGCACTCGATCTCGTCTGATCTCGGATGCTAAGCAGGGTCGGGCCTGGTAATGTACCTGGATGGGAGACTGCCTGGGAATACCAGGTGCCGTTGGTTTTTTTCCATTATGTTGTCGGCATTGGCGACCTGCTGTATTTTTCCTCTCGATTGCCCGAGGTGACCACCTTGGCTTTTGTCAAGAGAGTTGTAAGTAGGGTGAAAGATTGACTACGGCCATATCACCCTGAATGAACTCGATCTCGTCTGATCTCGGATGCTAAGCAGGGTGGGGCCTGGTTAGTACCTGGATGGGAGACCGCCTGGGAATACCAGGTGCCATAGGCTTTTTTCCATTATGTTGTTGGCTTTGGCGACCTGCTGTATTTTTCCTCTCAATTGCCCGAGGTGACCACCTTGGCTTTTGTCAAGAGAGTTGTAAGTAGGGTGCGAGATCGCCTACGGCCACATCACCCTGAATGCGCTCGATCTCGTCTGATCTCGGATGCTAAGCAGGGTCGGGCCTGGTTAGTACCTGGATGGGAGACCGCCTGGGAATACCAGGTGCCGTAGGCTTTTTTCCATTATGTTGTTGGCTTTGGCGACCTGCTGTATTTTTCCTCTCGATTGCCTGAGGGGACCACCTTGGCTTTTGTCAAGAGAGTTGTAAGTAGGGTGCAAAATCGCCTATGGCCACATCACCCTGAAAGCGCTCGATCTCGTCTGATCTCGGATGCGAAGCAGGGTCGGGCCTGGTTAGTACCTGGATGGGAGACCGCCTGGGAATACCAGGTGCCGTAGGCTTTTTTCCATTATGTTGTTGGCTTTGGCGACCTGCTGTATTTTTCCTCTCGATTGCCCGAGGTGACCACCTTGGCTTTTGTCAAGAGAGTTGTAAGTAGGGTGCAAGATTGTCTACGGCCACATCACCCTGAATGCGCTCGATCTCGTCTGATCTCGGATGCTAAGCAGGGTCGGGCCTGGTTAGTACCTGGATGGGAGACCGCCTGGGAATACCATGTGCCGTAGGCTTTTTTCCATTATGTTGTTGGCTTTGGTGACCTGCTGTATTTTTCCTCTCGATTGCCGAAGTGACCACCTTGGCTTTTGTCAAGAGAGTTGTAAGTAGGGTGCATGATTGCCTACGGCCATATCACCCTGAATGTGCTCGATCTCCTTTTATCTCGGATGCTAAGCAGGGTTGGGCCTGGTTAGAACCTGGATGGGAGACCGCCTGGGAATACCAGGTGCCGTAGGCTTTTTTCCATTATGCTTTTGGCTTTGGCGACCTGCTGTATTTTTCCTCTCGATTGCCCGAGGTGACCACCTTGGCTTTTGTCAAGAGAGTTGTAAGTAGGGTGCAAGATTGCCTACGGCCACATCACCCTGAATGCGCTCGATCTCGTCTGATCTCGGATGCTAAACAGGGTCAGGCCTGGTTAGTACCTGGATAGGAGACCGCCTGGGAATACCAGGTGCCGTAGGCTTTTTTCCATTATGTTGTTGGCTTTGGCGACCTGCTGTATTTTTCCTCTCGATTGCCCGAGGTGACCACCTTGGCTTTTGTCAAGAGAGTTGTAAGTAGGGCACAAGATTGCCTATGGCCACATCACCCTGAATGCACTCAATCTCGTCTGATCTCGGATGCAAAGCAGGGTCGGGCCTGGTTAGTACCTGAATGGGAGATCGCCTGGGAATACCAGGTGCCGTAGGCTTTTTTCCATTATGTTGTTGGCTTTGGCGACATGCTGTATTTTTCCTCTCGATTGCCTGAGGTGACCACCTTGGCTTTTGTCAAGAGAGTTGTAAGTAGGGTGCAAGATTACCTACGGCCACATCAACCTGAATGCGCTCGATCTCGTCTGATCTCGGATGCTAAGCAGGGTCGGGCCTGGTTAGTACCTGGATGGGAGACCGCCTGGGAATCCCAGGTGCCATAGGCTTTTTTCCATTATGTTGTTGGCTTTGGCGACCTGCTGTATTTTTCCTCTCGATTGCCCGAGTTGACCACCTTGGCTTTTGTCAAGAGAGTTGTAAGTAGGGTGTAAGATTGCCTACGGCCACATCCCCCTGAATGTGCTCGATCTTATCTGATCTCGGATGCTAAGCAGGGTCAGGCCTGGTTAGTACCTGGATGGGAGACCGCCTGGGAATTCCAGGTGCCGTAGGCTTTTTTCCATTATGTTGTTGGCTTTGGCGACCTGCTGTATTTTTCCTCTCGATTGCCCGAGGTGACCACCTTGGCTTTTGTCAAGAGAGTCGTAAGTAGGGTGCAAGATCGCCTACGGCCACATCAATCTGAATGCGCTCGATCTCGTCTGATCTCGGATGCTAAGCAGCGTTGGGCCTGGTTAGTACCTGGATGGGAGACCGCCTGGGAATACCAGGTGCCGTAGGCTTTTTTCCATTATGTTGTTGGCTTTGGCGACCTGCTGTATTTTTCCTCTCGATTGCCCGAGGTGACCACCTTGGCTTTTGTCAAGAGAGTTGTAAATAGGGTGCAAGGTCGCCT
This sequence comes from Lithobates pipiens, assembly GCF_037356315.1. Taxonomy (NCBI): domain Eukaryota; kingdom Metazoa; phylum Chordata; class Amphibia; order Anura; family Ranidae; genus Lithobates; species Lithobates pipiens. Next base: position 148,820,711 of record NW_027507791.1, on the reverse strand, counting down.
ATGGCCACATCACCCTGAATGCGCTCGATCTCGTCTGATCTTAGATGCTAAGCAGGGTTGGGCCTGGTTAGTACCTGGATGGGAGACCGCCTGGGAATACCAGGTGCCGTAGGCTTTTTTCCATTATGTTGTTGGCTTTGGCGACCTGCTGTATTTTTCCTCTCGATTGCCCGAGGTGACCACCTTGGCTTTTGTCAAGAGAGTTGTAAGTAGGATGCAAGATCGCCTACGGCCACATCACCCTGAATGCGCTCGATCTCGTCTGATCTCGGATGCTAAGTAGGGGGGGCCCTGGTTAGTACCTGGACGGGAGACCACCTGGGAATATCAGGTGCCGTAGGCTTTTTTCCATTATGTTGTTGGCTTTGGCGACCTGCTGTATTTTTCCTCTCGATTGCCCGAGGTGACCACCTTGGCTTTTGTCAAGAGAGTTGTAAGTAGGGTGAAAGATCGCCTACGGCCACATCACCCTGAATGCACTCCATCTCGTCTGATCTCGGATGCTAAGCAGGGTCGGGCCTGGTTGGTACCTGGATGGGAGACCGCCTGGGAATACCAGGTGCCGTAGGCTTTTTTCCATTATGTTGTTGGCTTTGGCGACCTGCTGTATTTTTCCTCTCGATTGCCCGAGTTGACCACCTTGGCTTTTGTCAAGAGAGTTGTAAGTAGGGTGTAAGATTGCCTACGGCCACATCCCCCTGAATGTGCTCGATCTCATCTGATCCCGGATGCTAAGCAGGGTCAGGCCTGGTTAGTACCTGGATGGGAGACCGCCTGGGAATTCCAGGTGCCGTAGGCTTTTTTCCATTATGTTGTTGGCTTTGGCGACCTACTGTATTTTTCCTCTCGTTTGCCCTAGGTGACCACCTTGGCTTTTGTCAAGAGAGTTGTAAGTATGGTGCAAGATCGCCTACGGCAACATCACCCTGAATGCGCTCGATCTCGTCTGATCTCGGATGCTAAGCAGGGTCGGGCCTGGTTAGTATCTGGATGGGAGACCGCCTGGGAATCCCAGGTGCCATAGGCTTTTTTCCATTATGTTGTTGGCTTTGGCGACCTGCTGTATTTTTCCTCTCGATTGCCGAGTTGACCACCTTGGCTTTTGTCAAGAGAGTTGTAAGTAGGGTGTAAGATTGCCTACGGCCACATCCCCCTGAATGTGCTCGATCTCATCTGATCTCGGATGCTAAGCAGGGGCAGGCCTGGTTAGTACCTGGATGGGAGACCGCCTGGGAATTCCAGGTGCCGTAGGCTTTTTTCCATTATGTTGTTGGCTTTGGCGACCTACTGTATTTTTCCTCTCGATTCCCCCGAGGTGACCACCTTGGCTTTTGTCAAGAGAGTTGTAAGTAGGGTGAAAGATTGACTATGGCCACATCACCCTGAATGAACTCGATCTCATCTGATCTCGGATGCTAAGCAGGGTGGGGCCTGGTTAGTACCTGGATGGGAGACCGCCTGGGAATACCAGGTGCCATAGGCTTTTTTCCATTATGTTGTTGGCTTTGGCGACCTGCTGTATTTTTCCTCTCAATTGCCCGAGGTGACCACCTTGGCTTTTGTCAAGAGAGTTGTAAGTAGGGGGCGAGATTGCCTACAGCCACATCACCATGAATGCACTCGATCTCGTTTGATCTCGGATGCTAAGCAGGGTCGGGCCTGGTTAGTACCTGGATGGGAGACCGCCTGGGAATACCAGGTGCCGTAGGCTTTTTTCCATTATGTTGTTGGCTTTGGCGACCTGCTGTATTTTTCCTCTCGATTGCCCGAGGTGACCACCTTGGCTTTTGTCAAGAGAGTTGTAAGTAGGATGCAAGATCGCCTACGGCCACATCACCCTGAATGCGCTCGATCTCGTCTGATCTCGGATGCTAAGTAGGGTGGGCCCTGGTTAGTACCTGGATGGGAGACCACCTGGGAATATCAGGTGCCGTAGGCTTTTTTCCATTATGTTGTTGGCTTTGGCGACCTGCTGTATTTTTCCTCTCGATTGCCCGAGGTGACCACCTTGGCTTTTGTCAAGAGAGTTGTAAGTAGGGTGAAAGATCGCCTACGGCCACATCACCCTGAATGCACTCCATCTCGTCTGATCTCGGATGCTAAGCAGGGTCGGGCCTGGTTGGTACCTGGATGGGAGACCGCCTGGGAATACCAGGTGCCGTAGGCTTTTTTCCATTATGTTGTTGGCTTTGGCAACCTGCTGTATTTTTCCTCTCGTTTGCCCGAGGTATCCACCTTGGCTTTTGTCAAGAGAGTTGTAAGTAGGGTGTAAGATCGCCTACGGCCACATCACCCTGAATGCACTCGATCTCGTCTGATCTCGGATGCTAAGCAGAGTCGGGCCTGGTTGGTAGCCTGGATGGGAGACCGCCTGGGAATACCAGGTGCCGTAGGCTTTTTTCCATTATGTTGTTGGCTTTGGCGACCTGCTGTATTTTTCCTCTCGATTGCCCGAGGTGACCACCTTGGCTTTTGTCAAGAGAGTTGTAAGTAGGGTGCAAGTTCGCCTATGGCCACATCACCCTGAATGCGCTCGATCTCATCTGATCTCGGATGCCAAGCAGGGTTGGGCCTGGTTAGTACCTGGATGGGAGACCGCCTGGGAATACCAGGTGCCGTAGGCTTTTTTCCATTATGTTGTTGGCTTTGGCGACCTGCTGTATTTTTCCTCTCGATTGCCTGAGGTGACCACCTTGGCTTTTGTCAAGAGAGTTGTAAGTAGGGTGAAAGATCGCCTACGGCCACATCACCCTGAATGTGCTCGATCTCCTTTTATCTCGGATGCTAAACAGGGTCGGGCCTGGTTAGTACCTGGATAGGAGACCGCCTGGGAATACCAGGTGCCGTAGGCTTTTTTCCATTATGTTGCTGGCTTTGGCGACCTGCTGTATTTTTCCTCTCGATTGCCCGAGGTGACCACCTTGGTTTATGTCAAGAGAGTTGTAAGTAGGGCACAAGATTGCCTATGGCCACATCACCCTGAATGCACTCGATCTCGTCTGATCTCGGATGCTAAGCAGGGTCGGGCCTGGTAATGTACCTGGATGGGAGACCGCCTGGGAATACCAGGTGCCGTAGGTTTTTTTCCATTATGTTGTCGGCATTGGCGACCTGCTGTATTTTTCCTCTCGATTGCCCGAGGTGACCACCTTGGCTTTTGTCAAGAGAGTTGTAAGTAGGGTGCAAGATCGCCTACGGCCACATCACCCTGAATGCGCTCAATCTCGTCTGATCTCGGATGCTAAGCAGGGTCGGGCCTGGTTAGTACCTGGATGGGAGACCGCCTGGGAATACCAGGTGCCATAGGCTTTTCTCCATTATGTTGTTGGCTTTGGCGACCTGCTGTATTTATCCTCTCGATTGCCCGAGGTGACCACCTTGGCTTTTGTCAAGAGAGTTTTGAGTAGGGTGCAAGATCGCCTACGGCCACATCACCCTAGATGTGCTCGATCTCGTCTGATCTCGGATGCTAAGCAGGGTCGGGCCTGGTTAGTACCTGGATGGGAGACCGCCTGGGAATACCAGGTGCCGTAGGCTTTTTTCCATTATGTTGTTGGCTTTGGCGACCTGCTGTATTTTTCCTCTCTATTGCCCGAGGTGACCACCTTGGCTTTTGTCAAGAGAGTTGTAAGTAGGGTGCAAGATCGCTTACGGCCACATCACCCTGAATGCGCTCGATCTCGTCTGATCTCGGATGCTAAGCATGGTTGGGCCTGGTTAGTACCTGGATGGGAGACCACCTGGGAATACCAGGTGCCGTAGGCTTTTTTCCATTATGTTGTTGGCTTTGGCGACCTGCTGTATTTTTCCTCTCGTTTGCCCGAGGTGACCACCTTGGCTTTTGTCAAGAGAGTTGTAAGTAGGGTGCGAGATCGCCCACGGCCACATCACCCTGAATGCGCTCAATCTCGTCTGATCTCGGATGCTAAGCAGGGTCGTGCCTGGTTAGTACTTGGATGGGAGACCGCCTGGGAATACCAGGTGCCGTAGGCTTTTTTCCATTATGTTGTTGGCTTTGGCGACCTGCTGTATTTTTCCTCTCGATTGCCCGAGGTGACCACCTTGGCTTTTGTCAAGAGAGTTGTAAGTAGGGTGCAAGATCACCTACGGCCACATCACCCTGAATGCGCTCGATCTCGTCTGATCTCGGATGCTAAGCAGGGTCGGGCCTGGTTAGTACCTGGATGGGAGACCGCCTGGGAATACCAGGTGCCATAGGCTTTTTTCCATTATGTTGTTGGCTTTGGCGACCTGCTGTATTTATCCTCTCGATTGCCCGAGGTGACCACCTTGGCTTTTGTCAAGAGAGTTCTAAGTAGGGTGCAAGATTGCCTATGGCCACATCACCCTGAATGCGCTTGATCTCGTCTGATCTCGGATGCTAAGCAGGGTCGGGCCTGGTTAGTACCTGGATGGGAGACCGCCTGGGAATACCAGGTGCCGTAGGCTTTTTTCCGTAATGTTGTTGGCTTTGGCGACCTGCTGTATTTTTCCTCTCTATTGCCCAAAGGTGACCACCTTGGCTTTTGTCAAGAGAGTTGTAAGTAGGGTGCAAGATCGCCTACGGCCACATCACCCTGAATGCGCTTGATCTCGTCTGATCTCGGATGCTAAGCAGGGTCGGGCCTGGTTAGTACCTGGATGGGAGACCGCCTGGGAATACCAGGTGCCATAGGCTTTTTTCCATTATGTTGTTGGCTTTGGCGACCTGCTGTATTTATCCTCTCTATTGCCCGAGGTGACCACCTTGGCTTTTGTCAAGAGAGTTTTGAGTAGGGTGCAAGATCGCTTACGGCCACATCACCCTAAATGCGCTCGATCTCGTCTGATCTCGGATGCTAAGCAGGGTCGGGCCTGGTTAGTACCTGGATGGGAGACCGCCTGGGAATACCAGGTGCCGTAGGCTTTTTTCCATTATGTTGTCTGCTTTGGCGACCTGCTGTATTTTTCCTCTCGTTTGCCCGAGGTGACCACCTTGGCTTTTGTCAAGAGAGTTGTAAGTAGGGCGCAAGATCGCCTACGGCCACATCACCCTGAATGCGCTCAATCTCGTCTGATCTCGGATGCTAAGCAGGGTCGTGCCTGGTTAGTACTTGGATGGGAGACCGCCTGGGAATACCAGGTGCCGTAGGCTTTTTTCCATTATGTTGTTGGTTTTGGCGACCTGCTGTATTTTTCCTCTCGATTGCCCGAGGTGACCACCTTGGCTTTTGTCAAGAGAGTTCTAAGTAGGGTGCAAGTTCGCCTACAGCCACATCACCCTGAATGCGCTCGATCTCGTCTGATCTCGGATGCTAAGCAGGATCGGGCCTGGTAAGTACCTGGATGGGAGACCGCCTGGGAATACCTGGTGCCGTAGGCTTTTTTCCATTATGTTGTTGGCTTTGGCGACCTGCTGTATTTTTCCTCTCGATTGCCCGAGGTGACCACCTTGGCTTTTGTCAAGAGAGTTGTAAGTAAGGTGCAAGATCGCCTACGGCCACATCACCCTGAATGCGCTCAATCTCGTCTGATCTCGGATGCTAAGCAGGGTCGGGCCTGGTTAGTACCTGGATGGGAGTCCGCCTGGGAATACCAGGTGCCGTAGGCTTTTTTCCATTATGTTGTTGGCTTTGGGGACCTGCTGTATTTTTCCTCTCGATTGCCCGAGGTGACCACCTTGGCTTTTGTCAAGAGAGTTGTAAGTAGGGAGCAAGATCCCCTGCGGCCACATCACCCTGAATGCGCTCGATCTCGTCTGATCTCGGATGCTAAGCAGGGTCGGGCCTGGTTAGTACCTGGATGGGAGACCGCCTGGGAATACCAGGTGCCATAGGGTTTTTTCCATTATGTTGTTGGCTTTGGCGACCTGCTGTATTTTTCCTCTCGATTGCCCAAGGTGACCACCTTGGCTTTTGTCAAGAGAGTTGTAAGTAGGGTGCAAGATCGCCTACGGCCACATCACCCTGAATGCGCTCGATCTCATCTGATCTCGGATGCTAAGCAGGGTCGGGCCTGGTTAGTACCTGGATGGGAGACTGCCTGGGAATACCAGGTGCCGTAGCATTTTTTCCATTATGTTGTTGCCTTTGGCGACCTGCTGTATTTTTCCTCTCGATTGCCCGAGGTGACCACCTTGGCTTTTGTCAAGAGAGTTGTAAGTAGGGTGCAAAGATCGCCTATGGCCACATCACCCTGAATGTGCTCGATCTCGTCTGATCTCAGATGCAAAGCAGGGTTGGGCCTGGTTAGTACCTGGATGGGAGACCGCCTGCGAATACCAGGTGCCGTAGGCTTTTTTCCATTATGTTGTTGGCTTTGGCGACCTGCTGTATTTTTCCTCTCGATTGCCCGAGGTGACCACCTTGGCTTTTGTCAAGAGAGTTGTAAGTAGGGTGCAAGATCGCCTACGGCCACATCACCCTGAATGCGCTCGATCTCGTCTGATCTCGGATGCTAAGCAGGGTCGGGCCTGGTTAGTACCTGGATGGGAGACTGCCTGGGAATACCAGGTGCCGTAGGCTTTTTTCCATTATGTTGTTGGCTTTGGCGACCTGCTGTATTTTTCCTCTCGATTGCAAGAGGTGACCACCTTGGCTTTTGTCAAGAGAGTTGTAAGTAGGGTGCAAGATCGCCTACGGCCACATCACCCTGAATGCGCTCGATTTCGTCTGATCTCGGATGCTAAGCAGGGTGGGCCTGGTTAGTACCTGGATTCGAGACCGCCTGGGAATACCAGGTGCCGTAGGCTTTTTTCCATTATGTTGTTGGCTTTGGCGACCTGCTGTATTTTTCCTCTCGATTGCCCGAGGTGACCACCTTGGCTTTTGTCAAGAGAGTTGTAAGTAGGGTGCAAGATTGCCTAAGACCACATCACCCTGAATGCGCTCGATCTCGTCTGATCTCGGATGTTAATTAGGGTCGTGCCTGGTTAGTACCTGGATGGGAGACCGCCTGCGAATACCAAGTGTCGTAGGCTTTTTTCCATTATGTTGTTGGCTTTGGCGACCTGCTGTATTTTTCCTCTCGATTGCCGGAGGTGACCACCTTGGCTTTTGTCAACGGAGTTGTAAGTAGGGTGCAAGATTGCCTACTGCCACATCACCCTGAATGCGCTCGATCTCGTCTGATCTCGGATGCTAAGCAGGGTCGGGCCTGGTTAGTACCTGGATGGGAGACCGCCTGGGAATACCAGGTGCCGTAGGCTTTTTTCCATTATGTTGTTGGCTTTGGCGACCTGCTGTATTTTTCCTCTCGATTGCCCGAGGTGACCACCTTGGCTTTTGTCAAGAGAGTTGTAAGTAGGGTGCAAGATCCCCTACGGCCACATCACCCTGAATGCGCTCGATCTCGTCTGATCTCGGATGCTAAGCAGGGTCGGGCCTGGTTAGTACCTGGATGGGAGACCGCCTGGGAATACCAGGTGCCATAGGGTTTTTTCCATTATGTTGTTGGCTTTGGCGACCTGCTGTATTTTTCCTCTCGATTGCCCAAGGTGACCACCTTGGCTTTTGTCAAGAGAGTTGTAAGTAGGGTGCAAGATCGCCTACGGCCACATCACCCTGAATGCGCTCGATCTCATCTGATCTCGGATGCTAAGCAGGGTCGGGCCTGGTTAGTACCTGGATGGGAGACTGCCTGGGAATACCAGGTGCCGTAGCATTTTTTCCATTATGTTGTTGCCTTTGGCGACCTGCTGTATTTTTCCTCTCGATTGCCCGAGGTGACCACCTTGGCTTTTGTCAAGAGAGTTGTAAGTAGGGTGCAAAGATCGCCTATGGCCACATCACCCTGAATGTGCTCGATCTCGTCTGATCTCAGATGCAAAGCAGGGTTGGGCCTGGTTAGTACCTGGATGGGAGACCGCCTGGGAATACCAGGTGCCGTACGCTTTTTTCCATTATGTTGTTGGCTTTGGCGACCTGCTGTATTTTTCCTCTCGATTGCCCGAGGTGACCACCTTGGCTTTTGTCAAGAGAGTTGTAAGTAGGGTGCAAGATTGCCTAAGACCACATCACCCTGAATGCGCTCGATCTCGTCTGATCTCGGATGTTAATTAGGGTCGTGCCTGGTTAGTACCTGGATGGGAGACCGCCTGCGAATACCAAGTGTCGTAGGCTTTTTTCCATTATGTTGTTGGCTTTGGCGACCTGCTGTATTTTTCCTCTCGTTTGCAAGAGGTGACCACCTTGGCTTTTGTCAAGAGAGTTGTAAGTAGGGTGCAAGATTGCCTACGGCCACATCACCCTGAATGCGCTCGATCTCGTCTGATCTCGGATGCTAAGCAGGGTCGGGCCTGGTTAGTACCTGGATGGGAGACCGCCTGGGAATACCAGGTGCCGTAGGCTTTTTTCCATTATGTTGTTGGCTTTGGCGACCTGCTGTATTTTTCCTCTCGATTGCAAGAGGTGACCACCTTGGCTTTTGTCAAGAGAGTTGTAAGTAGGGTGGAAGATCGCCTACGGCCACATCACCCTGAATGCACTCGATCTCGTCTGATCTCGGATGCTAAGCAGGGTCGGGCCTGGTTAGTACCTGGATGGGAGACCGCCTGGGAATACCAGGTGCCGTAGGCTTTTTTCCATTATGTTGTTGGCTTTGGCGACCTGCTGTATTTTTCCTCTCGATTGCCCGAGGTGACCACCTTGGCTTTTGTCAAGAGAGTTGTAAGTAGGGTGCAAGATCGCCTATGGCCACATCACCCTGAATGCGCTCCATCTCGTCTGATCTCGGATGCTAAGCAGGGTCGGGCCTGGTTAGTACCTGGATGGGAGACCGCCTGGGAATACCAGGTGCCGTACGCTTTTTTCCATTATGTTGTTGGCTTTGGCGACCTGCTGTATTTTTCCTCTCGATTGCCCGAGGTGACCACCTTGGCTTTTGTCAAGAGAGTTGTAAGTAGGGTACGAGATCGCCTACGGCCACATCACCCTGAATGCGCTCGATCTCGTCTGATCTCGGGTGCTAAGCAGGGTCGGGCCTGGTTAGTACCTGGATGGGAGACCGCCTGGGAATACCAGGTGCCGTAGGCTTTTTTCCATTATGTTGTTGGCTTTGGCGACCTGCTGTATTTTTCCTCTCGTTTGCAAGAGGTGACCACCTTGGCTTTTGTCAAGAGAGTTGTAAGTAGGGTGCAAGATCGCCTACGGCCACATCACCCTGAATGCGCTCGATCTCGTCTGATCTCGGATGCTAAGCAGGGTCGGGCCTGGTTAGTACCTGGATGGGAGACCGCCTGGGAATACCAGGTGCCGTAGGCTTTTTTCCATTATGTTGTTGGCTTTGGCGACCTGCTGTATTTTTCCTCTCGATTGCAAGAGGTGACCACCTTGGCTTTTGTCAAGAGAGTTGTAAGTAGGGTGGAAGATCGCCTACGGCCACATCACCCTGAATGCACTCGATCTCGTCTGATCTCGGATGCTAAGCAGGGTCGGGCCTGGTTAGTACCTGGATGGGAGACCGCCTGGGAATACCAGGTGCCGTAGGCTTTTTTCCATTATGTTGTTGGCTTTGGCGACCTGCTGTATTTTTCCTCTCGATTGCCCGAGGTGACCACCTTGGCTTTTGTCAAGAGAGTTGTAAGTAGGGTTCAAGATAGCCTACGGCCACATCACCCTGAATGTGCTCGATCTCGTCTGATCTCGGATGCTAAGCAGGGTCGGGCCTGGTTAGTACCTGGATGGGAGACCGCCTGGGAATACCAGGTGCCGTAGGCTTTTTTCCATTATGTTGTTGGCTTTGGCGACCTGCTGTATTTTTCCTCTCGATTGCCCGAGGTGACCACCTTGGCTTTTGTCAAGAGAGTTGTAAGTAGGGTGCAAGATCCCCTACGGCCACATCACCCTGAATGCGCTCGATCTCATCTGATCTCGGATGCTAAGCAGGGTCGGGCCTGGTTCGTACCTGGATGGGAGACCGCCTGGGAATACCAGGTGCCATAGGGTTTTTTCCATTATGTTGTTGGCTTTGGCGACCTGCTGTATTTTTCCTCTCGATTGCCCAAGGTGACCACCTTGGCTTTTGTCAAGAGAGTTGTAAGTAGGGTGCAAGATCGCCTACGGCCACATCACCCTGAATGCGCTCGATCTCATCTGATCTCGGATGCTAAGCAGGGTCGGGCCTGGTTAGTACCTGGATGGGAGACTGCCTGGGAATACCAGGTGCCGTAGGCTTTTTTCCATTATGTTGTTGGCTTTGGCGACCTGCTGTATTTTTCCTCTCGATTGCCGGAGGTGACCACCTTGGCTTTTGTCAACAGAGTTGTAAGTAGGGTGCAAGATTGCCTACGGCCACATCACCCTGAATGCGCTCGATCTCGTCTGATCTCGGATGCTAAGCAGGGTCGGGCCTGGTTAGTACCTGGATGGGAGACCGCCTGGGAATACCAGGTGCCGTAGGCTTTTTTCCATTATGTTGTTGGCTTTGGCGACCTGCTGTATTTTTCCTCTCGATTGCCCGAGGTGACCACCTTGGCTTTTGTCAAGAGAGTTGTAAGTAGGGTGCAAGATCCCCTACGGCCACATCACCCTGAATGCGCTCAATCTCGTCTGATCTCGGATGCTAAGCAGGGTCGGGCCTGGTTAGTACCTGGATGGGAGACCGCCTGGGAATACCAGGTGCCATAGGGTTTTTTCCATTATGTTGTTGGCTTTGGCGACCTGCTGTATTTTTCCTCTCGATTGCCCAAGGTGACCACCTTGGCTTTTGTCAAGAGAGTTGTAAGTAGGGTGCAAGATCGCCTACGGCCACATCACCCTGAATGCGCTCGATCTCATCTGATCTCGGATGCTAAGCAGGGTCGGGCCTGGTTAGTACCTGGATGGGAGACTGCCTGGGAATACCAGGTGCCGTAGCATTTTTTCCATTATGTTGTTGCCTTTGGCGACCTGCTGTATTTTTCCTCTCGATTGCCCGAGGTGACCACCTTGGCTTTTGTCAAGAGAGTTGTAAGTAGGGTGCAAAGATCGCCTATGGCCACATCACCCTGAATGTGCTCGATCTCGTCTGATCTCAGATGCAAAGCAGGGTTGGGCCTGGTTAGTACCTGGATGGGAGACCGCCTGGGAATACCAGGTGCCGTACGCTTTTTTCCATTATGTTGTTGGCTTTGGCGACCTGCTGTATTTTTCCTCTCGATTGCCCGAGGTGACCACCTTGGCTTTTGTCAAGAGAGTTGTAAGTAGGGTGCAAGATTGCCTAAGACCACATCACCCTGAATGCGCTCGATCTCGTCTGATCTCGGATGTTAATTAGGGTCGTGCCTGGTTAGTACCTGGATGGGAGACCGCCTGCGAATACCAAGTGCCGTAGGCTTTTTTCCATTATGTTGTTGGCTTTGGCGACCTGCTGTATTTTTCCTCTCGTTTGCAAGAGGTGACCACCTTGGCTTTTGTCAAGAGAGTTGTAAGTAGGGTGGAAGATCGCCTACGGCCACATCACCCTGAATGCACTCGATCTCGTCTGATCTCGGATGCTAAGCAGGGTCGGGCCTGGTTAGTACCTGGATGGGAGACCGCCTGGGAATACCAGGTGCCGTAGGCTTTTTTCCATTATGTTGTTGGCTTTGGCGACCTGCTGTATTTTTCCTCTCGATTGCCCGAGGTGACCACCTTGGCTTTTGTCAAGAGAGTTGTAAGTAGGGTGCAAGATCGCCTATGGCCACATCACCCTGAATGCGCTCCATCTCGTCTGATCTCGGATGCTAAGCAGGGTCGGGCCTGGTTAGTACCTGGATGGGAGACCGCCTGGGAATACCAGGTGCCGTACGCTTTTTTCCATTATGTTGTTGGCTTTGGCGACCTGCTGTATTTTTCCTCTCGATTGCCCGAGGTGACCACCTTGGCTTTTGTCAAGAGAGTTGTAAGTAGGGTACGAGATCGCCTACGGCCACATCACCCTGAATGCGCTCGATCTCGTCTGATCTCGGGTGCTAAGCAGGGTCGGGCCTGGTTAGTACCTGGATGGGAGACCGCCTGGGAATACCAGGTGCCGTAGGCTTTTTTCCATTATGTTGTTGGCTTTGGCGACCTGCTGTATTTTTCCTCTCGATTGCCCGAGGTGACCACCTTGGCTTTTGTCAAGAGAGTTGTAAGTAGGGCTGAAGATAGCCTACGGCCACATCACCCTGAATGTGCTCGATCTCGTCTGATCTCGGATGCTAAGCAGGGTCGGGCCTGGTTAGTACCTGGATGGGAGACCGCCTGGGAATACCAGGTGCCGTAGGCTTTTTTCCATTATGTTGTTGGCTTTGGCGACCTGCTGTATTTTTCCTCTCGATTGCCCGAGGTGACCACCTTGGCTTTTGTCAAGAGAGTTGTAAGTAGGGTGCAAGATCCCCTACGGCCACATCACCCTGAATGCGCTCGATCTCGTCTGATCTCGGATGCTAAGCAGGGTCGGGCCTGGTTAGTACCTGGATGGGAGACCGCCTGGGAATACCAGGTGCCATAGGGTTTTTTCCATTATGTTGTTGGCTTTGGCGACCTGCTGTATTTTTCCTCTCGATTGCCCAAGGTGACCACCTTGGCTTTTGTCAAGAGAGTTGTAAGTAGGGTGCAAGATCGCCTACGGCCACATCACCCTGAATGCGCTCGATCTCATCTGATCTCGGATGCTAAGCAGGGTCGTGCCTGGTTAGTACCTGGATGGGAGACTGCCTGGGAATACCAGGTGCCGTAGGATTTTTTCCATTATGTTGTTGCCTTTGGCGACCTGCTGTATTTTTCCTCTCGATTGCCCGAGGTGACCACCTTGGCTTTTGTCAAGAGAGTTGTAAGTAGGGTGCAAAGATCGCCTATGGCCACATCACCCTGAATGTGCTCGATCTCGTCTGATCTCAGATGCAAAGCAGGGTCGGGCCTGGTTAGTACCTGGATGGGAGACCGCCTGGGAATACCAGGTGCCGTAGGCTTTTTTCCATTATGTTGTTGGCTTTGGCGACCTGCTGTATTTTTCCTCTCGATTGCCCGAGGTGACCACCTTGGCTTTTGTCAAGAGAGTTGTAAGTAGGGTGCAAGATCACCTGCGGCCACATCACCCTGAATGCGTCTGATCTCGGAAGCTAAGCAGGGTCGGGCCTGGTTAGTACCTGGATGGGAGACCGCCTGGGAATACTATGTGCTGTAGGCTTTTTTCCATTATGTTGTTGGCTTTGGTGACCTGCTGTATTTTTCCTCTCGATTGCCCGAGGTGACCACCTTGGCTTTTGTCAAGAGAGTTGTAAGTAGGGTGCAAGATTGCCTAAGACCACATCACTCTGAATGCGCTCGATCTCGTCTGATCTCGGATGTTAATTAGGGTCGTGCCTGGTTAGTACCTGGATGGGAGACCGCCTGCGAATACCAAGTGCCGTAGGCTTTTTTCCATTATGTTGTTGGCTTTGGCGACCTGCTGTATTTTTCCTCTCGTTTGCAAGAGGTGACCACCTTGGCTTTTGTCAAGAGAGTTGTAAGTAGGGTGCAAGATCGCCTACGGCCACATCACCCTGAATGCGCTCGATCTCGTCTGATCTCGGATGCTAAGCAGGGTCGGGCCTGGTTAGTACCTCGATGGGAGACTGCATGGGAATACCAGGTGCCGTAGGCTTTTTTCCATTATGTTGTTGGCTTTGGCGACCTGCTGTATTTTTCCTCTCGATTGCAAGAGGTGACCACCTTGGCTTTTGTCAAGAGAGTTGTAAGTAGGGTGCAAGATCGCCTACGGCCACATCACCCTGAATGCGCTTGATTTCGTCTGATCTCGGATGCTAAGCAGGGTGGGCCTGGTTAGTACCTGGATGGGAGACCGCCTGGGAATACCAGGTGCCGTAGGCTTTTTTCCATCATGTTGTTGGCTTTGGCGACCTGCTGTATTTTTCCTCTCGATTGCCCGAGGTGACCACCTTGGCTTTTGTCAAGAGAGTTGTAAGTAGGGTGGAAGATCGCCTACGGCCACATCACCCTGAATGCACTCGATCTCGTCTGATCTCGGATGCTAAGCAGGGTCGGGCCTGGTTAGTACCTGGATGGGAGACCGCCTGGGAATACCAGGTGCCGTAGGCTTTTTTCCATTATGTTGTTGGCTTTGGCGACCTGCTGTATTTTTCCTCTCGATTGCCCGAGGTGACCACCTTGGCTTTTGTCAAGAGAGTTGTAAGTAGGGTGCAAGATTGCCTAAGACCACATCACCCTGAATGCGCTCGATCTCGTCTGATCTCGGATGTTAATTAGGGTCGTGCCTGGCTAGTACCTGGATGGGAGACCGCCTGCGAATACCAAGTGCCGTAGGCTTTTTTCCATTATGTTGTTGGCTTTGGCGACCTGCTGTATTTTTCCTCTCGTTTGCAAGAGGTGACCACCTTGGCTTTTGTCAAGAGAGTTGTAGGTGGGGTGCAAGATCACCTACGGCCACATCACCCTGAATGCGCTCGATCTCGTCTGATCTCGGATGCTAAGCAGGGTCGGGCCTGGTTAGTACCTGGATGGGAGACCGCCTGGGAATACCAGGTGCCGTAGGCTTTTTTCCATTATGTTGTTGGCTTTGGCGACCTGCTGTATTTTTCCTCTCGATTGCAAGAGGTGACCACCTTGGCTTTTGTCAAGAGAGTTGTAAATAGGGTGGAAGATCGCCTACGGCCACATCACCCTGAATGCACTCGATCTTGTCTGATCTCAGATGCTAAGCAGGGTCGGGCCTGGTTAGTACCTGGATGGGAGACCGCCTGGGAATACCAGGTGCCGTAGGCTTTTTTCCATTATGTTGTTGGCTTTGGCGACCTGCTGTATTTTTCCTCTCGATTGCCCGAGGTGACCACCTTGGCTTTTGTCAAGAGAGTTGTAAGTAGGGTGCAAGATCGCCTATGGCCACATCACCCTGAATGCGCTCCATCTCGTCTGATCTCGGATGCTAAGTAGGGTCGGGCCTGGTTAGTAGCTGGATGGGAGACCACCTGGGAATACCAGGTGCCGTACGCTTTTTTCCATTATGTTGTTGGCTTTGGCGACCTGCTGTATTTTTCCTCTCGATTGCCCGAGGTGACCACCTTGGCTTTTGTCAAGAGAGTTGCAAGTAGAGTGCGAAATCGCCTACGGCCACATCACCCTGAATGCGCTCGATCTCGTCTGATCTCGGGTGCTAAGCAGGGTCGGGCCTGGTTAGTACCTGGATGGGAGACCGCCTGGGAATACCAGGTGCCGTAGGCTTTTTTCCATTATGTTGTTGGCTTTGGCGACCTGCTGTATTTTTCCTCTCGATTGCCCGAGGTGACCACCTTGGCTTTTGTCAAGAGAGTTGTAAGTAGGGTTCAAGATAGCCTACGGCCACATCACCCTGAATGTGCTCAATCTCATCTGATCTCGGATGCTAAGCAGGGTCGGGCCTGGTTAGTACCTGGATGGGAGACCAACTGGGAATACCAGGTGCCGTAGGCTTTTTTCCATTATATTGCTGGCTTTGGCGACCTGCTGTATTTTTCCTCTCGATTGCCCGAGGTGACCACCTTGGCTTTTGTCAAGAGAGTTGTAAGTAGGGTGTAAGATCGCCTACGGCCACATCACCCTGAATGCGCTCAATATCATCTGATCACGGATGCTGAGTAGGGTCGGGCCTGGTTAGTACCTGGATGGGAGACCACCTGGAAATACCAGGTGCCGTAGGCTTTTTTCCATTATGTGGTTGGCTTTGGCGACCTGCTGTATTTTTCCTCTCGATTGCCCGAGGTGACCACCTTGGCTTTTGTCAAGAGAGTTGTAAGTAGGGTGCAAGATCGCCTACGGCAACGTCACCCTGAATGCGCTCGATCTCGTCTGATCTCGGATGCTAAGCAGGGTCGGGCCTGGTTAGTACCTGGATGGGAGAACGCCTGGGAATACCAGGTGCCGTAGGCTTTTTTCCATTATGTTGTTGGTTTTGGCGACCTGCTGTATTTTTCCTCTCGATTGCCCGAGGTGATCACCTTGGCTTTTGTCAAGAGAGTTCTAAGTAGGGTGCAAGTTCGCCTACGGCCACATCACCCTGAATGCGCTCAATCTCGTCTGATCTCGGATGCTAAGCAGGGTCGGGCCTGGTTAGTACCTGGATGGGAGACCGCCTGGGAATACCAGATGCCGTAGGATTTTTTCCATTATGTTGTTGGCTTTGGCGACCTGCTGTATTTTTCCTCTCGATTGCCGGAGGTGACCACCTTGGCTTTTGTCAACAGAGTTGTAAGTAGGGTGCAAGATCGCCTACGGCCACATCACCCTGAATGCGCTCTATCTCGTCTGATCTCGGATGCTAAGCAGGGTCGGGCCTGGTTAGTACCTGGATGGGAGACCGCCGGGGAATACCAGGTGCCATAGGGTTTTTTCCATTATGTTGTTGGCTTTGGCGACCTGCTGTATTTTTCCTCTCGATTGCCCGAGGTGACCACCTTGGCTTTTGTCAAGAGAGTTGTAAGTACTGTGCAAGATTGCCTAAGACCACATCACCCTGAATGCGCTCGATCTCGTCTGATCTCGGATGTTAATTAGGGTCGTGCCTGGTTAGTACCTGGATGGGAGACCGCCTGCGAATACCAAGTGCCGTAGGCTTTTTTCCATTATGTTGTTGGCTTTGGCGACCTGCTGTATTTTTCCTCTCGTTTGCAAGAGGTGACCACCTTGGCTTTTGTCAAGAGAGTTGTAAGTAGGGTGCAAGATTGCCTACGGCCACATCACCCTGAATGCACTCGATCTCATCTGATCTCGGATGCTAAGCAGGGTCGGGCCTGGTTAGTACCTGGATGGGAGACCGCCTGGGAATACCAGGTGCCGTAGGCTTTTTTCCATTATGTTGTTGGCTTTGGCGACCTGCTGTATTTTTCCTCTCGATTGCAAGAGGTGACCACCTTGGCTTTTGTCAAGAGAGTTGTAAGTAGGGTGCAAGATCGCCTACGGCCACATCACCCTGAATGCGCTCGATCTCGTCTGATCTCGGATGCTAAGCAGGGTGGGCCTGGTTAGTACCTGGATGGGAGACCGCCTGGGAATACCAGGTGCTGTAGGCTTTTTCCATCATGTTGTTGGCTTTGGCGACCTGCTGTATTTTTCCTCTCGATTGCCCGAGGTGACCACCTTGGCTTTTGTCAAGAGAATTGTAAGTAGGGTGGAAGATCGCCTATGGCCACATCACCCTGAATGCACTCGATCTCGTCTGATCTCGGATGCTAAGCAGGGTCGGGCCTGGTTAGTACCTGGATGGGAGACCGCCTGGGAATACCTGGTGCCGTAGGCTTTTTTCCATTATGTTGTTGGCTTTGGCGACCTGCTGTATTTTTCCTCTCGATTGCCCGAGGTGACCACCTTGGCTTTTGTCAAGAGAGTTGTAAGTAGGGTGCAAGATCGCCTATGGCCACATCACCCTGAATGCGCTCGATCTCGTCTGATCTCGGATGCTAAGCAGGGTCGGGCCTGGTTAGTAACTGGATGGGAGACCGCCTGGGAATACCAGGTGCCGTAGGCTTTTTTCCATTATGTTGTTGGCTTTGGCGACCTGCTGTATTTTTCCTCTCGATTGCCCGAGGTGACCACCTTGGCTTTTGTCAAGAGAGTTGTAAGTAGGGTTCTAGATAGCCTACGGCCACATCACCCTGAATGTGCTCGATCTCGTCTGATCTCGGATGCTAAGCAGGGTCGGGCCTGGTTAGTACCTGGATGGGAGACCAACTGGGAATACCAGGTGCCGTAGGCTTTTTTCCATTATGTTGTTGGCTTTGGCGACCTGCTGTATTTTTCCTCTCGATTGCCCGAGGTGACCACCTTGGCTTTTGTCAAGAGAGTTGTAAGTAGGATGCAAGATTGCCTACAGCCACATCACCCTGAATGCGCTCGATCTCGTCTGATCTCGGATGCTAAGCAGGGTCGGGCCTGGTTAGTACCTGGATGGGAGACCGCCTGGGAATTTCAGGTGCCGTAGGCTTTTTCCATTATGTTGTTGGCTTTGGCGACCTGCTGTATTTTTCCTCTTGATTGCCCGAGGTGACCACCTTGGCTTTTGTCAAGAGAGTTGTAAGTAGGGTGCAAGATCGCCTACGGCCACATAACCCTGAATGCGTTTGATCTCGTCTGATCTCGGATGCTAAGCAGGGTCGGGCCTGGTTAGTACCTGGATGGGAGACCGCCTGCGAATACCAGGTGCCGTAGGCTTTTTTCCATTATGTTGTTGGCTTTGGCGACCTGCTGTATTTTTCCTCTCGATTGCCCGAGGTGACCACCTTGGCTTTTGTCAAGAGAGTTGTAAGTAGGGTGCAAGATTGCCTACGGCCACATCACCCTGAATGCGCTCGATCTCGTCTGATCTCGGATGCTAAGCAGGGTCGGGCCTGGTTAGTACCTGGATGGGAGACCGCCTGGGAATACCAGGTGCTGTAGGCTTTTTTCCATTATGTTGTTGGCTTTGGCGACCTGCTGTATTTTTCCTCTCGATTCCCCGAGGTGACCACCTTGGCTTTTGTCAAGAGAGTTGTAAGTAGGGTGTAAGATCGCCTACGGCCACATCACCCTGAATGCGCTCGATCTCATCTGATCACGGATGCTGAGCAGGGTCGGGCCTGGTTAGTACCTGGATGGGAGACCACCTGGAAATACCAGGTGCCGTAGGCTTTTTTCCATTATGTTGTTGGCTTTGGCGACCTGCTGTATTTTTCCTCTCGATTGCCCGAGGTGACCACCTTGGCTTTTGTCAAGAGAGTTGTAAGTAGGGTGCAAGATCGCCTACGGCAACGTCACCCTGAATGCGCTCGATCTCGTCTGATCTCGGATGCTAAGCAGGGACGTGCCTGGTTAGTACCTGGATGGGAGACCGCCTGGGAATACCAGGTGCCGTAGGCTTTTTTCCATTATGTTGTTGGTTTTGGCGACCTGCTGTATTTTTCCTCTCGATTGCCCGAGGTGACCACCTTGGCTTTTGTCAAGAGAGTTGTAAGTAGGGTGCAAGATTGCCTATGGCCACATCACCCTGAATGTGCTCGATCTCGTCTGATCTCGGATGCTAAGCAGGGTCGGGCCTGGTTAGTACCTGGATGGGAGACCGCCTGGGAATACCAGGTGCCGTAGGCTTTTTTCCATTATGTTGTTGGCTTTGGCGACCTGCTGTATTTTTCCTCTCGATTCCCCGAGGTGACCACCTTGGCTTTTGTCAAGAGAGTTGTAAGTAGGGTGCAAGATTGCCTATGGCCACATCACCCTGAATGTGCTCGATCTCGTCTGATCTCGGATGCTAAGCAGGGTCGGGCCTGGTTAGTACCTGGATGGGAGACCGCCTGGGAATACCAGGTGCCGTAGGCTTTTTTCCATTATGTTGTTGGCTTTGGCGACCTGCTGTATTTTTCCTCTCGATTGCCCGAGGTGACCACCTTGGCTTTTGTCAAGAGAGTTGTAAGTAGAGTGCAAGATCGCCTACGGCAACGTCACCCTGAATGCGCTCGATCTCGTCTGATCTCGGATGCTAAGCAGGGTCATGCCTGGTTAGTACCTGGATGGGAGACCGCCTGGGAATACCAGGTGCCGTAGGCTTTTTTCCATTATGTTGTTGGTTTTGGCGACCTGCTGTATTTTTCCTCTCGATTGCCCGAGGTGATCACCTTGGCTTTTGTCAAGAGAGTTCTAAGTAGGGTGCAAGTTCGCCTACAGCCACATCACCCTGAATGCGCTCGATCTCGTCTGATCTCGGATGCTAAGCAGGGTCGGGCCTGGTAAGTACCTGGATGGGAGACCGCCTGGGAATACCTGGTGCCGTAGGCTTTTTTCCATTATGTTGTTGGCTTTGGCGACCTGCTGTATTTTTCCTCTCGATTGCCCGAGGTGACCACCTTGGCTTTTGTCAAGAGAGTTGTAAGTAGGGTGCAAGATCGCCTACGGCCCCATCACCCTGAATGCGCTCAATCTCGTCTGATCTCGGATGCTAAGCAGTGTCGGGCCTGGTTAGTACCTGGATGGCAGACCGCCTGGGAATACCAGATGCCGTAGGATTTTTTCCATTATGTTGTTGGCTTTGGCGACCTGCTGTATTTTTCCTCTCGATTGCCGGAGGTGACCACCTTGGCTTTTGTCAACAGAGTTGTAAGTAGGGTGCAAGATCGCCTACGGCCACATCACCCTGAATGCGCTCAATCTCGTCTGATCTCGGATGCTAAGCAGGGTCGGGCCTGGTTAGTACCTGGATGGGAGACCGCCGGGGAATACCAGGTGCCATAGGGTTTTTTCCATTATGTTGTTGGCTTTGGCGACCTGCTGTATTTTTCCTCTCGATTGCCCGAGGTGACCACCTTGGCTTTTGTCAAGAGAGTTGTAAGTACTGTGCAAGATTGCCTAAGACCACATCACCCTGAATGCGCTCGATCTCGTCTGATCTCGGATGTTAATTAGGGTCGTGCCTGGTTAGTACCTGGATGGGAGACTGCCTGCGAATACCAAGTGCCGTAGGCTTTTTTCCATTATGTTGTTGGCTTTGGCGACCTGCTGTATTTTTCCTCTCGTTTGCAAGAGGTGACCACCTTGGCTTTTGTCAAGAGAGTTGTAAGTAGGGTGCAAGATTGCCTACAGCCACATCACCCTGAATGCACTCGATCTCGTCTGATCTCGGATGCTAAGCAGGGTCGGGCCTGATTAGTACCTGGATGGGAGACCGCCTGGGAATACCAGGTGCCGTAGGCTTTTTTCCATTATGTTGTTGGCTTTGGCGACCTGCTGTATTTTTCCTCTCGATTGCAAGAGGTGACCACCTTGGCTTTTGTCAAGAGAGTTGTAAGTAGGGTGCAAGATCGCCTATGGCCACATCACCCGGAATGCGCTCGATCTCGTCTGATCTCGGATGCTAAGCAGGGTGGGCCTGGTTAGTACCTGGATGGGAGACCGCCTGGGAATACCAGGTGCAGTAGGCTTTTTCCATCATGTTGTTGGCTTTGGCGACCTGCTGTATTTTTCCTCTCCATTGCCCGAGGTGACCACCTTGGCTTTTGTCAAGAGAATTGTAAGTAGGGTGGAAGATCGCCTACGGCCACATCACCCTGAATGCACTCGATCTCGTCTGATCTCGGATGCTAAGCAGGGTCGGGCCTGGTTAGTACCTGGATGGGAGACCGCCTGGGAATACCAGGTGCCGTAGGCTTTTTTCCATTATGTTGTTGGCTTTGGCGACCTGCTGTATTTTTCCTCTCGATTGCCCGAGGTGACCACCTTGGCTTTTGTCAAGAGAGTTGTAAGTAGGGTGCAAGATCGCCTATGGCCACATCACCCTAAATGCGCTCGATCTCGTCTGATCTCGGATGCTAAGCAGGGTCGGGCCTGGTTAGTACCTGGATGGGAGACCAACTGGAAATACCAGGTGCCGTAGGCTTTTTTCCATTATGTTGTTGGCTTTGGCGACCTGCTGTATTTTTCCTCTCTATTGCCCGAGGTGACCACCTTGGCTTTTGTCAAGAGAGTTGTAAGTAGGATGCAAGATTGCCTACAGCCGCATCACCCTGAATGCGCTCGATCTCGTCTGATCTCGGATGCTAAGCAGGGTCGGGCCTGGTTAGTACCTGGATGGGAGACCGCCTGCGAATACCAGGTGCCGTAGGCTTTTTTCCATTATGTTGTTGGCTTTGGCGACCTGCTGTATTTTTCCTCTCGATTGCCCGAGGTGACCACCTTGGCTTTTGTCAAGAGAGTTGTAAGTAGGGTGCAAGATTGCCTACGGCCACATCACCCTGAATGTGCTCGATCTCGTCTGATCTCGGATGCTAAGCAGGGTCGGGCCTGGTTAGTACCTGGATGGGAGACCGCCTGGGAATACCAGGTGCCGTAGGCTTTTTTCCATTATGTTGTTGGCTTTGGCGACCTGCTGTATTTTTCCTCTCGATTCCCCGAGGTGACCACCTTGGCTTTTGTCAAGAGAGTTGTAAGTAGGGTGTAAGATCGCCTACGGCCACATCACCCTGAATGCGCTCGATCTCATCTGATCACGGATGCTGAGCAGGGTCGGGCCTGGTTAGTACCTGGATGGGAGACCACCTGGAAATACCAGGTGCCGTAGGCTTTTTTCCATTATGTTGTTGGCTTTGGCGACCTGCTGTATTTTTCCTCTCGATTGCCCGAGGTGACCACCTTGGCTTTTGTCAAGAGAGTTGTAAGTAGGGTGCAAGTTCGCCTACGGCCACATCACCCTGAATGCGCTCGATCTCGTCTGATCTCGGATGCTAAGCAGGGTCGGGCCTGGTAAGTACCTGGATGGGAGACCGCCTGGGAATACCTGGTGCCGTAGGCTTTTTTCCATTATGTTGTTGGCTTTGGCGACCAGCTGTATTTTTCCTCTCGATTTCCCGAGGTGACCACCTTGGCTTTTGTCAAGAGAGTTGTAAGTAGGGTGCAAGATCGCCTACGGCCACATCACCCTGAATGCGCTCAATCTCGTCTGATCTCGGATGCTAACAGGGTCGGGCCTGGTTAGTACCTGGATGGGAGACCGCCTGGGAATACCAGATGCCGTAGGATTTTTTCCATTATGTTGTTGGCTTTGGCGACCTGCTGTATTTTTCCTCTCGATTGCCCGAGGTGACCACCTTGGCTTTTGTCAACAGAGTTGTAAGTAGGGTGCAAGATCGCCTACGGCCACATCACCCTGAATGCGCTCGATCTCATCTGATCTCGGATGCTAAGCAGGGTCGGGCCTGGTTAGTACCTGGATGGGAGACCGCCTGGGAATACCAGGTGGCGTAGGCTTTTTTCCATTATATTGTTGGCTTTGGCGACCTGCTGTATTTTTCCTCTCGATTGCCGGAGGTGACCAGCTTGGCTTTTGTCAAGAGAGTTGTAAGTAGGGTGCAAGATCGCCTACGGCCACATCACCCTGAATGCGCTCGATCTCGTCTGATCTCGGATGCTAAGCAGGGTCGGGCCTGGTTAGTACCTGAATGGGAGACCGCCTGGGAATACCAGGTGCCATAGGGTTTTTTCCATTATGTTGTTGGCTTTGGCGACCTGCTGTATTTTTCCTCTCGATTGCCCAAGGTGACCACCTTGGCTTTTGTCAAGAGAGTTGTAAGTAGGGTGCAAGATCGCCTACGGCCACATCACCCTGAATGCGCTCGATCTCATCTGATCTCGGATGCTAAGCAGGGTCGGGCCTGGTTAGTACCTGGATGGGAGACCGCCTGGGAATACCAGGTGCCGTAGGCTTTTTTCCATTATGTTGTTGGCTTTGGCGACCTGCTGTATTTTTCCTCTCGATTGCCCGAGGTGACCACCTTGGCTTTTGTCAAGAGAGTTGTAAGTAGGGTGCAAGATCACCTACGGCCACATCACCCTGAATGCGTTTGATCTCGTCTGATCTCGGAAGCTAAGCAGGGTCGGGCCTGGTTAGTACCTGGATGGGAGACCGCCTGGGAATACTATGTGCCGTAGGCTTTTTTCCATTATGTTGTTGGCTTTGGTGACCTGCTGTATTTTTCCTCTCGATTGCCCGAGGTGACCACCTTGGCTTTTGTCAAGAGAGTTGTAAGTAGGGTGCAAGATTGCCTAAGACCACATCACCCTGAATGCGCTCGATCTCGTCTGATCTCGGATGTTAATTAGGGTCGTGCCTGGTTAGTACCTGGATGGGAGACCGCCTGCGAATACCAAGTGCCGTAGGCTTTTTTCCATTATGTTGTTGGCTTTGGCGACCTGCTGTATTTTTCCTCTCGTTTGCAAGAGGTGACCACCTTGGCTTTTGTCAAGAGAGTTGTAAGTAGGGTGCAACATCGCCTACGGCCACATCACCCTGAATGCGCTCGATCTCGTCTGATCTCGGATGCTAAGCAGGGTCGGGCCTGGTTAGTACCTGGATGGGAGACCGCCGGGGAATACCAGGTGCCGTAGGCTTTTTTCCATTATGTTGTTGGCTTTGGCGACCTGCTGTATTTTTCCTCTCGATTGCAAGAGGTGACCACCTTGGCTTTTGTCAAGAGAGTTGTAAGTAGGGTGCAAGATCGCCTACGGCCACATCACCCTGAATGCGCTCGATCTCGTCTGATCTCGGATGCTAAGCAGGGTGGGCCTGGTTAGTACCTGGATGGGAGACCGCTTGTGAATACCAGGTGCCGTCGGCTTTTTTCCATTATGTTGTTGGCTTTGGCGACCTGCTGTATTTTTCCTCTCGATTGCAAGAGGTGACCACCTTGGCTTTTGTCAAGAGAGTTGTAAGTAGGGTGCAAGATCGCCTACGGCCACATCACCCTGAATGCGCTCGATCATGTCTGGTCTCGGATGCTAAGCAGGGTCAGGCCTGGTTAGTACCTGGATGGGAGACCGCCTGGGAATACCAGGTGCCGTAGGCTTTTTTCCATTATGTTGTTGGCTTTGGCGACCTGCTGTATTTTTCCTCTCGATTGCCCGAGGTGACCACCTTGGCTTTTGTCAAGAGAGTTGTAAGTAGGGTGCAAGATCGCCTACGGCCGCATCACCCTGAATGCGCTCGATCTTGTCTGATCTCGGATGCTAAGCAGGGTCGGGCCTGGTTAGTACCTGGATGGGAGACCGCCTGGGAATACCAGGTGCCGTAGGCTTTTTTCCATTATGTTGTTGGCTTTGGCGACCTGCTGTATTTTTCCTCTCGATTGCCCGAGGTGACCACCTTGGCTTTTGTCAAGAGAGTTGTAAGTAGGTTTCAAGATAGCCTACGGCCACATCACCCTGAATGCGCTCGATCTCGTCTGATCTCGGATGCTAAGCAGGGTCGGGCCTGGTTAGTACCTGGATGGGAGACCGCCTGCGAATACCAAGTGCCGTAGGCTATTTCCATTATGTTGTTGGCTTTGGCGACCTGCGGTATTTTTCCTCTCGATTGCAAGAGGTGACCACCTTGGCTTTTGTCAAGAGAGTTGTAAGTAGGGTGCAAGATCGCCTACAGCCACATCACCCTGAATGCGCTCGATCTCGTCTGATCTCGGATGCTAAGCAGGGTCGGGCCTGGTTAGTACCTGGATGGGAGACCGCCTGGGAATACCAGGTGCCGTAGGCTTTTTTCCATTATGTTGTTGGCTTTGGCGACCTGCTGTATTTTTCCTCTCGATTGCCCGAGGTGACCACCTTGGCTTTTGTCAAGAGAGTTGTAAGTAGGGTGCAAGATCGCCTACGGCCACATCACCCGGAATGCGCTCGATCTCGTCTGATCTCAGATGCTAAGCAGGGTCGGGCCTGGTTAGTACCTGGATGGGAGACCGCCTGGGAATATCAGGTGCCGTAGGCTTTTTTCCATTATGTTGTTGGCTTTGGCGACCTGCTGTATTTTTCCTCTCAATTGCCCGAGGTGACCACCTTGGCTTTGGTCAAGAGAGTTGTAAGTAGGGTGCAAGATCGCCTATGGCCACATCACCCTGAATGCGCTCGATTTCGTCTGATCTCGGATGCTAAGCAGGGTCGCGCCTGGTTAGTACCTGGATGGGAGACCGCCTGGGAATACCAGGTGCCGTTGGCTTTTTTCCATTATGTTGTTGGCTTTGGCGACCTGCTGTATTTTTCCTCTCGATTGCCCGAGGTGACCACCTTGGCTTTTGTCAAGAGAGTTGTAAGTAGGGTGCAAGTTCGCCTACGGCCACATCACCCTGAATGCGCTAGATCTCATCTGATCTCCGATGCTAAGCAGGGTTGTGCCTGGTTAGTACCTGGATGGGAGACCGCCTAGGAATACCAGGTGCCGTAGGCTTTTTTCCATTATGTTGTTGGCTTTGGCGACCTGCTTTATTTTTCCTCTCGATTGCCCGAGGTGACCACCTTGGCTTTTGTCAAGAGAGTTGTAAGTAGGGTGCAAGATCGCCTACGGCCACATCACCCTGAATGCGCTCAATCTCGTCTGATCTCGGATGCCAAGCAGGGTCGGGCCTGGTTAGTACCTGCGTGGGAGACCGCCTGGGAATACCAGGTGCCGTAGGCTTTTTTCCATTATGTTGTTGGCTTTGGCGACCTGCTGTATTTTTCCTCTCGATTGCCCGAGGGGACCACCTTGGCTTTTGTCAAGAGAGTTGTAAGTAGAGTGCAAGAGTGCAAGATTGCAAGATTGCCAGATTGCAAGATTGCCTACGGCCACATCAACCTTAATGGGCTCGATCTTGTCTGATCTCGGATGCCAAGCAGGGTCGGGCCTGGTTAGTACCTGCGTGGGAGACCGCCTGGGAATTCCAGGTGCCGTAGGCTTTTTTCCATTATGTTGTTGGCTTTGGCGACCTGCTGTATTTTTCCTCTCGATTGCCCGAGGGGACCACCTTGGCTTTTGTCAAGAGAGTTGTAAGTAGAGTGCAAGAGTGCAAGAGTGCAAGAGTGCAAGATTGCAAGATTGCAAGATTGCAAGATTGCAAGATTGCAAGATTGCAAGATTGCAAGATTGCAAGATTGCAAGATTGCAAGATTGCAAGATTGCAAGATTGCCTACGGCCACATCACCCTTAATGCGCTCGATCTTGTCTTATCTCGGATGCTAAGCAGGGTCGGGCCTGGTTAGTACCTGGATGGGAGACCGCCTGGGAATACCAGGTGCCGTAGGCTTTTTTCCATTATGTTGTTGGCTTTGGCGACCTGCTGTATTTTTCCTCTCGATTGAACGAGGTGACCACCTTGGCTTTTGTCAAGAGAGTTGTAAGTAGGGTTCAAGATTGCCTATGGCCCCATTACCCTGAATGCGCTCGATCTCGGATGCTAAGCAGGGTCGGGCCTGGTTAGTACCTGGATGGGAGACCACCTGGGAATACCAGGTGCCGTAGGCTTTTTTCCATTATGTTGTTGGCTTTGGCGTCCAGCTGTATTTTTCCTCTCGATTGCCTGAGGTGACCACCTTGGCTTTTGTCAAGAGAGTTGTAAGTAAGGTGCAAGATTGCCTACGGCCACATCACCCTGAATGCGCTCGATCTCGTCTGATCTCGGATGCTAAGCAGGGTCGGGCCTGGTTAGTATCTGGATGGGAGACCACCTGCGAATACCAGGTGCCGTAGGCTTTTTTCCATTATGTTGTTGGCTTTGGCGACCTGCTGTATTTTTCCTCTCGATTGCAAGAGGTGACCACCTTGGCTTTTGTCAAGAGAGTTGTAAGTAGGGTGCAAGATCGCCTACAGCCACATCACCCTGAATGTGCTCGATCTCGTCTGATCTCGGATGCAAAGCAGGGTCGGGCCTGATTAGTACCTGGATGGGAGACCGCCTGGGAATACCAGGTGCCGTAGGCTTTTTTCCATCATGTTGTTGGCTTTGGCGACCTGCTGTATTTTTCCTCTCGATTGCCCGAGGTGACCACCTTGGCTTTTGTCAAGAGAGTTGTAAGTAGGGTGCAAGATCGCCTATGGCCACATCACCCTGAATGCGCTCGATCTCGTCTGATCTCGGATGCTAAGCAGGGTCGGGCCTGGTTAGTACCTGGATGGGAGACCGCCTGGGAATACCAGGTGCCGTAGGCTTTTTTCCATTATGTTGTTGGCTTTGGCGACCAGCTGTATTTTTCCTCTCGATTACCCGAGGTGACCACCTTGGCTTTTGTCAAGAGAGTTGTAAGTAGGGTGCAAGATCGCCTACGGCCACATCACCCTGAATGCGTTCGATCTCGTCTGATCTCGGATGCTAAGCAGGGTCAGGCCTGGTTAGTACCTGGATGGGAGACCGCCTGGGAATACCAGGTGCCGTAGGCTTTTTTCCATTA
This sequence comes from Lithobates pipiens, assembly GCF_037356315.1. Classification (NCBI taxonomy): domain Eukaryota; kingdom Metazoa; phylum Chordata; class Amphibia; order Anura; family Ranidae; genus Lithobates; species Lithobates pipiens. The sequence goes on along the minus strand of NW_027507791.1, from coordinate 148,793,096 downwards.
TGTTGTTGGCTTTGGCGACCTGCTGTATTTTTCCTCTCGATTCCCCGAGGTGACCACCTTGGCTTTTGTCAAGAGAGTTGTAAGTAGGGTGTAAGATCGCCTACGGCCACATCACCCTGAATGCGCTCGATCTCATCTGATCACGGATGCTGAGCAGGGTCGGGCCTGGTTAGTACCTGGATCGGAGACCACCTGGAAATACCAGGTGCCGTAGGCTTTTTTCCATTATGTTGTTGGCTTTGGCGACCTGCTGTATTTTTCCTCTCGATTGCCCGAGGTGACCACATTGGCTTTTGTCAAGAGAGTTGTAAGTAGGGTGCAAGATCGCCTACGGCCACATCACCCTGAATGCGCTCGATCTCGTCTGATCTCGGATGCTAAGCAGGGTCGGGCCTGGTTAGTACCTGGATGGGAGACCGCCTGGGAATACCAGGTGCCGTAGGCTTTTTTCCATTATACTGTTGGCTTTGCCGACCTGCTGTATTTTTCCTCTCTATTGCCCGAGGTGACCACCTTGGCTTTTGTCAAGAGAGTTGTAAGTAGGGTGCACAATCGTCTACGGCCACATCACCCTGAATGCGCTCGATCTCGTCTGATCTTGGATGCTAAGCAGGGTCGGGCCTGGTTAGTACCTGGATGGGAGACTGCCTGGGAATACTAGGTGCCGTAGGCCTTTTTCCATTATGTTGTTGGCTTTGGCGACCTGCTGTATTTTTCCTCTCGATTGCCCGAGGTAACCACCTTGGCTTTTGTCAAGAGAGTTGTAAGTAGGGTGCAAGATTGCCTACCGCCACATCACCCTGAATGCGCTCGATCACGTCTGATCTTGGATGCTAAGCAGGGTCGGGCCTGCTTAGTACCTGGATGGGAGACCGCCTGGGAATACCAGGTGCCGTAGGCTTTTTTCCATTATGTTGTTGGCTTTGGCGACCAGCTGTATTTTTCCTCTCGATTGCCCGAGGTGACCACCTTGGCTTTTGTCAAGAGAGTTGTAAGTAGGGTGCAAGATCGCCTACGGCCACATCACCCTGAATACGCTCGATCTCGTCTGATCTCGGATGCTAAGCAGGGTCGGGCCTGGTTAGTACCTGGATGGGAGACCGCCTAGGAATACCAGGTGCCGTAGGCTTTTTTCCATTATGTTGTTGGCTTTGGCGACCTGCTGTATTTTTCCTCTCGATTGCCCGAGGTGACCACCTTGGCTTTTGTCAAGAGAGTTGTAAGTAGTGTGCAAGGTCGCCTACGGCCACATCACCCTGAATGCGCTCTATCGCGTCTGATCTCGGATGCTAAGCCGGGTCGGGCCTGGTTAGTACCTGGATGGGAGACCGCCTGGGAATACCAGGTGCCGTAGGCTTTTTTCCATTATGCTTTTGGCTTTGCCGACCTGCTGTATTTTTCCTCTCGTTTGCCCGAGGTGACCACCTTGGCTTTTGTCAAGAGAGTTGTAAGTAGGGTGCAAGATTGTCTATGGCCACATCACCCTGAATGCGCTCGATCTCGTCTGATCTTGGATGCTAAGCTGGGTCGGGCCTGGTTCGTACCTGGATGGGAGACCGCCTGGGAATACCAGGTGCCGCAGGCTTTTTTCCATTATGTTGTTGGCTTTGGCGACCTGCTGTATTTTTCCTCTCGATTGCCCGAGGTGACCACCTTGGCTTTTGTCAAGAGAGTTGTAAGTAGGGTGCAAGATCGTCTACGGCCACATCACCCTGAATGCGCTCGATCTCTTCTGATCTCGGATGCTAAGCAGGGTCGGGTGTGGTTAGTACCTGGATGGGACTCTCTCAGGTGCACACGCGTCATGACGTAGGACGCGGAGTCTAGGGGAGGGACTGGTGTGAAGCCGACCGGAGCGGGATGACGGCGGGCCCCACGGAATTTACCCGGAGAGTGAGAGGCTCCGGCGGCATGCAGCAGACCTCTTTCCAGCCACCGCACCGGAGCCCGCCCGTTCGCCAGACATCACACGGGAAACGAACATAACAGCGGGATCGCTGTATACTCCCTCCCCCCCCTCGCTCCCCCTCCCCCCCCTCTGGTCGGATCTCCTTAACGTCCATCGCTACGCAGAGTCCAAGCCGCGGCTCAAACTCCGGTATATGAGCGAGAAGGGACGAGGATACACGCAGGAAGATAGAACCAAGACTGGACCCTAGAAGGACAACGTGGAACAGATAAGAAACTGGGTTGTTTGTAATGTTGCTGTCTTGTTGTTTAATTCTGGCTAGATTGTGCGGTACTGGGCTATGCTGGGCAATGTGGTGCAACTAGCTTTTCAGAATCAGAAAGAGCAACGCTGTGCAGACAAGAGTCTGGGCTCTATGTAAAACTCACTTTTTCCTTGCCGTCAAATCTGAGCCAGGATGTGTTGTTTTGGACTGTACTGGGTTAAGTAGTACTACCCGTTTTCTTATTGTGTGTTTCGAAGGCTTTAAGGAACTAAGCACATATACACAAGCTGCACCAGAGAGGCCGTTTTCCTCCCTTTTTCTTTCCCCCTCCCCCCCTGGGGCTACCTCAGACTGGAAACATATATTGTACTTATTGAATTTATGTGCAATGGTTCAAAAGCAGGGAAGAAGGTCTAATTTGGGTTGAAGGACTATACCGCTCAGGTAAAATAAATTGGAGTGCACCCAGGGGCCTATTAACTGCAAGATAAATCCAAACTAAACCCATTGCTTTGAGAACGTTCCAGACGCTCTCAAATCTAAAGATTAACATACTAAACTGATTATAATCATATTGGCCTGCGATTAATATCAAAAATCTACGCGTCATAAGTCCTAGAGTTAAACGGCCCACCCTCCTTTAATGCTCATAAGGGAGAGTTACAAGTCTAACAAATAAGAGAAGGAGTAGGATTATCGCAGAAACAACAGGGGACTGGGTGAAAATTACGGTACAATTCCCGATTGCTCATAGAAAAGATAATAAGGGGAATTCTAAATAGGACCTTATTTACTTCGCTCCCCCGCGTCAGGGAAAGACGCTAGGATAACGACAGGCGAACCAACCTAGTGTGGTGGAAGAAGATAAAATGAGTAAATCCTCTAAACAAAATGCTCGGGGGGGGGGGCCCTAAAACCCCAAAAAATACAATAGCAGACTGTACAATTAAACAATATCTAACCCAAGGGGGGAGCCCAGGAGGAGAAGGGGCGGAAGGGTTACCTTCGAAACCCGAGAGGAAGAAGGGACTAGATAAAAAACATGAAAAAACCAGGGACCATTCTCGTGACAATCTTACAACCAAAAGCGAAATGGAATTGAGCAAAAATGAAGAACATCAGGGAGAGGATCAAACCATAACACAGCGAGTATTGAGAGAAATGCTCTCAAATCTCGAAGTCGCTATAAAATTAGAGATTGGTATGTTGAGATCGGATTTGGGACACTTATTAAATAGAGTGGAAGAAGTGGAGTCAAATATGGAAAGGCAGGCCCAGGAACTAGGGCTTGTGAAGAACCAAATTAAAACAGTATACCAAAACCAGAGAAAAATCTTGTATCAACTCGAGGACCAAGAAAACAGGAACCGCAGACAAAACTTAAGAATACGCTCGGTTCCCGAAAAAAAACAAGAAGATCTAAAGGAAATTATTAAAAATATATTCAATCCATTCCTGGACAGAGGGGAGGAGGGATTCCCAAAGATTGAAAGGGTCCACCGAATAGGCAGAATAAGGAATGAGGGAATCAGCAAGCCACGCGATATTATAGTCAGATTCAGATTCTGTGAAGATAAGGAAGAGATATGATCAAGATTAAAGGGGAGAGGTGCATTGAAATATGCAGGGACAGAGTTGCAAGTCTTTCCAGATCTCGCCTCAGAGACATTGACCAGAAAGCGGCTCTTAAAACCCCTGTTAGACCAGATGAAAACACAGAATATACGATACAGCTGGGGGTTCCCGGCATGTCTCGTGGGATCTAAAGATGGCAGATCAGCCAGACTGCGATTCCCGGAAGAGCTGGTTGGATTCTGTGAGAGATTGGAGATCCAGGCCCCGGCTCTGCCGGGCTGGATGGATGAGGACTGGGGGGTGTTTGGGGGGGGGCCTCGGGGGGTGGGAGGGAGGTAGGTGATGTAACATAGTGGTCTGGGTGCGGGCGTGGGGGGTGTGTTCCCCCATACCCCCCCCTCTCCCTAATATAATCTTGGGGAGGGAGGGGAGGAGGCTGAACACTGTACCTCACCTTAGATCTAAATAAGACTTAGGGATGGTCAGGATTATCGGGCCATTCAATGAGTCGAAGGCCAGACTTAGGCCCGGGGGGAGGGGGAGGAGGGGAGGGGTGGGATGGCGAGGAGTGGGAGGTGGCCTGGGGAGGGGGGGGGGAGGGTGGGATGGGGAGGGAGGGATGGGAGGGAAGGAGGGAGGGGAAATCTATGCGGGAGAAGTTATGCCTCAGTGTAGAAGTAAGACGAGGATTCTATATAGCTACTCAAGAGATCTGTGATGCAAGCCATAAATTTTTTGACGTATAATGTTAAAGGGCTAAACACGCCTAGTAAGAGGCATAAGATCTTGAAGGAACTTAGACACTATAAAGCTGAGGTGATTTTTCTGCAGGAAACCCATTTTTCCCATGAGGCAAATATCAAGTTATATTCAAAGGAATTTCCAGTTTGGTATTATGGAGAAGCGACAACAAGCAGAGGAAGGGGAGTAGCTATAGGGTTTGCAAATAAGGTACAGTTTAATCTGGAAGATAGACTAGTAGATCCGGAGGGAAGATATCTTGCCTTAAAAGGCAAGTTGAGAGAAGTGGAATGCACCCTGATCAATATATATGCCCCCAATCGTGACTCTACAAAATACTTAGTGGATCTGTTGGGGAAGTTGACAGATTTTGGGAGGGGACCAGTGATCTTGATGGGGGACCTGAATTTTTGTGTCGATCCGGGATTGGATAGTACATCCGGGGTACAGGGGACTAGTAAGGTGCAATTAAAAAGGATAAAACAAAAATTTCATGCATGTCAATTAGTAGATGCATGGAGAGTTCAGCACCCAAATGAGAAAGATTTCACGTTCTATTCCCCTGTACACGGGATGTACTCCCGGATCGACTACATTTTTGTAGACCATAGAATTTTGGAAATGGTCGAAGAGATTACGATAGAGGCAGCTACTCTCTCCGACTATTCCCCGGTGGGGATGAAGTTGCTATTAAGGAGAGAGGAATGTAAACCTTTTACTTGGCGTTTAAACGAAGGACTAATTCAGGATGCAGAAGGGGAAGAAAGGATTAATAAAGAATTAGAACAATATTTTGAGATCAATGATACTGAGAATATATCAAGCCAAAATTTATGGGAGGCTCACAAAGCCTACATCAGGGGGATCCTGATCGCATTGGGAACTAGGAAAAAAAAAGAGAGATCGGAAAAAATTAAAACCCTATTGGAGGAAATATTTAGAATAGAACAGCAACATAAAAAAGATCTGAATCAAGATAAAACAATTCTTCAAAAATTAATAACCAAACGGGATGATCTAAAAACCCTGATGGAACAGGAAACTCAAAAAACGTTCAATCAAATAGCTAGAGATAGGTATTATGGAGATAACAAACCCACTAAATATCTAGCAAGAAGACTACAAAAGAAAAAATCTAGAAATTATATAGAAAGTATCCAGACAGGTAAAGGAGATGTGGCTTATAGAACAAGAGAGATAGCGGAAATATTTAAAAACTATTATGAGAAAGTGTATGCAGTAGATCAGCCCGTTGGATTAAAAGTAGAGGAAAAGGAATTAAAAATGGAGGAATACCTAGAAAAGGCTCAGTTAACAAAAATCACTGAAGTGGAAATGGAACTATTAGAGAGACCTATCTCAGAGGAGGAAGTAAAAAAGGCACTTATGGACTCAGCCTCAGGGAAAAGCCCAGGCCCAGACGGGTTTACCACATACTATTTTAGGAAATTTAAGAAAATATTAATCCCGCATTTATGCAATTATATGAATGGACTTGGGATAGAGTATGAAATGAGTAAGGAGGCAAGGTCAGCATCTATAACGGTTATTCGGAAGGAGGGGAAGGACGAGACGATGTGTTCTAATTATCGGCCCATATCTCTACTTAATGCCGATACAAAGCTTTTTGCTAAAGTCCTGGCAAGTAGAATGAAGGTCCTAATGAACACCCTGGTTCATCCCGACCAGGTGGGTTTTATATCCGGAAGGGAGGGAAGGGACAATGGGGTGAGAACATTGCTCCTTCTTTCCCAGGAGGGTGAAGGGGAAGGCCCGAGTCTGCTCCTGTCGACTGATGCCCAGAAGGCCTTCGACAGGGTAGACTGGGGCTTTATGTTCCGGACCCTGGAAGCAATGGGAGTGGGACCAACAATGGTCCAGAGGATTAGGACACTTTATCGTCATCCAACCGCTAGAATTAAGATTAATGGTACGTTATCCCTACCTTTTGAGATGAAAAATGGGACGAGACAGGGGTGCCCCTTATCACCCCTATTGTTTGTGTTGTCTTTAGAGCCATTGCTTGCCACGATTCGTAATGACCCACAGATTAAGGGAATTGAAATAGGAAAGGAAGAACATAAATTGGCTGCTTTTGCCGATGATGTTCTATTCTATGTTAGTAAACCAAGCAATACTATGCCTAGGCTGATAGAGGCAATAGCACAGTATGGCCAACTCTCGAACTTTAAAATCAACCAAGCAAAATCAGAGATACTTAATATTAATACGGGTAAATTGGAAAAATGTAGACTCCAAAAAGAGTTTGGGTTCCCCTGGCGGAAGGAAATGAATTACCTTGGAATAAAACTTACAACCTCAGTAGAGAAAATGTATAAATTAAATTTAATCCCACTATTAGACGAAATCAAGAAAGAAAGTAATAGATTGGTAAATAGATCACTGACCTGGATGGGGCGTATTAGCGCACTTAGGATGTATATTATACCAAAAATTCTGTATAAATTCCAGATGATCCCCATAGCGGTACCGAAGTATTATTTCACAAAGATTAAGACACTGCTAATGGGGTTCATATGGAACAATAAAAAACCGAGAGTCCCCTTCACTACCCTGAAACGAAGCAAAAGTCAAGGGGGACTAGCTATACCCGATATACAAAAATATTATAACGCAATTGTGCTGTCGAGAGTAGTTGAATGGGTAAGGGAAAATAATAAGGAAAAAAGATGGGTAAACATAGAAAACGCTTTCAGTAAAACAGTTAAATAAGATAGTATGGAATCCGCCAAAACACAGGACACTTGACTTGGATACAAATATTTTAACACGTAATGCACTCAGGGTGTGGGATAGGATATACAAGCAACTGAATGGCCAATACAATTCCCCACTTATAGAGTTAAAAGAAAATGAATATTTCCCTCCAGGGTTAAAAATTAATAGTGGGAACTGGCTGAAAAAAGAGAAGGCATAGGTTAGGGACATTATAAAAGGGGGGAGGATTTTGTCACTGCACGATTTAAAACACAAAGGGGAATTGGGAAGAATAGATGAGTGGCGGTATCTCCAGTTGGCCCACTTTGTGGGAAGCCTACCACAGCCATTAAAAACGGAAGAAGAGTGGTCGCCTTTTGAGCAGCTATGTTTAACAGATAACCCTAAGGGGATAATTTCCAAGCTGTATGGGCTTCTGACCGAGAGGGGGGATCTGGGGAGCCCGCCTTTTATACAGAAATGGGAAAAGGAACTGGGCACACAATGTGATAAAAGCACTCAGGGGAAAATGTATAAACTTATACACAGGTCGGCAGCCGATAGTAGCACAGTAGAAATGAATTATAAATGTATCTCTAGATGGTACGCTACCCCAGACAAAATTCATAAATTCCAACCAAGTAAGTCAGGAGATTGCTGGAGAGGATGTAGAGAATTAGGAACAATGACTCATCTGTGGTGGAGCTGTCCCAAAATAAATAAATATTGGAAAAGGATTCTACATTACGTAAAAGAAATTACAAACATCATAATCCCAGAGGACCCATGGATAGTATTATTCCACGGTACTAGAGAGGAAATTAAAAAGTATCAAGAATCACTGGTCCCACATCTTTTAAATGCTGCCAAAAGATTGATACAAAGAATTACCGCTCTAAGGTAATGACTTCTCCCAAAACAGCTGTCTCCACAATCCCACAGGGTGCTGGCTCTGTTTGCAACAGGAACTGAAGTAGAAAAGATGTAGCTGGATAGCCGCACTCCAAATTATTCAACTTTATTTGAAAAATGTATTTAAAATCATAGCATCTAGGCTGGCAAACAGACTAACTGCACAGCCGCTGACATGTTTCACACCGAACACGGTGCTTAGTCATAGCTAATGAGCAGAATATACATACAGAGCTATATATACACACACACAAGCAATTAGACAAATGAATAAAATATGTGTATGACAAGATAGCAATTAAGGAAACACCTGTGAACATCCAAAGTCTAAAGATTAACATTTAAATGAATGAAAAGAAAAATACTTTTTCCCCTAAAACACCAAAATCAAGCTGACACATTGAAAGCATGGTAATAAATGAATGACATGATAAATCTTATCCTTAGGTGGAGAGGTATAGATGTAACCTAAAGAAATAAAAAATGACAAGTAAAAACATTTTTCATTTTGTATGTAAAAAAATGTTATATATTTTTTCACACGCATTGGCAGACACACAAAAAAAAAGGGAGAGAAAGAAACAAACTCTCAATGTGTGTGCATGCCAATACATGGGCTCATTGAATGTCAAACCCACCAGAGAAAAACACACAAAAAATATTCCCTAAAAATGACACATCCCAAAAAAGGTTTCATAATAAAAAGATTGCAAATATTGCATTATTGGATGTGTCTGCTTAGGTCGTCTCCTATGATACAATGCATAGATATCAAAAATAAAAGTAAATATAAATATAGGAATAGACCAAATGAATGATCGATATCGAATGTTCTAAAACCAAGGGCAGGTTCAATGCGAATATCACTATACCGACAGGTATAAGAAGCTGATACAAAAACCCTGTTGATTGATCACACACCCAACATAATATATTAGCTGTGTGATTATCAAACGAATGACAAACATGTCTAATAGGATATTAGTTAACATAAAAAATACTGATATTCATAAACATTGCAGAGAAAAATGCCGCAATATATGCATGCAGACCTATTCAAAAAACAGTTTCAATCGAATAATTGGCCTGTCCTCAATGTAAAGCAATTATAATAAATGGAAAATGGTGAATAAACTCTGGCAGAAACATATTAAAATGAGCCCAGCAGAACCAGATGAAAAAACCTGTCAGCACCAGACCGACAACCAGTGAAATGGGAGCCATACATATTGGCTTAGTAAATACTGGGCAATCAATATGTGGAAAATTCACTCATAAAAGAATGAAATGTCCCACTCAAAGTTAAGGCCCTTAGGCTGCCTCGTATGGAGATGGAATATCCAATAAACCTCCCTTTTGCATAACAGACTAAACCTATCACCCCCTCTTTTAGATAAAGTGACTTTTTCCACCCCCTGAATGCGTAAGCCACTGACATCCTTATCATGGCAAAAATTCCAATGCTTCGCCACATTAGTGGGGTGGTTTTTGGAAATGTCATAGAGGTGGTCATATAATCTGTCTCTCAGTCTTCGTGTTGTGCGTCCAACATACTGTATGCAACATTGTTCACACGTAATCACGTAAATAACAAATTTAGTGTTACAGTTAATAAAGGCCATGGCTTTAAAATCCTTATTTAGAGACCTAGAAAGGATGGTATCGCCTCGACAGGTTTTTTCATCTGGTTCTGCTGGGCTCATTTTAATATGTTTCTGCCAGAGTTTATTCACCATTTTCCATTTATTATAATTGCTTTACATTGAAGACAGGCGAATTATTCGATTGAAACTGTTTTTTGAATAGGGCTGCATGCATATATTGCGGCATTTTTCTCTGCAATGTTTATGAATATCAGTATTTTTTATGTTAACTAATATCCTATTAGACATGTTTGTCATTCGTTTGATAATCACACAGCTAATATATTATGTTGGGTGTGTGATCAATCAACAGGGTTTTTGTATCAGCTTCTTATACCTGTCGGTATAGTGATATTCGCATTGAACCTGCCCTTGGTTTTAGAACATTCGATATCGATCGTTCATTTGGTCTATTCCTATATTTATATTTACTTTTATTTTTGATATCTATGCATTGTATCATAGGAGACGACCTAAGCAGACACATCCAATAATGCAATATTTGCAATCTTTTTATTATGAAACCTTTTTTGGGATGTGTCATTTTTAGGGAATATTTTTTGTGTGTTTTTCTCTGGTGGGTTTGACATTCAATGAGCCCATGTATTGGCATGCACACACATTGAGAGTTTGTTTCTTTCTCTCCCTTTTTTTTTGTGTGTCTGCCAATGCGTGTGAAAAAATATATAACATTTTTTTACATACAAAATGAAAAATGTTTTTACTTGTCATTTTTTATTTCTTTAGGTTACACCTATACCTCTCCACCTAAGGATAAGATTTATCATGTCATTCATTTATTACCATGCTTTCAATGTGTCAGCTTGATTTTGGTGTTTTAGGGGAAAAAGTATTTTTCCTTTCATTCATTTAAATGTTAATCTTTAGACTTTGGATGTTCACAGGTGTTTCCTTAATTGCTATCTTGTCATACACATATTTTATTCATTTGTCTAATTGCTTGTGTGTGTGTGTATATAGCTCTGTATGTATATTCTGCTCATTAGCTATGACTAAGCACCGTGTTCGGTGTGAAACATGTCAGCGGCTGTGCAGTTAGTCTGTTTGCCAGCCTAGATGCTATGATTTTAATTACATTTTTGAAATAAAGTTGAATAATTTGGAGTGCGGCTATCCAGCCACATCTTTTCTACGCCAAAAGATTGATACCTAAGAATTGGCAAAAAGAGGAAAGTCCTTCAATCTGGGAATGGATCGATGCAGTGGAGGTGACTTACCGTATGACTAGGCGAAGGGAAAGCCATGATGATAAGGGATTGGTAGTAGCAGATAAATGGCAAGAGTGGAAAAAATTTAAAAAAACATGGAGCTATGCTGAGCATATAAGAATATAAGAAGGTAAAATAGAAGTAGACTTAAATCTCCCGCATAGTTAGGTAGAGGAGGCGGTGGGTGGGAGATGGGGGGGGGGGGGGTAAGGTAGAAGAAGGAGCGAGAAGTTTGTAAGAGTAGACCTGATATTGTTTTTTATATCTTTTTCTTGGAAAAAATAAAGGAATTTTTGTAGTATAAATTAAAACATAAAGCTACAATGATGTGAAGACGAGGACAACGTAAATGAACGTAAAGTTGATTGGACCTCATGAAAAATTTGCTGAAGTAGCAAAAAAAAAAAAAATAATAATAATTGGTAAAAATAAGAATAAAATGGGTAAATACAGAAAGGATTATCATTCTAAAATGGTTTAAATTGATTAATGAAAATTATTTAGGAAAACATAATTTTTAAAAGAATTTGATACTTGTTTTCATTTTCTTTTACAGATATGTCTTTTTGTTTCTAAATTTAAAGAAAACGATTTTATTTTAATTTTTTATTTAGTTTTTTGAAATTTTTCAATGACAATGCAACAAGCACAACAAAATTTCTATTTGTTACTATTTCTTGTTTTTTCAAAAATTATTATTTTTTGATTATGTTATCAAGGACTATCATTTTTTGGTGAATTTCAATGATTTATTCATATGGACTTGCATCAAAAGCGACATATTGATCGGTCGATCATTATGTGAGGGGGAGTTAGGATGTGCTTCTCATAAGAATTTTTTTTATGAATTATGAATAATGATGATAGTAATAAGATAATAGGAAAGACAAAAAGGTATAATTAGAGTAATTTTGATGGTTCAGCGTCACACAACACCTAACAAAGATGGCACCACATCCCTGAAAATTTGAAACATAAATCAAAGGACAGGAAGGGAGATTAGGGATTTTGGCGGTGCTGGTTAACAAAGTACAATTAATTAAAGTACAAAATTTGTAATACAAAAATTTATTAAGTTTGAAGTTAAAATCAGTAGCAATATATGCTTAAAAGATACAGGATAATGCAATACAGTGGTTGTTCTCGTCAAGCACACATAGTCCCGACATGTTTCGCATTGGATTGCTTCTTCAGGGGATGTGTGAATGTTTGAACAAAATCTTCAACCACTACGTTGATGGTAAAGTAGGGGAATTGCCCACCTCGGGGGTTAACTGCAGCAGCGCTGAATCGCAGGGGGCTAAAAAGCCAACCCAGGGAAAATGGGTTGGATAGTTGTAAGAAATGGGGACGCTTGTATTTTGAAAAAAATCTTTTTGAGCACTCAGGGAGACACACCTGCACAGAAGTACCAGCAAGAAGTACAAAGTCTGGAGGATCAAGCGTCACCCTTGGCTGCGACCCGCGAAAGAATTTTTTTTCAAAATACAAGCGTCCCCATTTCTTACAACTAGGCACAATCAAAGGGCAGCTCCAGAAAATATGGTAATGGGTGCCCTCATCTCGTTGGCATCTCCAACACAACTTAGATACGGAGTGATCATATTTATGTAACATTTCAGGGGTTTTGTACCAGAACATTAGTATCTTGTAGGCCGTCTCTCTCTGCTCCACACATCTGGAGACTCTAGAGGTAGAGGTCCAGATGTCCTGCCATTGGGAAATGGTTAAGGGGGAAGGTAAAACCGTAGCCCATCTTCTCATATAGAGATGTGTGTCCGTAGTGGGTGAGGTCGAATTGTGGAGGACACTATAAATAGAGGATATAAGTCCTTTCTGGCACGGGCCTTGTGAGCACAAAGTTTCAAAGGTGTTAGGGTTGGCCAGAATCAGGTCAGGAGATCTAGAGTGGAAATAATGTTTGAATTGAATGTAAGAGAAAGAGAGTCGATCAGGAATGTCATATTTGTTCTGAAGCTCAGAAAAGGATAGGAATTTGCGAGATACTGGATGCACCAGATGGCGGAGTTGAAAGACGCCAGACCTATACCAAGGAAACATATTCTTCACCGAGAGGCTGTCAGGCATATCCGGATTAAAAATGACATTCAGCAGGGGTGAGCATGGAGAAGAGAGAGAGAACCGTTTGTGACACTGTTTCCATACGGAGAGAGTAAAAAGCATCGGTCCCAGGCATATACGCCTAAGCTGCGCCATAGAGGAGGTCAAATCAGACCATAGCATGGAGCATGGATGGACCGGGGTGACCACACTCATTTCTAGCTCCGACCATCTACTGGTAGCAAAATACGACGACCAGGAGATAGCCGCCACCAGGTGCGACGCATAGTAGTACTTCACGATATCGGGGGCTCCCAGTCCTCCATGAGATCGTGGAGCAAAAACCACCGTTTGGGCAATCCGATGCCTCTTATTCCCCCATATAAATTTAGCAAAGGCTCGCTGAATATTCCTAAGCTGAGGCATAGAGATAGCAACTGGCAATGTTTCAAAAAGATATAAAAACTTAGGGAGTATGGCCATTTTCAATACATTAATCCTACCCAGGAGAGATAGGGGGCAGGACGACCAACTTCTGAGTAGACTATGCGTTTCCGCTATTAAAGATGTATAGTTAGCTTCATAAAGGGAGCCGTACTTAGCGGTCAGGTTAATGCCAAGATATTTGAGAGAAACGGGGCACCAACGGTAGGGATACGTGGATTCCAAGGAAGCTTGAAGTGCGGGGGGGATATGAATAGGGAGCGCTTCGGTTTTGGACGCATTTACCTTATAACCCGAGAGCCTACCGAAGGAATCTAAAATAGTGTGAAGTTTGGGAAGGGAGGTTAGGGGTTTCGTCAGTGTGAGGAGAATGTCGTCTGCAAAAAGAGACAGCTTGTATTCTTTCAGTCTGAGGGAGACTCCCCTTATGTCCGAATCCGCCCGTATAGCTGCAGCCAAGGGTTCTAAGCATAATATAAACAGCAAGGGGGAGAGGGGGCATCCCTGTCTGGTACCATTACTATGTGTGAATAGCGGGGATCTGTAAGATGCCAATTGGACTTGGGACGTGGGAGACGAGTATAGGGCTTGCAGGGCTGATAGGAAAGAACCAGAAAAACCAAAGCGCTTAAGCGTTGCAAACATATAGGGCCATCCCAGCCTGTCAAAGGCTTTTTGTGCGTCTAAACTCAAAACAATGGCCGGACGAGACATTTTATCGAGTAGATCGATGAGGTCAATGGTACGCCTGGTATTATCCCCAGCCCGTCTGCCCAGCACAAATCCCACCTGGTCATTATGAACCAGAGCAGGAATCAATAAGGAAAGCCTATTAGCTAAAATTTTGGTGAAGATTTTATAGTCGGAGTTGAGTAAGGCTATGGGTCTGTAATTATCTGGCAGTGTAGGGGATTTACCCGGTTTCGGGATAACTGTGATATGTGCGTGGAGAAACTGAGAATGCGGGATAGTGCCCCTTTGCAGGGAGGTAAAAAGATTAAGCAGGTGGGGGCTTAGTGTCGGGAGAAAAGTTTTATAATAAACATAAGGAAGCCCATCAGGACCCGGGGATTTATGGGACGGAAGGTCTTTTACAACCGCAGCCAGCTCCTCCGGTGTAACGGGGGCATTTAAGGTGTCTACTTGTGGGGAAGACAGCACTGGTAATTTCAAGGAGGCGCAGAAGTCATCAAAGCTACTTTGGGAGAACTCATGATTGGGGTCAGAAGCTAGGCAGTTATATAATTTTTTGTAAAAAGTGCCAAACACTTTAGTCATCGTCAAGGGGCAGTAAGTCGGAGTGCCGTCCGGCTGCAGCAGGAGGTCAGGATAGGAGTGAAACGGACGGGGCTTAAGCTTGTTCACCAACATCCTATGAGGCTTGTTGGCAAATTCATAGAACCGCTGTTTAGTCCAAAGCAGAGCCTTAGAACAATTGTGCATGTCTAAAGACTTTAACCGTTCGCGGAGAGAGGTCACTGTGCGAAGACGCGGCACCGATGGGGAGGACACAAGCAGAGCTTCAGCTCTTTGCAATTGCGAGAGGAGGTTCAGTCTCTGCGCTGCCGAGTCCCGCTTTAGGCGAGAGCCAGCCGAGATACATAATCCTCTAAAGACAGCCTTGTGAGCTTCCCAAAGGGTGGACACGTCCCGCACCGACCCTTCATTAAGCTGAAAAAATTCGGCTAACCCGTGAGATAGATGAGTTTCGGTAACTGGATCGCGGAGGAGGAACTCGTTGAATCTCCAGTGGCAGGTCTTAGGTGTGGAGAGGGTGAGGACGAGATCGAGCTGTACCGATGCGTGATCAGACCACGTCATGGGATTTAACTCCAAGGCCACTACCGACGTTAGGAGAGGCGCCGAAACAAAGATGTAGTCTAATCTAGAGTACATCTTGTGTGGGGGAGAGTAAAAGGAGAATTGCCGATGTGTAGGGTGTTTAATCCTCCAGGTGTCTAAAAAGTTATGAGACCTAATAAGCTTGCGAAACGCAGCAGATTGACGTTCCGTTTTTAAAGAGGGATTGTCTGAAAACAGGGTCTGCCTATCCTTCCTAGCAGACATAGCCATATTAAAGTCCCCGCCAAGGATCATGAATGGCTGGGCATAGGTGCCCAGGCCGTCCAAGACCTCAGTGAGGAAGTGAATCTGGCCTGAGTTAGGAGCATAAACATTGATTATAGTAAGAGAACGAGATAAGTAGTCACAGTCCAGGAGAATGTATCTGCCCTGAGGATCAATAAATGAGGACTTAACCCGTAGCGGGCATGTCTTTTTAATCAGTATTGCCACCCCTGCTTTGCCAGAGGGGTCGGAGGCCACAAAAGAGACCGGAAAATGTTTGGCCGCAAATTTAAGAGATCCCCCCGGGCGAAAGTGGGTCTCCTGGACTAGGACCACATCCGCGTTAGAGGACTTGAACTCCTTCAAAGCCAACCAACGCTTATGGATTGAGTTCAGGCCCTTAACATTGTAGGTAAGTACCTTCAAAGCCATCGTTTAGAAATCAGAGAAAGCTTAAGACAACCGTAATATACACATAAAAATCGGACATAACCATACCAACCATGAAGAAATCGGGACTCGTGGTGTGTCCTAGAAGTAAAAGGCAAATGAAGACATATAATAACAACAATGTAATTATGAATTGTAGTAGAGTGTATCCAAATTGAACAAAAGATGAAAAAAAGGCCAAAAAATAGGCCTAGAAAATAGAAAAAAAAAACATTACTAAAAGAAAAAAAGCCTGGGGGGTAAAAACCACCCAGGAGTCCACAGCCGTAGCCATGGAACCAAAGAAGGCACATCAGGGGTTCCAGCTCATCTGGAGAGACCCCGCCACCTTCCAGCAATATCTACAGGAAATGAGAGCAAAACACTGTAGTCCCAACAACCAAAAAAAAAAAAAAAAAAAAAAAAAAACAGGGGCGGTGGAAAATAGAACCTGTAACTAAAATTGCAAAAATCCCTTGTTAAAGAGGAAACATGGTGAGATAGGGGCCGAGGCCAGGATCAGCCAAACATAACTCATGGAAGCTTCCATCAGGGAGGGAGTCTAGGATGCAGGTTACGTTGAGGAGTAGAAAAGGATTTCTGCGGCTTCTGGCGTGCTGGGGTCCAGATCCGAGCAGGAACGGATGAGGGTCTGGGCGTCGTCGGAAGCGGCATGGGGTCTTCGTCTGGAAGCGGTGGTAGGCCCAGGTTACGTATGAAAGCTTCACTCTCCTGAAGATCTCTCATAGAGTATTGAATCCCATCCTTAGTAGCAGAAAGGCGGAAAGGAAACCCCCAACGATACGGAAACTGATGGTTTTGTAGGTGGGCAGTCACGGGACGGAAGCTGCGACGTTTGGCAAGAGTAATAGGGGATAAGTCACTAAAAATTTGTATCTTGGCTCCTTTAAACTCCAAACGGGATTTGTTCCGGGTGGCCATGGTCAAAGCTTCTTTGCTATCGTAGTAATGGAAGCGTACGATAATGTCTCTGGAATTGGCTCCGGCCGGTGGTTTTGGGGCCAGAGATCTGTGGGCCCTATCCATTCTCCAGTCTATGTCCGGGACTTTAGGGGCAACAACGTTAAAGAGGCTGAGTAGGTATGGTCTGATCTCCCCCTCACCAATAGCCTCCGGGACGCCTCTGATCCGAAGGTTTTGGCGACGTTCCCTATTCTCCAAATCTTCCTGTTGGGATTGGAGCTGAGAGACTGATTGTTTCAGACCGGCGTTGTCTTCTTCCAGAACGTGGACATATTGTATCAGGTCATCAAATTTGGATACCAGGACATCAGTCCGTTCTCCAATCTGGGCAAGCTCTCCCCGCAGTTCATGAGCCAGCTTACCCATTTCCTTAGAAACATTACTCGTCAAGTCTTGTAGGAGTGCTCGCAGTTTGTCGTCAAGTACATCAACTGTGACCGGGGTGGACATTGCGTCCGAGTGGCTGTGTGACAGGGATTGTGGACTGTCGTGCGCCGGTGCTTGGGACGCCACTTGTGCGTATGTGAAAGAACCTGGAGAAGGGGCTGGGGAGACTGGCCTGCTTAAAAATCGATCCAGAGTCTGTGTCTGTGAGGGCCGCAAATCCGGGGACGTAGACTGAGGAAGGTGTTTCGGCCCGTATTTCACCATGAGGCGTTGGGACTAGGCGTATATTCAGTTACATGCGGTGATTCCCATAGGAAAGTTGCAGCTGTGAGCAGCACGGGAGCATTGGAAGGCGGCTAAGGCCTACGTGAGATGATCACATGGCTGTCAAACAATTGGGACCCAAGATGAGACCCCAAAATAGTAAGCTGCCGTTCAGGAGGCCCAAACCAACCGTGGGGGGGAGGGGAGGGGGGGGATGAAGCAGGAGTGCAGGCCGCAGCAGTTCCAAACAGCCAGGTGAATGAAATCCAGACACCACTGCCCCACTGGTTGAAACAAAGGGGGGAGGCACAAAGTAGGGCACAAAAACCAGGGTGAGTAGCAGGCCAATGTAGGCCACAGGCAGCTGGGAAAGGCGATGAGTGGACCAAGATGGCCGCTGAGTAGGCCTGAGATAAGTGCAGTACAGGAGGATGTGACCGGGGAGTACAGGCAGGCACTCAGGAGGGTTAGCAAGTTAGTCTGATGCAGGGGCAATGCCTGTGCTGGCAGGAGCAATAATCCGGCTGCAGGAGAGGGCAGGCACGTTGCTGAAGGCCTCGGGTGTAGCAAGATGGCCGCCGGAGCTCACCTGTCTAGCTGGGGTCCGGGAGTCCCTTCAGGCATCCAAGCGGTGATTAGCGGTGGTCTGGCTCAGGAGAGGCTGTCCCGAGGGGTCCGCGGTGAGCGCTTGCTGCGATCCCGGCTGAGGGGGGACCCAGGATGCTCGATCCGGAGGCTCCGGGTAGCGGTGTAGGCCGCAAGATGGCGGCGTCCAGCCTGTCGCGTCGCCCGCCGCCGCAGGGCAATAACGGCGGCGGATCCGACAAAAATAACGGCTCCGTCCGGAGCTCCAATGTCCCACCGGCGAGATGGAGAGGTCGGTGGACAAAACAGGGATGCGGTGGACGAGGATGGGGTAAGATTGAGCTAGGCCTCGGCGGAGCTCTCCCCAGACACGTCCGACGTCCTCGACTTCCGGCCACGCCCCCCCCAAGAAGATCATTTTTAAAGTAAGATCATAGATTATCCATAAAATATTTATATGATATGGTTAAAGTTATAAGAGTTTCACAAGAAGTTAAATACATTTATAAAGTTGAAAGAAGAAAATATTTAATATTACATGATTTAGATGGAGAATTAATTAAAATTAAATATAATAGTTTATACTTTCTCAATGGAATGAAATATTTAAATATTTTTCATAGAAACATCTCAGAATTTTTGAAAATGTTTATGTACAATATCTGACTCACTAAAATGTATTTATGTGTATTGTATTAATGTTTATTGTATTGTTTGTATTGGAAAAAAAGAGAATCAGAGACATTTATTATTTAAGATGAATGCACATATTATTTGTTGAATATAGTGCATTGAGGGGGAATTGTTAGAAGTTTTTGAGTTGATTAATATTTTAAGTGATAAAAGTTTCTGAAAATATATGTAAGTTATATGTTTGGTAAGAAGTGATGGTTTCTAAAGGTCACAGAACAACACAGAGTTTAGATAGGAGTGGTTTTGCTGAGTAGGTATTTCTATTTTTGCGTTACTATGTCAGAACAATGGGTGGAGTTATGCAACTTATCTATAGACTGAACCATATTGGGTATATATGCAAATGTGGGTGTTATTAGAATATGCTGACATAACATCTTGAAGAGTATAAGAATGGGGTAGGATTATGAGAGCAGGGAAGATCGGTGGGAAGAGAAGTAACGCTATACTTTGAAAATGTAACACCAGAAGTACCACCTTAGAAGCCATCACCATGCCATATGTTACCAGATGTCAATCTTGTCTTTGTTTATCTTTCTGAACAATAAACCAACTACGGACGAAGGATTCTTCAATTTCTACTCCTGAAAGTACGTTTGAAATGCCTTGAAGGAAGACATACTTTACTGATTCACATATTACACAAAGACTTTGCTATTCATTAAGAAACGCCCCTGTGAGTATGTAGAGTTTCTTTTCCACTACATTTACACTACATTTGTATTTACTACTCTCTACACTCACTTTTTACAACTGCTTTCTTTTCCTTTTTCTTTTATCTCCTACTTTCCTTCTCTCTCTCATCTCATGTTGTATGAGCAATCTTTTTATAATTTTATTCCAATCACCCATTATATTTAGAGAAACTTCCAGACTTTGCATGTCCCCCCTGGTCGCCACGGGGGGGACATTTATTGGCACAGTTACCTTGGCTGGGCATGGTCACAGTTAAGCAACAGTGCTCCTCCTTCCCCTACTTGTGTTTCTTTATTTTTTATTGATTTGTTTATTTTTACATTGATTGTTAGTTATCTGTCCAAACCTATTGCAGATTTTCTCATGAAGAAGCGGCATTGAGAGCATGAAACTAGTTGAGATATGTCATCTGTGAACAGTTATCCCAATGTGATCTTCCCCCCTTGGGGACCATTATACTTGTGATACTTCCCGATGGATCCCCATGCATTTTTATGTATCCAATAATATATGTCTTGCTTTATCTTATATTGGTTTTGTATTAATAAAATTCTATATCGTTTTTACCCACGTGAATCTACATTAATTATATCTGTACCGCAATAGTCCATACTCCGTTTTTGTTCTGAGGGACCAGTTGGGGACAGGCCCCTTTATTTATCTATTTCAATCGATTTGGATGATGGTACTCTGTTGTACTATTTATACCTTATTTTTTACACTTAGGGGTTATACAATTTTGACTTGTAGACAGTCCCAGGGTGGAATTACATACATTGTATTAGCTCTCCTTCTTTTTTCCCCTTCTTTTCAGGATTACACAATTATTTCACCTCCCTGTGAATCCCCACTCAGCTCCCTCTACCCCATCCTCCCTCACCCCAACGTGTTAATAGAATTTGTAGTTTTTCATTCGTGCTGTACTTTGGTAACATGTCTATTGTAATGATATTAATGACACGCTTGCAAATAGCAATATAGGTATTGGAAGCATTAGAGGGCATGGATTTGACATCATGAAGCTTTCAGCTTCTAGTATTACAGAGCATGCGCTGTCTTTTCCCGGGAGCAGTGGTGTGCATCTGTAATCCCAGATACTTGGGAGGCTGAGGCTGTCGGATTGCTTGAGTCCAGGAGTTCTGGTCTACCCTGTGCTATGTTGATTTGGTATCAATATGGTGGTCCCAGGGGAGCCCGGAGCCACCAGGATGTCCTAAGTAGGGGTGAACCAGAGCAGGTCAAAACCCCTGTGCCGATCAGTAGTGGGATTGCACCTTTGAATAGCCAGTGTAGAGCAGCCTGGACAATACAGTGGGACACAGACTTTTTCCCAACTATTAAATTTATTTTTATATAGTTTCTATTGACTTCTATTGGCGTGCATCTCTAATTCCAGCTACTTTGGCAGCTGAGGCTGTCATATTGAAATATTGATATTGGAAGATGGGGATTTGAGGTCATGTAGCTTTCAGCTTCTAGTATCTCAGGAGCAAGCACTGTTCCTTGCTGGTTGCAGTAGCGTGCAGCTATCATCTCAGCTACTTGTGAGGCTGAGGCTGTTGGATTGCTTGAGTCCAGGAGTTCTGATCTACCCTGTGCCATGTTGATTGGTTGTCCACGCTAAGTTCATTATCAATATGGTGTTTCCAGGGGAGCCCAGAGCCAGCAGGTTGTCCTAAGGAGGGGTGAACCAGCCCGGGTTGAAGACAGAGCAGGTCAAAACCCCCGTGCTGATGATTAGTGGGATTGTGCCTGTGAATAGCTAGGGTAGAGCAGCCTAGACAATACAGACTTTTTTCCAACTATTAACTTTATTTTTATTCAGTGTTTCTATTATCTGTATTAGTTCCTCATTTATTTTGAAATATAAATTATAAAGTAGAAAATAGGTTGTAATGCAGATGACTGGTAGCCAGTCCAAGGGTGAAATTCCTGGGTGCCACTTATATACGCTCCTGTGATTGTGGTGGATCGCTCTCAACGCAGTAAGACTGAGATGTTACGAATAGCTCCGGGTCTTGTTCTAACAATCCAAAGCCAATTGCTCCTGATCATGTGATCACTGTGATTAGCCAGATAGCCCAGGGTTGTTTCTCCTCTCTGTAGGGGAAAAGA
Source organism: Lithobates pipiens (assembly GCF_037356315.1). Taxonomy (NCBI): domain Eukaryota; kingdom Metazoa; phylum Chordata; class Amphibia; order Anura; family Ranidae; genus Lithobates; species Lithobates pipiens. Next base: position 148,771,379 of record NW_027507791.1, on the reverse strand, counting down.
TGCATTGTATCTTTTCCTCTTGGCAAAAGGGGAAGTCTGTAAACAAAAACAAAAAAAAAGAAGAAAAAAGTCAGTTTAAAAAAAATAATAAAATACAGTTTAAGGCAGGGGTGCCCAACCTTTTGAAGAGCGAGGGCCACCTAAGCAAATTGGTAACCGGTCATGGGCCACAATGAGTGGAGCATGTGCATGGCAGTACACTCTACTCTTTTTCTGCGGATCGGATTGGAGATAGGCGTTTGTAAACGGACACAAGTCCATTTACATCTGCTACTCTTTAGAGGTGAATGGAGGGTCCAACTGGGTCGGACTGACCGTGTGAAAGGGGCCTATGGCTCAGTGCAGGTAACCCTCAGGTGCACTACTCTGCACCTGTGGATCAGTTTGAAAGCAGCCCAGTAACCACTGCAGAACAGATATGCCCATAGATACACTGTGATTTTAGTAATAAACTTACTATTAATAACAGTATTCTATTCTATTCCATCACAGAACAGGAGGTCGCGGGCCACATCAGAGGGCTCTGCGGGCCACATGTGGCCCCCGGGCCACTGGTTGGGCACCCCTGGTTTAAGGTGATTGTAAATTAAATCATTTTATTTTTTAAATAACAAACATGTTATACTTACCCAAGCAGCCTGGATCATCCTCTTCTTGGGTCTCCCTTCGAGTGACCACTATAGCAATTGACTTTTGTGCATGATGGCTCTCAAGCCGGCTTTGTGTGTCCATAAGACCCATGCTCCCTTCTCACTGGCTGTGATTGACAGCAGGGGGAGCCAATGACTCACGTTGCTGTCTCTGAGCCAGTGAGGAGACAGACAGCCGAGAGAGTCTTGTGTACATTGCTAGATCAGGCTCAGGTAAGTATAAGGAGGGGCTTGTGGGGGAAGCTAAATGCAGAAAGTTTTTATGTAAACAGCTTTCTGCCTTTAGAACCACTTTAACTAGATCAGGATCGGGTTTTGTGTCTGTGTAAGTGTCATTTGTATTAGTTAGTAGCACTTGTGTCTTCTTTTCAACCAGATTAACTATGTAGCTACGGTATGTGTCTTAGGTAGGAACTTATTATAGCGCAACTTTAATTTGGACTATATTATATTTAGTGTCAGTTTGTGTAGGGCAAAAAAAAGCATAAAGTTGTTTCTAATCCCTGCTACAGATACAAACAACAAAACACTGTGGTATATGTGGTGTCGGCGCAATTGTCAGGAGTAGGAGAATTTGTTTTGTAGGTTTTTTTTGTGGGTCAGGTTTACTAACAAAAATTGCAAAATTGGGTTAGGGTGTTAATAAAGTGTTTGTAAAAGTATTTTTTTTTTTTTATTAAAAAAACAAACATATTACACTTACCTGCTCTTTGCACCTCTTCTATGGTCCCCAGCTGGCCCTTTACTTTTGCTCTGGGGGCACACCTGCAGGCTTGATCCTGAGCCTGCTCTCAGCTCGCAGAATTTGTTTGGCAACAGAGGGAGCCACTACAGACGAGCACATCACTGGATTGAGAGAGGACATAGGTCAGTATAGAATGGGGTGATTGAGCGATACAAACACTGGGACATTTTTTAGCTTAACCACTTAAAGAGGAAGTAAACCCTGATGGGTTTACTTCCTCTTTTTTTCCCTGCAAAGGTAAAGCATAATGGACTACTATGCATCGCATAGTAGCTCATTATGTGTCACTTACCTGACACAGGAGCCAGCGAAGTCGCCGCTGTCCCCTGTAGTCCGCCGCATCCATGTTGCTTGTGGCGTCTCGCAGCTCCGACGAATCACAGCGGCGCAACCGCGATGACGTCACTCCCGTGCATGCGCACGGGAGTCGCGCCTCGCAGCTCCGCCGCTGTCATACGGCGAAGCCGCGATGACGTCACTCCCGCGCATGCGCACGGGAGTCGACAAATTTGGCAAATCCATTCTTGGATTTGCCGCATTTAGTGCGCCTGCGCGCCGCTGTCTACGGCGCATGCGCCGTAGACAGCGGTGCCCATTTTCGGGCAAATATCTCCTAAACCATATAGGTTTAGGAGATATTGCTTGGACCTACAGGTAAGCCTTAATCTAGGCTTACCTATAGGTCCAAGTTGTTTGGAAGGGTTTACTTCCTCTTTAAGGACCAGGCCTCTTTTTCAGACTTGGTGTTTCCATGTTTAAAACAGTTTTTTTTTTGCTAGAAAATTACTTAGAACCCCCAAACATTTTATATTGTTTTTTTTCTAACACCCTAGAGAATAAAATGGCGGTCATTGAAATACTTTTTGTCACACCGTATTTGCGCAGTGGTCTTACAAGCGCACTTTTTTTGGAAAAAATTCACTTTTTTGAATAAAAAAATAAGACAACAGTAAAATTAGCCCAATTTTTTTTATACTGTGAAAGATAATGGTATGCCGAGTAAATTGATACCCAACATGTCACGCTTCAAAATTGCGCCCGCTCGTGGAATGGCGTCAAACTTTTAGCCTCAAAAATCTCCATAAGCGACATTTCAAAAATTCTACAGGTTGCATTTTTTGCGTTACAGAGGAGGTCTAGGGCTAGAATTATTGCTCTCGCTCTACCGATCGCAGGGATACCTCACATGTGTCGTTTGACCACCGTTTTCATATGCGGGCGCTACTCACGTATGCGCTCGCTTCTGTGCGCAAGCTCGTCATAACGGGGTGTTTTTAAAACATTTTTTTTTTTTTCTTATTTATTTTAATTGATTTTATTTATTTTTACACTGTTTTAAAAAAATAAATAAAATGGATCACTTTTATTCCTATTACAAGGAATGTAAACATCCCTTGTAATAGAAAAAAGCATGACAGGTCCTCTTAAATATGAGATCTGGGGTCAAAAAGTCCTCAGATCTCATATTTGGGCTAAAATGCAAAAAAAAAAAAAAAAAAAAGAAAATCTGACATTTAAAAAAAATATATACCTTTAAGAGGTATGGGCGGAAGTGACGTTTTGACGTCGCTTCCGCCCTCCTATGGTATAGAGACGAGTGGGGGCCATCTTAGCCTCACTTGTCTCTATGCCCAGCAGATGGAAGGACCCGATCGCCTCCGCCGCTACCGACGGCTCCGGTAAGCGGCGGAAGGTGCGGGAGGACGGCGGGAGGGGGGGTGGCACCTCTCCCGCCGCCGATAGCGGTGATCTCGCTGCGAATCCGCCGCGGAGACCACCGTTATCGTACAGCCGACCGCCGCCTGAAGAGATGGATATCTCGGTTGTGGCAGCAGCTGCTGCCGTTACCGAGATATCCCTCTTCAAAAATAGGATGTACATCGTCGTGCGGCGGTCGGCAAGTGGTTAAAGCGGGAGTCCGCCGTTTTTGTTTTTTTAAAAGCCAGCAGCTACAAATACTGCAGCTGCTGACTTTTAAAATAATGACACTTACCCGCCCAGCGCGCCTGGGATGTTGGCACCCGAAGCCGATCTCTCGATTGTCTCTCGGGTGCTGCCGCCGCCATCTTGGGTATGGGAATCAGGAAGTGGAGCCTTGCGGCTTCATTTCCCGGTTCCCTACTGCGCATGCGTGAGTCGCGCTGAGCAATAAGGATGGTCCCCGCTGTCTCTGGGATTTGTGTGTTTCCCAGCAGACAGCGGGGGATCTGAGGAAAGGGGCGTAGCTTCTGCAGATATCTATACCGGAAGTGGGTGCAGATACCTGTACTGTACAGGCACCTGCACCCCCCTCCCCCCTGAAAGGTGCCAATTGTGGCGCCAGAGGGGGGGAGGGTTCCAATGAGCGGAAGCTCCACTTTAGGGTGGAGCTCCGCTTTAATGTAGGGAATGCATTAAGATAAAAGATTTCCAGACTTTATAACCACTTTAAAACAGAACTAAACTTACTTTTGCTTTAGCTGTACCACTCCTCAATGGTGCCAGCATCTTCAGCTGTGTGCCAGTCTTCAATCTTCTTCATGGGCCAGCGTATTATGACATCACTCCTGCACATGCACAGGAAACGGTCATTCCAGAACACAGAGACCAGGCCAGAGCTGTAAGCTGAGCTGCACATGTGCATTGCATGTCTCTTCTGCAATAAAGAGCCTGCCTGCTCTCTGTTTGTGGCAATGAAACTTTAGTTCCACTTTAAGGTTTGTTTTGACCTTGGCCGTGAAGGGTTTAACCATACCACTTTAAGCCCCTCCCACTGTAAGCACAATTTGACCACACCCACCCTTTATTCCAACGTGCTATGCACATTGCATTGTTGCACTCATTATGGTGCCCAGGGGGTTCCCTGGATCTTTCAAATTCCTACTTATGTCCCTGACTCTCAGCATACAGAATAGGAACAGTAAGAGCCGTGTACTGAGGATTACACCCAGCATACCGAGCAAGAGAAGTGCGGTGTCCATACCTGCAGAATAAGAACAGATACTGACAATTACACCCAGCATACAGAGGATGTGAAGTGTCAATTCAAGTAGAAGTCTTGTGAGCAACTAGGGTGTAAATGTACTATCTAGAGTGGGCAGCAAGTAACAAACTCCCAATATAAATGTGCAAAAGAAATAACATTAAACAAATATGTTGCGCTAATGTTCTATACCATATCCAATCACTTAACCACTTCAGCCCCAGACCATTTTGCGATTCGGCACTGCGTCGCTTTAACTGACAATTGCGCGGTCATGCGACGTGGCTCCCAAACAAAATTGACTTCCTTTTTTTCCCACAAATAGAGCTTTCTTTTGGTGGTATTTGATCACCCCTGCGGTTTTTATTTTTTGCACTATAAACAAAAATAGAGCGACAATTTAAAAAAAAAAACATTATTTTTTACTTTTTGTTATAATAAATATCCCCCGAAAATATATTAAAAAAAAACATTTTTTTCCCTCAGTTTAGGCCGATACGTATTATTCTGCATATTTTTGGTAAAAAAAATCACAATAAGTGATTATTGATTGGTTTGCACAAAAGTTATAGCGTTTACAAAATAGGGGATAGTTTTATTGCATTTTTATTAATATTTTTTTTTTTTTTACTAGTAATGGCGGCGATCAGCGATTTTTATTGTGACTGCGACATTATGGTGGACACATCGGACATTTTTGACACATTTTTGGGACCATTGTCATTTATACAGCAATCACTGCTATATAAATGCAGTGATTCCTGTGTAAATGACACGGGCAGTGAAGGGGTTAACCAGTGGGTGGCGGTGTAGGGGTTAAGTGTTCCTAGGGGTGTGTTACTAATTGTTGGGGGCTGGGCTTTAATTTAGTGAACACTGATCTTTGCTGCAATCAGAGATCAGCGTCACTAGTTGCTAGGCAGAAAGGGAGATGCTGTTTACAACAGCATTTCCTCGTTCAGCCGCCCCGTGAGACGATCGTAGGTATGCCCGCAGCGATAAAGGCTGCGGGACCCGCGACCAGACTCATGGGGGTCCTGACCAGAACACGAGCGCGCCGTCGCGATGGCAGGGCGGCATTAAAGATTGGACGTACCTGTACGCCAATATGCCTGCCCGTGCCATTCTGCCGATGTACATCGGCGTGCGCTGGTCGGGAACCGGTTAATGTGTCACTGAAAATTTTATCATTTTTTTCCCACAAATAGAGCTTTCTTTTGGTGGTATTTGATCACCTCTGCGATTTTTTATATTTTGTTAGAAAAATTAAAAAGGACCGATTAAAAAAAAAAAAAATACAAAAACGTTTTATATTTTTTATAAAATTTTGCAAACAGGTAACATTTCTCCTTCATTGATGTATGCTAATGAGGCTACACTGATGGGTGCTGATAGGCTGCACTGGTGGGCACTGATAGACTGCACTGTTGGGCACTAATAGGTGGCACTGATAGCTGGCACTTATGGGTGGCAGTGATGGACACTGATGGGCACTGGTAGGTGACACTGATAGGCAGCACTGCTAGGTGGCACTGAAGAGGCACTGATTGGCACCACTGGCGGGCATTGATAGGATGCACTTGTGGGCACTGAAAGGTGGCAATGATTGGTGGCACTGATTGGGGGCACTGTGGGCACTGATTTGTGGCACTGGCAGGTGGCACTGGCAGGCGGTACTTGTGGGCATATATGAGGCAGCTTTTCCTCTTCGGGACCGATGTCCCTTCAAACAGGCTTTTTTTCTTCTCACGTTGTCCTTGTGAGTAGAAAAAAAAACGATTACTGATCTTCTGTTTACATCATATGATCAGCTGTCATTGGCCGACAGTTGATCACGTGGTAAGGGGCCGGTATCGGCCCCTTACTTGGATCTGTGATCACTCAAGTCTCATTGACTCGGGTGATCACAGTGCGTGCCAATCAGCTTCTAACTTCAGCTTGTTCAATGAAAGTGTTTGTAATCCCAAGTGCTACAATGATGGTAATCCTGACCCCTTCCACCCCTTTGCCTGCATGGGATGCACAGGTGTTTCATTCATCTGCATGCTGGCAGTCCTGTTTATATCTATTGGGACACATTGGGGTTGATTTACTAAAACTGGAGACTGCAAAATATTGTGCATCTGTGCATGGTAGCCAATCAGCTTCTAACTTCAGCTTGTTCAATGAAAGTGTTTGTAATCTCTTACAGCACACTTTTTGCTACAGGTAACCCTATAATAAGGCTTTTACCTGTAGCTACCCCGGATATCTCCTGAACCTTAACAGTTTAGGAGATATCTCTGTATTTGCATGTATGTGTCGACGTCATCGTTACATGCACACTGAAGCAAATTGAAGCAATGGTACGTCCGTGCCGTTGCTTTAGTGAGTGTACCGTTACTGGCGGCTCCTGCGCGCATGCACGGGAATGACTTCATCGTAGTTCCGGCCAATCACAGTGCCGGAGCCCGCGATACCCTGAAGTAACTCCGGGAGCGATGTCGACCGCCAGAGCGGTGTACGAGGATCGCTGTGAGGGCTTTGTTCTCGGGTAAGTCATTCATAATGAGCTAGTATGCTATGAATACTAGCTCATTATGCCTTTATCTTGCAGGGTTTTTTTTGTCCTGGGGTTTACAACCACTTTAAAGAGGAGCTCCAGCTCCCCACCAAAAAAATATAAGTCGGCAGCTACAAATACTGTAGCTACTGACTTTTACTATTAGGACACTTACCTGTCCAGGGATGCCGCGGTGTCCTCACCCAAGCCGCCATCTTGGGTAAGGGAAACGGCAGTGAAGTCTTATGGGTTCACAGCTGGTTTCCTACTTCGCTTGCGTGGATGGCAGGAATGGGAGTAGGTACCTGTCAAAGCCAGATAACCACCCCCCCCCCCCCCCCCACCACCACAAGGTGCCAAATGTGACACCGGAAAGGGGGCAGACAAGAGGCACTTCCCCTTTTCAGTGGAGCTCCATTTTAAGCTTTGACAAAAAGCTGACTGGTTTCTATGCAGAGCTGCACAAGATTTTGCATGCTCCAGTTAAAATAAATCAGCCCCAATGGCTGAAAAGACATTTGGTGACATGCACCTGCCCCTTTGCACGGCTGCCAAGCTGGAACCTGTGGCTATATCCATGCAGCCACTGTATCCCAATTGCTATGAATAGATGTAAGCACAGATGTGTGGATAGGTACACCCATGGGAATGAAGCCCAAGAGCTCATTCACACTGTATGCATTTTTCTGCACTTTATCAACACCGGGCACTACAAGGTCATAGAGAAAACAATTGTTTTCCCTGTGCCCTGTTCATACTACAAAGCTGGCATGAGCTGGGTTACAGTGCACTGCATATAAAAGTCAGACTTGCAGCATTTTCCCGCAATGCACCAGAGCTCACATGAAGTCGCCATTCATTGCAGCTCTGCATACAAATGAGTGAAGGGCCAGTTCACACCAGGAATCGAATCGCACGGGGCCAAACTGAGCATTCCTGTGTGATTCACATGCAGTGCGATTTTTACCCATTTATTTTGAATGAGCTGAATCACACTGGACTGCACCAAAACTAGTGCATGCACTACTCTAAAAACGCACAGCAACCGGATCGCATGGTACTTCTGTAAAATGTGATCCGGTGCCGGTGTCCTATCATATAAGGTCCTCCATCCGATAGTGTCCGCTGCGTATTGCGCATGCGCAGTACACAGCAACACAGATTACGAAAATTGCCGAGGATAAATGGTGCCTGCGCCGTGAGTCCAGGTTCTATCCCCACTATCCAAGTGGACATAAAGTAGGAATATAAAAGAGCCGAGCGCAGCTCGGGACACTTTTTTGGCAGCAGGCGGAGTCATGGTATAATTAGGGGACGGGGCATGCGTTTATAGGCGTGACATGGGAAAAGGAAAAAATGCGGCGCGCACAGCGCTGCGGCGAAGAATGGGCATGGTTCACGTAAAATAATGGGCGTGGCTTACATGGGGCGTGGCTCAAAGGGGTGTGGTTAGAGTCTGAGATGAATGCGGGATGGAGAGGGGATGGAGAGAGGGGGATGTAGAGAGGGGGATGGAGAGAGGGGGGGAGGGAAAGGAGGGACAGCAGCCCCCCGATCCTACACCACAATAGCAATATGTGTTTTCCAGAGTTTGACAATCAGCAGATAAAGATACTCCAAATACCTGGTGTTGGCGCTTCAATCATCCCGGCGCCATGATTGTTATGGTGTCAGGATGATTGAAGCGCATTATTTCTATTATTACATTGTAATATAAAATGAAATCATTCAACTCACCATAATGCCGAATCAGTGGGAGCCATGCGCGCGTCACTAGCCACGTTGCCTGCCACCAGATGCCATCAGGTGTCCCAAGCGGAGTCTGTCCTTACATCAGGTGCCCCATCAGAGGTACCTTCCTCACATCTGTGTCCATCAGCGGAGCCCCTCCTTACATCTGGTGTCCCTCTGACATCCACAGACCGCCCCCCCACATCCTGCACAGACCCGCCCCCACATCTCAAGACTGGCCCCGACATACCACTGGCCCCCTACATCCACAGACTGGCCCCCACATTCACAGACTGGCCCCCCACATTCACAGACTGGCCCCCACATCCACAGACTGGCCCCGACATACCACTGGCCCCCACATTCACAGACTGGCCCCCACATCCACAGACTGGCCCGACATACCACTGGCCCCCACATTCACAGACTGGCCCCCCACATTCAGACTGGCCCCCACATTCACAGACTGGCCCCCACATCCACAGACTGGCCCCCACATCCACAGACTGGCCCCCAACATACCACTGGCCCTCACATTCACAGACTGGCCCCCACATTCACAGACTGGCCCCCCCACATTCACAGACTGGCCCCCACATTCACAGACTGGCCCCCAACATCCACATACCATGACTGTCACTGGCCCCCGACATCCGACTGGCCCCCGACATCCGACTGGCCCCTGCCCCGACATCCACATTGACAGACTGGCTGCCGTTGCCGCGCGCAGACATTTAACTGTGGCGCCGCCCACCGCCCTTCACACTGACACAAACACACACTAGCAGCGGGGGTGGGCGGCGCCACAGGTGTAGACCAACTTCTGGTCTTCTTAAAAATGGCGGCCGGTGGAGACATTGTCTCCGCCGGCCGCCGACAAAAAAACGGGAAATTCAATTTCCCGGGACAAACCGAATTTCGCGGGACATTTCCCGGGACAAAATGAATTGGGGACAAATGTCCTAATCGCGGGAATGTCCCTCGAAATTCGGGACAGTTGGCAACTATGTTATCATTGAAAGCCAAAATAAAGAAGATCCCACATTTTGGATTGTCCCCTGAGAAGTAATAGAGGGGGATATCTTCCAATGGGGCATTAGTTCTGGTGACCTGGGGGGTCTCCCAAGGGATTCCATTCATTTTCAGGCCTCTTCCCATAGAATTACATGGCTCAATACTGGCAGGAATATATCCCTATAAGTGGGCGGATGTAATTGGACTTGCACCCAACTATATCCGCCCACCCCCAGATCTGTTGGACCAATTGGAATGATTTTTCACTTTTGTCTTTTTTTTTGGCCTTTGTATCATATTCACATGGGTTCTCATTATTCTATTGGCCATCATGGCACATACAAATGCACAGAAAAACAGGAACGCCTCATTTCCCATAAAGCAGAGCAACTGCAAAATTCTGAGCATCCTCACTGCACACGCATGCGTTGTTTTTCCATAAAAAACACTACAGTGTGAGAGAGCCCATTAACATGTTTGTTTTTTGTTTGTTTTGCTTGATGTGTTTGCCAATGAAATTGATGGGAATCCATCAAATCACTTTTCAACACGTGCACTGAGCTGCACGCTGTGACGCAGGTGAATGCACCAAAGTACACGTTCATGTATAAGATAAGACATCCTCAATAGCATGCATTGCAGCACCTCTCCAGCCCCCCCCCCCCCCATTTTTCCACAACTATTATATTATATTATATATATATATATATATATATATATATATATATATATATATTATATTGTTGCACCTATTACCTCCTGATTTGCCACTATTACCCCTGATGCGCCTGATTTGAACCTACATTTACTTTTGCACCATTTTTATGTTTATACACCGTTATTTATTTTTAGATTTACTCATAATTATATTTATATTTTTATACACCGTTATTTATTTTTAGATTTACTCATTATCCGTTATTTATTTTTAGATTTACTCATTATTATATTTATTGTTTTTTTTTCCTTTTTTCTATACCCTTTTTTATTTTTAATATGCATTTATTATTTTTATACACCCTGATTTGTAGTTATTTTTATATTTATTAATTATTATATTTATCATTATTATTTATTATTTTATACACCCTTTTTTTATCTTTATTCTTTAAATTTATTCATAAATGTATCCTTTTTCATTTTTTAGATTCATTTTTATTCATTATCTTTATTATTTTTTATGTATATTTATAGTCTCATATTTATTTATTTTATAATATTTTTATTTGTTTATATTTAATTGACCTATTTTTTTTTTTCATTCACAATCTTTTATTTAGATTTATTCATTATTAATGTCATCACGCACCCATTTTTTATTTTTATACACCGCTATTTATATTTACTCATTATTGTATTTAAAAAAATAAAATAAAATTCTACACCCTTTTTTGTCCCCTAGTATTTACTAGCGCCTGGGTTGTCCCCTATTAGTGCCTGGATTATACCTACTTTACCTATATGAGCGCCAGGATTGCGCCTACTTGACCCCTATTAGCGGCTCAGTTGCTGCTGCCTTGTAGCAGCCCATTTAGATAGCTACAGTTTGTGCTATATTCAGCCCAGCAAAATGTGGGTGTGATTCCCAATGCTGCCTCTAGATGGTAGTGCTGAACCGATGACATCACTGGCAATCCTGCTTCTAGACACAGAGAGCATTGCAATCCCCTTGCCGGGCGCGGTGGCGTGCGTCTGTAATCCCAGCTACTTGGGAGGCTGAGGCTGTCGGATTGCTTGAGTCCAGGAGTTCTGGTCTACCCTGTGCTATGTCGATCGGGTGTCCACGCTAAGTTCGGTATCAATATGGTGGCCCCAGGGGAGCTTAGGGCCACCAGGTTGCTCTAAGGAGGGGTGAATCGGCCCAGGCCGGAAACGGAGCAGGTCAAAACCCCCGTGCTGATCAGTAGTGGGATCGCGCCTGTGAATAGTCGGTGTAGAGCAGCCTGGACAATACAGTGAAACACAGTCTCTCTTTTCTTTTTATTTACAAACGCTTTTATTTTTTATTTTTATACCCCTTTATTTACATTTATTCCTTATTCATGTCATCACGCACCCTTTTTTATTTTTATACACCATTAATTATTTTTACATTTACTCATTATTATATTTATTTATTTCTATACACCCTTTTTTATTTTTAATATGCATTTATTTTACTTTTTTACACCCTGATTTGTACTTATTTTTATATTTATTCATTATTATATTTATCCTTATTATTTTTATACACTTCTTTAATCTTTATTCTTTAAATTTATTCATAAATGTATCCCTTTTTTTTTATATATACTTTTTTATTCATTATCTTTATTATTATTTTATATATATATATATTTATTTATTTTATATTACTTTTATTTGTTTATATTTATTAACCTCTTTTTTTTTTCCAGTTTTTAGTTTGTTTAGCAAAAAATAAAAAACCCCAGTGGTGATCAAATACCACCAAATGAAAGCTCTATTTGTGGGAAGAAAATCATAAAACTTTGGTTTGAGTACAGTGTTTTATGACCGCGCAGTTGTCATTCAAAGGGCGACAGCGCTGAAAGCTGAAAATTGTCCTGGGAAGGAACGGCCACTGGTATTGCATTGGTTAACTTACGGGTGATTATAAAGCCTAAAGGAATTTTTTATAGTCTATATTTTATATTAGTACGGAATTCTCTGGGCACAGCACTGACCTCTGCTGGAGAAAAGTTAATAATGCATATAAAGCCTGCACGCTGTTCCATCTACCGCCACTAGATGTCACGCAGTTTTCTGAACGCTCTTACAGAATTGATCCCTATGGTTCGTCGTGCCATGTGATGCAGGAAGTGTATGGCCGGCTGTAGTGAGTGCAGAAGTGGAAGCTGGCAGCATGAAGAACAGATATGTCATCTGTGGACAGTTATCCCAATGTGATCTTCCCCCCTTGGGGACCATTGTGATACTCCCCGATTGTTCTCCATGCATTTTTATGTATCCAGTAATATATGTCTTGCTTGATCTTATATTGGTTTTATATTAACCACTTTCAGACCGGACCATTTTGCTGGTCAATGACCAGAGGTCTTTTTACAATTTGGCACTGCGCTGCTTTAACTGGTAATTGCGCGGTCATGCAATGTTGTACCCAAACAAAATTTGCGTCCTTTTCTTCCCACAAATAGAGCTTTCTTTTGATGGTATTTGATTGCCTCTGCGATTTTTATTTTTTGCGATATAAATGTAAAAAGACCACAAATTTTGAAAAAAAATGATATTTTCTACTTTTTGTTATTAGAAAAATCCAATAAACTCAATTTTAGTCATACATTTAGGCCAAAATGTATTCAGCCACATGTCTTTGGTAAAAAAAAGTCAATAATTGTATATTTATTGGTTTGCGCAAAAGTTGTCACATCTACAAACTAAGGTACGTTTTCTGGAATTTACGCAGCTTTTAGTTTATGACTGCCTATCTCATTTCTTGAGGTGCTAAAATGGCAGGGCAGTACAAAACCCCCCCAAATGACCCCATTTTGGAAAGTAGACCCCCTAAGGAAATTGATAAGTGGCATGTTGAGCCCATTGAATATTTAATTTTTTTGCCTCAAGCGATTGAATAATGACAAAATTTTTTTTTTTTTTTTTTTTTTTTTACACAAAGTTGTCACTAAATGATATATTGCTCACACATGCTATGGGCATATGTGAAATGACACCCCAAAATAAATTCTGCTGCTTCTCCTGAGTACGGGGATACCACATATGTGGGACTTTTTGGGAGTCTAGCCGCGTACGGGGCCCCAAAAACCAAGCACCGCCTTCAGGCTTTCTAAGGGCGTAAATTTTTGAGTTCACTTCTCACTACCTATTACAGTTTTGAAGGCCATAAAATGCCAAGATGGCACAAAACCCCCACAAATGACCCCATTTTAGAAAGTAGACACCCCAAGCTATTTGCTGAGAGGCATGTTGAGTCCATGGAATATTTTATATTTTGCCACAAGTTGCAGGAAAATTACAAACTTTAATTTTTTTAATTTTTTTTTCACAAAGTTGTCACTAAATGATATATTGCTCACACATGCTATGGGCATATGTGAAATGACACCCCAAAATAAATTCTGCTGCTTCTCCTGAGTACGGGGATACCACATGTGTGGGATTTTTTGGGAGCCTAGCCGCGTACGGGGCCCCGAAAACCAAGAACCGCCTTCAGGTTTTCTAAGGGCGTAAATATTTGACTTCACTCCTCACTACCTATTACAGTTTTGAAGGCCATAAAATGCCAAGATGGCACAAAACCCCCACAAATGAACCCATTTTAGAAAGTAGACACCCCAAGCTATTTGCTGAGAGGCATGTTGAGTCCATGGAATATTTTATATTTTGCCACAAGTTGCGGGAAAATTACAAACTTTTTTTATTTTTTTTCACAAAGTTGTCACTAAATGATATATTGCTCACGCATGCCATGGGCATATGTGAAATGACACCCCAAAATAAATTCTGCTGCTTCTCCTGAGTACGGGGATACCACATATGTGGGACTTTTTGGGAGCCTAGCCGCGTACGGGGCCCCGAAAACCAAGCACCGCCTTCAGGCTTTCTAAGGGCGTTACAGTTTTGAAGGCCATAAAATGCCAAGATGGCACAAACCCCCCCCAAATGACCCCATTTTGGAAAGTAGACACCCCTAAATTTAGGGGTACACTAGTGAGACTAGGTAATAAATGGCGGGTGCCCTGAAACTATAAAAAAATAACTAACCAACCAGCGTCACCTGTAACAGTTATATGGTGATCACTGGTGAAAGGGTTAACTAGGGGGCAATCAGGGGCCTTTATGCGGTAGTATATGGGGGTCCCTGGCGCTATAAAAAGCTGCGGCGAACCTAAATACCTACCTGCCTAACTAGCGTCACCTGTGACACTAATACAGCGATCAGAAAAAGATCGCTTATTAGGCTGGGTTCACACTGGAGCGATGCGGGAACGCCACAAATCCGCGGCGGGTTCCCGCATCGCATGCCTCCCGGCGGCAGTTCACACTGCCCTATGCGAACTGCTGGGAGTGTCAGTGAAATGTTAATGACACCCCCAGATCAGTTCGCATATCGCAGTGCGATCTGCAAACTTGGATCGCATGGTGTGAACACCCATGCGATCCGATTCTGCTGCGGACCAAAAAAAGGGTCCCGTGCGAGTTTGCGGCGGGTGCGGCGGGTGCGACGCGAATTCAGCCATACTATCTGTATGGCTGAACTCGAATCGCACAGAGATCGGATGTGATTTGCACTGCAGTGCGGTGCGAATCACATCCGTTCTCATAAACCGCTGCAATGTGAACCCAGCCTTAGTGACACTGGCGACGGGGGGTGATCACGGGGTTAAACCTTTATTGGGGGGGTTAGGGGGGTACCTTAGAACTAAAGGGGGCTAACCCTAACTGCCCTAACAGTTATTACAGTCACAAATGACACCCGCCGGGTGATCAGGGGGTTAAACCTTTATTCGGTAATAAATGGCGGGTGCCCTGAAACTATAAAAAAATAACTAACCAACCAGCGTCACCTGTAACAGTTATATGGTGATCACTGGTGAAAGGGTTAACTAGGGGGCAATCAGGGGGCTTTATGCGGTAGTATATGGGGGTCCCTGGCGCTATAAAAAGCTGCGGCGAACCTAAATACCTACCTGCCTAACTAGCGTCACCTGTGACACTAATACAGCGATCAAAAAAATGATCGCTTATTAGGCTGGGTTCACACTGGAGCGATGCGGGGAACGCCACGAATCCGCGGCGGGTTCCCGCATCGCATGCCTCCCAGCGGCAGTTCACACTGCCCTATGGGAACTGCTGGGAGTGTCAGTGAAATGTTAATGACACCCCCAGATCAGTTTGCATATAGCAGTGCGATCTGCAAACTCGGATCGCATGGTGTGAACACCCATGCGATCCGATTCTGCTGCGGGCCAAAAAAAGGGTCCCGTGCGAATTTGCGGCGGGTGCGGCGGGTGCGATGCGAATTCAGCCATACTATCTGTATGGCTGAACTCGAATCGCACAGAGATCGGATGTGATTTGCACTGCAGTGCGGTGCGAATCACATTCGTTCTCATAAACCGCTGCAATGTGAACCCAGCCTTAGTGACACTGGCGACGGGGGGTGATCACGGGGTTAAACCTTTATTGGGGGGTTAGGGGGGTACATTAGAACTAAAGGGGGCTAACCCTAACTGCCCTAACAGTTATTACAATCACAAATGACACCAATGCAAAAAAAAAAAAAAAAAAAATGACATTGGTGTCACTGTGACTGGGGGGCAGGGGTAATTGGGGGGGTGATCGGGGGGGGTGTGAGTGTGCCTGGCATGTTCTACTGTGTAGTGTCGTGTTGGTGCAACTCACCGATCCTCTCTCCTCGGTGTCGGAACGAAAAATACCGACACGGAGGAGAGATTACATCACTTCCTCTCCTGTGTTTACATTACAGGAGAGGAAGTGATGTCACGAACGATTTCTATTCGTCAGGGAGCGATCGCGAGGGGGTGGCCATGAATGAATGGCCACCCCCTCGTCCGGGATCGCTCCCGAACGAATACCGACTGCCGCAGGCACCGGGCGGGGGCCCGATCGGGCCCCCGACCTAGGGTTGCCACCTTTTCTTTAAGTCAAACCCGAACACTTTAGCGCCACGCAGCAATTTTTTTTAATAGTATAAGCTATACATATATTTTGCTATTAAATAACATTTCTAATCATATGAAGTTAATCACAAGAGTTCCCCTTTACATCAGAGTCCGCAGAGTTCCTCTTTTACATCTGAACTCACAGAGTTCCCTTTCACTGTAAGGGGGGGACTCTGCAGACTCTGATGTAAGGGAGAACTTTGGGGACTCTGTCATAAGGGATGCTCTGGGAACCCTGATTTAAGGGGGAACATTGAGAACTCTGATGTATGGAGAAGATTCTGATGTAAGGGGGAACACTGTGGCCTCTGGTGTAAAGGGGAACTCTGGTGTAAAGGGTGCTCTGAGAACCCTGACTTGCCTTAGTGTATTCACTCACTCACTCCTTGGCAGTCAGCACCTTCAAATTTCCAGCCCCAACTTGCCATTTCTGAGGCACAGCGCCGGGGATTGGAGTGTGGGCAGACACAGAGGGGTAGGAGTGTTTGGGGGGTGGGGGTGGAAGCTGCAGGGAAGCCATAGTCAATCTAAATAATGTGTCCAGGTTTCAGGCAGTCTGAAACCCGGACGCATGATTCCAAACCCGAACTGTCCGGGTGAATCCTGGACAGGTGGCAACCCTACCCCGACCCGCGGGAAGGCAGGGACGTACATGTACGCCCTTATGCCTGCCCGTGCCATTCTGTCGACGTACATCGTCGTGCGGCGGTCGGGAAGTGGTTAATAAATTCTATATCATTTTTACCAACGTGAATCTACATCAATTACATAGGCGTCGTTAATACGGGGCTATTGAGGCTGGAGCCCCAAATGTGGGCTCAATAGCTGGAGTGTTAGCAGCGGTGGCGGCAGACGCATTTTTCCAGCTGTGTAATGAGGCGATTGGGCCCCGCCCACTGCACTATAAATTGCAGAGTCATATGCTGCTGCAGCCTGAGAATGACTGTAGGAGTTTTACGAGAACGATGGCTCTGGATTCTCCATGAATGGAGACGGTGTGGCAACGCCCCCTCCTCGCTCACGCAGCCAGCAGACATAACGGCCGGGGTGGCATGGAGTGGGACGGACAGAAGAAAAGATAATTAAATTAAGGAGCTTCTGGTGTCTCTCTCTTCCTCCCTCTCTCTCCCCCCTCTCCCTCTCTCTCTCCCCCTCTCTCCCTCCCTCCCTCTCTCTCTCCTTCCCCTCTCTCTCTGCTCCCTCTCTCTCCCCCTCTCTCTCCCTCCCCCCTCTATCTTCCACCCCTCTCTCTCTCTTCCTCCCCCTCTCGCTCTCTCTTCCCCTTCTCTCTCTCTCTTCCTCCCTCTCTCTCTCTTCCTCCCCCCTCTCTCTCTCCTCCCTCTCTGTCCCTCCCCCTCTCTCCCTCCTCTCTCTCCTCCTTCCGCTCTCTCTTCCCCTTCTCTCTCTTACCCTTATCTCTCTCTTCCTTCCCTACTCTCTCTCTCTCTCTCTCTCTCTCTCTCTTCCTCCTCTTCTCTCTTCCTCCCCTCCCCCCCCCTCTCTCTCTCTCTCTCTTCCTCCCCCTCTCTCTCTCTTCCTCCCCCTCTCTCTCTTCCCCCCTCTCTCTCTTCCCCCTCTCTCTCTCTCTTCCCCCCTCTCTCTTCCTCCACCTCTCTCTCCCTCCCTCCCCCTCTCTCTCTCCCCCTCTCTCTCTTCCTCCCCCTCTCTCATTCTCTCTTTCTCTTACTACCCTTCTCTCTCCCTCCCCCTCTCTCCCCCCTCTCTCTTCCTCCCTTTCTCTCTCTCTCTCTCTTCCTCTCCTTCTCTCTCTCTCTTCCTCCCCTTCTCGCTCTCTTCCTCCCCCTTTCTCCCCCCTGTCTCTTCCCCCCACCTCTCTCATTCTCTCTCTCTTCCTCCCCCCCTCTCTGTCTCCCTCCCCTCCTCTCTCCCCCCACCCCTCTCTCCCTCCCCTTCTCTCTCCCTCCCCCTTTCTCTCGCTCCCTCCCCCCTCTCTCTCTTCCTCCCCCCTCTCTCATTCTCTCTCTCTTCCTCCTTCTCTCTCTCTTCCTCCCCTTCTCTCTATCTTCCTCCCCCTCTCTCTCCCTCCCTCTCTCTCTCTCCCCCTCTCTCTCCACTGCTCTCTCTCTTCCTCCCCTTCTCTCTCTCTTCCTCTCTCTCCTCCCCTTTCTCTCTCTCCCTCCCCTTCTCTATCTTCCTCCCCTCTCTCTCTCTCCTCCCCTCTCTCTCCACCTTCTCTCTCCCCCCTCTTTCTTCTTCCCCTTCTCTCTCTTCCCCCCTCCCTCTCTCCCTCCCCTCCTATCTCTCTCCCTCCCCCTCTCTCTCTCCCTCCCCCTCTCTCTCTCTCCCTCCCCCTCTCTCTCCCTCCCCCTCTCTCTCCTCCCCCCTCTCTCCCCTCCCCCCTCTTTCTCCACTGCTCTCTCTCTCTCTTCCTCCCCCTCTCTCTCCCTCCCCTACTCTCTCTCTTCCTCCCCTTCTCTCGCTCTCTCTCTTCCTCCCCTTCTCTCTCTCTTCCTCCCCTTCTCCCTCTCTCCTCCCTCTCTCTCTCTCTTCCTCCCCTTCTCGCTCTCTCTCTCTCTTCCTCCCCCTTCTCTCTCTTCCTCCCCTTCTCTCTCTCTCCCTCCCCCTCTCTCTCTCTCCCTCCCCCTCTCTCTCTCTCCCTCCCCCTCTCTCTTCCTCCCCTTCTCTCTCTCTCCCTCCCCCCTCTCTCTCTCCCCTCCCCCTCTCTCCACTGCTCTCTCTCTTCCTCCCCCCTCTCTCCCCCTCTCTCTTTTTCCCCTTATCTCTCTCTTCCTCCTCTTCTCCGCTCTCGCTCTATCTCTCTTCCTCCCCTTCTCTCTCTCTTCCTCCCCTTCTCTCTCTCTCCTCCCCTCTCTCTCTTCCTCCCCCCTCTCTCTCTCTCTCTCGCTCTCTATCTCTCTCTCTCTCTCCCTCCCCTTCTCTATCTTCCTCCCCTCTCCCCTCTTTCTCCTTCCCTCTCTCTCCACCTTCTCTCTCCCTCCCCCTCTCGTCTTCCCTCTCTCTCTTCCTCCCCTTCTCTCTCTCTTCCTCCCCTTCTCTCTCTCTTCCTCCCCTTCTCTCTCTCTCCTCCCCTTCTCTCTCTCTCCTCCCCTCTCTCTCTCTCTCTCTCTCCCTCCCCTTCTCTATCTTCCTCCCCTCTCCCCGCTCTCTCCTCCCCTCTCTCTCCACCTTCTCTCTCCCTCCCCCTCTCTTCTTCCATCTCTCTCTTCCTCCCCTTCTCTCTCTCTTCCTCCCCTTCTCTCTCTCTTCCTCCCCTTCTCTCTCTCTCTCTTCCACCCCCCTCTCTCTCTCTCCCCTCTCTCTCTCTCTCCCTCCCCCTCTCTCTCTTCCTCCCCTTATCTCTCTCTCCTCCCCTTCTCGCTCTCTCTCTTCCTCCCCCTCTCTCTCCCTCCCTCCCCCCTCTCTCTCTCTCCCTCTCTCTTTCTCTTTCTCTTCCTCCCCTTCTCTCTCTCTCTCTCCCTTCCCCCTCTCTCTCCACTGCTCTCTCTTCCTCCCCCCTCTCTCCCCCTCTCTCTTCCTCCCCTTCTCACTCTCTTCCTCCCCTTCTCTCTCTCTTCCTCCCCTTCTCTCTCTTCCTCCCCTCTCTCTCTTCCTCCCCTTCTCTCTCTTCCTCCCCTTCTCTCTCTCTCTCTTCCTCCCCTTCTCTCTCTTCCTCCCCTTCTCTCTCTCTCTCTTCCTCCCCTTCTCTCTCTTCCTCCCCTCTCTCTCTCTTCCTCCCCTTCTCTCTCTTCCTCCCCTTCTCTCTCTTCCTCCCCTCTCTCTCTCTTCCTCCCCTTCTCTTTCTCTCTCCCCTCTCCCCTCTCTCTCCACCTTCTCTCTTCCTCCCCCTCTCTCGCTCTTCCTCCCCTTCTCTCTCTTCCTCCCCTTCTCTCTCTCTCTTCCTCCCCCTCTCTCTCTCTTCCTCCCCCTTCTCTCTCTCTTCCTCCCCCTTCTCTCTCTCTTCCTCCCCCTCTCTCTCTCCCCCCCTCTCTATCTCTTCCTCCACTGCTCTCTCTCTTGCTCCCCTCTCTCTCTCTTCCTCCCCTCTCTCTCTCTTCCTCTCTCTCTCTTCCTCTCTCTCTCTCTCTCTCTTCCTCTCTCTCTCCCTCTCTTCCTCCCCTTCTCTCTCTCTCTCTCTCTCGCTTCCTCACCTCTCCCCTCTCTCTCCTCCCCCCTCTCTCTCCACCCTTCTCTCCCCTCCCTCCTCTCTCTCCACCCTTCTCTCCCCTCCCTCCTCTCTCTCCACCCTTCTCTCTTCCTGCTGTTAAGGCTATTTTTATATCTCACTTAAATGATTAACGATACAGGAAATAAGTGATTAAACCTTTGTCTACATAAGAATAAAAATGAACGATAACAGTGCGAAAAGATAAACAATGACATTTATTTATACAGAAAAGAATCTTTAGAATAATTAGAACTTATCATATAACTCAAGTCATCTCAAGTGTTACAAGTACAGTGTTGGTTAGGCTGCAAAGATAATTTAGGCCATATGGTTACAATAGACATACACTTTCAATATATTTATCAATATCTCAAGACAAGTCCTAGGAAAGAAATAGTTAGAGATAGAAAAGAGACATTAGAGAGAGAGAGAGAGAGAGAGAGAGAGAGAGAGAGATACAAGTATACGTTACACGGACATCCTGTCATCCCTGATGGTCTGGAACTGAAGAAGGCATCAGCTAACTTTCGCCCTATTTTATATGCATTTTTGGCCAATCAGAAGATGGAACGCACACATTGGCTCTGAGTTCGCATAAACCTCTGATTGGCTGATTCTCAAGTCTAAATGCCGATTGGTTCAGGATGGCTCACACTCTGATTGGCTAATTCTTAAGCTCCCAGAAATATCCATAGTTCAGGCCTGAATGTCCGATGCCAGTTCGTCTATCAATCTAATGAACCCTCTCCTTTGATCCTCAAGCCCAAACAGTTCCGACATTAGCATGTTAATGTCCCCTGGGGAGATGGAGCCTCAATGTCTGCAAAGATGATTGGGAACACAAAAGGGGATTCACTGAACATCTGGGGACGTTCAATGGTTCCCACGAGATAGGAGACAGTAAAAAACCTCTGTCCACCTATACATAAACCTGAGAATAGGGATGAGCCGAACACCCCCCGGTTCGGTTCGCACCAGAACTTTCGAACGGACCCCATGTTCGTTACGAACGTTAGAACCCCATTGAAGTCTATGGGACTCGAACGTTCGAAATGGAAAGTGCTAATTTTAACGGCTAATATGGAAGATACTGTCCTAAAAAGGGTTTGGGGACCTGGCTCCTGCCCCAGGGGACATGGGTCAATGCCTAAAATGTTTTTAAAAATGGCAGTTTTGGCGGGAGCACTGATTTTACTGACGATTAAAGTGAAAAAAAAAAAAGTGAAATATTCCTTTAAATATGGTGCTTGGGGGGTGTCTGTAGTATGCCTGTGAAGTGCCACGTGTTTCTCGTGTTTAGAACAGTCCCTGCACAAAATGACATTAAACGGAAATAACACCATTTAAAACTGCTTGCGGTTTTAATGTTATATCTGGTTCCTGCAATATGGTTGAAAATCATTCAGAAAAATGGCATGGGTAGCCCTCCCTGCCCATTACCAGCCTATTTGGGTCTTGTACGCATATTAAGGGGAACCCTGTACCCATATTAAAAAAAGGAAATGCGTGTGGCCCCCAGGCCCTATATACTCAGAACAGCAGTATACAGGCGGTGCAAACAAGACAGGGACTGCGTAGGTTTGTTGTGTTAAGTTGAATCTGTTTGTAATTTTCAACTGGTACATTTTTAAAGTGTAGCTCCAGTCAAAAAAACTATTTTTGGGGCGTGGCTTGGCGCGCGGCGGAGATGGCAGCCTGAACGAGGAGCTCCGTCAAGCCCAAGGCCCTTAGCACCTCTTTGCCGAAAGCCTAGCGAGGATGAACAAGCAGTTCCGCGGGTCTCAGCACACACGATCCCGCAGATCCACGGCGGTGTCTGCGAGAGGATCCATCTCGGAGATCTTCCAGAAACAAACAGCCGCGCAGCGGGCCCAGGAAGGTGGCAACATGGCGCCGTCGCACGAGGACGGGGATCTCAGTGAGGACTCTCAGTCGGCCTCAGAGGACCACGGTAGGAGACCTGCTCGTCCCGATCACCCCCTTACATATGCAGACATGTCCGGCTTCGCTGCCGACATCAAGGCATCCTTTTCTGCGGCCATAACGGACCTAAAAACCAATCTGCTGGTTCTAACAGAAAAGATGGCCGCGGCGGACACTGCGGGGAAGCTCCGAGACAGAGCAATACTCAGACTGGATACAGTCACTTCTTCACACGCTCAACACTTTATTGACCTGAATAGACACATGGAGGACCTTGACAATAGGGGGAGACGGAACAATATTAGGGTCCGTGGAGTGCCGGAAACAGTGACTGCTGACCAGATTATGCCTGCCCTCCAGAGGGTCTTCAACAGCGTGCTAGAAAGACCCGAGGACTCAGCCATCGAATTCGTCAGGGCTCATAGAGCCCTCCGAGCTAGGGGACCCGATGCTCAACCACCTCGCGACATTATATGCTGCTTGCAGAACTTTTCGCTAAAAGAAGAGATTATGTTTAAGGCGCGCAGGAATGACCACATCGTGTTTAACGGTGAGAACATTAAACTGTTCCAGGATCTCTCGCAGATAACTTTGAAAAACCGCAGAGCCTTGCGCCCCTTACTAGATGTACTCAGAGCGAGAGATCTTCGTTATACCTGGCGTTTCCCTTTTGCTCTTTCAGTGACACACAATGGCAAGCAATACCTGCTCCGCACTCCGAGCGATCTCCCAGAGTTTTGCAATGCTCTACACCTCGACCCTGTGGACCTCCCGGATTGGTATCAGGAGTTCTCCCTACCGCCTAGAGAGAGGAGTCCACCCCACTCTCCTCTAACTACACCTGACAAGCGCCTCGCCAAAAAGCAGCGTTCAGCCTGGCAGGATGGTCCGGGCGCAGGGACCCCACGCAGCAGAGCGCATTCTTCTAGACCACCACCAGATGATTAACTGTTGGCACTAAGGTCCCCGGTGATCGTGTCCCCCCCTTGTTGTGGTCCGCCCTCACCATATATTTCCTGGGCTAATTTGTTTTTGTTTTACGCGACTCCCCTGAGACCTTTTGATCCAGACTACAGATTTCACTGGAGCTTGGCACCACTAAGGCCCTATGACTTTTCTGATTTTGGGAACTCGTCCAGGGGCTTTTTTCCCCATGCTCTAGGTTTGTATTCAAGGCTCTCCGGGTCGTGTTTCCCTAGCTATCCAACCCCGCTGCTATGGAAGGAAGGCTGAGAACCACACATGAACTACGGGAGTTCTGGTTAGGTGGTTGGTGGGATTTGCTCCTGAGCAATGGGGATTTTAAGTCTGTTGACACATTGTTGCAGTTTGGCCATGGACGAACACTTACTACCCACACGTGGGTGAGACCTTTAGGACTTGGGGGGCGGAGGGGGGTTCGCCCCTGAGGCACATGCTCGGGGAGGCTGCACGGGGGGGGGCGTCTGGGGGGGGGAAACGGGCTGTCTTCCCCTCCCTGTCCGGCTGCACCTCTTGGTACCCGACTCTCATTTTTATCGGGTCACTGCTTTGTGCTGAGTTTCTCTTTATGCTTGTATGTTTGTTCTACTCGTTTAAGTTATATATATTTTTATCTCTTTTTTTATGGCAGAGATGTTTATACGCTTGATATACCTGCTACAGGGGGCCAAGGCTTGGCTTCCTTCTACATGTTATTAGTATACCACACCGTTACTGTTTATTTGCATCTGACAACGGTTGCTATTGAAGCTACGTGTCTCCCTTGTTCCCACACGTGGCCCAGTGGCTGGGCGGGGATTTTTCTCCCCTCCCGGGTGCCGGATTCTTGACCTACCTGGCCGACTTACTGGCCGCCGGGGGTCGTTACCTCTAACCCTTCATTTTACTTTGACTTTTCTGTTTCTGTCCTTATTTCCTTCTCTGTAGCTCTTTCTTGCCTCTCTTGGCCGCTGTAAAATAGATATAGTAGGAGTGTCTCAACATAATAATCTTTGAGTCTTGCAGGTGGTGACTGTAGGCAAAGCCTACCATTTCTCTCTGTCCCTACAGATGGCTTACTCAGCTCTTGGCACGTCACCGACGTTAGTGTCTCACAACGTGAAAGGCTTGAATATACCGGAGAGGCGTTCTACCCTGCTCCGGGAACTGAAAAAAGGTAAACCGCACATTGTCTTCCTGCAGGAGACACATTTCAAAACTGGTCAGGTCCCTAGGCTCACCGACTCCTACTTCACAGATGCACATCACGCAACTAATGATACTTCTAAATCCAGGGGGGTCTCCATTTTACTAAGTAGAGGAGCCTCCTTTGAGCTCACAGACAAAAAGGTGGATCCAGAGGGGAGGTTTATTTTTCTTAAGGGTACCCTCGGAGGGGTCCCTACGACGCTTGCCAATGTATATTTCCCTAACGCCTCGCACTTGACGTTCTGTAGAACGCTGGTGCGACAGCTTGAAGAGTTTGGGACGGGCTGTTTGCTTTTAGGGGGTGACTTCAATATCCCGCTGGAACCTCTCTTGGATACGTCCACAGGGAGGACAGCGGTTCCCTTCCATACCCTGAAGGCCATTAAGCTTCTTCTCCACTCCCTGGATTTGGTGGACGCCTGGCGTTACTTACATCCATCCGACAAAGACTTTACGTTTTACTCGATTCCTCACGACCGTCACTCTAGGATTGACTATGTATTTATTACCCAAAGAGACTTACACAGGGTGCAACAATCACATATAGGAATTCAGTCTCTTTCCGATCACGCTCCAATTTCCATTAGCCTCAATCATTTTGATACTCCTAAAAAGACACCTATGTGGAGGCTGAATTCCTCCCTATTGACTGACCCTTCTTCGTTTCCCAAAATTGAATCGACCCTGAAGGAATTTTTTGAGCACAATGTGACCCCAGGTATGGACCCCTTTTCGATCTGGGAGGCCCACAAATGTACGGTCAGGGGGTTGTTGATGTCATTAGGGGCACAAAGGAAAAGAGATAGGGAGAAAGATATAAGCAAACTTACCCACACAATTCGACGTTTAGAAACTCTTCACAAACAATCTCTGTCGGAGAGGTCAGCGAAGGAGCTTCTTGAGGCCCGGTTGGCCCTCCGACAGACGTTGGACCTGCAGACCAGGAGACTTTTATTTCTGCGGAAGAAGACGTATTATGGACAGGGGGATAAAGCGGGCCGCCTACTTGCCAGGGCATTGAGAGACCTCACCACCAAGACAGACATCCCGGGAATTCGGAACCAGGAGGGACGTTTAGACAGAACGACTGATGCTATAGCCCAACATTTTCATGAGTTCTACACAAAACTCTATAACCTCCCGCCACAACATAGGCCCCCTGACATGGGTAATGGGAGACTTCAAAACATACGGGACTACTTGGAGGGATCGGGTCTACCTTCACTTGCAAAGGAGGACTCGGAGATACTGGATGCCCCTATAGACCAGGGAGAAATCAGATTAGCTATTAAAGGACTTAAAACGGGTAAAAGCCCTGGGCCTGATGGCTACACAGCCATTTACTATAAGACGTTTATGGACACCCTGACCCCACATTTACATTCGGCGCTAAACTCCTTGACGAAAGGTGGTAGGGTCCCTCCTGAATTTTTGTCTGCGCACATTGCAGTCATCCCAAAACCGGACAAGGACCCCACACACTGCGCAAGTTATAGACCGATTTCATTGTTGAACCTAGATGTTAAGATATTGGCGAAAATAATTGCAACGAGATTGTCCCCCTTCCTCAGTAAACTGATTGGACCGAGCCAGGTGGGCTTTATGCCAGGTAGAGAAGCTAGGGACAATGTCACCAAGGCCTTGGATTTGATACACGCTGCCCATGTGCGAAACATCGAGGGCCTTCTCCTGTCTACCGACGCGGAGAAGGCCTTCGATAGAGTAGCCTGGGACTACATGTTTGAGTCATGTAGACACATAGGACTGGGACCTTGTTTGATGAGCTGGATAACAGCCCTGTATCAGAATCCTTCAGCTAAACTTAAAATCAATGGTGCTTTATCGGACAGGGTAGACATAAGGAATGGCACGAGACAGGGGTGCCCCCTGTCTCCTCTGTTGTTTATTATCTCCCTGGAACCCTTTATTAGGAGAGTCTTGGCTAACAGCTCAGTGCGGGGCTTCAGGGTGGAAGGAAGGGAGTTCAAAGTGGGGGCTTATGCCGATGATCTCCTGTTTTTCATTACTGAGCCGCACATGTCTATACCATCACTTGTGAAGGAATTTTCGGTCTATGGGTACATCTCTAATCTCAAGATTAATTACTCTAAGTCGGAGGCGATGAACATTACTCTACCAGCTCCTATATTGCACAGATCAATGGAGAATAGCTCCTTCAAGTGGGTGTCCCATGCCATTAAATATTTAGGAGTGTGGCTAACACCCAAGATAGACTCTGTTTTCGCCCGTAACTTCACGCCTCTACTTAAGACCATTGACAGAGATTTACAACACTGGCATACTAAGCCTATTTCCTGGTTTGGAAGAACGGCCACATGCAAAATGAATGTCCTGCCTAGGGTATTATACCTAATTCGAGCCTTGCCCATCAGGATCCCGCAAAGTTTTTTTAGATCCCTCCAGGCCATATTGCTGAGATTTATATGGGCCCATAAAACGCCCCGTATTAAATTCTCTTTACTAATGAAACCCAAGAGTTTGGGTGGACTGGGAATACCTAATTTTCGGAACTACTACCGAGCTTCCCATATTGCGAGAATTGTGGACTGGCATTGTCATGCTGCAATAAAGGACTGGGTGACGCTAGAGAGGGACTCAGTCCCAGTACCCCTGCCTTTCTCCCCGTGGATTCCGAAAGCCACATACCCCCTGACACTGACGAAACACCCTTTAATAGGGACCACCCTGGAAATCTTTCATCAACTGTCCAAGCTAAACATGCTCTCTTCCCCTGGAGGCCCGCTTACTCCGCTACAACATAACCCCGACTTTGCTCCAGGACTGGGGAATCAAACATTAAGGCCTACCGACAAACGACTTCCACTTTTAGCTATGCACTACTTTGATAAAGGGGTGATGAAGGACTTCGCGAAGTTGAAGTCGGATAATGACATCCCCTCTCTGCCCCTATGGGCGTACTTTCAAATACGATCCTTCGTTAACAAACCACCACGCAGGGAACATTTTATTAGAGAACTTACAGAGTTGGAGTCGGTGTGCCTTAAAGGGGAACAGGTATCAAAAACTACCTCTACAGCATACGATTGGCTGCAACACCTGGCGACGGGGACGAGAGATAGGTTCAGAGAGAGGTGGTCGGCAGATTTAGAAATAGATTTCTCAGACGCTCAATGGGAGAAGGCCTGTATATTAGCACACAAATGCTCTATCAGCACAAGACTGCAGGAAACCACGTATAAAGTGCTTACCCGTTGGTATGTCACACCTGACAAGACTCATAAATGGTACCCCCAATCCAGTGATATGTGTTGGCGTTGTCTGCAGGAAAGAGGTACTATGCTTCATGTATGGTGGAGTTGTGACAAAATAAGTACATTTTGGGATGATGTTAAGAGGCTGGTGCATCGAATCACGGAGACCGTCATTACCTTGGACGCTGCATGTTGTCTACTTAACATTTCTGACTTTTCTTTGAAAAAGCACGCAAATTCCTTATCAAGGCATCTACTAAATGCGGCTAGGTCGCTTATACCTCTATATTGGAAAACCACGCACACCCCTTCTTTGAAGGAGTGGTTGTTAAAGGTTTCCCATATATGTGAATTGGAAGATACTAAGGCACAATCAGAGGAAACTGTAGCAAGATACCACAAAACCTGGTCTCCCTGGTTCGAGTACCGATACTCTCAAGAATATAAGTTTCTGGTTGGATGATTTGTTCGCCAGAAGAATGCATATGAATCGCCAATAATTGACTGGTCGATGGAATCGACCTACATGCCACCTTTCATAGGTTACTAGATGATGCTCCTATGTAATGAACAATCTCACACTATGCATAAGGTTCTCTTCTTTCCACTCTCTCTTTCTACCATTTATTTCTTTCTTCTTTACTCTCTGCATTTCCATTTTCCCAAGAAGTACAGTTGTTGCTCGCAGCTTGGTATTATCACTTTTCGAGTGCCGTTTGGCGTTGTTTTCTGTAACCAATCTGCGCATAGGTATGGCTCCGGGCCAAAAGATAGGGGCAGTTTTACACTTTACTATTGTTATTCTATGCGAATGTTTGGTCTTCTATGTCTGTGTCCAATTTTCTTTTTGTGCATTTGATGTTGTACACGCCTGTACTTTCTCTTGTATTGACTAAATTCTTGAATAAAAACCTTTTCAAATGTAAAAAAAAAAAAAAAAAACTATTTTTAAGCTTTTTGGAAAACATAGGGAAGGGTTATCACCCCTGTATAATTTGTTTTGTCGTCCATCTTTTTTCATCTCACTTGCTGCTGTCTCCTTGCGTTTGCAAGTAGGAGATGTTTGTAAGTTGGATGTTTGAAAGTAGGGGCCTGCCCTATATGCTCTGCAGAAATGGCGGAACAAGGTGTTGGTTTTGCCACAACATTGTAAGCCCTCAAAGTGACTCTTGGTGGGCGCTGGAGCACCCTGCTGTGAACGACTATATCAAGAATTGTAATTACATGCCATTGTTGAACAGTGGTAGAAAAATTGACCTTTGGTGGTTGTGGTGCTGGTGCCACAACACTATAAGTCCTCACCGTTACTCTGGGTGGGCACAGGAAGGGGCCCTCCTGTGAAATATTATATCAAGAATTGTAATTACATGTCCCTGTTAAACAGGGGCAGAAAAATTTGGCCTTAGGCACTGCTGCTGGTGCCACCACACTGCAACCTCTTCCATATACTCTAGTTTTTTTGCTGGAATTAGCCCTGCTGCAAAGCATTGCATCAAAAAATTTACTTAAACGCCCCTGTTAAACAGGGGCAGAAAAATTGGGCCTTAGGCACTGGTGCTGGTGCCACCACACTGCAACCTCTGCCATATACTCTAGTTTTATTGCAGGAATTAGCCCTGCTGCAAAGCATTGCATCAAAAATTGTACTTAAACGCCCCTGTTAAACAGGGGCAGAAAAATTGGGCCTTAGGCACTGGTGCTGGTGCCACCACACTGCAACCTCTGCCATATACTCTAGTTTTATTGCAGGAATTAGCCCTGCTGCAAAGCATTGCATCAAAAATTGTACTTAAACGCCCCTGTTAAACAGGGGCAGAAAAATTGGGCCTTAGGCACTGGTGCTGGTGCCACCACACTGCAACCTCTGCCATATACTCTAGTTTTATTGAAGGAATTAGCCCTGCTGCAAAGCATTGCATCAAAAATTGTAATTAAACGCCCCTGTTAAACAGGGGCAGAAAAATTGGGCAGCTGGCATCACCCAGAACCAAAAATGTTCTTCCAACATATCAGCGGAGGAGGAAGAGGATAGACAATCAACATAACAGGACAGTCACTCAGCATCAGCATAGGCAGTCTTGAAGGGATGTGGTATTTCAAAAAAAAATATTCGGTTACATCAGCTTCAGGTGCTTGGTAGCTGTGGGTGATCCAAGACTGATTCATCTTGATGAAGGTCAGTCGATCAACTGATTCGGTGGACAGGCGCACCCTGTGATCGGTAACAAAGCCACCAGCAGCACTGAAGGTGCGTTCCGAAAGAACGCTGGATGCAGGACAGGCCAGTAGCTCAATTGCATACTGTGCAAGCTCTGGCCAGTGATCCATCCTCAAGACCCAGTAAGCCAGAGGATTTTCAGTGGGAAAGGTGTCCAAGTCTGACCTTGCCCCTAGGTATTCCTGCACCATGTAAATCAGACGCTGGCGATGGGTGCTGGAACCAATCATACCTTGGGGCTGCGGACTAAAAAATTGTCTGAAAGCATCAGTCAGACGGCCACCTTCTCCACCGCTCCTTCTGACCGATGCCTCAGCAACACGTTGTCCAGGACCAGGAGTTTGTAACCTCCCAGTCTCTGGGAACGCGTTGCACAGACCTTTC
Source organism: Lithobates pipiens (assembly GCF_037356315.1). NCBI lineage: Eukaryota > Metazoa > Chordata > Amphibia > Anura > Ranidae > Lithobates > Lithobates pipiens. The sequence goes on along the minus strand of NW_027507791.1, from coordinate 148,741,020 downwards.
TGCAAGGCCTCCCGGAGATGTCTCATCCTCTGCTCCCTCTGCGATGGCAAGATAAGGTCGGCAACCTTACCCTTGTACCGTGGATCAAGGAGAGTGGCCAGCCAGTAATGGTCCCTCTCCTTGATCCGAAGAATACGAGGATCCTTCCGCAGGCTTTGCAGGATCAGGGAGGCCATGCAGCATAGGTTAGCTGAGGCATTCGGTCCGGAGTCCTCTGGGTCACTAAGGACAACATGATCCGCAGCTACCTCCTCCCAGCCACGTACAAGTCAACGTGTTTCTTGGGACTGTAAATCATCCCTATAAGACTGCTGCTGCTGCTGCTGCTGATGCTGATGCTGATGCTGAGTGCCAGCCTCCACCTCCATGCTGACACAATCATCCTCCTCCTCCTCTTCCTCCTCCTCATCCTCTTCCTGTGTGATGGGTGGCACAGCAGGAACACTGTCTGGATAAAGGGGGCCTTGAGAGGCAAGGAAGTCCTCCTCTTCCTGCCTCTGTTCTGCCTCAAGTGCCCTGTCCATTATTCCACGCAGCGTATGCTCCAAGAGGTGGACAAGAGGTACAGTGTCACTGATGCATGCACTGTCACTGCTCACCATCCTTGTGGCCTCCTCAAACGGTGACAGGACAGTGCATGCATCCCTGATCATGCCCCACTGGCGTGGTGAGAAAAAACCAAGCTCCCCTGACCCTGTCCTGGTGCCGTAGTCGCACAGGTACTCATTGATGGCCCTCTGCTGCGTGTGCAGCCGCTACAGCATGGCCAATGTTGAGTTCCATCTGGTGGGCATGTCACATATAAGGCGGTTCTTGGGCAGGTTCAACTCCTTTTGGAGCTCAGCCAGCCGAGCACAGGCATTAAATGATCGGCGGAAATGCACACAGACTTTCCTGGCCTGCTTCAGGACATCCTGTAAGCCGGTGTACCTGCCCAAGAACCGCTGCACCACCAGGTTAAGGACGTGAGCTACACAGGGCACATGGGTCAGTTGTCCCTGTCGGAGGGCGGAGAGGAGGTTGGTGCCATTGTCGCAAACCACCATTCCTGGCTTAAGCTGGTGTGGCGTCAACCACCTCTCGGCCTGCCCCTGCAGAGCTGACAAAACATCCGCCCCAGTGTGGCTCCTGTCCCCCAAACAAACCAGCGTAAGCACGGCATGGCATCGTTTTGCCTGCGTACTTGCGTAGCCCCTGGAACGCCTACGGAGCACCGCTGGTTCTGAGGACAGAGCACTGGAAGAGGCCATGGAGGAAGAAGAAGAGGAGGGGTGGAGGAGAGAGGTGTGTCACAACCAATAGTAGCATTTTGGAGACGTGGTGGCGGAACAACCTCCAACACTACTGCACCTTGTCCTGCATCCTTCCCAGCAGCCAGAAGAGTGACCCAATGGGCCATGAAAGACAGGTAACGTCCCTGTCCATGCCTGCTGGACCATGAGTCAGCGGTAATATGCACCTTACCGCTGACCGCCCTGTCCAGCGAGGCAAGGACATTGCCTTCCACATGCCGGTAGAGAGCCGGAATCGCCTTCCATGAGAAAAAGTGGCGTTTGGGGACCTGCCACTGAGGAACCGCACATTGTACAAACTCATGGAAGGGGGCCGAGTCTACCAACTGAAAAGGCAGCAGTTGAAGTGCTAGCAATTTAGCCAAGCTAGCATTCAACCGCTGGGCATGTGGATGGCTGGGAGTAAACTTCTTCCGCCGGTCCAGCAGCTGGGGCAGGGACATTTGCCTGCTATAATCGGACGTGGGTGTACCACTAGCAGAGTTCCCGGAAGCACTTGGCTGTGACACACCTAATTCTACACCTTCATTCCTCTCAGAGCAGGTTTCAGAGAGGACTGAAGGTCTAGTGGGGTTGGAGATGCCAGCTGATGAGGAGCAAGGAGAGGTCCGCTTTGTTCTTTGGTGTGGGTCTTTGAGGTACGCTTGCCAACGAGCTGCATGGAAGGTCAACATATGTCTGGTCAAGCATGTGGTGCCCAAGCGGCTGATGTTTTGGCCACGTGAGATACGCTTGAGACATATGTTGCAAATAGCAGCGGTGCGATCTGATGCACTCGTCTCAAAAAAGGCCCACACCAAAGAACTTTTAGAATAACGTGCAGAGGCAGCGCCCTGCACAGGCGGAGCTCTGCGGTGTGATTCAGTCGGTGTGCTGCCCCTAAGCTGGCCCCCGGAGGGCATCCTGCCTCGTTGGACATGTGCCTCCTCCTCCTCCTCCTCCTCCTCCTCCCTCCTTCCAGGCACCCACGTGGAGTCAGTGCCCTCATCATCCCCTCCCTCTTCATCGCTGTAGCAAACCTGGCAGTATGCTGCAGCTTGTGGAACATGACTGCCAGATTGCTGTCCTTCTTGAGCATCCCCTCTCTCTGCGCTCACGCTACTGCCTTCCTCTAGCTGAGTGTCATCATCAGAGCCCACCAAACACTGGGCATCCTCCTGGAGCATGTACCCAACACTGTGCTCAAAGAGTTCAGGAGACTCCTCAGGAGGACGTGGTGGGTCTAGGGAAGGAGTCACTGATGATGACATTGAGAGGAGGGAAGACGATGCGTTGGCAGCTGCTTTGCTACTACCCTGAGACTGGGTGAGAGAGGATGAGGAGGATGAAGAGGGCTTGGTCATCCACTCTACCAAGTCGTTGGCATGTTGCGGTTCAACATGTCCAGCTGCTGAAAAGAAGGACAAGCATGTCCCATGGCCACGTGCTGATGACAATGCACCGCGTCCATGACCAGCACTGTTGTCTCTAGACACAGAGCCTGCTTGCCCTCTTTTATCGGCTCGCGCCTGTCTGCCTCTCCTTGCTGGCCTTCCAGACATGGTAATGGCCTGAAGGGAGTTGGGTAAAACAGCAGTTGGGTAGTTTATATTGTGCTGGAGGCACACAACACCCACTAACTCCTGCAGATGCCTTTTTTATAGAACACCAGAGATAAAGGGGTATATACAGATGTATACTGTGCTGTGCTGGAGGCACACACAACTTCCAATAACTCCTGCAGATGGCAATTGGGCTCAAATAGAGAACAGCTATGTAGGTGGATTATAGCGGTATGTACTGGGTACAGAGCACGCAGACAGCACGCACTATCTCCTAACACTACTGACTGCAAGCTCTATTATTAAAGATAGATCACTAGCTATGTAGGTGAGGTGAATATTGCGGTGTATACTGCGGTCAGGGCACGCAGACAATAACCAGAAAACAGCAGAGATAAAGGGGTATATACAGATGTATACTGTGCTGTGCTGGAGGCACACACAACTTCCAATAACTCCTGCAGATGGCAATTGGGCTCAAATAGAGAACAGCTATGTAGGTGGATTATAGCGGTATGTACTGGGTACAGAGCACACAGACAGCACGCACTATCTCCTAACACTACTGACTGCAAGCTCTATTATTAAAGATAGATCACTAGCTATATAGGTGAGGTGAATATAGTGGTGTATACTGCGGTCAGGGCACAGACAATAACCACTACACAACAGCAAGATAGGAAATCAGCCAAAAACGATCGGTGTGTACTGTGTTGAAGGTACACAGAACACCCACTGCTTCAGATGCCAACATACTACACGAGGCCGCCTCAATGGCGGCCTTATATAGTGTGGGGCATGCACTACACAGCCTGAGCTATGATTGGCCACAGGCATCCTGCCTGTGGCCAATCATGGCTCTCCTCGCTGCTGGCGCTGCGATTGGCCAAGCATGCGGGGTCACAGTGCATGCTTGGCCAATCATGAGCCAGCAATGCACTGCGCCATCGCAGTGCATTGTGGGCCGTGAGCGCCACACGAATTTTGACGCGAACGGACCAAGTGTTCGGATTTCGCCAAACGAACGAACAGCCAATGTTCGAGTCGAACGTACGTTCGACTCGAACACGAAGCTCATCCCTACCTGAGAATATTAAGTCTTACATTCAGAATGGTTTCCTTTAAGCTCCTTGCTATAAATATTATATTTCAAAATCTCCACCACACTGCCCCCTCTCTATCTCCCCTTCTCTCTCTCTCTCTCCCTCCCCCCATCTCTCTCCCCCTCTCTCTTCCTCCCCTTCTCTCTCTCCCCCCCCCCTTCTCTCCCTTCCTCCCCCCCTCTCTTTTCCTTCCCCCTCTCTCTCTCTTCCTCTCCTCTCTCTTCCTCCCCCCTCTCTCTCTTCCTCCCCCCTCTCTCGTCCTCCCCCCTCTCTCTCTCCCCCTCTCTCTATCCCCTCCCCCTTCTCTCTCTCTCCCCCTCCCCCTCTCTCTCTCTCCCCCTCTCTCTCTTCCTCCCCTCTCTCTTCCTCCCCCTCTCTCTTCCTACCCCTCTCCCCTCCCCTCTCTCCCTCCCACCTCTCTCTTCCTCTCCCACCTCTCTCTTCCTTCCCCCTCTCTCTCTTCCTCCCCTCTCTCTCATTCTCTCTCTCTCTTCCTCCCCCCTCTCTCTCATTCTCTCTCTCTTCCTTCCTCTCTCTCACTCTATGGCTGCATTTGATGGGCACAGTGGCTTCATTTGAAGGTAGGTCAGTGTGTGTCAGGTGGTTCAGTGTAGGTCAGTGTGTGTAACATACCCCCCCCGGTGCCAGACTCGGACTTCAGGCTGAAGCCCCTGGTCTTTCTGCAACCTAGCAACGCCCCTGATCAATTCTATCTGTACCGCAATAGTCCATACTCCGTTTTTGTTCTGAGGGACCAGTTGGGGACAGGCGCATTTATTTATCTATTTCAATCGATTTGGATGATAGTACTCTGTTGTTATATTTATACCTTATTTTTTACACTTAGGGGTTATACAATTTTGACTCGTAGACAGTCCCAGGGTGAAATTAGAGACATTGTATTAGCTCTCCTTCTTTTTTTCCCCCTCTTTTCAGGATTACACAATTATTTCACCTCCCTGTGAATCCCCACCCTCCCTCACCCCAATGTTTTAATAGCATTTGTAGTTTTTCATTCGTGCTGTACTTTGGTAACATGTCTATTGTAATGATATTAATGACACGCTTGCAAATAGAAATATAGGTATTGGAAGCATTAGAGGGCATGGATTTGACATCATGAAGCTTTCAGCTTCTAGTATTACAGAGCATGCACTGTCTTTTCCTGGGAGCGGTGGTGTGCATCTGTAATCCCAGCTGCTTGGGAGGCTGAGGCTGTTGGATTGCTTGAGTCCAGTAGTTCTGGTCTACCCTGTGCTATGTTGATTTGGTATCAATATGGTGGTCCCAGGGGAGCCCGGAGCCACCAGGATGTCCTAAGTAGGGGTGAACCAGCCCAGGTCAGTGACAAAGCAGGTCAAAACCCCTGTGCTGATCAGTAGTGGGATTGCACCCTTGAATAGCCAGTGTAGAGCAGCCTGGACAATACAGTGGGACACAGACTTTTTCCCAACTGTTAAATTTATTTTTATACAGTGTTTCTATTGATTTCATATAGCTTTCATCTTCTAGTGTCTCAGAGACAGCAGTCATCTGCAGTGGCTTGCATCTCTAATTCCAGCTACTTTGGCAGCTGAGGCTGTCAGATTGAAATATTGATATTGGAAGGTGGGGATTTAAGGTCATGTAGCTTCCAGCTTCTAGTATCTCAGGAGCAAGCACTGTTCCTCGCTGGTTGCAGTAGCGTGCAGCTATCATCTCAGCTACTTGGGAGGCTGAGGCTGTTGGATTGCTTGAGTCCAAGAGTTCTGATCTACCCTGTGTTATGTTGATTGGTTGTCCACACTAAGTTTATTATCAATATGGTGTTTCCAGGGGAGCCCAGAGCCAGCAGGTTGTCCTAAGGAGGGGTGAACCAGCCCAGGTTGAAGACGGAGCAGGTCAAAACCCCCATGCTGATGATTAGTGGGATTGTGCCTGTGAATAGCTAGGGTAGAGCAGCCTGGACAATACAGACTTTTTTCCAACTATTAACTTTATTTTTATTCAGTGTTTCTATTATCTGTATTAGTTCCTCATTTATTTTGAAATATAAATTATAAAGTAGAAAATAGGTTGTAATGCAGATGACTGGTAGCCAGTCCAAGGGTGAAATTCCTGGGTGCCACTTATATACGCTCCTGTGTGATCACTGTGATTAGCCAGATAGCCCAGGGTTGTTTCTCCTCTGTGTAGGGGAAAAGATGCATTGTATCTTTTCCTCTTGGCAAAAGGGGAAGTCTGTAAACAAAAACAAAAAAAAAAAAAATAAGAAGAAAAAAGTCAGTTTAAAAAAAATAATAAAATACAGTTTAAGGCAGGGGTGCCCAACCTTTTGAAGAGCGAGGGCCACCTAAGCAAATTGGTAACCAGTCACGGGCCACAATGAGTGGAGCATGTGCATGGCAGTACACTCTACTCTTTTTTTGCGGATCGGATTGGAGGTAGGCGTTTGTAAAAGGACACAAGTCCATTTACATCTGCTACTCTTTAGAGGTGAATGGAGGGTCCAACTGGGTCGGACTGACCATGTGAAAGGGGCCTATGGCTCAGTGCAGGTAACCCTCAGGTGCACTGCTCTGCACCTGTGGATCGGATCAGTTTGAAAGCAGCCCAGTAACCACTGCAGAACAGATATGCCCATATATAGACTGTGATTTTAGTAATAAACTTACTATTAATAACAGTATTCTATTCTATTCCATCACAGAACAGGAGGTCGCCGGCCACATCAGAGGGCTCTGCGGGCCACTGGTTGGGCACCCCTGGTTTAAGGTGATTGTAAATTAAATCATTTTATTTTTTTAAATAACAAACATGTTATACTTACCCAAGCAGCCTGGATCATCCTCTTCTTGGGTCTCCCTTCGAGTGACCACCATAGCAATTGACTTTTGTGCGTGATGGCTCTCAAGCCGGCTCTGTGTGTCCATAAGACCCATGCTCCCTTCTCACTGGCTGTGATTGACAGCAGGGGGAGCCAATGACTCACGTTGCTGTCTCTAAACAAGTGAGGAGACAGACAGCCGAGAGAGTCTTGTGTACATCGCTAGATCAGGCTCAGGTAAGTATAAGGAGGAGCTTGTGGGGGAAGCTAAATGCAGAAAGTTTTTATGTAAACAGCTTTCTGCCTTTAGAACCACTTTAACTAGATCAGGATCGGGTTTTGTGTCAGTGTAAGTGTCATTTGTATTAGTTAGTAGCACTTGTGTCTTTTTTTCAACCAGATTAACTATGTAGCTACGGTATGTGTCTTAGGTAGGAACTTATTATAGCGCAACTTTAATTTGGACTATATTATATTTAGTGTCAGTTTGTGTAGGGCAAAAAAAAGCATAAAGTTGTTTCTAATCCCTGCTACAGATACAAACAACAAAACACTATGGTATATGTGGTGTCGGCGCAATTGTCAGGAGTAGGAGAATTTGTTTTGTAGGTTTTTTTTTGTGGGTCAGGTTTACTAACAAAAATTGCAAAATTGGGTTTGGGTGTTAATAAAGTGTTTGTAAGAGTATTTTTTTTAATTAAAAAAACAAACATATTACACTTACAGTGCCTTGCGAAAGTATTCGGCCCCCTTGAACTTTTCAACCTTTTGCCACATTTCAGGCTTCAAACATAAAGATATAAAATTTTTATTTTTTGTGAAAGAATCACAAACAAGTGGGACACAATTGTGAAGTCGAACGAAATCTATTGGATTTTTGAAAGTTTTTTAACTAATAAAAAAATGAAAAGTGAGAAGAAGAAAAAAACGATTACTGATCTTCTGTTTACATCACATGATCAGCTGTCATTGGCCGACAGTTGATCACGTGGTAAGGGGCCGGTATCGGCCCCTTACTCGGATCTGTGATCACTGAAGTCTCATTGACTCGGGTGATCACAGTGCGTGCCGCGCGCCCATTTAAGGGGGCGTGGCCAGCTTGCAAAGGGGAGGACGTTTATAAATGGCCTCCCGGCAAAGCAGAGTCGCACTGTAGCCATCATTCAGCTATAGCACAGATCTGAACAAGTTAATGAAGCACTTGCAGTTAGCAATAATGACACTAGATGGCAGGACTTTGACTTCATGTAGCTTTCAGCTTCTAGTGTCTCATTTCAAGCAGTCACCATTGCTGGGTACAGTTGATCAGGTGTCCACACCAAGTTTGGTATCAATATGGTGGCTCCGGGGGAGCCTGGAGTCTCCATGTTGTCCTAAGGAGGGGGGAACCAGCCCCCGGAGCAGGTCACCACCCCCTGTGCTGATCAATAGTGGAATCAAGCCTGTAAAAAGCCGGTATAGAGCAGCCTGGACAATACAGTGTGACAAAGACTTTTTCCGTTGATGGAGAGTGGAGACAGCTTGCTGTTCTCTATGAGCTGTTGGATGGAAACAGAACGATTGTCCATTTACATCCCACTGTCATCCAATGCGCCAGACAGATGGGGAATGGATCCCCCATACATCCGTTATTAGCGGACAGGAGGGGATCGGGTGTCAGCGGGTGTCAAACGACACATCTGCCAATATTCCGCCGTTTCATGAAGAGCAATAGATGGTCTGATTGCGCCCACCTGAAAAACTGACAGGTGGACCCGATCAATCTGTCAGTGTGGAAGGGGCCTAATAAAGCACTTGCAATTAGTAATTATTTGACTTTGACTTTATCTAGCTTTCAGCTTCTAGTGAATCTACATACATTTAAAGGCCTCATTCACACAGCCATGCTCATCCTTTCACCCCTTCAAAACAAAAAAGGGACACTATTCAGAGAAAAGGGCAACGCTGCACAACCCCGGAGAATTGTCAAAGAGGGAATCTCCCCCATATGGGGTTTTCTAGGCAGCAAGTAAGTAAAAAAGGTTCTACAAAAGGATTAAGAATAAACTTCAATTTTATTAAACAAAATATTAAATAATTTTAAATGGTAAATGTTAGAAAATAATTGGTTAAAATAAGAGCTGTGGTACAGGAGATATAAACACTACAACACCAGTGCAAGTGGGAACATTTATAACATGTGATAGTATACAATAGTCAAGTGCTACAATGATGGTAATCCTGACCCCTTCCACCCCTTTGCCTGCATGGGATGCACAGGTGTTTCATTCATCTGCATGCTGGCAGTCCTGTTTATATCTATTGGGACACATTGGGGTTGATTTACTAAAACTGGAGACTGCAAAATATTGTGCATCTGTGCATGGTAGCCAATCAGCTTCTAACTTCAGCTTGTTCAATGAAAGTGTTTGTCATCTCTTACAGCACACTTTTTTCTACAGGTAACCCTATAATAAGGCTTTTACCTGTAGCTACCCCGGATATCTCCTGAACCTTAACGGTTTTGGAGATATCTCTGTATTTGCATGTATGTGTCGACGTCATCGGCACATGCACACTGAAGAAAATTAAAGCAACGGTACGTCTGTGCCGTTGCTTTAGTGAGTGTACCGTTACTGGCGGCTCCTGCGTGCATGCACCACGATACCCGGAAGTAGCAGTGTACGAGGACGGCTGTGAGGGCTTTGTTCTCGGGTAAGCCATTCATAATGAGCTAGTATGCTATAAATACTAGCTCATTATGCCTTTATCTTGCAGGGGCTTTTTTTGTCCTGGGGTTTACAACCACTTTAAAGAGGAGCTCCAGCTCCCCACCAAAAAAATATAAGTCAGCAGCTACAAATACTGTAGCTACTGACTTTTACTATTAGGACACTTACCTGTCCAGGGATGCCGCGGTGTCCTCACCCAAGCCGCCTTCTTGGGTAAGGGAAACGGCAGTGAAGTCTTATGGGTTCACAGCTGGTTTCCTACTTCGCTTGCGTGGATGGCAGGAATGGGAGTAGGTACCTGTCAAAGCCAGATAACCACCCCCCAAACCCCCCCCCCCACCACAAGGTGCCAAATGTGACACCGGAAAGGGGGCAGACAAGAGGCACTTCCCCTTTTCAGTGGAGCTCCATTTTAAGCTTTGACAAAAAGCTGACTGGTTTCTATGCAGAGCTGCACCAGATTTTGCAAGCTCCAGTTATAATAAATCAGCCCCAATGGCTGAAAAGATATTTGGTGACATGCACCTGCCCCTTGCACGGCTGCCAAGCTGAAACCTGTGGCTATATCCATGCAGCCACTGTATCCCAATTGCTATGAATAGATGTAAGCACAGATGTGTGGATAGGTACGCCCCTGGGAATGAAGGCCAAGAGCTCATTCACACTGTATGCATTTTTCTGCACTTTATCAACACCGGGCACTACAAGGTCATAGAGAAAACAATTGTTTTCCCTGTGCCCTGTTCATACTACAAAGCTGGCATGAGCTGGGTTGCAGTGCACTGCATATAAAAGGCAGACTTGCAGCATTTTCCCGCAATGCACCAGAGCTCACATGAAGTCGCCATTCATTGCAGCTCTGCATACAAATGAGTGAAGGGCCAGTTCACACCAGGAATCGCACGGGGCCAAACTGAGCATTCCTGTGTGATTCACATGCAGTGCGATTTTGACCATTTTTTTTAATCACACTGGACTGCACCAAAAGTAGTGCATGCACTACTCTAAAAACGCACAGCAACCGGATCGCATGGTACTTCTGTAACATGTGATCCGGTGCCGGCAAATGCACCTCAACTCTGACCTGTGTTTGGGGTGGCGTTTATTTAACTGCTTGCCGACTAGCCGCCGCCATTATTATCGCAAAAAATGTCCCGGTCATTCAGCCGCCAAATCTTCCGGGGCTGAAGTGGTTAAAGTGTAACTAAAGGTAAAACTTATTTTTTTTTATTTTTTTTTTTTAGATAGAGAGCAGAGGGATTAGAACACCTGTTGATTTTTATTGCTGTCTGTGCCCCTGTTATGGAGATTCTCCCTCTATTTGTCCTGTTCGCCATTATCATTGAAAGCCAAAATAAAGAAGATCCCACATTTTGGATTGTCCCCTGAGAAGTAATAGCGGGGGATATCTTCCAATGGGGCATTAGTTCTGGTGACCTGGGGGGTCTCCCAAGGGATTCCATTCATTTTCAGGCCTCTTCCCATGGAATTACATGGATCAATACTGGCAGGAATACATCCCTATAAGTGGGCGGATGTAATTGGACTTGCACCCAACTATATCCGCCCACCCCCAGATCTGTTGGACCAATTGGAATGATTTTTCATTTTTGTCTTTTTTTTTTTTTTGGCCGTTGTATCATATTCACATGGGTTCTTATTATTCTATTGGCCATCACAGCACACACAAATACACAGAAAAACAGGAACGCCTCATTTCTCAAAAGGCAATGCAACTGCAAAATTCTGAGCATCCTCATTGCACACGCATGCGTTGTTTTTCCATAAAAAACACTACAGTGCGAGAGAGCCTATTAACATGTTTGTTTTTTTGTTTTTTTTTGCTTGATGTCTTTGCCAATAAAATTGATGGGAATCCATGAAATCACTTCTCAATATGTGCACTGAGCTGCATGCTGTGACGCAGGTGAATGCACCAAAGTACATGTTCATGTATAAGATAAGACATCCTCAATAGCATGCATTGCAGCACCTCTCCAGCCCCCCCATTCTTCCACAACTATTATATTATATATATATATATATATTATATTGTTGCACCTATTAGCTCCTGATTTGCAACTATTACCCATGATGCGCCTGATTTGAACCTACATTTACTTTTGCACCATTTTTATGTTTATACACCGTTATTTATTTTTAGATTTACTCATTATTACATTTATATTTTTATACACCTTTATTTATTTTTAGATTTACTCATTTTTATATTTATTATTTTTTTCCTTTTTTCCTACACCCTTTTTTATTTTTGAATTTATTACTTTTATACACCCTGATTTGTAGTTATTTTTATATTTATTGATTTTTATATTTATCATAATTATTTATTATTTTATACACCCTTTTTTTATCTTTATTCTTTAAATTCATTCATAAATGTATCCTTTTTATTTTTTTAGATTAATTTTTATTCATTATCTTTATTATTTTTTTATGTATATTTATACTCACTTATTTATTTATTTTATATTACTTTTATTTGTTTGTATTTAATTAACCTATTTTTTTTTCATTCACAATCTTTTATTTAGATTTATTCATTATTAATGTCATTATTTTTCTACACCGCTATTTATATTTACTCATTATTGTATTTTTTTTTTTTTCTATACCCTTTTTTGTCCCCTAGTATTTACTAGCACCTGGGTTGTCCCCTATTAGCGCCTGGATTATGCCTACTTTACCTATATGGGTGCCCGGATTGCGCCTACTTGACCCCTATTAGCGGCTCAGTTGCTGCTGCCTTGTAGCAGCCCATTTAGATAGCTTGCAGCTTGTGCTATATTCAGCCCAGCAAAATGTGGGTGTGATTCCCAATGCTGCCTCTAGATAGCAGTGCTGAGGCGATGACATCACTGACAATCCTGCTTCTAGACACAGAGAGCATTTCTCCTTGCCGGGCGCGGTGGCGTGTGTCTGTAATCCCAGCTACTTGGGAGGCTGAGGCTGTTGGATTGCTTGAGTCCAGGAGTTCTGGTCTACCCTGTGCTATGTCAATCGGATGTCCACGCTAAGTTCGGTATCAATATGGTGGCCCCAGGGGAGCTCAGGGCCACCAGGTTGCCCTAAGGAGGGGTGAATTGGCCCAGGCCGGAAATGGAGCAGGTCAAAACCCCCGTGCTGATCAGTAGTGGGATCGCGCCTGTGAATAGTCAGTGTAGAGCAGCCTGGACAATACAGTGAAACACAGTCTCTCTTTTCTTTTTATTTACAAAGGCTTTTATTTATTCTTTTTATACCCCTTTATTTACATTTATTCATTATTCATGTCATCACGCACCCTTTTTTATTTTTATACACCATTATTTATTTTTACATTTACTCATTATTATATTTATTTATTTCTATACACCCTTTTTTATTTTTAATATGCATTTATTTTACTTTTTTACACCCTGATTTGTACTTATTTTTATATTTATTCATTATTATATTCATCCTTATTATTTTTATACACTTTTTTTCATCTTTATTCTTTAAATTTATTCATAAATGTATCCTTTTTTATTTTTATTTTATATACATTTGTATTCATTATCTTTATTTTTTTTTAATGTATATTTATACTCACTTATTTATTTATTTTATATTACTTTTATTTGTTTATATTTATTTAACCTATTTTTTTTCCATTTACAATCTTTTATTTATATTTTTTCATTATTAATGTCATCACGCACCCATTTTTTTTTATTTATTTTTAGATTTACTCTAGATACTTACTTTAGATTATTATACTTATTTTTTTTTCTTTTTCTACACCCTTTTTTATTTTTAATATGCATTTGTTATTTTTATACACCCTGATTTGTAGTTATTTTTATATTAATTAATTATTATTCTCATCATTTATTTCTTTATTTTTATACACCCTTATTTAGAGTTATTTTTATATTTATTAACTATAATATTTATCATTATTATTTATTATCTTTATACACCTTTTGTTTTTGACCACCGGTCAGTGCCCATTAGTGCCGCCTGTCAGTGCCCACCAGTGCTGCATATCAGTGCCACCTATCGATGCCCATAAGTGCTGCATATCAGTGCCCATCAATTCTACATATCAGTGCCTCCTCATCAGTGCCCATCAGTGAAGGCGAAAACTAAGAAAAAACTTTATTTTTTCCAAAATGTTGGTCTTTTTTAGTTTGTTTAGCAAAAAATAAAAACCCCAGTGGTGATCAAATACCAGCAAATGAAAGCTCTATTTGTGGGAAGAAAATGATAAATCTTTAGTTTGAGTACAGTGTTGTATGACCGCACAATTGTCATGCTGGCACCAAATTAAAATTTTATCTTTTTTTCCCACAAATTGAGCTTTGTTTTGGTGGTATTTGATCACCTCTGCGATTTTTTTTTTATATTTTGTTAAACAAATTTAAAAAAGACTGATTAAAAAAAAAAATACAAAACCATTTTATATTTTGTTAATACATTTTGCAAATGGGTAATTTTTCTCCTTCATTGATGTATGCTAATGAGGCTACACTGATGGGAGCTGATAGGCTGCCCTGGTGGGCACTGATAGGCTACACTGTTGGGCACTAATAGATGTCACTGATAGCTGGCACTTATGGGTGGCAGTGATGGGCACTGATCGGCACTGGTAGGTGACACTGATAGGCAGCACTGCTAGGTGGCACTGATTGGCACCACTGGTGGGCATTGATAGGATGCACTTGTGGGCACTGATAGGTGGCAATGATTGGTGGCACTGATTGGGGGCACTGTGGGCACTGATTTGTGGCACTGGCAGGCATATATGAGGCAGCTTTTCCTCTCCCTCTTCAGGACCGATGTCCCTTCAAACAGAAGCCGGCGATCAGCTTTTTTCCTTCTCACGTTGTCAGTGTGAGAAGAAAAAAAAAAAGATTACCGAACTTCTGTTTACATTACATGATCAGCTGTCATTGGCTGACAGCTGATCACGTGGTAAGGATCTGTGATCACTCGAGTCTCATTGACTCGGGTGATCACAGTGCGTGCCACGCGCCCCTTTAGGAGGCGTGGCCAGCTTGCAAAGGGGAGGACATTTATTAATGGCTTCCCGGCAAAGCAGAGCCGCGCTGTAGCCGTCACTCAGCTATAGCACAGATCTGAACAAGTTAATGAAGCACTTGCAGTTAGCAATAATGACACTAGATGGCAGGACTTTGACTTCATGTAGCTTTCAGCTTCTAGTGTCTCATTTCAAGCAGTCACCATTGCTGGGTATAGTTGATCAGGTGTCCACACCAAGTTTGGTATCAATATGGTGGCTCCGGGGGAGCCTGGAGTCTCCATGTTGTCCTAAGGAGGGGGGAACCAGCCCCCGGAGCAGGTCACAACCCCCGTGCTGATCAATAGTGGGATCATGCCTGGACAATACAGTGAGACACAGACTTTTTCCGCTGATGCAGATTGGACACAGCTTGCTGTTCTCTATGGGCTGTTGGATGGAAACGGAACGATTGTCCATTTACATCCCACTGTCATCCAATGCGCCAGACAGATGGGGAATGGATCCCCCATACATCTGTTATTAGCAGACAGGAGGGGATTGGGTGTCAAACGACACATAGCCGATGGTCTGATTGCGCCCACCTGAAAAACTGACAGGTGGACCCGTTCAGTCTGTCAGTGTGGAAGGGGCCTAATAAAACACTTGCAATTAGTAATAATGACCCTAGATAGCAGGACTTTGACTTTATCTAGCTTTCAGCTTCTAGTGAATCTACATACAATTAAAGGCCTCATTCACACAGCCATGCTCATTCTTTCACCCCTTCAAAACAAAAAAGGGACACTATTCAGAGAAAAGGGCAACGCTGCACAACCCCGGAGAATTGTCAAAGAGGGAATCTCCCCCATATGGGGTTTTCTAGGCAGCAAGTAAGTAAAAAAAGTTCTACAAAAGGATTAACAATAAACTTCAATTTTATTAAACAAAATATCAAAAGATTCTAAATAGTAAATGTTAGAAAATAATTGGTTTAAATAAGAGCTGTGGTACAGGAGATATAAACACTACAACACCAGCGCAAGTGGGAACATTTACAACATGTGATAGTATACAATAGTCAAGTGCTACAATGATGGTAATCCTGACCCCTTCCACCCCTTTGCCTGCATGGGATGCACAGGTGTTTCATTCATCTGCATGCTGGCAGTCCTGTTTATGTCTATTGGCAGGGGTCAAGTCCTGGGGAAAAAAGTGTGGAAACTCCCACCCAAGATCCACTCCCCCACCAAAAAAAAATGATACGCTCATATGCACGAACACTTCAAAAGTGGTATTTTTCATCCAATTTTCGTATTGTGTGTATGAAGCTTAACTGTTTTTCCTTAAAAAAAAACAATCCTCAATAAACATAAATACGGTAATTCTCTGAATATTCAGCATTCATTAAATTGTGCTTCCATGCAAATGTGAACATCATGTTCTGATCTTTACTGGGGAATGTTATTTTGTATATAGAGTGTTTATGTGGTGAGTTTACACTTTTCATTGAACAGAGTTTGGATAACACAGGGTTAAACGGAAAGGTCATAAATTAACTGCACATTATCTGGACAGAATGCTTGGGGAGATAGTGATGTTCCTGCTTAGGAGATGTATGTTAGCTTGGGGGGCTGCAAACTCTGCAGGGCTCCAACACACACTCGCTGCTATTCCAACCCTTCACACATAAACGTCCCTCCTTGCATTAAACTTTGCCAGGTATTGTGCTCAACTTACCACCCCAAACTGATGTTCACAGAGCAAGTATGCAGGAGACTGGGGGGGGGATGAGGAGACAGAAAATCAGGAGGGGCCGGCAGGGAGGAGCGCATCACAAGAGGTCTGACTAAATACAATCTCTTAGCAGCAGGGACCTGATCTACCCGTCAGCTAGCTGTGATTGACAGGTAGATCAAAGCGGAAGCTGTCATGGGGCCCCCTACTGGCAATGCCTGAATGATCAGGTGTGCAGCACTTACTATTGGGAGCTGTGTCGGCAGCTGCTGGTGTAGCACCTGCCACACAGCTCGCATACTTCAAAGTCTTGCAGGACACGGCTGCTAACGGGAACTGAGAAAAAGTGGAACTGGAAAAAGTACAGGAACTCCGTTCCCATGCGTTCCCGCAAGACTTGAGCCCTGAGTATGAGTTACAATCCATTGTTGACTCCCATAGGTTCCGTGGGCGCATACAGTACCTGGTGAATTGGAAGGGGTACGGTCCGGAGGAATGCTCCTGGGTTTCATCTTTGGACGTACATGCCCCTGTCCTCCTCCACGAGTTCCATAGACAGTTTCCCCTCAAGCCCGGTGGCCATCCGAGGGAGAGGGGTCATTGCGGAGGGGGTACTGTCAGGGCTGGCTTAGCCCTTCCTTCTCTGGGCTGGCTGCTCAGCTGTCGGCTAATTGCCAGTTCTCATCTCTCTCCACAGTTACCAGCTGTTCCTGATCATGCTCGTCTGAACTGCTTACTTAAAGCTGTCCAGCTTACTTCATCTCTGCCTTCGCCTTGGTCACATCAGAAGAAACCATCTCCTGCGGTTCTGTTTAAAGATTGAATTGCTGACATCCCTTCTGGCTCCTTATCCTGCTTGCTGTTGCTCTACTTGGATCCCTGACTTCTGGCCTGGCTGATTATCTGATCTGGTTATTGAACTCTGGCCTGGCTGACTATTCGATCCGGTTACTGGATTTTGGCTATGCTTTGACTACGCTTTTTCTATTTACCTTATTATTTTTATTTAATAAACAAGTGTGATTTAATTGTACTTCTGTCTCGGTCTGATTCATGGTTTCTGACAGTACTGAAGTTTGTCGCCATTCCACAAGCGGGTGCAATTTTGAAGCGTGACATGTTAGGTATCTATTTACTTTCCCCAAAAAAACACGTTTGAAAAAAATTCCTGCGCAAATACCATGCGAGATAAAAAGTTGCAACGACCGCCATTTTATTCTTTAGGGTCTCTGCTAAAAAAAACATATATAATGTTTGGGGGTTCTGTGTAATTTTCTAGCAAATACATTTTTACATGTAGGAGAGAAATGTCAGAATTGGCCTGGTAGGCAAGTGGTTAATATGTACATTTGGGAGGATGCTTATTGAACATTTGGGAATAGAAAGCTACATAATGGTTTACGATATTTTTTAAAATGTATCTATGTTGGTATCCATTTATATGCATTTAATATGTTAGTTTTAAAAGAATGCCTATTCTATTCCCACTAGATGTCGCTGTGAGCGGGCCAGGTGGAATTCAATGTTTCAGTTCACATTTACATATTCGGTGATTGGGTCCTTCCCATTAGAAAATTGACGGTCCAATCACTGCGATCCTCCCGGTTCTCTTTGAGTATATATGTGCGTAGTGGTGGCCTGTGTGCGTGTCCCTGATGCCATCAAGTACGACAAAACGCATCAGCCGGAGCTATGCAGACATGCTACCATGCATGCGCGAGAGAAGGTTGGCTAACTTGGTTCCTGGAGAAACTACCAATTGTACCCATATGCTCGTTTTAAGCTATTTTTGTAAGTGTTACTCCTTTTTATAATAAAATGTTTTAAACAGTGTCACGCTATGTTAGCGACCTTTTTGTTGATTTGTGGTGATTCGTTTTTCATCCTTCTGGGGGAGTTACGTGCAGAGGACTGTGCTCCCTGGTTTGCTGTTTACTACCTCCATGCTGCCCATTCATCCGGCAACAGAGAAGGAGATCTAGGCGATTCGGATCGTTGGCTTGGCTATTGTAAATGAAGCTTATGTAACTGCTTAGGGGGTCGCATGTCCTCAGGTAAGTGCGGCTTGTTGCTTTTGGTTGGTGAGACCCAATCTATCTTACCTCTCATTTCTTTCATGACATGTGGGATTTCTCGTCCTGTTAACTCCCATGTGTAACATTCCCAGGAGGTCTTAAGCCATGTACACACGATCGGACTATCCGGTGGACTTGGTTGTTGTGATTAAAATGGTATTTCTATATACCTGACAAAGACCAGCTAGAGGTATAACTAACACAATTACAATATTCACGAAACCCTTTACTTAACACTGCAACAAGGAGACAACAAGAAGGTGATGAGTCAAGATTACAGTTCAGCAGTTGTCTGGTGTATTGTGGGAGGGGCTGCATTTTATATGCACCGTTATCAGCCAATCATTGTATAGAACATGGGTGTGGTTAATACAGAGGCGTACGTTACATATCATTACATATTATTAATTATGACATCTGCTTCTGAATCACAGTCATGGGATATGTGGCCCAGACATATTGTGACACAATTTCTTTATTTAGACAGTACAGAATAAAACTGCCTATGCAAGCTATATTCTCTTATATGCATGTCCACAGAAAAACTGCCATAGTCTGCAGATACAGAGTTTAAGCTAACTAATAGGTTAACCCCAGTTAATCTTATGTGAACTTATAAAGTTATAAGGTTCAGCCATATCACAAAAATCCCCTCTAAGTTATGAAATCAAACCATGAACATGACTTACTTCTCCTCACTGTGACATACTCATCCCGGTGGCCATAGTAAAAGTTAAGATATATCCTATTAGCTGCAGCTGGGTTGGAAGGTCAAGTACCTCGGAAACCATGCACATAACAAACTGGAAGCAGGCATATAAAAGTAATACCATAAGCAAAATCAGTACAACACACATTGCAATATCTCTAATCCAGGATTCAGCATTGAGACCAAACCCCCAATGTTACCCAGGGGGCTCCCAAGCAATTATTTTGCTTTTTCATCATGTCAATACCCCCTCAGGCTCCTGAGAGGAACTATGCCCAGGTCATGTTCTTTTCCAGAAACAATGACCCAGCATAACGTGTTTGAGGGGGCACCCAGGGTGAACACTAGCCTTGAGCAAGTGACGTTCCTCACTGTCCCCGAGAATCACCACTATCGGAACCAATGAGACCAAGTAACACCATCCCTTGGAATCATTCAGAATCCATGGATGGCATGTTCTTCCACAACAAATGTACGTGCTGTTGTCCAAGGCCAGTGGCTGTCTGCTTAAGGACCTGTTGGGCACCCTCAGAGAATCCTGCAAAAGCAAGCTGTGAAAGTAGCTTGGCCATCTCAGTATGGGAGCCGGAGGCATGCATGAAGTGTGATGTAGGGCACGATCTAAGGTGTCAAGCACTGTGGAGTTCCTGTAGACTCTGAATACACATCCTCTCTATGTCCAATGAGTGTGTTACTAGTGATTTTATTGGGTAGGCCACATATAAACTCAACCAATACATATATAATACACTGCCTATGCCAGCATCCCTTCAAACAGTATATACACTGAAATGGTCGCGCATGTCCTGGGCACACTACAACAACAATCCCAATTTGCCCCGTGACCCTCACCCGGACCACCCTTTAAGCATGCAAAAATAGAAAACAACAAACATGTAATCTCAGCTGCATAGCAATTGTCCATGGACTGCAAAAGGGAGGAAGGGGCGTGACAGTCCATAGAAACAAGTGGGAGGGGCATGACAGCCTTTAGGCCAAATAAAAATAGTCCCAAAGAAATACTCAAAAAGAAAAGTCTATTGGATGGCTTCTGAATGTCCATTAGATTCGCAGAAAAGGAAGGAAAAGGAAATGTCCACATTATAACTCTCATTCTGCTCAACTTTTCCAAAAACCTTTTGGTTCAATTCTGTGATCACTCATATGTACAGACATTAATTCTCTACCCCAAAACACTGCCTCTTTGTAAGGACAGAACTTGATATCCACAGACAGACTGGAACTGATGCGTTGGGCGAGACCGGAGACTTTGGGCTGGCACATCTGGATCTTTTTCATGTGGTGCTCACGGGAATTTTGTACCCCAGGTTTGCGTCATGTGGCTCCCCCTTGAGGTATCATTGGCAGGAACATTTTCCAGCCGGAGTCCGCCTTTAGTCATCTGAGCACCTCCTATGGTATTTGAACAACAAAGATGAACAACAAAGATTTCCATGTTAAAGCTGTAGTCATCACTTCATCTGGATAGGATATAGGGCAGGGTATGGATGGGCAGTAGGGTATGACTGGGGTGGGCATTTCTTCATGTGAAAAGGGCTGTGGGTGAATGCAGGCTGGCTGGGGCAGATATTCCTCATCTGACATGAGTAGTCACAGAATCTACCTGATCAATTCAGGCCTTAACCATTGGAGATATTAAAAATAATATTCTTAATTGACTCAAACATAAGTGAAACATGCAGGAATGAAAATGTTTCTCAGCAAGGGTTTTCATTATATAGCTTCAATATATTTAACTAAACATTTTTCCAAATCCAGTATTATAGCAGAACTTCAACAAAACTTAAACCTCTTTAGTTTCTTCTGTTCCCAGGATCCAAGTGGACCCAAGGGACTTAGGACAGAACATTTTACCCAAACACATATTCTGACTCAGAAGTCTCCAAACTTTGCAAATATGTCTGATCATCAGCAACAAACAAAACATTGATGGATAAACAACATTTCATCACCAACACTTCATGACTGACACCCTGGGAATTCAGAAGGTAAATAACCAGAATAGTCATTCTGATTATAAAATAAAATATTTGAACGATCGCCATTTTATTCTCTAGGGTGTCTGCTAAAAATAAAAAATAAATTATATTATATATATATATATATATATATATATATATATATATATATATATATATATATATATAATGTTTGGGGGTTCTACGTCATTTTCTAGAAAAAAAATACGTATTTTAACAAATGTCAGAAATAGGCTTAGGCATGAAAGGGTTATGTAGCAATGTCTAGGACTCTTATTGGGCCATTTTGGCATCAAGCACTGCATTGTAGGATGAGTGGTGGATACGAAGTCTGTGTATGCATAGTAAGGTTGGGGTACTCGCAGCTATTGCCCTCTAAATCTATCCTATCAACTTGAATTATAAACAGGTGATCATGCAACTAAAGACTGTAAGACGAGTCCGACTCAGAGATAAATAGATAGATCTGTGCAGTACACATGCTTTCCACTCCTGCCAAACATGTGGCAGACAAAGAACAGGTGATATGATGACATTTCCTATCACGCCTAAAATATTCCCTAGCACATAGGAATCAGCGAAGGAGTGTTTTCACTTCCCAAACATCCAATTAGGTCTGAATAGTCCTGATCTGCTATTAACCTTCACCTTTAGAAATAAATGGCAGAGACTCTTACCAGATAATCTATTGGGTCACCTGGGCAGACTTTAATACACTCATTCAGCCCCTGTATTAGAGTTGGCATAACGTTCTTCATTAAATAATTTCTTAAAGGGACAGACTGAGCTTCCAGTAGCTCCCGTTCTTGGCGCTTCACCTCTTCAAGGTGACTGTTCTGTAATATAACAGGAACATGCAATCGCCACATGTGCTCATACCTTTCTGTTACATACTTAGCTTACATTGACATATATATGAGGGCTCACTTTGCAGGAAAAGTGGCCCCAGGTCCTTTGAGAAGACTGCAGGCATCTGATATTCCAGTGCGCCCAAGGATCCCCAAACTCCACAGCATTCTAATGAGCAAAAAGTGATGAGATTCTTCATGACCATCTCTGGGCCACCTACTCCAGTCCCCGCTGCTATTCTATTGACCATTGAGCATGCGTTGCAGCATGCAGTCATGTGTAGAGGAATTTGAAAGAGATAAAAAATTTTTATATGATTGGCCATTTGAAATGAACAGCTCTTTTTTAATTTCTTTAACTTATTTCACCTCACACTTTAGTAAATCGGGCTCAAAAAGAGATACTGCAATAGAGGCTTGACTGTGTCAGACATTTAAGCAAAAGTAAGGGATGAAAGGTGCAGCTTGCTAAAGATGACACCACATCCTAATATTAAACTGCAACTGCAACAAAAGAAATGTATATATAAACCACATAGCCCATCAACTATGAAAATATTACATACTCACATATGGAGACACCAGTATGCCATGTGTGGTCAGTGCTGATCATAAACTTGGTTCACTCTCTGGCACATTAGGGCCTCCTGATGAAGCAAACCAGTTGCAAAACACATCGAGACTGCTGCATCCCTTCCCGTACCACTGGCCCTTGAATTGTCATATTACTATGTTTTTAGTTTTATGATATTTTGTATTTAAGATTGTTTGGGCCAGATAGGACTAGTGCTCTATCAGGGAAGTTATTGTGATGTTCACTTTCTTGCACAATTATGCCGCGTACACACGATCGGACTATCCGGCAGACTTAGTTGTGTGTGGGCTCCAGTGGACTTTTTCTTCCCAAAAGTCAGACGGACTTAGAAATAAGACTTGCTTCAAAATTGTCCACCGGACTCGGCTTTTAACGGACAATCCGTTCGTCTGTGTGCTAGTCCGGAGGACTAAAACCGACGCTAGGGCAGCTACTGGCTGCTGGCTATGAACTTCCTTATTCTACGTCATCACGTTCAAATTCGTCGGTCCTTTGGAGTGGCCAAGTCCGTTTGTTTGAAAGTCAGCGGACCTCAGCTGCAAAATCCATTGGATTGTCCGCCGGACTAAGTCTGCCGGATAGTCCGATCGTGTGTGTAAATGTTATGTCTTTTTAATGATATATTGTAATAAGATTATGTGTTTAGACATTTGTGTCTTTCCTTTCTTCTTTGGGGTTTTGGCTGGCACCACAAAGTCCTCATATTCATTTATTTTGTTTTATGTCAGACATTTGTGAACACATCTAAGAATTGCACAGGTACATGATTGTATCATTCCTGGGCCCAGTCTAGGAATAGATGAATAGTGATAGATGAATAAAGATGGTGCTATCATTCTGGGGGGGGGGGGGGGCAGAAGGTGGCACTGTGATCTCTGAAAGGTAATAAATACTGGAATTGGTACATTTACACATTACAAACAACAAAAAAAGGGCAAAAACATAATTAATGACTGTTACGACTTGCATAGGAACATGAACACTTACATGTTATTTAACACCTAAAGCTGAATTCCAGAAATTCAACTGCTTTGTAAAAAATGAAGGCACACTAGGAGTTAAGTCCAGTGAGGTGTATAACAACACCTGGGCTTATCTTTACTGTTTATATCTGACAGCTTTATAGTACTCCCAGAAGACAGCTACAGCTGTATTTCTAGTAGCCTGATGCTGATCCTTCTGAGCTCTGAATCTTAAACATGAGAGTTGGTGCAGCTGGTATGCCCCTCCCTCCCCTCCTCCTGCCCAATCACAGAAGCCTTTGTATTATGTGAACACATTCACAATATATGAAGGCTTCTGTGAATGGGCAGCAGAGGGGCAGAGTGGGCATAGTTCTGTGTGCTTCTCTCTTCTCAAATCCCAAAGTGTTACTCCAGCAGAGCAAACAAACCTGCAAAAGTAAATAATATAAATAAGTTCAGGAGATATTTATTATGCAGTTCCTTGGACTTAACTCCTAGTGTGCCTTCACTTTTTAGTAGCTGAATTTCTGGAATTCAGATTTAAGACCACAAATACATCCGATGCTTAATTCACTTGAAATACAACTTTCTCCAACCTACCCATTCCTCCCAGCGAGCCATCCTCTCCGCTTCCTCTTCAGCTTCCCTCCGCTCCAGTTCAGCCTTTCTTTTTAATTCTTGAGAAATACTTTCCTCTGCTTCCTGAAGTTCCAGCTCTGCTTGTTCTGCCATGTCCATAGTTCCTAGGCTCCCCTAGAGCTTTAGTGATTTGCTTTAAGATGCCTCTGTACGTTGGATCATCATCTTTTGAGACGTCTATGGGATTCAAAGAAAATGATAAACAAAAATATACAAAACACTGCAGGCTATTTGTTAGATTTACAAACACAGCCACAATTAGACATGTGCATTCGTTTTCGTCCGAATGCATTTTCGTCCGAATTTCAGCTATTTTCGTTTTCGTTTTGACAAACGATAACGAAAGCACAAAATCCGAAAAACGAAAGATCCAACATAAATAAATGCTTTATTTTCGTTTTCATTGTTACAACAGTTCGATATAGAATAGGAGATTCGACATGACTCTGACAACAATCTGTGTCTATAGAACCTGTGGTCGAATGTGCCTAACCTTACCTCTATTAGTCCAAGATTATATAGAGAAAATATTCGACAGAGAAAAAAGATTTGACAGAGAGAAAAGATTCTGCAAGTTACTGTCCTAAAAAGTGTTTGGGGACCCGGGTCCTGCCCCAGGGGACATGGATCAATGTAAAAAAAAGTTTTAAAAACGGCCGTTTTTTCGGGAGCAGTGATTTTAATAATGATTAAAGTGAAACAATAAAAGTGTAATATTCCTTTAAATTTCGTAGGGGGGGGGGGGGTTGTCTATAGTATGCCTGTGAAGCGGCGCATGTTTCCCATGCTTAGAACTGTCCCTGCACAAAGTGTCATTTATGCAGGAAAAAAAGTCCTTTAAAATCACTCGCAGCTATTATGAATTGTCGGCTCCGTAATACAGAGAACACTCATTGAAAGTCATTGATAAAAAAATAAATAAATAAATAAATAAAAAAGCGTGGGGGTCCCCCAAATTCAATTACCAGGCCCTTCAGGTCTGGTATGGATATTAAGAGGAACCCTGCCTCAAATTTAAGAAAAAAATTGACGTGGGGTTCCCCCTAAAAATCCATACCAGACCCTTCAGGTCTGGTATGGATATTAAGGGGAACCCCGCGTCAAATTAAAAAAAAAAATTGACGTGGGGTTCCCCCTAAAAATCCATACCAGACCCTTTATCCGAGCACGCAACCTGGCAGGCCGCAGGAAAAGAGGGGGGGACGAGAGAGCGGCCCCCCCTCCCTCCTGAACCGTACCAGGCCACATGCCCTCAACATTGGGAGGATGCTTTGGGGGTCTGTGACCCCTCAAAGCACCTTGTCCCCATGTTGATGAGGACAAGGGCCTCATCCCCATAACCCTGGCCGGTGGTTGTGGAGGTCTGCGGGCGGGGGGCTTATCAGAATCTGGAAGCCCCCTTTAACAAGGGGACCCCCAGATCCCGGCCCCCCCCCTGTTTGAAATGGTAAGGGGGTACAAAAGTACCCCTACCATTTCACAAAGAAAGTGTAAAAAATGGTTAAATAAAACAAACACACTTTTGAAAAATTCCTTTATTAAAAATAAAAAAATAAAAAAAAGATTCCAGCGGCGGTAATCCACTTGCTATCCAGCGACGGACGGTCATCTCTCCAGCGATGGCTCATCTCATCCAGCGCAGCGAATCCTCCATCCTTCTTCTGTCTCTGTGGAGGAGACACTGCAGGCATTCCGGCGGCTGACGTTTCCTATATAAGGAGGGCGGGGCCACCCGTCACCTGACCCCGCCCCCCTCTGACGCAAGGGGAAACCCGGGGGGTTCCCCGTGACGTATGGGTGACCCCGCACCCCTCTGATGTAACAGAAACCTGCCTGTGTTACATCAGAGGGGTGCGGGGTCACCCATACGTCACGGGGAACAGATAGGAAGAAGAGAACGGTGAAGGTTGTTAGCTCACCTTTCCATTCCTTGTGAAAAGGTGAATTTACACTTTTCATAAAAAGAGGAGTGCATTTCACAGTTGAAAACCTCTGATTCATGTTAAAGAAGAAGGCTGCACCGCATACAGGAGAGAAGAATAAAAATATAAATTGCTGCAAACTAGAGTTCTGCTTTAAGTGTTGTAGCTTAGACACTTTAAGTCCCTCTAACAGTGCCAAGCATCACTTACCCTTTCCCCACTCCAGCTCTAGTCCCCCTAACAGTGCCAAGCATCACTTACCCTTTCCGCACTCCAGCTCTGTCCCTAATTTCCGCCTGAGTCAAGTGCTGTCAGTCCTGCCCAGACACTCTGCCATACTGCCCTTATCCTGTGAGCCCAGCCTGTCTTTTATATGCCCCACTAAGGGATGGGGGGTGGTGTCATCAGCTAGGCAGAGCTCACAGCACTCCAGGACTGGGCAGCACTCACATGTAATTGTGCGAGTGCCGTGTGTCCTGGAAGAATGCCCGCTGAAGTTATAGGTCAAGCACAAACACTTCTGGGAAAAAGCAATGTATAAGGGTTAAAAAAATGCTGCATAGGTGGGGGGGGGGGGGGGTATTCTGTAGTTCAAATGGAGGGATAAGTCAGTTGGAGCCAGCACATCCCTGCAGTAATGGCCACTCAATGGTGATAACATTTTGGCAGGCATCATGTCTATCTAAAACACTCATTCTTTACCTAAATGCAAGGCAGACCATAGATTATGCAATTTTCTTTCCTTTAACTACAGGTAGAAGGAAAAAAGTTGCTTTATTCGTCAGTGTTGATGGGGGAATCCCTCCCACAACACCATTGTTTTCTGCTGGAGGGAGCGAGAGGAATCTTCCCCATCAGAAAAATCACTGATGGCAGATATAGTCACGGGTAATGATCGGGAGAAAATACCCTGATAACCTGCCCATAGTTAGAAATTTGGCTGGTTCCTGCTGAACCGGCTGAATTTCAGTCTGTCTATGGCTGGCTTAAACAATAGAAGCCAGTAAACTAGGTGTTGTGTGTTACATGTGTCTCAGCTACCCTTCCGTTCTTCTTACTACTTATGTATACATGGATGATACAGTATTGATTATCACCCAATACAATAGGACCACATCAAATCAGTTCTGTTCACTGAAAAACAACACCTGATTCACACATAGAAAGCAACACACATTTAATAGTACATTGTTATCTGCAATTCCTGAGTCCTAGGTAAGATGCTAGGGTGCTATACATAGCCTCTGAAAAGCCCTGATGTAAGCAATGGGCTGGCTCTTGGAAGGAGTTATGCAAATATGAAAATGCCTTTATGGGTGAATGTCTCTCTGGAGTAGTGGGCATTCCTAGACAGGCTGTACAGTGGAACCTTGGATTACGAGCATAATCCAGTAGAAGGCTTGAAATCCAAAGCACTTGCATATCAAAGCGAGTTTCCCCATAGAAGTCAATGGAAACAAAGCTAATTCGTTCCACATTGACTTCTATTGAATGCAATACCGCATGTGGCAAGAGGTGGGGGGGACAGAGAGATTCATAAATACGAGGGGGGGCAGAGAGACTCGGCAATACTCGGAGACACTTGGAAACCCTTAAAAAGGCTTGGAAACACTTGGGAACTGAGTATTTCTGAGTGTTTCCAAGTATTTCCGAGTGGCTCTGAGCGGCTCTGAGTGCCATTGGCGCCCCCGCACCTTTGGCTAAATGCATAACACTCGAAAACCGTGTCAGAATTTTTAAAAAATAATAGCTCGTATTGTGACATGCTAATTTACCACGTTACTCGCAATCCGAGGTTCCACTGTATTTTGCATTTACACTGTCCCTAGGCAAGGCCCACATGTGATGCTGAGCCTCTATGAATAAAATTAGATTTCCAATATGTGAAAGGGGTGGGCCAAGAATAGTAAGGCTGAGGTGAAAAGTGCTAAATGGTGTTGGGTGTCCACCAGCCAGTAAATTAAGCAGGCTCTATCCAAGCTTTCTAATGTATAGTGTGAGAAGCTCACAGTGTGCAGTAAAAGAGTAAGCAATTTCAGTACAGGAGAGGAACTGTGCAAGACTGAACGCAAGTCTGTAGCTTATTTAACCACTAGGTGTCCTCACTATAGCCGAAAGATGGCTGCAGCACAGACGCCAATTGCCGGGAGGGTGTCCCTGGACGTGCTCCTGTTTACTTCCGCAATGCACGCTCCCGCGAGCGCGCATCGGGGAAGTTCTGTGCTGCCCGTGTCCCTTGAACACAGCCAGTCACAGATTGCTGTAAATGGCCAATCACAGCGGCTGTTTACAGCGCAATCGGTGTGTCCAATGAGAGATGATCTCATATGTAAATATATGAGATTATCTCTCATCGCCGGTTCTCCCTCCTCAGACAGACAGTGTGTGAGGAGGGAGAAATGAACCGCTGCAGTGGTAAGTGAAAAAGAAAAAAAAGAAAATAAAGTGCCATCTGTCCTCACTGCCTTGTGTCCCCACTGCCACCTGTCCCCAGTGCCACCTGTCAGTGCCACCTGTCCCCAGTACCAACTGTTCCCAGTGCCACCTGTCCCCAGTGTCACTTGTCAGTGACATCTGTCATCAGAGCCACGTATAAGTGCCATGGGTCATCAGTGCCACATCAGTGCCACTTGTCGTCAGTGCCACATAGTGCCATCTGTCATCAGTGCCATGTATCAGTGCCATCTGTCATCAGTGTCATGTGTCATCGGTGCCACATATTAGTGCCATCTGTCATCAGTGCCACGTATTAGTGCATCTGTCATCAGTGTCACGTATTAGTGCCACGTATAAGTGCCATCTGTCATCAGTGCCACGTGTCATCAGTACCACATATTAGTGCCATCTGTCATCAGTGCCACATCAGTGTCATGTGTCATCAGTGCCACATATCAGTGCCATCTGTCATCAGTGCCATGAAAAAAATTCTAAATATTGTGCATTGGGGACCCCCTTAGTCTGCCGGTAAAGTGGTGCATCTGTACTGTGTATAGAACCTGCTGCAGCGAAATTGACGCATATAAAGAAAGAAAATGACATGTGAGTTTCTTGGCTGCAAGACATTGCCATGCAAAAATGGCTAATAAAAACTGTGTTTCCCACAATTCACCCCCCGATCCATACCAGTCCCTTATCCAAGCATGCAGCCAGGGAGGCCAGGAAAAGTGAGGGACGAGCAAGCGCCCCCACCCCCCGAACTATACCAGGCCACATGCCCTCACCCCAAAACCCCATGCTCCCATGTTGATGGGGACAAGGGCCTCTTCCCCACAACCCTGGGCGGTGGTTGTGGGAATTTGCGGACAAAGGGCTTATTGGAATCTGAAGGGAAACTTTTAGACCCCTTTCACACTAGGGCGGTGGATGCATCGGCAGTAAAGCGACGCTATTTTTAGCGGCACTTTACCGTCAATTTCGCGGCGCTATTCATCCCTCCTCTTTATTAATGAAATAAGAACTCACAGTTTTTGACAATTCCTCTATTAAAAATAAAACCACAGTGTCCCACGATGTAGATCTATCGTCAGTCACGCATGCCCGCCGCACCCAAAATAAGAAAAATGATCCGCCCGCGATGAAGGCTAACTGCCAACTGCCTGCTCCGCCATCTAACAGCTCTTAAATAGGTAAAGGGGTGGAGCAAGCTGGCAACATCACCTGGTGGCACTACCTCCTTATGACGTGACCGACCACTGCATGCTGGGTTGGTGACGTCACATGGGGCAGTGCCACCAGGTCCAGGGTTGTGGCACTTTATTTATTCTGGCCAATAAAATAAATAAAGTGCTTGATGTGGGTAAACACGGCTTAACGCGATACATACATTTACCGGCGTCAAGTGTTTTTTTGCTGTCAGGAGAAAAACATCCAGGGCAGTTGTTATCAGCGTCCAGTGAGCATGAGGCCTAATAGTCGTACTTAACCACTTGCCACCCGCCCTATAGACAATTGACGGTGGCAAAGTGGTTTCATAATCCTGATCGGACGTCATATGACGTGATCAGGATTATGAGCCGCTGCACGCCCCCGGGGGCGCGCATCGCGGCGATCGTTGTTGCGGGGTGTCAGTCTGACACCCGGCAACTACGATCTCGGTAAAGAGTCTCCGACGGAGACTCTTTACCACGTGATCAGCCGTGTCCAATCACGGCTGATCACAGTGTAAATAGGAAGAGCCGGTGATCGGCTTTTCCTCACTCGCATCTGTCAGACGCGAGTAGAGGAGAGCCGATCGGCTGCTCCACTGACAGGGGGGGGGGTCTGTGCTGATTGATTATCAGCACAGCCCCCCTGAGGATGCCCACACTGGACCACCAGGGACGCCACCAGACCACCAGGGATGCCCAGCAAAAGGTAATCCTCCCTAGACGACCAGGGATGCCAGTCAGCACAATGGATGCCAATCAGTGCCCATAATGGATGCCAATCAGTGCCCACAATGGGCATCACTGATTGGCATGCATTATTGTTTGGCACTGATTGGCATCCATTAGTACAGTATAACACCAATGCCGCCTATGAGTGCCCACCTGTGCCGCCTATCAGTGCCCACCTGTGCCGCCTATCAGTGCCCACCCATGCCCATCTGTGCCGCCCATCTATGCCAATCCATGCCAGCTATCAGTGCCAATTTGTGCCACCTTTCAGTGTCCATCCGTGTCGCCCATCCGTGTCGCCCATCAGTGCCGCCTATCAGTGCCGCCTATCAGTGCCACATATCAGTGTCCATCAATGCCACCTCATCAGTGCCACTTCATTGGTGCCACATCATTGGTGCCCATCAGTGCCGCCTTATCAGTGCCCATCAGTGTAGCCCCATCAGTGCCCATCAGTGAAGGAGAAAACATACTTATTTACAAAGTTTTGAAACAAACAAAAAAAAAACATTATTTTTTTCAACATTTTCGGTATTTTTTTATTTGTAGCGCAAAAAATAAAAACCGTAGAGGTGATCAATACCACCAAAAGAAAGCTCTATTTGTGGGAAAAAAATGATAAAAATTTCATTTGGGTACAGTGTAGCATGACCGCGCAATTGTCATTCAAAGTGCGACAGCTCTGAAAGCTCAAAATTGGTCTGGGCAGGAAGGTGTTTAAGTGCCCGGTATTGAAGTGGTTAATAAATAATGGTCAAGCTGAATGAAATGCTTTAACAAACCTGCAACTTCTATACTGCAAAAATGTGTACCTTGCCAAATCTTTGATGTGGATCAGTGGGATGATATTCTGGCCATCTCCAAAAACAGACAGTGCTGAGGTTTCTCCCAACCAGGCCTCCTATATGTATAAAAGCCAAAAGCAATTATGAGTGCACCCACAGACTGTGCCTGGTACAGTTAATCTTGTACAAAAAGAACCTGTCAGTTGGAGTTTATTGAGCCGTTTACCTGTGTTCAGTGCACTGCCTCTTTGTACCTTATACTTATGAAAAAAAAGGGTATGGAAAATCCCCTGCTGCTTATGCTTCTGGGGCGGTGACATTAAATTAGATATTTCTTTACAAAGTAGCCCCGTGTTTAGTAGAAAAGCCTGTCACCTACCAGCATGCTCTGTACAAGGAAGCAGTGGTCTTTCTGCAGAGATCTCAGAGTCTCAGAGTTCTCCAATGAGCAGGGAGCATGAGCTTTGACACAACAGGGGGCGTGTCAGACATCCCGAAAATGATCGCTTCTTCCACACAGAGAGCAGGCCTTCTCTGCAGCATGCTGACAGGGGACGGACTTTTCTACTCAGGTTGTGGCTGCTTTCTGAAGAGACTTTGCACACCTTTTGTTTTGGAGTACCTGGAACGTATTTAGCGGATTTAAACTGAAAGTTCAACTGAGCTTTAATTTTGCCTTCTGATCGACTCCAACGCATTTAGCTGAAATGGCAACATTTTTTCACAGAAATTTTTGCTTTATGTTACTATAGGAAATGTGTTCTTGTAAGCCACTGAGCATATTGCAATAGAATCCTAGCCCTAAAATGTAAAGGCTATAGCCCCATACACACTATCAGATTTTCTGCTGATTTTTGTCTTCAGATTTACCAAAACCATGTAGTAAAAGGACCTGCCTGATTGCATACAAATTGAAACTCCTAAGGTTTGACCTCATATTATATGGTTTTGGTAAATCTGACCCCCCTTCCCCCCCACATGACAGTGGGCGGGGGAACCCTGCGATTTGAAAACAGCAAGGCTGTGTGAGGGCGTGGGTTTCATCCACACAGCTGCGTCATGGCAATTAACCACTAGCCGACGAGCCGCCGTCATTCTACTGCGGCAGGTCAGCTCTCCATGCCAAATCGCCGTAGCTGTACATCGGCCCTTTAAACAGCTATAGCAGGTACGTGCGTGGCAGGGGACACGATGCGCATGGCCAGTGGGCGTGATGTCCTCCGGCCACAGGCAACTGCAGGCATGAGAGCCAGAATGGGGATGTATGTGTGTGTGTGTAAATCCCCAGTCTGTCAGGAGAGAAGAGACAGATCGTCTGTTTCTACTAGTTAGGAACAGCAATCTGGCTACTCCTCTAGTCAGTTACATCCCCCACAGTTAGAAACACACACAAGGAACACATTTAACCCCTGGTTAAAGTGGTTGTAAACCCTTACAAACCACTTTGACCTACAGGTAAGCCTAGATTAAGGCTTACCTGTAGGTCCAAGAAATATCTCCTAAACCTATACAGTTTAGGAGATATTTGCCCGAAGACAGGCACCGCTGTCTACGGCGCATGCGCCGTAGACAGCGGCGCGCAGGCGCACTGAGCGCAGCATTTCCAACAATTGAGCTGCCGCGCGTCGGCTCCCGTGCGCATGCGTGGGAGTGACGTCATCGCGGCTCCGCCGAATGACAGCGGCGGAGCTGCGAGACCCCACCGAAAAGATAGATGCGCCGGACTACAGGGGACAGCGGTGACATCGCTGGCTCCTGTGTCAGGTAAGTGACACATAATGGGCTACTATGCGATGCATAGTAGTCCATTATGCTTTGCCTTTGCAGGGAATGAAAGAGGAAGTAAACCCATCAGGGTTTACTTCCTCTTTAACTCCTTCCCTGCCAGTGACATTTACAGAGTAATCAGTGCATTTTTATAGCACTGATCGCTGTATAAGTGTTAATGGTCCCAAAAATGTGTCAAAGTGTCCGATCTGTCCATCACAATGTCACAGTCCCACTAAAAATCGCAGATCACTGCCATTACTAGCAAAAAAAAAAATAATTATAATAAAAATGCCATGAATATAGCCCCTATTTTGTATATGGTATAACCTTTGTGCAAACCAATCAATAAACGCTTATTGTGATTTTTTTTACCAAAAATTTGTAGAAGAATATATATCAGCCTAAACTGAGGAAGAAATTTGTTTTTTTATATATTTTTTTGGGGGGGGGGATATTTATTATAGCAAAAAATGTAAGAAAATTGCTTTTTTTTTTCAAAATTGTCACTCTTTTGTCACTCACCTTACTGTTATGACCCCTGCATTACCCGTAAGGTCATAACTTGTTGTGGTTCCATTTAAGGGAGATAGGGATGAGGATCTGATGTTTCATGTCTCCCATGGCACAATATCAGCCTCCAAGCTCGCGATCATACATATAGAAATGAGAACAGAATACACCACATCTAGTGTTCTCTGTTTTAAAAAATTAAATATACCGAATAAAAGTATAAATAATCAAATAAGTGCAATACTTTTATTCAGTATATTAAAAGTTTTAAAACAGAGAACACTAAATATGGTGTATTCTTTTCTCATTTGCATATATGTCATTGCGAGCTTGGAGGCTCATATTGAGCAATAGGAGATACTAACAAGCTGAAACATCAGATCTTCCTCCCTATCTGACTTAAAGGGAATCACCACAAGTTATGTCCTTACTAGTAATGCAGAGGTCATAACAGTAAGGTGAGAGGCTAGAGTGCACAGGTGTTGGGGTGGCACTGTCACTTGTCCGGAAGTATCATATGGTGGTAGAATATTTATCAACGTTGTGTTTTTTTTTTTTTATGTTACTGATTGAGAAGGCGGCTGGTCACAATATTCAATATGGACCCTTATGCACTGTTGATTGATTTTTTGATATTTATATTTTTGTTCACTTATTTATGATATTGTTTGATGGTATTAGACTGTCCAGTTATTTATTAATAAATTTAGAATTGTGATACACTCTGGGGTGGATTTACTAAATGCAAATAGACTGTGCACTTTTGAAAGTGCAGTTGCACTCTGCAAGTCAGTTGCTCCAGAACTTAGTAAATAAGGGAGAGCTCTGCTGACTCCAAGCATGTGCAAGCAAAAATTATTATTATTTTTTTAATTTTCCTTGCATGTTATTGGTTGTTCTTTGCAAAGTGAACCTTTACTTCATTTACTAAGCTCTGGAGCAACTGCACTTGCAGAGTGCAACTGCGCTTTCAAATGTGCACAGTCTATTTGCCTTTAGAAATATATTATATATAAAATCTAATCATATAATATAATATACATTATATATATATATATATATATATATATATATATATATATATATAATATAAAATCGATTTTGAGGGATATATATATATATATATATATATATATATATATATATATATATATATACATATATACATATTATATATATAAAATATATAATATGAAATAGATTTCGAGGGATTGGTGTGTGTAGTTATACTGGGTCTTGTCCAAGTACAAAATATTTTCTAATAAAATATGAAATAAACAAGAATGTCACATAGAAAAAGTATATAGTTACAAAATTGCATAGACAGAGAAATATGCACGGTTGAAAAAGCAGAAAGGTTTCCTATAGTCAGAATTCAACTGGGCATATTTCTCTGCCTATGTAATTTTGTAAGTATGCATCTTACGCGACTTCCCAATTTTTTGGGGCGCAACCATATATTGAAATGTAATTACTGCAAATATAATTTGGTTTTGACATATTATTAAGTGTACACTCTTACTTTATAGACTGTGATACCCAACTGACCAAAATATACCGCTGAAGAAGGATCCTTTGAGGTCTGAAACATGTAAGGTGTCCGAGCCTGGAATGTACAGTGCTTTCCCTATCAACATGTTCCCCCGGGCAACCACCGTCTTTTATCCATGACGTGCATGTTGGGTACCTTACTGAGTGCTTTTATACAATTTGTTTGTCATTTTGTATACTTTTTCTGTGATATTCAAGTTTGTTACATATTTCATAATAAAATATTTTTTTCCCTACCTAGTCTGTCCCTTGTCAAATCCATGCGAGGTTTTGGTTTATGCCCTAGGGCACTACTAGTTCTTTTAGTCTATTTGCCTTTAGTTAAATCAACCCCTAGATGTTGTAATTATAACTACAAGTACCATCTTCCACAGCAGAAGGCAGATTTGTAGTTTGAATGCGCTGTGAACATACTGATTGGCATGCTAGTAGTCCATTCACACTTCCTCCAGCTTGCATGCTTACAGGCTGTACAGAGGTATGGGCTAAAAGCTGGAGGGAGAGTGTGCAGGAGCCTGAAATTGCACCAGTGATCTGCTGATTGCAGTGCTTTGTAGGCTCCTTGTCAGGTCACCTTGAGGCGAGGTGACAGGTGCACACCGTAGGGATCAGGAGTGCACCGCAAGGTTGTGGACCCTACGGCTGACTGCTGCAGACGGGGGACAGATCCCACTGGGGTTAGAGCGTAAGATTCCCTGGGGTGCGGAGTCTAAGAGCCAGCAGGTGTTCACCAACGCCTCTAGTGGTGAGGATGGATTTGGCTGCAACTGGCTCCAGGTCACGACCCCAAGGGTCCCCCAGCTCACACCCACAGTAGGCAACAGGAGGATAGGGATGGTGAGGGATAAAGCCAAGGTCGGGGCCACAAGCTGACAAGAATAGTCGGGGACACGCCAAAAGGTCAGGATCACAGGCAAACAGGGATAGTCAAACACACGCCAAAGTCGGTAACGGAAAACAGTAGCAGAGCACACAGCAGGAAACAGGAAGCTAACCCACAAAGGTTGATCAGCAGGGCTGGCCTGCAGTGCACAGGTTAATATAGAGCTCTCTGATAGGAACTAGGGTGGAGCCATGCCAGAGGATGGATTATAAAAGCAGTCAGGTGAGGCTCGGCTGGTCTCTAGAAATGAACACATGGAGACAGGTAAGCAGACGAACTCTATTGCATAACCATGACACTCCTGTTAAAAAATAAAAATAAAAAAAAATCCACATATGTGCATTTATTATTTTATTAAAAGGTGAACTTATCATTTTAACTGTTAACGTGCTGGTTTCATTTAACTCTCTTATGTGTAAATCTCAAGGCTGCTAGTTTGTTTTTGTTTTTTTCAGCTACCCTCAAAATTATGGCCACAGAGAACTGTTTCAGAACTGCTACTGTGTAAGCCCCTGTACACACGGTCGGAAATTCCGATGGAAAAAGTCAGATCGGACCATGTTGTCGGATAATCTGACCGTGTGTGGGCTTCATCTGACTTTTTCCGTCAGAATGTCCGACCAACAAAGTTTGAGAGCTGGATATAAAATTTTCCGACAACATGATCCGATCGGACTTTGTCCGATCGTTTGTAGAGAATTCTGATCGGACAAAGTGCCACGCATGCTCAGATCAAATTACAAGACCAAAGATATTGGCTACTAGCCTGAACGTATTCGTAACGAAAGAACGTCATCACGTTCCAAATGATCGGATTTTCCGACAACTTTGTCCGACCGTGTGTATGCAACACCAGTTTCGGACAAGATCCATCTGAAAAAATCTGACAGATTTTGTTGTCAGAATGTCCGACCGTGTGTACAAGGGCTAACAAAAGAACCTGGCGGTCTATTTCCTGTATTAAGGTACATATTGCAGCACTTACTTTGAAGGATGTATGAAGGATGCCTTCTTCTGCTCCATAAAGAAGGCCAGATGCAACCACATAGGTTGTGAACTTGCCTTTGTTCTGTAAAAAGATATCACATGGAAATAGAAAACTTAAAATGATGGTAGGTTTATTCAGACATTAACCTGGACGCCTCTCAACTCCCATTCACATTTCTGTATTGTGGCAATGTGCATTAAAACTCACCTGCTATATTTGCGGTGTGTTGGCGTGCCATTCATTGAAAAGCACCCAATACATTGTACGGTAGAGCCCAACCCACAAGAGCTCGCCACAATGCATATATATTGCACTTTGTGGTGCCCTGCATTTTGAAAAAAAGAGCCACGCATGTTTTTCATTTCTTGTGGCGCAATGATAGAAAATTCATAATAAATAAAGTGCCCTAACACAACTCATATTAACATGTGGCATGGTATGGGTCAACGTGCATGCATTAACACACCTGGATGGAACACTTTAGTGTGAGTAGACCCTAAAGCTCATTGCTATGTCTGGTTATAAGCACTATGAGGCAGTGGCTGGCAGGATTGTGGACAATATATATGCATCATCTAGGTTTCTCAACTTTTTCCTTTCCCAGAATCTAAGTTCTGTCCTGGGTCCTGGAGCCCAGAGTCTTTGTAGAGCTTTAGGTGGGAAAAGCCTGACACTGTCACTTTGTGGAAACCAGTGACACTAATACAGCGATCGGTGCTAAAATATGCACTGTCACTGTACTAATGACACTGACTGGGAAGGGATTAACATCTAGGGAAATCAAAGGGTTAAATGTGTGCCTAACCAGTGTTTTTGTGTGTACGGTGAGCTTCTTTTACTAAGGGATGTGATGGTTTTTATTTCCCGATTTGCAGGGAAGTAAAAAGCGCCACATCCCCACTGAGAAGACAGAGGTTTGTCCTGTCTTCCTCCTCGCCAATCAGTGGGTGTTGGGGGTCATCCATTGGCCGGCACCCACTGATCGGCTTGTGCTGTGACTAATCACAGCACAGCCAGTGCGCCCCCTATCCAAAAGTGCTGGAATAAGGTACTAGGTATGTGATTTGATGCAGGAGAGTCACTGAATACCTATGTTATGTTGTCTGCAAGTGATTAAAAGGAATAGAAACCCTAACACGTTCTCTTGATGGTTTTCTTTTTTCTGTCATACCATTAAAGAAGTTTGTTTTATTTGTTCAATTATTGCAAACAAATCTGCTGATCATGCTAGAAATCCAGTGGGCTTGCAAGATCCTGTGGGTTCTGCAGCATTTTTAGCACTGCTTAGAACACCTCTGTCTACTATATAGTACTCTAGAGTGCCTTGAAAAAGTATTCATACCCCATGACATTTTCCAAATGTTTTCATGTTACAACCAAAAATTAAATGGATTTTATTGTGATTTTATGTGATAGACCAACACATAGTGGTGCATAATTGTGAAGTGGAAGGAAAATGATCAATTTTTTTTTTTTACAAATAATTATCTGAAAAGTGTGGCGTGAATTTGTATTCAGCCCCCTTTACTCTGATATCCCTAACTAAAATCTAGTGGAACCAATTGCCTTTTGAAGTCACCTAATTTGTAAATAGAATCCATCTGTGTGTATTTAATCTCAGTATAAATACATCTGTTTCGTTGATGCCCTCAGAGGTTTGTTAGAGAACCTTAGTGAACAAACAGCATCACGAAGGCCAAGGAACACACCAGACAGGTCAGGGATATAGTTGTGGAGAAGTTTAAAGCAGGGTTAGGTTATAAAAAAATATCTGAAGCTTTGAACATCTCACAGAGCTCTGTTCAATATATCATCCGAAAATGGAAAGAGTATGGCACAACTGCAAACCTACCAAGACATGGCCATCCACCTAACCTGACAGGCCGGGCAAAGAGAGCATTAATCAGAGAAGCAACCAAGAGGTCCATGGTAACTCTGGAGGAGCTGCAGAGATCCACAGCTCAGGTGGGAGAATCTGTCCACAGGACAACCTTTAGTCGTGCTCTCCACAAATCTGCCCTTTATGGAAGAGTGACAAGAAGAAAGACATTTTGAAAGAAAGCCATAAGAAGTCCTATTTCCAGTTTGCGAGAAGCCATGTGGGGGACACAGCAAACACGTGGAAGAAGGTGCTCTGGTCGGATGAGACCAAAATCGACCTTTTTGGCCTATAAGCAAAACGCTATGTGCGGCAGAAAACTACACATCACCCTAAACACACCATTCCCACTGTGAAACATGGTGGTGGCAGCATCATGTTGTGAGGATGTTTTTCTTCAGCAGGGACCGGGAAGCTGGTCAGAGTTGATGGGAAGATGGATGGAGCCAAATACAGGACAATCTTAGAAGAAAACCCGTCTGCAAAAGACTTGAGACTGGGGCGGAGGTTCACCTTCCATCAGGTCAACGACCCTAAACATACAGCCAGAACTACAATGAAATGGCTTATATCAAAGCATATTCATGTGTTAGAATGGCCCATTCAAAGTCCAGACCTAAATCCACTGTGCGATTATTGCAAAAAAATAAATAAAATGATGCTGATCATGCTAGAAATCCAGTGGGCTTGCAAGATTCTGTGGGTTCTGCAGCATTTTTAGCATTGCCTAGTACACCTCTGTGTACTATATGGTACTCTACATTGCCTTGAAAAAGTATTTTCAAAGTCCAGACCTAAATCCAATTGAGAATCTGTGGCAAGACTTGAAAATTGCTGTTCACAGATGCTCTCCATCCAATCTGACAGAGCTTGAGCTATTTTTCAAAGAAGAACGGGCAAAAATATCACTCTCTAGATGTGCAAAGCTGGTAGAGACATCCCCAAAAAGACTTGCAGCTGTAATTGCAATGAAAGGGGGTTCTACAAAGTATTGACTCAGGGGAGCGCCATACAAATGTACCCCACACTTTTCACATATTTATTTGTAAAAAAGGTTGAAACCCATTTATCATTTTCCTTCCACTTCACAATTATGTGCCACTTTGTGTTGGTCTATCACATAAAATCCCAATAAAATACATTTAAGTTTTTTGGTTTGTAACATGACAAAATGTGGAAAATGTATGAACACTTTTTCAAGTCACTGTATGTTACAGAAAAGAGGAGAGGGGGTGGGTAGTCCTGCCCTAGGGTGACAACGCTGCTCCTCCACACTATGGTAAGCAGGGCCGTTTTTAAGGCAGGACAAAAGGGGCAGCTGCCCTGGGCCCTTTCATTGTTGTGGGGCCCTAAGCAGCTGCCTCTTCCTTGTCAACTATCCTGGTTTAAATTTCCTCTTCGCTTGAGGTTTTAGTCCTGTGCTGTGTCCCAATATCTCAGTGTGAAGTGCTGCTACTAATGCTGCCCAGCTCTGCCCTATTGTTGTGTACAGATGACTCACCTGCAGACCCTGTGTTTACATGTAAATTACCGGCATTCATATGTAAATAGCAACGGCATTCATATGTAAACAGCAGCGGCCGGCGGCATTCATATGTATATCATGCCCCTTAAGGTCATATCCACAGTGATCTCTAGCAACCAATCAACAAAGAGAAATCATGTGCTGTGACCTCTAGCAACTAACCAGTAAGCTGTAATGTGTGCTGTAACCTCTAGCAACCAGTCAGTGAGCAGTAATGATACACTGTAACCTCTGGCAACCAATCGTAATAGATGCCTGATCTGATTCAGCAAACTGATTTTGAGTCTAGCTGCTATTTATTGTCTCAGAGCAGGTGGAGAGCAAAACTGCATGGGGGGGGCCAAGAAAAGTTTTGCCCAGGGTCCAATCAGTGCTAAAGACAGCCCTGATGGTAAGTGAGCGTTGTCACTCTAGGACAGAAAGTGTTAATGATAGGATCACCAGGTGAAGCTGAAAGGCAAAAGAATCCCTGCTGAGCCGCCCGAGTTGTGAACCGTCTTTGGTCGGCTTTAATACTGTTATTCCCGGCTTGGTGGTAGCAGGGGCAGTTTTCACAATCAAGCTGTAGTGATAAAGATGCAGCTGCACAATTCAGTGCTAATACTGATGTGTGTCATAAGGAAGAGTTGGGCCTCTTTAAGTAGTACTGAGAAACCAAACACACAACATCAAAGTCAATCTAAAGCCAAAGGTTTTATTTTATTTTTTGTTTTAATACAGCAAGAAATGGTTAGAACTTCGGTAAGTTTTGTTCTGTTTTCTGTGACCCATTAAGGAGATTGCCTTCTGCTTCCTATCATGGAGACCCAACAGGAAGTGAGGATAAACCCCTATTAGACAATTGTCATTGGATCAGGTGTCCCCATTGGAAGATTTCTCCTCTATTCTGTAAAACTTTGGATTCAGCATCACTTTCTGATGAAAGGTGAATCTTCTTGACATATTGCATTAAAATACTTACTGATTTCCCCATCTTAATGACGAGTTTTTCTGCATTAATATGATCTTTAAAGTTTGAGTGACATTTCCTTCTCCGATAATCATCTTCTGTGAAAGGGAGTTCAGGATCATCCTGTAAGAAGACTGCAGGTGCTAGAGTCACGCTAAATGCTTAAAATCACACACTTATCATCACTAAACACAGATTTGGCTTCTTTCATACAAATGTCTGGGAGTTGTTTTACCTGCCATAGGATTTGTATTTATGTCCATACAGTTCAGAGATTTACACAGCTCTCCCACACAGCACAACCCTATCTGCCAAGGCAGGTTTAGGCTGCTTTCACACTGGGGCGGTATTCAGGCGTTACAGCGCTAAAAATAGCGCCTGTGTAGCGCCTGAAAAAAAACGGCCCCTTTCCCTCCAGTGTGAAAGCCGGAAGGCTTTCACACTGGAGCGATGAGCTGGCAGGACGGTGAAAAAAGTCCTGCTAGCCGCATCTTTGGAGCGGTGAAGGAGCGGTGTATTCACCGCTCCTATACCGCTCCTACCCATTGAAATCAATGGGACACCGCGGCAATACCGCCGGCAAAGCGCCGCTTTGCGGCGCTTTGCGGGCGGGTTTAACCCTTTTTCGGCCGCTAGCGGGGGTCAAAACCACCCCGCTAGCGCCCGCAGACCGCCGCTAAAATGACGGTAAAGCGCTGCTAAAAATTTTTTGCGGCGCTTTACCGCCGACGCCGCTCCCGCCCCAGTGTGAAAGCAGCCTAAGTGATTTTTGTCAGGCTGCTTTTCCCCCAGCCTGTGATTGGACAGTGAAAAGAGAAGTACTGGTGAGTACATCTCTCTGTCACTCTGCACTCTCCTGCTATCAGCATGTCTCATGTTAACTAACTGGCTCCTTGTGCTGTTTCTCCCTCTCCCAGTTTGAGCTTTGCTGTACAGTGGAATTTAGGAGAAAAAAATATTAATGGCTGCAAAGCTGCCTTCATTTATGCCTTGTATGTCTGCCTTTGCTGAGAACAATAACTAGGCCGACACTGTTGACCTCTCCTGAAAATGCTAGTTACCTGGCTGTTAAAGCGATCTGTCCAAAACTAAAACAAACTCTGAGATCATTCTGACTTCACCTCCTGCTTGCTTGTTCTGGGTTAGGGACTCAAATAATTGAAGTTTTCACAACTTTTATGAATAATAGTTAAATGTCCTTCACTTTTCCTTTGGCATACATCTTTTGTGGCTATTAAAATACAACTCTGTCATATAAAAATACATTTTATAGGTATATTAACAGTAAAAAGGCAAAATCAGAGCAAATTGCCCACATGAAAGACAAGGAAGGGAGGATGGTTATGGATGAAACAGAGAAGGCAACTGTACTTAAAGTGGATGTAAACCTGATTTTTTTTTTATGTCATAATGTAGAGTATAAGATTTGCTATCATTTGAGCCCAGTCTTGCTTAATCCAACTCTGAGCAATCCCCTTTTATTGTTCAGTGAGATAAATCTTGACAGAGAAATACTTTGTCAAATCCTCCCCCTTGCTGTGAGTGACAGGCGATTTACATATCTCGTGCACTAGCCTAAGAGACATGCATTATTTTTTAATTCCCCCCACTCCTTTCTTCTGCTGCTCTGCCAGGATTGGATGTTCTACACCTCAGCATAATTGGGCATGCAGAAGTCATGTGGTTACTTTCCTGTCTTTTCACTGGTTGTTAGAGATCATAGCAGAAGTTCAGCGTAAGAAATACACAGGAGAAAATGCATATTGACAAGGGGAGTGTAGAGGTGGGCGGGGAGTCTACTGACATCACGTCTCCACCCACCGAGCTCCAGACAACAGACCCACCCACAGAATATGCAGTTTTTCGGGTCTCATAACAGACAGAGGGGAGACATTTGACAAGTAAAGATACATGCAAGAGGCATTTATATCCTTCTAGATAACCCCTATGGCAGTAGTTTAGAAAGGATGACATAGGGTTTACATCCACTTTAATGCCTTCTTCTCCTCAGTCTTTACGCGGTAAAAGGAGGAGTATAATGACTGCAAGCGTGCTGTTAGTGACACATCACAGGGAATACCCTCGTGGCTAACAGAGGCCGGAGTGAAGGAAAGACTTAAACTTAATACAAATAAATCATCAGGTCCAGATGGCTTACACCCAAGAGTCCTCAGAGAACTAAGTCAGGTTATAACCAGAACATTGTTCCTAATCTTTGAGGACAGCATACTGACAGAATTTGTACCAGCTGATTGGAGAAACGCCAATATGGTACCAATATTCAAAAAAGGACAGAGACAAATCCCTGGAAACTACAGCCTAACATCAATAGTGGGCAAATTATTGGCAAGGATGATAAGGGACTCTATCCAAAAATTTACTAAAGGAAAAAAATATCATTAGTAGTAATCAGCATGGGTTTACGAAAGGTCGTTCTTGCCAGACCAATCTGTTAACATTTTATGAGGAAGAAGTGAGCTGCCATCTAGACAGGGGAAGACCTGTGGATTTAGTCTACCTGGATTTTGCAAAAGCATTCAATACAGTCCCCCATAAATGATTAATTTACAAGCTGAGGTCTGCAGGCATGGCCCAAAAGGTTTGTTCTTGGGTATAAAACTGGTTACAGGGGCACGGCCAAAGGGTGGTGATAAATAATATGTACTCATACTGGTCTGGAGTGGTAAGTGGGGTACCCTAAGGTTTTGTCCTGTGACCAATTATATTCAATTTATTCATAAATGATATAGAGAATGGGATAAATAGTTCAATCTCAGTTTTTGCAGACGATACAAATTAAGCAGAGCAATAACTTAACATCAGGGTATAGAAATTTTACAGAAAGACCTGAACAAAATAATGGAGTGGGCAAATAGATGGCAAATGAGGTTTAATATGGAGAAATGTAAAGTAATGCACTTGGGGGAAAAAACATAAATGAAAAATACTCACTAGGGGGAGAATCTCTGGGGGATCAAGGCTGGAGAAAGATCTGGGGGTCCTAGTAGATGACAGATTGGGCGATAGCATGCAATGTCAAGCTGCAGCTACTAAAGCCGGCAGAATATCAGCATGCATAAAAAAGGGGATATACTCCAGGGAAAAAACATATAATCCTACCACTTTATAAAACTCTGGTTAGACCACATCTGGAACACTACATCCAGTTCTGGTCACCAGTCCTCAGAAGGGAAGTGCTGGAACTGAGGGAAGAATCAAGAAAAAGGGCAATGAAATTAATAAGGGGACTGGAGGACCTCAGTTACGAGAAATGACTGCAAGCACTAAATGTATTCTCGCTGGAGAAACAACGCTTGAGATGAGATATGATAGCTTTTTACAAATACCTCAATGACGCTCCCAGCATAGGAAACAAACTATTCAGTCTGTAAGAGGACACGGGGCCACACAATGAGACTGGAGGAGAAGCGGTTTAACCACTTCAATGCAGGGCACTTATACACCTTCCTGCCCAGACCAATTTTGAGCTTTCAGAGCTGTCGCACTTTGAATGACAATTGCGT
The DNA here is from genome assembly GCF_037356315.1 of Lithobates pipiens. Lineage (NCBI taxonomy): Eukaryota > Metazoa > Chordata > Amphibia > Anura > Ranidae > Lithobates > Lithobates pipiens. The sequence goes on along the minus strand of NW_027507791.1, from coordinate 148,696,332 downwards.
GGTCATGCTACACTGTACCCAACTAAATTTTTATCATTTTGTTCCCACAAATAGAGCTTTCTTTTGGTGGTATTTGATCGCCTCTGGGATTTTTATTTTCTGCTAAACAAATAAAAAAAGCCTGAAAATCTTGAAAAAAAAAACATGTTTCTTTTGGTTTCAGTTACAAAACTTTGTAAATAAGTAAGTTTTCTCCTTCACTGATGGGCACTGACGGGGCTGCAGTGACCGGCACTGATAAGGCGGCACTGATGGGCACCGATGAGGTGGCACCAATGAAGTGGCACTGATAGGTGGCACTGATATGCGACACAGATAGACACTGATAGGTGGCACAAATAGGCACTGATAGGTGGAACGGATTGTCATGGATAGGTGGCACGGATTGGCATGGATGGGTGGCATGGATAGGTGGCACAAATGGGCATGGATAGGTGGCACGGATGGGCATGGATAGGCGGCATGGATGGGCACTGATAGGCAGCTAGGATGGGCACTGATAGGCGGCTAGAATGGGCACTGATAGGCGGCATGGATGGGCATTGATAGGCAGCATTGTAATTTAAAGTTTTGTAGGGATGGATGCCAATCAGTGCCAAACAATAATGCATGCCAATCAGTGATGCCCATTGTGGCATCCATTATGGGCACTGATTGGCATTCATTATGGGCACTGGCTGGCATCCCTGGTGGTCTAGGGGGCATACCTGGTGCTGGGCATCTCCTGGTGGTCTGGTGGCGTCCCTGGTGGTCCAGTGTGGGCATCCTCAGGGGGGCTGTGCTGATAATTGATCAGGCACAGACCCCCCCTGTCAGAGGAGCAGCCGATCGGCTCTCCTCTACTCACGTCTGACAGACGCGAGTGAGGAAAAGCCGATCACCGGCTCTTCCTATTTACACTGTGATCAGCCGTGATTGGACACAGCTGATCATGTGGTAAAGTCTCCTTCGGAGACTCTTTACCGAGATCGTAGTTGCGGGGTGTCAGACTGACACCCCGCAACAATGATCACCGCGATGCGCGTCCCCGGGGGGCGCACAGTGGCTTAATATCCTGATCACATCATATGACGTCCGGTCAGGATATTAAAACCACTTTGCCACCGTCATTTTGCTATATGGCGGGCGGCAAGTGGTTAACCTTAAACTGTGCAGGGGTTTTTACTGTCAGGACTATAAGGATGTGGAACTCTCTTCCACAATTGGTGGTGGCAGCGGGGAGTATGGATATTTTTAAGAGACTCTTGGATGTACATCTTAAAGATCGCAACAAACAGGGATATGGGAAATAATTATAGACCCTGACACATGTGCACCTACACAGGTTGAACTGGATGGACGATTGTCTTTATTCAACCTTACCTACTATGTAACTATATGCTATAGATCGTGGGGTGCTTAACCCGTGGCCTCTGGAGCCCCAGGTGTGGCCCGTGACCTCTAACCAAGGAAAGCACATGCCCATGCTCTGGGATAGAGGGTCGGCAAGCCCAGATTGCTATCAATGGGTTGGTGACCCTCCATCCCAGAGCATTAGAGTGCATGGAGCCGGCACCCACAGTGGAGGTAGCAGGAGCCGCATAAGCCAATACTGCCTCTGTAGTGCCAGCTCCTGTCCCAGGCAGAGGGATACTAAGTGCACTTCACCTGGGACCTTTCTAGCAGCCTGGAGAGAGATGCCAGCAGAAGCTGGAAGAGGAAAAGGTCAGTGTATTAACAGGGGCGGACTGACAACTCATGGGGCCTCCGGGCAATAGGAGATTATGGGGCCCCTAGGCAATCAGAGATTATGGGGCCACACAGTAGACACAAACACACACACATAGTAAACAATCACACAGTATACACAGACATGTTTCTATTGGCTGAGAAGGTACTGGAGAGGTGGGGCAGCTTTAATCTCAGGATTGTTAGACCAAAAGGATGTCGGTAAGGGACATTTTTTACATACTGTCCCTGGTTTACTGAGGCTGGCAACCCTGATGGGGCCCCCTAGTGGCATGGGGCCCTCAGGCAGTGCCCGAGTGGCCCAATGGTTAGTCCACCCCTGTGTATTAAACATCATATACATTGCACTTTTGCAATGGGCATATTAGCACTTATAAAAAAGCGTTATTAAGCTGCTTTCACATTGATCCGTAGGAGCAGCGTAGTGCACCAGGGGATTTTCTGCGAGTTAGCTGCACTGAGCCATAGACATCTATTATATACTGCAGTTTGTTGCAGTTTGGTGTACCCAACCCCCCCCCCCCCCCCAAGAATCTATGGCAAAGTGTAGCTAACCGTAGGAAAGCCGCAGGCGCACTGTGCTGCACTTGTGGAGTTAAGCTTGGCACAAAAGTATCATCACTCTATAAATGAGTAAATAAAGGCTCAATTATTAAGTAGTTTTTTTTTTTATTATTTATTTTATTACTAAATCATGACAAATAAAAAAGTAAAACTGGATACTGTATAAGCCAATCAGAGATGGTATTTGGCACACTTACTGGGTAAAGTGGCTTGCTTCGTGCCCAGGTCATGACTGTAGATAATAATATAAACATTTTCTGGCTTTCAAAGTTTTCAATTTCTGTGTGGAGCGCTAAAAGGAAACGAAATGTAATAGACTGATTTTCAGACAGTGATAACAAAATGGTGCTGATTCATTAAAACTAGAGAAAAAACAAGGACAAACAGAGCCTATACCCATAGCAATCAATCACAATTCTTTAAGTGCTGGGATGGGCAACTAAAACATTTTAATAAATCAGTCCCAGTATGGTAAATCAGTCATTTCTTTTGTACAGGTAATTGAAAGTTAAACAGATTGTCCTTCCACAATTTTGTATGTGTGCTGCAGGCAAAGCCTCCACCACCAATCAGAAATGATCTCCAATCCAGGAACATTCCCCTTACTTTATCTGCAGGGGCACTGCAAATGACTGAATACTATAATAATACTAGAAATACTAGAATGCCGAATATTATAGTAACATCGCCAATAATGACCATATCACAATATTATTATTATCATTTTAGCCTCTTCACAGGCTATTCCCTCTTGAAGAGGGATTTCACTGTGAAAAAAAAATATTAAAAGCCAGCAGCTACAAATACTGCAGCTGCTGACTTTTAATAAATGGACACTCACCTGTCCCAGGATCCAGCGATGTCAGCAGCCGAGGCCGATCGATCGCTCGGCTCTCGACTGCTGCCGCCACCATTCTAGGTGAGGGAATCAGGAAGTGAAGCGTTACGGCTTCACTTCCCAGTTCCCTACTGCGCATGCGCGAGTCGCGCAGCGCAATAGGAATTGTCCACGCTGTCTCTGGGACCGTGTGTGTCCCAGCAGACAGCGCGCAGGGACAGGAAGAGGCATGGACTCCCGTGGGAGTCTATGCCTGGAAGTGGGTGTAAATGCCTGTCTTTGACAGGTATCTGCACCCCCCTTCCCCTTGAAAGGTGCCAATTGTGACACCGGAGGGGGGGACGGTTCCGATGAGTGGAAGTTCCACTTTAGGGTGAAATCCCGCTTTAAGCCTATCATGAATGCTGCTGCCAGACTCATCTACCTTACCAACCCCTTAGTGTCTGCCACCCCCCTCCACCCATCGCCCAGCGAAATAAATTTAAAATACTAACTACAACATACAAAGCTATTCACAACACTGCCCCGAGCTACGTCACCAAACTTGTCTCTAAATATCACCCAAACCGTCCTCTCCGCTCCTCCCAAGACCTCCTGCTCTCTAGCTCCCTTGTCTCCTCCTCCCATGCTCATCTCCAGGACTTCTCCAGAGCCTCTCCAATCCTCTGGAACTCTCTACCTCAATATGTCTGGCTATCTCCTATTCTGGTTGTCTTCAGGCGATCCCTGGAAATTCATCTTTTCAGGGAAGCCTATCACGCCTCCAACTAATCTCCTACCACTTCCATCAGCACATCCCCCACAGTTACAACCTTTTCTACCACTTACCCCACCCTATTAGATCTTAAGCTCTTCTGAGCAGGGCCCGCTTAACCCTCTATTTTATTGTATTGTAACTGTATTGATGTAAGAGAAGTGACCTGCCGCAGTACCAAGTAACAATGGCATGCTTTCATCCCGGGTAAAAAAAAGGAGGGCAAATGGAACTTTAAATGAAGCATGTCAATTGAAAAATAAAAATAATAAATACATGTACAAGTAGATGAAATTATTTAGATTTAATTTATAATCGATAACCCCTAGGGGTAGTCCATGTCTAATCTGAATGCATACAATGGTAATACAGTAATATAAATATAGATAAAAAAATTAATATATTTTCATAATAATAATCAGAAAATCTGGAGTATAGACAAATGAATGGACATACATGGATGCAGTTCATATCAGAAATACATAAATTACCAATCAAAATCATAAAATCACATGAATGAGTGAAAACTCTATAGGACAAAATTAATATTATCAATGATTAAAATAAGCTTAATTGGGCATCCTTAGTTTGAGAAACTGATGCGTTTCTTGGCTTCTTGCCAGTCATCAGGGGTGGGATGCATGTTTTTACTAAAAAAGCAAGTAAATATGACAAATATTAATATATGTGGAACCTCAATTAAATAGAGAGAGTATCAAATTGATCCACTTAATTGATAAAATGACTTACAATATAGCCCAAAAATTGGGCAGAACTTCCAGCAATGGGAACTGTAAGCCCTTGTACACACGGTCGGAGATTCCGACAACCAAATCCATCAGAGTAATTCCGACGGATTAATTCTGGAAGAGGTCCGGAAGTGATGTTGCATACACACAGTCGGACTAAGTTGTCGGAAAATCCGATTGTACATAACGCGATGACGTTATTTCCTTATGACGGGACTACGTTCAGGCTAGTAGCCAATAGCTTTGGTCTAGGAATTTGATCTGAGCATGCGTGGCACTTTGTCCGTCGGAGTAGGCTACACATGATCGGAGTATGTCCGATAGGAGCATTTTGTCTGAAAATTTTACCGGCAAGTTGGAAAACTTGGTCCGTCGGATATTCCAATGGAAACAGTCCGATGCAGACCACACACAGTCGGAATTTCCGACAAAACAGTCCGATAGGAAACATTCCGTTGGAATCTATGACCGTGTGTACAAGGGCTTAGAGCTGAGATATAACCGTCTAAATCATTTAATATACTCACATGTATTTATTATTTTTATTTTTCAATTGACATGCTTAATTTAAAGTCCCATTTGCCCTCCTTTTTTTATATATTGTAACTGTATTGTCACCCTTTTATATTTTAAAGCACTGCATAAACTGTTGGCGCTATATAAATCCTGTATAATAATAATACAAATTTTATGTACACAATTATTAAAATTAGTCCACCCACCAGACGCTGCCCAGGAAGCTTCATCGATCTGGGACAGGTCCTCTGTGATATTATATATGATGACATCGCTCTCCATAAGATGACTTAACAGCTCATCTCTATTTGAAATCTGGAACAGAGAGAAGGTAAGAGACATGGCCCACTGGAGAAATGAGTGAAAAGCTGTCTAATGATCTCCAAACATTCAAGTGATGGGACCATAAAAACCAAAGAACAGATTACACCCCGACGTTGCTTACCGCATATGTTTCCACCGGAAACCCCAGCTTCTTGTCTAAAGGTTTGGACAGAGTGCCTACTATCTGGAAGAGGCCCTGTTTTGATTTGCTGTCTGCCTCATCCTCTTGAGCTGATAGGTGCTCTTCTTCCTCCGCACCCTCTTCGGCTTCTTCAAGAGAAGCTCCAGCAATGCAGGCAGACAAATACTGCAGAAATAATAAGACCAATGAGTCTACAGTGTCAGGACATTCTGTGATAAATAAAGCACATATACTTTATATAATGGTACACATGCATTATACATACATTATACTGTATATTTAACTAAGCTGTGGGTCCCATTTTTAAGGGCCAGTCCACCCAAAATTGAATCTGGTAAGCTGGTTGACCTTTTTTCTCATCATACATCAGCTTCCAAAGCATCAGAGGGATTGCATTGTTAAAAGGTATCAGTCAGGAGAAGGGTACAAAATAATTTCCAAACCTAACCTACTCAAGGAGTTTGAGGTTTATGGGAGGTTGTCTAACCTTAAGATCAACTTCACCAAATCGGAAGCCATGGGGATCCTGATACCACCACGGTTACTCCCTGCTCTGCAATCCAGTTTCCAATTCAAATGGACGACGACCGCCCTGACGTACCTAGGCACTTACATTCCTCCGGACCTTGCAGACCTATACGCATGCAATTTCCCCCCCTTACTTACTAAAACGCGGCTGCTTCTGGACTCATGGCACAAAGGGACGCATTCTTGGTTCGGTAGATGTAATTTACTAAAAATGTGCATCTTGCCAAAATATCTGTATTTATTTCAGACTCTACCGATCAAAATTCCCTCTGTTTATCTTAAACAGGTACAGGCACTGTTTACCCGCTTTGTCTGGGCACAGAGGCAGCCTCGGATACCACGTTCCCAACTGTCCCTTCCTAAGCGACATGGAGGGGTGGCGTTACCAGACATTAAGCAGTATTATAACGCCTCTCATCTGAGCAGGGTGATTGATTGGGCTCGCAACCTCCCCACCAAATTGTGGGCCCAGATAGAGCAACACCAGTGCCCAGTCCCGTTGCGGTCCGCTCTTTGGTGCAGGACCGAACTGCCGAGGGACGTGAAAGCCCACCCGCTTATAGGCAACACCCTCTACCAGAGCGAGAAGGCGGCGTTCCGCCAATCCCTAACGAACGGGTCGTCACCGCAGACACCAATTCTCGGCAACCCTGGATTCCCGCCGGGTTTACCGGCTATGCAGTTTTGTCAATTGCGGGATTCCGACCTCACTAGGGCCTCTCAGTTTGTAAAGCGTGACGGCTGGGTTTCTATCAGTGACCTTATGGACCTCAGAGGTCCTTATGGTTTAAATTTTTGGGACGCCGCGCATTTACATCACTTTCTTCAGTCCATCCCGAACCCCGCGGCCTATTCTAGACCGTTGACCGAGTTTGAGGAGCACTTTTCTGGCACGGAACCTATCTCCCGACTTCTCTCTAAGATGTATGTACAGCTGAATACGCCACCACCAGCGCACCGTATCTCCAGTCTCGCGAAATGGGAGGGGGACCTGGGTTGCACCTTCACACCTGCGCAGATTGCACAGACTCTGCGGTTCACCCTGAAATCAACTGTCAGCCAATGATCAACTGTCATTGGCTGACAGCTGATCACGTGATAAGGGGTCGGGATCGACCCCTTGCACGGATCGGTGATCAGGCGAGTCTCATGGACTCGCCGATCACAGAGCGCGCCGCGCGCGCCCCTCAGGGGGCCCGCAGGCCGCTCGTGCACGGGACTACGTCAATAGACGTAGTCCCGGAAAAGGAGATCCGCGCTGTAGCCGTCATTTGGCTATAGCGCGGATCTCACGTGGTTAAAAGGTATAGCGCCAAATCTATTTCCTTCCCTTATCCGTCTTACTGTCCCATCCATTGGGTGGAAATTAATAGAGGCTGCTCTTACCAATATCATATCTCTTTATTCCATAGCGCGACCTACCCCCCTTCTTTTATTCAACAAAGTATTAGTTTAAGGGTGAGCACACTTATGCAACTATATTATTTCAACTGTCCCCATCAGAGTACCCCTTACATTAACTGTCCACAACATGCCCCCTTACATCGAGTGTCCCCAACAGAGTTCCCCCTTACATCAATTGCCCCCATCAGAGTGCCTCATGAATCAATGAATGCACACTTAGAGCCCTAGGGGGCACAGCTAAAATCTAGGGGAGGCACTGCCCACCCCAGCAACCCCTTATATCCAGACCTGTTATGTCTATTGCCACTGACCCTTCTGACTGACCACTGCCTATGGCAAAAGACTATCAGGTGAGAACTGGGTCTATGAGAGGCCCCAACCCTTCTGGCCAGCAGCTGCCTGCAGTATTAGTACTGGGTGGGAAGCTGGTGACAATCTCACATCTACGAGCGGCTCCTGACCCTACTGGCCAGCGTGCGTCTGAAAGACCAACCTATCTGATAGGAATCAGGTGACATCCTCATGTCTATGGCCCCTAACCCTACTAGCTGACCACCAGGGGAGGGCTGGCAGCCTTAGGCCAGGGGGGCAAGTCCAGTCAAGTGGCCCATTGAACCACCAAATCAGTTTACCATCCATGCCCACCTGGTTTTATAACGGATGATTGATGTTATGAAGCAAGACAAATATGATATAATGTGGTAATTCAATTTTTAAAAAATACTTTTTAATGCAAAAGTAAACAAAGTACAGAAGCAAGTAATATTGCATAAACTATTATTGCATTGCGGAGGGTGTTAGATAAGTCCGCTGGTAGGGGGAGGGTGTTAGATCAGTCCGCTGGTGGGGGGGAGGGTGTTAGATAAGTTCACTGGTGGGGGAGTGTGTTAGATAAGTTCGCTGGTGGGGGGAGGTTGTTAGATAAGTCTGCTGGTGGGGGGAGGGTGTTAGATAAGTCTGCAGGTGGGGGGAGGGTGTTAGATAAGTCCGCTGGTGGGGGGAGGGTGTTAGATAAGTCCGCTGGTGGGGCGGAGGGTGTTAGATAAGTCCGCTGGTAGGGGGAGGGTGTTAGATCAGTCCGCTGGTGGGGGGAGGGTGTTAGATAAGTCCACTGGTGGGAGGAGGGTGTTAGATAAGTCGGCTGGTGTGGGGAGGGTGTTAGATATGTCCGCTGGTGGGGGGAGGGTGTTAGATAAGTCCGCTGGTGGGGGGGAGGGTGTTAGATAAGTCCACTGGTGGGGGGAGGGTGTTAGATAAGTCCGCTAGTGGGGGTAGGTTGTTAGATAAGTCTGCTGGTGGAGGGAGGTTGTTAGATAAGTCCGTTGGTGGGGGGGAGGTTGTTAGATAAGTCCGCTGGTGGGGAGAGGGTGTTAGATAAGTCCGCTGGTGGGGGGAGGGTGTTAGGTAAGTCTGCTGGTGGGGGGAGGTTGTTAGATAAGTCCACTGGTGGGGAGGAGGGTGTTAGATAAGTCCGCTGGTGGGGGGGTGTTAGATAAGTTCGCTGGTGGTGGGAGGGTGTTAGATAAGTCCGCTGGTGGGGGGAGATTGTTAGATAAGTCCGCTGGTGGGGGGAGGTTGTTAGATAAGTCCGCTGGTGGGGGGAGGGTGTTAGATAAGTCCGATGGTGGGGGGAGGGTGTTAGATAAGTCCGTTGGTGGGGGGTGTTAGATAAGTCCCCTGGTGGGGGGAGCGTGTTAGATAAGTCCGTTGGTGGGGGGGAGAGTGTTAGATAAGTCCGCTGGTGGGGGGGAGGATGTTAGATAAGTCTGCAAGTGGAGGGGTGTTAGATAAGTCCGCTGGTGGGGGGAGATTGTTAGATAAGTCCGCTGGTGGGGGGGTGTTAGACAAGTCCGCTGGTGGGGGGGAGGGTGTTAGATAAATTCGCTGCTGGGGGAGGGTATTAGATAAGTCCGCTGGTGGGGGGGTGTTAGATAAATCCGCTGGTGGGGGGTGTTAGATAAGTCCGCTGGTGGGGGGAGGGTGTTAGATAAGTCTGCAGGTGGGGGGGTGTTAGATAAGTCCGCTGGTGGGGGAAGGGTGTTAGATAAGTCCGCTGGTGGGGCGGAGGGTGTTAAATAGGTCGGCTGGTGTGGGGAGGGTGTTAGATAAGTCCGATGGTGGGGGGAGGGTGTTAGATAAGTCCGTTGGTGGGGGGTGTTAGATAAGTCCCCTGGTGGGGGGAGCGTGTTAGATAAGTCCGCTGGTTGGGGGGAGGATGTTAGATAAGTCTGCAAGTGGGGGGGTGTTAGATAAGTCCGCTGGTGGGGGGAGATTGTTAGATAAGTCCGCTGGTGGGGGGGTGTTAGACAAGTCCGCTGGTGGGGGGGAGGGTGTTAGATAAATTCGCTGCTAGGGGAGGGTATTAGATAAGTCCGCTGGTGGGGGGGTGTTAGATAAATCCGCTGGTGGGGGGTGTTAGATAAGTCCGCTGGTGGGGGGAGGGTGTTAGATAAGTCTGCAGGTGCGGGGAGGTGTGTTAGATAAGTCCACTGGTAGGGGGAGGGTGTTAGATAAGTCCGCTGGTGGGGGGAGGGTGTTAGATAAGTCGGCTGGTGGGGGGAGGGTGTTAGATAAGTCTGCTGGTGGGGGGAGGGTGTTAGATAAGTCCGCTGGTGGGGGGAGGGTGTTAGATAAGTTTGCATGTGGGGGGAGGGTGTTAGATAAGTCCGCATGTGGGGGGGGTGATAGATAAGTCCGCTGGTGGGGGAAGGGTGTTAGATAAGTCCGCATGTAGGGGGCTGTTAGATAAGTCCGCTGGTGGGGGGAGGGTGTTAAATAAGTCGGCTGGTGTGGGGAGGGTGTTAGATAAGTCCGATGGTGGGGGGAGGGTGTTAGATAAGTCCGTTGGTGGGGGGGGAGAGTGTTAGATAAGTCCACTGGTGGGGGGGAGGATGTTAGATAAGTCTGCAAGTGGGGGGGTGTTAGATAAGTTCGCTGGTGGGGGTAGATTGTTAGGTGAGTCCGCTGGTGGAGGGGGAGGGTGTTAGATAAATTCGCTGGTGGGGGAGGGTATTAGATAAGTCCGCTGGTGGGGGAGTGTTAGATAAGTCCGCTGGTGGGGGGTGTTAGATAAGTCCGCTGGTGGGGGGAGGGTGTTAAATAAGTCTGCAGGTGGGGGGGAGGGTGTTAGATAAGTCCGCTGGTGGGGGAAGGATGTTAGATAAGTCCGCTGGTGGGACGGAGGGTGTTAGATAAGTCCACTGGTAGGGGGAGGGTGTTAGATAAGTCCGCATGTGGGGGGGTGTTAAATAAGTCTGCTGGTGGGGGGGAGGGTGTTAGATAAGTCCGATGGTGGGGGGAGGGTGTTAGATAAGTCCGTTGGTGGGGGGTGTTAGATAAGTCCCCTGGTGGGGGGAGCGTGTTAGATAAGTCCGCTGGTGGGGGGGAGAGTGTTAGATAAGTCCGCTGGTTGGGGGGAGGATGTTAGATAAGTCTGCAAGTGGGGGGGTGTTAGATAAGTCCGCTGGTGGGGGGAGATTGTTAGATAAGTCCGCTGGTGGGGGGGTGTTAGACAAGTCCGCTGGTGGGGGGGAGGGTGTTAGATAAATTCGCTGCTAGGGGAGGGTATTAGATAAGTCCGCTGGTGGGGGGCTGTTAGATAAATCCGCTGGTGGGGGGTGTTAGATAAGTCCGCTGGTGGGGGGAGGGTGTTAGATAAGTCCGCTGGTAGGGGGAGGGTGTTAGATAAGTCCGCTGGTGGGGGGAGGGTGTTAGATAAGTCTGCTGGTGGGGGGAGGGTGTTAGATAAGTCCGCTGGTGGGGGGAGGGTGTTAGATAAGTTCGCATGTGGGGGGAGGGTGTTAGATAAGTCCGCATGTGGGGGGGTGATAGATAAGTCCGCTGGTGGGGGAAGGGTGTTAGATAAGTCCGCATGTGGGGGGCTGTTAGATAAGTCCGCTGGTGGGGGGAGGGTGTTAAATAAGTCGGCTGGTGTGGGGAGGGTGTTAGATAAGTCCGATGGTGGGGGGAGGGTGTTAGATAAGTCCGTTGGTGGGGGGGAGAGTGTTAGATAAGTCCGCTGGTGGGGGGGAGGATGTTAGATAAGTCTGCAAGTGGGGGGGTGTTAGATAAGTTCGCTGGTGGGGGGAGATTGTTAGGTGAGTCCGCTGGTGGAGGGGGAGGGTGTTAGATAAATTCGCTGGTGGGGGAGGGTATTAGATAAGTCCGCTGGTGGGGGAGTGTTAGATAAGTCCGCTGGTGTTGGGTGTTAGATAAGTCCGCTGGTGGGGGGAGGGTGTTAGATAAGTCTGCAGGTGGGGGGGAGGGTGTTAGATAAGTCCGCTGGTGGGGAAGGGTGTTAGATAAGTCCGCTGGTGGGACGGAGGGTGTTAGATAAGTCCACTGGTAGGGGGAGGGTGTTAGATAAGTCTGCATGTGGGGGGGTGTTAGATAAGTCCGCTGGTGGGGGGAGGGTGTTAGATAAGTCTGCTGGTGGGGGGAGGGTGTTAGATAAGTCCGATGGTGGGGGGAGAGTGTTAGATAAGTCCGCTGGTGGGGGGGAGGATGTTAGATAAGTCTGCAAGTGGGGGGGTGTTAGATAAGTTCGCTGGTGGGGGGAGATTGTTAGGTGAGTCCGCTGGTGGAGGGGGAGGGTGTTAGATAAATTCGCTGGTGGGGGAGGGTATTAGATAAGTCCGCTGGTGGGGGAGTGTTAGATAAGTCCGCTGGTGGGGGGTGTTAGATAAGTCCGCTGGTGGAGGGAGGGTGTTAGATAAGTCTGCAGGTGGGGGGAGGGTGTTAGATAAGTCCGCTGGTGGGGGAAGGGTGTTAGATAAGTCCGCTGGTGGGACGGAGGGTGTTAGATAAGTCCACTGGTAGGGGGAGGGTGTTAGATAAGTCCGCATGTGGGGGGGTGTTAGATAAGTCTGCTGGTGGGGGGGAGGGTGTTAGATAAGTCCGCTGGTGGGGGGAGGGTGTTAGATAAGTCTGCTGGTGGGGGGAGGGTGTTAGATAAGTCCGCTGGTGGGGGGAGGGTGTTAGATAAGTTCGCATGTGGGGGGAGGGTGTTAGATAAGTCCGCATGTGGGGGGGGTGATAGATAAGTCCGCTGGTGGGGGAAGGGTGTTAGATAAGTCCGCATGTGGGGGGCTGTTAGATAAGTCCGCTGGTGGGGGGAGGGTGTTAAATAAGTCGGCTGGTGTGGGGAGGGTGTTAGATAAGTCCGATGGTGGGGGGAGGGTGTTAGATAAGTCCGTTGGTGGGGGGGAGAGTGTTAGATAAGTCCGCTGGTGGGGGGGAGGATGTTAGATAAGTCTGCAAGTGGGGGGGTGTTAGATAAGTTCGCTGGTGGGGGGAGATTGTTAGGTGAGTCCGCTGGTGGAGGGGGAGGGTGTTAGATAAATTCGCTGGTGGGGGAGGGTATTAGATAAGTCCGCTGGTGGGGGAGTGTTAGATAAGTCCGCTGGTGGGGGGTGTTAGATAAGTCCGCTGGTGGGGGGAGGGTGTTAGATAAGTCTGCAGGTGGGGGGGAGGGTGTTAGATAAGTCCGCTGGTGGGGGGAGATTGTTAGATAAGTCCGCTGGTGGGGGGGTGTTAGATAAGTCCGCTGGTGGGGGGAGGGTGTTAGATAAGTCCACTGGTGGGGGGGAGGGTGTTAGATAAGTTCGCTGGTGGGGGGGAGGGTATTAGATAAGTCCGCTGGTGGGGAGGTGTTAGATAAGTCCGCTGGTGGGGGGTGTTAGATAAGTCCGCTGCTGGGGGGAAGAGTGTTAGATAAGTCAGCTGGTGGGGGGGAGGATGTTAGATAAGTCTGCAAGTGGGGGGGTGTTAGATAAGTCCGCTGGTGGGGGGATATTGTTAGATAAGTCCGCTGGTGGGGGGGTGTTAGACAAGTCCGCTGGTGGGGGGGGAGGGTGTTAGATAAATTCGCTGGTGGGGGAGGGTATTAGATAAGTCCGCTGGTGGGGGGTGTTAGATAAGTCCGCTTGTGGGGGAAGGGTGTTAGATAAGTCTGCTGGTGGGGCGAGGGGGGTGTTAGATAAGTCCGCTGGTGGGGGGAGGGTGTTAGATAAGTCGGCTGGTGTGGGGAGGGTGTTAGATAAGTCCGCTGGTGGGGGGGAGGGTGTTAGATAAGTCCGCTGGTGGGGGGAGGGTATTAGATAAGTCCGCTGGTGGGGGGAGGGTATTAGATAAGTCCGCTGGTGGGGGGTGTTGGGTAAGTCCGCTGGTGGGGGGAGGGTGTTACATAAGCCTGCTGGTGGGGGGGGTTGTTAGATAAGTCCGCTGGTGGGGGTGTGTTAGATAAGTCCGCTGGTGGGGGGAGGGTGTTAGATAAGTCCGCTGGTGGGGGGAGGGTGTTAGATAAGTCCACATGTGGGGGGGTGTTAGATAAGTCCGCTGGTGGGGGGAGATTGTTAGATAAGTCCGATGGTGGGGGGAGGGTGTTAGATAAGTTCGCTGGTGGGGGGAGGGTGTTAGATAAGTCCGCTGGTGGGGGGGAGGGTGTTAGATAAGTTCACTGGTGGGGGAGTGTGTTAGATAAGTTCGCTGGTGGGGGGAGGTTGTTAGATAAGTCTGCTGGTGGGGGAAGGTGTTAGATCAGTCCGCTGGTGGGGGGAGGGTGTTAGATAAGTCGGCTGGTGTGGGGAGGGTGTTAGATATGTCCGCTGGTGGGGGGAGGGTGTTAGATAAGTCCGCTGGTGGGGGGGAGGGTGTTAGATAAGTCCACTGGTGGGGGGAGGGTGTTAGATAAGTCCGCTAGTGGGGGTAGGTTGTTAGATAAGTCCGCTGGTGGAGGGAGGTTGTTAGATAAGTCCGTTGGTGGGGGGGAGGTTGTTAGATAAGTCCGCTGGTGGGGGGAGGGTGTTAGGTAAGTCTGCTGGTGGGGGGGTCTTAGATAAGTCCACTGGTGGGGAGGAGGGTGTTAGATAAGTCCGCTCGTGGGGGGGTGTTAGATAAGTTCGCTGGTGGGGGGGTGTTAGATAAGTCCGCTGGTGGGGGGAGGTTGTTAGATAAGTCCGCTGGTGGGGGGAGATTGTTAGATAAGTCCGCTGGTGGGGGGAGGTTGTTAGATAAGTGTGCTGGTGGGGGGAGGGTGTTAGATAAGTCCGCTGGTGGGGGGAGGTTGTTAGATAAGTCCGCTGGTGGGGGGAGGGTGCTAGAAAAAAAACAAAAGCAGCCGCTGCCAAAATTTTTAATTGTCATGATGACTATGCTATGCATTATTAATTAAATTTACTACTGAAGGGGATTTTCCTATTCTAGTATGCTCTCATACTGGGGCGGTGCGCTGGCGGGATGTTAGAAAAAGTCCTGCAAGCAGCATCTTTGGGGCGGTTTAGCGGCGCTGTATACGAAGGCTCCCAGGCCGCCCCTGCCCTTTGGAATGAATGGGCAGTGCTTCTGAAACGGCTGCAACACGGGGTGCTTTTAACCCCTTTTTAGCCCCTTCTTGGGGGTTAAAAGTGCCATTACCACCCAAACAGCGGTAAAGAGGCGCCAAAATGAGCGGAACTTTACCTCTAACGCTCGGGCGGCTGCAGCGTGAAAGCACCCTAAAACAAAAACAAAAGACATACTGTGCGCTGCTAGAATGTTCGGGTTTGGCTTAAAATTAAAGTGACAACCTCACCTAAGAGCTCATTCACACTGGATGCATTTTTCTGCACTTTATCAGCACCGCTCACCACACAGGACCATAGAAAACCATCGTTATCTCTGTGCCCTGTTCACACCACAAAGCTGCCTTGTGCTGCTGAATTTGCACAGAAAGCAGGTAGAAGTAGCGCCCCCAGGAGGTGTATGGGCATTATTAATCGCTCGCCCTTATTTATTGTTATTTATTGTTTTATACCCCCTTATTTATAAATATTTTTATATTTATTAACTATTTTATTGTTGTTTATTATTTGTATACCCCCCATATTTATTTTTATATTTATTCATTAAATGCATTCACAAATATATATTTTTTGCCTTTTTTTTATACTCCCTTATTTATATTCATTTTTTTTAAAACGCAGACTTGGAGCATTTTTCCCGCAATGCACCAGAGCTCACATGAAGTGGCATTGCAGCTCGGCCTCCGCATACAAATGAGTGACGGGCCGGTCCACACCACGGAATCGCACAACAACGTACTGAGCGTTCCTCTGCCATTCACGTGCGGTGTGCGATTTTAGCCTATTCATTTAGAATGGACTGAGTCGCACCGAACTGCACCAATAGCAGTTCATGCACTCCTTTAAGGGAAACGCACAGCAAGCTGATGGCATACTACTTCTGTAGCACGCGGTCTGGTGCAGGCGAGCGCCCTGCGCGTGTGACCTGCATTTCATGACATAACATTAACACCCCGCTGCAAATCGCAACTGCAGTGCGTTTTGAAGGTGGTGCAGGAAACATGCGGCTTCCAACCCAGCATTTTGGTGTGAACTAAATGTCACTCAATAAAGTAAAAAGAATTGTGCCTACTTTATCTATATTAACAACTCGGATTGCGCCTACTTTTCTCCTATTAGCGCCTGACTTGCGCCTGCTTTGTACATGCCAACCCACCCCCCCACCTTTCCTATGTTCCTGGCAGCGTACATATCCAGGTTATTCATAAAGATCCTTTTAGGTCTGACGATCGGCTCCCCTCCCTCGGCCATGTTGCAGTCTGTGGGTTACTATGGTCGCACTCCGGTTGCCAAGGACGGGTGGTTGCTAAGCGACGCTAGGGTCCTTCCTAGCTACAGCTTGTACGCAGGTCTGATAGAGTAAAGAGCGTCCCTTCTGCTTAGCAGCGTGCGGGTGTAATTCTCAGTAATACCTGTAGATGGCAGTGTTGAGCCGATGACGTCATTGAGAATGTGTGCTTCAAGATTAACAGAGTAACAAGTTACAAGTGCCGGGAGCGGTGGCGCTTCATGGTAGAAGCCGTCTCGGTGGGGCTGTTGGATTGGTCGTGTTGTCCATGAGTTCAAGCCTCGTGGGGAAATATGGTCAATCCACACAGCCTGCTTTTTTTTTTCCTTCTTTAAAAAAATAAATAATAGATATATATTTTTTATAAAATAAAAAACATAAATATAATAGAAAATATTATGTTTAAGGTTTTGATTTATTATTTTATACCCATTTATTTACATTTTTATTGTAGAGCAGCCTAAATAATAATAAATAATAATAATAAAAAATAAAAAATTAAAAAATATAATAATATATAAATATAAAATATAATAATAAATAAAAAATATAAATATAATATATACAATAGAAAATAAATAGAAATTAAAATATTATATATTATATTTAAGGTTTTTATTATTTTATATGTCAATGTTATTTTATATGCCAATGTTATCATTGGTAATAAAAAACATAAATATAATAAATATAATATAAAATAAAATAAAAATGTATATTTAAGGTTTTTATTTATTATTTTATACCCCTTTATTTACATTTTTATTTCTATATTTACTAATTATTATATTTATTATTTTTATGCAATCTTATTTATATTTGTTTTTTTATATGTGAGTGATTGTTTTATTTACACACACACCCTTATTTTTTTTTTATATTTAATCCTTTTTATTTTTTTGTGTTTAGACACCTTTATTTATTTTTATTTTTTTAAATGTGTTTAAGTTTTTTAAATAAGCACACAAAAAGAAAATGATAACATTGACAATAAACAAAAAGTTACATCACATATTCACAATCTTTTCTGCTTGATTTCATCACATTTATAGGATAATTATTTATAGTATAATTATTTATTTGCAGATTTTGTAAAAAAATTATTGCAGCATAATTTATGTAAAAACATGTTGGAATAATTGTGTTGTAATAATTGCAGTTATTTATGAGGGAGAAATTCAATAATTATTTATCTCTATTTTTTTATTATTTATTAAGTATATTTTATATTATATATATTATATAATTTTTATTTATTATTTTATACCCTTTTATTTGAATTTTTTATTTTTATATTTATTATTATTTTAATGTGATTGTTTTATTTACAAACCCTTATTTTTTTATATTTAATCTTTTTTCTTTTTTTTTGTGTTTAGATACCATTATTTATTTTTTGGAACATATTTAACCACTTTGCACCAGCGCTATAGCCAAAAGACAGCTACAGTGCGGACACTAACTGCCGGGAGGGCGTCCTTGGACGTCCTCCTTTTTACTTCCGCAATGCGCGCTCCCGCGAGCTCGCATCGGGGAAGTTCTGTGCTAACCGTGTCCAAGGCACAGATTGCTGTAAATGGCCAATCGCAGCGGCCGTTTACAGCGCGATCGGCGTGTCCAATGAGAGATAATCTCATATGTAAACATATGAGATCATCTCTCATCACCGGCTCTCCCTCCTCACACAGAGACAGCGTGTGAGGAGGGAGAGATGAACCGCTTAGTCAGAGATGCAGCGGTTAGTGGGATAAATAATAAATATAAAAAATGAAAATAAAGTGCCCATCTGTCCCCACTGCCACCTCTCCCCACTGCCATCTGTCCCCACTGCCACCTGTCAGTGCCATCTGCCCCCAGTGCCACCTGTCAGTGCCATCTGCCCCCAGTGCCGCCTGTCATCAATGCCATCTGTCCCCAGTGCCACCTGTCGTCAGTGCCATCTGTCCCCAGTTCCACCTGTCGTCAGTGGCATCTGTCCCCAGTGTCATGTATAAGTGCCATCTGTCATCAGTGCCATGTATAAGTACCATCTGTCATCAGTGCCACGTGTCATCAGTGCCACATAGTGCCATCTGTCACCAGTGCCAAGTGTCATCAGTGCCACATAGTGCTATCTGTCATCAGTGCCATATCAGTGTCATGTGTCATTGGTGTCACATATTAGTGCCATCTGTCATCAGTGCCACGTATCAGTGCCATCTGTCATCAGTGCCATCTGTCAGTGTCACGTGTCATTTGTTATCAGTGTCACGTGTCATCAATGCCGCGTATCAGTGTCCTCTGTCATCAGTGTCACGTGTCATCAGTGCCACGTATTAGTGCCATGTGTCATCAGTGCCACGTATTAGTGCCATGTGTCATTAGTGCCACATATTAGTGCCACGTGTCATCAGTGCCACGTATAAGTGCCATCTGTCATCAGTGCCACATATTAGTGCCATCTTCATCAGTGTCATGTGTCATCAGTGGCATGTATTAGTGCCATCTGTCATCAGTGCCACATCAGTGTCACGTGTCATCAGTGCCACGTATTAATGCCATCTGTCATCAGTGCCACGTCAGTGTCACATGTCATTGTCCTGGTGCTCCAGGGCCTTCAAAAGTGTAATAGGTAGTCAACAAGTTAGATGTGTAATTTATGCTTCTAGAACACCTGATGGGGCTCCCTGCATGTTGGGCCTCTCTAAGTGGCAAGGCTGTGGAAAAGTCCCACACATGTGGTTTGGTAATACTCAGGAGGAGTAGCAGAATTTATTTTGGGGCATCATTTGTGGTATACACATGCCAAGTGAGAGAAATAACCTATTACAATGACAATTTAGTGGAAAAAAATAAAAATAAATAAAAAATCTTAATATTGCAAAGAATTGTGGGAAAAAATTAGAACATCAAAAAGTTCACCATGCCTCTTTCTAAATACATTGGAATGTCTACTTTAAAAAAAGGGGTCATTTGGGGTGTATTTGTACTTTCCTGGCTTGTTCGGGTCTCAAGAAATGAGATCGGCCACCGGTGCATCAGATGTGATAAATTTTGTATGATTTGCACCACAGCTTTTAGACTCTCTAACTTTCACAAAGACCCAATAATAGCCAATAATTTGGGTTATTTTTACCAAAGATATGTAGCAGTATAAATTGTGGCCAAAATGTATGAAGAAAAATTAATAATTTGCAAACTTTTATCACAGAAACAAAGAAAAAATTTTTTTTTTTTTCAACATTTTCGGTGTTTTTTAATTTATAACGCAAAAAATAAAAAACCCAGAGGTGGTCAAATGCCACCAAAAGAAAGCTCTATTTGTGGGGGAAAAAGTATAAAAAATTAATTTGGGTACAGCATTACATGACTGAGTAATTGTCATTCAAAATGTGAGAGCACCGAAAGCTGAAAATTGGTCTGGGCAGGAGGGGGGTTTAAATGCCCAGTTGTCAAGTGGTTAAGTTATTTCCATAAACACACAAAAAGAAAATGATAATATTGGCAACAAAAAAAAAGGTACTGAATTTGCATAGAAAGCACATAGAGGTAGGGCAGCCAGGATGTATTTTGCTATTATCAATCGCTCGCCCTTATTTATTTTTATTCATTATTTTATACACCCTTATTTATAGTGATTTTTATATTTATTAAGTATTTTAAATATTTATTTTTTATACACGCTTATTTATTATATTATATAATTATTAATGAAATTTATTCATACGTATATATATATATATTTATATTTTATATTTATATTATATATTTTTTTAATTATTATCATTACTTTAATTTTTTTCTACACATTTCTTTTATATTACTTTATTTGTTCATATTCATTTAACCCTTTTTTTCCATCACATATTCACAAACTTTTCTGTTTAATTTAATCGCATTTATAGGATAATTATTTGTAACATTGCATTGCAGATTTTTAAAAGATTGATTGCAGCATAATATATGTAAAAACATGTTGTAATAATTGTGTTGTAATAATTGCAGTTATTTATGAGGGAGAAATTCAATAATTATTTGTATGGAGTTTTTTTTTCTTCTTTGTTTTAGCTTTAATTGGTAATACTTTTAAACAATAAACTGTATGAGCAGCACTGACCCCTGCTGGTAAAAGATAGATAAAGCATCCTCAGCTCACATGTGATGCTGCATATTCACCACACGAGGTCGCTCTGCTCAGAGCTCTGAGCCTGCCTTTTGCCATCCTGAATGTGTAAAGCAGAAGGTTGATGCTAATGATCAGCTCTAGTGAAGTGTCTGTGAGTGACATTTATCAGAGGAATTACTGACAGAATAAGGAACCTAACTGGTGTCAATCAGACTGCCAAAGCATTAGTGAGATGTTTTGGGTGCACAGGTGATCCCTTCCATCCCAATACTGGGCGACCTTCTGCTATAGATTTACAAATATTTGTAGATTTGTGATTAAAAAGTGAAGTTCTGCCCATATTCCTCCTCCCCCCTCCTCTACCGCTATAGCAACTTATTTTTTGGAGTGGGTTCTTTTTTCTGACAGGTACCCGCTCCCACTTCTCTCCTCCCCCAAGGTGAGAAAAGCCGAGGTTCTGCTTCCCCCTCCCCCACTCCCGCAGCCTCCTGGGACACGTCTCATGCCCTAGGAGTTGCGGGACCAGTGTGAAAGTGCAGTACATCTCGCACATGAGCAGTGGGGTGCCAGCTGTGGAACAGCAGGAAGTCACAGCCGGCTTCCCACAGTCAAGATGGCGGTGCTGGAGAACAGAAGACCAGCGAAGAAGCAGAGTTTACAACAAAAAAAGAAAAAATGAACTACTAAGACTAGAATCAGACATATGTGGGATGGGAAACACATGCTAATCTCACACGTTCCCCAACCTGCAGGAAATATGTGCTGCCCTTTAGCAGATGCACAGTGGATGTCATCACCTCTTAATCTCCCCCCACACATAGGAAAGCGCGGCGTGTTTTCAGGTACGCAAAACCACGAAGTCCGTCAGCACCGTACAGTTCTGTCTGTTTTAAAGCAAGGGTCAGGGCTTTTTTCCCCCATTTCCCACAGGTACAGCAGGTGATTCAAATGAACGGGGTGCTGTGTCTGTGCAGACGGGTCACACTGGATCCGCACAAGTGTGACCCTAACCTGAGATAAAGAAGATTGGATACAAATGTTGCAGTTTGGAACTTTGATTTATTGGTGTTACACTCTTACGGTTTTGATCAAATTCATCAACATATTTGTGAAGCGCTACATTGATGATATATATGTGCAGCATATCTGTATCAGCTTTCCTTTATTAATACAGGGTTTCCTTTTTTTTATATTGTACTTATTGATGTCTAGGCTCCAGAGAGGCCAGCTAGGGCGAGGATAGGGTAAGTGACCACGGTCTGACAGGAAAAGGGAGAGGGCAGTTTCTTGCCCCCCCTTTTCCTCATGGGAGAGCTGCTGGATCAGCTGTTTCAAGTTCCCCCGCAGAGCCTGTGGCCAGTAGTCACATGTTTTGAGAAGAGGTACAGGTGACCTCTCTTTATGACATGTGAAAAGCCTGGGAAGAACTGGTTTAACCCTTTCATGACTAAGCCTATTTTTGGAATTTGGTGTTTACAAGTTAAAATCCATATTTTTTGCTAGGAAATTACTTGGAACCCCCAAACATTATATATATTTTTTTAGCAGAGGCTCTAGAGAATAAAACGGTGATTGTTGCAATATTTTATGTCACACGGTATTTGCGCAGTGGTGTTTTAAACGCAACTTTTTGGGAAAAGGGACACTTTCATGAATAAAAAAAAAACAAAACAGTAAAATTAGCCCAATTTTTTTGCGAAATGTGAAAGATAATGTTACGCCGAGTAAATAGATACCAAACATGTCACACTTTATAATTGCGCGCACTTGTAGATTGACGACAAAGTACGGTACCTAAAAATCTCAATAGGCGACGCTTTAAAAAAATTTTACGGTTACCAGGTTAGCGTTACAGAGGAGGTCTACTGCTAGAATTATTGCTCTCGCTCTGACGATCGCGGCGATACCTCACATGTGTGACTTGAACACCGTTTACGTACGCGGGCGCGACTTCCGTATGCGTTTTCTTTGCTTCGCGAGCTCGCGGGGACGGCGGGCGCTTTGAAAATTTTTTTTTTATTTTTTTATTTATTTTATTTATTTTTAAATGACTAAATTGTTTAAAAAAAAAAAAAAAAATTTGATCACTTTTATTGCTGTCACAAGGAATGTAAACATCCCTTGTGACAGTAATAGGTGGTGACAGGTACTCTTTATGGAGGGATCGGGGGTCTAAAAGACCCCCCACCCCTCCTTTACACTTCAATGTATTCAGATCGCCGAAAACGGCGATTCTGAATACCGGATATTTTTTTAAAACCGGCGCCATTGGCAGCCGAGTAAACGGGAAGTGACGTCATGACGTCGCTTCCGTGTTTACGATGAGGAGACTGGAACGAAGCCGATTACGGCTTCGTTCCAGTTCCTCCCCAGCAGCCAGAGCCGACGGATGTTTAATCGGTGCTCCCGATCGAGCGGGAGCACCGGTAACAGCGGCGAGAGGCGGCGGGAGGGGGGGACGTCCCCTCCCGCTCCTCCGGCATAACAGCCGAGCGGCTTTTAGCCGCATCGGTTGTTATGCCTGGATAGCCAATCGCCTGCTGTAAAAAACGGTACCGGGATGATGCCTGCAGGTGCGGGCATCATCCCGGTATAACCCCCGGAAGCCGAGTACGCAGATGTGCGTACGCTCGGCGGGAAAGGGTTAAACCAGTTTTCTTGGGGTTATAAAAAGGGGGTTCCGCTGAGGGGGCTCATTCGCCTCAGAAGAAAAGCTGTGGTGTTCTCTCCCCTCCCTCCCTCCCTATAAAATAAATTTGTATTTACATGTATTTTAATTCTGTATGGTTATGGTAATTTATTCTGTCGCGGTTATATGGTAAGTCACCTTTGCAAAAAAAAAAAAAGAATAATAATAATAAAATAAAAATATATAATAATAATAATACTGAATTGTAACAGCAAAAGGGGGACAAGTTATTAAGACTTTTTAATTATAGTGTTCAAATATGTGCTACCTGAGCCATAGTAACTGGGTTAGCTTTGTTTATTGGATGAGTTTTGTTGTGATATGTACTACATGCCCTTTTGGGTATTTTGTGTTGCTGCCTGAGCCGTAGTGACTGGGCTAGCTTTAAGTTTATTGGATGAGTTTTGATGAGTTATGTACAACATTTTGAAACCAATAATAAACAACCGCGGCCATTATTATCCAAACACTTGTCTTCTTGTCTTATTTCAAAAGTTATTGAAAAAAAAAAAAAATCCCAGCCTGCTGTCCCATGTATTGTACCCCCTGGACATAACAAGCATGTAAAAGTTACAAGGAGGGGGCACAGCAAGGGTGCAATAAAATAGACTTTTAGGCCTCATGCCCACGGACGTTTTTACAGCCGCTTTTTTGAGCGTTTTTTGCAGCTTAAAAATGCCTGTCCATGTTAGTCTATGGCTTCATGCCCACCTAGGCGTTTTTGAGCTGCAAATGGCATAGGCGTTTTTAAGCTGTTAAAAAAAAACCCGGGACCAGGGCGCTCCGTGGTGCGGCGCTAGAGCTGAAAAACGTGAAACGTTAAAAAATTTGCAAAAGCGCAGTAAAAATCAAGTTTTTAACACCACTTTTCCCAGACATCGGACCTAGCTTTACTGCCCATTTTTTAAAACGTCCGTAGGCATGTAGCCTTATAGAGTGACATAGTAAAAAAGAGATGTTGAAATACTTGTGGAGTGCAAATACTGAGTAAGGGCAGATACCAAGATCCAGCATCAGGATGCATGAGAAGTGATACTCTGAACTCTTCCTCCTGATCTCTGTGCTCTGCACATTACTCATTTCGAACACCTGTGCTCTGTTTGTTACTTACCTCTTTTTGTTACTTACCTTTGTTACTTACCTCTCTTTGTTACTTACCTTTGTTTGTTACTTACCTCTCTTTGTTACTTACCTCTGTTTGATACTTACCTGTCTTTGTTACTTACCTGTGTTTGTTACTTACCTCTCTTTGTTACTTACCTTTGTTTACTACTTACTTCTGTTTGTTACTTACCTCTTTTACTTATCTCTGTTTGTTACTTACCTCTGTTTGTTACATACCTTACCTCTGTGTGTTACTTGCTCCTGACCACTACACAATCTGCAAAGCTCCCAACTGTCTCCGATCTTGAGGGACTGTCCATGATTTGGAACAATGTCCCTCTGTCCCTTTTTCCTCCTCATTTGTCCCTCATTTTGGTCTGATCTGTATAGTTGTATATAAAATACACTGCTGATCTTTCAAAAAGTGTTCAGTGCTAAACCTTTCATCCAATTTCTAAATTGCTGCATTTGTACATTTCTAAAGCGAGTATAAAGGAATAGTAGTGGTTAAAAAAAAAAAAACTAATCTTTTTTGGTAGAAATCTCCTTTAAGGGGGCGTGACAAGGGGCGTGTCCTGTGCCTACATACTTTTACTAATAGGTGTCCCTCGTTCCCATCTCTGGAAGTTGGGAGGTATGCATTGTGCTTTACTTACTCTTGGCCCAGAACAGAGCAGTTTAGCCAACCTACCAGATTGAAATTTACTGGCACGACACCATAAATTTCCTGGCACAGCCAAGTTTTTACCGGCATTTCCAAAAATTACAAAATTACAGACTTAAGTGCAAATTTTTCTATTTAGGCTACAAACAAGTACAATATGCAATTAGCAATGTGATTTAAAGTAGATAAACAGCACTAAACAGCAATGACAGTCCCACTCCTGACCTGTTCTGCCCCTTTCCTGCAGACTCACACACGAGGCTCTGGCCACTCTGATTGGCTCCCTTGCACCATAACAGCACACGACATGCTCGGGCTCCGCCTCCACCAGAGCTGCCCGAACACACAGTAGCAGGCACTTGGATGGTCTCAGCCAGCTCTGGACCAGGCCAAACATCACAGCTGTATTTTTTACTGCTAACTTTTTGGCGGGGAAGCTAGATGCAGAAAGTTTTTTATCTTGATGCAGAGAATGAAATAAAATTATATTAAAGGCACGGTTTAAAAAACAAAACAAAAAAACATGTCATACTTACTTGCTTTATGCAGTGATTTGGCAGACAGCAGCCCTCATCCTCTCAGGTCCCCCACCAGTGCTTCTGGCCCCTCCCATCTGCCAAGTGCCCTCAGAGTAAAGAGCTTGCTGTGGGGGCACCCAGAGCAGGCCGCTTGTTATACCTGAAGGGTTCCACATGTACTGCCACTTTAAGGCTGGCTCCACCCAGGAGTGATGCCAAGGGTCAAGGGGCATAGTAGCCATCTTGCACACATGTAAGCAGCCTAATAAGATGTACTGTCCTGAGATGCATGTTGCAGTGTACAGTGAGTACTGAAATAAACTTCCATTGTTCCAGACCAGAGTCTTGTGTCTCTCACAACACAGAGGATATAACAGTGGCGACGAGGATGGGATTTACAAAGTGTCTATCAGTCTGAGAGAGAGACCAAGACATTGTGGATTGTTACCTGGATAAAAGCAATCACAGATCCCAGCAGGAAAATGTCATTGATCGGGACATTAAGTGAATTTGATGGAGAACAGACATCCTGGAGTTCCTGGGTGGAGAGACTGGAACAGTATTTCAGTGCAAATGGCATCCCAGGTGAAAGGCAAGTAGCAGTATTTCTGACAGTGGTCGGTGCTCAGACATATGACACTCTCAGGGATCTCCTTTTTCCTGTAAAACCAGCAACTAAGACATTGGCAGAGCTCCTGACACTGTTAGAGGGTCACTTCCAGCCTAAACCACTAGAGATTGCAGAAAGATTTCGTCTTTATCAGAGGCAGCAGCAGCCAGGTGAAGGAAGTAAAGCTTATGTGGTCGCCCTTCGCAGACTAGCCTCTACCTGTTCTTTTGGGGAGTACCTACCTACTGCACTGAGAGATAAGTTTGTCATGGGACTGAATTGTGACTCTAGCCAAAAGAGACTGTTAACAGAGAAAGACCTTACCCTTGCAAAGGCAATTGATATAGCTTCAATGATGGAAATGGCTGTGAAAGATACAGAGGAATTGAACCCCCAGGGCAGAAGAGAAGAGGTGAAACAAGAAGTTTTCAGAACAGCAGTCAAGCCCACAGTTGCAAACTGGAAATACAGACCTCCACCAAGCCGGGGGTCAGCTTGCTACCGTTGTGGGAATACAGGCCATGATCACAAAGTCTGCAGGTTTAAGGATCAGACCTGTCATAATTGTGGTAAAACAGGACATTTGAAACGAGTTTGCCGGAGCAAGAAGGTGCGAGATAAACAACCTCTGAACCCCAAGACAAAGACCTATATGGTGGGAAGATATACATCATCATCTGAGTCAGAGGATGAGGAAGTGCTCCACAGTTTAGACATACATCATATGCATTCAGCACCCTCTGCAATGACTGTAGAGGTAACCATTGAGGGAAAGAAACTAAAGATGGATGTAGACACAGGAGCAGCAGTTTCAGTTATCACTCAGAAACAATGGAGACAACTTCAGACCCGAACAACTGTCCGCCCAACGCCAATCAAACTGCAGACATACTCAAAGCAGATACTCCACCCACTGGGTTATGCAAAAGTGCAGGTATTGTACAAGGGTCAGACAAAGAGACTGCCATTATATATACTAGAGAATGGGGGACCCCCTCTCTTTGGGAGAGACTGGATTGCTCACTTTGGTATGCCAGACATCGCCATAAATCCCTGTAACACTGTGACAATTCCATTAGGAGATAATGAGGGATGGGTGGTGTCCCTGAAGCAGCGGTTCCCAAAGATCTTTGATGACCAGTTGGGGAAAATAAAGCATGACTGTGTGAGACTCAAGCTGAAACCCAACGCCCAGCCTAAGTTCTTCAAAGCTCGCACAGTACCTTTCGCACTCCGAGCAGGAGTGGAAGCAGAACTAAGTCGGCTGGAGGAACAAGGTGTCATCTCAAAGGTAGAGCACAGCGAGTGGGCATCACCTGTTGTACCAGTGAAGAAAGCGAATGGGGACTTGCGCATTTGTGGCGATTTCCGCATGGCACTGAACTCCCAACTGGAAATAGACCAGTATCCTCTACCCAGAGTAGATGACATTTTTGCCTCTCTTGCAGGGGGTCAAAAGTTCACCAAGCTTGATCTCAAACAAGCATATTTACAGTTTGAGGTCCATCCTTCTTCCCGCAAGTTTCTGACCATCAACACCCACAAGGGACTGTATGAGTACAATCGGATGGTGTTTGGTGTAGCCTCTGCCCCAGCCATTTGGCAACGGAAGATGGATGAGATTTTGGCGGACATTCCTTTCACTCAGTGCCTGTTAGATGACATGCTCATCACGGGACGGACGGACCAGGAACACAAGCAAAATGTGAAGCTTGTGTTGGAAAGACTCCAAGAGCAGGGTCTGAAAGTGAACTTAGCAAAATGCCAATTCATGGTGCCGAAATTGGAGTTTTGTGGCCACCTTGTGGATGCAGACGGTATACACACCGCAGAAGCCAAGGTTGATGCCTTAGTCAAAGCTCCTGCCCCAACCAATGTCCAGCAGCTGCGATCATACCTTGGCTTGCTGAACTATTACCACAAATTTCTGCTGGATCTGGCACACACCTTGTTTCCGTTGAACAAGCTCTTGGAGAAACACTCCAGATGGGACTGGTCGGCCGCATGCCAACGCGCTTTTGAAGTCTCTAAGCGGAAGCTGTTGGCGTCACGCATGCTTGTTCACTATGACCACCAGAAGCCTCTGACCTTGGCTTGTGATGCCTCACCCTATGGTCTGGGGGCTGTACTGTCTCACATCTTACCTGATGGGTCAGAAAAATCAGTGGCATTTGCCTCCAGGTCTTTGACAAAAGCAGAAAGCAATTACTCTCACATTGACAAAGAGGCTCTTGCGCTGATATGGGCAATTAAGAAGTTTCATCTTTACCTGTATGGTAGGGAATTCACCATACTGACAGACCATAAACCACTCCTTCAGATCTTTAGCCCTGACAAAGGCATCTCTCAGACTACTGCGGCCCGCCTCCAACGCTATGCCCTGTTCTTGGGAGCGTACAGTTATAAAATCCAGTATCGCGGTCATGATGCCAATGCTAATGCGGACGCAATGTCCCGACTGACAGGGAGGTCAATGGACTCCTCTCCACCGGTCAAGAGTTGTCGTTACACCAGCCTGTCCTTCTTGTCTTCTGGGGAGATAGCAGCCCATACAGCCAAGGATACCTTTCTGAAAACAATACTCTCCTGGGTACGGTCCGGTTGGCCTGCAACCGTCACACAGGATTATGAACCTTATTTCCGTAGGCGTATGGAATTAACTGTGGCTGGTAACTGTGTTTTATGGGGAGACCGAGTGATCATTCCACAGACCCTCCGGAGACACATTCTGGACTTGCTACATACTGGTCATCCCGGGGGCACACGTATGAAACAAAAGGCCCAAGGTTATGTGTGGTGGCCAAACTTAGACTCAGATATCACAACATATGTGAATTCTTGTGCTGGATGTGCACAAACTGCAAGAGACCCTCCTCGAGGGTGCGTCCAGCCCTGGACTTGGCCCACGGTTCCTTGGTTTCGACTACACTTGGACTTTGCAGGTCCGATCAGAGGACACACCTTCTTGATCATAGTGGACGCCCATTTAAAGTGGCCTGAGGTAATTCCTGTTACTCAGCCAACAACTAAGGCAACAGTTTCCATACTGTTACATCTCGCTGCTACATTTGGATACCCCAGAGAAATCGTCACAGACAACGGTGCACAATTCACCAGTCAGGAGTTTCAGCATTTCTTGACTGCCCACAACATCAAGCACAAGTTGACCGCACCTTACCACCCAGCTACAAATGGTCAAGCAGAGCGGTTTGTGCAGACTTTTAAACGCTATTTCAAAGCTACAGTGGCTACAAGTAAACAGCAGTCCCTGTCACCCCAGCAGCTGGACTCCTTCCTTTCTGCTTACAGAAACACACCACATGCAACCACCGGGAAAACTCCAGCAGAACTCCTTCTGGGTCGGCAGCCATGGACTGTTTTGGACATGTTCCGCCCACAAACAGTCCAGGAACATGTACTGCAGTCCCAAGACAAGATGGTCAAACACCATGAGATCCCCCGATTCACAGCCCAACAAAAGGAATGGGCCCGATCTTATCGGGCTTCCAACACCCGTTGGCTTCCTGCTGTCATTGCAGAGACTTTGGGACCCAAGATGTATAGGGTCTGCCTGGAAGATGGTTCCATTTGCAGAAGGCATGCAGACCAACTGCGTCCTCGTTTTCAACTGCATGAATCCCTGACGCCGGCTGAACCACCAGTGTTGCAAGGAACTGCTCCCAGCGGATCAGGATGCATTGGAACTGATGATTGGGGGGACTCTGAACTTTTGAACTCAGCTCCAACAGAGCCCTCCAGCCCTGGTCCGGAGGTTGGTTCACCCACTGAACTGGGGGATCCCTTCTTGGCACCGCCGGTGCCCATTCCAGTCGACCCTGTTTCCTCCGATCCCGAGTCGATGGGTGCCCGCCCTCAACGACACTGTCGCCCTCCTGACCGGTTTCAGCTTCAAGACCGGTTACGAGACTTTCGACGGGGCCGCCGAAAGTGATCCAATGACATTGTATCCCCGCAACTGTCCCTGGAATCTTCCTCTCACATCTGGATGCAGGAAAAGTCCTGTGCATCTCCTGTGTTTGGAGGACTGTTATTGGACAGTTATTAGTTAATGTTTTGTGCCTTTTCTCGTTTTGTTGTTTTTTTGTTTTTTGTTTGTTTTGTTTTGTTTTTAGGGATGGATGGAAGGTGTTATACCTGAAGGGTTCCACATGTACTGCCACTTTAAGGCTGGCTCCACCCAGGAGTGATGCCAAGGGTCAAGGGGCATAGTAGCCATCTTGGACACATGTAAGCAGCCTAATAAGATGTACTGTCCTGAGATGCATGTTGCAGTGTACAGTGAGTACTGAAATAAACTTCCATTGTTCCAGACCAGAGTCTTGTGTCTCTCACAACACAGAGGATATAACACCGCTCACCAGCCACAGTTCTGCGTGTCCAATCGGACACAGAGTTGAGACTTCTGTCTTCTCTCACTTCTCATTGGCTCACAAGTTATGAGTGACAGCAGCCAGAGCCAACATTCATAAAATAACAAACATATTACACTTGCCTACTCTGTGCTCCTCTTCTGGTGTCACCTGCTGGAGCTCTTGGCTCCTCCCCTGCTTTGTGTACCCCCATAGCAGGCTGCTTCCAATGGGGGCACACCTGCAGGTTTGATCCTCAGCCAGGCTGTGTGCGTCTTTTGGCACACACAGCATGGCTCAGCCCCACTGCCTGCTCTCTGCTCACAGGATTTAATCGTCAGGAGTCAATGGTTTCTTCTGCTGCCTCTGTGAGCGGAGAGAGAGGGAGGAGAGAGCCACTGCAGATGGGCACAGCGCTGGATTGAGAGAGGACATAGGTAAGTATAAAACGGAGTGATTGGCGATACAAACACTGGGACACTTTTTAGCTTAATGCAGGGAATGCATTATAATCACTTTAAAACAGAACTAAACTTACCTTTGCTTCAGTGACACCGCTCCTCAACAGTGCCAGCATCTTCAGCTGTGTGCCGGTCTTCAGTCTTCTTTATGGGCCAGCGTAGTATGACATCCCTCGTACGAATGCACAGGAATCAGTCATTCCAGCACACAGAGACCAGGCCAGAGGTGTAATCTGATCTCCACATGTGCATTGCATCGCTTTAAGCACCTCCCACTGTTAGCACAATTTGACCACATCCACCATTATTGTGATGTTCTATGCACATTGCATCGTTGCACTCCTTAGGGTGCCCAGAAGGTTCAATGGATCTTTCAAATTCCTACTTATGTCCCTGACTCTCAGCATACAGAATAGGAACAGTAAGAGCCGTGTACTGAGCCGTGTGCTGAGGATTACACCCCGCATACCGAACAATAGAAGTGCGGTGTCCATACCTGCAGAATAAGAACAGATACTGAGAGTTACACCCAGCATACAGAGGATGCGGCTTCACTTCCTGTTTCCCTACTGCGCACGTGTGACTTGCGATGCGCGATCCCACTAGTCCCTGCTGTCTTCTGGGTCCTGGGTGTCTCCTAGAAGACACCGGGGGGGGGGGGCGGAAAAGGCGCCGGAAGGGGCGTAGATACCCGCGGGTGGATCGGTTGTTTTTGCCCAGAAGTGGGAGCAAAATAGCCGTATTAGACAGGTATCTGCTCCTTCCTGAAAGGTGCCAAATTTGACACTAGAGGTGGAACTCCGCTTTATTGTGTTAACTGAATTCTTTGGAAACGTCTATTGTTATATTAGTGAAGAACTTGCAATAAGTAATAATGACACAAGGTGGCAGGACAGGTGAAGTGATAGTGTGTTTGATTTTCATACAAAGCACAAAAACAGTCAATGTCATGAAAATCTCACGAAGAGATTGTCCTCCAGGTCTTCTGATGTACGATCGTCGCGGGTACGCACGATCGTACGAACGCCCTTACGTTCGTACACAGGTGCGCGTGCGTGCGCGGGCACGCGCACGGTCACGTGCGTGCGTCCGTATTGGCGCCAAACGGCCTATTTAAACCAGCTTCTTGCCAACAGTCTTTGCTGTCTGCTCTACAGCGTTATATCTGTGAGACCTGATCCGTATTGTTTGTTCCTGTTTGACCCGGCCTGCCTGTGACCTATCTGCTATCCGCCTGCACCCGACCTCGGCTTGTTGTGACTATTCTCCTGCCTGTTCCCTTGTACTTCGTTCCTGTCTGGTATCCGATCCGGCTTGCTCTGACCATCCGTCTGCTAAAAGGGTAACCTGCTTATACTGAACTGTTCATCTGCTATAAGGCCGCGTACACACGCGGGGACTGTTCGGCCAACTTTGTCCGCTGAACAGTGTTTCGGCGGACAGTCCGCCCGTGTGTGGGCTTTCAGCGGACAGTTTCAGCGAACAGTCCGCTGAACAAGGTTTTTCGGAAATTCCGAAAAACTGTCCGCTGAAACTTTGTTTCAGCGAACAGTCCCCTCGTGTGTAGGCTTGTTCGTCAAACTAAGTTCCGCGCATGCTCAGAAAGGATTTACACGCCGAAAGTTATAATGCAGTGTATAGGACGTCGTATTTTTCGTCCCGTCGTACGTGCCGTACACGTCATCGCGCACGGTTTCAGCAAACTGTTCTTTCGTCGTGTGTGGCCATGTCCGTCTATGCTAATTTTGAGCGGACTGTTTGCTGAAACTGTTTGACGGACAAAGTTGAGCGAACAGTCCCCGCGTGTGTACGCGGCCTTAGTGCCTGCTCATATTGAACTACCTATCTGCTGCAAGTCACCTGCTTATACTGAACTGTGTCATCTGCTACAAGTGATCTGTTAGTATTGAACTGTTCATCTGCTATAAGTGCCTGCTCATATTGCACTACCTATCTGCTGCAAGTCACCTGCTTATACTGAACTGTGTCTTCTGCTACAAGTAACCTGCTTGTATTGCATTGTCCATCTGCTCCTAGTGCCTGCTTATATTGACTGTTTATCTGCTGCAAGCACTTGTGTATATTACACTGTTCACCTGCTACAAGTGGCCTGCTTTCCTGCACTGCTTATTGCCAAGTTACCTGCTCCTTTGAACTGTGTATCTGCTATAAACTACCTGCTGATCCCTTCACTGTGATTACCTGCTCCACTGAACCTCGCCTACCCATCCTACCCATCTGTTGATCCTGCCAGGCACCTGTACCCCTCCTTACTCCTGTGTTCCCTGTTACATTGCCAGGAAGCCGGTAGTGGGAGTCGTAAAGGAGGCCTCTCTCCGCAATCCGGGCTCGCTACTAGAAGGTATGTGACAGTCATATCCAGAGTGTATAATAAAAGAAGCAGTGCTGCGTAATGTCAATATATATGTAAATGTTATCAGCTTTTACAGCCACATTTGAGTTGAGGGTCGTTTTTGTTTTTTTTGTTTTTTTTTGTACAACATTTTTACAGACATTTTTGTGCCATAATATTGATCCTGTTCCCAGAAAGCATGGTATACAGCACAGTGCTTGTGCTGTGTCATGTGGCCCCCTGTAACAACTAAAAAGCCTGACTGACCCTGCCTGGTTCTGCCCTCCCCTTGTAAACTGACCACAGTGTATAATGGCTGCTGAGCCCTAACACCATGGTCAGTTTACGCATAGCTCCCAACTGTCTCTGGTTTTGAGGTACTGTCCCTGATTTGGAGCAATGTCCTTCTGTCCCTCTTTCCCCCTCATTTGCCCTTCATTTTGGTCTGATCTATGATCTGATGTATATAAAATGCACTTTTTATCTTTCAAAACATGTTTCCCAGTGCTAAATCTTTCATCCAAATTATAAATTGCTACATTTGTAAATTTTATAAGCCAATATAAAGGAATAGTAGTGGTAAAAAAAGACCCTTGTGGATTTAATTAACTTTTTTTGGGTTAATTCTCCTTTAAGGGGGTGTGGCAGGGGGCATGTCCTATGCCTACATACATTTGCTGGTAGGTGTCCCTCATTCCCATCTCAAAAGGTATGAGTTTACGTGCCTCCATCATCCGTGGCTCTCTTGTCCTCCTCTGTCCTATCCCACCCTGCCTGTCTGCTCCTGTGTCAGTGACACCCCCCCTCCCTCCCATCTTGCTGCTGAAATTTCAGTTAATGTTTTAGACCATCCTGCCTATTTAATATTCCTATGTGCCCCTGTGCCTGTTTTTGATCAAAAATAAGCTGTTCTTTAGCATTTCTCAGAGGATCGCAGCTCACTTGACCTGCTGGCTCTCTCCTCCTCTCCTCCTTCCCTCCTGACTTACGTCTGTGGGGAATTCTTGGCCCTACCCACTTCTGCTGTCAGACGGGGGAGGAGAAAGGCGGCAGGTCACGTGAGCACCACTCGCCGCTCTGAGAACTAGTAAAGAACATCTTATTTTTATAAAACACAGGGGCACATAGGAGTATTAAACAGGCATGATGATATAAACAGCATAAAGTAGCTTAAAGCGGGGTTCCACCCTAAAGTGGAACTTCCGCTGATCAGAACCCTCCCCCCCCTCCGGTGTCACAATTGGCACCTTTCAGGGGGGAGGGAGGTGGAGATACCTGTCAAAGACAGGTATTTACACCCACTTCCAGGCATAGACTCCCGTGGGAGTCTATGCCTCTTCCTGTCCTGCCGCGCTGTCTGCTGGGACACACACGGGTCCCAGAGACAGCGCGGACAATTCCTATTGAGCTGCGCGACTCGCGCATGGGCAGTAGGGAAACGGGAAGTGAAGCCGATTCTCTTCACTTCCTGATTCCCTCACCTAGAATGGTGGCGGCAGCAGCCGAGAGCCGAGCGATCGATCGGCCTTCGGCATCGCTGGAACCCGGGACAGGTGAGTGTCCATTTATTAAAAGTCAGCAGCTG
The DNA here is from genome assembly GCF_037356315.1 of Lithobates pipiens. Classification (NCBI taxonomy): domain Eukaryota; kingdom Metazoa; phylum Chordata; class Amphibia; order Anura; family Ranidae; genus Lithobates; species Lithobates pipiens. The sequence goes on along the minus strand of NW_027507791.1, from coordinate 148,661,698 downwards.
TAGTATTTATAGCTGCTGGCTTTTAATATTTTTTTTGTAGGTGGAATCCCTCTTTAACAACCACTTTAAGTATTTTTAGGAAATAAAAACTCATTACAAGGAAATAAAAACATGGGATGGGGCGATTTTAAGCATTTTTTAGCATGTTTGCACTTTACAGGTTTGACCAATGTAACTATGAATAACATGCCGATGCTTGCAGCTCAAAAGAAGCTCATACAGCTTCCTGTGAAATCCCCATACCCCACCCTCTCTCACCAAAAGTGTTAACTATATTCTTTGGTAACGCCTATTGTTATATCATTCAAGCACTTGCAATTAGCAATAATAACACGAGATGGCAGGACTTTGACTTAATTTAGCTTTCAGCTTCTAGTGTTTCAGAGCAAGCAATTTCCATGTCTGGGTGTGGTGGCCAGTGGAGGTGTTTCCATAGAGGGTGCAGGAGCGCCACCCCCTCTCTCCAGCACCACTCTATCACCAATAGATAGATTCATGCATTGCATGAATCTATCTATTGTCACCGCTGACGCCCCCTATTCAGGTGTCTGGCCCCTTCTCGGGCGCCAGGCATCTGAATTACAGCGGCGGGGGTGTTTTTGGAAGCGCCTGATTAGAGCTGTCGGCTCTAATAGGTATCCTGATTAGAGCCGGGGGCTCTAATAGGCTTCCAAATTGGTAAACAGTGGGCACAATGATGTGCGTTCGCTGTTTACACAGTGTTGTGTTAGAGAAGCAAATACATTGCTTCCCTAACACTCACCCGCCTCTCAGTCAATCAGGTGCTCGGGTCTGGTTACCCTGTCACCCGATTGGCTGAAGCAACAGGCGCTGTGATTGGGTGCCTATCAGGCTTCCAATTATAGCAGAGATGACAGAAAGAGGACAGGAGAAGACATGGGAGACTTCTGTGTGGAGGACAGTGCCAAGACAGGTAAGTGCCGGGCGGGGGGGGGGACACTGGCAGCATTTGATAGGGAACAGTAGCGTCAATTGATTCCGCTGTTGCGGGGTGACGTCACTACCGGGATAGCTGTGCATAAATCGGACACAGTGGATCGGCGTCCATGCACAGCGGTCCTATTTCCCGACTGGATGAAGACCCCTGAGGGGCTAGATGGTCCCCCTCCTTTAAACCTTGAGCCATCAAAATAAGCCTACCTATTCCTCACCCTATTGGAGAGGTTACAGGAATTGAGGAACTGGCCAATTTAACTCAAGAGGTGATACACAATTTCTAATTATTTTATTTATTTATTTTTATTTTTTATTTTTTTTTCTTTATTTTTTTTTCTTTCTTAGTATGCTATTTGAGCGTAGTTTAAAATTTTGCACAATCCTCCTTAGATATAATATAATACCTTGACACATAGAACCTATCCTAGGCAAATGCACTCCTCACTTATGATAAACAGCCCAAGTTTAATGATGGGCAATTATGTATAACCATATATTCCTTATAATATTTAGGATATATATACGCACGTTAACACTATATCCCTCTATACAATTGTAAATATACATTGAAGTCCTTTCACATAACCAATTAAAAATACAAACAATAAACAACACATTTGCAATACATATAATTAATTTCTTTCACATAATAAATTAAGGTAGACTCACGAAAAAAAGTTGTGCCTTATTATGTTTGCTTTCATCTATGCAGATTATGGTGCAAAATCATCTTCCGTTGCTGTTTTATACCATAAATATTTGAAGCCTCTATGTTAATCGCAGGCTCCTATGTATATAAAAGTGTGACGTCGATGTGAAAATCGCCTTATCTGCCTAGAGAAATTCTTCTTTATTTGTCTTCTCTGTCTCCCTGCACATTTTTATTGGGATATTCCCATTAAGAAATGTAAGTAAATTTATTTTATTTTTTAGCAGCACATTTTAAAGAAGAATTTTCCTCCTTTTTTTTTTTATTTTTTTCCTCTTTTGTTTATAATAATTAAACACCCTGGACAGTATACTATATATTATATAATATTTTGGATAATAAGAAAATGTCACACCCGTTCCCATATTGCTTCAAATTAAGTCCCCACAGCATACCCCCCTTTTTTTCTTTTTTTCTTTTTTCCTCTCCTGGGAGGAAGGTTTACTCTAAGATTTTTACTCTGTAATTATAATTTAGTTGTTTTTTTTTGTCTATGTTTTAAAATGATTAATTATGTATGCAAAATATGTTATATTTTTGATTTGATGGATACATTTTTTCTTATTTTAGAAAATTGATAAAGCTCCTGAGGAAGCGTTGGTAATAACGCGAAACATGTAGAGCGCCAGAGTATATCTAAGATCGGTTCTGTAATTAATACCCTGTCTACTGTAACCTCCTTTTTTTGTATATTAAGCATTAATGTACATTTGTTTACCCTCTGGGTATATATATCTGATGGAAATAGATATGGATATGATGTAAAATGCATTAGTATAGACAGGATATATAAAAACAGTACTTGATGTGTTTTATAATTATTTTTTATTTTTATAAATAAATAATTTTTTACATTTAATATATATATATATATATTTTTTTCTCTTTATTTTTTTTTATGCTATATATTTAATTATACTAGTATGCCTAAAAAGTCCAACACAACCAACAATTTTTTCTGAGGTTTTTTGTGTTTTCCCCTTCTTCGTCTTCTTTTTCCCTTGTTTTATTTCAAATTGATGGGGCACATTGGCGTCAATTGATGGGGCACACGACGGCAATTGATGGGGCACACTAACGGCAATTGATGGGGCACACTGGCAGCAATTCATGGGGCACACCTGCGGCAATTCATGGGGCACACTGGCAGCAATTGATTGGGCATAGTGGTGGCAATTGATTGGGCACACTGGCAGCAATTGATGTGGCACACTCGCAGCAATTGATGGGCACACTGGCAGCAATTGATTGGGCACACTGACAGCACTTGATTGGACACAGTGGCAGCAATTGATGGGCACACAGGCAGTAATTGATGGGTGCAGTAGCTGTGTTTGATGGCACAGTGGCGGCAATTTATGGGCACAGTGGCTGCGCTTGATGGGCACAGTGGCTGCGCTTGATGGGGTTTTATTTTCAGTTTGTTTGCACTCCCCCCCCCCAAAAAAATAATTCTGAGCACCAGCCACCACTGGTGGTGGCCTGTGTCTGTAATTGCAGTTACCTTGGAGGCTAGGATTGTTGGATTCCTTGTGTGGTCTACCTTGTACTATGTCAACTGGCTGTCCACTCTAAGTTTGGTATTAATATGGTGGTTGGTCAAAAAGAGAAAATCAGTAGTGGGATCATGCCTACAAATAGCTGGTGTAGAGCAGCCTGGACAATATAGTGAGCCATGTTCTTCTTAAATCTGTATTAGTTCCACATTTATTCAAAATATAAATTATAAAGTAGATGAATCATAGAGAATAGTTTGTAATACAGCTGATACACCCAAGCTGAATCAATCAGAATCTACTTGACTCGTAGACAGTCCCAGGGTATAACTAGAGACATTGTATTAGCTTTCCTGCTTTTTTTTCCCCTCTTTTCAGGATTACACAATTATTTCACCTCCCTGTGAATCCCCACCCTCCCTCACCCCAACGTGTTAATAGAATTTGTAGTTTTTCATTCATGCTGTACTTTGGTAACATGTTTATTGTAATGTTAATGACATGCTTGCAATTAGAAATATTGATATTGGAAGGAGGGGATTTGACACCAACTAGCTTTCAGCTTCTAGTATTGCAGAGCAAACACAGTCATTTGCTGGTTGCAGTGGTATGCATCTATAATCCCAGCTACTTGGGAGGCTGTGGTTGTTGGATTGCTCGAGTCCAGGAGTTCTGATCTACCTCTGCGCTATGTTGATTGGGTGTCCATGCTAAGTTCAGTATCAATATGGTGATTCCAGGGGAGGCCAAAGCTACCAAGTTGTCCTAAGGAGGGGTGAGCTGGCCCAGGTCGGAGACAGAGCAGGTCAACACCACCGTGCTGATCAGTAGTGGGGCTGCACTTGTGAATAGCCGGTATAGCACAGCCTGGATAATAGTGGGACACAGACTTTTTTACAACTATTAACTTTATTTTTATACAGTGTTTCTATTGACTTCATATAGCTTTCATCTTCTAGTGTCTCAGAGACAGCAGTAACCTGCAGTGGTGTGCATTTCTAATTCCAGCTACTTTGGCAGTTGATGTTGTCAGATTGCTTGAGTCTATGAGTTCTGGTCTACCCTTCTCTATGTCTTTTGGGTGTGCACTCTAAGCATGGCATCAATATGGTGGTTCCAGGGGAGCCCAGACTCATCAGATTGTCCCAAGGAGTAAGGAAACAACATAGGCCAAAACCCCTGTGGCAATCAGTAGTGGGATCACACCTGCAAATAGCCAGTGTAAAGCAGCCTGGACAATATAATGAGATATGGTCTTTTTAAATGATTAACTTTTTTTATACAGTGTATAGATGATCTGTATTAGTTCCACATTTGTTCAAAATATAAATTATAAAGTAGATGAATCATAGAGAATAGGTTGTAATGCAGCTGATACACCCAAGCTGAATCAATCAGAATCTATTTGGCTCGTAGACAGTCCCAGGGTGAAATTACAGACATTGTATTAGTTTTCCTTCTTTTTTTCCCCTCTTTTCATGCTGTACTTTGGTAACATGTTTATTGTAATGTTAATGACACACTTGCAATTCGAAAAATATTGATATTGGAAGGTGCGGGATTTGATGTCAAGTAGCTTTCAGCTTCTAGTATCGCAGAAGCAAGCACTGTCCTTCGCTGGTTGCAGTGGCATGCAGCTATAATACCATCTACCTGGGAGGCTGAGGCTGTTGGATTGCTTGAGTCCAGGAGTTCTGATCTACCCTGCGCTTTGTTGATTAGGTGTCCATGCTAAGTTCAGCATCAATTATGGTGGTTCTAGGGGAGCCCAGAGCCACCAAGTTGTCCTAAGGAGGGGTGAACCAGCCCAGGTCGGAGACGGAGCAGGTCAAAACCGCCATGCTGATCAGCAGTGGGATTCCGCCTGTGAATAGCCAGTGTAGAGCAGCCTGGACAATACAGTGGGGCACAGACTTTTTTTTACAACTATTAACTTTATTTTTATACAGTGTTTCTATTATCTGTTTTAGTTCCTCATTTATTTGAAATATAAATTATAAAGTAGATGAATCATAGAAAATAGGTAGTAATGCAGATGACTGGTAGCCAGTCCCAGTGTGAAATTAGATAGACAGCTGCATTCGCAGGATTACACAATTATCTTATTTAATTATGTTTCATGTTATATGTGAGTCTACTAGGGTCTTTGCCAGGTTCACGTGATTACAACCCACGTGTCCTTCTTGCTTTTCTTGCTATAATTAGGTAATGCCATTGATTTTTTGTTACCTTTCAGTTGTATTACTTATATTAAAATCTGTACTGCATTGTTCATTTATCATTGTTATGCAGTGCTTTGCTGCTTCCCAGTCTGCAGTTTTTACCGAGCCACCACCGGGTGTCATCTGTGCCCCGTGTCTGTTCCCTTTACGGTGTCTAGGTGCTCTCCCTGGTAGAGGGACGGTTTCTACATTCTGGGACCGCCCCATCCACTTGTGCATGTCTCAGCTAGGTCTTTCTGCCCTTTGGCTGGATGACTAGCGCATGTGCTCCATGCGGGAGTACAGACCGGGTGATGTCACACGCCACTCGTTTGAGAATATTTAAGCTGTATTTCTGCTTCTTGATGCTGCTGGATGTGGATTCTGGGGCTCTGGTTGTACTTCCCATACCAAGTAAGTACAGTAAGGCAAAAAAGTATTTAGTCAGCCACCAATTGTGCAAGTTCCCCACTTAAAAAGATCAGATAGGCCCATAAGTGTCATCAACTATGAGAGACAAAATGTGGAAACAAATCCAGACAATCACATTGTCTGATTTTTGAAAGAATTTATCTGCAAATTATGGTGGAAAATAAGTATTTGGTCACCTACAAACAAGCAAGATTTCTGGCTCTCACAGACCTGTATCTTCTTCTTTAACCACTTGCTTACTGGGCACTTAAACCCCCCTCCTGCCCAGACCAATTTTCCGCTTTCAGCGCTGATGCACTTTTACAATTGCACGGTCATACAACACTGTACCCAAATGAAATTTTTATAATTTTTTCCCCACAAATAGAGCTTTCTTTTGGTGGTATTTAGTTACAGCTGGGAGTTTTATTTTTTGCTAAACAAACAAAAAATAAATAAAAATAAAAAATCATGTTTCATAGTTTGTTATAAAATTTTGCAAACAGGTCATTTTTCTCCTTCATTGAAATGCGCTGATGAGGCGGCACTGGTGGGCTCTGATAGGCTGCACTGGTGGGCACCGATAGGCACAGTTAAGGCGGCACTAATAGGCACAGATAAGGTGGCACCGATAGGCACAGATAAGGCAGTGCTGATGGGCACAGATAAGGCGGCACTGATGGGCAAAGATGGGCACAGATAAGATGGCACGGATGGGTGGCACGGATGGGTGGCACGGGTGGGTGGCACGGATGGGTGGCACTAAGGGGCACTGATAGGTACCACTGATAGATGGGACTGATGGGCTCTGATAGGTGGCTCTGATAGGTGGCTCTGATAGGTGGCACTGCTGGGCACTGATGGGTGGCACTGTGGGTACTGATGGGTGGCACTGTGGGCACTAATGGGTGGCACTGATAGGTGGCACTCATGGGGGGTGCTTTTTTATTAAATAGGTGGCACTGTCAGGGGGCAGGTGGGCACTGATACGCTGGCCGTGATCGGGATTGATGTCCCGATCACGGTCGCCGGTGATTGGCTTTTTTTTTCTCCTCGCGCTGTCAGCGCGAGGAGGAAAAATAACCGATTGCCAGCTCTGTTGTCTCACATGATCAGCTGTCATTGGCTGACAGCTGATCACGTGGTAAGGGGTCGGGATCGACCCCTTGCTCCGATCCGTGATCAGGCGAGTCTTATAGACTCGCTGATCACAGAGCGCGCCGCGCAGGCCGTCTATTGACGTCGTCCCGGAAAAAGCAGGTCCGCGCTGTAGCCGTCATTCGGCTATAGCCCGGATCTCTAGAGGTTAAGAGGCTCCTCTCTCCTCCACTCATTACCTGTATTAATGACACCTGTTTGAACTTGTTATCAGTATAAAAGACACCTGTCCACAACCTCAAACAGTCACACTCCAAACTCCACTATGGTGAAGACCAGAGTTGTTGAAGGACACCAGAAACAAAATTGTAGACCTGCACCAGGCTGGGAAGACTGAATCTGCAATAGGCAAGCAGCTTGGTGTGAACAAATCAACTGTGGGAGCAATAATTAGAAAATTGAAGACATACAAGACCACTGATAATCTCCCTCAATATGGGGCTTTATGCAACATCTCAACCCGTGGGGTTAAAATTATCACAAGAACGGTGATCAAAAATCCCAGAACCACACGGGGGGGCCTAGTGAATGACCTGCATAGAGCTGGGACCAACGTAACAAAGGCTACCATCAGTAAGACACTACGCCGCCAGGGACTCAGATCCTGCAGTGCCAGATGTGACCCCTGCTTAAGCCAGTACATGTCCGGTCCTTCCTGAGGTTTGCAAGAGAGCATTTGGTTGATCCAGAAGAGGATTGGGAGAATGTCATATGGTCAGATGAAACCAAAGTAGAACTGTTTGGTAGAAACACAACTCATCGTGTTTGGAGGAGAAAGAATGCTGAGTTGCAACCAAAGAACACCATACCTACTGTGAAGCAAGAGGGTGGCAACATCATGCCTTAGGGCTGTTTCTCTGCAAAGGGAACAGGACGACTGATCCGTGTACATGAAAGAATAAATGGGGCCATGTATCATGAGATTTTGAGTGCAAACCTCCTCCCATCAGCAAGGGCATTAAAGATGAAACATGGCTGGGTCTTTCAGCATGACAATGATCCCAAACACACCATCTGGGCAATGATGTGGCTTCATAAGAAGCATTTAAGGTCCTGAAATGGCCCAGCCAGTCTCCAGATCTCAACCCCATAGAAAGCCTTTGGAGGGAGTTGGAAGTCCGTGTTGCCCAGTGACAGCCCCAAAACATCACTGCTCTAGAGGAGATCTACATGGAGGACATGGAGGCCAACATACCAGCAACAATGTGTGACAATCTTGTGAAGACTTACAGAAAACGTTTGACCTCTGTCATTACCAACAAAGGATATATAACAAAGTATTGAGATGAACTTTTGATATTGACAAAATACTTATTTTCCACCATAATTTGCAAATAAATTCTTTCAAAAATCACACAATGTGATTGTCTGGTTTTTGTTTCCACATTTTGTCTCTCATAGTTGAGGTATACCTATGATGGCAATTACAGGCCTCTCTCATCTTTTAAAGTGGCAGAACTTGCACAATTGGTGGCTGACTAAATACTTTTTTGCCCCACTGTATCTTCCATATCTAAGCCTTCAACTTGTACCTCTGAGTAGACTCAGGTGAACCTATTTTTTATCATCTTCTGGCCACATCTTGTCATCTTTTATAGACCACCTCACTGGGGGATCTCCCTCTTCAGCAGCTGTTTTTTACCACCATCTCTGATTACCCCCCCCCCCCCCAGCGTGGCAGCTGGTCCTTTGCAGGACTGCACTCTTAGGATTGAGTTGATTGCACCCCCCTGCCCTGGATCCTTATCATGCTTTATTATCCATAAGTTTACCTACAGAACTTTGCTCTTTTGCTTTTTACTTTGCTTCCCCTTCTTTTTCCTCCCCTTTCCTTTCCCTCCCCTCTTTTTCTTCTCCGTTTAGACTCTCCCACCCCCCCTTTCACCCCCCCCCCTTCCTCTCCTCCGTTTCCTTCACCCCTTCCTTTTTCCTTCCCCTCTTTTCCTTTTCGCTGCTTTCTTTGTTCCTCTTCTTTCCTTCTCCATTCTTTAGCTTTATTCATTCTGGATTTATTTTACTTATTCCCTTTCTTCTTCCTGCGTTCCTCTTCATTTTTCCTCTTCTTTTATTATACTGCTGTTAGAAGTTTTTGAGTTGATTAATATTTTAAGTGATAAAAGTTTCTGAAAATATATGTAAGTTATATGTTTGGTAAGAAGTGATGGTTTCTAAAGGTCACAGAACAACACAGAGTTTAGATAGGAGTGGTTTTGCTGAGTAGGTATTTCTATTTTTGCGTTACTATGTCAGTACAATGGGTGGAGTTATGCTACTTATCTATAGACTGAACGATATTGGGTATATATGCAAATGTGGGTGTTATTAGAATATGCTGACATAACATCTTGAAGAGTATAAGAATGGGGTAGGATTATGAGAGCAGGGAAGATCGGTGGGAAGAGAAGTAACGCTATACTTTGAAAATGTAACACCAGAAGTACCACCTTAGAAGCCATCACCATGCCATATGTTACCAGATGTCAATCTTGTCTTTGTTTATCTTTCTGAACAATAAACCAACTATTGTACGGACAAAGGATTCTTCAATTTCTACTCCTGAAAGTACGTTTGAAATGCCTTGAAGGAAGACATACTTTACTGATTCACATATTACACAAAGACTTTGCTATTCATTAAGAAACGCCCCTGTGAGTATGTAGAGTTTCTTTTCCACTACATTTACACTACATTTTGTATTTACTCTCTACAATCACTTTTTACATTGTCGAGCCAGCCACAATGATCAATTTTCCCTACTCCTTGAAAAAGGGGGGATGTGAACACACATTTCAAGTCTCGGGAACAAATGATCAAAGAACTTAGAAGGAGGCGTTTGCGTCAGATGCGGACAACGGTCCAGAGAAAAAAAGTGGAGGGTGAGTTTTTTCTCTTTGTTTTCTCACCTCTCTGTACACAGAAAAAAAAAAAAAAGATACAGCCTACGAAGTTGATTGACAAGGCCAGTTGGACGGTATACTTCAAGTTATTTTTGGAAAATCCAGGACTTTGTGAAGACGTAATTTAGTGAAGTTCGTGAAGATATCTGCCAAGGTTAGTTCCTAAGAAGGTGAGAGAGTCTCACATAAGAAAATATTGGGTTGTTACCCAAGAAGAAAAAAGTGTTGAAATAGGAACAAAAACTTCACGTTATTTGAAAAAGTCACCATTGTAGGTACAACGGCAAATGTACACTTTGGGTGAGCTAATATGGAAGTCGGATTTTGATGTTTGAAGATGGAAGGTCCAAGCACAAAGGCAAAGAATAGATCAACAGGCAAGACACTACAGCACACTACAGCACACAATTTAAGGAACAAGGCAAAGAGCTACAAGAAAAGAAAAAGAAAGATAAAGCAACGAACAACAAAAGTTAAAGGGACATTATTCATCTCTTGTTTTATTTTAAGTACACACAGGACTATCATACTAACAAGGGGTGAGTGTGTTTGTTTATATAAAAGGGTAATATGGCAATGGTTAACATCTCAAGGCTCAGAAGTAAGTCTCAGTACGATCGGGAAATTTATATATTTCATATGTATGGAATATAGGAATACATGCAGTAGTAAGGTAATTAATTAATTTATGCCAGAGTGTAAAGAAGTTCATTAAGAAGAAAATTAAGTTTAATGCTGCATGTATATCTTTATGTATTAAGCCCTGAACAAAGTTTTCAGAGAAAAAATATTGATTAAAATGTGGAAAGAACTGTATGAAATTGAGATAATGGAAAAAACACGATGATTAGTGTTTTACAAAAATTCTAAAGATTTGGTTGAAGGATATAATAAGTTAAGGATTGAGCAATTTTTACAAACTTGGATTTAGTTATTAAATTAAAAGTAGTAAATTGTTCTAATTTATTTAAGATTACCCAGAGAAAATATTAAAATATGAAAGTTTTTGTTCAATCTAAAAAATTGTAAAAATAACTATTGTTAAAAGTTTTTGTAAATTAGTATTTCTAGTGAAAGTAAGGACTTTTGTTGTGGGAGAAGTTTTCTCGGGGAAATGGTCAATGGCAGGTCATGGGTAGGACCCAATCTGTGAGTTTCACGAGATTGTCTTCTAAACAACATGACAACTTTTTTGTCATTATTATAATCAGGAAAGTCATATAATATGGTGTACATGATTTCTCACAGATGTACAAACAAAATATGTTTAAAAAGTGATAAAAAGGTTAAACATTTTAACAAACGAGAAACGAGATTGTTACCGAATTGTACAGTGTAGGGTGTACAAAGCATGGTAGCCAAGATTGTCAGTAACAGATCATTCTCTGAAGAGTATGTGACATGTGAGTAGTGTATTACCAACAGAGAGATGCAGATCAAGTTACAGACTGGTCAGTCATGCCATGACATTTTTTCACTTTTATGGATCAAAGCACAATACATTTTTGTGTTAAATTTTACAGATACTTGGAAGAGGGTTCACTGAGGAAAATATATTTAAAAGGTATTATTCCTTACTAAAAGTAATTGTTTTTAAAAAATAAGATTTTTTAGGCCTTAATAACTTTTTTCGAGAGTTCATTGAGATTTTTGCAGACAAAGTATCTGTCTGAGTAAATTTTAATGAATTATATAGGCTTACTGTAGGGCAAATATCTTTTAAAAACAAAAGATAACTTATATACAAACATTTGAAGATCTGACAAAAGCCCTTATTAATATAGAAATCTCTCTCAGTCATTTTACATTTAAGTGTATGTGGATGATGAGAAGATTTCATTGGTATTTATAAATAAATGTGTTAAGGGTGCATTGTCCAATTCTACAGATCTGAGACATTGTGGGTTTAGCACCATTTGTTTTGAAAAACATCTTATGTTACACTAAAGGTGTTATTTCAAGGAAAACAGGAGGTGTCAATACACACAGCTTTGTCTAATGGAAATTGGATGTTAAAAAGATCAGTTGTAGTGTGAGGGATAGAGCCACAGTTGTGTAAATTAATCATGAGAATGTCACTTTTTCAACTTTTAGTGGACGCATTGAAAGCTGAATTTAAGACTGTCATGTGTTGGTTTAGCAGTCGGTGACAGAGCAGGTGTGGTTCATTCAGTCATACTGTATGAGGGGAATACTTGGTTCTGAAAAGAAACTTCAACATGATCAAATTTCTTTCAGAAACTGAATATTTAGGAAAGCCCAACCTAAATTAATGTTCTTTTACAAAATTAAAATAAATTGTCAGTGTAGAAAAAAACAGTAATCTGGCAAGATTATTCTTTTACACGATTTAATATTAGTCACAGGATAATGAGGGGGACTATGACATGTTGTCTTAGTTAGAATCAGTACAGACTGATAAAGGAGAACATTTATTGTAAAAATAATTGGATTCCAATAATAATGGATAGAGTTATTTTTAAATGAAAATCTTTATTTTTGCATATCCAGGTACCTGATTGATTGATTTTTTGTTTTAGCTTATAAAAATTCTGAACTACTCATTTTAGAACACTTTGTCATCAAACTTCTGAAAATTGTTTATTTGTTTATAGAATTATCTAAAGTGAAAGAGGCTTAACCTGATACTACAAATTATTGAGGGATTTGGCAAATCTATATAGATTGATTTATATTAGTTTTTTTCACTTGCTACAGGAGGATTACAAGGATATTGTTTTTTTAGTAAATGTTTCTTTTTGATAAATTAATTGAGGTAATTCTAGAAAAAATAATATTTTTTATAAAAGCTAAGTTGTTGTGAACTTATGTCATATTCTATTGGGGTTGGTTTTCAAACCATGGAATCAGTTAATGAGTTAAAATTTTATAGGACAGGTAGTGAAGGACATGTATGCAATTTTAGGTTTAGTAACGTTTTTGTTTCTTATCATCTTAAGTACTCAGGTATTGTAGAATGTATGAATAGTATTGGTTAAGATGATAAAGGTAAATATTGGGTGACTTATTTACCTGCTATAGTTTAAAAACGTTATTATTTTCTAAACATAGGGTTTGTTAATTTTTTGAGTTAATGACAGTCTTTTGAGATTAGCATACTTAGTTTTTTATATTATCTGTTGTATAGAAAGTAGTATGGTTGCAAATTTTGAAAACAACAGGTATAGGTATTTCAGAAGTTTGTTCACAAAACATTGCTAGGCCTTTGCTAAATTTAAATAGAAATGATGTCTTGAATGAGATTTCTACTTCTAATGAGTATGTTTAGTAATTTATTCCAGTAGCTAAAGTTATGGTTAAGAATTATAGATATGAAGGTACCAAGGATGTCAACAGAGATGTCAACTGGGATATCAGTTGGGAAGATTATTTTGTAATTTTTAAGGTACATTGGGATTATAGTTTTTTTGTTTCAAAAGTATTGGTAAAAATAAAAATAATTGGTAAAAATAAGAATAAAATGGGTAAATACAGAAAGGATTATCATTCTAAAATGGTTTAAATTGATTAATGAAAATTATTTAGGAAAACATAATTTTTAAAAGAATTTGATACTTGTTTTCATTTTCTTTTATAGATATGTCTTTTTGTTTCTAAATTTAAAGAAAACGATTTTATTTTAATTTTTTATTTAGTTTTTTGAAATTTTTCAATGACAATGCAACAAGCACAACTAAATTTCTATTTGTTACTATTTCTTGTTTTTTCAAAAATTATTATTTTTTGATTATGTTATCAAGGACTATCATTTTCTGGTGAATTTCAATGATTTATTCATATGGACTTGCATCAAAAGCGACATATTGATCGGTCGATCATTATGTGAGGGGGAGTTAGGATGTGCTTCTCATAAGAATTTTTTTTATGAATTATGAATAATGATGATAGTAATAAGATAATAGGAAAGACAAAAAGGTATAATTAGAGTATATGAAGAAAAAGGATTTCAATGTGTCTAAACAAAGTTATTGTTGAATTTAAATAATTTTGGAATGTTTAAAAAAAAAAAATAGAAAAAGTTGCTTGCTGGTCATGGATAGATGGATAAATAAATTGAAAAATAAATAGAATGATAGATAGAATATATAAAATATGACAATCGAATAATGGGAAAGTTTTTATGTATTTTGTTTCAAATCTGTATAAGGGTTAGAATGAAACGATTTTATAAATTGATTAAGGAAGAAACGAAAAAAGGTGAAAAAATTATGTCAAGTATTTTTAGTCAGAAAATTACTTCTGGTTTATCTGATCCAGTGATTAGCTATGGTACATCTGGAGCAATTGATTCAAAATGTGTAGGAAAGGGCCATAAATGAAGTGTGAGTGATTTAGGTAATATTTAAGTTGTGTGAATGTCATTTTGGTACCAGTTGTTCTCCATGTCCAAAGTTTATGACTAAAGGTTAGTAGGTCAGTGGTTTCACAGATAAGAATACACATAGAGAATGTGTCATATAATGGAACAATATACTTGAAAAGAATTTTTAAAGTAAGATCATAGATTATCCATAAAATATTTATATGATATGGTTAAAGTTATAAGAGTTTCACAAGAAGTTAAATACATTTATAAAGTTGAAAGAAGAAAATATTTAATATTACATGATTTAGATGGAGAATTAATTAAAATTATATATAATAGTTTATACTTTCTCAATGGAATGAAATATTTAAATATTTTTCATAGAAACATCTCAGAATTTTTGAAAATGTTTATGTACAATATCTGACTCACTAAAATGTATTTATGTGTATTGTATTAATGTTTATTGTATTGTTTGTATTGGAAAAAAAGAGAATCAGAGACATTTATTATTTAAGATGAATGCACATATTATTTGTTGAATATAGTGCATTGAGGGGGAATTGTTAGAAGTTTTTGAGTTGATTAATATTTTAAGTGATAAAAGTTTCTGAAAATATATGTAAGTTATATGTTTGGTAAGAAGTGATGGTTTCTAAAGGTCACAGAACAACACAGAGTTTAGATAGGAGTGGTTTTGCTGAGTAGGTATTTCTATTTTTGCGTTACTATGTCAGTACAATGGGTGGAGTTATGCTACTTATCTATAGACTGAACCATATTGGGTATATATGCAAATGTGGGTGTTATTAGAATATGCTGACATAACATCTTGAAGAGTATAAGAATGGGGTAGGATTATGAGAGCAGGGAAGATCGGTGGGAAGAGAAGTAACGCTATACTTTGAAAATGTAACACCAGAAGTACCACCTTAGAAGCCATCACCATGCCATATGTTACCAGATGTCAATCTTGCCTTTGTTTATCTTTCTGAACAATAAACCAACTATTGTACGGACGAAGGATTCTTCAATTTCTACTCCTGAAAGTACGTTTGAAATGCCTTGAAGGAAGACATACTTTACTGATTCACATATTACACAAAGACTTTGCTATTCATTAAGAAACGCCCCTGTGAGTATGTAGAGTTTCTTTTCCACTACATTTACACTACATTTGTATTTACTACTCTCTACACTCACTTTTTACAACTGCTTTCTTTTCCTTTTTCTTTTATCTCCTACTTTCCTTCTCTCTCTCATCTCATGTTGTATGAGCAATCTTTTTATAATTTTATTCCAATCACCCATTATATTTAGAGAAACTTCCAGACTTTGCATGTCCCCCCTGGTCGCCACGGGGGGAACATTTATTGGCACAGTTACCTTGGCTGGGCATGGTCACAGTTAAGCAACAGTGCTCTTCCTTCCCCTACTTGTGTTTCTTTATTTTTTATTGATTTGTTTATTTTTACATTGATTGTTAATTATCTGTCCAAACCTATTGCAGATTTTCTCCTGAAGAAGTGGCATTGAGAGCACGAAACTAGTTGAGATATGTCATCTGTGAACAGTTATCCCAATGTGATCTTCCCCCCTTGGGGACCATTATACTTGTGATACTTCCCGATGGATCCCCATGCATTTTTATGTATCCAATAATATATGTCTTGCTTGATCTTATATTGGTTTTGTATTAATAAAATTCTATATCGTTTTTACCCACGTGAATCTACATTAATTATATCTGTACCGCAATAGTCCATACTCCGTTTTTGTTCTGAGGGACCAGTTGGGGACAGGCCCCTTTATTTATCTATTTCAATCGATTTGGATGATGGTACTCTGTTGTACTATTTATACCTTATTTTTTACACTTAGGGGTTATACAATTTTGACTTGTAGACAGTCCCAGGGTGGAATTACATACATTGTATTAGCTCTCCTTCTTTTTTTCCCTTCTTTTCAGGATTACACAATTATTTCACCTCCCTGTGAATCCCCACTCAGCTCCCTCTACCCCATCCTCCCTCACCCCAACGTGTTAATAGAATTTGTAGTTTTTCATTTGTGCTGTACTTTGGTAACATGTCTATTGTAATGATATTAATGACACACTTGCAAATAGCAATATAGGTATTGGAAGCATTAGAGGGCATGGATTTGACATCATGAAGCTTTCAGCTTCTAGTATTACAGAGCATGCGCTGTCTTTTCCCGGGAGCAGTGGTGTGCATCTGTAATCCCAGATACTTGGGAGGCTGAGGCTATCGGATTGCTTGAGTCCAGGAGTTCTGGTCTACCCTGTGCTATGTTGATTTGGTATCAATATGGTGGTCCCAGGGAAGCCCGGAGCCACCAGTATGTCCTAAGTAGGGGTGAACCAGAGCAGGTCAAAACCCCTGTGCCGATCAGTAGTGGGATTGCACCTTTGAATAGCCAGTGTAGAGCAGCCTGGACAATACAGTGGGACACAGACTCTTTCCCAACTGTTAAATTTATTTTTATATAGTTTCTATTGACTTCTATTGGCGTGCATCTCTAATTCCAGCTACTTTGGCAGCTGAGGCTGTCAGATTGAAATATTGATATTGGAAGGTGGGGATTTGAGGTCATGTAGCTTTCAGCTTCTAGTATCTCAGGAGCAAGCACTGTTCCTCGCTGGTTGCAGTAGCGTGCAGCTATCATCTCAGCTACTTGGGAGGCTGAGGCTGTTGGATTGCTTGAGTCCAGGAGTTCTGATCTACCCTGTGCCATGTTGATTGGTTGTCCACGCTAAGTTCATTATCAATATGGTGTTTCCAGGGGAGCCCAGAGCCAGCAGGTTGTCCTAAGGAGGGGTGAACCAGCCCGGGTTGAAGACAGAGCAGGTCAAAACCCCCGTGCTGATGATTAGTGGGATTGTGCCTGTGAATAGCTAGGGTAGAGCAGCCTAGACAATACAGACTTTTTTCCAACTATTAACTTTATTTTTATTCAGTGTTTCTATTATCTGTATTAGTTCCTCATTTATTTTGAAATATAAATTATAAAGTAGAAAATAGGTTGTAATGCAGATGACTGGTAGCCAGTCCAAGGGTGAAATTCATGGGTGCCACTTATATACGCTCCTGTGATTGTGGTGGATCGCTCTCCCCGCAGTAAGACTGAGATGTTACGAATAGCTCCGGGTCTTGTTCTAACAATCCAAAGCCAATTGCTCCTGATCATGTGATCACTGTGATTAGCCAGATAGCCCAGGGTTGTTTCTCCTCTCTGTAGGGGAAAAGATGCATTGTATCTTTTCCTCTTGGCAAAAGGGGAAGTCTGTAAACAAAAACAAAAAAAAAGAAGAAAAAAGTCAGTTTAAAAAATAAAATAAAATACAGTTTAAGGCAGGGGTGCCCAACCTTTTGAAGAGCGAGGGCCACCTAAGCAAATTGGTAATCGGTCACGGGCCACAATGAGTGGAGCATGTGCATGGCAGTATACTCTACTCTTTTTCTGCGGATCGGATTGGAGATAGGCGTTTGTAAACGGACACAAGTCCATTTACATCTGCTACTCTTTAGAGGTGAATGGAGGGTCCAACTGGGTCGGCCTGACCGTGTGAAAGGGGCCTATGGCTCAGTGCAGGTAACCCTCAGGTGCACTGCTCTGCACCTGTGGATCAGTTTGAAAGCAGCCCAGTAACCACTGCAGAACAGATATGCCCATATATACACTGTGATTTTAGTAATAAACTTACTATTAATAACAGTATTCTATTCTATTCCATCACAGAACAGGAGGTCGCGGGCCACATCAGAGGGCTCTGCGGGCCACATGTGGCCCCCGGGCCACTGGTTGGGCACCCCTGGTTTAAGGTGATTGTAAATTAAATCATTTTATTTTTTAAATAACAAACATGTTATACTTACCCAAGCAGCCTGGATCATCCTCTTCTTGGGTCTCCCTTCGAGTGACCACTATAGCAATTGACTTTTGTGCATGATGGCTCTCAAGCCGGCTCTGTGTGTCCATAAGACCCATGCTCCCTTCTCACTGGCTGTGATTGACAGCAGGGGGAGCCAATGACTCACGTTGCTGTCTCTGAGCCAGTGAGGAGACAGACAGCCGAGAGAGTCTTGTGTACATCGCTAGATCAGGCTCAGGTAAGTATAAGGAGGGGCTTGTGGGGGAAGCTAAATGCAGAAAGTTTTTATGTAAACAGCTTTCTTCCTTTAGAACCACTTTAACTAGATCAGGATCGGGTTTTGTGTCAGTGTAAGTGTCATTTGTATAAGTTAGTAGCACTTGTGTCTTCTTTTCAACCAGATTAACTATGTAGCTACGGTATGTGTCTTAGGTAGGAACTTATTATAGCGCAACTTTAATTTGGACTATATTATATTTAGTGTCAGTTTGTGTAGGGCAAAAAAAAGCATAAAGTTGTTTCTAATCCCTGCTACAGATACAAACAACAAAACACTGTGGTATATGTGGTGTCGGCGCAATTGTCAGGAGTAGGAGAATTTGTTTTGTAGTTTTTTTTTGTGGGTCAGGTTTACTAACAAAAATTGCAAAATTGGGTTAGGGTGTTAATAAAGTGTTTGTAAAAGTATTTTTTTTTTTTATTAAAAAAACAAACATATTACACTTACCTGCTCTTTGCACCTCTTCTATGGTCCCCAGCTGTCCCTTTACTTTTGCTCTGGGGGCGCACCTGCAGGCTTGATCCTGAGCCTGCTCTCAGCTCGCAGAATTTGTTTGGCAACAGAGGGAGCCACTACAGACGAGCACATCACTGGATTGAGAGAGGACATAGGTCAGTATAGAATGGGGTGATTGAGCGATACAAACACTGGGACATTTTTTAGCTTAAAGCGGGAGTCCGCCGTTTTTTTTTTTTTAAAGCCAGCAGCTACAAATACGGCAGCTGCTGACTTTTAAAATAATGACACTTACCCGCCCAGCGCGCCCGGGATGTTGGCACCCGAAGCCGATCTCTCGATTGTCTCTCGGGTGCTGCCGCCGCCATCTTGGGTATGGGAATCAGGAAGTGGAGCCTTGCGGCTTCATTTCCCGGTTCCCTACTGCGCATGCGTGAGTCGCGCTGAGCAATAAGGATGGTCCCCGCTGTCTCTGGGATTTGTGTGTTTCCCAGCAGACAGCGGGGGATCTGAGGAAAGGGGCATAGCTTCTGCAGATATCTATACCGGAAGTGGGTGCAGATACCTGTACTGTACAGGCACCTGCACCCCCCTCCCCCCTGAAAGGTGCCAATTGTGGCGCCAGAGGGGGGGAGGGTTCCAATGAGCAGAAGCTCCACTTTAGGGTGGAGCTCCGCTTTAATGTAGGGAATGCATTAAGATAAAAGATTTCCAGACTTTATAACCACTTTAAAACAGAACTAAACTTACTTTTGCTTTAGCTGTACCACTCCTAAATGGTGCCAGCATCTTCAGCTGTGTGCCAGTCTTCAATCTTCTTCATGGGCCAGCGTATTATGACATCACTCCTGCACATGCACAGGAAACAGTCATTCCAGAACACAGAGACCAGGCCAGAGCTGTAAGCTGAGCTGCACATGTGCATTGCATGTCTCTTCTGCAATAAAGAGCCTGCCTGCTCTCTGTTTGTGGCAATGAAACTTTAGTTCCACTTTAAGGTTTGTTTTGACCTTGGCCGTGAAGGGTTTAACCATACCACTTTAAGCCCCTCCCACTGTAAGCACAATTTGACCACACCCACCCTTTATTCCAACGTGCTATGCACATTGCATTGTTGCACTCATTATGGTGCCCAGGGGGTTCCCTGGATCTTTCAAATTCCTACTTATGTCCCTGACTCTCAGCATACAGAATAGGAACAGTAAGAGCCGTGTACTGAGGATTACACCCAGCATACCGAGCAAGAGAAGTGCGGTGTCCATACCTGCAGAATAAGAACAGATACTGACAATTACACCCAGCATACAGAGGATGTGAAGTGTCAATTCAAGTAGAAGTCTTGTGAGCAACTAGGGTGTAAATGTACTATCTAGAGTGGGCAGCAAGTAACACACTCCCAATATAAATGTGCAAAAGAAATAACATTAAACAAATATGTTGCGCTAATGTTCTATACCATATCCAATCACTTAACCACTTCAGCCCCAGACCATTTTGCTGGTCAAAGACCAGACCACTTTTTGCGATTCGGCACTGCGTCACTTTAACTGACAATTGCGCGGTCATGCGACGTGGCTCCCAAACAAAATTGACTTCCTTTTTTTCCCACAAATAGAGCTTTCTTTTGGTGGTATTTGATCACCCCTGCGGTTTTTATTTTTTGCGCTATAAACAAAAATAGAGCGACAATTAAAAAAAAAAAAACATTATTTTTTACTTTTTGTTATAATAAATATCCCCCGAAAATATATAAAAAAAAACATTTTTTTCCCTCAGTTTAGGCCGATACGTATTATTCTGCATATTTTTGGTAAAAAAAAATCACAATAAGTGATTATTGATTGGTTTGCACAAAAGTTATAGCGTTTACAAAATAGGGGATAGTTTTATTCCATTTTTATTAATATATTTTTTTTTTTACTAGTAATGGCGGCGATCAGCGATTTTTATTGTGACTGCGACATTATGGTGGACACATCGGACATTTTTGACACATTTTTGGGACCATTGTCATTTATACAGCAATCACTGCTATATAAATGCAGTGATTCCTGTGTAAATGACACGGGCAGTGAAGGGGTTAACCAGTGGGTGGCGGTGTAGGGGTTAAGTGTTCCTAGGGGTGTGTTACTAATTGTTGGGGGCTGGGCTTTAATTTAGTGAACACTGATCTTTGCTGCAATCAGAGATCAGCGTCACTAGTTGCTAGGCAGAACAGGGAGATGCTGTTTACAACAGCATTTCCTCGTTCAGCCGCCCCGTGAGACGATCGTGGGTATGCCCGCAGCGATCAAGGCTGCGGGACCCGAGACCAGACTCATGGGGGTCCTGACCAGAACACGAGCGCGCCGTCACGATGGCAGGGCGGCATTAAAGACTGGACGTACCTGTACGCCAATATGCCTGCCCGTGCCATTCTGCCGATGTACATCGGGGTGCGCTGGTCGGGAACCGGTTAATGTGTCACTGAAAATTTTATCATTTTTTTCCCACAAATAGAGCTTTCTTTTGGTGGTATTTGATCACCTCTGCGATTTTTTTATATTTTGTTAATAAAATTAAAAAGGACCGATTTAAAAAAAAAAATACAAAAACGTTTTATATTTTTTATAAAATTTTGCAAACAGGTAACATTTCTCCTTCATTGATGTATGCTAATGAGGCTACACTGATGGGTGCTGATAGGCTGCACTGGTGGGCACTGATAGACTGCACTGTTGGGCACTAATAGGTGGCACTGATAGCTGGCACTTATGGGTGGCAGTGATGGACACTGATGGGCACTGGTAGGTGACACTGATAGGCAGCACTGCTAGGTGGCACTGAAGAGGCACTGATTGGCACCACTGGCGGGCATTGATAGGATGCACTTGTGGGCACTGAAAGGTGGCAATGATTGGTGGCACTGATTGGGGGCACTGTGGGCACTGATTTGTGGCACTGGCAGGTGGCACTGGCAGGCGGTACTTGTGGGCATATATGAGGCAGCTTTTCCTCTTCGGGACCGATGTCCCTTCAAACAGGCTTTTTTTCTTCTCACGTTGTCCTTGTGAGTAGAAAAAAAAAAACGATTACTGATCTTCTGTTTACATCACATGATCAGCTGTCATTGGCCGACAGTTGATCACGTGGTAAGGGGCCGGTATCGGCCCCTTACTTGGATCTGTGATCACTCAAGTCTCATTGACTCGGGTGATCACAGTGCGTGCCAATCAGCTTCTAACTTCAACTTGTTCAATGAAAGTTTTTGTAATCTCTTACAGCACACTTTTTGCTACAGGTAACCCTATAATAAGGCTTTTACCTGTAGCCACCCCGGATATCTCCTGAACCTTAACGGTTTAGGAGATATCTCTGTATTTGCATGTATGTGTCGACGTCATCGTTACATGCACACTGAAGCAAATTGAAGCAATGGTACGTCCGTGCCGTTGCTTTAGTGAGTGTACCGTTACTGGCGGCTCCTGCGCGCATGCACGGGAATGACTTCATCGTAGTTCCGGCCAATCACAGTGCCGGAGCCCGCGATACCCTGAAGTAACTCCGGGAGCGATGTCGACCGCCAGAGCGGTGTACGAGGACGGCTGTGAGGGCTTTGTTCTCGGGTAAGTCATTCATAATAAGCTAGTATGCTATGAATACTAGCTCATTATGCCTTTATCTTGCAGGGGTTTTTTTGTCCTGGGGTTTACAACCACTTTAAAGAGGAGCTCCAGCTCCCCACCAAAAAAATATAAGTCGGCAGCTACAAATACTGTAGCTACTGACTTTTACTATTAGGACACTTACCTGTCCAGGGATGCCGCGGTGTCCTCACCCAAGCCGCCATCTTGGGTAAGGGAAACGCCAGTGAAGTCTTATGGGTTCACAGCTGGTTTCCTACTTCGCTTGCGTGGATGGCAGGAATGGGAGTAGGTACCTGTCATAGCCAGATAACCACCCCCCCCCCCCCCACCACCACAAGGTGCCAAATGTGACACCGGAAAGGGGGCAGACAAGAGGCACTTTCCCTTTTCAGTGGAGCTCCATTTTAAGCTTTGACAAAAAGCTGACTGGTTTCTATGCAGAGCTGCACAAGATTTTGCATGCTCCAGTTAAAATAAATCAGCCCCAATGGCTGAAAAGATATTTGGTGACATGCACCTGCCCCTTTGCACGGCTGCCAAGCTGGAACCTGTGGCTATATCCATGCAGCCACTGTATCCCAATTGCTATGAATAGATGTAAGCACAGATGTGTGGATAGGAACACCCATGGGAATGAAGCCCAAGAGCTCATTCACACTGTATGCATTTTTCTGCACTTTATCAACACCGGGCACTACAAGGTCATAGAGAAAACAATTGTTTTCTCTGTGCCCTGTTCATACTACAAAGCTGGCATGAGCTGGGTTACAGTGCACTGCATATAAAAGTCAGACTTGCAGCATTTTCCCGCAATGCACCAGAGCTCACATGAAGTCGCCATTCATTGCAGCTCCGCATACAAATGAGTGAAGGGCCAGTTCACACTAGGAATCGAATCGCACGGGGCCAAACTGAGCATTCCTGTGTGATTCACATGCAGTGCGATTTTTACCCATTTATTTTGAATGAGCTGAATCACACTGGACTGCACCAAAACTAGTGCATGCACTACTCTAAAAACGCACAGCAACCGGATCGCATGGTACTTCTGTAAAATGTGATCCGGTGCCGGTGTCCTATCATATAAGGTCCTCCATCCGATAGTGTCCGCTGCGTATTGCGCATGCGCAGTACACAGCAGCACAGATTACGAAAATTGCCGAGGATAAATGGTGCCTGCGCCGTGAGTCCAGGTTCTATCCCCACTATCCAAGTGGACATAAAGTAGGAATATAAAAGAGCCGAGCGCAGCTCGGGACACTTTTTTGGCAGCAGGCGGAGTCATGGTATAATTAGGGGGCGGGGCATGCGTTTATAGGCGTGACATGGGAAAAGGAAAAAATGCGGCGCGCACAGCGCTGCGGCAAAGAATGGGCATGGTTCACGTAAAATAATGGGCGTGGCTTACATGGGGCATGGCTCAAAGGGGTGTGGTTAGAGTCTGAGATGAATGCGGGATGGAGAGGGGATGGAGAGAGGGGGATGTAGAGAGGGGGATGGAGAGAGGGGGGGAGGGAAAGGAGGGACAGCAGCCCCCCGATCCTACACCACAATAGCAATATGTGTTTTCCAGAGTTTGACAATCAGCATATAAAGATACTCCAAATACCTGGTGTTGGCGCTTCAATCATCCCGGCGCCATGATTGTTATGGTGTCAGGATGATTGAAGCGCATTATTTCTATTATTACATTGTAATATAAAATGAAATCATTCAACTCACCATAATGCAGAATCAGTGGGAGCCATGCGCGTCACTAGCCACGTTGCCTGCCACCAGATGCCATCAGGTGTCCCAAGCGGAGTCTGTCCTTACATCAGGTGCCCCATCAGAGGTACCTTCCTCACATCTGTGTCCATCAGCGGAGCCCCTCCTTACATCTGGTGTCCCTCTGACATCCACAGACCGCCCCCCCACATCCTGCACAGACCCGCCCCCACATCTCCAGACTGGCCCCGACATACCACTGGCCCCCTACATCCACAGACTGGCCCCCACATTCACAGACTGGCCCCCCACATTCACAGACTGGCCCCCACATCCACAGACTGGCCCCGACATACCACTGGCCCCACATTCACAGACTGGCCCCCACATCCACAGACTGGCCCGACATACCACTGGCCCCCACATTCACAGACTGGCCCCCCACATTCAGACTGGCCCCCACATTCACAGACTGGCCCCCACATTCACAGACTGGCCCCCACATCCACAGACTGGCCCCCAACATACCACTGGCCCCCACATTCACAGACTGGCCCCCACATTCACAGACTGGCCCCCCCACATTCACAGACTGGCCCCCCACATTCACAGACTGGCCCCCACATTCACAGACTGGCCCCCAACATCCACATACCATGACTGTCACTGGCCCCCGACATCCGACTGGCCCCCGACATGCGACTGGCCCCTGCCCCGACATCCACATTGACAGACTGGCTGCCGTTGCCGCGCGCAGACATTTAACTGTGGCGCCGCCCACCGCCCTTTACACTGACACAAACACACACTAGCAGCGGGGGTGGGCGGCGCCACAGGTGTAGACCAACTTCTGGTCTTCTTAAAAATGGCGGCCGGCGGAGACTTGTCTCCGCCGGCCGCCGACAAAAAAACGGGAAATTAAATTTCCCGGGACAAACCGAATTTCGCGCGACATTTCCCGGGACAAAATGAATTGGGGACAAATGTCCTAATCGCGGGAATGTCCCTCGAAATTCGGGACAGTTGGCAACTATGTTATCATTGAAAGTCAAAATAAAGAAGATCCCACATTTTGGATTGTCCCCTGAGAAGTAATAGAGGGGGATATCTTCCAATGGGGCATTAGTTCTGGTGACCTGGGGGGTCTCCCAAGGGATTCCATTCATTTTCAGGCCTCTTCCCATAGAATTACATGGCTCAATACTGGCAGGAATATATCCCTATAAGTGGGCGGATGTAATTGGACTTGCACCCAACTATATACGCCCACCCCCAGATCTGTTGGACCAATTGGAATGATTTTTCACTTTTGTCTTTTTTTTTTGGCCTTTGTATCATATTCACATGGGTTCTCATTATTCTATTGGCCATCACAGCACATACAAATGCACAGAAAAACAGGAACGCCTCATTTCCCATAAAGCAGAGCAACTGCAAAATTCTGAGCATCCTCACTGCACACGCATGCGTTGTTTTTCCATAAAAAACACTACAGTGTGAGAGAGCCCATTAACATGTTTGTTTTTTGTTTTTTTTGCTTGATGTGTTTGCCAATGAAATTGATGGGAATCCATCAAATCACTTCTCAACACGTGCACTGAGCTGCACGCTGTGACGCAGGTGAATGCACCAAAGTACACGTTCATGTATAAGATAAGACATCCTCAATAGCATGCATTGCAGCACCTCTCCAGCCCCCCCCCCCCCCCCCCATTTTTCCACAACTATTATATTATATTATATATATATATATATATATATATATATATATATATATATATATATATATATATATATATTATATTGTTGCACCTATTAGCTCCTGACTTGCCACTATTACCCCTGATGCGCCTGATTTGAACCTACATTTACTTTTGCACCATTTTTATGTTTATACACCGTTATTTATTTTTAGATTTACTCATAATTATATTTATATTTTTATACACCGTTATTTATTTTTAGATTTACTCATTATCCGTTATTTATTTTTAGATTTACTCATTATTATATTTATTGTTTTTTTTCCTTTTTGCTATACCCTTTTTTATTTTTAATATGCATTTATTATTTTTATACACCCTGATTTGTAGTTATTTTTATATTTATTAATTATTATATTTATCATTATTATTTATTATTTTATACACCCTTTTTTATCTTTATTCTTTAAATTTATTCATAAATGTATCCTTTTTCATTTTTTAGATTCATTTTTATTCATTATCTTTATTATTTTTTATGTATATTTATAGTCTCATATTTATTTATTTTATAATATTTTTATTTGTTTATATTTAATTGACCTATTTTTTTTTTCATTCACAATCTTTTATTTAGATTTATTCATTATTAATGTCATCACGCACCCATTTTTTTTTTTTTATACACCACTATTTATATTTACTCATTATTGTATTTAAAAAAAATAATAATAATTTCTACACCCTTTTTTGTCCCCTAGTATTTACTATCGCCTGGGTTGTCCCCTATTAGCGCCTGGATTATGCCTACTTTACCTATATGAGCACCAGGATTGCGCCTACTTGACCCCTATTAGCGGCTCAGTTGCTGCTGCCTTGTAGCAGCCCATTTAGATAGCTACAGGTTGTGCTATATTCAGCCCAGCAAAATGTGGGTGTGATTCCCAATGCTGCCTCTAGATGGTAGTGCTGAACCGATGACATCACTGGCAATCCTGCTTCTAGACACAGAGAGCATTGCAATCCCCTCGCCGGGCGTGGTGGCGTGCGTCTGTAATCCCAGCTACTTGGGAGGCTGAGGCTGTCGGATTGCTTGAGTCCAGGAGTTCTGGTCTACCCTGTGCTATGTCGATCGGGTGTCCACGCTAAGTTCGGTATCAATATGGTGGCCCCAGGGGAGCTCAGAGCCACCAGGTTGCTCTAAGGAGGGGTGAATCAGCCCAGGCCGGAAACGGAGTAGGTCAAAACCCCCGTGCTGATCAGTAGTGGGATCGCGCCTGTGAATAGTCGGTGTAGAGCAGCCTGGACAATACAGTGAAACACAGTCTCTCTTTTCTTTTTATTTACAAAGGCTTTTATTTATTCTTTTTATACCCCTTTATTTACTTTTATTCATTATTCATGTCATCACGCACACATTTTTATTTTTATACACCATTATTTATTTTTACATTTACTCATTATTATATTTATTTGTATACTCCCTTTTTTATTTTTATATGCATTTATTTTACTTTTTTACACCCTGATTTGTACTTATTTTTATATTTATTCATTATTATATTTATCCTTATTATTTTTATACACTTTAATCTTTATTCTTTAAATTTATTCATAAATGTATCCCTTTTTTTATATATATACTTTTTTATTCATTATTTTTATTATTATTTTATATATATATATATTTATTTATTTTATATTACTTTTATTTGTTTATATTTATTAACCTATTTTTTTTCCAGTTTTTAGTTTGTTTAGCAAAAAATAAAAAACCCCAGTGGTGATCAAATACCACCAAATGAAGGCTCTATTTGTGGGAAGAAAATCATAAAACTTTGGTTTGAGTACAGTGTTTTATGACCGCCCAGTTGTCATTCAAAGGGCGACAGCGCTGAAAGCTGAAAATTGTCCTGGGAAGGAACGGCCACTGGTATTGCATTGGTTAACTTACGGGTGATTATAAAGCCTAAAGGAATTTTTTATAGTCTATATTTTATATTAGTACGGAATTCTCTGGGCACAGCACTGACCTCTGCTGGAGAAAAGTTAATAATGCATATAAAGCCTGCACGCTGTTTCATCTACCGCCACTAGATGTCGCGCAGTTTTCTGAACGCTCTTACAGAATTGATCCCTATGGTTCGTCGTGCCATGTGATGCAGGAAGTGTATGGCCGGCTGTAGTGAGTGCAGAAGTGGAAGCTGGCAGCATGAAGAACAGACATGTCATCTGTGGACAGTTATCCCAATGTGATCTTCCCCCCTTGGGGACCATTATACTTGTGATACTTCCCGATTGTTCTCCATGCATTTTTATGTATCCAATAATATATGTCTTGCTTGATCTTATATTGGTTTTATATTAATAAATTCTATATCATTTTTACCCACGTGAAATCTACATCAATTACATAGGCGTCGTTAATACGGGGCTATTGAGGCTGGAGCCCCAAATGTGGGCTCAATAGCTGGAGTGTTAGCAGCGGTGGTGGCAGACGCATTTTTCCAGCTGTGTAATGAGGCGATTGGGCCCCGCCCACTGCACTATAAATTGCAGAGTCATATGCTGCTGCAGCCTGAGAATGACTGTAGGAGTTTTACGAGAACGGCGGCTCTGGATTCTCCATGAATGGAGACGGTGTGGCAACGCCCCCTCCTCGCTCACGCAGCCAGCAGGCATAACGGCCGGGGTGGCATGGAGTGGGACGACAGAAGAGAGATAATTAAATTAAGGAGCTTCTGGTGTCTCTCTCTTCCTCCCTCTCTCTCCCCCCTCTCCCTCTCTCTCTCCCCCTCTCTCCCTCCCTCCCTCTCTCTCCTTCCCCTCTCTCTCTCCTCCCTCTCTCTCCCCCTCTCTCTCCCTCCCCCCTCTATCTTCCACCCCCTCT
This sequence comes from Lithobates pipiens, assembly GCF_037356315.1. NCBI lineage: Eukaryota > Metazoa > Chordata > Amphibia > Anura > Ranidae > Lithobates > Lithobates pipiens. Next base: position 148,632,985 of record NW_027507791.1, on the reverse strand, counting down.
CTCTCTTCCTCCCCCTCTCGCTCTCTCTTCCCCCTTCTCTCTCTCTCTTCCTCCCTCTCTCTCTCTCTCTTCCCCCCCTCTCTCTCTCCTCCCTCTCTGTCCCTCCCCCTCTCTCCCTCCTCTCTCTCCCTCCTTCCTGCTCTCTCTCTCTTCCCCTTCTCTCTCTCTTCCTCCCCTACTCTCTCTCTCTCTCTTCCTTCTCTTCCTCTCTTCCTCCCCTCCTCCCCCTCTCTCTCTCTCTTTCCTTCCCCTCTCTCTCTTCCTCCCCCTCTCTCTCTTCCCTCCTCTCTCTCTCTCTTCCCCCCTCTCTCTTCCTCCACCTCTCTCTCCTCCCTCCCCCTCTCTCTCTCCCCCTCTCTCTCTTCCTCCCCCTCTCTCATTCTCTCTTTCTCTTACTCCCCTTCTCTCTCCCTCCCCCTCTCTCCCCCCTCTCTCTTCCTCCCTTTCTCTCTCTCTCTCTCTTCCTCTCCTTCTCTCTCCTCCTCTTCCCTCCCTTCTCGCTCTCTTCCTCCCCCTTTCTCCCCCCTCTCTCTTCCCCCCCGCCTCTCTCATTCTCTCTTTCTTCCTCCCCCCCTCTCTTCCTACCCCCCTCTCTGTCTCCCTCCCCTCGCTCTCCCCCCACCCCTCTCTCCCTCCCCTTCTCTCTCCCTCCCCTTTCTCTCGCTCCCTCCCCCCTCTCTCTCTTCCTCCCCCCTCTCTCATCCTCTCTCTCTTCCTCCTCCTCTCTCTCTTCCTCCCCTTCTCTCTCTCTTCCTCCCCCTCTCTCTCCCTCCCTCTCTCTCCCTCCCCCTCTCTCTCCACTGCTCTCTCTCTTCCTCCCCTTCTCTCTCTCTTCCTCTCTCTCCTCCCCTTTCTCTCTCTCCCTCCCCTTCTCTATCTTCCTCCCCTCTCTCTCTCCTCCCCTCTCTCTCCACCTTCTCTCTCCCCCCTCTTTCTCTTCCCCTTCTCTCTCTTCCCCCCTCCCTCTCCCTCCCCCTCCTATCTCTCTCCCTCCCCCTCTCTCTCTCCCTCCCCCTCTCTCTCTCTCCCTCCCCCTCTCTTCTTTCCTCCCCTTCTCTCTCCCTCCCCCTCTCTCTCTCCCCCCTCTCTCTCCACTGCTCTCTCTCTATCTTCCCTCCCCTCTCTCTCTCCTCCCCTCTCTCTCCACCTTCTCTCTCTCCCCTCTTTCTTCTTCCCTTCTCTCTCTTCCCCCTCCTCTCTCTCCCTCCCCTCCTATCTCTCTCCTTCCCCCTCTCTCTCTCCCTCCCCCCTCTCTCTCTCTCCCTCCCCCTCTCTCTTCCTCCCCTTCTCTCTCCCCCCCTCTCTCTCTCCCCCTTCTCTCTCCCCTCCCCCCTCTTTCTCCACTGCTCTCTCTCTCTCCTCCTCCCCTCTCTCTCCTCCCCCTACTCTCTCTCTCCCTCCCCTTCTCTCGCTCTCTGTCTTCCTCCCCTTCTCTCTCTCTTCCTCCCCTTCTCCCTCCTCCTCCCCTCCCCCTCTCTTCCTCCCCTTCTCGCTCTCTCTCTCTCCCCCTCCCTCTCTCCCCCTTCTCTCTCTTCCTCCCCTTCTCTCTCTCTCTCCCTCCCCCTTCTCTCTCTCCCTCCCCCTCTCTCTTCCTCCCCTTCTCTCTCTCTCCCTCCCCCTCTCTCTCTCCCATCCCCCTCTCTCCACTGCTCTCTCTTCCTCCCCCTCTCTCCCCCTCTCTCTTCTTCCCCTTATCTCTCTCTTCCTCCACCCTTCTCTCGCTCTCGCTCTCTCTCTCTTCCTCCCCTTCTCTCTCTCTTCCTCCCCTTTTTCTCTCTCTCCTCCCCTCTCTCTCTTCTCCCCCCCTCTCTCTCTCTCTCTCTATCTCTCTCTCTCCTCCCTCCCCTTCTCTATCTTCCCTCCCCTCTCCCCTCTTTCTCCTTCCCTCTCTCTCCACCTTCTCTCTCCCTCCCCCTCCTTCTTCCCTCTCTCTCTTCCTCCCCTTCTCTCTCTCTTCCTCCCCTTCTCTCTCTCTCTCTTCCACCCCCTCTCTCTCTCTCCCCTCTCTCTCTCTCTCTCCCTCCCCCTCTCTCTCTTCCTCCCCTTCTCTCTCTCTCCTCCCCTTCTCGCTCTCTCTCTTAATCCCCCTCTCTCTCCCTCTCTCCCCCTCTCTCTCTCTCCCTCTCTCTTTCTCTTCCTCCCCTTCTCTCTCTCTCTCCCTTCCCGCTCTCTCTCCACTGCTCTCTCTTCCTCCCCCCTCTCTCCCCCTCTCTCTTCCTCCCCTTCTCACTCTCTTCCTCCCCTTATCTCTCTCTCTCTTCCTCCCCTTCTCTCTCTTCCTCCCCTCTCTCTCTTCCTCCCCTTCTCTCTCTTCCTCCCCTTCTCTCTCTCTCTCTCTTCCTCCCCTTCTCTCTCTCTCTCTCTTCCTCCCCTTCTCTCTCTTCCTCCCCCTCTCTCTCTCTTCCTCCCCTTCTCTCTCTTCCTCCCCTCTCTCTCTCTCTTCCTCCCCTCTCTCTCTCTTCCTCCCCTTCTCTTTCTCTCTCCCCTCTCTCTCCACCTTCTCTCTTCCTCCCCCCTCTCTCGCTCTTCCTCCCCTTCTCTCTCTTCCTCCCCTTCTCTCTCTTTCTTCCTCCCCCTCTCTCTCTTCCTCCCCCTTCTCTCTCTCTCTTCCTCCCCCTCTCTCTCTCCCTCCCCCCTCTCTATCTCTTCCTCCACTGCTCTCTCTCTTCCTCCCCTCTCTCTCTCTTCCTCCCCCCTCTCTCTCTTCCTCCCCTCTCTCTCTCTTCCTCTCTCTTCCTCTCTCTCTTCCTCCCCTCTCTCTCTCTCTCTCTTCCTCTCTCTCTTTCCTCTCTTCCTCCCCTTTTTCTCTCTCTCTCTCTTGCTTCCTCCCCTTCTCTCTCTCTCGCTTCCTCACCTCTCCCCTCTCTCTCCTCCCCCCTCTCTCTCCACCCTTCTCTCCCCTCCCTCCTCTCTCTCCACCCTTCTCTCCCCTCCCTCCTCTCTCTCCACCCTTCTCTCTTCCTGCTGTTAAGGCTATTTTTAATATCTCACTTAAATGATTAACGATACAGGAAATAAGTGATTAAACCTTTGTCTACATAAGAATAAAAATGAACGATAACAGTGTGAAAAGATAAACAATGACATTTATTTATACAGAAAAGAATCTTTAGAATAATTAGAACTTATCATATAACTCAAGTGATGTTACAAGTACAGTGTTGCTTAGGCTGCAAAGATAATTTAGGCCATATGGTTACAATAGACATACACTTTCAATATATTTATCAATATCTCAAGACAAGTCCTAGGAAAGAAATAGTTAGAGATAGAAAAGAGACATTAGAGAGAGAGAGAGAGAGAGAGAGAGAGAGAGAGAGAGAGAGAGAGATACAAGTATACGTTAACACGGACATCCTGTCATCCCTGATGGTCTGGAACTGAAGAAAGGCATCAGCTAACTTTCGCCCTATTTTATATGCATTTTTTGGCCAATCAGAAGATGGAACGCACCCATTGGCTCTGAGTTCGCATAAACCTCTGATTGGCTGATTCTCAAGTCTAAATGCCGATTGGTTCAGGATGGCTCACACTCTGATTGGCTAATTCTTAAGCTCCAGAAATATCCATAGTTCAGGCCTGAATGTCCGATGCCAGTTCGTTTATCAATCTAATGAACCCTCTCCTTTGATCCTCAAGCCCAAACAGTTCCGACATTAGCATGTTAATGTC